>NC_080835.1:11235430-12510430 GCF_030435755.1 Ochotona princeps | reverse complement strand
AAATAATGAACCATTGCATTTGAAGGCCTCCAACCACAGGTCCATTCCCACCTCCAATGAACACAACCTGATAAGCCCAAGGATCTGCTCCAGCTCAAAAGATTTTGCTTGTTGGCTCTTTGCACCACATGAACTCACTTCATTGAGAAAATGTATTCTCAGTAACTCTCACCGTATTAACAGGATACCCTTAACCTTTCCTCTTTCGCTAAGATTTTTCTGTCTGCATGGGGCTATGTTTTCCAAAAACAAAATCTAATTTGCACTTTTGCAGCAGCCACTAATGCCAGCAAGATGGAACAAGGTTTGAATCCTTGGCATCTTTATTAATCATGAAAGGTACAGCGGTAATAATCCTATAAATCATTGTCATTTCTACATATTCTGTCACGGTTTAAAGAGTGTTCTAGCACTTTGTGCTTCCAAAAGTGTGGCAAGTGTACCAGGAAATGTAGATGAGATATTTTAGTCCAGACACAAACTTTTTAAAAATTTAATGGCTGTGTGTTATTATAATGCATATTTAATGTACTTTCTACTTATGGAAAAATCAATCCACCTTTTGCTCAACTAATGAGGTAATATCTTCCTCAAAAATAAAGTTAGAAAAAGTGAATCCATTCAGAAAAAAATGAATGGGGCAGAAAGTGATGAAAAATTGTGAAAATGGCATGCAAATGTTTGAAACTGGGAAACCCACAATAATTGCAAAATCAATTGAGAGGATGTTACAAGGCTCACTTGTAGTGATGAAATTAATACGAACTAGTGTGCTCTCTCTGTCTCACTTATTATCTCACTCTCTCAAGTAAACTTAAAAATTTTCAAGTGCTTACAGCTAAAATGCAAAGGCACTTTTATAATTAGTGGCGTATGTTTTGCATTCTTTTTGCTCTTCCATAATAGGAAAATAAAGCAAATGGAAAAGAACACCACGTTCTATTTTTTAAATTGCTGAATATATATTTGTATATAGTCTTTTAGCACTAATAAAAGGTGAGACTTCATGAGCTTTAACAATGTAAGCCCTAGGTCCTGAATCTAGGTCGGTCATTCTTGACTGTGAGACCCAGAGCAGGCCAGCCATGGAACAACTAGGAGACACTGGGTGCCTATACTGGCAGACACATTGCCCGGACGCTGCACCTGCCAACTCCTGGGTCTTGGACTTACCTGACTTCAGAAGTGTGAAAAATGCATTGTGATTTCTAAGTTACCCTGTGATCATCTGTTATTCCAGACTGCAAAATCAAAGACAGAAATCTTTATATCTAATAAATATAATAAATAAATTATACAATGATTTAGAAGGCAAGAAATGCTCTGTAAGAAGAATGGGTCATACAAAATAGACTCATCAGGACATACTCATGGAGGAGGATACATCTGACAAAGATTGTCAGACATGACGGCATGAGCTGGTTGGATGGCTGGGAAAGGATGGACTAGAACACAGGAATTTATTAGGTGCTTCCCAAGGCTATCAGAGATTCGAAAATGCATGGGAATTAGGGTGCAGGGGGAGTAGCAAGGAACAGGATGAGAGAGTTGGGAGCAAGCAGTGCAGAGGAAACAGAGCCTTGTGGGCCATTGTATCATATCTTCAGCTTTTATCTGAAGTGAAATGGAAAGTAATTTTGAGTGTATGAGTGACATGAACTAAATTATACTTTAAAAGAATGCCTCCAAATGTTCTACCAAGAATAAAATGTGAGACAACATGGATGGCTAACATGTGGGTGAGTGTCACAGAAATGCAGGTCAGTGATGATCGTGCCTGGGACTCCACCTGGAGCCTTACATGTGGTAAGAAGTAGCCAGATTCTGGATATAGGCCAACATACAGCCAGGGCACCCAGCACGATAGTCTAGTGGCTAACTCGTTGCCTTGCATGTGCCAGGATCCCATATGGACACCAGTTCATGTCCTGGCTGCTCTACTGCACATCCAACTCCGTGCTTATGACCTGGGAAAGCAGTAGAGGACTACTGCACCTGCATGGGAGACTTTGTGAAAGTTCCTGATCCTGGCTTCAGATTGGCTCAGTTCAGGCCATTATAGCCACTTGGGGAGTAAATTAGGAGATGAAAAATCTTCCTCTCTGTATCTCCTCTCTGTATATTTGACTTTTCAAAAAAAAAAAATCTTTTTAAAAATCAAGTCATAAAAGATACAACCATAAGAATTTGCTAATTTTTGGGACTGGCGCAGTAGCCCAGAGGCTAAAGTCCTTGCCTTAAGCATGCCAGGATCCCATATGGGCACCAGTTCGTACCCTGGCGGCCCCACTTCCCATCCAGCTCCCTGCTTGTGGCCTGGGAAAGCAGTCGAGGACGGCCCACAGCCTTGGGACCCGTGCACCGGTAGAGGAGACCTGGAAGAAGCTCCAGACTCCTAGCTTCATTCAGATTGACTCAGCTCCAGCCGTTGCGGCCAATTGGGGAGTGAGCCAGTGGACGGAAGATCTTCCTCTCTGTCTCTCCTCCTCTTTGTGCATCTGATTTTCCAATTAAATAAATAAATAAATCTTTTTAAAAAGAATTCTCTAATTTTTGTGTAAAGAGGAAAAAAAGAAGAGGAAGAGTAGAAAGGAAAAAGAAGGCAGGAGGAAGAAAAAGAAAAAGAGAGAGATGAGGGAAGAAGAGACAAAGGCTTAAGATTTTTAGCCCAATAGTTGGAGGGCTAAAGTAGCAGCAATTTATTTGAAAAAGCTATTGATAGAGCTGGTTTTGTATTAATAGGTGTATGTACCTTTTCTGGGATTCTTAATCACTTTGAGTAAATATGTATTGCCAATTTATATCATTTTTCTATTTAATGGAACTCCTTGAATATTTCTTATAATAAGACTAACTGCTGATAAATTCTTTCAGGGTTTTTTTTCTTTTACGTCTTTTTATTTTGTCTTAGTTTTTTTTTAAATAACCAGATATAGAATTCCAGTTTGATGTGAATTTTTTTTTCAATATTTTCAAGATGTTGGGGCTGAGACCGTAGCATTGCATGGGACACGTCAGCCTACAGTGGCAGCATATCGTTTGGGCACCAGTTTGGGTCTCAGCTGCTCCACTTCCTCTCCAATTCCCTGTTAACATGCCTGGAAATGCAGCACAAAATGAACAATTCCCTGGCCTTCTGCACATAGGTGGGAGAGAGAACCAGAAGGAGTTCCTGGCTCCTGGCTTCAGATCAGCTCATCCCAGTCACTGCAGTCCTTTGGGAGGTGAACCAAGAGATGGACATATCTCTCTCTCTCTCTCTCTCTCTCTCTCTCTCTCTCTCTCTCTCTCTCTTTCTCTCTCTCTCTCTCTCTCTTTCCTCTCTGTAACTCTGCCTTCCAAATAAATAAATCTTTACAAAATATTTTGAAGATGTCATGTCTTTTAATATTTTTAAGATATTGTTACAGACATTGCATCTTTTGTATTGTATTAATTTTGTATCTTTTGTTTGTATTAATTACACTGAAAAGTCAGCTATCACTATCATCTTTATTCCTCTGCATGTAATTTTTTTAAAAAAATCATTGTTTTTAAAGGTTTCTTTTATAATTGGCTCTGAATAATTCGGTGATGGTGTAGAGGAATGCAATTTCCTTCAATATTTCTCTGCTTGGAAGTTTTTTAGTGTCTTAGGCATGTAGTGCTATTATTTTTATCAAATGTGGAAATTTTTCAGAATTATCTCCTCATAAATTTCAGCAAATCCCCTTCTCTAGGAATCCCAATTATACATGCATCAGGCTACTTCAAATTATCCCGAAGTTTATCAATATTCTGGTCATCTGTTTCCAATCCTTTTCCTCTGTGTATTTCATTTTGGATATTTTCTGTCACCATGTCTTCAAGATTTAAAATGCTGGGACCAGTGCAGTGGCTTAACAAATTAATCCTCCAGTAAGTGCCAGTATCCCATATGGGCACTAATTCATGTCCCAGCTGCTCCATTGCCCATCCATCTCTCTAGCTATGGCTTGGGAAAGCAGAGGACAATGGACTAAGCCCTTGGGACCCTGCACCCTCCTGGCTCCTTGCTTTAGATCAACTCCAGATATTATGGCCACTTAGGGAATGAACCAGTGGACGGAAGACATTTCTCTCTGTCTCTTCTTCTGTCTGTAAAGCTGCTTTTCCAATAAAAATGAATAAATCATTTCTTTTAAAAAAAGGTTTAAAAATTCTTATTCAGCATCTAATGTGCACTGAAAAATATCCAGTGTGTTTCGTTTACCTAGGGATTATATTTTTCATGTTTAAAATGTATTATTTGCATAAAAAGATTCTATCTCTTCTTTTTCTAAGATTTATTTATTTTTATTACAAAGTCAAATATACAGAGAGGAGGAGAGACAGAGAGGAAGATTTCCATTCGATGGTTCACTCCCTAAGTGAGCACAACAGCCAGTGCTGTGCCGATCTGAAGCCAGGAGCCAGGAACCTCTTCCAGGTCTCCCATATGGGTGCAGGGTCCCAAAGATTTGGGCCGTCCTCGACTGCTTTCCCAGGCCACAAGCAGGGAGCTGGATGGGAAGTGGAGCTGCCGGGATGAGAACTGGCACCCATATGGGATCCTGGTGCGTTCAAGGCGAGGACTTTAGTCTCTAGGCCACGCCGCCGGGCCCAAGATTATATCTCTTCTTAACATTTGTTGCTTCTTGCATATTTGAACATACGATACAGAGTTCTAATAATTGTTGTCTGGCTGTATCATCTATTCATATCTATGTTTACTTCTGCTAATGCATTTCTGTCATTTTTATGGTTCACATCTTCCTACTTTTTCTATTTTTTGCCTGTTTTTGGAAGACATGCCTGATCATTTTTATTGGATGCTAGATATTGTGACTTTCAGCTGTGAGGGAGAATATATTTTTGTCTTCCTTTATGTATTTTTAAGCTTTACTTTGGAAAGCAGTCAAGTAGCTTTGAAATAGTGTGGTATTATGGAGGCTTACTTTTAATTTTTGCCAAATGGAACTAAAGCAGCCTTTAAGCTGAAGCTAATTTTACCCTGTAAGTGAAGCAATAGTTTTCTGAGTACTTTATCCCATACTTCATTTACTACGAAGTTTTTTTCTATTCAGTCTGGCAGAAATATAAACTAGCGCTGGTTTTACATGGCCTGGTTCTTACTCTTCTCTAGTGGTCTTCTCAAGGCCATGAGGTAGTTGCCTCACGGGTTCGTGCTCATCAGTGCCCACCTGAGCACCCAAGGGCCATCTGCACATTTCTCCCTCTGTGTGCCTGTGTGTCTGTGTGGGTGTGCATGCATATACCTCTCCATGTGCGGCATGTCCCTCTCCAGCTCTATGACGCCCAGCTGTCTGTGCATCCCTGGACCCCAGAAGATGGCCAGCTTTGTCGTCCCACAATGTGACAACAGATGTTCTTTCCATAAAATATGAGTTTTTCCAGACAATAACCCAGGATAGCTCCAGAGATACGCAGGTATCCGTATTGAATGTTCTCCAGTTGGCCTTTCCAGCTTTGTCCCTCAGCCTTCTCTGCCTGTGTCCCAGGCCTGGGCTCTTCCGGCAGTGACCTGACTGTGCCAGGTTCTCTTGACTTCACGTGATGTCCTTGCATGTGCTATGTCCTCTTCCTGGAAGGTCCTCTTCCCACTGGGGGAAGAGATTCCATTCATGATTCCCACACTCCTTGGGCATCTGTTCCTCTGTGAGGACTGTCCTGCTCCCAGGTAGGATTGGGGCTCCCTCTTTTGGCCGCCATCACCCTAACACCATGCAATCTGTGTGCTTCTCTGCCTTCCCTGCGATATTTGTGGTCCTGTGAGATTTTTTTTTAATTACTCTTTACTTGATGACCTTTATTCATAGAATGAGGATCCCTTGCTAGCTGCACTATGATAAGGGGCACTTGGTGAGCGTTTATGAGGTAGATGCCACTAAAATCATCATGTAATCTCTCATGAGCAAGATAATTCACCCTTCACAACTTATGGATGTCCCTCCAGACACAATGAATGGAAAACAAATAATTTATCATTATTGAGCACAAAATTTGACACATTACAAACATAAAATATTTTTTGCACAAACTTAACATGCCCAATTTTGTTTTGCTGGGAACTTTGTAAAGAAATTTGTACCAACTGGAGAAGTTGCATTACCAAAGCAGCACTGTCATTGAACCCCCAGTGCATGAAAATCATGTCAATTTGCATTCATGGCAACGTGGACATGTGCACAGCTGTTTAATTAAAACTTTCACACCAGCTGTTCCTGAGCATTGAAGTGTTAAACTTACTTTTAAGTTAATTTTTTTAACTTTTTTTTCCTTTTCTTTAGTATTGGAATGGTGTATTGATATTTGCTCATTATACTTCAGGCTTTTTTTTTTTTTGGCTCTCTGTTTCAGATAGTAAATAAATTGCAATCAGTTACATACCATCACTAGACGAATCATCTGACATGATAGAGCTGTAACCACCACCCTACTAACTCAAATCCGAATTCCCTGGCACAGCCCTTGACACCATCCACAGTTGGCTCCTGTGCCTCTTCCAAAATTTGCTTGCAGTCTTCCTTCACCAGTCACACAGAATTTCCAGCTGTTCCTTAGCCCACTGTATTAGTCAGCTTTTATGACTTCAATTAAAATTCGTGAGAGGAGAAACTGACGAGGGGAAAAAAGGTTGATTCTTGCTTGCAGCTTGAAAGTTCTTAGCTCAAGGTTGGATGGCCTCATGATTCTGGCAACCTTCACAGAGTGACAATGGTGAACCTGTGCCCAGCCCTCAGCGGCCATAAGGATCTCCCCATGGCCTCTCCTTAGTCAGGGTACGTCTCCACCTAACCCATTAACCATTAGCACTAACCCACTAACTGTTAACACAAGGCACTGAGACTTAAACGCCTGCGTGAGTTTGGGGAGCTAAGTTCTACCAAGTCCTTAACTCTGTCCTCAGCATATGTTGTGGTTTCCTCCACCTGAGGGTTTCTTGCCCTCTCTTATTGGCTTGCCAATGAATTTATCAAAACCGTGCTCAAATGTCACCTCTGCTTCAAAATCTGTCCCCAGCTCTCTCCTTGAAACCTCCAGGGCCCATTGTCCCATTGTTCATAATATTATCTGTAAGTACAGATCGCCCTTAATATAATCAACAGCATACATGTCCGTTTCTGCCACCAGTCTCAAGGGCAGCACATTGGCTGTAGGGCTTTGGCTTTCAAATCAGTCAGCTGTATGCAACTGTACCTCTGACATACCTAATCATGACTTTGGGCAAGAGAATCAGCCTTTCTAGACTTCATTCTTATCAGTAAGTAAAGGTAATAATACTCCTCAAAGAGCTTTCAGGAATTAATGAGATACAACACCTAGCACAGTGCCCATTCTTTAATAAATGCCCAACCAGGGCTGCCATTGTTGCTACTATTATTCATTCCTTATGCCTATCACATGACATGGTACATAGAAGATATTCAGTTATTGACTGAATGACTTCATTGTGTTCAATATACCACTCCTCTGAAAAGAACGAACCTCTAATGGATGAAAGATACTAGGGCAGAGCATTTTTTATGAGTCTCTCCAATTGCATCAGGTGGACAATTATCCCAGCCACATCCAGCCTGTGTTTCTTGACCATCTATCATCAATCTCAATGGACTAAACCTCAGACAAAGAGAAATCATCAGAAAAAGCAATGCAGTTGCTCTTTTGTTTGATTCTATGAACCAGGATATAGATAATCCCTTAAAATTAATATTTTAGACTATGTAGGAAAACATACTTCATTCTCTGCTCCAGTTTAAGGTAAGTCCTAGGACCGGAGTGGAGCCAAGGTCTCTGACATTAATGAAAGAAGAAATAAGCATTTTCATTTCCTGGTGGAAATGGATGGAGGGAACAGTACATGTTCTTTACACTAAAAACCAGCAAAAAAGGAGAACAGAGTAGGGGAAGGTGCCTTCAACCACAGACGACAAAACCGGAGAAGTTTTCGCACTCCATTCCCATCAGCAATCACAATGGGGAGACTGTTCTGATTTTTTACCTCCACACTCTTTAAAAGAACTGGAATATGTTTACAAGATCGTACCTGCACTGAACTGGAAGCTGGTGCTATTTAAGTACTTTTAGCATCACACCACAATATGACTTTCAGAAGCTTAGAGAGATCACATCTTAAGGAACCCCTACATAGTGACTTCTCTCCTTTCCTGACTTCATGCTTAAATGTCACCTGAGCAACCTTTTCCACAATTACAAGTCTTCAAAGAGTGGATTCTTGGGAAACTCAGTTCAAAGATGATTAACTTTCCCAATGTCCTACCGCAATGGTTTGGTTGGTTGTTACTTCACAGTGTACTTAAACTACCTGAAACAAAAAGAACAAATCAGTTTTGTTTCCTATTAAGATACAATTCATTACAAGTATTATTTTTAAAAAAGCATTGTTATTTTACTGTAAACACATGAATGTGTCTCATAAGATTCATCTTGTAGATAGGCCACTCACTCAATAATTGACTTGCCTGTTTGCTGTTAAGAAAAGGATTTCTATCTCCCATTTCATACTTTGGATCTCTTTTTCTTGAATAGTTTAAAGAGACAAACTGAAAAATATATTTTTATTTTGAAGTTTCAAAAAGTCCTAAGTTAAAACTGACCACAGCGTTTTTTGGTTTCATGAACCTTCCAAATCTTGTCAGTATCTGGCTCCTCTTCATCACTCTAGTTTCTAATCTTTTTTTTCATTTCTCATCTTTTTCTAGCTGTGTCACATTCCTGAAGTTGCTCACACATGCCTTGTTTTCTTGCTTCTAACTTTTGGATGTATGTTCTTTCTGCCGGGTACACTATTCCCCTACCCACTACTACTCACCCTTCAAGTATAAATTTAAACCTCTATTTTCCATAAAGGCTTTCCTTCAATCCTACGTGGGATAAGTCATCTTTGAACTGTGAATTTTCCCCCACTTACTTAATTATCTACTTTCTCCATGAGATAACAAGATTCCCAACATTTGCTTTGGCCATGAATGTGTCTTCAGCAATGTACATGCTGTATATTTCCAATGTGTAGTAGTTCAATGAGTAGACTTATGAATGCACCAGTTACTCCTTAAAATGGTAGAACAATATTTCATACATAAATGAACGAATGAATTTCTGATACGTGTAAGAGATTTGCCAAACACCAGTATAGCAATTTGATGACAAAACTAGGGTTGAAGTCTCTTAACTCTCAGTGTAATATTAGTATCATTAATCCAAAAATTAAAAACTGAAATATTCGCTACTATCACCAAGTGTGTGAGGCCACACACAGTGTAGGGGACTGCACAACTACAAGATGCACACATCATTTGGAGGGAGGACCTGACAGGTCAGGCGATGGCTGCCATTAGAGTGTGTGTGTGTGTGTGTGTGTGTGATGATAAGTCCAGAACTTCATCATAAGTGCTGTGATTTTGTAATAGTGGAAAATGAAATGTAACAGATGCAAGATATTGTGCATCTCAAACAAAATACGTCTGTACCAGACATAAGCTCTAACTCCCCACTTTGTCACCTGCATGTTATTCCAAGCTCAGTTCTATTTGACCTGCACCTACTTTGAAAGAGACCCCTTCATTCCAACAGTCAGCGTGCAGTGGCTCAGCACTTGCCTGCTAGAGAAAACACAGTTCTTGAGAACCAGAAAATTTGATCAAAGACAATCAGCTTTTCCCAATAAGAGATACTCAGCTTTCCAATTCTTTTAGAATCGATCAACCCTGCTGTAGCTGTGGCAACTCTTATAATCTCACATGGCAGACACTGAAAATCCTGCAAAAGTGGAGATTTTCTCCAAGACATAACAAAGTACCATTTATACAAAGATTCAAGACTGCTTTCCACCCCCAGAGGGAAATAGCCCCCAAGTTCCTGCATCCTCCCATTTCATTACTACTAATCAGTATGTGGCAGTAAAGGGGTATTAGCATTAGTCCCAGCGGGATTGGGTTTGTGAGCTGGCCCTGGCACTTGCAGCTCTATGATCTCAAATACATAGCCACCTGCTAGGCACCTCAGTGTTTTCATGAACAAAATGAGAAGAACCCCCTCTTCACAGGGCTGCAGGGATGATGGACTAGGCAAGAGGTAAGGAAAAGGGGGCTTTAACACCCTTCCTATGCCTTATCAATGTTTAACTCAACAATAGAGGCCAGCTTTGTGGTGCAGCTGGCTAAGACACTGCCTCTGAGGCCAGAATCCCAAATGGATGCCAGTTCAAATCCCAACTGTTCTAAATCAGATCCAGCAACCTGCTAATGAACCTGAGAAAGCAGTTGGGCCCCTATAACCATGTGAGAGATCAAGATGAAGCTCCTGGGCCCAGTGCTATAGTCTAGTGGCTAAAGTCCTCACCTTGAACATGCCAGGCTCCCAAATGGGTGCCAGTTCTAACCCTGGCAGCCCTGCTTCCCATCCAGCTCCCTGCTTGTGGCCTGGGTAGCAGTCGAGGACAGCCCAAAGCCTTGGGACCCTGCACCCATGTGGGAGACCCAGAAGAAGCTCTGGGATCCTGGTTTCGGAACAGCTGAGCTCCAGCCATTGCAGCCACTTGGGGAGTGACTCATCAGACGGAAGATCCTCCTCTCTGTCTCTCCTCCTCTCTGTGTATCTTCCTTTCCAGTGAAAATAAAATAAATCTTAAAAAAAAAATGAAGCTCCTGGCTTCTGGACTCGACCAGGCCCAACCCAAGCCATTGCAGATATTTGGAGAATGAACCAGCAAATCAAAGATATCTCTGTCTCCATTTCTGCCCCTCTCCTCCCCCTTTCTCTATAACTCTGCCTCTTAAACATATAAATACTCTCAAAAAGTCAACAATAAGCAGGATTCGTTGGACTTTATTGTTTGTTTTAGTTGAAAGGCTTGGTCAATTTGTCAATTTGTTTTAGTTGAAAGGCTTGGTCCCAGTATTCCTGCTCCAGACCCAAATGCGGTCCAGGAGACTACCATGGTCAAAACGAGAACTGAGTTGCACCAAGAGGGAATTAACAATTCTCTAGGACCTTGGGTTTATTTGTCTGATTTTCATTCAGTCACTCTCCCTCCTTTTCATTCAGATATTGAGAAAAAACCTTAGGTACCTCCAAGACTGCTTCCTTACCAATTTCTCCATAATTTCCCAAGAGCACATTCCCAACTGGGCTTGCATGGGCACTGAGCTCTGTACTGAGTGTATTTATTCCTTTGATCCTTACATCCAAGCAAAGGGTCAAAACCTCACAGCTAGAAAGTGATGGAACCTGAGTCTTTCTTACCCCACACCCTCCGGCTCCAAATCCAGAGCATTTGGCCACCATGGTACATTTCTTCTCACCTCAATTACAGGAATGTAAGCCTGCCCCCACTGCATCCATCAGGTTTCCATTGATTCAGTCATTTCAGAGTGAATGTCTACAATGTGCACAGCTCTCATGAGGCTTATATTCTAGGGGGCTGGGATGAAAGGGACAAATAAGTAAAAAAGAAATATGGCAGGCAAGCCAAAGACTACAGAGAAAAACCTGCACAGGTAAAAGAAAGATACACGGAGAGGCTGCATCTTTCTGATCTCATTTATCTTTACTACTTTTAAAGGCCCCAGCTCCAGGTCTGGTCCCATTTGGGAATTCAAGCTTCGGTACATGAATTTAGGTGGGGACTTAATTCATTCCCTTACACCAGGTGACAGAATGCCAGTTCTCTTTGGAAAGAGGAGATGGATGATGGACAGAAACAAAGCCCGTTGCAGCATCATTATAACTTGACTATGAGTTTTAGCTGAAGGGAAAAGTGGAGCTAATGCAGTTGGACTGTGAGATGAGAGTAAGAAACGCCCCAGGCTGACACTGAGTCACCAGGGTCTGTGTTAGATCCACCTCAGTGTGTTCCGACGGAGACATGCTGCCCCTGGTGCCTTACCTTGCAGTGGGAGGTGGGGGTAGAATGCAGGCATGGCAGCTGTAGGGCAGGGAGCCAAGACAGTCGCTCGCTATTGCTAGAACAGCTGAGCCCTGGTGTCTCTGCCAGCTCACAGATCTTATTCAGCTGCTTTTCCCTTGCACTGAAAAACAGGATAGCGGCTCTGGTGTGTGTGTGTATATATGTGTGTCTGAGAGAGTTAGACATATGGAAAGAAAGATGAAGGCAAAAGATACGACAAAAAGAAAGAAGAAGAGAATGAAGTGAGAGCCAATCATAGGGGGAGGGAGTCCGTGAAGAAATCTGTAGGGTCACCTTGCAGAAACCCATAGCTTATGGTGTTACCAGATGACAGGTGAGTGAGGATCCAGGAGGTTCTGTAGATAAAGTTGATCCTCTCATGTGTGGGTATGTGGTTCTCTAACTCACAGAGCAATCACTCTGCCACCTTCGGAGAAACAAGAGCATCCAGACCTCTTACAACTGCCCTGACACTGAGCAGCCTGCAGCAGCTACCCCAAGTCGCAAATACATACCATTTTAGTAGAGAGCATTATTCCAAGGTAACACACAAAAGATTTCATAATCATGGAGGCGCTATGTATTATATTCTTCTTTGTAAATATATTCCCAAATGCATGCATTAACACAGCCAAGCCTGCAAGAACCCTTACGTATTGGAAATGGCATGAGAAAATATTTAACTTCACCCTGAACTCCCAATATCAGGCTACACAGCTGGTTAACTTCAGTCATGACATCAATTAAATAAAGCCAAGGATGCAGACTCACAGTTCTAAAACCAGATGCATGCTCTTTCTCTATGGGAAGTCTTAATTCACATACAAGGTGACACTGTCTGTAACAGTATCTCGATAGGGATGGCAGTCTTCCAGTCCAAGCAACAAGTTCTAAATAAGTCTACTAACATCCCTGCGGGGGCAGGGCATAGATTCCTTGTTAAGCCTCGGTGTTTACAACCAATAGAATAATAGGTTTTGATGACATTGTAGCCTGAATTCCACTCCCTCAAAATTCATACCATATCTGAGAACATGACTGCACTTGGAGAGAGGACCTCCAGAAAGGAATTAAGATTAAGTGAAGTCATATGACTGAGTCCTAACCCAGTATGACTGATGTTCTTCTAGAAAGAGATAAGGACACAGACACACACAGACAGAGGGATGACTGCTTGATGACACAGTGTGAAGAAATCTTTCTGCTAGCCCTGGAGAGAGGCCTCAGAAACAAACAAATTGGGTGATATGACACCTTTAGCTTAGACTTTCAGCCTCTATAATAATAAAAAAAAAAAGAAATCAACTCCTATTGGCTATAGGGTTTTGTTAGAGCAGCCATGGCAAATTAAAACTCCACACAGCACACATATAGTCACTTATCCAACACCTAGGCCCCCCTTGCTGATACTGCCTGTTTTAATTCAAAATCTACCTTTCTACCTTGTAAGGGAGAAAGAAGTGACCTTGCCCCCAGATCACAGACACAGTGTAAATAATCTAGGCAGTCATGCCCAACTTACTCCTGTTGCTAGCAATTAACATAGAGACAGGAGCTGGATCCAATTGAAACCAGAAAGCCATAAGCAGAGGCCGACATCACAGACTGACAGGTTAATCCTCCGCACTGTGGTTCTGGCATCCCATACGGGCACCGGTTCATATCCCAGCTATTCAACTTCCCATTGAGTTCCCTGCTTGTGGCCTAAAAAAACAATGGAGGCTGGCCTAAAGCCTTGGGACCCTACTGCGACATGGGAGACCCAGAAGAAGCTCCTGGCTCCCGTCTTTGGGTCTGTTCGGCTCTGGCCATTGCAGACATTTGGGGAGTGAAACAGTGGATGGGAGCCTTCTCAATCTCCCCTTCTTTCTGTATATATCTGCCGTTCAAATAAAAATAGAATAAAATAAAAAGAAGTCATGAGGAGACTCCTCACAGAGACTTCTAAGGTATTTTCTCAGAATTCAAGGACACAGTAAATCTTAGTCCCTTGTTTCTCTAGAAACTTCTGTAACTAGATCAGATATCTATCATCTCTGCAGCTATTTGTGACCTGTCAGGGATGGAGTCTAATAGCAAAGGCAATTTCTTAAGGACAGAAAAGATGACTGCTATCTTAAGCAACCCTGTTGCACCTGCCAACTCGGAACTTTCAGAGACGGCAGATAAAATGCTCCTTTTTGTTTAAACCAGAGTCAGAATTTTCTGCTGCTCCAGGCATGCAGACAGATACACTCCAGGATTCTGTCCAGTTCTGTGACCATGTAGACACCATGTCCCTGAGTCCAGCATCAACAGTGAACATGTAAGGCAAAACTCACCACCGTAGTGTGCATGAAGCGGGTGTTTGGTCTTCATTCTCCATTTTGGGCATGGAGTTTCTACGCCCCTATACTAATCCAAGTAACAGGGGTGCTAGCAGCATCTTTGGTTCTAATATTTGTTCCTAAACCCCGGGTCCTGACACAGAGCTCCTAAGTCCTTGGGACTCTCTTGAGAAATAGGAGTGACTAGTATTCAAATAGGAAGACTCCTGATGAGCACTTGGAAGGGAGCTGATCACCAGAAAAAACAATCCAGGGTTAGATGCTTGAAACTTTCTGTCTGAGCAGGAGAAGTAGGACATTGAGCTGATATCTAACCATGTCTATAGAATGAAGCCTCTATACAAGGCTGTTGTAATGAAGTCACAGTTACACTTTCATGTTAAGCTCCTCTTTAAAATCAGGGGTCAGAAGGTTTCTAGGCAGATGAACAAATACACATTCACCTGTTAGGAGAGTAGGATATTCCAGCCTTAAGGAGATAGAAGCTTCTGTGCCGGGAGCCTTCCAGGCCTTGACTATGTGCATTTTTACCTGGCTGTTCATATACTGTCTTACAGCATCCCTATAATAACCTGGTAAGCATAAGTTCGTGTTTTGTTAAGTTCCATCAGCCATCAAAGCAAACTGTCTAAACTGTCCCACCTTCTGATTCAGTGAGGCCTGGCAGGTGATGTGGGGCAACCGTGCAGCACTGAGCCCTGAACTGTGGCTCTGGTGCTAACTTCAATCACACAGTGCTACAACTGAATTGCAGAACATTCAGTTGGTGTGCAGAGAATAGAATTGGTTAGTATAGGGGAAAATGGACATCCAGTGTTGACAGCAAAATAAATGTTCATGAAGTATTGAGAGTTAAGTCATAGCATACAAGGAAAACCCATTTATGTTTCCTACACAGGTATCATATCTTTAGTATCACTGACAAAGAGAATAAGAAAGTAAAAGTTTAACTAGCTTGCTCAAAAGACACTCTGAGATGAGGTCAGAATAGAGCACCTCTCTGGCCTTTCCCCCTTGCTTTCTATTCATCCTCTACCAGAAACTCAGAGAAAGCAGAAATTTTCCAAATCAACGAGAAGGCCCCTGCAGGTCACAGAGAGAGAAAAAAAAATTCTTGACTATTCAGAACTACTCCATTTAAGATAGCTATCTTCTTGGAATCCCTTAAACTCCTTTAAATTTGAAATTGCTGTGGAAATGTTAGGAAGGGCTGATAAGCAACAAATCCAACATGTTATTTTGGATTATTCAACCAAATGATAAATCCCAGCTGATCGCTCTGACCTTTTCTTAAGAAATTGAACTATTTTCAAAACAAAATGAAATTACATGTTGATATTTTCTCAGTAATCTCAAGACCCACTGTTCTTCTCTTTAATTTCTTCAATTACCTTCTAGGGCTGGCTGAGGAATATTTCTCCATTCAACAGAAAAAGAAAAGCATATATATTTATTCTGCAAAATTACCATAAAGAAAACAAGACAAAGTGTAAAAGACAAGGGAACCTATTACTGGACAAGAGGAATTGACCTTGAAATGTAAGCAAAGACATAAAGGCTGCCATAGGACAGCATAACCAGTAGAACATGAGATATTGAAAGCATCAATGGAAGAGCACAGGATGGAATGTGTTACAGAGCATCCCCTAACTAGTAAGTCTGGAAATATTAAGTGCAACTTTTCTTGATTGTGAAGGGAAAAGATTCAGAGATTTCTGATATTTTGGTTCCTAAGAACCCACTCAAACTCAAACAAAATGAGTTTACTGGGAGAATGTAGGAATGTCCCACAGTAGCTAACCGCAGGAAGACGAAAGAAAAAAGTCATTCAGGAGCTAAGGTAAGTTTGCTCTTCTTGTCCCTCTCCCTTCATTTCTTCCTACCTTTCTTCCTTGTTGTCTTCCATTCTTTGTTTCTCTCTTCAACGTCTTTCATTGATGGTTATTCCATTTGTTTCTAACCGATTATCTCTGTAAATGAACTTCCCTTGTTGTACTTGCACATGTCCTGTTATGACCCAAGACTGCCCCATTGAGCTTCAGTTCCACATGATCTGAGAAGTTCAGGACCCAAATAGGCAGAACAGTTCTCTGCCACCCAACTCCAAATGTTCTGGGGAGGGTCTTCTTGAACCAGGCCAGCCTGTGAGTCAGTTTTTCTCATTCAGATATGCACCCCCTTTCCAATTTAGCTGAGAGTGGAAAAGCAGGAATAAGTAATGAAACACAGCTATTGGAATCCATTTCTGTATATGTGGAAGAGCATAGCAAGGCAGACAATTATTAGATGGTGGGAGTTGGCCGAGTCTTCCAAAAGCTTTCCACTCTACATGCCCTGTAGTACTGTCTTCCTGCATGAAATGTTCTATTTGTGGAGTTTGGGTGATGGCAGTGTTTTAGCTTGCAAACTCCTTCATTTCTGAAACATAAATACAAACAGGCAGGAGGAGATGACAGGAAGAGACACCTGGCCCTGCTCCTCAGCCACGGAAGTAGGGCCCGGGTGGTGTTTCCTCCCGGAGAAATGGGGGATAGGAGAGCATATTATCATGAGCCTAGGCAAGGAAGCAGAACCTGAGAAGCTTCCTGAACATTTGTCCCCAGCCAATTCAGCACTTTCACCCATCAATCTCAGCTCAGCCCCCAAGCCAATCCCTCTCTCTCCATCAGTCCTGTGGTTTTATTCCCCACAAACATTTTGCAGAGGTAGAGCATGCCCTGTACACACCACTGGCCTACAGGCCACCATCCAGCCTGACTATAAAGAGACCCTTCTGACATTAGAAGGCCACTGCAGCATTGCCCTACTCTAATCACTTCACCGGATCCTCTCATTCAACAGGACCCAGACCATGGTACCCCACACAACACAGCTCTGCAAACTCCACCAGCCTCATCTCACACTACTCTGCCGCTGGCACAGCCCAGGCACCAGTCCTCAGGGACCAACTGTTCATGTCCAAATGTGCCCTTCCCATCTCTGCCCACTGATTCACATTGTTCTTCCCATCCAGACCACATCACTTCTCTTGAGCCACCCCAGCTGCGTTGCACCCCTCCGCGGTAGCACAGGAGCAAGTCATTTGTATTTACCACCTCCCCCTCCATTTTGAGTCACTAGCCATCGAGCCATGGACTCTGCTTTGTTCCAAAACACATCTCCAGGGCCAAGAGTGGGGAGAGTTGGGATGGGGGGTTGAGAAAGAGGTGCTGGTGCTTAACAAGTAGGGAAGAATGTGAGAGGTGGAGAGAAACGGGAGGAAAGGAACCTCCCCAACTCCTCAATAATTCCCTTGACCCGCTTAGAAATGAAGCCCGTGAAAACAGGATGGGTAGTCATCAGACAGAGCAAAACCCTCCCAATGTCAAAGGCTTTTAGGCTTCCAATGCCCTTTCACAGAATCTCAGTGATCATCACTTCATCCCTGGGAGATGAACAGCCCTTATCTGCATTCACCAAGAGGAAAGACAGGAAGCTTGAGAAGTAAAGTGAACTCAGAGGGGTGCTAAGTGGGGTCCAGCACCCAGAGCCTTCCTGATCGGCAGAGACACAGCCATACAAAGCTCTAGTGCCTGTGCCCTGGCCCTGGCGGGAAGTCTCGGGCAGCCTGCACGAGGTCCTGCACCAAGCAGCCACCACAGAGCCAGGCTCCCCACTCACTGCCCAGTCCTTCCCGCCACACAAACGTGGCTTTATTCCCCGAGTCCAGCAGTCTGACGCCAGCTCAGCTTCCTTCTGGCCCCTGTCTCTGTCCTACATCTGGGCAGACAGTGAATAATCTTTCCTTTCTTTCTGGAGCTAGTTGCCTTCAAGGTATTTATAGGCCACCACTGGCCCTGCTGAGGCATCCTTTCTCTCCTGTTTAAATTTAGCTCCCTTTGTCTTCTTCCCCTGACTTATCTGCTGACCCCGCCCGCCCGGGTTTCCTCTCCCTGCTTTGTTCTCCCTGTGTTTGTGCCACATCTTCCCTCATCAGCCTGGCTGAAACAATCTCACCATGGAGTTTCTCTGAAGCCTTATGTAACTTTCTCCTCCAGGCTCAGACCTCCCCAGCAGTCTTCTCTCCCCACGTTCCGCCTCTCCTCTCCGCAGCCCCCACCCCTCTCATCTCCCAAACCAGCACATTTACAGGAGGGGAAAATGGGCATAGCCAGCATGCAAACTGGCAGAGCCGACTACTTCCCAGTCCTCTCCTATCAGACTTTACTTTTAAAAGCTCATGCTTTGGAGGCCTCTGAAGTCTCACAACCCAAAAACCATTTTGATTTATAGACCTTAAAACATGCCTGAAATTAACATGAAGCAATCTTGTCTTAGCACCAAAAAGGGCAATGGCTGTGGAAATCCAGAAGAGGAAAGTGCACTGTTTTGCCTCAAATAATATGCAAGAACTGTAATAAAGTATATCGAGGGGACTTCCATTTCCAAGGCTGCAGTACTAGGCAGGCCTAGCCACAACGAAAAGAGGCCTGCAGCATGAATACCTCCTAAAAACTAGCAGCAGACAGCATCCCTCAGATCTGCTTTTGCCAGAGAAGACAAAAGTCTGGACCTTAAAACAGTGGCAGTAAGCACAGACTTTGAAAAGCGTGGTGTGATCCAAATGGAGCTTGGAGCACAGGTTGGGGCTTCTGCACCCCCATGCACCTTCCCCTTCAGTGTCACTCTTGGTCCCCACCACCTCCCTAGCTGAGAGGTGCACACCTGAATCGTCGCAGTTCCACTGAGCATCTTCAAAATGCTCAAACTCGTACACTCTACCTCTACTCCTCTGCTGTTCTTAAAGCTGGAATCTGAGTCTTAGCCTCTGTCTTGAGCTTCCCCTTCAGGTGGCAAGAGTGATGTTCATTTATCCCCAAGAGTTCTGTGATGCTTCAGTCAGGATGAGTTAGGCTATGTGCAGAAATAAACACTCTTAAAACTCTGAAAGCTTACCTCACAAAACTTCACTGCTACCAGTTGTAGGTCAACAGATTACTCCCAAGGCACTCTGGGACACAGCCTGGAAGGGCATGACCATCTGAAACAGAGAAGGAATATGATGAACTTGTTCAGTGGACACTTTTTAGTTAATGATTTAATGGTTTTTATTCATTCATTTGTTTATATAATAGTGAGAAAAATCCTAAGGTGAGAAATGGCATGTTGAAGAAGCATCCGTAGATCTACAACAGCAACTGAGAGTCAAGATGCAACATGGAGATTGTCCCCGAGTAAATATAGAGTGGTGAGCCTGCAGAAGGCAGTGAAAACACAGGAGTTGGTATCTGAGCAAACCCTTGGCGTGGGGGAAAAGTAGATAAAGCAGGAAAGACCTTTCCTCTCTCCTCTCCACACAGCTAGCCTCACTGGCTGTCCTCCCACTCTCTGTGACCACAGTGGCAAACTGACATGCTAACAAGGCACAACTTCTTACTCCTGTGGGAAGAATGTAAGCAAAGAGAAATACAGGTCACTGCCAAAGCAACCCTACCTGGACTGGAGCCAACCACTCAGACTCAAGCTTCAGCTCTCCCACGTGTTTACCATGCCTGTCTCCTCATGAGTAAAATGGGAATCATTGTGATACCTGTCCCTTTGATATTAGAATGGGTATTCTAGTATAATGTAAAGCATACTGGAGACACAGCAGACACAAGGCAAATGGTGGTTAATAGCCTTGCCATGCCCTTGGTCTTACCTCAATCATATTGTTTCTTCTTCCTTCAACATCTTTACTGCCTGACTGTTATTCCTGAAGTGTGTGCTCTTGAGCATTAAGACTGTTCTTGGGATCGGCACAATGGCATAAGGCTAATCCTCCACCCTGTGATACAAGCATCCCATATAGGCACCAGTTCGTGTCCCAGTTGCTCCACTTCTGATACAGCTCCCTGATTATGGCCTAAGGAAAGCAGCAGAGGATGGCTCAGGCCCTTGGGCCCCTGAGCCCACAATAAATCCACAAGGCTCCCCTGGCTGCAGATTGGCTCAGTTCCAGTCATTGCACCCACTTGGGGAGAACCAATATGTGGGAGACCTCACCTTCCCTCTGTAAAAATCTGCCTTATGAATAAAAATCAATATTTTTGAAAGACCGTTTTTAAGTTCCTTTTAAGTTCCTTGGAAAGAAATTGTGTCTCCATAAAAACTCTAGGCAGAAAGAAAAACCCTCATTCAGAACCTTCATCTGCATTGCACTTCTGTGGCATCACCAATGAATTTCTCATAAATCTATTCTCATATATGCCTCACCCTTCTATACCTTAAACTTCCAAAACTGGCGTCCCCTTTCCATAGCATATGCCATAAAACACAAATCCCTCAAGACAGGCTCAGAGGAGACTGGAGACCACCATGTACTGCAGAGGGGCTTGCCCCCTTGGAGAAGCACAAAGCAGAAACAGAGACTGTTCATTTAACCCAGCATATCCTTGGTTAACCTCTGGCTGTGATCACTTTACTTTGCATGTTACGCGCTTCAGGAAATATTCAGCAAAGGGATTATATTTCTTATTTATCCACAGAAATGTGGATAATGTTTGGCATATAATAGGCATGAGAAAAGAGTCGATAAATTGAACTGCATCTGTTATATAACCTCAGGAAAAGTACCTTCCCCCTGAGCTTCAGTTATTCTGGTTTTTAAAATAAGAGAGATGAGCTAGAGAGTTACTAAGATCCTTTCTACCCTCAGACACAAGTCAGTCATTCAATGGATTTTTTTCTCCTCCCCGGTCATCATTAAGCCTCAGTATTTTATTCAAGATGGAAATGAAAGCAAAATCATCAACCCCCATGAGCAGGAGGCTAGCAGAGGAAATTAGCAAAACCAGTATTTACTGTATGCTAGCAACTGTGCAAGGTGCTTTAAAGGCACTGGATCTGCTGAAAACAGGCTCATCCGATAAGCTGTGTTATTAAAAACCATTCCCATCTTATTGAAAAGACAATGAGGCACACAGAGACTGAGTTATTGTGTAATAAGTCTACCCAGTTGGCAGAAATAGGATTTGAATGTTGATCACTTAACTTCAAAGTCACGTGGCCTCCTGAGGGGTGAGGGGCACAGAGGTTTCCATTCCAATCCACTATGCTTCATTGCTAAGACAAAGTGTCAAGTCGATAAGATTTGCTTAATTTCCTCTTGTTGATTCAACAAGTTGGCCAATGTGTTATTTCTCCATCCTCCAGTTCTACCTCACACTGAGACTAGCTTTCATCAAAGAAAGTAGGAACTTGCAAAACCCCATGAAATTATTTGTATCAATTATCACCTTCATCATCCACAGCATTTCCAGGAGGATTTTTCATATCCATTATCAAGTGTGGTCTTCATATGCCTGAGAAACAGAGATAAAAATCATGACCAGGAAGTGAAACACGACTGTGGATCCTGGTCTTGAATCTCATCAAGAAAGTACTCAGAGGATCACCATAACCCAGGGCATTTGGCTCCCAAAGCCAAACACAGGCCCAGAATGGGGAGTAGACAGAATTAAGTGTCAACTCAAGAAAATGGACACCCTGGACCAGAATGGAAAACACAGCTTTGCGACCAGAGAGAGGGGATGAATAGCATCACATTCTATTCCCTAATGTCAATGAGACAGAAAAAGGAACGAAAGGTGCTCTCTCTGCAACTGCTCTATGAATGCTTGTTTTTGCCTCTTCAAGTGACCACCGACCTACCATCTTAGCCACCTGTCAGGTCAGACCCGCAGCTTCTATGTTCATCTGCATCCACACATTGAGTGCCTAAAGTATGCCAAGCTATTGTATCAGGCACTGCAAAACATTCTGATGGAAGCAAAGGATGCATAAAGAGATGATGGCAAGAGCTGAGGCTAGAAAACAGAGCACATCCGCCCCCTTGGGAGACCGTAAAATGTGCCTTAAATCACTGGGCTTTCATCTTTCAGCCAGTAAGAGCTCTGAGTGTTAGGGTCATTGCTCATTCTGTGCTAGCCATGGTTTGGGACCCATCTTTATTGGCCTGCTCTTCCTTTACCAAGCCCTTCCAAAGATTCTGAAGCTAATTCAGAAATTCTGATTGAAATTAGGAGGTAATGTAAAAATCAAAACTGTGGAGTCAGGGTTCTGACAAGAGCAAGCAGAGTGTCCACTCTCTGCCTAGAACTCAGGAAGCAAATAGAGGTAGATGGGGGTGGGCTCAGGGGTTCTGTATAGCATGTTGTTCATGAAGCTGGTCTCCCTATATGGAAATAATAATGATAATAATCATTGAGTAGAAGCTGAGCCTTGTGGACAAAAGTGGACTCCATGGACTGTCTGTCCCCTCCAGCCTTGGAGAAGCCATTACACTGAGTGTTACGCACAAACCCAGCACAGGGAGGCAGTGTGGGCCCACAGTCAGCCTCAGGCCAGACACCTTCAAACTGGGAACTGGGGACAGATAAATGACAAACAGGGACTCATGGAAAGGAGGTCCATAATATATTTACAGAACTTTGCTCTTAAAATAAGAAATTATTGGAAGAATCAGTAATCAATGAACCCCATTCTTTCAGTCTTGCAATAGACCCCCAATAAGCAAATGTTCTCCGTCCTTGCTCATGACCTTGGGCTGGTCCTTAACCTCCACCTTCACCTACTCCTGGCTTGCTGGTCTTTCCAGTTTTCTGATAATGATCTCCCTCACACACAAAAGGTTCAGGACAACTTTTCTTCCTCTTTAGGCTCTACTCTGTACCACTGATCATATACAGTTCACTCCACCTGGAACAACCCCTTTCAAGAGCTCCCTCCCCCATGTCTGATGGAGCTCCATTATCAAGAACAATGAATTTTTCCAGACCTTCTCTCCCAGTATCACCAACTTGAAATTCAAGTTCTCTTTCTGCCCACCCTTCCCCCAGAACATTCTATGCCCACCTCTGCCACCTGCTACCAACTACACTACATGTAGTGATATACGTAAGAGTGGAAACTGCTCCAGTGTTGCTTCTGTAGAATACTACTCAATGCATGTTCAAAAAATGAGGTTAAATTCTGTCTGAAGAATGGCCAGAGATGCTCCTGTTTGTCAGATGAGTTTCAGTTTACTGGTGTAGAGAAGCCTTAAGATACAAGTGTAAGTCATCTGGGAGCTGGTTAACTAAAGGATGGTGTAACTATATACCAAAAACTACTTCATTCTTACAAGCAGGAGACTATGTGCTGTTGTAGAGCAATGCTGTACATTTCTGCCTTAAAGACAAAATTCTCAAAAATGTAAACTACAGAATATGCATGTGACTCCATTTATTCAATAGAAAAAAGCAACAGTAATCTTTTGTATCCAAACATACATATGTAGAAAAACTCTTAGAATATATGCCAAACGTATACTAACAATGGTAAATTTAGAGAAGAAAGAATAGGGTGAAGGAAATTGAGCTTTTTTCTTTTCCATGTTAATCTTATGATGTGATATTTTTACTTTTTGCAATTGGCTCATTGACTCAAGAAATACTTATTTAAGTCAATGTTCTACGAGCTGAGAAATCTGGATATTATTAAAAGACTATTATTCTTTATATTATAATTATGCATTAAGTCAAAGGTGGGGTGAAAATTTCCACCCCGTCCTCCCCCTGAAAACAATAAAATTGGGCAAAACCTATGAAGTGACTGTTTTCAGGCATTATACACTTTTTAAAATGTTCAGAACCTCAGACATCTATGAGGAAGTGGTAAACAAGCTGTATGCATGTAATCAGACGAGAATAATGACTAAAAAAAACTGAAGACATAATGACCAATATTTCCACAAATTTGACTTATTTAAAAAAAGAAAACTCGTCTGGGTAAACATTTGGCCCAGCAATGAAGACTGGTTAAGGTGCTCCAGACACCATGGTATGATGCACACTCTTCCCTCAATTCTAGCTCCCTCCACTTCTAGGAGGCAGTGGTGAAGGTTCAAGTGTTACCTTCTTGTCACCCACATCACAAACTCAGACTGGATTCCAAGTTTCCAATTTTGGCTTCTGGCCCAGCGTAGGGCTGCCTCGGGCATATGGTGGGTGAACTACCACATGGGAGCTCTTGTTCTTTCTCTCTGTACCACTGAAATAAATAAAAAACTTTAAATAAACTTCTAGAGTGGAGTAATTCAATAATCCCCAAATAAGACCAATGCAAAGAGAACCATGCCTTAACATAGTATGGTCAAATTGATGAAAATTAAAATGAGAAAGATAAAACATAAAGCACCTCCCCCAAATGAACAATAATATGAATATTAAGTGATTGCTCATACCGAACAATAGAGGAAAGAACAAAATTTTAAAAAGCAACTTTGAAGTGAAAAAAGAAAAAAATCAGCTCAGTTGCATATGCAGTGAAAATATTCTTCAAAAATTAGAGCGAAATAGCATAATTTTTGGATGAATATTAATTAAAAATTAATTTAAAAATTAAAAGACTACATTGACAACACCATAGAAATGCAAAAAAATAATAAAAAGTTATCTAAACTGAAAAATATACATACCAGATGACAATGTGAGTCTATAAAGAAAAGACAGCATTATATTGAAGAATAAGATGCATATATGTATCAATCTGATAGTACCTCAACAATTAATGAAAATAAAAGATAAGCTGATCTGGTGCAAAGATTTTGAAATCCGTGCATATTAGAAGTCTTCAAAATGTTTATAGAAAATCGGTATTAAGAAGAAGCTACAGCTGCATTGCAAAAAAAAATTGCACCAAAATAAACTTACCTTTTAAACTCATTTTTTTCATTAATTTTTGAAATATGCCTATGTTTGTGTTAACAGCAACACAGAAGATGGACTGGGGTAAGTGATATTTTTGTAGGGTTCTTAGATTTTTACATGAATTGGACAATGTTAACTAAAGGTTGACTTGATAAGTTAGGTATATTTGCAATACAATGAACAAGCTTTGAAAAAATACATAGTTAAAAAGCCAACAGAGGAATTAAAATGGACCACTAAAATTCTTTGGCCCATAGAAGAAAGATAAGGGGGAAAAAAGATAAACAAACTAACATGACATGCAGAAAATAAATATCAGGAAGGTAGACTGTTATTAATGCTGTCATTAATTATTCTAAACTTAAATGGACTGAATCCGCCAAATAAATAAAATGTGAGATTTCTAGTTTGGCAAATCCTTGCCCCAAAAGCAACCATAAATACTAAAAATAAAATTGTCAGAAACAGCTAATTCAGAGAACTGGAAATCACTTAAAAGCACACAAAAAGAGCAATGTGAATGTGTGTTTGTGTCTGGGCTGCTCTCAGCCTCCTCCCCTTGTCCTCCGTCCAGCTTGGCCAGCCAATTGGTTTTCATTTAGTGGGGCAGGCCATGAAAACCAGCAACTTCACTGTGGGAGAAACTCACTTAGTTTGGAGTGGACGGGAAATTGCCATTGAAACTGGACATGTTAGGGGCAAGTAAACTAGGAGAGTCGACAGTTCTGCTAGCCTGAGATGGCAGATCTGATTAGGCAAGCCACAGAGAAGAGGACTAACAGAAAGTTAACAAGAAGAGGCCAGAAATACATGAGTCTTTTAGGCACTCGACAAATGCCCTATATTAGCCCAGACTGACAATGAGACTAGACACACAGACACTCAGACAGACAGAGAGAGAGAGAGAATGCAAGCTGCATGCAAAACCACCTGTGCTTCAAAAATCCACACAGACCTGAGAGAAATGTGTGGGGAAGCCTTAGCAGGTTGATCTATGTAATGGGCTCAATGACAAGCTTCCACTCTGCTACATTCCACAAAGAGTACCTGGTTCCAATCCTGGCACCCACAAATATTTAAATGGAAAAAGAGGACTTGGCTGCAGAGGTGACTAAAGTGAAACACTTGAATTGTGGACCTCATTTTGCATTATCCAGTAGGCTCAACCTAATCACACAATTCCTTAAAAATGGAAAACTTTTGCCAGCTGGTTAGACAGACATGACATGAGAAGGACTTGACCTGCCATGTTTGCTTTGAAGGTAGAGGAAGTAGGCCATGAGCCAAAGAATGTTAGCTAGTGTCCTTCAAAGATGGGAATAGTCATGGAAGTGAATTCTTCTCCAAGAGTCTCCAGCAAAACAACACGGTCTGGCCAGCACCCTAAGTTTAGCCTCGTGAGACCCCCAGAGCACTTCCGACTTATGTGTGCTGTTCTTCTCCAGGAAATATATGGTGATTTGTTATGACAGCAAGAGAAAAACCAGTGCACGGTGTTTAACCACAGTCTATGACCAAACTTCAACCCCTAAGCTATGAACAACAGAAAAATTCCCAAAGAGTCCAGGCATAAAATAAAAACAAGAAACTTTGAAAATTGAAGAGAGATATCATAGTCACACAATACCAGGAGAGCGACTTCCACAGGTTTACTTGAAGTAAGTTACTGAACAACCAGCCAGCAACAACCACCACCACCCTTGAGAGAGTTCACCATCCAGAGTTACCATGATGCATGACCCCAGGTATCCAGTTTCCAACAACAACAACAAAAAACCTTGTCAGGCATGCCAAGAAACAGGAAAGCATGATTCCTACTCAGGAACAGATTCAGTCAGTAGCAATGGTCTCTGAGGGGGTCTAAATGTTAGATTTAGAAGACAGAGTCTCTTTCAGATTTATTTAGTTGGAAGACAGAGGAAAATGAAGCAAAGACAGTGAGAGAAAACAAAATCTCCCAATTCTGGTTCACTTCACAAATGGCCACAGCAGCCAGGGTTGGGCTAGACTGGAGTCAGGAGTCAAAAACTCCATCTGGGTCTCCCACATGGATGACAGGGGCCCCAAGCAGTTGAGCCACCTACCACTGCTTTCTCGGGTGCATTAGCAGGGACAGCGATCACAAACAGTAGCTGGGACTCAAACCTGTTCTGATATGAGCTGCTAGCATCAGAAATAGCCTCTTCACTCGCTGCACCACAACACCAGTTCCAGAAAACATGGTCTTCAAACAAATATACTCAAAGAACTAAAATAAACAATTAAAAATATGATGATTCAACATGTAGATTATATTAGTAAGGAGAAAGAAATTATTCAAAAGAATCCAATAAAATTCTAGAACTGAAAGGCTCACAAGGGAAACTTACTAGTTTTGATAACAGAAGAAAGAACAACAAAACTTGAAGATAGATTTATACAAATTATCCAGTATGAAGAATAGAAAGAAAGAAATGCTAGAGAAAGCTCAACAGAGCCACAGAGACCTGTGAGGCATCCATTTTCTAGGGTTGCAAAGGTGACAAAGCAACACAGACCAGGTGACTTAAAGCAACAAGACTTCATTGACTCACAGATCTTGTGACTGAAAGTCTACACCCCAGGTGTCCATAGGCCCCACTGTCTCTGAAGACTAGTTGAGAGAATCGTTGCTTTCTGTTTCTGGACTGGTGGCTACCTGGGCATCCCTTGGCCCATAAACATTGCTCTATGTGTGCGCTTTCACACGTCTTTTCCCAAAGCATAACTCTGTATACAAATCTGTCTTCTCCCTCCTCCCAGGATGGCTTAATATTAAGTTGGTTTTCATCTTCAAAGACCTTATTTAAGTAAGGTCAAATTCTGACCACCCAGAGCAGTAGTCTTGTGGCTAAATCCTCATCTGCATGCACCAGGATCCCATATGGGCACCATTGGTGGCCTGGTTGCTCCACATCCCATCCAGCACCCTACTTATGGCCTGGGAAAGCAGTCGAGGATGGCCCAAAGTCTTGAGACCCTGCTCCTACATAGGAGACCCAGAAGAAGCTCCTGGCTTCAGATCAGCTCACCCCTGGCCATGGCAACCACTTGGGGAGTGAACCAACCAGGGGAAGGAAGATCTTTCTCTCCATCTCTCCTTCTCTCTGTAAATCTGACTTTCCAATAAAAATAAATCTTAAAAAAAAATCTGAGGTCCCAGGTTTAAATGAACTTTATAAGAGTCTATTTATCCCAACTGAGTCATCATACACCCCAAAACAACACGAAGGTTGCAAACAGAGACACAGAAGCCCTGTTTCAGTTAAGTGCCACTTCGTAGGTTGAGATAACCATTACTTTTGCAGAAGCAAGATCATCAGCATACTATAGCTCTGTACATCTGTTAATCCACAGGACAGTGTCAAACCAGCAACTAGAGAAGTTGCTCAATGGGTGATTTGCTCTGTCATTAAGACACTATCTCTGAACTGCATCCAACAGTTTAATAGACACATACAGAAGTCAACAGCTTCATCCTAAGGGGAATGTAGAACATCATATGTTCCACAGAAATAAGAGGATGGATGAGAAGCAAGCTTGTGATCTCTGTTTGTAAGTCAATGAAACCATTCATCTGCCTTCTTTACACTACAAAGAGCAGGATATTTTACAAAGACCTGGATCAAACTATGACTAGACCTTGTTTGTGTGATCTATATTAGTATACTGGGAAACATGGCCAAGCTGTTCCTCTACACATAGATAAAATAAGGGTTCCAGAAGAAAAGGAAAGAGGGAAGCAGGCACCAAAAACACTTGAAGAAGTAATGGGTAAAAGCTCCCCCAATAAACACCAAGTAGGATAAACACAAACAGGTCCACTGCCGGACATATCAGTGTCCAACAGGTTGAGTGCCAAGGACAGAAAAAATCTTGAAAGCAGGAGAAGTAATTTTCCTCTTCCTATACAGATGAATAAGATATGTCTTATCAGAAACAATGGAATCCAGGAGGGGCCAATGTGGCACCACAGATAAGTCCCCACTTGGATTACCTGCTCATACTGGAGTACTTAAGATCCAAGCCCTGCCTCATTTTCCCATCAAGCTTTTGCTGTCTTGGAGGTAATGGATAATGACCCAAGTAATTGAGTTCCTGACACCTATGTGGGAGATCCAGATGGAACTCCTGTCTCCTGGCTTCAGCTTGGCCGTGGCCCAGGCCTAGCTAGTGCTACTGGGAGCATTTGGGGAGTGAACCAGCAGGTGCCAGAACCACCTCTATCATCTATCTATCTATCTATCTATCCATTTTTCTATATCTTTCTCATCCTCCCCCTTTCTCTCAGTCACTCTGCCTTTCAAATAAATAAATAAAATTTACAAAAAAAGAAGGAAAGTATGAAATAAAAAAAAAGTAAAGGAACAAAATATTCACATACTTAATGAAAGAGAACTCTTGACAATACTCAACCAAGTAAATAATTTTTGTATACTGAAGGTGAAATACAGACAGACATTCCCCAGTAAAAACTGAAAACTCATTGCTAGCCAACCTATCTTACAGGAAATAGTAAAGATAGCCTCTGAGGCCAAAAGTAAATGGCCCAGAAAAAAAAAAGCACCAAAACTGGTTAGTATACAAACATAAAGAGCTATACACACACATGTGTATATACATATAAAAGGTACATACATGTTTTTCTCTTATCTCCTCTTAACTTCCTTAAAGGACACGATATTTAAAAGGGCAATAATCACAACACCAACCTGTTGGACTACAACATATACATATTTCACACATATTTCAGAAAATAACTCAAAAATCAGTCTTTAAAAAACTCAACAATGGGAGGGTGTTCAGCTCAGCCTTTAGGTTGGGTCGTGGGACACTGCCATCCCGTGTTAGAGTCCCTGAGTTTGAGCACCGGCTCCACTTCCCACCTAGCTCTCTTCCTTTGCACACCCTGGGAGACAACAGATGGCTCAGTTCTTGAATGCCTGCTACACATGGGAGATCCAAATTGAGTTCCTGCCTCCTGGCTTTGACACAGACCATCCTCAACACATGAAAAAAAATGTGTATTTTTCTCCCTCCATTTCAAATAAATAAATAAATTTTAAAAGTGGAACAAAGCCTATGACTTTGATGAAGTGGGTGGGATTTACAGGCTGTTATAAAACAAGATCCACTGATAAGCCCACTAAGAGACCCACTTTAAATACAAAGACATGTGTCTTACAAGGAAAAGAATGAAAAGTTATTCATTCCAAATACTAAGTGTAACAGGGTGCCTGTGGTTATATTAACATCAGATTCAATAGACCGGAAAACTACTGATTATCTCATGCAATGTTAAGACCCTGGACACTAGAGATAACAAAACCTGCGTTTGAATTCTTTCTGCTCATTTCCTACTCGCTGGGTGACATTAGACAAATAATGACTATAAAAGCTGTTACACCAAGAACTTCACCTCAATTATCTACAGGACTTACAAAACTCTATCAGGTCAATGTTATTATACTCATCTTTTCCTTTCTAATAGCCTGATACATAAGAGACATGAAATTATTTATGGTAGTAGTAATCATTATTTTTATTTCTGATTGTTTAATAGAATTTTATTACATGCAAAGCATCACCCTAAGCACAAGTAATACAGTGGCAAATAACATAAAGTCCCTAATCTCAGACAGCTTGCTTTTAGCAGAGTGGAAGCAGCCAGGTAAAGAAATTACATGAGATATTAGCATGTACTTTACACAGATTTAAAGAAGAACCGTATAATTTGGTACCATGTAGAACAATTGGGAAGGCAATTCAGCTCAGCAAATGGTAAGTTTGAAATCTAAATCAAATGACAAAACAGCTACATAAGCATCACGAAGAACAGTACTGCAGGCTGAGGTAACAATGCAAAGATGCTAGGATAAGAACAAATTTGAGATATTGTAAAAAAATGTTCTGTGGCTGAAAGTGTGGTATGGGCATCAGAGAGCATATATGTGATTCATAAAACAGGTGCATGGCTCTGAGACATCTACAAGCTACCTCATTAGACACGCAGCCATTGGGAGCTTTAAATTCAGTTCATAGGATACTATGATGCAGTTCTAAAAACAGCACTCACTTCAGAAAGGGGACTAGAGTGCTGGGCAGCAAGGACAAATGCTAAGCCACCACATGGAAGTCACGAGTCAGTCCAGAAGAGGGGTGGGCAGGGTAGCCCAGAAAAGTGGAAAACTAAGGGTCTTGAAGGTAGCAGTTATTTGATGATGGAGTGGACTAAAAGAATAGGAAAAGGAAGAGAGGAATCGAGGAGAATCCTGGATTTGAAGTTTGAGCAATTGTGTGGGTGATTGCACTGTTTACCAAGAAGAGAAAGAGGTAGAGGACAAGAGAGAAGAACATAATTGCTTAGGAGATGAAATTGCGGTTACTGTTCTAGTTCTGTCATATTTAAGAGACTACCAGCATTTTTCAGTCACTAAAAGAAGACCACAATACAAAGATGCCCAAGATGACATCTCCAACACAAGTCCAATAGCGGAGAGGGATGGATACATAAGAAATCAAGGAACTTTGTAAGTATTCTAATATGAAGAAAATAAAAACAATAAAAATCAACATGAGATCCAAGAGATTGGCAGGACATGGACACTAGGAAGGCACCACGATCAGAATTCAAATTGCCAAAATAGATGGACTTGAGCCAGCAGCACCAGAGTGTGGTTAGGTTCTAGGCAGTGGGTGAAACTGAGTTTCCTTAGAAGTGAGCCACACTCAAGAAAGGTGGAATATATGGGGTTGTTAAAGTTTAGCACAGCTAGAGGAGGTTGGTGGAAAACCCTGGAAAAGTATTTTAGAATCAAATGTTAAGAATCCAAAGGCAGGCAAAACTGGTAGGTTTTATCTTGTGGCTGCGAGTGGATGGAGAGATAGAGAAGTCTTTTAAGCAGAAAAGTGACTTTGTTGTAGATATGGGTTAAGGCCACTCAGGCTGGGAAGAGTGTTGGAACAGTGGTAATGATGGATGGCAGAGACTGGGGACAAAGATGAAGAAACAAAGCAGGAAGGCCGTTCAGAGAGGATAGGTGAGGGTGAGAGAAGCATTGGGAATGAAGGTGGGTTGGGGGATGAGAAAACAAGGTTTTAGTGACAAGGTTTAGCGATTGATTGGATGTGGGAAAGAAGCCCAAGATAACCGAGACAGAGCCCAACTGTGTGGGAGAATCACGGGTGCCATGAACCAAGATAAGAGGACTGGGAAGAGGAGGGTGAGAGGAATGATTTTAAGCTTGTTTACTCGGAGGTGCCAGGCAGACACTGGATCTCAGGTAGAACTCATGCATCAACAGCCGCCTGCTCAGAAGATGGACTTAACCTCAAAGTAAAGATGCAGAGCCCTTGGCAGAATTAGTAAAAATAGCTATTCTGCAGCAGGAGCTGTGGTAAATCCTTTACATAATCTTTCCACTTCCTCCCCCAGGACATTCCCACAAGGTAAGTATTATTATTATTGGCACTTTTTAAGAGTTATTTATTTGCAAGTCAGGGTTACAGAGAGAAAGAGAGAGGGAGAGAGAGAGAGAGAGTCCTGCAACCACTGGTTCATTCCCCAAGTGGCTGCAACAGCTGGGGCTGGGTCAGGTGGAAGCCAAGAACCAGGAGCTTCACCTAGAGGGGACAGGGTCCAAACACTTGGCCATCTTCCACTGCCTTTCCCAGTCTGTTAGCAGGAAGCTGGTTCAGCGGTGGAGCCGTGGGGACAGGAACAGAGGCCCTTATGGGATATCAGTGGCACAGGCATCTGTTATACTCAGTGTGCCACAACCCTGGACCTATTACTGCCATTTTATAAATGAGGGAATTGAAGCCCAGGGATGCTAAGCTCTTACTCACAATTACAAGTTAAAGGCAGAGCCAGAATTTAAACTACTGGTGCTCCTAATGCTGCTCTGTGGTGCAGTAAAATCAGCAGATGGGAGCGCTTGCGCGCGCTCTCTAACACACATACTTTCACTCACTCCTCTTCCTCCCCCTCCTTCTCTGCCCATCTCTAGCTCTAGCTTATCTCTCTACCTCTCAGATAAATTTTAAAATAATCTTACCCCCTAAAAAAAAGAAAAGAAATTCAATCTCATTCTTCTAGAATGCCCAACAATCTTTAGCTAAATCTCTGAAACTTGGAACAGGATTTAGCAGTAGGATTACTGAATAGATGAAGTAAGCAGGGAGGGAGGCCATGAAGCATCCTTTGAATAGCAGAAGCAAGAGATTCGCTCTGCGCTTTTACTCATGAGGGACCTAAGGGCCCCCTCTGTTGAACCATGGTTTTTGTTCTCATATCCCACCACGAAGTCACAGCCTGGAGAAGCTGTCGACTCATTTGCACAAGAAGTGAAGCTCACGGTCTATGCCACTGATGGACGTCAACATATGGGAACAGAGGCCACAGGATGGTGTGTGTCTCTCTGCCCCCCTCCACCGTCCTCTCTTCTACTTCTCCGACCCGCTCTGCCATGCCCACAGCCCCCATGGGCCACCGCTCACTCTGCCCTCTTATCTCCTCTCTTTCATCATTAGGTTCCCCAAAGACCCCTCTTACGTTTCCTTATCTTCGCCTCGTCCCCCAGCCCACCCATGGCTGCTTCCTTTTCACTCTCCAACTCTTTATCAGATGTTCCCCTCTCCATCACTGTCTCCTTATCTACTCATCCCCTGGCTCCCACGCACTGTTGGTTCCTTGGCTTCTGGGTGCAGGACCACAGTAAGGCATTCCAGGCTCTGCATTCCAGGCTCTGACATACAAGTTGAGGGCATGAGAAATGGGCCCTCAGAACAGAGGAGAGAGTATTTCTAGGAACAAAATCCCTGACTTCACACACACACACACACACACACACACACAAGCCTTGGAGTCAGTCCCCAGGACGCTGCTGCCCCTGAGGCTTGTATCTTTTTTGCACCAAATGCTTAGAGATGCTGAGCCTATGGCATCCTCTTCTTTGAGCCTCAGCCAAATAAACGAGGGCCTAACAGCGCCCCCCTCTGGATCACTGGAGGCCAGGCATCATGTGAGTTGGCAGACGCAGAATGCATTCTATGCTTACTTGTCATGCTGCATCCTTGTTCCTATGCTAGCTGCTGTTCTCCGTATTGATCCATTTTCTGTTGGTAGAGCAAAATACCTCAGTATGGGTACTTTCCCCCACGCCCCCAAAAAAGAACTTATTTGGCTCACAGTCTGGGGGGCTTCAAAAGAATCTCATCCACAAGTCCTCTGGGGAGGACCCTTTTGGGCCACGATGACAGATGGCATAAGTGTGGGAACACAGCAAGAGGGACAAATCATAGGGGAGTAAGGCAGGAAGCCAGAGAGCAGAGAAGGGTCTGTCTTGTTGCTTTTTAAAAAGATTTGTTTGTTTGCTTTTGTTTATTTGTTTGTTTGTTTGTTTGTTTTAAGAATTTATTATTATTATTGGAAAGCCAGATATACAGAGAGGAGGAGAGACAGAGAGGAAGATCTTCCGTCCGATGTTTCACTCCCCAAGTGAGCCGCAACGGGCCGGTGTGCGCCGATCCAATGCCAGGAACCAGGAACCTCTTCCAGGTCTCCCAAGCGGGTGCAGGGTCCCAAAGCTTTGGGCTGTCCTCGACTGCTTTCCCAGGCCACAAGCAGGGAGCTGGATGGGAAGTGGAGCTGCCGGGATCAGAACCGGCACTCATATGGGATCCCGGGGCTTTCAAGGCGAGGACTTTAGCCGCTAGGCCACGCCACCGGGCCCTGTTTATTTGTTTGTAAGGTAGAGAGGATCTCTCTCTCTCTCTCTCACACACACACACACACACACAGAGGAAGAAAGAGACAGACAGACCTTCCATCAGCTGATCCACTCCCCTCAGAAGGCTGCAAAAGTCAGAAGCCAAAAACTCCATTTGGTTCTCCTACCGAGATAAAGAGCACCCAAGTACTTGAACCATCCTCTGCTGAACTATAGGAGAAAGCAGGAAAGGAAGAGGAAGACATGAGACTTGAACAACACCTCACTGTGGGATGCAAAAAAACAGCTGGGCTCAGACTTCATTGACAATGATTCATTCTCAGGGAAACGAACTGTGGACCCACCAAAGCTGTGCTAACCCTTCCAATGCCAGTGCCTGCAAATGACCTAGTAACCTTACACTAAGCCTCACCTCTTTTAAATTTATTTTTATTTAAAGGGCAGATTTGCAGAGAGAAAAGAAGATCTTCCTCACGAACAAATCTGTTAGTTTGTGCTCCAAGTAGTTGCAACTGCCAGAGCTGAGCCAAAACCAGGAGTTTTTTCTAGGTATCCCACATGGGTGCAGGGGCCAGGAGCTTCTTCCAAATCTCTCACATGGGTGCAGGAGCCAGGAGCTTCTTCCAGGTCTTCCACATGGGTGCAGTATCCCAAAAACTTGAGCTATCCTCTGCTGCCTTCCCAGCGCATTGGCAGGAACCTGGATTTGGAAGTGGGGCACCCAGGACTTGAACCAGAAATGATACAGGATGTTGGCACCGCAAGCAGAGATTTGCCCTATACACCATAACGGCAGCCACTAAAGTCCCACCTCTTAAAGGTTCCTCCACCTCCCAGTATCACCAACCTGAGGACCAAGCTTCTAATTCATGAGCTCTTGGGGAGACACTACCTTTATCCAAACCAGAGCAGTCTCCTAGCAACCTTCTAAAAGAAAGTCTGTGATTTTGACACTCTACAGGTGAAGGAACTGAGATAAAGAGAGGTTGACTGACTTTCCCAAGGTCACAAAGTCCACCGTCAGATTCCCCACCCTTTCCCCGTAGCAAAGCACCTCTCAATGTTGCAGGAAACTCTGCTCTTACCCTCCAAGTGCCTGCCATAATTCTAAATGCCACAGACAAATGAGGTCTCAGTGACATTTCCCACGTCCGGAACATTTGCTTGGCTTCCAGGACAAAAAGTGAAGGCGAGAACAGAGTTCCCACCAAAGAAATGGGAGGTTCCAACTTCTACCAGAAGGGCCACAGGAAATGACTTCAGCAGTCCCTCTTGGCCAGTTCTCTAGTGTTAATTATTTTCTCACACCCAAGCACAGCACATTGCCACCTCCTGAACCCACTCTCTCCCCTGGTTATAAGTAGAGATGACACCTGGGTGTTGCTGTGGAAAGTGACACTAGCAGCCCCTTCACACACCTGCTCTGGGAGGCAGCATCAGCACAGCCCTCAATTCAGGGCAGAAACAGCTGCTGCCAGTATGGCCAGCAGGAGGTGTAGGTGTCTCTGCACTGCATAATGGAGCAGCAACAGGCAGCCAGGGCTGGTGATCACACTTTTGGGGCTCATCTAAGGCCATTAGAGGGGGGGAAAGGGGCCATTAGGATCCATCAACAGTAACAAGCCACCTTACTTTCTGGGTGAGAGATCTGAGGCCCAGAGTGAAGCAAAGCCTGGCCGGAAACACAGAGCATTCACCTGCTGATGTAAAAACTGTAATGTTCTGCCTGCCCAGACCATGTGTCCTTGCCCCATTTAGACAACAGTTCTTTAAAAAAAAAAAAAAAAAAGATAATTTTTTTTCTTCTTCATGGAACATTTGGCAAAGTCAAGAGACGTGCTTGGTTGTCTCCAACACCCTACAAGGAAAGGGAACGAATAAAGGAGCAAGAACAGAGGGGGGCAGGGAGACTGGAGTGAAGGAAAGAGAAAGGGAGTGAAAGGGAAGCCACCTTCGTGGCGTGGCAGGTAAAGTCACCACCTGTGATGCCAGCAGCCCACATGGGTACTGTTTCACAGCCCAGAGGCTCCACGTCTTCTGCTCCCTGCTAATGGCCTGAGAAAAGCAGCAAAAAATGGTCCAGGTGCTCGGGTCCCTACCACCCATGTGAGAGTGCCAGATGAGGCTCCGGCTCCTGACTTCAGCCTGGTCCAACCGTGGCCATTGCAGTCAACTGGCAGGTTAGCCAGCTGATAAAAAGTGGTCTCTTCTCTTCTCTTCTCTTCTCTTCTCTTCTCTTCTCTTCTCTTCTCTTCTCTTCTCTCTGTTTCTCTCTCTTTCTCTAACTTCCAAAATAGATAAATAAATCTTTAAAAAAAAAAAAAAAGAACAAGAGAAAGAAGCCAGAAACCAGGAGCAAGAGCTTGGTGCCGGATGGGAGAGGTGGCTGGAGCAGGATAGCGGAACTATTTTTATGAATCTGTGAGCTGCTGATTTACGCATTTAGCATCTCTCTGCATATTGAGGTCACAAGGTTCCAACTCCTCATGTGAGAATGAATAGGATTTCATTAATGCAGCCTTCTGGAAGGTTCATCAAGCACACGGTGCCTGGCTTTCCCCATAAGGAGGGAGGGGTGGAATGGGCAAACTCAATCCACCCTGTAGCTATGTTGTCCTGTGTGCTCCAGGAGGAATCCCTGGATGCGGAGTCAGTGCCCACAGGACACCAGCGCCCCCGCCTCCTTGCTACACCTCATGTGGGGCTTCAGTGTCCTCATAGACAAAGACAAAGGAAGTAGACCAGGACCTCTAGGGAGGATCCAATCAAATGGGCAATCACTCCATGAATTAGTTCACAGAATGAGTTCATATCTCACAGCGGGCTGGAGGGGAAAGTGATTATCCTGGCCTCTCGGTGGGGCTCCTTTGTCTTGAACCTTTGATTACAGAAAAGGAAGGAAGGAAGGCAGGGAGGCACTTTCCATCTGGCGTGTGCACTTGTCACTTCCACTGTCCTCTATGAAGTGGGTGCTCATAGACTCCCTGTTTACAGATGAGGAAACTGAGGCTCAGTTTGGTGGCTTTACTTGCTTAAAGTCTTGGTATTAGGGACAAAGCCATGGCTGGAATGTAGAGCAATCCGCACTGAGATTCACACCCCCAGCTGGTACACACACTAACCTGACAACATGAAAGAGGACCAGTTCATGGGAAATGAGAGCAGGAATGAGAGTCTCTCATCAGCTACATTCCTTTTCTGTCTTCCCTCCTCCTTTTCCTTTATCTTCTCCTCCTCCTCCTCTTCATCTTCTTTCCCCCTGGCTTTGCATATCTTCCCCATAATCTGGAGCAGACCAGTATTAGGGGTTTACTCAGGGCTCCTCCACCCCAAAACCACTGACTCACACACAGCTTTAATTTACTACATTTGGAATTCTGACCCCAATTCTGTGTGACCTCAGCTCACCTCTCCCCATCCAAAAAATCGTCACATGCGCTCAGCACTCTGTGTAGTAGCCTCTGCCAGCAGAGCAGGCTGACTGCCATGTGGATGCCAGCTCATGCTCCTGCTGCACTTCCCTTCCAGCTCCCTGCTTGTGACCTGGGAAAGAAGCGGTGGATGTCCCAAAGCCTTGGGACCTTGTCCCTGCATGGGAGACCTGGAAAAAGCTCCTGGCTTCAGATAGGCTTAGCTCCAATTGGTACAGCCATTTGGGGAGTAAACTAGTGGATGGAAGATCTCTCTTCCTATCTCTCATTCTGTTTAAAAATTTGTCTTTCAAATAAAAATACATAAATTGTTAAGGAAAAAAGGTAATATAGCATCTATGTTGCTCAGTCCCAGTTCTATTCTCCCAGTCCAACCTGTAGGTGATCTTCCCCTTGGGTGATCCCTCAGGTGGCCACCCCATCCACCTAGATATGGCCAGGAGATACAGGAAAAGGATTTACAAACATAAGGGTAGAAAAGACTGTATTGAGAATGATTGGCTTCTGCAGGAGAATACATTCCGAAAGATAATGGCACTTGCTCAGGAAGACTTTGCTAAAAGTGCAATAACAGCATCTCAAATCCAGCTGGCAAGAAAAATAAGCAGTAGTTACAGAAGTTCAGCAGCAAGAACAGGTGAATTCACATGGGAAAACGGACTGCCTGCCTGGTGCCTGAAGATACAGCCCTGGAATCTTGCAGACCCTTGATCAGGACATTTAGGCTTTCTCTGTAGAGACCATGTAAAAGACAGCATCTTGCCCTGATGACAGAGTTACAGAGGTCAATAGGTACCCACAGAAATGTCATTTTGTCCCCAATATCCATTCTCTTCTTCTTACACATACACGTTAACTGGACCTGTGGCCATCTAGGTAAGTATTATTTCCCAGTCTTCATTGTATCCAACTGTGGTCAAATATTTGAATTGAAGTTGATGAGTTAAGACCAGAGCCATGAGACAGAATCTTAAAATTAAAAATAATTTTTAAAAATGTTCCATCCCTTCTCTCAGTCCCTGATTACTGGATCAATCTATCAATCTGCCAGGTAGAAGGAGCTAAATCAATGACCTTTTTGTGAGATGGAATTTGTATTTTGGGCCTGGAGCAATGGCTCAATTGGTTAATTCTCCACCTTCAAGCACCAGCATCCCATATGTGCACCAGTTCAAGTGCTGGCAGCTGTAGTCCCCATCCAGCTCCCTGCTTGTGGACTGGGAAAGCAATAGAGAATGGCCCAAAGATGTGGGAAACCTGGAAGAGGGTCCTGGTTCCTAGCTTCAGATGGGTTCAGCTCCAGCCATTGTGGTCATTTGGGGAGTGAATTGGGAAATGGAAGATCCTTCTGTCTGTCTCTCTTTCTCTCTGGAAATCTGCCTTTCCAAGGAAAATAAATAAATCTGTTGAAAGAAAGAAAGAAAGAGAGGAAGAGAGAAAGAGAGAAAAAGAGAAAGAAAGAAAGAAAAGAAAGAAAGAAAGAAAGAAAGAAAGAAAGAAAGAAAGAAAGAAAGAAAGAAAGAAAGAAAGAATGAATTTGTATTTTGAGGCTAGCAGAGTAAAGAGAGAGAGAGAGAGTTGGGCACCCCAAGCCAGAGACATCATATCAGGACTAAGGTACCCACATTGTCACCTGGGTAAGACATAAACTTCTTTCACCTCACCCAGTATCATTTGGCTCTTAGCATAACAGTTAATATCATTCTTGGTCTCAGTTAAAGGTGTTCCTATGTTCAATCCCATGTCATTTTGTAAGCACAGCTGCTGCCCTTTGCAGAGATGGAGAAGCTGAATCAGAACAGGCATCCTCAGCACAGTTCTCCTAACCCTTTCTCCGAGACCTACTCTGCTGTCTATATTCCAGTGACTTTGTTCTCTGGCCCTCAAATAGTGCCCACTGCCAGACCAGGAGTTCGGAGGCCTCTTTGAGGGGACAAGGGCATTCAAATGGGTGATAGTCAAGGTGATAGAATGCTGTGCTTATGGAACATGTAGATGCCAAGTTGCACTGATAACCCAGGGGGAGCAAGATTTTGTTTGGGAAAGACCTGAATTTATTGCTACCTACTCTTTCTCTTTTGTTTTTCACTCCAGAACCTCACATATTTAAGGTACCTATCTGGACCATGGAGGTGTTAAGTTTACAACTTATGTCCTAAATGAATCAAAGTACAAAGTAGCCCCAAATTTTCCCTAGGCTAGGCTAGGCTATAGGAACTCCAGACTAGACTTATTCATGAGTTATCCAGTTGCATCTTCAGGACAACTCACTCACCATCCCAAGGCTTTGAGTCATAGACTAAATATTTACAACCTCAAGAAAGAAGAGTCTATCTGGCTGGTGTTAGACCCATACCCACTCTTGGCCTTTCTTGAGACTGGGGAAAGACGTGACTTGTCTTCCTCGTCTTCTCAAAGCCCATGAGGTAAGCACTGGGAGCCACTTTCCCATCAAATTTAAACATAAAACAGTAGAAATGATCTTGAGAAAGCAATGAATGCCAAGTAGTCAATGTAAAAGTACCTACTAGATTCACCTCCTTAGGTCAAGAAATAAAAGTGAAACCCAATGCAGCTAGAGCAGACAAATGGGGCTCTAGGGAGAAGCTCTGCAGACAAGGGAATTTCCTTTCCCCAGAGATGTTATCACCACAGGCAAAATTGGATTTTGGAGCAAGGCCTGTGATTCAGTAAACAGGAAGAAGCCCACACTGTTAGGAACATAAGTTGCAGGAGAAAATCATCAGGAGGTGACCTCATCGCCATCCTCTACAAGGCAGCCTTGGAAGAGGAGGATGACGGTAAATTCCCAAGCATCACAATTAAAGCAGAAAGTAGGATTGGGTTACAATGGTCTGTTTTGACTCATTTTCCCAGATTTCACATTCTGTGGAAAGTTTTTGTGTTACCTCCTTTCTTCCACCTGGCCCCAATATTTGGTCTCTAGAAATGGAGCTCATCTTATTACACACCTGAATGCCACCCAGTTGTTCTTGCAGACAGAAGGGACCTTGTTTCCTAAAATTTCAATCTGGCTGCCTGCTAGAATTCTCAGTAGCACTTTCTAAAAAAAAATAACCCTTCTCCAGCACTCTCATTGAATTTAGCAGAATGAAGAGAAAAATCAATGTTAATATGCCCAGATTGGCTTTCCATCAAGGATTACTTTTAAGACTAATGATAGAGTAGGAAAGCAGATGCTTTAGAGAGACAGACAAATTTGGGCCAGAATAATGATGATAAATATATTTATTACTATAGCTAAAATATGTTATCACAGTGTTCTGGCAGCTATCTCTTTCACTTTACATGGATTAGCTCATTTAGTCTCATCAATAACTAAGTTAGCTAACATTATTATCCCCCATTTTTCAGTTAAGGAAACTGAGATTTGGGCTGACATTCTGGCAGAATGGGTTAAGCCACAACCTGCAACTCAGGCATCCCATATGGGCACCTGTTTGGGTCCCTGCTGCCCTACTTTGACTACAACTGCCTGTTCATGCACCCACCCATAGGAGATCTGAGTTAAGTTCCTAACTCCTGGTTAGAAACTGGTTAGTTCCCAGCCATCGTGGCCATTGGAAATGAACCAGGGGTTAGAAGTGTGCTTTCTTGCCCCTTTCTCTCATTCTCTCTCTCTCTTTAACTCTACCTTTGCTGGGGAAAGGAAAAAAGACACAGTTTGAGAGGACAAGAGGATGGGAAATCCAGACAGAGGAGACAAAGCCTGTGAACAAGGGAGCAGTCTGAGCAGTCATGGGTGTTCATGGGGAGCTAAGGAGGCAGCAGAGAGCCCATCAAATTGCAGGGCACTCAGCATCATACCTCCAGCACTAACAAGAACCAGACAGGATGGAAAGTTCGGGATTCAAAAGCAGCTCCAACTCCACATGGATGAATATACATACCTATATACATGGATGGATGGATGGATGGATGGATGAATAGATGGATACACCTACATTCATGGGGTCCTCAGGAGGTTCAGGGGAAAATGGGTATCAGGAAAATGCTATGCATGGCTTTCAGGGTTTCTTCTTCTTTTTTTGTTTGTTTTTGGGTTTTTTGTGTTTTTTTTGAGTCAAAATGAATTTGGACTAATTTGTCACAACATGTGTGACCCTGAGTTAGCTTGAGATACTAAGAGAGAAAACATTATTTTGAAACGCTTATGTTTTTATTTTATCTTTTTTTACATTGTTTACATAGTTGAGAGGGGTGCATGCCTACGTGGGTCTCCAATTAGGATGGGAAGGGTGGAGGCAGGGAGGAAGGTAGACAGAACAAACATTTCATTTTTTTTTTTCTGCTGCTGTATTTGCAGAGAGGGAAGAAGAAGGGTACATTCTTGGCTGTCAAACTACATCAACACCCAAGGATGAAGGACAGTCATTTGAAGATGACTTAGAGACCCCGATATGGGAAAGGATGTTCCAAGAGTGTTGAGTGGTTTTGATAATTCTAAGACTTCATTGGCTTCATTGCACCAGGGTTGAGAAAATCTTTCCAAGGTCTCTTGGCTGACCACGTCCACCTCAGTAGTATCTACAGACCCAGCAACGTGTTGTAAAGCTTGACCACAAGACTTGTTCAACCTGTTCTGTTTCCTATCCTATGAGGCACTTGACATCACCTGCTGACCTGGATAAGCTGACTTGTCATGTCCCCCATGAGCACCTGGACATGCTATCCATCTCACATGCAACAGCAACTGAAGAGGCTCCATTTTTGCACAAATTTTTTGAAGTGCCACATAGATAGATAAGTAAGAGAAGGTAAATGGCACAAAGAGAGATCGATTGGAGACCAGAATATTTTATCAGATGCTTAGCCACAGAGAAAGAGAGCCATCTAAGAGTTTGGCACACAGATGGCCTAGGCTGGCATCCCATAGCAGACACCAGACCATGACAGAGGGTGGACTGTCACACGGATGCACCCCCTGCCCTGATTGTGAAAGCCTCAAACCATGGACTTGGCATGGATGACTCAAGCCAAAGAAATATTCATTAGGATGAGAGTTCAGCGTGTGGCTCCTGTTGCCTCTCTGGCCTGACAGAACCTCATTACTGTTCCCATGAGCATTTATTGAGCATATTTTGTGGCAGGGATGATTCAAAAAGCCTCCACCTGCTTTTGATTAGGTTATCACAGTGGGGCAGGCAGTCACATGTCCCGTCAGCCTCTTCAGCTACAGGTGACAAACTGGGCCCTTGTTGTATTGTCTCCTTCCTCACCACAGTATACCTGAAGGCCACCTGTCTCAGAAAGGAGAAGGTAAAGGCTTCCTAACCTCCTGAGCTTTAAGAAAATGAAAACTAAACATTTATTCTCTTTACCACATAGGTTTGTTGTGAGAATTGAGATTATACACACAAAGCATGGATAACTCTGACACATAATAAGCACTCCATAAACGCCAGTCGTTGTTGATACAGTTTCTGAATGAGTGAACACTGACACTGGTGCCCGGAGGGCTTGCTATGTTGGCATTTATCACCACATCCACTCGACTCCTGTTCATTAACAGCACTGGGCTGGAGCCAGAAGTGTTTCATATTTGCAAAGAGTTTTATTGGTTTTGTTAGCATTGTACAATAACCTTGGATTTTAGAACTGGAAAAGATCTTAAAGGTCATATTGCCTTTTCTGCCACCCAGGATTTAACTTCTCCCTCCAGCCAAGTGTTCCTGTAGCTTCATCTGAATACCCAGGAGCCATCCAAGACTTTTTCCCTAGTGTTTCTGACTCTATCTCCAGCACTCCCTGCCTGGCCAGGTCACCTGCCCACGGCATCCCTCTTCAGGCACTTAGTGGCCACAAAATTTGGATCCAATGTGTTCAACATAAACAGAGATTGCTTATTGAGGCCTCAGGCAAGTCATTTACCCTCTTCGGCCTCGTCTATAACATCAGAATAATAATGACCCCTTATAATTACACCTAATCCTCACAGCTGTTATTGGATTAAATAAGCTAAAGTCCACAGGCTGCATATCAAAGAGATAAATCATTGTCATTGCTGTGGGTACTGTGATTGCCACGCATCAGGTCAGACAGATGCAGAATCCACATGTGTAAGTCTGTTACATGCTGCAAAACAGAAAGTAAGGGGTGAAAGCTGCAGAAGCACCAATTAGAACTGGGTTTAATTGTCTGACATGAAGATACCTTTTTGCCAATGTGAGGAGATACATGTGGTTATCAAGGGATGTGGGAGAGCGCCTCACCCCTGGATATCTGCCTGCCTAGCCCAAACGGGAGGCCACAGGCACATGGCACACTGTGCCCTTGGCTTGAGACCCCAACACGACCTGTTCCCTGGGCTTGCAGCAAGAGCAAGGGGCTGCACCCCAGTCTGTCCTTTCTTCCCCTTTTATGAACTGTGCTAGGACTTCCTCTGTAAACAACTCTAGGAAGTCAAATGTTACATTCATCCTGATTTTCAGCAGGTAAGGAGTCTACCCTGAGACTCAGTTTCCTGTGTTTCCTGTGCTTCCTGACCTTTAACTTCATTGGAGGGTCCAGATAGATAGACATATCTGTTAGCCAGTCACAGTGCTGTTGGCTGGAAGTACTATTGGTATCACCTTCTGCCTGCTCCCTTCTCTAACCCTGTATAAGCTTATAACTTCTCTCAAAAAAAAAAAAATGGACATTCTTCACCACCAGTTTGTTTCCAGTGTTTCTGCTGCAGAAGAGCACTGTTGCCTCACCCCTCGGTGGCCTCTGGGCCTGCTGGACAGAAAACCCCCGACAAAGGGACCCCTCAGAAAGGGGTAGAAAGCAAAGCTAAGAAATCCACAGTAAAGAGGTTACTGGAAGCTTCTTGAAAAGTACTCAAATACTCATGAAGCAGAAAAGTTCATGGGGCAATAGAGTGGAGCTGTTGGCATCAGGAGAGTAAGGGGCAACTCGAGTACAGAGCAGGTCAGTCCTAAGCAGGCTGTAACGGTGCCTGGGACCTGTGCCTGTGTGACGCAGAGCCATCTCAGCAGCTGAGAACCTGACAGGGCAAGGGAAATGGTTGTAAAACAGGAGGCCAGGGCTAATGGTGTGGCTTACAAGGCTAAGATGCCACCTGCAGCTCCAGCATTCCATGTGGCTGCAGATTCATGGCCCTGCTGCTCCACTTCTGATCCAGCTGCCTGTTAATAGCTTGGGAAAAGCACTGGAAGATGGCCCAAGTGCTTAGGCCCCTGTACTCGGTAGGAGACCCGGATAAAACTCCTGGCTCCTGACTTTAACTTGGTCCAATTTTGGCCATTGCAACCATCTGGGGATTAAACCAGTGGATATAAGCTCGCTCTCTCTCTCTCTCTCTCTCTCTCTTTCTCTCTCTCTCTCTCTTTCTCTCTCTCTCTCTCCATCTTTCTCTCTTTCTCTCTCTCTCTCTTTCTCTCTCTCTCCCTCTTTCTCTCTCTCTCTCCTCCTGCTTTTCAAATAAATAAATCTTTTCTAAAAAAGATTGCAGACAGAAATATTTTGTATCACCTTAGAGCCTGCTGAAAGCAAGACATGCAGAACAACAGAGATGGAAACCAGGCCTTCTAAGTGCCAGTTGCAAACTGGGTTCCTACTCCTGAACCATTGTTTCTCCTCGTGCTAACAGAGGGGACACTGGAATAGGGGAAGAGGACTACGGCAAGCACAGAAGCACTTTCATCCAGCCATCTCCAGCAGCCCATCACAGCCAGCCTCCCTGTGATGTTAGAGCAACCAGAGCTCACACAGTGGGGAGCTCGGCCCATTCCCACCCAGTGCACTTGCAGAGCCTACGTGTTGGGGACAGTGGTGGCAGCCTTACATAGTCTCACTGCCAGCTCACTGGTAGCTCTTCACCGGTCCTGGTCGCAGTTGGGCAGTGACCAAGGAGAGCAGGCAACCCTGGGCCAAGGCGGGCTGCAGTTCCTCTTCTGAGTCCCAGAGGATGCCCCAGCCTCACAAAGCTGCCAGTCAAACATGAAGAGCAGCAGCTCTTCCTGGGACGTGTCAAGGAATTCTACTGAACCTAGCTGTTTAATCTAGGGCCTATTGTTTGGGATTTTGTCTAAAGTATCATTGGAGAAAGACCTTTTTTTTTTTCATTTAAAAGTCTAAACTGTTACGTGGAAGTTCGCTGGCCCCATGAGAAGCAGGGAGCTTGAGTAGGTGCAGAAGGGAGCAGAGGAGAGTATAATGGAGAAAAGTCTCCCCAAGAGACCACGTGAACTCTAAAGTGGCACAACTGTGGGTTGTCTCCAACACACAGGCACAGGGCCAGGCCCCTGCTGGCCAGCTACAGTGACAGACACTGGAAGTCCCCACCAGGTAACAGTGTGATTCAGCATCTCCACCCGCCAAACAAGTTCATGGGAAATGGCACCTCCTTACTGGATGGGACACATTCTATGCAACCTACAGTGAGTTGGTCATACCCCGCCCTCTGAGCCTCAGTTTTCTCATCTATAAGATAGAACAATTAATGATAATAACCTGATAGGGTTTCAGGAATGATTTCAGTAAAAAATGAACATAAAGAAAGACCATGAAACTGCTGAGCCCCTTTAAGTCACTCCAAAGTGGCAGTCATTAAAATCTCTGGTTGTTATGAACCCATTCCTGTGTGTAGAACATTTGTTTCTTTGAAAGAAAAAGGACCCAGGTGCTTATCATTCTTTGGAGTGTGGTATTATAGTGCCTAGAACTCAAGAATTGGGAGAAGAACAAAGAGTTGGCTTTGTCTGTCTTCATGTTATTAGTTTCTCTTTGAGAGAGAAAGGCAGAGTTATGAAGGGAGAGGTGGAAACAGAGAGTAACCTTCTATCCACTTCCACTCACATCCCGAATGTCACAACGACCAGAGCTGGGCTAGTCTGAAGCCAGGAACTTCATCTGGGTGTCCCATCTGAGAACAAGAGGCCAAATACTTGAGTCATCCTCCACTGCTTTCCCTGACACACGAACCACAAGGTGGAAGGGAAGTGAAGCAGCCAGGGCTTGAGGCTGGTGCTACAGACGACAGCTGCACACACTATACCATATTACCAGCCCCACTTCACAACATTTATTCATTTACTTACTTTAAAGAAAGAGTGATGGAAAGACAGGGCAAGACGGAGAGAGCTCTTCCATCTGTCAAATGCGCTCCACCTTCAAGGCTGGACCAAGCCAAAACCTGGAGCCTGGAACGCTGTCTGAGTCTTCCCTCCTTGGTGGCAAGAATCCAGATACCTCTGCCACCATCCCTTGCCTTCCCAGGTTTATTAACAGGGAGCTGAATCAGGGGGACTTGAATTTGCGGTCTATTAAGATACAGGTTGTCCCAAGCAGCACCCAAAGCTACTGTGCCACCTAAGGCTTCTCCCTCTAGTCATTTTCAAATTCGTTTTATCACAACAATAGCAAGGCCTGATAAAGATCCCTGAGTAGTGGCAGACAGCCTACAAGTGAACTTGTTGGTTAAGTTGCCCATGTCCATATCTGGATATCGATTCTGAATACCCACTTCGGGCTCCTGACTCCCGCTTCCGTCACTGCAGATTCTGGGAGGCAGGAGCGATGGATTTGGGTTCCTGCTGTTCAGGAGGGAGTCCTGGATTGAGTTGCTGGTTCCTGCCTTGGGTCTACCTCAACCCCAGGCACTGTGGGGATTTGGAAAGTGAATCAGCCACTGGGAGTGCTCCCCCTCCAAATCTGCATTTCTGCGTCTCAAAGAAATAGATAATTTTTTAAAGATTTTCAAACGGGTGGGCTGCAAAATGGTCACCCAGTAGAAGCCCTTGCTCCTTGGAGATAGAGACTCTGAGGAGTGAAGCGTGCGATGGATACTCTTAAAGCCCCCAAAGGGAGCAGCATCTCAGCTGGCATCTGCAAGAGCTAAACTGAGAGGTGTCACCTTCACCATCAGGGTCAAAGGCCTCGTGCCTCGTAACCTGGAGGAAGTGGCATTTACAGACGGCAAACAAAATCACACTGCCACTTGGAAACCTACCAACAGACACAGTCAGGGTAAAAATAATCAGAGAAGTCAGTCATGTGTGACTCCAACGCTCCGGCACCCCATGGAGGTGTGCAGCACTGCGGCCTCCCCTCTCCCTCCTGAGCCCTCTCCTACCCTGCCTCCCAGGACACTGTTTTAGGCCAGCACTCATCTGGCTTCCAGCCAGCCTCACCTCCTTGCTGGCTTCTCATTTCTTTCCCATGCCTTAGGATTTGGTCTTCAACACTCTGCTTTCATGATTGTGTTCCACGGGAAGGTTCATCCTTTCTCAGGATTCATCTCGCTCCACTCACCACAGCCTCACTCTATCTGATCAACAAGCTAGAACCTTCAACCCAGGCCGCAGGGACTATACCCCGTGGCTCCTGGGCTGCCTTTTCTGGATACTGTTGGGTAAGCTGTTCATTTTTTAAAGTTATTTATTTTTATTGGGAAGGCAGATACACAGGAAGAGGAGAGAAAGATCTTCCATCTGCTGATTCACTCCCCAGGTGACTGCAATGGCCAGAGCTGAGCCAATCCAAAGCTAGGAGCCACCTCCAAGTCTCCCATGTGGGTGCAGGGTCCCAAGACCTTGGTCCCAGGTCATAAGCAGGGAATTGAATGGGAAGCGGAGCCATTGGAACATGAACTGATGCCATATGGGATCCTAGCACATGCAAGGCGAGGACTTTGGCCATTGGGCTACCGTTCTCATTCACTCGCTTTTTCCTACCAACAAAATATTTAGTTTTCATTACACATTTACTATGTGCCAGATAGTGAACAAGATGCTAGTAGTAGAGAAACAAAGCAATTTTTTAAATTTACTTATTTTCATATGAAAGGCATATTTATAGAGAGGAGACACAGAGAAATCTTCCATCCTCTGGCTCATCTTCCAGATGGGCACAACAGCTGGAACTGAGCAAAGCCAAAGCCAGAAGCCATGAGCTTCTTTCCAGTCCTCCCATGTAAGTGCAGGGGCCCAAGGACTTGAGCCATCCTCTGCCACCCTCCCAGGCCATAAGCAGGGGGCTCGATTGGAAGTAGAGCAGCAAGAAGACAAACTTGTGCCCATGTGAGATGCCAGTGCCACAAGGTGGAAGATTAGCCTGTTGAGCCACTGACCCGGCCCCAGGAAGCAAAATTCACACATTGATAAACAACCAACTGAAAAGTAGGAAATTTTAAAATAAATAAGTCTTTTAAAATTAGAAAGTATGAAAAGGATAACACATCTGAACATGAGCAAAATAGGTTGAAGAAGGGGAGAAAAGGGTCTTTCTTACAGATTGAGACCAGATCTGAGCAGTGGGCAGGAGCTAGATGTAGTGGAAATATTAGTACAGAAAATGGAATTGCGCGAAGGCTCTCAATTTCTGTTCAAAACAAGTTGACTTGTGAGGGGAGGCAAGAAATGGAGGGTCTCCATTGTGCTAATTATCAAGCAGAGTTTAAAAACAAGCAGACACGTAACTCCATCAAAGAAGAGAACCATCAGCCAGACATCCAAAATGATTACCTAAATTGTCCCCAGTTTGACATTTATCTCCAGTCCTTCCCCCTGGAAATATGTAAGTAGTAAAATAAGGAGAAGAACATTATTTTGTAATTACCCAGCATGAATTATGACTTGGAGAGGCTATTTCCAGGGGTATTTTCGAGTAATTACCTCGGCATTATTGAAGTTCAATTTAGCTTGACATTATCAGTGCAAAGAAACTCTGGTGGCGGACCAAAAGAACAGGATCTGCACCCTGCCATTCGCCCTGTGAGGCCCAACCTTGTAAAGCCTCAAATGCCTTCCCTGTGATATGGAAATCATCATCTCAACTTCCTCAGCTTCTCAGGCAGTCAGGAGAGTCAGGACAATCAGATGTGGACAAACCTTCAAGCACACTCACTGCTCACAGAGGACTCCTTCTTCCATGACGGTCACCAAGGTGGAAGGATTTCTTCTGGTTATAACTGACCACACACACACACACACACACACACACACACACACACAAATGTAACTTAAGCTGGTCCAAGTTAAAAACTAATACTAGCTACAAAAACAACTTTTTTTTATCTAGAGCTGGAGCCAGCACAATGGCTTAACCTCCACCTGCAAGGTGGTGCAGTTCACGTCCTGGCTCATCCAGCTTCCTGGTTGTGATGTGGGAAGCAGCGAGGATGGCCCAAAGCCTTGGGACCCTGCACCAGCATGGGAGACCTGGAAGAAGCTCCTGGCTCAGCTCTGATCACTGCAGGCATTTGGGGAGTGAACCAGCAGATGGGAAATCTCTCTGCAAATCTTTTTTCTGCAAATCTACCTTCAAATAAAAATAAATGAACCTTTAAGAACAAATCTAGAATTAACTAACTTGGGCACTAATGTCTCACAGTTCAAATAAAACTATGTTTTTGTCCATGCCTATTTCTTTCTTAGGTTGCTGTGCTTGCTAGTTGCCCTGTTACTATGAAGATGTTCATGTGAAAGCTGGAATGGAGGGCTGGCACTGTAACATAGCAAACTAAGCCTCTGCCCATGGCACCAGCATTCCATATGGGCGCCAGTTGATTTCCCAGATGCTCCACTGGGAAAGCAGTAGAAGGTGGCGCAGTCCTTGGACTCTCACATCCATATAGATACCCTAACTCCTGGCTTCGGATTGGCACAGCTCCAGCCGTTGTGGCCATTTGGAGGGCAAATGAATGGATGAAGGATTTCTCTGTGCATCTCTCCTTCTCTCCGTAACTCTGTCTTTTAAATAAAGAAAAATTTTTAATTAAATCAAAATATTTTGGTGCAAAAAAAATGAAATACGTTGTTTTTCTTAGTATACATTTTCTATGAAGCTCTTACAGGTCTTCATATACCCTCCCAGGTTCAAGTACAGCAGGGAAAAAAGCCTCTCTCACTACAATTTAAAAAGAGTCCTGCAAATGATTGTCAGTGACCCTGATCAAGTTATGTGACCATCTGTATCCAGAGGATGAGGGGCTTTAGTGAGCCATGTCTAGGGTCGAGGTGGTGTGCCCAACTCTCAAGTAACCAGAAGTTGGGGAAGAATGGGACCCTAGGGAAGCTCAGAGGAAAGGAGATGGGGCAGAAAAAACAACAGGTGTCCTCTTTGCCCTCATAACCTGAGTCCCTTCACAAGTTTCAGTCTCAAGATCAGGAGTAACTAAAGACAGGTACGATTCCAGGCTTGGGAAGGGTGCACAACCCTGCCCAAGACTCAAGTCCTACAGAAACCCCATGTCGAGCTCCATGCTTGAGAGCCCTCTTCTGGGAGTTTCATCTTCCCAGCCATCTCTAGTCAGCTTCTCATCCCTGCCCAAATCCTCCCAGGTGTCTACTCTGGCCTGCACAACCCTACACTACGAGTTTTATCCACTTCAGCTACAACTCTTGATTCCATCCACCAATCGACAACTCCAAGTCCATTCTGACTCTGGCTTCTCTCCTACTCCATGGCTTTCGTGTTGGTTGGTTTATTTCCAAGCACTAAAGAAGGTTTTAAAAATGCAGTAGATGCAAAGAATTATGATGGCTTGGGAGATGTGGGAAGAGTTAGTGGTGAGAAGGTGGGGTTGCCGAAGGGCAGGGAGGGTAAGGGGAAATCTCCACAGAAGAAAATCACAATTATTAAGTACCATTAAAAATTTTCTAGAACCGGAATGAGAAATCATTCCAGGCATGAGTCTTTGAATTCAAAACTATTTTGAACTTTCTTTCGAAGAAAGACAACTCTTTTCTCAACCCAAAAGTTGTAAACCAGTGGCCCACAGACAGATCAGACTGGCAGATGTGTTATACTTGGCCCACATGGCGTTTTGTAGAGTATGAATTAGTTGCCAACATTTAAAAATGGTGAGATTTTTACATAAGGATCTGGATTTCCAGCTGCTCTTGAAAGCAAGAGCTCTGGGAGCCGGAATCCTGAGCTCCCAGTAGGGTAACAGATCTCTGCGTTGAGTGCACCTATCCCCTTCAAACAAGACGAGCTACTCAGATGCTCACCTTGGTCCATCCCCCAGGCTGTCTCCCTGGCCCCTGTCAGCATGTGAGATGGTAACTGTCTCTATCCAGATGAATTGCACTTATACTTCAAACCAATTTCCATTATTATCATATTTTACTCTTCCGTTATTCCTTAATAATCGAACATGTTTCCAACCCTTAGAAGTCACCAGTGATGCTCCACATCAATAGAATCAAGTGTAAACACCCATTATAGACTAGACTGACCTCAACTACCCACCTCCAGTTTATCTACCAATTCTCAGGCTCCAGTCCCTCCACACTGAATATTGGCCATGTCCTTCTCCAAGCCGCTGCCTTGATTGCCTTCTGACCCCATAAGTTGTCCCCCACTGCTCTCACTGGTCAAACTGCCCTCAATCTTCAATGTCCAGTTGAGAGGTCATTCACTGTCCAATAGACAGACCTCCCCTGACTCATCTAAAGCCATCTCTCCCTCCCTAGCCCCTGGAGTAGCCCTGCCTCCTACCTCACTTTAAGCACCTGCCATGTTGCTGTAATTATCTGTTTACGTGGTCGCCTCCCCCACATCCACCCTAGACTGAAATCCTTGAAAGCAGAAACAGTGACTGACTCATCCTGTATATACAGTGCCTCTCCGTCTACCTTGGCAGATACCACACACTCAATACATTCTTGCTAAATGAATGAGAAAAGGAACAAACACACAGGGTACAAATTGGCAAGTGTTCTTAGAATGTCACACCTCAGCAATTGTAATGCTTTCCATAGGGTTTCCTGTCTATTCCAGCTACACGGAATGGTTCCCATCTCTGGGTGGCCCTGGCAACAATTATCTAAGCGAGTGCCTGGGTGAATCTCGTGAGAAAGAGGTCAGACCTCTTGGATGTTGACAGACACAGAATTACGGGGTAAGCAAAGCCCCTGGGTGGCCCCTGTTACATTACTGTAGCTGAAATTAATGCCACCTCTTTCTTCACACTTTGTTCTGCTTTAACAGTAGGAGTGAGGGCATTACAGGCCAGGGAGAGCAAGGACTTACTGACACCAAATTCTTCCCTCTTTGTGCCTTGTCTTGGTTTCTTCTTGGCTCCATCGTCCTCCACCTAAGCAGGCTGTGGAAGAGAATTCCTCAGCCACACCCTTCATGTGCATAGCCTAAAGTTAAACCTTTTCCAGTGAGAATCATCTCAGGGAAACAATTCTATTAGTCTTGTTAAGCTTTGATCAAAATAAGAGGCTGTGTTGTTAGTGATCAGGCCTAGATCTGGCCCTGGAATGGACTCTGATAAGGCCTCTTTGGAACTTGTTCATTCTCTCACCTGTTGCTGTAACCAGAGGATTAGATGCCTAGGTCACATGTATACTTGGACCTGGGAGAGAGTGGAGTGAGCTCCATCTGAGTCATGTGGTTCAGAATCAATGAACAGACAATCAAGGTATAGTGTCTCCAGGACAAAGAAAAACAGTACTAGGAAAGCAGGTGCTTCAGACCTCTGACAAGAGCATCACAGTTCCTGAAGCGTTTGCTCCCATCCTTTATTTACCCCAGTCAGTTCTCCTACCAGTTCCCTGGGAATGCACAGACATCATTACCCACAGGACGGTATAAAAAACACTGGAGAGGCAGCATGGCACAGGCCCAGCACCGAACTCCAGATGTGAACTACTGAGGTGGCCTGATTGTACCCATTTTACAGGAAACCGAGAGAGCTACTGACTTGTGTCCAGTTACATAGCAGTTTGGTAACAAGATCTGAAGACCCCTGACACTGACACCAAGGCCCTCTCTCCTGTGCCCTTCTATATCTCTGTCCTCAACCAACAGGTAAGGAAAATGAGGGCGAATTGACGGAACCAGGGGAAAGTTGCTATTAAGATCCCAGCCACTCAGAGAAAGAAGCCAGAATCCTGCAGCTTGCAAGGAGGGCTGTTTAGTCAGTGCCATAAAAACCTGGAAAGCAGGGCCTGCCAGACGGCAGGGAGAGGGAGCAGCCAATGGGAGGGGAGCTGCAGCCAGCATGGCAGATGCCAGGAGGGCTGTAGCTATTCTGGGATGCAGGCAATGGCTGCTCCATCGCCCCAGCCCGCCCGCGGATCTCCATTCTGCTAGGGTGTAGGGAGACCCCAACCCTCTCTCCAGCTTATTAATGTGGGATCCAAGATCTGGGACTTCAGAGCCAAGTAGCCAGGACAAAGGGCATCGTACCATAAAAGGAAAGGAAATGATTACACATCTTCTCAAAACACGGCAAATGCTTAGTCAGTGTCCTTATTAGAACTCTACACTCACCCAACCTACTCAGAACTCATCTCGTCCTACTGTCCCACGTGGTTAGATGAAGAAACCAGGCCTGGGAGGAGATATCATTTACCCCACAATCCACAGAAAGCTGGAAGCAGAGCAGGACAGCACCTGGTCTCTCAACTCAGGTCTCCTTCTCCTTCTAATAGGTTTATGATGGAAGGAGCAGCCATCCGGTTCTGTTTTGGGGACCATCATCCCTCTACTTCACAGGCATAGCAACCTTGGCCCTCCGTGGCTTGCTCAGTTCTTGATCCCCAATCCCTGCATTTTCCAGTGAAGGGCACACGATAGCTGCAGGTGCAGATTTCAACCACAGCCCCTCCTCCCTGCCCTCAATACTATACTAAGAACTAAACACTGCAGTCTGTGCCCTGTACTTCCCTCCCTCTTATTTGGACCCAGAGCCTGAGTCAGGCCCACAGCACCCACTGCCACCTCTCCACCCTCTCAGAATTCATGGACAAAGGTGCCTGTTGGGCAAAAACATCTTGAATCAGCAGCTGTTCCTGGAGAAAGAAACATACAAAAAGAATGGGTAAGAATGGGATTCCTTCGCCAATCCTAGCCTCCTCTCCACTGCCGCTACCTTCTATGTCAACTTCATTTCTCTCTCCTTCAATTACTTGAGGTTTTGACATCACAGGCAGTGGAACTAGACCTAGAAAACTAGGTGAAGGAGCCTCACATTGTGGTATTTGATATTCAAAAGAAGGAAAAGTAGCAAAATGTTCAATAACTGAAGAAACGCCACTGGCAATTCACCAAGTGAGAAGTGCACTTTTCCACTCCATTGAGGGATACCAAGATTCAAGCAGCTTAGGAGATTAATTCACCCTCACACAACCAATAAGAAATAGCTGGGTACTTTATCCTATTGCCACCGGCCCTCCATCTAGCGTTGAACCCTCTATATAGGTTCCCATGGGCAGGGCCCATGTTAGTATATCCTCTCTCACAACCATTCAGCAAAATGGTGAGCCTCCACTTTGCATAACAATTTCTAGGAATGTGTTGCTTTTAAGCCTGTATGGTAACCAGGAGAGTGATTCTTCTCATTTAAGGGAGAGGGAGCACTGAGGGTTTGAAAGACATGTAGGCTTGGGAAAGAAGGATGACCAGATTGAAGTCCTTCTGTCATTTACAAGCTTGTGACTTTGGACAAGTTCCTTAATTGCTTGGTTCCTTAATTTTCTCATGTGTAGGAGATGGAGTTATCACATTGTGTTTTCATATTATTATAAAGATTTTAAAAGATGGCATAGATTAGAAGAAAAAGAAGAAGGAGGAGAAGAAACAAAAAGCAAAAGCTAGCCCATGTCCTAACTTCCTAACTCTGTTATCTTTAGCAATTACCTAATAGATCAGGACCTTGGTTGTCTCTATAAGCAATAAAATTGAGACGTTAAAAGGGAGAATATAGACAGACCTTTGGCACAGCAGCTAAGACTTTGTTTGGGAAGCCCACATTCAACTTCAGAGGGCCTGTTTTTGAGTTCCAGCTCATCTACCAGTTCCACTTGCCTGCCAACAGAAACTCAGGAGTCACCAGCTGATCCTGCAGTACCTGAGTCCCTCCCATCTACTGAGAGAACTGGACTGAGTTCCCAACTCCTTGGCATCTCTCTCTCTCTCTCTCTCTCCCTAGCCTACCTTCCTCCTTCCCTCATAAAATAAATAATTGTGAAGTGTGAAAAAGGAAAAATACCTGCCTTTATAGGGCTGCCCTAAGAGCACACTAAGAGACCAACGCAGTGACATCAACAGGCTAATCCTCCATTTGCAGCGCCAGGATCCCATATGGGCGCCAGTTTGAGTCCCAATTACTCCACTTTCCATCCAGCCCCCAGCTTAGGACCTGGGAAAGCGGTAGAGCATGGTCCAAAACCTAGGAGAAGCTCCTGGTTTTCAGCTTTAGACCAGCCCAGCTCTGGCCATAGCAGCCATTTGGGGAGTGAACCAGCAAATAGAAGATATCCCACTCTCTTTCTCTCTCTTTGTAATTATGACTTTCAAGTAAAATAAGTAAATCTTTGTCAAAAACAGCACAACGAATTAGCCTATGCCCAGCATTTTACCTCATGGCCCTGTACCAAATAGAAATGCTCAGTAAACATTAGCTCTGCACTGACATGGCAGGGGCAGACAGCCAGAAAGTGACAGACTTCAACTCCAACTGAGAGCTCAGGGTTCCAACCCAGCAGTGCTTGCGTGAGGGTGATACTGGTGAGCAAATGAAGAAATCAGCAACGGAGGCCTTGCAGACACCACAGATCATCTGTGTCTGATCCAAGAGCAAAAGAAGACACACTTAATCATGTGGACAGGTAAGAGACAGCCAAAGGTACAGGTCACAGAGGTGGGGGTGAGCTCAATACACTTCCAGGCAGTTTTGCCACCCCCAGACTTGCTGCCAATCATCCTAAAATAGGTCTCACTGCCGGGTGCCTGGACAGAGAGCCTGTAGCTTTTCCCACTTCCTGTCCCTCATCTCCTCCTTCCTTTGACACTGCAACTCTCCATTTCTAGAACATCCCAGGGCAGACACTGGACTCCCCTCCACCAGCCCTTCCCCAGAATTCTAAGGACACCAAGGAGGAGGCATCTGTCCTGAATGAGGAAGCAGGAGTCAGAGGCAGAGCCTGGGGAATGCACTGGCCCAGCAGTCCGGCCTTGGAGTCATGGGCCTGCCAGGCACCTCTGGACAGCGTCAGAATCGCAAATGAAAGAAGTCTGAGAGGAGAAATCTGCCTCTGCAGATGTCCACAAGGAAGGAAGGAAGACGGATGGACTTATTATGTTTCTGCAGTAATAAAATTGAGCTTCCTAACTTATCCAGCACTTCATTGTTGTGGTGAGCACATTTGAGATCCACCCTGCAAGCCAACTTTAGGTGTACATTGCTATCGAGTATGGTCACCATGCTATGCAACAGATCCCCGCAACTTACTCTCCTATCTCAGTGAAACTTTGTGCCCCTATGCTGCCCTTGGAGTGGATGAAGGCACAACCCCTGGGCAATCCTGGTGACATGGTTATGAAAGTCTAAGCCCAGCCTCATCCAGGTCCCCAGCTTCCTGCAGCAATATGCGATCCATTCCTCCCACATGTCTTCCAGTGTCCACCGTGGAGACCTTACTAAACCTGCGCCACTGTTTCAATTTTCAGCATATAAACCTCTGAGTCAAATTTACCTCTTTTCTTTAAACATAGCCTATCTTAATTGTCTCATTATAGCAATGAAAAAAAAAACAGCTATTGTAGGACAGATTTAAATTGAGTTCTAGACTCCTGGCTCCAGTCTGGCCCAGCTCTGACTTTTTTTAAAATATTTATTTATTGTTATTTAAAAAATAAAACATAAAAAATAATATTTATTTATTGTTATTTAAAAGACAGATTTTATAGTAGGATAAGGAGAGATAGAGAGATCTTCCATCTGATAATTTGTTCCCCCCAAATAGCCACAACTGCCAGAGTTGGCAGAAAACCTACTCAAAGGTCTCCCCTGGCCAAGGGCAGAGAGCTGGGTCTGAAGTGGAGAGCTGGGATTTGAATCAGTGCAATATGGGATGCTGGCATCACAAGGTGGAAGATTAGCCTGCTGCTACTCTCTTGCTCTCTCGCTCGCTCTCTCTCTCTCTCTCTCTCTCTCTCTCTCTCTCTCTAGGCATGCATGTGGGTGCCTTTCAAATATATTTTCGATATTTTAAAAAGGGGTCAGAAACAGAAAACATAACTTCATTTTCATACAATGATACTAATCATATTTGCAGTAATGGCTATTTGTTCAAACTTTTATAAAGAACAGAGAACTCCACAGGTTATAAGCACTCCCTCACCCAGGGAGACACATGCCAAGATCATGCCCATGTTAGAGACAAGGACATTGAACACAGGGGAGTGAGACCACTGGCCTAGGGGCTCATGGCGGTGAGTGCTAAAGTCAGCAGGAGCAAATTGCTAGATTGTTCTATTCAGGAACAGACTTCCTCAGTGTTCCTCAACAGGATGCCACAATTAATAATGTTCTCCTTGGGTTTATTTTATATTAATGATATGTTTGCTTAGCATCCTCTGTGGCTGAGTGCTGGGTGTTCATATTATTTCCATCATTTTCATTATCACAAATATTGCTACTCTGAATGCTTTTAATGAGCTAATCTCATACTAATCGCCAGGTTCAAAGGACAAACAATTTCCTGAGTGGGCCTGGGCCCATTCCCAATGCTGCCAAGATGTATGCTTGGATCTGGCACCCACGTAACCAGCACACTGCTTTTTACAGAGATTTCTTGTGACTGTGTTGACATACATCACAAAATGGGTATTATGTTCATGTATTTGATTGCTAGCCAGACCATGCGTGATGTCTGTACTTGCTTTCTATCTTTTGGCTGCATAATAAAATATCACAGACTTAATGTTCTAAGGCAACACGTCTTTATTAGCTCCTAGCTTGATGGTTCAGAAGTCCTGGAACAGAAAAGTTGGATACCCAGGGCATCACAAAGCTTGAGTTAAGATGTTTCCCTACTAAATTTTTATCTGGAGCCAGAGGTAGGTTGCCTTCAAACTATTCAAGTTGTTGGCAGAATCCATGCCCTGGTGGTTGAAGGGCTGGGGCTCTGCGTTCTTGGCTGTCAGAGCCAGTCTTGGCCATTCTCTAATCCTTTCCGCACTTCCTCCTCTCTTCTCAAGTCAAACGTCCTTTCAGGAAGGGCCAGAGCTTTGTAAGGGCTCACCAGATTACGTAAGGCCTAATAAGAGAGCTCTCATTGGTTAACATAAAATCAACACATCTGTAGCCTCATCTCAGGAGTAGCATCCCATCTTAGTCTCAGATTCCACTGGACTCAACCAGGAGATGGCAATCAGCCTCCTGTTGCTGCTGTAACCATCACAAACATAGTGATTTTAGGCAACATAAATGTACTCTTTCACAGTTCTGGAGGTCAGAGCCTTCCAGTGGGTCATCAGGGATGCGCCCCTTCGGGAAGACCCAGGAGAGTCAGCCTACCTTGGTTTTCCTGGATTCCAGAGACCACTGCTCTCTCTTGTCTCTTGGCCCCTCCCTCCACCTTCAAAGGCAGCAGAGTGCCCCTTTGTCCTCTGCTTCCATCTTTACCTCCCCATCTCTGACCTGCCCACCTCCATCTTCTCCTTCCCAAGGATTCTCATGATTTCATTGGTCCCACTTGGGTCACCCAAGGGAGCCTTCTGTCTGAACTTTGTCACATATCCAGAGACCCTTGTGCCACATCAGGTACCACACTCCTGGGGGGGTTCAAGGTTTAGAATGTCTGTCTCTTTGAAGCTAATTGTTCCACGGACTACAAAGCCACCTTAGACCTGCTAAGGTGCTGTCTTGTACGTATTCTTATGAGAGCAAATAGTGTATTGTACAGTGCCAATTCATATTTATGTTTGTAGAATTTCTTAATGCATTTTGTAGGTATTATTTCAAACCACTTATTTATGTCTAAAAGTCTCTTTCCACGACTTTCTTTTCTCTCTGGTTTTGATTTACCAATTTTTGCTCAGCAAAATCTTGTTGTCTTTTGTAAGTCTTCGTGTCACTAACAACACTGTCCATTTCTCAACACATGAAAGATATCCTCTCTCCACAGCTAAGATAAATATGCCATGCTATTCTCTTCCTTGTTTGTTTCTTTCTTTGAGCCATTTGAAATTTTCACATTGTACAAAAATGAAGTGTGGCACTAAGGACTTAGTAATGTTTTCTATTCTAAGATTATTTTCAATGTTACTTTATTTCCCATTCTTCATATCATATGTTCTGAAAGTGGAAACTACTGTATTTTATTCCATCATCTGTTTTTAAGGATTTAGTTTTATTTATTTGAAAGACAGAGAGAGGAGAGAAAGAGAGAGAAGGAGAACAGACAGGTCTTTCACCTCCTGCTTTACTACGCAGATGGCCTCAAAGGCCAGGGCTATGCCAGGCCAAAGCCAGGAGCTAGTAGCTTCTTCTGGGTCGCCCACATAGGTATGAGGCCCAAATGGTTGGACCATCTTCCCCTGCTTTGCAGGTACATCAGCAGGGAGTTCAATTGCAAATGGAACAGCCAGGTCTCAAATTGGCAGCCGTATGGGATGTCAGTATTGCAGGCAATGGTTTAACCCATCACACAGTAACAATGGTCATCCAAGTATCACTTCTCAAAGCACAGGTATCAAGTCACATCACTGAGTGATTTTAGTTTACAGTATTACTTTATTTATTTGAGTTACAGTGACAGACAGAGAGAGTATCTATCATTTGGTTCACTCACTAAATGCCTGCAATGGCCTGGACTAGGCCCAGCCAAAACCAAAGTTCAGTTCAGGTCTCCTACATAATGGATAAGCACCCAGCCACTTGAGCCATCACCTGCTGGCTCCTGGGATCTGCATTAGCAGGAAGCTGGAGCTGGAGCTAGAGCCTGGAATCAAACCCAGGTACTGAAGATCAGAGGCTTCTTCACCGCTAGCCTAAAGGTCTGTGCTATGAGATGTCTATGGATATCTTAGATAGATAGATAGATAGATAGATAGATAGATAGATAGATAGATAGATCTGTTTTGTTTTTATTTAAAGACAGAATTACAGAGGCAGAAGTAGAGGCAGAGAGAGAGAGCAAGAGAGAGATCTCCCATTTGCTGGTTGACTCCCACATGGCCACAACAGCTGGAGCTAAGACAATCCAAAGCCAGGATCTTCTTCTGGGTCTCCTACATGGGTGCAGGGGCCCAAGAACTTGAGTCATCCTCTGCTGCTTTTCCAGGCCATAAGCAGGAATCAGAAGTGAAGAGGGGGGACATGAACCAGGATGCTAGCACCACAGATGGATACTTGAGCTGCTACAGCACCAGCCCCCTCACCTCATGATATATTTTTGCAATATCTTAGTTAATAACCATCATTATTGTATTTACACATGTTTATTTCAGATCTGTATGCAATTGTATTAAATTTTTGTTCACATGTCAAAATAAATAAATAAATGAAATAACCATCATTACTTTCAAGCCTTCCCTAGCAGCAGCAGTAGCATCTTAATGACATGACTTATATGTTCTTTCTCCAGATGGCTTTCACTACTAATTTACCAGATTCTGCTAAATACTTCATCCAATTACTAAAATGCAGAGGGTCATCATTCCTATTTTTAAACTGCTCCAGCAATAACAGAGATTAGCTTTCCGTTTCTTCCTCTGTCTTCACTCTACTAGGGTTTCATTATTTTCCCTGAATGCATTTCTCATGTGGTAGATTAAATTAATTCTATGTAATCTGCCACACATTCAGGAAATTATAATAATGAAAATGATTTTCAACCCCTTTAATTTTCTACAACTCTTTGATTGGTTTCTTCGTGTTTTCCCAGGAAAGTAAATGCTTGACATTCATGGATGGAGCATCAGAGTTTCAGTAACTCACAAGAGACCCCAAAAGGCCATGATACATAATAGTATGTCACTTCACTGGGTCTCAAATTTGAATCCATAGCAAGGCTTCTGTGTAGGAGAAAACTACATGACAGAAGGGAGCAGCCAGCCAGCCAGCAAGGAGTCTTAACCCAGATTTTTTTATTATTATTCATAGACATAATACCTCTCATAAAATGATACAGGTTTCATTTTTATGTGTAAAAAAAAATGACCTCTATAGAAAATAGTTGCTAGCATTACAGTGAAGGCATTTAAGCAAGCGATAGAAGTTCGGTATTTCCCAAGCCAGGTTCCCCTGAAACCGTTCCTGACAATAACCATTCTGACAAAAGAATGAAGGGAGGAAGAGGAAAGCCAGGGAGAGAAAGCACAGAGGGACAGGAAAGGGACAAAAGATAAAAGGACCAGTGAGTTGGCACGACATAGCGGGGTAAGCCTCTGTCTAAGGTACCAGCATCCTAAATGGATATTGGTTAGAGTGCCAACTGCTCTACTTACAATTCAACATCCTGCTAATGGCCTGGGAAAGCTGCAGATGATGGCTCAAGCACTTGGGTTCATGGGCCCATGTGGGACACCCAGAAGAAGCTTCTGGTTCCTGGCTCCCAGCTCCCGTCTTTGGATCAGCCCAGCCATTGCAGCCATCAGGAAAGTGAATCAACAGCTGGAAGTTCTCTCTCTCTCCTCTATCTGAAACTCTACCTCTCAAAACATAAATAAATAAAACAAAACTTTGGGGCCCGGTGCCGTAGCCTAGCGGCTAAAGTCCTCGCCTTGAACACGCCACGATCCCATATGGGCGCCAGTTCATATCCTGCAGCCCCGCTTCTCATCCAGCTCCCTACTTGTGGCCTGGGAAAGCAGTCCAGGATGGCCCAAAGCCTTGGGACCCTGCAACCGTGTAGGAGACCCGGAAGGTCCTGGCTCCTGGCTTCAGATAGGTGCAGCACTGTCCGTTATGGTCACTTGTGGAGTGAATCATCAGACAGAAGATATTTCTCTCTCTCTCTCTCTGTCTCTTTCTTTCTGTCCATATATATCTATATGACTTTGCAATACAAATAAATAAATCTTTAAAAAAACCTTTACAGAGAGAAAAAAAAGATGTGAAATAAGCTATAGGACATGCTGGATGATATGCAGCCTGCTCCTCTCCAATGCTCCCACCTGCAGAGCCTATGACTGTGTGTGTCAAAGCCATGAGAAATCTTCCAATAAATGGATGTGCTCTATATTTTTTGAAGTCACTGTTTCTCAGACTGGTTTGAGAAGAAGCATTTTTCATAACATGTAGTGCATCATAGGATTCTCAGAATTCCTCAACGATTCATGGGATGATTTAAGTAAAAAAGTTGCTTAAGGTTTCTCTGTCCCACTGACAGAAGGTGTGCTATGCAATGATAATATTCTGGCATTACACCTTCCTGTAGATTCTGCCACTTGACTTGCACAAGAATCCATTCAAGTCACTTGCAATTATCATGTATTTCCTTTCTTGATTTCTCACTTTTATGCAGCTTATTTGTTTTCCTTTCTGGATAGCTAACTGAGCAATTTTATATTCTTCTATTTATCTTATTTGTTTGCTTAGCAAACCCACCTGCACTGCTGCCCATGTACTATTCCAAGGGCTCCATTAATCATGACTCATATAAGAAAAATTACTCCACCAGTGACCTGCCCTTACTATAGTCCTTACTTCAAAGGTTAGGAAAACAAAGTTTTCACCTGATGATAAGGTATTTTTTCCTAGATACTATGTCTTAACTATCACTAGCAGTGTTATTTAGTGGTTTTATTGACTCCGATTGCAAATATAAACTTTATATCACGAAAGTGAAGAAAACTGTCATTCTTTGTTTCAGAGCACCTTCAGTTCACACTAGATAAAGAATCACACTGAACGCTTTTCTTAGCCTCATTTAAGATCATCACACTTTCCACTATTTTCAAGTTTGTGCTTATAAAACATGATGCTTGGAGCTAGCATTGTCAAACAGCATGTTGAGCCATCAGCTACAGCACCAGCATTCAAGTCGATCATAGTTCAAGTCCCAGCTGTTCCACGTTCAATCCACTTCCTTCCTTGCTACATTAGGAAAGCAGCAGGAAACGGCCCAAACGCTGAGTTCCCTGCCCCAACATGAAGCCAAGGCTCCTGACTTCAGCTGGCCAATGCCCTGGCCCTACGAGCTATCTGGGGGGTGAGCCAGTAGATGGACAATATCTCTCCCTTCAAATAAATAAATAAATCTTTAAAGTAATAATAATAATAAAGGAGCAAAAGAGAGGCATGATGCTCGCCTAGCCTTCTTGAGTCCAAAGGTCTTCAGTCAAAACAAATTACTTGTTTCAAAGCATTGTTGTATTTTCTGGGTTAAGATTATAATTTTATTTCTAAACTAATCAATGAGATCAAGCAGCCATTTCCTTCTTTAAGTGGGAGAGGCGTGCAAATCACATTGACACCAGTTGATTCAGTACAGAAGTACAGGTGCAGTGGCTGCCATGTTCCATGACAGATTCGAGTCAGCACAAGGCAAGAGCACACACACAAAGCCACTGTTGTATAGCCACACAGGGAGAGGTAGCATCGTTAGCGAGGATGTTAGCAGCAGTTTGGGGAACTTTTTAAGTGCCAGGAGACTGTACACACACGAGGCCCCAGGATAACAGAGAAAACACGGGGCCCATGTGAGCCCCTGGAGGGCATTCTCCATCCTCTCTAGAGGCTGTAAAAAGCCCACATTCCGGCCAAGTACCCAGCATACACTGAATGTTTAAAATTATGTCATCAGACAAAGAAAGAAGCCAGCTCTTAGGCCAAATGACCCAGTCAAATCAGTTTTTAAAATGCACGACAGTTAGAGACGTGTCTATTGAATCTGCAACAAGACAGAGGCTGACAAGATTTCACCCTCAACTGCAGTCATCCTAGAGAGAAACAGGCAACAAAAGAGTTGGAGTGATGGAGACCAGACATCAGCAGGGTTCCTGGGGCCTGCAGAAAGAACGGACCCCAAGCTTCCACTCCTCCAGCATCAGAGTCAAGTATCCCTGGAGCCCATGACAGCTACACCAGCAGCTGGTCCTTCTGCCTTCCAAAGAATCTCCAATCCTATGCTAAGAAAAAATGGGTCTTCAGCTGAGCCTCCTGGGCCCAAAGAGCTCACGAGGCCAGGTCACAGCGTCAGTCAAGGAATACAGAAGACGTCTCACCTGCCTTGGTCTCTCCCCAACCTGGCCCCCCCTCCATCCTCTCCCACTGTGCTCCTTCTTCTCTGCACTTCCCGGCCTCTCTCAGTGCCTGCCTGCCCTTGTCTCCCTTCTGCACCCCCCACCCCCCACCCCCGTTCCTGGCTTGTCATAGGATCCTGTGGGTGGTTGTGAATCCTGCTGAGTGCCTCCATCTCTGGTCTTGGTGGGGTCCAAAGCCAGTTCTCCAGTTGCTCAGAGCCGTGGAGGCAGTTGCTAAGAGACAGTGAAACGTCAGTACCTGGCCCTCGAGGAAAAAAAAGGGGAGTGAAAAAGGGAGCGTAGAGGGGGGAAAGGATGGAGGGAGGAGAGAGAGGGAGGGACGGACGCAGGAGAGGAAGACCTGGCTCTGGCAGAAGCCGAGTATCCAGGCAGCTTCAGCACCACCTGAGTTTCAGAAAGGAACATTCGGATACTGTGAACTTTTCTTCTAAGCATCCTCTTTCAGATTCCCCCATTAGGTCAAAGCAGGAGCACGGGGACCGTAGGACAGGAAATCCCAGGCGATGCTGGCCAGGGATCCAGGAGACATGGAGGAGGAGAGGCCGGGGGAGGGGACGAGCCGGGAGAGCAATCTGTTCTGAAGCCAGCAAAGCCAGCGAGCAAACGAGCGAGTGGGGATTCCAGGATGAGGGAGGAGACCGCGTCTGCTGCAGATTGATGGCTGTGTCCTTGCAACGGAGTGAGTAGGCTCACGAGGGCCTGTGGGTGTGCACGGGGAGACCTTGGGGCTCAGAGAAAAGAGGCTGCTGGAAGGGGAGCTGGGGTGATTTCCCAGTGGGTGGGATGGAGGCTGGAGGCAGTGGGGAAGACCAGCAGGGCTGGGGCTGTGGGGGTGAGGGGAGGACAAGAGAGCACAGCAGGTGGGGTACTGACTCCACTGGGGTACTGATTCCACTGTGTCTTGCTGTCTGCCCCTGGTCCGAATGAGTGTAGATGTGGATTCCAGGGGGTTAGAGGAGGGGAAGAAAGGAGCAAGTGTGGGGAGTGTTGTGGAAAAGGATGCCGGGATGAGAGGTGTATACTGGGGGTGAAAGATGGTGAGGGCAGACTGGGGAGGGGGCTCTGCAGGAGGACATGTGTAGAGGGAAGTTGGCCAGAACCTGGGCAGAGCAAAATACAGGGGAAGTACTAGACCAATGTGTGTGTTAGAGAGGCAGAGGCAGAAGCGGAGCGCCAGAAGGATTCGGTAGGGATGTGCAAACCTTTGGAGTGTGGATACAAGGCTTCCCTGGGGTGGGGTGTCAGGTGCAAAGGAGAGCGAAGCTCTGAAGAGGAAGCCAGCTGCAGGTTGGGACGGGGAGGGTCAGTGGGTGGCACTCGTGGAGGAGGGGGCCCACCCTGGGAGAGGGAACGCAGAAAATTAAAGAAGCAGGGGGAGAGGGTGGGGCGTGGGCCACAGGTGAGCTGCAGAGGTGTCCAGGACACTTGATTTCCTGGCTGAGTGAATGCTTTCCTTGTTGACAGAGTTCTGCCTCCACCTGCTGCCGGCGACTGTGGCACTGAGAGAGACGCCAGCTTGGAGAAGTGGCCCCAGCTCTCCTAGCTGACTGCCAACCTGCACCTGCAGCACTCATGGCTCTTTCTCTCCTCTGCAGCCCAGGCAGTGGGCATCGCCTCGGGTCCTCCCCTCCCTGGAGATTCCAACAGCCACTGAGGCTGAGGAGTCTTCCATAGTCAGCGACACTGCCCTGAGCTTCCTCTGCAAATCGCCCAGCCTGGTCCCCCTTGGACTCAAGCCCACTAGGTCACCAGGAGACATGGCCGCTGAAGCCACGGATGCTGCCGCCTCAAGCACAGCCTGGCTTCCTCATGAGTCCCAGACACGGGCAAGGCTTGAGCTCTCTTAGAAGAGGTGCCAGGACCTTTAAAGGGTACCTTTCATCTTCCTCGTTGTATCCCTCCCACCTCTCAGACGCAAAGCCAAGAGGAAGCACCCAGCGGGCATGGGCCAGAGGGTCACAAGAGATCAACAGGAGCCCTTCCCACACCTGCTGGCAGCTGGGCCAGCACCCTCTGGGTCCCCTTCCTTTGGCAAGTGCTAATCATCTTTTCAGTCCCCAGTGGGGGCCTTGGTGGGGTGGCCTGCCCCCACTGAGCTCCAAGAGGTGACTTCCTACAGATCTCAGAAAGTCACTAGGCCCCCAGATGCTTCCAGGACAGGCTTGAGCCATGACCCCACGTGCTCAGAAGCCCCGCCTTCGTGGCTCAGGCCCCTGATGTAGCTGCCTTTCTACCTGTGCCACTGACTCTTGGCTCCAAGGACACAGCAGCCCCCACCGGCTCCCTTCAGCATTGCTGTCGGCAGCAGCCCGAGATGGGTGACACCTGGACCCAGCTTCCCTGGCCTGGGCCCACTCACCCAGCCATGCTGCTGATCTCCCTGCTCCTAGCAGCCAGGCTGACGCACTCGGACGCTGGCACCAGCTGCCCAGTCCTTTGCACCTGTCGAAACCAGGTGGTAGATTGTAGCGGCCAGCGGCTCTTCTCTGTGCCCCCAGACCTGCCAATGGACACTCACAACCTTAGCCTGGCCCACAACCGCATCACCACCGTGCCCCCCGGCTACCTCACGTGCTACATGGAGCTCCGAGTGCTGGATTTGCGCAACAATTCCTTGACCGAGCTGCCTCCCGGCCTCTTCCTCCACGCCAAGCGCTTGGCGCACCTGGATTTGAGCTACAACAACCTCAGCCACGTGCCGGCAGACATGTTCCAGGAGGCCCATGCGCTCGTGCACATTGACCTAAGCCACAACCCATGGCTGCGGAGGGTGCACCCCCAGGCCTTCCAGGGGCTCCTGCAGCTCCGAGACCTGGACCTCAGCTACGGGGGGCTCGCCTTCCTCAGCCTTGAGGCCCTGGAGGGGCTGCCCGGGCTGGTGACCCTGCAGATAGGCGGTAACCCCTGGGTATGTGGTTGCACCATGGAGCCCCTGCTGAAGTGGCTGCGGAACCGGATCCAGCGCTGCACAGCGGGTAAGAGGGCCGGCAGGACTGGGTGGCCAGAAAGGAGATCCTGCTAGCAGCAAAGTCTCCAAAGCAGAAGGAGGCACCTAGAGATCTTGAGCACCTACTGTGTGCAATGATCTGCGTTAACTTGCTGAATCCTGGCAATGAGGGCTAGGAGCTGAGGTCCCACTCACTAATGAAACTGGCATACCCTTGCCCTGAGGGTACTTAGCACCTCACAAGGCAAGCAGGTAGAAAGGGAGTAAGAATGGGTCATCATGGATCATGTGGGTTGAGCTTTCACCATGAGAAGTTGGCATTCCTCATGGGACCCTATTTGTTGTGATCCCATTTGACAGGTGAAGAAACTGAGAGTTAGCATAGTGCAAAAGGCTTGCCTAAGACCACTCACTGAAGGAGAGGCAAGGATGCAGCTAAAACCCAGATTTGTTTGATGTCTAAATCCTGTTCTTTTCTACCAGGCTTTTTCAAGTATCCAAAGAGCTGAGAAAATTCTTGGAGAAACAGAAATAATGAACGCTATTTGTCTTAATGCTTCCTCATCGTTCTAATGTCTTCCAGGCCCTATTCCAAGCATATTCCAGGTTTTAGCCCATCCTATTCTCCCAACAACCTTAAAGAGGTCTCCACTCTATAGAGGAAGCAAAGCACAGGAAGGTTCAGTAGTCTGCCCAGCATCACACAGCTACTAAGTCAGTGTTTGAACTCTGACCATCTGACCTTCCTCTGGGAGAATCCAGGAGAGTCAGTGCAGAGATCTGGGCTGGCCAAAGAGCCTCGGCCGATCCTGAGGCTTAGGCATCAAGTGGGGGTGCTGGCAGAAGGAGCATAGATGTGGTTGCTTAGCCAGCTAGCCCCAAGTAGATTGGGCCTGGAGGAGACCACATCACACAGATCTGACAGCCTGGTCTCAATGCAGCAGTGTTAGGCCAGGCCTAGAGGCAGGCAAAACTCAGCCGCAGACACCTGTCCCCTAGGTGACAGCATCATGCCTTCTTGGCACCAGCAACCAGCAGGAAACAACAGGAGGAGCCCGGGACACTTTCCCAGGGGCTTCCCCAGAGCCTGTGCTCAGCGCGTTCAGAAAAAGTGCTGCTGAGTGAGGGAGGAGGGAGGGGATGGCTGAGTGGGGTGCCCAAGACCGAAATAGTGTAGCAGGGAGGGGCTTTGGGTCACGATTCCAGTGTCTCCACAGAGCTGTGGGAGGAAGTACTCTGAGACCAAAATAGCTGGGGACTGAGATGGGGCGATGGTGGGGGACAGGAGGGGGAGGCTGCCTGGAGCAATCTCCCACCACTGAGTCTACCTCTCTCTCCTGTGCACTAACAAGACAAAGGGTGCTCAGGCACTAAGCTGCCATCACAGCCAGAGACAACTTGTCTTCTGGGACCTGGGAGGTCCCTGTTGCTCACCAAGCGGGAGAAGTCCAGGCAGTCTCAACCCCGACACAGGTGAGGGACCCAGGCTCCAGAGAGAAATGGTGACTGTCCACAGACCGTGGTGACAAAGCCGGCAGGCCACAGCTTGGAACCTAGGACACGACCAGAAGGTCCTCTCTGGTGGGGAGGGGCAAGGTAGAACATCCTTCCATTGTGCTCAGGACTAGGTGGTGCTCTTCCCTGTAGTTCTGCTTCTGCTACTTTTCCTGCCTTTTGCTTGAAATTCTCACTATTGTTTATGCTTTCAGGGGTGGTGGGGAGGGAATCTAGCTAAGAGGGTACTAAGGAAGTTGCTGGGATAAAAACCTGACTCAAAACTGGTTCCCTGGCTTAGCAGAGAGCTTTGACAAATTCAGGATCACATCAACATCCTGGACGGCCCTGCCAGGCATGCTCACAGTCTCCTCTGGCCCACAGTGTCTTCCAGCTAGTCTAGTACACATGAGTGTACCCATATACCCCTGTTCTTACCATCTCACCACTGCTACCCACAGGCACACACAGGCTTTGAAGTTAAATAGCATTCGGTTTTTGGGACAAGCACCCCAGGCGAGTCAACTACAGACACCAGCCTAACACTGGGCAGGGCTGGGTCCCATGTACCCTTGGGTCATGCAAAGGCTTGCATCTGCCCTCCAAACCTGACCCCTATGTCCAAGGATAGTGATGCCCGTCCACTTCTCCAACAAATCAGACCACCTCCGTCACTTTATTCTCTGCCATCAAAAACCTCTAAATGGATACATAGCAGTTGTGGACCCTATAATTTAGAAAATGCCTTCACCATGATTCTCTTAGAAAACTGGAATTGGTTTCTCCTCTTCTATAGATGCAGAGCACGAGATCCAGAGAGGAAAAAAAAAAAGCAAAAACAAAAGCATTTTTCCAAGATAAGAGCTTAGAGCATTTATCCACTGAACAAAAGCGTGACTGGCCAGGCCTCCTACTGCATGGCATAACTGCCACTCTGATTTCCAAGGGAGAGTGAGATAAGACCAGGGACGACAACCTATGAGGGATTTTTAAGTGAGCCTGGAAGAACTGGGTGGAAGCTTCAGTGCTGGAGAGAATAACAGTCCGTCAAAGGAGCAGCTCTCTCCTGTGAAAGCCTGTGTACAGAATACCAATCCCCCGCACCGACAGGTCGAGAACCAGCCTGTAGTATCAGTACAAGCTCACACTTGCCGAGTGCTTCACGCACACGAGCAGCAGTCCCTTCACGTGTTAATCCACTGAATCGTCGCTAGGCAGATGTTATTATTATCCTTGTTCATTTATATTATCAAGAACCAAAACATAGAAAGATTAAAAAACGAATCGCCAGTCACACAGCCAGGAGAGGGTGAAGAGCCCATCCTTGACTCCATCCCCTGCGTATGTGGAGAAGCCACGCAGATGAGTAGAAATACGCAGCATTTTGCAGTAAGCTGGGCTCCTATATTCACTGACCAGAACCACAGAGCACTGACTATAAAGAGGACACTGCTCTGATGTGAACGACACCATGGGAGGACCTCATATTCAAGCAGAATTCAGACAATAAGACAACTGGCAGTGATAAACATCCAGAGAAAAGTAGAGTGAAGTCTGTGAGATGGGGGCCGGAGGGAAAGTGAAATGGGGATGTCATTTTACTTCAAGTCCCAAAGGAAGTGAGGGGCTGAATTACACAGAGATCCAGGGGAGTAGCTCCCACATGAGGGAGTAAGGACATCCCCTTCCTCCCTCTCACAGTGGACCCGCTTAGGGTCATGGAAGGTGAGACGGGGTTCTTGGAGTCCACAGTGAGGACCTGGACTTTCACCGTTATGACGATGGGAAGCTGAGGGAGGGTTTCAAGCAGAGAAGGACACAACAGGACTTCAAATCTGAAAGAATCAGGCTGCTGGTAGATTAAGGATAGAAGCCCAGAGTGCAATAAGGAGGCTGTTGTGAGAGACAAGGGGTGTCCCCACAAAGTCCCTCTTCTGCCATTGGTAGGACCTGAAGCAGCTTAGTAAACTCTAAGCAGTGATTTTCCCATCTGTAAAAGCAGTTTTACAAAGGCTTACCCATGAGAGATTTTTAAGAGTACTGAGGAAGATAAGTCTTTTTTAAAAAAATATTTATGTATTTATTTGAAAGTCTGAGTTATGGAGAGAGATGGAGAGAGAGATTGCCCATCCATTGGTTCACTCCCAGAATGGTTGCACTGGCCAAAGGCAGGAGCTGGCAGCTTCATCCGGATCTCCTGTGTGAGTGGCAAGAGCCCAAACACTTGAGCCGCCTTCTGCTGCTTTTCCCAAGACATTAGCAGGGAGCTGGATTTTAAAGAGTCTCTTAGACATGAAATGGAACCCATATGTGTCTGGTACCACAGTGCTGGGCTCAAATAGCAGTCTTTTAACACATGGGGGGAAAAAATCAGTGAATGTCTTTCTTCTTTTGGGATGAGTAAGGGACTCTCCAGCCCAATCTCTCTCATCCAAGTGGCTCACCCTTGCCGGGTTCTATGTTGCAGATTCTCAGCTGGCCGAATGTCGGGGTCCCCCCGAAGTAGAGGGTGCTCCCCTCTTCTCACTCACTGAGGAGAGCTTCAAGGCCTGCCACCTGACCCTGACCTTGGATGATTACCTGTTCATTGCATTCGTGGGCTTTGTGGTTTCCATCGCATCTGTGGCAACCAACTTCCTCCTGGGCATTACAGCCAACTGCTGCCACCGTTGGAGCAAGGCCAATGAAGAGGAAGAGATTTGACATTGGCACCTCTCATCCCTGCAAGCTGCCAGCTGCCACTACCGCTGACCACCAGACACTCTCCCTGGCTGCCCACTCTGGTTCCATGATGCCCCCAGCCACCTCAGTCAGGATTGAAGGTCAGGAAACGCACTTTGTATAAGCATCTACTTTGAACTCTACAGTGTGGTAGGAACTGGGAACGTAGGGTGAATGGACCCAGTCCTTGCTTTCAGCCACTTCCTGCTAGTAGAAGAGAGAGATTGAAAAAACTATTCCCTTTAACAGAACATGTCAGTACACCAGACACATAGTTACGGAAGCTCACAAGCAGGGCCAGTAACTGTGCACACAAAGTCTACAAGAATTCTAAGAGTGACATGATTTGTCAGCTGAGTCATCCAAAAACAAAAGTCTACTTTAATATGTGAACAAGAAGAGTAGACAGAAGCAAATGACAGGGGCCAAAGCACGCGAGGTGTGGAGAGAACAGTGAACTTGTGTCTTGGGTGTCCAGAGGGGGTATGACACAGATCTGAAACCTCCCCTCTGACATAATGTCAGCCTAAGCACCACCAGCCACTGGCTCTAGAGAAAAACGTCTGCATGCAGTGAGAACATCACCCAGCGACTGCTCCCTGTACTTCATCACCAACTGCAGCCTGCTGGTGAGGCCCCTGGCAGCCACTAAGAATGGCCATCTTCAGTGCCCTTTCTCCTACCTTGATCTCCTGCCTTTCACCCAAGCCTTGGCTTCAGAAGAGGGAGGCAGGCAGCCCAGCAATGGGGTACAAGAGTCCAGGCACTCTGGGACCCCAGCCCTGTGACTGCTCTCACCATGGTGCTCACACAAAGATCTCAGCAGGAAAGCACATGGTGGGCTACAGTGATGTCAATGCCCAGGGCTCAAGGAGGACAAGGCCACCACAGTCATGACCACAAGAGGGTTTGCATTTCCTTCTAAGCAACTCACTGAAGCATAAAGGGGAGAGCACTATTAATTAGTGCGCCCTTTGCCAGTATTGGGCACTGTGAAAAGCTCTCTCCAGATAAATCCCTTTAACACACACCCAATGTTTAGAGGTAAATATTGTTCCAAGTTTACAGATGGGGAAATGAAGGCTCAGAGAGGTTAGTCGTCTACTACTTAAGGAGTAAAATCAAGTCTGTGCCCTTCCTACGGCCCCATCCAAGTTGGGGAACATCATATTTCCTCCCAAAGGTACCTATATTCTAATCCAGGAAGTGCTGATGGTGTTCTTAATAAGAACCAGGCACTCCTCTGAGCACTTTTGTTTCTATAACCTCATTTACTTCGATTCTCCTGGCAACACGACGTGGTCATTTTTATTATTCCTGCTTGACAGACAAATTAAGTATTAGAGAGCTGAGTGATTTACCCAAGGTTATCTAGATAAACTCTGGAAGGAAGGTGATAGATAACTCAGTTTAGGGAAACTGTGCCTAATCCATGGGTCAAGAATCAAGCAACTTAATGTGCAAAGCACAATGCTCACCATCCTGTTGTCATCATCATCTTTATCATCAGCTTCATCGTTACCTTCCGTATGTGTGTTCAGCCCTGGGAAGTTAATGAAGTCCTTCAGCATTGTTCTCCTAGACTCTTTCCAACTGAACTCTGTGCAGGAAGCAGACCACACATCAGTGATTCTATTTTACAGATGAAAAAATAGTCTCAAGATCGCCTAATTGGCAAAGTTGGGACATCATTCCAACATGATTCTCTTTCCAGTGCCTCCACAGGTGCTTGGGGAAGAGAATGCCTCCCAGAGCCAGGAAGTGGGCCCTACAAGTCAGGGTTCATGAATGTGCTAATGAACGAGTTAAATAAAGGGCAGTAAACCCAGCAGCTCTACAGACTGAGATGCGTCAAGATAGGGTGAACTGCAGCACAGAAAACAAAATAGGAGACACATAAACCATTGGAACTGTCGGTCATGGTGCCAGTCGTATAAAAAATTAGATTTTGGAGAAGTAAAATATGAAGCTGTGCTAATCACGCCCACTCAAGCCCCACTGTGTCATGTTGGGAAGAGAGATCAAGGAAGAAGAGAAATCTCTAGGGTGACAGCTTCTACAAGGTAGAGGGAAGCTTTCGAGTACAATCGAATAGCTTGGCAAGGCTGGCCAGATTGAGAATAAAAATGGAAGCTTTCCAGCTTGCCCTCAGCTGCAGCAGGCTCCCGTCATCCCACTTTCCTGAAACAGATGAAGAAGGGTAACATGTCAACTTCCAAGAAGTCTCACCCCTCACATCACCCCTCAACTAACCAATCAAAGGAACCCGCAGACACTTTCCTAAATCTGAGGTTCCTGGACCCTGTGTTTCCCAATCTCACAGCATCTGAGTGCTTCTGTGAACATCTGAAGCAAAACCCCACATTCTTCTGCCACAGCAAGGATGGCCACCTGAAGTTCCCTGCTCTCTGCCAGCCTAGTTGACAGCCTCAAGTGTTTGGAGAAGAGTATTTAAGAATAATTGTACTGATAAATAGCTAAGCTTCCCATAAAGGGGCACACTTTTCCCCTATAATCATCTCACAGGGATTGTTGTTTTCTGAAATGTAGTTTATATTTTAAAATATGCATGCCTTTGCATAGAACTAGAACCAGACAAGACACTGAATGCCGCTTGAGATCAAGTGTCCGTTCTAATGGCACAGTTTGATCTCCATGGGTGGCAAACCTTTCTGAGCAGGACACACAGCTTTTAAAAAACAGATGTTTCTCCAGCTGCTATAAAGCCTCCAGTAAACACAACACAATGAGGAAAACACCCAATGCCCCTATTGCCAAGGAATTTCCTGCTTCTCCCACACTACCACTGTCCCGTTCAGGTGATCAGAAGCAAGTTTCTAGGAGTAATCTAGCAATCTTGGTTAGAATTGTTCCCATATCCTTAATGACCATGAAAGTCCTGTCGGTGTTCATTCCCATAAAGCTTCATTCAACTTGTTGCAGACTGGTTAATATATTTGTGATGGGGAATCTTTCTGCATCCATGCTACTGTTTGTGAGGTTCCATTTACGCTGGCTGTCTGCTGGTATAAACGATGGCTCTGGAATTGGGTTAAGTTCTCTGACATCGTCCACTTAGTCATCTGGCTGTTGCACTGTTTGATATGTTAAGCTACAGTCCCACCAGGTTTGGGGTGCGTTGGATACTCACATCACATCTACATACTCAGATAACATCTACAGAGAAAACTCTGCAGAAAACTCTTTTCCTTAGCCAAGGCTGAGGTCAAGAAAATCATCCTTTGTAAAAGATCTCACATCTGCACCACACACACCACTCAGGACCAGTTGCCTCCCTTCACCCTCAGGAAAACCCTTCTTTCCATCCACCCCTTCCCACAGGAACTCCTAGGGAACCTTGCAGAAATCATTCCCCAGGTGGCTAAAGAGTTTCACCGCTCCTTTCAAGGAACCAGATGCATGGAATTTGGGGAAAATCTTATAGCCCTCATTTTTTCTCATAGACATAGTATGAGCATCCTTTCCAGCAGTAGAATATAAGCAGATATCTTTGTTCGTTCCTCAAAAGGACATCTTCCCAAAACTAGAGAAACATGACTGCTTTTCCCCCGCCCCAGAAGGAGGCAAAAAGGGGAGTGAGGGAGGCTTGTCGCTGGGTCCCTTAATAAATTACCATTGTGTCTGCCACCACACTGGGTGGAGACTTGATCCACAAAGCTCTGTTTTTCTAAGTGCTAGCCTGCAGAGTGCGGAGGACTTGGGGGTGGGAGGGACCAGGAGGGACAGGGCTAAAGGGAAGACACCAATCTTTGTATGGAGATGATTTTATAACCATGCACTTTTATAACTGTGAAGAATTTTTCATAAATGCACATTGACAATAAAGAGTGTATAGTTTAACAAACTGTCTAAGGAGTTGTGAAGAGGAGGGAGAGGGAGGGAGGCGGAGAAAGGAAGAGAAAAATAAAGGAATCAGGTGGAAAGAAGGGAAGAGAATGAGTACCAAATATACATACAAAAGGTCTGTGGGGAAGGAGTAGATGGGAATAACTAGGAAATGTGCCAGTTACAGAGGGGCATGTGTGGGAGTAGAAGGAACATCACAGGAGCATATTTCTACCAGGCATAAAAGATTATGCATGTGTCTGTATGCACATATCCCTGTGTGTAGGCATATTTTTGTGCCCGGAAATACACAAAAAAGACAGCATATGTCTTGTACATGTTGCTGTTTGCAGCTTGGGTCATCCATAAAACATGCCAAGACAAGTGGGTGTGCCTGCTTAGCTAGTACCACTGAAGAGTATATGCCAGGGAGATGGCCCACACCAGTATAATGGACAAAAAGGCCCTAACTCAGGCCCACAGGTTAGCCAGTCATTTAAGCAGATGATATAGAGATACTCAAGGCTCTGCTAGTATCACTTTAGTTCTCTGTTCTCACAAGTTAACAGTGAAGGAAAAATTCTAAACCTTGTGGGTCTGGTAAGTGTTGCCTATACACCACTGGAATCAAAAGCTTAGGGCCATACCTTGGATACAGGAAGAGAAGGGAGGAATGTGTTAATCTGTCAGTAAGATGACACCCACTCTTACCCCAGTTCCTCAGTTAGGAAGTTACTCTCAGCAGAAAGTTGATCCAACCTAGAAATGGCTCTTACCAGGTCCACCTCCAGCCCTGGATCTTGTGTGTGCCAGCAGGTGCTGTAGCCAAGTTGGCATGGCCCATCCCAGTCTTAGCACTTGCCAGCAGATGTCACAGCCTAATTCAGCCTAGCCTACCCCAGTCCTAGCTCTTGCTACTGGGTGCTGCAGCCTAGTTCATTAGGTCCACCCTCAACCCCAGCTTTCATGTGAACTGGTAGGTGCTGCAGCCTTACCTGGGCTGGCTCACCCTCGGCCCCAGATCTTCTGCTCACCAAATGGAGCTGCAGCCTACTAGGGGAGTTCCCAGAGTTCCCCTACCAGGCCCACTCCCAGCCCTTGATGCCAACACTTACTACACCCCAGTCCCAGCACTTACCAGCAGATGCTATAGCCTGGTCCAGCCTGGACCACTCTCAGGCCCAGCTTTCATGAGTGCCAGTGGATGCCACAGCCTTGCCTGGCCCACCACCAACCTCAGCTCTTTAGCATACCAGCCCATGCTACACTCCAACATGGCTGAACTCACAAAACTTCGTATTGGATTTGTCCCCAGCTTTGGTCTTCCATGTGCCAGTGAGTGTTGCAGCCCAGGCTGACGTGCCCCAACTCCACTTAGCCCACTCCCAGCCCTGGCTTTTGCATGCACCAGTAGCCAATGCCACCTAACTCAGCCCAGCTCTCCCACATGGGTGGGTACCTTGGCCTAACCCAGACTTGCCCTCTGGACTCCACCCTCTGAACCATCCTTCAGCTCCCTCAGTTACCAGTGAGTGCAGTGGCATGGTCCATGGAAGGCCCCAAAAGTCACTCTGCACCTGTCAAACACTCCCTGGGTAGCCTCCATTCCAATAGGTCCCCAGAGCCCCTTTCCCGGGCAATCTGCGGCCCTCCCTGAGCAGCCCTAGTGACTTCCAGTGTGACAGCCAAGACTGAGGGTAAGCAGGAATTGGCTAGGACACAGCACTTCTCTGTAAGAGCTGAGATTGGGGTTGAGCTGGACCAGAATGCAGCACCTGCCAGCGTGTGCCAAGACTGCGGGCAGGACATGTTTAGCTGGGCAATAGCACCCAAATGCAAAATTCAGGGTAGAGGGCCTGGCATGGTAGCCTAATGGCTAAAATCCTTACCTTGCATGTGCCAGGATCTCATGTGGGTACTGGTTCGTATCCTGACTGCTCCACTTCCCATCCAGCTTCTTGCTTGTGATCTGGGAAAGCAGTAGAGGATAGTTCAAAGCCTTGGGAAGAAACTCCTGGCTCCTGGCTTCAGATCAGCTTGGCTCTGGCTATTGCAGCCATTTGGGGAGTGAAGCAGATGGATGATCTTTGTCTGTCCCTCTCTGTAAACCTGACTTTTTCATAAAAACAAATAGATTCATAAAAAGAATAAGAAAATTTAAAAAAACAATCCATTGCTGGCTTGTACAACAGCTGGACTATTTCTCTTAAAAAAAAAAAATTCAGGGTTAGAGGTGGGCCTGGTGGGGGAGCTTTGGGGTCTCCTCTAGTAGACCACGATTCCTGCTGGTGAACATGAGAGCTGAGGCTGTGGGTGGGATAGGCAGACAAGACTAAGCACCTGTCACCATTCCTGTGGACTGGATACAGGGTGACCTAGGCGTCTTCAAATGACCATCCCTGCTGTTGGTTGACAGCAAAGAGTAGCCTTCTCCCTCTCCCCACCTCCACCTCCCCACAAACACTGGAGATAAAAAACTGAAACATTTATCTACCCACCTTCCTCCACATCCCAATCTTCCAAACCCTGATCAGAGGCCCACATGGATATGCATCCCTTTCAACTGTGTAATCAAAAAAAGAAAAAGAAAACATAAAAAAAATGGTGGCCACGTGCTTTTATACGGTGAGAACACATTCCAAGGGCTGATATAAGGGAGAGTAACAGAACATCCTGCCTCTTGCCTCTTGACACTTGCTTCCTATGCAAGAGTGAGAGTAAAAGGGTAGGGAATGGGAAGAGGATTGAAGAAAGCAGGTCAGACTTCCCATTTTGTATAAATACAATGAAAACTGCCGGAGAGTTTTCAGCAGGGGAATGACGTGCTCGAGGATGGTTTTTCTAACACAACTCTGGATGTTGAATGGAACACGTTCCCAAGGTGGGAAAGAGCGTAAGCTGGGAGGCCAGAGAGGGCCTTCTGTGTGAGTAAGGGGAAAGATGTTCTGAAGAGACACGGATGTGCTGGTGGATCAGGGGACCACCGGGGATGAATCTTGAAAACAGAACCAAGGGACTTGAAGATAGATACCTTGGGTCCAAGGAGAGAGGACAAAAGGGGAATCAAGGATAACTCCTGGTTTTTTAATTTCAGCTACAGCTATGTTCAGCCAGAACCAATTAGCAGAAGGACTGTCTTCACTCAGGAGGAGAAAAAAAACAGTCAATGATCAGCAAGTCAGAATACCCTGATGAGTAATTTGGAAGGGGGAAGAAGGAAACAGATACACAAACAGATTCAGAATATCAGGATATAGCCCAAGCCTGAGGTCCCAGAGATGGGGGTAGAGAAATACGAACATTCAACATTGGCTTAAATAGTCTGCTCTAACATCTCCAGCGCCCCAACCGGTCTTCAGTGAGTTAACGGGGCCCCTGGAACTGGAGTTCAAGCTTAAAAACCAGCAGCATTTGCAGTAGAGATAGATTTGTATTCACAGTGATGGACTAGCAACAGATCATGAATCCACCGTATCTCCCTAGAAGGGATATGCAAGACTCCGTTGGCTATGGACAAAGAAGCCAATCCAGGAGACAAATTATATTTGAGATGGGCCAAAATATGTTTGAAAGAACCACATAAGGAAAAATGGGAGCTAACAGCTTATCTTCATCTTAGCCAAGGAATGCAAGGTGCTAGGGACAGACTGGCACACTTAGAATGACGCTAATTCTGCAAACGTCCAAACCCACTACATTACTGTGCATTTGTATCGTGCTGCAAAATGACCAAGTGCTTTACTTACAGTATCTCATCCATGTTTCCTCAACATCCTGAACGATAACGCTACTGAGAAACACAGAGCTTAGTTGAAAACATGCACCAAGGACCCCACTATAGATTCAAATCCCTGTACTGCCACTTGCCGGCCATGTGACATCGTCTCCTCATGCCTGGATTTCTGTGACCATAAATTTGAGAGAAATGGCAGCTATTTCATAAGGCCTCTGAAAAGGTTAAAGGAGTCCACACATGGGAAGTGCTCACAGCAGTATCTGGCACAGAGCAATATTGAAGCAAGGGTAGCAATCCTTACTATCATGTCTCGGTAACAGTGGGGATACCACCGGCCTCCTTTAGTCTGTTGATATAGTGATTTGCTGATATAATCCCTATTGATAACCTCAGACCAGTGCCTGGCATACACTGAGAAATGAGCAAAAATTAAACATGGGAAATTTGGCACTGCAGTTAAGATGCTACTTGCAATGCCCATGTCAGATACCTGGATGAGAGACCACCTCCAATCCAAGCTGCCTACTAATGTGTTCCCAGGATGTAGCAGGTGATGGCTCAAGCACTGGCAGGCAGTTAAAGTATCAGGGTTCCTGCCACCCACATAGGAGATCCAGACTGAGTTCCAATCCCTTGGCTTCAGCCTAGCCCAGTCCTTACTGTTGAGTGCACTTGAAGAGTGACCCAATGGGAGATCTCTGTCTAACTAACTTTCTGTCTGTGTCTGTCTTTAAAATAGATTAAAAAAAATAAATCAGTTTAAGTGATATCGTTTTTTTAAAAGTTATTTATTGATCTGGGGGGCAGTATTACAAAGAGAGGGGAGAGACAGAGCGATCTTGTATCTGTTGGCCCACTTTCTAAATAACCACAGCAGCAGGGTCAGGCTGAAGCCGGGAATTCCATCCAAGTCTGCCACATGAGTGAAAGGGGCTCAAACACTCAGGTCGTCTTTGGCTGCTTTCCCAGTCTCATTAGCGGGGAGTTGGAACACAAGCAGGGCAGCCAGGACTTGAACCAGCATTGCAGGAGGTAGGTTAACCCTCTGTGCCACGATAACAATCCCTGATCGGTTATTTTTTAAATAACTTCTTAAACAACAAAATTTGTATCACTTTCCTTTATCTTAGAAAACTCCAGTACAGTTTATAAAGATTATTAAGGGAGTCAGACAAGGTTAACAAAATCAGGAACCAGCAAAGGATTATAAACCATTTCACGCTGTCCTTGAAGAATACTGACATCTCCAATTTTCATACTGCAAAACAGCATTGACACAGGGAAACGGATCATGGCAGAAATGTCCTCTAAAGAAGGAAAAAAAAAAACCTTCAAATCAGACAGTAAGTGAATGTGATTCGTTCCATGCAAAGATGTTTGAAGTTCTGCCTCACCCCACAGTAGTGGAAGCTCCTGAACTACAAGAACTAATGAGCCACCAGAAATAACACAGCAGCCAGGGGAGGCCCAGCTGCACACACAGAGCCGGGGGATCCCACAGAGCACACCAGCCCTGCACAGTCACCATGCTGTCCACTAGAGAAAGCTAAAACAAAACCCTGCTTATAAATAAAGGTCAGTTCTAAAGATTAAGCCAATGTAAAATCAATACCAAATCCCCTTAAGGAGGAAATAGATTCTCCTACAGAGATCATAGCTCAGGGAATAATAGGAACTCCTTGTGAACTCCCTATAGGTGATCCAAAGTCAGCAACTGCAGTTATGCAAACCATCACCAGACTTCCGGTGAGTTGGAGCCGGCCTCTCGTCTTAGCACCTGTTATATGTCCTGTAGTGCTTCACCAAAGGTATTTAGTCTTTTGGAAATCATCCTTGCTTAATGCAGGCCCTCCCCTTGTACCATTTGTGATATATGGGTTCCTGGTTTATATGTACTCTACTTTATTGTTGAAATCTTGGGATATTGTTGCCCCACATTGGCAAAACCAATAATGCAGCCCATTCTTTGAATTCTTCCTGAAAGAACTTACTAATTTCTGTCTGACAGTGCTTTACAACTTCCTCAAGCAGGCTGGTAAATATGGAAATACGTAAAGATATGGAAGCAGCCCAAACTAGAATTCAAGATATAGAGTCACTTAACAAACACTTGCAAAGCCACATTCAGGTACACGAAAAATTCCTGAAGATCTAAGAGACAGAGATTGACTACTTCAAGTTTTAGCCTGGTGTTGGCAGGTTTTCAACAAAGGTTAGTCAGACCAAATGATTCTTGCCTCTAGTCATGAGTCAACTCCCCTTTCTGAAGTTCACTTGCCATCTCAAATTAAAAAAATAATAATAATACAACAGTGGCTTAGAGCAGCATTTTTCTGACTGCAAAAAGCAGGGGATCTTGTTAAGGCACAGACAATGGGGTCAGTAACCTGGGAAGGTTCTGGAAGTTGTATTTCTAACAAACCTCCAGCCTCACTGGCCCACGAACCACATTTTGACAACCAAAAGTCAAATGATCTCTGAAGGTGAGATTTTGAATGAAACTGAGAGGTCACCTGCTCTATATTTTCTCAAGTATGGAAAGCAGCAGGGCAAAGTGGAAGAGAGAAAGAAAGGGGTATAGGGCCGGACCTGCTGCCTGGGTGGACCCAGAAGGGTGGTGGGGGCTCCTCCCGAGACCAGCAGGAAAAGGCCACTCTTTCATTGCAACACACAAACAAAGGTTTTGGTGTCTGTAAAAAGAATCAGCAATAATCAGCTGGCTTGGAAGGCTCTGTCTCTTAATGATTCTTCCTGTTTTTCTCAGCCCGATCCAAGAGAATGAAAAAACAGCCCTGCTGAAGGTCAGTTGAGGTCAGAGAGGTCCCTAAAGAAGCTTACTTTCAGCTCATGTTGGGCACAGGGCAGGCAGCAGCCTACCACACATCTTTGCCTAGTCCTCGCCTTACTCCCTGGATAATCAGATACCACAGTATTAGCACTCTGCACCAAGCCGATCCCATCCAGTCCCACAAACACACATTATAACTGACAGGGATGGCAGTGTGCTAGATACTCCAAAAGTCACCAGGACGAAAACAGGATTAAGGCCCTTTAGTGCCCATAGTTTAATACGGGAAGCATCACTAAGGGCATAAGAAACAGATCTGCAAGTTTCATACAAATTTAGAGTTGCAGGGGGTCTGCTTCCTTATAAACAGCCAGAAGACTCCACAGACTAGAGGGCCTGGGAAACTTGAAGATCAGTCTGGATTTCTCAAGCAAAGACGGGAAAGGGGCGTTCCAACCAGGGACAAGGTCAAAGAGAAGGCCCAGAGGAGAAGGAAGAATGATGTTTCAATGGACAAGAATGACCAGTACTTGTGGGAGAGAAGGTAGCTGTGGAGGTCCAGGGCTGTACAGTGAGAATTTTCATCTTCAGGGTCTTAGGTTTCTCTTTCTCTTTCTTGAGTCCTTCCATACCCTATCTTTACAATCACACTTGCAAAAACTTGATGAAGATTATTCACAGTAGGGAACTGGCACCATGGCGTAGTAAGTTAAGCCACCACTTGCAGCACTGCCATCCTATGCGGGTGTCGGCTCAAGTCCCAGCAACTTCACCTCTGATCCAGCTCCTTACAAATGTGCTTGGGAAAGCAACAAATGATGGCTCAGGTCCTTGGGTCCCTGAACCCACATGGGAGACCTGGAGCAAGCTCCAGGTTCCAGGCTTCAGCTTGACACAAGCCCTTGACTGTTGCAGACATTTGGGAAGTGAACCAGTGGATGGAAGATCGTGTGTTGTGTATAACTCTACCTTTCAAATATATAAAAATGTTTTAAAACATTATTCACAGTAATTCATTTATTCAACAATGTTTTACTAAGACATGGTAAAATATAACAGGAGATGAGTTAAACAAGTTCCCGGAATCAGATTCTTAGTGCATTTGTGCAGCTATAAAAGAAGGCATGACATTGGATCATTTATAATTAGCAAAACTTTGTTATGGTTCCAGTACTTGGAACCATAAGAAAGTCTAAAAACAAGGGGCCAGCAGTTAGTCTTCTGAGTGTGTCATTCTGCGGTGGAAGGTAGAAGGGCAAGAGAGCCAGAAGGAGCCAAGCCCATTTTCATAACAAAGCCACACTCCCAATCACAATACCCTGCTCCTGACAGGCAGGCCCTAACAGCCTAATCACCACTTCAAGATTTCCTTCTCAACACTGCTGCATTGAAGATTAAGTTTTCAACACATACACTTCGCAAGCATCTTCCAGATACACAATAATGAGACAGTAGGAAGGTCATAGGGGCAGGGAAGTCTTGGGTGCAAAAATTAGCTGCATGCTTTGAACATATCCCATGCTTCGAACATATACTCGCTCTCCGATGGAAATAATTACACCCATTGCACCAGGTTGTTGTAGGAATTGACAAATGGGGAAAGAACTTCACACTGCATTGGGTGTACCATATGTACTCATTACCCGTTTGTTCTTTATTCAGCCAAAAAGAGAAGAGGCTGGAATAGCTAACTCCCAGGTTCCCTTTCAGTTCCAATATTCTGCTTGGGCAATGCTAAGACTCTGTGGCACCTGTAACCATGCCCACTGAGCAAGGGTCTGTCTCTCCTTGCGCAAGAAGCTCCCCGTGGGGTGGCCAAAGATGAGGCCAATGGGATCAGGCATCCATTAATCAGGCAGCTGCCCTTGCTGGATGTGGCGCCAGCAGGCCAGTCGGCGTCCTGGCTGCTTAGCTTCCCTGATCAGCTTCCACACCACTCCACCAGCCCGTTGCCATGACAGTGAACCCCAAGAGGCACCTCAGAGAAGCTCTGGCCACAGCTAAAGAGGAAGGTTCTGTTCATCTGAATCCATCTGACTCAGTCTTGATTGATTTCAAGAGTGAGAGCCAAATGGTAAGAAATAGCAACAACTACTTACTTAAATTCACTAAGCACTTTCTCCTGTGCTAGACAATGCATTAAGGGCCTTCATCAGTTACCTCATTATACATAACTACACTGTGAAATAGGAATCTTCATTCCCACTTTCAAAAAAGGAGCAGCTGGGGCACATAAAAGTGAATACCAACATGACGCAGGCAGGTGTGACATAGTGAATCCAGGACATATTTGTGCCCCCAATCCCACCCCCAACGTCATGATCCCTAAGATTCTGTGCTCACCACATGCCACCTGAACCTCCACATTTCCCCCTCAACTTTCATGCCCCTGGAGGTCTCAAAGGAACAGCTCCAGAGAGCTGACACTCCAGAACACTCCCCAGGGACAAAGCCCATTGTCACCCTGACATTGATACCCAACCAGCCACCAGAAATTATGTCCTAGAATTTTCTCAGGTGATCTCAATTTCAAATATTCTGCCTGTTTTCTTAAACACTGAAACTTCCAACTAACACCGCTCCCAAGCGACCTCTTCATCCGTAACAGCACCATATCTAATAACACCTGCCAAACCCAGCCACCACCTTCGGTATCGAAGAGCACAGTCCTTGTCTGTAGGCACGAGGTAGTGACTGACTGGCAAGCGCTGGCTTGAGCTGCAGGGAACTTCAGAACTGGAAGAGGCACCAAAGGCAACGCACCCCTTCCCTAAAGTTAGCTTCTGAGGAACTCACCCAAGGACCAGCTTGGCATTCCTTCGCAGCCACCCAGCCCCTCCCACACAGCTGCCCATCTACTGAGCCCACACAAGACATGGGAAAATCTGGCTGACTTCTGCAGCCCTAGACATCTGGATTCCCTATCCCCAGGCAGCCAACTCAGACAGGAGCCAGCGGGTGCAAGGACGCTTGGGAAAGCATTTGGAGGAAGCTCTGCCAAGTTATCTCCCTCCTGAACAAACATATGTCTCACTATCTAGGGGTCAACAGAACCATGTTTATGTATGCTGAGCCATTGGACTGATTAATTAATTACCTCCCTGGGTGGCCTTTGGCCATGACAGCCTCCACCCCTTGGAGCTTAAGTTTCCTTATCTGTAAAATATAAGAAGTCATTGGTTTCTAAGGTTACTTCCTGCTCTGACTCTTCGTGACTCTAGGCTTCTACTGTACAAGAACAGGATGAACACAGCCTTCTCTGCCAGCATGGGAAAGTCCCTCTTCATTTCCAAGCCTCGGTTTCCTTGTACAGTTGGATGACGGGCTGGGCTAAGAAGTCTTCCCTTCACAGCCCCGTGGACCTCAGCAATCAGAAAGCGATCTTGGCTCACTCTTGACCTATCACCTGCGTGTTCTCTGGAACCAAATCCTGTCTGTCTTCCAAAACTGGCCAACTGCAGCATCTCCACGGCCACCTGCTAGTTTCAACCTTCTACCTGGACCCCAACAGCACCTCCCATTGCCTCCTCCCCACAATCCAATCTCCCAGAGACATCTAGGAAGGTTTTTGAAAAACATGAATCTGATAATATTAGCTGTGCACTGCCATATGGTTCCCTTTGCTTTTAGGGTAAAGAACAAAACCCTTAGCGCAGCCTGTAGACCCTGCAGAGTTTACCCCAGACAAACCTGCATCTCCATACCTGTCCCACCCCTTTCTCTGCACCCCAGCCATCTGGCCCCCATCGACCTCAGTAGTGGACAAAGCAGTTGGCCCCGGAGCCTTTGTTCATGCCATTGCTTCATCCAGAATGCCAGTGCCTCCCCCTCTATCCTACTCCACTCTTCTTTCAGTACCACCCCAAGCCTCCTGCTCAGGATGCTCACCCAGGAGACCATCACTTTCCTTGCACATTGCTCCTATTGCTGTCTACATGTGCGTGTGTATTTTGATAATGGAGTTGTTTTGGTGTCTCCTCCAACACATGTTGGCAGATACCAAGACATGGAGGCGACATGGAGGCTCCAAGGAGGGAGCCTGCTGATGGCTGGGAGTTCTACCCAGGGTGAGCTTGTGATTCAGTCCATTGTGGCTGTGCTCGGGCTGCTTCCAGCAGAGGGCGCTCTGAAGCCCACTCTGGAACTGTCAGGAGTTGGCAGCCCTCCTGGTCCACAGGCAGCAGAGGGAGGGCACTGGAGGGCAGCCGGAGGGCACTGGAGGGCAGCAGCGTGGTTGCAATGGCCCACAGACAGCACAGAGGGAGGGCTCCAGGACAGCACATTGGAGGGCAGCAGCATGCAATGGAAAGCCAAGCTGACTGGAGAGATTCTTGGACAATATCTACAGTGTCTTTCCCCACTTCTTCTACCAACTGACTTGCCCTGATAGAGTGTGAATGTAGCCAACTCCTCCAAGAAGCCTTCCGCAGCTGCACCACAGGCCCCGTGTCTGTGCCTCCGTGTCTCCGAGGCATCCCCTCAGTACTGTCCCAGCACACGACCCTGAGAGTGTGTGTTTCCTACTCACCCATCTCCAGAACTGAGCAACCTGGTCTGCCTTGAATTTGATCACCAGCACCCCTTGGGAAAAGGGGAACTGCCACTTCATAAATGAGGAAACTAAATCCAAAACAAGAAGGACTGCATGTCCCCAAGAGTCACGCCTGATGTCTCTCACCAGAAGAATCAGGAACAGAACCCTAGTCTCCTTCCCCATGGCTCCCCTGACATCGCTAGTGTGGTCCCCTATGGAGGACAGTATGGACCAGGGCCTGCAAGCGCTCTTGAGGGATGGCTAATCACTGCTTCACAGGGAAAACACCCAGCACAATATCTTAAAACTCCCCAACAGGAGAACAGCTGTGGCCACAGCCATCCCTTACCCACCAGATGGGCAGGCTGGCCCTACGCAGTGGGGAGATGGATAAAAGTTCTCACCTCACTTCCAGTAGAAATCCCTCCTGTCTCTGCCAGCAGAAACCCCATCTTCATGGGGCTGGCATTGTGGCATAGAGGGTTAAACCAAAACCTGAAACGCCTTCATATCTATAAGCAATTGTTGGTGTCCTGGCTGTTCCACTTCTGCTTCAGTTTCTTGCTCACAGCCTAGGAAAAGCAGTGGCAGATGGCCCAAGTGCTTGGGTTCTGATGCTCACCCGGGAGATGCAGTGATGTTCCTGTTTTCTGGCTTCAGCCTGACCCAGCTTTAGCTGCTATAGCCATTTGGGGAGTGAACTAGTAGATGGAAGATCTATTTTTCTATGTCCTTCCACTACCCCAGACAGCTCCCAAATCACTCTGAACTGCTGGATTTCCATTCATCTCACTTACTTGCTCAGCATGTCTCTACCTACTCCACTGCAAACTGCCCTGGGGCAGGTAGGGGGTCCCTGTCTCTCCACCACCACTTGATTCCATAACCCAGGACTGTCATCAACACCAGAGGAGTTTCAACAACTATTGTGGGGCCTTTTGTGATTGGCAGGCAGGGACCACTCCTCTTCCCTGGGCCCCTGGAGGTTGCAGAGCACAGATCTTGCTGAGTTAGGGCCAGTGATGGGTGAGAGCAACTGAGAGCAGGCTCCGCCATTCTGCCCAAAACAGCTAATACTGCAGTCTCTGGCTCAGTCCAGGATGCGACTGGAGAGGGAAGTCCATCTCCCTCTGATCACGGCTGCTGCTTCCTGAGACTCCTTGGGGCCCAGGGGCCAGCAGGCGGGCGGACAGGCAGCCTGGTAGGACAGCCACACACTCCCATCCCCCCAGCACATATCCTGCTACTGCCTCTTCTGGCAGGATGTTATTGCAGGGTCCAGGGCTGTTGTTGTCAGGAGATGGGCTTTCCTGAGCTCATTAAAGGACCTCTGTCCTTTCTCCAAAGCCACCACCCCCCTTTCCTCTGGCCCCAAACCAGTAGAAAGGGGCTCTGGGCCACTGTAGGTGGGGTAAGACAACCTTCCCTTCCTTCCTCTGCTGCCCTACTCAGCTGCCTGCTAACCATGATGCCAGACAACAACTATGCCCATTTGGAGGCCTTTGCATATCTAGGCATGGATGGTCATTCCCTGATTCAAGCCTTAAATCCATAATATAAGATCAATGTGCTTATTCTCACTTTGCTCAGAGAAGCTGAATGATGTACTCAAAGTCGCACAGCAAGCAGCCAACAGAACAAACCTGCTTGGTTCCAACACCCGTTCACTTGCAGCAGCCCCTCACTGCCCACCTCGTCCACACACCAGCTTTCCTTCTCTGTGAGCGGAAAATCAACAAGGACAAGGCCTTCCCAGGAGCAAGCGTTTCCCTAAAAGGAATCTCGAGGTCACAGGTTCTTCCCTCATCCCTGGGAAAGAACTGGAAATCAGAAGAAAGGCATCACTGCATTCTTGTGTTTGCCTTAATCAAATCCAAGCTCTTCTACCCAGCAGGGAGAGAAGCCACTGGTTCCTCATCATTCACGCAACTCGGCAAAAGAAAACAGAGGCTAATCAAACACCGAAAATAGCAAAGGAGGGATGCGCATGTGTCAGGCAGGAACGTGGCAGCCAAAGGGCTGTGGCTCCCTCGGTGTCCAGCTTGGCTCCTACTAGCTGAATAGTTGTGGGGTTCCACACTTCCTAGAGACCCTATTTTCATGATCTGAGGGTGACTCTCTCTACCATATACAAAGTCTTGCATAAATCCAGCCATTCCAGATCCCCAAGAGTGCCTGATGAAATGAAACCCATTTAAAAGATTGATTTCCGTTGTGTGGGTTGTTTCCTCCTTCTTCCTGTTTGGGGGACAGCTTTGAGAGCTAAACTAGCTCAAACCTCAATCTTGCCAGTGACTAGATGCTAGCCCGCAGGTGAGCTTTCTAACTCTGAATCTCTGCTTCTTGGTGATTGACAAAAAAGGCAGGGTAACAATGTCTGCCTCACTCATTTGCTACAAGAATTAAACACATTAATTCGGTATAGTGTCTGGCTTGGAAATTTCCAGTAAATGGCAACGATTACTTTATTACAAAGTATCATTATCCCTGTTTTTATTATTCAGTTTACAGTTTACTATTAAAAATTGCTATGACTTTTTACTACTTGCATTGTTCTACTGTTTACAATTTTAGTTACTAATTTTATTTAAAATGTCTGTGTCTATTTTATTATTCACTATTCCCATTATTCTGCAAAGTTGTGCTAGAGGCAGCAGACAGCAGGGCTCTGCCTAGCCGAGAGTAGGAACCCTCCTGACACCCACACCTCATGGTAATGGTCTCACAGAATAAAGAAGAGATGAAAAACAGCAGACTTGCCTGTGATGCAAAAGTCATACACGCTCAGTTCCCACCAGGACTAAGCTGCCTCGGCACGTATCTGGCACTTGCAGCTCCAAACACAGCCCATTACCTGCACTGTCTCCATCAGTCACTACCAGGTCCACAAGGGGCACCTGTGCTTACGATGCCCACCTTACGATGTCAATCAGCATAGAGAGGCCTCATGAGTTGCGCCAGCCCAAGTGCTAAAGGGTATAATTTGAACTCTGAAAAATCACTTTAGAGACTTTTGGTTTAAACACTGAGACCAGCTTCAAAGATGGGTGCCCACATACAGGCTAAATGTCTTCAGGCAAAATCTTAACCTTTTTGGAATTCCCATTTGTCTGACCTGTGACTTAAGTACTTCAAACTCATCTTGTAAGGCTATTGCAGCTATTGGAGCCCCAGCACATTGCCCAGCCAAGCAGGTGCCTGGTTCTTGCTGCTGTTAATCTACCTTTTTTTTCCACCTAGCCACACACAGCTGCCTTCTGCCATATTGGGCCACACAATTTTAGTCCAGGGAGCGCACACTGTCCCCTGAGTAGCAGGTAAGGATGAAAGAATGAACATCAAATGATGAGGACGGGGTCCTCCCTGATTCACCATCAGGGTGAGGGGTTCTCCGGGACATTTCCTTGGAAATGACAATGTTTTCATGGGTGCTAAGGCAACACTTGGTCTCAGCGGTTTACTCCATTTGGTAAATTTCCCACCTGGCCCCTTTCTTGGCTCCACTGAAGAAGGGAAACACGCATCAGCAGGCTTCCAAGCAGGAGCCTTGAAGTTGCAGGAAAAGCAGGAGGCAGGCGGAGGAGGTCGACTTCTATTTTAAAGACGTTTTCCTCTTTGGAATAAGCTCCATCCTCCGACGGGGCTGTCAGGGCAAAGGTTGTGACTGCCATTGTATTGCTGGAGATTAAACAGCCTCTGAGGTCACCAGGCAGCTGGTGGGCACGTCCTGACCAACGATTCCCCCGCAGGACCCCCTGCCCTGCCCTGCCTGGAGGGGCAGGGAGGCCAGCTGCTGGTAATCACCCCTAGATTTTCCCTCCCCCCCATCCATACTCCCCGCCGCTGTGTCACCCCACCCCACGGCTCGTGATGACGGATGCTTCGGAATTAAGTGGACATTCAGGCACGGGGTGAAGGGAGCAGGCCACCGGCCATAGACAGAACACTCTCTGGGATTTTCTTCATGGTGTGAGCTTGTTCCTGGGAGACAAGCTGTGATTTCTAAACAAATGTTTTCTTGCCTTCAACACACCTATTAGTTTGCCCCCCTCCCCCCCCAGGTCACTCAGCAGTGCTTTCAAGGGGTTCTCTGGCTTCCGCTCCATTAGGGTAATGAGTCCTGAAGATCCCAGTCCAGGGTCACAGGAGCCATGGAGGAGACCAGTGTCAGGACATCAGAAGACTTGTCATTTCATCCTTAAAATGGGGACAATGAAACCCACTTGACAAAGTGGCTGTTGTGAAAATAAAGCCAGATGATGAAGAAAAGGAATGTGATTGGCAAGCAGCAGGTACCCATATTTTAAAAGCTGCGTTTTCCCTGGCCTATGCCCTGGAATTCCTTAATCTTGCCTTTTCCCTTAATTTTCCCCTTAATCACCGTAGTGCCCTAAGCCATGACCTTTGATCCCCGTGGGTTTTTTACCCAAAAAAAAAATCTTCCAGGAGATCAGCATCGTGGCATGGTAGCCTCCACCTGCAGTGCTGGGATCCCATACGGGTGCTGGCTTTAGTTTCCAGCTGCTGAACTTGTGATCCAGCTCCCTGCTGATGTGCCTAGGAAAGCAACAGAAGATGACCTAAGTACTTTATCCCTGTATCCACCTAGGAGACCCGGAATAAACTCCCAGCAACTGGCTTCAGACAGTTAACTCTGGTCATTGTAGCCATTTTAGGAATGGATCTGCAGGTGGAAGAGTCTCTCTCTCTCTCTCTCTCTTTCTCTTTTTCTCTCCCTTTCTCTCTCCTTCCTTTCCTCCCTCCCTCCCTCTTTCCCTCTCTCCTTTCCTCTGTGCAAATCTGCCTTTCAAATTAAAACAAATATATCTATATTTTTTAAATCTCCCAAATATCCCAATGGGTCACATATTATTGGATTCTCCATCCGGGCTCAGCCTACCATCCCAGTTCAACTCAAGCATCTGTTGAGCCATTTTGCTTTGCTTCCTTAATTTCACTTATTGATGTGAAAGTCAGAATAACACAGAAAGAAGCAACAGTGACAGACCCATTGATTCACTTCCTAACTATCCACAGCTCAGAAGCAGCCTGGGCAAAGCCGGGAGCCAGCAGCTCTCTCAGGGAGTCCCCGAGAGCAGAATAGCAAGTGTTTAGACCTTCACCTGCTACATCACACTATCTACTTTAGCAGAACGTAGCAATTGGAACAGAGCTTGGACTCTAACCAGACACTCTGAGGTGGGAGACAGGTGTTCCAACAAGTGCCTTAGTTGCTGAACAAACCGCCTGGCCCTGAGCAGGTGCTCCTGGAGGGTGGCTGAGCATCTGTCATGGGGTAGGAAAGAAGGAAGGCCATAACATCAGTCAGCCATTTCCCCTATACTCCAACAACTCTTGGCAGTGACAAGTACTCATAGCACCTACTCCTCTGTCAGGTGACAAGGCAGTATTCCGAATAACAGCTTTTACAAGTTCTAAATCAACCTAATGAGATTATTATAATTCCCATTTTCTAGATGAGGAAGCTGAGGTTTAGAAAGTTGAGCTGTCCTTACTGTGCATGTGGAGCACTCATAATTAACAACTGAATTATTGTCAAATATAATTTATTAAGATCCTATGCCCCTTGGAACAGAGGGAGAGAGTCTGTTTAAAAAAAAAAAAAACAAACCAAGACCATGATTACAGGCAGACAGGGAAAGTGGATATTAATATTTGCTGGCAAACCAAGAAAGTAATATTCATCTTAAAGCCCTCGGTAATGAACATGGGCTGGGAAAACATCATGGAGCTGTGAGCAGATGGAGGACTTGTATGGATAGAGGGAGGGATCAAAGTCTCCCAGACAAGGAGCTCGGTCAGTGCAGAGTCTGGGGTGTTGGGATCAGCCTGAACGCCTGACCAAGTACACAGCTCAGCTAGCGGCCAAGCCTTGCGGACACAAACAAAACTAAGACAAGATGGCTAGCCAGGAGCTCTCAGAGCAACAAGGCCAGCACTAGTTTGGGGGAACTTCAAGGACGAACTCTAGAGAGGTGAGCAGCTCTAGTGCAGACAGACACTAAAAAGCCCAGGGAGCACATGGAGTCTACCTTGGGCAAAGTGACAAGGAGACAGCTCTGCCTCCCAGCTTTTTGTCCTGATCTTTGAGTCACCCTCAGACCCCAGAACACAGCCCTGTTCCCCACATCCAGGCAGTTTCCTTGCTCGACCATCAATTCAGAGAGCCACAGATAAGGCCAATAAACCTCATGGCTGCTGACACCTCCGCTCCCCTCCCTTCCTCCAAGCCTTTGTCTGAGGATGAAACCCCATGGTCTGCCTGGAGCCTCCAGGCTCTCTCCCTCTCTCTGACCCTCCTCATCATCCCCTCCCATCATCAAGTGGCCTTTACGGTTTCCGTGGAAACCCGAAAGACCCAACAGCCAGGCGTCTCACCAAAACATTGTTTGTGCCACCTTTTGGGTTGGAGGAAATGGTGTGAAAGTGGGAAAATGGCCCATAAAAGCCGTGCCCATCCTGCTGTCAGTCTTGTTTGCATGGAAGGAAGACCTGCACTTTCTGATTTCCACTTCAAAGGAGCCTCGCTGGGTTAAGGCCAAACCCAGCCTGGCAGCACTCAGAGAGCACAGGGACACAGAGACCCACCCTCCTGCACACCCATGTCCCGTGCATTCCCAACAGACACTCCTACACAGCCACCTTCAACTGCAGTCCCATATACACATGATGCATGACACAAATGCTCACACAAGCACACTAAGTAACACAAAAATACACACACACAGATACACACGTCAATGCATACACACACGAATGCATAATATATGCAGTCATACACATGTTCACATACACATTCACAGTTCCATATAAATACATACATACTCATTCATGTAAAAATACACTCACATACTCATGTGTGAATGCATGGCTCACATGATTACACACATGCTCACACATACATGCTTATAAGTCACAAATGCATGTACATATTCACATACAAATATTTTCACAAATACACACACTCCTCAGTGAATACACTTGGATACATATGTTCACGCACATGCTTATACTTACACACTCACACAGCCATAATACACACATACATACATGGTCATAAACAAACATGAATACATAATACCTCCTCCCCCACATGTAGTCCCACATAAATGTTCAGCTGTACATGCTCACACACATATTCACATACAAATATGCAATTGCACATACACACTCTGACACATACAAACAAACACAGTCACACACAAACACGCACTCACCAGCCCCATCTTTCCCAGGATAGCTGAGCTTAGTCCACTAAAAATAACAACCCTCCTACAAGATCACTCTACACTTGGGACAACTGCCATCCCTTCCCAGATTGGGAAAACCCTCTAGAGACATCCCAAAGCTTCTGCTCCTCCAACTCCCAACCCCCCCCCCAGGACCTCAGCCCTGGGACTCTCACATTGAAAATGCACTTCTTTCCTCTTCAAACACTGATGACAGGAGACTCAGAGATGCTGTGGACAGGAAGTTCACACTGTCCCCCTGCTAGCTAGTAGAGGCCATCCATCCTGCTCAGAAAGACAAGAGACACTGGACAAGTGACGAGTGACACCCAGCCAGAAGCCGCTCATTCCCCACCTCGAAGGATCCCAGCATGGTGGTCAGAGACCTGGGAGTGGATTCAGGCTGGAGACGGTCCCTCCAAGTCCCAGGAACATTTCAGGAAGATCCATGGAGGCTCAGCAAACCCAGGCAGCCCAGGGGGCCAGACGAGTCTGGTCTCTGTCTTCAGAATGGGCAAAAGCCTCCCAGATGTTTTTCAATGGCTGTGACAGGGCAGTCTGGGCTAATGGTGGGCAGCTGTGTCCTGTGTCAGTTGCCTTGTTAAATGAAGGAGTCAAGGTATCAGTTCTCATTCAGCAGTCTCAGCTTGGGAGACCAGATGTTTCCAAATGCAAGGGGCCCCTGGTGAGTAAATACACAGGCCCAGTGGCCCAACTCCTGGATGTAGTGTTTTCTGTAGGACTCACACAAAAGCTTTGTGAGTTCACTCCTACCCTCTTGTTTGCATTCACTCCCTAAGAACACACAGCATCCTCTGCCTAGGTTTCACCCCAGCAGGTGGAGTAGCTGCTGAAAAAAATGTGGCCCTGGCTCTGTTTAAATCATTTACCCAACCCCTGAAAAGTAATATTGTAGAGTGGGCTTGGGGTAGTGACTCTTCTGGGATTCTAATCTGCCCTAGAAAAGCTAAACTTTGGGGCCAGGTATGGTGGTACAGCAGGGTAAGCTGTGGCCTACAGTTTTGGCGTTCCATACGAGTGCCATTTCAAGTCCCAACAGCTCCACTTCCAATCCAGCATCACTACTAATGTACCTGGGAAAGCAGAAGATGACCCCTGCTCATGCTCAAATGGTAGTCTAATGACTACCATTACATGTTTGGCTGGCTATTTTGTCCTTCTGAGCCTCTATTTTCTAATCTTGAAAATGGGGCTGATCCTAACAACACCCATACTTTGCAGAATTAAACAAGTTAGAACCCAGTGTGGAGTCCCGCTCATCAGGAAGTGTCTAGTTTAGAAGGTGCTCAGTTGACTTGGCTGCTCTTGTTGTTACCAGCGTGTTCAATCCTTTCTGCATCCAAAATCGCTGGACCACAAAATAGCACAGGAGCCCTGAGGAGTGACAAAGATGAGTCCAGAACCTACAGTGGGCCCTGAGAAACCCACTCCAGCTTCTGGGTCTTTGTTACCTGAAAGGAAGTGGGGAGATGAGACCATAGGGTCCTTTCGCCCTAGGTGACTTCAAGGTCACAAACAACACTTGAGAGGGAACCACTGACACGCCCACCGGGAACTGTAGCACAGCTGGAGCCGCTCCCACTCAGCACGGGTCCCTAACTGCCTTTTGTTGTTGTTGTTACTGAAAGTTCCTTTGCTCTTCCCCGCATCTTCCCCTCCTCCCCACCAACTTCTTCCTCCCGACCAGGAAAGCAGAAGTTCCCGAGGGCCAGAGAGAAGGTCAGAGTTCTACACCAGCCTGGCCACAAGCCACCAGGGCAGCTTCCTGCCAAGAGCCTGCCAGGGGCTGCTGTCCATCCCAGGGAAACCCAAATAAAGTCACCTCTCCACCCAAGAGCATTTTGCCCTTTAAGGAAAGGTTCTCGTTAGAGCCCAGAATGTATTTATGGCTCAATGAAGATTTCACCCAACCTTTTACGGACACAGTCAGCATCAAAGCGGCCCACCCAGGCACTTTCACAGGCGGTCCTGAGCCTGGATCTTGAATTAATTATTAAGTCACCCAACTTTGCTTCTAGTAATCTTTGCTTGTTCTTTCTTCCCTTGATCTATCCCTAATCCCACCCAAGCCTTCACTGCCATGGCCAAGTGCCTTTATAACCTAACCTCCATTCGATCTATCTCCCTCTGCCTTTTCAAAAACAGTCATTTTTACCAAAAAGGATTATCTGTTATTATGTGTTACTAAATTTTTCTCCCAAGAAAAAAATACTTAAAGAAGAGAACTGAGAAGTTACTGTGTGCCCAGAATGATACAAACATGTCATGACGTGCGCCAGCCCCTATGTGGCCCGTGACTGTGGTGCGGTAGTTTTCTGTAAGCCACCCGAGAACCCAGCAGCCGACGAGGAGCGAGCTGACGTGTCAGTCGGTGTCTCTGCAAGTCCAGAGCTATCTGCATCTCACCACTCTACAACAGACCAGAACACAGAGCTGCTGCAGCACGGCTGCGAGATTACAAGAATCTGCAGAGAGAAACCCAAGGTTGTTTCATCTCTCACAGCCTATGAGCTGTCTCCCAAAACTTTCCTCTCCTGGGGCCAGTTCTGGATCTGTGCATAATTGAGATGGCAAGTGGGGCTCTTTCTCTCTAGAAGATTATTAATGGCCATGGTTAAACACACTGTAGTTTTCCATTCCGAAAGGAGAATGCACTTGACTTCCCAGAGGTCAGAAAAAAGGAAGGCCAGAGATGTTAAGATACTGGGCAAATTGCTGCCAATGCTTTAGCTAGATGAATGCATACAGAGACATATGAACAGATAGATATAGACTGGATATGATATAGAGAGAGGCATACAGAGATGTACAGAGGCATGTAGACAGAGAGTTTTCAGTCACATGTTCACAGTCAATTATAGTTACTCTTCTAGGACTCTGGAGCATGGCATGGTGAAGCCAACACAGATTTCAGAATCAGGCAAACCTGCATCTTGGCACAGTCATATACTGGCTGTGTGACCTCTGGCAAATTGCCCAATAGACTCTGAATTGCCATGTCCTTTGTTTTTATAAAATGAGATGGTGTGATCTCCCTTTACAGAACTATTCAAAAGATCTGGGGATGTTTATGCCAAATGCCTCTCCGTGCATTGAGAACTGTGGATGCTCCACAAAGAGAATGATCATGGCTCTTGTTTGAAATGGTGGTGCTATTACAAAGCCCTCCACCACATCAACTGCACACACGCCCGGACTGAGGGGTGCCCGGAGACAGTCCACCCTTGCCCATCATTGTCTCTCACAGCAGAGGTAATAGAGAACTCTGAAGCCCAGCATGGCTCCAAATAGAGTATCATTTCACCAGCCAGAGAGCAGCTGCCCCAGCCTTTCCCCAAGTGCCCCTGCCTGAAAGCTCTGCAGATGACGGGTTCATGGGTGACAGGGAGTACCCAGACGCTTAGCATGGCTCACAGGGCTCCTAGCTCTCCCTCAGTCTCCTGCAAGGCTCCTCTCCCCTCTCACAGCTCTGAGCAGACATGTAAGCCACAGTAGTTCATGGTTGTGAGCTCACTTCCCACTGCCTGAAGCATCCCCTTTGTCCTGTGCCTGAAAATCCCATCATCATTAGGAGCCAAGCCTGAATCCATCAAGCAGGATTAGGCACTGCCTCCTCTGTGCTTCCACCACATTTTATATTAAATACAGGAGAAGAGGGGGGGGGTGTTCAGGAACACAACACTTGCTGAGATTGGGCCAGGCACTAGCTACCCCACTTGCTTTATTCTTCTTGATCCTTCAAATTACAGAAACTCACACATAGAATATCCATCTTCTGGGTCACTCCCCAAATGTCCAAACACTCACAATAGCCAGAGCTGGGCCAGGCCAAAGCCAGAAGCCTCCCACGTGGGTGGCAGGGACCCAAGTGCTTGAGCTAATGCCTGCTGCTTCCCAGGATGTGCGTCATTGGGAAGATGGACTGAAAGCTAAGGAAACAGGACTTGAACCAGCCACTCCATCCAATGTGGGCATCCCAAGCAGTGTCTTAACCACTATGCCAAAAACCCATGCCATTAAGTTTTACAGTCCCCCTCTTCAAAGATGAGAAAACTAGTTTATAAGGCCGAGGCTAAATAACCCTAGAGTTGAAAACTGCCAAAATCCTCTTATTCTACTCTTCAGACCTCAATGACTCACAGTCCTGAGCTTGCATGTTTTCCACAATAGGCTGAATTTCCAGTAAACAGAGGTCCTATTTTGGTCATCTCAGAAACTTCCTAGCCCCCTAGACTCAGGCCCAGATCTGGTCTCTGCCAAGTCCTCAGTAAATATTGTATGGATCCTGAATGGCCTCCATCGGGGGCTGCTGGCACAGGTTTCTGTTTATTATAGAGGCTGGAGGGAAGGGAGTCTGCAGCATTGAGAAAAATTGCTTTTAGGTAGAACATCTCAGCTGTTTCCGCAGACACAGGTTGGCTGGCAGGAGGATTCAACCTTGACTATCACCCATTGTCAAGAGCTTGAAGAAATTACCTTCTTCTTTTTTTTTTTTTTTCAACAGACTTCATATGTTTGGGAATCTTCCCTCCACTTGAGCCCCACTCTTCAACTTGGGCATTAGAATGCAGTTGCTGGCCCTGACTCCCTTGTTGCTAATGTTAGCACAAAACCTGAACTTCACCATTCAGGCATGTGTGAAAGAACCCCCCAAGAAGCCAGGAGCTTTGGGAGTCTGTTTCCTGGCTGAAGAAAGAGGTCACAGGGAAGCTGCAAGATCTCAGCGAGTAGGGAGAAGTTCTATTGCTTTTCCATCCCAAATGCCCAAGGAAGGCAACCCTCATGACTAGCAGGCTAGCAAAGAACCTGATCTGATCCGACCCCGGTCTCCCTACCCCACCCCCGAACCTCGCACCAGGGATCTCATGAACCTGGAGTCTACAGGGCAGGAGATAAGTAGAGGCTGAGCTCCAGACAGAACACGGGAGTGCTTGTTCCCTCATGGATCCTGAGACCCCGTGCCAGCATGTTTTTGAATTTGCAATTTTGGGGTGTTTGCCAAAATGATCACATTTGTGATGGAGGAGAGCAAAAAGCACTGAGTTAGAAAAACCAAGGTGGGTTCCCGTTTTGACCCCCAGTCACCCGCATGCTTCCGCTCTCTAAGAATCAGCATCTCTCTATATAAAATTACAGAGTTGATCTGTGTTCCCCATTGCCTTTCTCGGGCTGTTTCTCCTAAAAACAAGTATGTTTCCTTTGGTTATCCCACCAAGCTCCCAGACAAGGGTTGTGTCCTACATGGGGACGCTCACCTGAGATATGAGTAAAATCCAGCCCACGTGCTCAAGCCATGCATCCTACAGAACAGCTGCTTCCACCAGAGGAAAGATATCTTTTTTTAGTCATACAAGGGCATTAGGTGGATATTTAAGCTATTTTATACCTTTGACCTCCTCCTTGGGGTCATTCTAACCACCTTTCAGTCAATCTCTCCTGTTCACTATAGACTACAGTTCCTGGTGACATTCATTTCCCCTGCTCTTTTTCCTACTATGACTCTCAGGACCCCAATGTTTATTTCTACAACGCACCAAGCCTCCTGGCCAGCTTCCTTGATAGCTCCACCCCCAACAACCTTTTGCCTCGTTTTACTGCAGCCATGTCTCAACAGCTGTGCCTTGGACCACAACATAGTCAGAAATCTCTGTACCCAAATCCTTTGCTTTGACCTCCACTTCTTGCCCTCCCAGCTCACTTGTTCTAGTGCCTCATCAATCCCACATTCCTTACCCCTTATCTTGACCACTATGCCACTGAAGCGACCACATGTCCACCATCCAGCAGCCACATCCTGTCTCTGCTTCCTTCCTTACATCAATTAAACTCCATTGTCCTTTAGAATCACTCTGGCAAACAAACCCAACATCCTCTAGTCTCTTCCTCACTACAACCACCTTGAGAAACTACAGCATTCTCTGAGCACCTTCTCAAGGCCCGTATCACACAACTCAATGCTGTTCCCTCCCCCCTCTCCAAAAGTATCACTCAACCTAACTAACGGGCTTCAGTTCAAACTCATGCTCACCAGCTTCAACAAGAGGATCAACCCCAGGATCCTTCCCTGGGAATTTTGCTCTTTCTCTGCCTAAAATAATATCTAACCCCTTCAAAACATCCTATACATGCTCCCCACCTCCTTCTCGTCTGATGAGTCCCTTTTACATTCAGTTAGAAAGTACAAGTCAAACAGCCAGGACCCTTTGATCTTCCCATTAAGTTTTCAATTTTTGGCTTCTCAATCATCCTCTTTCACTCCCTTCTAAAGATATCCAAGGATGTTGTCTCTTCTGTCAAAGGTTAATCCTGGGCCTGGCGCAGGGACCTAGTGGTTAACGTCCTTGTCTTGAACGCTTCAGGATCCCATATGGGCGTTGGTTCTAATCCTGGCCACCCCACTTCCCATCCAGCTCCCTGCTTGTGGCTTGGGAAAGCAGTCAGTGACGTTCCAAAGCCTTGGGACCCTGAACCCGTGTCGGAGACCCAGAAGAGGCTCCTGGCTTCGGATCGGCTCAGCTCCAGCCCTTGCGTTCACTTGAGGAGTGAACCATCAGAAGGAAGATCTTCCTCTCTCTCTCCTCCTCCTCTCTGTATGTCTGCCTTTCCAATAAAAATAAATAAATCTTAAAAAAAAAGTTAATCCTTCCACACCTACTCCAGTCGCCTCCTCTCTGTCCTACTCAAAGCATGTTTCTCCAGCGAGACTGTCAGGGCTTGCTCCTAGATCACCCTTCCTCAGGGTCTCAGTCCTTGCTCAGTCATTATTAGCACTCACACATGCCCTCGCGTCTCCAGTTTTTGGAACACTTCTCTGGCCACTGCCCATTTCTCTGCTTACTTCCTGGCATAACTTTCGAAAAGAGCCATTTCCACAAATATTCTCCAACTCCCCTATTCCCACTGCAACCCTCTGCAGGTTATTTTCTGCCAACACCGTTCCCTGGGACCACGCCGGCGCATACCACCCAGCACCTCGGCACCACCAAATCCAGTCTTCTGGTTTCTTCCCAGGGATCCCTCAGTACATTTTCCACAGTTCCCACCCTCTGATACTTGGGCTGTTAGCACTCACACAGACCCTCTTTTGAAGGTATATCAGACCGCCTTCTTGATATCTTCACTTGTCAGTTTGAAATGTGATATGGTGAAAACAGAGCTTGCTCGTGCGCTCTCTCCCTCTTTCTCTCTCTCTCTCTCTCTCTCTCTCTCTCTCTCTCTCTCTCTCTCTCTCTCTCCCTGTCTTACACACACACACACACACACACACACCTTCTTCCAAGCTACATAAATCAAAAACTGGGCAATCAGAAACATCCAGGCTGTTAGAAGCTGTGGCTCAAATCTGCCTCTCTTGCAGTCCCTAAGGAGTGCCCCCTAGGGACCGTCCATCATCTCTGCTCTTCCTTAGCCTGTGAAGCGCATCCTCACTCAGCTCTCTGCTTTTCCTTCCGGCTTCCCTTCAGTTGGTTTTCTGTGCAGCAGCAGGAGGTATCATTTTAAATGCAAGTTGCTTCTTATCCTTTTCCTGGTGGCATCTCCTTGCACCTGGAATAAAATTACACTCCACAGCATCCTGCGTGATCTGGTCCCTGCCCGCTCCTCTGGCTTTGTATTATATCACCATGCCCCTGACTTCCTGTCCACTGCCCTGCAGCTGCACTGACTGTGGTTCTGGGAACCCGCTGACAACTTCCCCCCTTCGCAGTCCTTGAATTCGCTGTTCCCTGTCTCTGGATGCGTCTCAGCCAGCCCTTCACATGGCAAGCTCCTCTCACTCTTTAGGTGTCAACTGAAGAGCCAGTCTGAAATTGTTCCCCAAGTTATACTCTACCTTAAATGTCATTTCCTTCACACTTTTTCTCATACATAATCATATATTTAATCATGCTTGTTTGTATGCCTGTGTGTTGTCCACCTACACCCCACCCCTCCTCTCCCCTGCACCCCACTCCCCTTACCCCACTTACGTTGCTGCTGCTGCTGCCTACACATAGAGAAATATGGAAACCACTCCTATGGGAAGGAATAGCTTTTTTAAGATTTATTTATTTTTATTGGAAAGGCAGATCAGATTTTATGGAGAGGAGAGACAGAGAGAAGGATCTTCCATGCGTTGATCCACTCCCCAAGTAGCCACAGTGGCCGGAGCTGAGCTGATCTGGAGCCAGGCACCAGAAGCTTCTTACAGGTCTTTCACATGGGTTCAGGGTCCCAAGGCTTTGGGTCATCCTTGACTGCTCTCCCAAGCCACAAGCTGGGAGCTGAATGGGAAATGGAGCGGCCAGGATATGAACTGGCACCCATATGGGATCCTGGAGCACAAGGCGAGGACTTTAGCCACTAGGCTACCATGCCGGGCCCACGAAATGGTTCTATCTCACGCTCTGCTCCAATCCCCAGGCTGAACTGGGTGACAAATGCCTAAAATTGCACCGTTAGTTCCTCTTTAAATCACACACTGTCGGTGCTGAGAGTGAACAGCTCAAAAGTGAATTTCTTCAGTCATTTCTCCATTTGATTCTTCTTTAAAGTCCTGGCCCATATTTCTGCTAACCTAGGGACTTTTTTCTTTTCACTTTTGAACTCTTTATTTACTGGCACATTAAGCTCTTGGCTTCTGTGCAAATTAAAGAGATGTTATCTCCAAGGCATAGGGGAGAGAGGGGAAAAGGAATGGGAAGACAAGTGAGAGGAAGAAAGGGAATATCTGTATGTTCTGAGCACTGTATCTGTGAATGATACTGAACCTCTTAAAAGCTAAAACAATAAAATGAAATTTAAAAATTAATTCTTAAGAATTGCATTTTCTGGTCCTGGCATGATGGCCTACTAGCTAAATCCTTGCTTTAAACACACAGTGATCCCATTGGACCCTAGCTCATGTCCCAGTTGCTCCACCTCCCATCCAGCTCCCTGCAGTCAAGGACAGCCCAAAGCCTTAGGACACTGCAACCACAGGGCAGACCAGGAAGAAGCTCTTGGCTCCTGGTTTCAGATCAGCTTAGTTCCAGCCATTGCAGTCACGTGGGGAATGAACCAGAGGACAAAAGATTCTCTCTGTCTCTCCTTCTCTCTGTAAATCTGCCATTCCAATAAAAATAGAATGAATCTTTTTTTAAAAAAATTGCGTTTTCTACTGCAATTACCCAGGGTGCTACCTTGACATTTAGAGCCATATTCAAATCAGAAAGGCCACCCATGACAACAGGGGTGGCTATCCTTACCTGGTCCAATATACTCTTGTTAAAGATGGGGATGTTGAAGCTTGGGGAAGGGCCATGACATCCCAGGACACACACAGGCTCAGACAGCGCTGAGAACAGAGTTTCCCTGGATCACCGCTCTGCATCTGTGCCAGGCTGCCTCTTCTACACCCCTGGACAGAGAAGCCAAGGCTTACACAGACTTGAAAGACAACAGAGATGGGGAGTTTTAAATTGTATATATATATATATATATATATATATATATATATATATATATATGCAGTATATTATTTTTATCTCTCTTTCCCAACTAAGTTTGGACCAGCTTAATTTTATATGCAAGCTTCTGTCACATTTTTCTAGTTTTACTTTGTTGTTACCACCAGGATAAAAATATTTAAACTACAACAAGAGTTACCGACCACCACATGAGCAACCCCTTCTTCCTTGTGTCCTCTCTTCAGATGCAAAAGTCCTCCACTCTGGTAGAATGGAGTTCATCAAGTCCCTTTTCTTTGTAATGAGAGAAGCAGAAAATTAAAACCTATTGATTACCTCTAATGTCCCGGAGATTGTGCAAGGTCCTTGCAAGCATTGCCTCATGTAACCTTCAGAACAGTGCTACAGGGTAGCTACGTTTATTATTCCATTTGCCAAATGAGAAAAAAGCTCATAGCTGCTTACTAACAACTGTTGTGTCCCAGTTCTTTGGTCCTCAAAGTGTGGTCCACAGACCAACAGCATTCACCACTGCTGAAAATATTTTCAGAAACGAGAGGGTCAGGCCTGCCCTAGGCCCACTGGATCACTCCCCAGTGATTCTTGTTCATGCAAAAGTTGGGAAAGCCATGACCTGGATGCTGCAGCCAAATGAGGTCCTTTTGACTGCACTCATCGCAGGAGGAACAGCAAAGACACAATTAGCGTGGTTTTGAAGAAGATGAGCTAAGGCATCACCAACACTGGTTGTTCCCATCAATACCTGTCTACTCTGACAAGCCTGCCTTTCAAACACATCTACCCTAGGGGAAGGAGGTGATTGGGGAATGTGAAAACCAAGCAAGCCTGGGAATCAAGAGGCTCAAGCCAACCAATTCAGCCACTGCTGGGCAGAACTAGTAATAAGGTCAGTAAATCTATATAGGCTTTGCTTTTTACAAGAGTGAAGGACAAGGAAAGGAATAAACCCTTCTAGCTCAGTGACTCTGTTTCCCATACAAAGTCTGTTGGGCTGCTAAGCTGCTGATACAATCAGGGTGGAAACCCCTTCCTCCTCCAGTCTGCACCATCTGTCTTTAGTCAGTTCCTTTAGTAATTGCTGTGTTCCTTTCCTCAAATATTTTTTTTAAAAATTAGCTTATTCTTGGCGCAGCAATTCACCCCCGCCTGCCAGGGCCCAGACAGCCTGATAAGCACCCCAACTACAGATGCATCCAGCTGTGTCCCAAGGATACTCAGGGGCTTCCAGGTCTCAGCCCAGAAAGCAACCGACAGCCATATTAGTGTGTGGTTTTCCCTAAGAGCAAAGGGTCACATCCCCTTAGAGTGACAATTCCCTTGGAGTGGGTCATTGTCTTCCCTCCTACCTAAGTCCCCTGCCTGCCAAGGGGCCAGACCCAACCCCCACAGGGTGAAGCCCAGGTCCTTCATCCCAATTGTACAGGAAGACCCTTGAACTTGTATTTTCCAAAGGAAAGTCTATCAGATGCTCTTGGATGTCCTTACACCTGGCCCTGATCTTCCCAGAGCGCAGAAAAAGATTTCCCTCCGTATTTTTAGAGAGGGGAAAGTCCAGGGTTTTATTTGTTCACTGAATCGGCATATCCCCACCACCATCAAGACAGTCCTTCCTCCATCAACAGAGGATTTCCAGACCTGGATCGCTGAAGCATTCTGACTCACAGCCTATTTCACTTGACTCCCCAATGACTTCCCCAGGAAGCCAACAGCCTCACACACCACCATCCTAGCCAAAGAAACTGGAAGGCAAGAGTTTCCAGTGCAAATGCTCAACTGACCACTGCAGAGCCATAACCTGAGGATTCCTACTTAGTAGAAGTGAGTGGCACTCCCAGGACACACTCCAAGTCGCATGTTGTTCTGGCTTAGCACTTCTAAGGGTCTGCTCCACAAGGACCAGATTACTGGGTTTCACTGGGTCATGGTTGGAAATCTTACTGCTTATGAGCCCTGGTGCATTTCTTCTGACACCAGTCTGTACTTCATCTTTCTGGGCTCTTTCAAACTTTCTGGAGAACAGGCGTTGCAACGCAGCAGTTTAAGACAGGGCTTGGGCAAATGAAGACTCCATGATGGACTGTGACAATCAGTGGCTTCTTCAATGACCTAATCGAGCTGGGAGGGATGTGACTGGCAGTGATCCATAACTGGAAGACTATTAAGACCACTTGAGCAAGTATCTCAGCATGCCCCACATCTGGGACCTTGGGCGGGTGGGAGACTGGGTGGGGATTCTCCCTCAATATCCCCCCTCACCTCAGATACATAAATAATATAATAAAAATATATATTAAAAAAAAGACAGGGCTTGGGATGCCAGCATTCCATGTTGAAGCGCTGGTTTGAGTCCTGGCTATTTTGTGCTTCCAGGTTGTGTGCATTCCAGGTTTCTGCTAGTGTATCTGGGAGGTAGTATATCATGGCCCAAGTATATCATGGTCCATGTGGATTCCTGCCACCCACATGGAAGACCCAATGGGGTACACAGTTCCTGGCTTTAGCCTGACATAGCGTTGGTTGTTGCAGGAACTTGGGGACTGAACAAGCAGTCTCTCTCTCTCTCTCTCTCTCTCTCTCTCTCTCTCTCTCTCTTTCTCTCTCTCTCTCTCCTTCCTTATCCTTATCCTTCCTTTTTCTCTGTCACTTTACCTTTCAAATAAATAGACCTTTTAAGACAAACTGTTTCTAAATTTAAAAAATAAGTCCTTCTGAGCTTATTTGCTGTAAGCAAGGATCAATTTGTCTCACCTTTGCTTCTGTGCTTTCTGTATCCAGTTGTTCAATTACTTAAGCAAATATTCCTTAAGCACCTGTTGCATTCCAGGCACTGGAACACAGAGGTATAAATACAGCTGCCTACAGCCTCCACTCTAGATAGAAGCTGCCCACAGAGTCCTGAACAAGCAGCGTTGCGGTGGAGTGTTTCCAACAGGTTTGGGGAATCCATTTCTGATTCTCTACTATCCAAGTCAGAGGCAGCCTCGGGTAGGTAAAAGATGTGCTACATATTGAAATAATCAAGTGCATTCATTACAAATATCCTTTTCATGGGCCACCTTTCTAGCCACTCAGGGAAGAAAATAAATCCTAGGGTGGAGATGGAAAAAGATGTTTAAGCCTTGGTAGAACTGGAGGTAGAACTGAAGGGATCCTTTGAAGCCTTGATGATATGAACACAGATTGGGGATGCGTGGTTGCCCCGCCACAGCACACTATCCTTCCCCTGCAGTGATGCTTACCGCCTTTGTAACTGATTGTCCAGTCCTAAAGGAGCAGCCGTCACTTCTTCATCATTCCTTGTTCTCTTCTGCATGTGCTTGGTACACAGATGTGAAACGATACATTGTTGACAAAGTACAGGGAACAAAAATATAGCTGGTGAGAATTCCTGCAAACCATCACCAAAAGCAAGATCTGAGAAACTGTCAGAGTCAAAGGAAGACTAAAGGGACAGGATGACGAACTGTCTCCCATCCAAGTACTAACCAGGCGCGACCCTGCTTAGCTTCCGAGATCAGATGACAGCGGGCGCGTTCAGGGTGGTATGGCCGTAGAGGATGACAAACTGTCAAGGTGGAATCCTGGAGAGGATCCTGGGACAGGAGAAAAAAAAAGATATTAGGTAAAAAGGAAGTCTGAATACAGTTTGAACTTGAGTGATTAGCAATATCTCCAGAAGGACCATGAACTGTGCCAAGTGTGTTACGCTAATGCAAGTTGTTAACCAGAAAGGAAACTGGGTGTGGAATATATGGGGACTCCCCATGCTTTATCAGCAATTTTCTGCAAATCTGAAACTCTTCTCAAACCAAAAACTTATTAACAAAGCCACATATGATCATCATAGAAAGAGAAATAGATCTTCCAACAACAGTCAGGGTTAAGCCTGGCAAAAGCCAGGAGCTTCATTGTGGTGTCCCACATGGTAACCAGGGGCCCAAGCACTTGGGCCAGGGCCATCTCTTGCTGCTTTTTTCAAGCCATTAGCAGAGAGCTAGATCAGAAGTGGAACAGTCAGGACTCGAACCAGTACCCATAAAGGATGACAGTATCACAGATGATGGCTTAATCCACTGTGCCAAAATACCTGCTCCCAAATTTGAGGCATCAGGAAGATGGGGCCTTTGGCTAGTTGGTCATGGGAGCTCCACCCTCACAAGGAGACCAATGTCTTTCTGAAAAGATGGGGTTAAGTCTCTCGAGACTATATTAGATCCTACAGGAATGAGTTAAACTTCATGGAACTATTCTTAAACAAGGACCGCCCCCCATCTGCTTGTCCCATTTCAATTCTCTGCCATGGGTTGATGCCACGCAAGAACCTCATAGGAAGCCCAGCAGTAGCTGGAACCTGCTTCTAGGCCTGCACAACCAAGGGCCAAATAAACCTCTTTTATTTGTATCATCCAGTCCTAGATATTTAGCTAGAGACATGGAAAATGGACCAGGGCAGAATAAATAAGTGGGCATTGTTCTGCCACGATAACAATCCAAGAATTCATTGAAACTTACAGCATCAGCCCAGTATACCAGTATTCCGCTCCGATTCACTTCTCCGTGTCATGCCCCAGCAGTGCGCATGGTGACTGCATAAGTACCTTGGCAAGGACTGAGAACAGCTGCACCTGCTGGCGCAGGTCCTGCAAGGACCCTCTTCCCTACAGCTCAGTGGTGGGTGGCTGAGGAGTTGGTGAGTTCTCAGCTTTTGGAGTGCAATGGGGTCTTCCCAAGGGATCTATATGCTCTTTCTTACTCTCTTTCTTCAACAAGGTCAAAATGAAGGGGTCTAGAATGCCCAAGCCCCTGGTAAGGAGCCCCTGGCAGACAATGTAGCAGAAGACAACACCTCAAGTACAGGGGTGGAAGGAGGAAACTGGAAGTCAACCAAAAGAAATTGTTTTACTCCCTGCGTCCCATCCTCTCAGATACGGTCTGGAAACACCACATAGTCTCAGCCCCCAAATATTTTCAGTATCTGCACTGTGGCACCTGGACAGGTTTTGTTTTTCCTCCATGCCTCTGCTGACTCACATCCCAGAGCCAGGGAAGGGGCGAGGGCTCCTTCTGGGACTTTAGAGCGGCCGTGCTCCTGCTCATGCCCGGGGATCTCCTCTGCTCACAGCAATGTTCACCTCTAACCTCTCAGCTTCTGTGCTTCCAAAAGCAGCTCCTGGCACGTGTGCACTTGGCTGTGAAGTCTGCATGTTCTGCTTAGACCCTTGCCATGCTTGCAATCATAGGCCTTCAGGACACCGTGCTCCTGGCTGAGAATTTACTGCCCCAGCGGGAGTCCTCACTTCACTGTCTCCAGGACAGACTAGGAGCCCACAGGGGTTCATTATGTTCATTATGGCGCAGTCCTGCATGCAGCACAGTGTGCGGCACGCAGTGAATAAGTAAGGGCACATGGAACTGACATAGTGGATGAAAGGGAAGAAAAGCGAAGAAGCATCTGAAAGAGTGGATGACTAAGGGCTCCACAGTCCTGGACATCTCTGAGATAGCGTACCTGAAATTTCCTAGAACAGTTGGGAAGGCCTTTTACAGTATCTATTTTTCAAAAATAGCTCAAAAGCTTGTTGTTGCAGTTGTAAATTCCTGAAGGGCTTCCCCGGGTGTCTTTTGAAAGAAGGAAAACAGATTCCCGGCTCTGCCTCCCAGCTTCTTCCTCCCACCTGGCTTCTCACATTCTGCCCCTCAGTCCCCAGTTGTCTTCAGTCTCGCTCTCTCTCGGTCTCTATCTCTGTTACTCTCTTTGCATCTCTCTCTGCTCCACACACACACACCTTATGGATGAGCTCTCGCATCTCTTTGCACTGGCATGGCCTCATCCATCCTTGGCTCCCCAAGGCTCTGCCGTAACTAAGTGACCTTGGTCGGGGGACCTCAGCAGTGTCTCTGAGCCATACCCTCTTCATCAGCAAAACCAGATAGGCAATGTCCCTCTCCGCAGACAGCCACAAGGAGTAAATGAGATCATGCTGGAAATTGCCCAGAGCAGCGGTCAAGTCCCATGATGGGCCTTTCCTCCCTGACCATGAGCTCTGGGAAGCCGACAGCCTTAGCGTCACCTGCATACATCACTGAGGCCCGGGAGACCTTCATGAAAGACGGTGAAGCCCTTGCCCTGAAGACTTTTCCCCAACGATCGGCCCCTGCAGCCCACCCACCTCCCTCTGCCCCCCAAACCAGATGACCATCTAGAACCCGGTGTTCTCTGGTCCCAACTCCCTGGTCTTCCCATCCAGACTCTAATGTGGAGTGAAGCTACCTGGATGGACATTCCCTTAGGCCTGACCTTCCCGTAGCCAGTCAGAGTGTAGGGGAAAGCCCCTGAGAGTCTGATTGCCCCAGGGCTGCCGTGACAGCCAGCATCCAAGGTGACTCCAACAGGAGAATGGGGACTCAACCCTCTGATAGCACTAGCATGATACTAAATGAAGGAATCAGTGAAATCATTGGTGATAAGAAGTAACCAAAGGGCCCGGGGGTGGGGAATGCTGATCTTTCCCCCAGACATACTTTCTGGGCTCCAAAATGGGCATCTCTCTGCTCTGTGGCCTTTCAGAGCACACAACCAAGCTGTCCCCCTCCCGTTTCTTTCTTTCCTCTTCCTGCCCCGTCCTGTCCCTCTCTTGCTGTCTGGTGGCTCCATCTGCTCTCCCCCTCCCCATTTCCTTTCCAACTGCCCCCGACTCCTTCCTTTTAGCTTTCACAATGCCCCGCCGTTCCCGACCCACCGACCCACCGTGCTGACCCCCTCCTCCCATTGAGACATCTGCAAACCACAGGTTCCTGCCTCATCCCAAGACACTATTGTGAGAAGAGGTTCTGGACACACAACTCTTACACAAAACAGTTTTATTTGATGAACCACAGTGACTAGCAGGGTCAGAAATTAGCATATTCCAAAGAAGGGACATGTGGGCCACTGAGGCAGCCTCCCCTGCCCTCTGCCCCAGGCCACCACAGGTGACTTAGCTCTGGCTGGGAGTCTCTAAAGGTCACTCAGGAGGTACCTTCTAGAAGCTTTACCCTGGACCACATACTTTGAGGACAACCCTGAACAGACAGGGAATGCGCAGGGTTCCTCCCATCCCGTCCTCCCCTCAATCCCAGAGCTGGCTCCATGCCAGCAGTGGCCAAGATGTCCGTTTCCATCAAGCCAGGTTCTTCCTGTCACCATCACACATGTCCTGCCTTCATCTTCAGTGATCTCTACACACAAAACCCGGAACAAACAGCCCCTGCCTCCCCCCACCACCACCACCACAAAGGCCTCATCACTCATTTTGTCCTGGAGGCTCCTCTCGTGGTGTAGACATGACACTGTTGGTCCCCTCCCCCATCACAGCTGCTCCAGCCACTGTTCCCAGCCCCCCAACCCAGCAGGAGGAGCCAGCAGATCCAATTTGAAGTCCAGAAAGAAAAAAAAAATCCCACTCCTCAAGTCCATCACCCATCATAAGCAAGTGGCTTCTTAGTAAGATGACCTCCGACCCTGGAAAAAGGAGCAATGCTGAGGGAACTGCTCCTTCACTCAGAGCAGGGAACCAGAAAAGGAACGAGCCCTCAGTGCAGCAGGACTTCCCCAAGCCTTGGATGCCACCAGGGAGCTCCTTCCAGGGAGCCTGGCACGAGCACAGAACTCTTTGAAGCACGGACCAGCCGTCAGTGTCTCCCAAGTCCAGTGGGGGTGGACTCGTTCCTGTACTACATTGCCCCATCCATGTCCCTTCCACTCTTCATAGTACTATGCGAAGAGCAGAGATGCGGTGCGGAGTGGGGATGTCAGGGACAAATGTCCAAGTTCCTTCATTGATGAACATTCTTCATGTTATGCTCACCCAAAAACAGGCACACGTGCACACAGATACAAAGCAAGCATTTCCCACCCCAGCCCACCCCCAAGGGACTCTGTAAGCAGCACTGGTGCCCAAGACAAACACGGGGAGGGGGAGCGGGAAGGGATGATGGCGTGAGATGAGGAATGGGGGAGGGGCAGGAGAAAGCTCTGCAGCCTGTAGCTGTGGGGGAGGGGGACAAGAAAACAGACCGAATACTGAAAGCCCTTCACCCGCCTTCCTGCCGTCTTCCTTCCCAGCTTTCCATTCAGATCAAGGGATCTGTAGCTTCACCAGCCTCCTGGCCTTCCAATGGACACAGAAAATAGAGGAAAGACAAGGAGCTCAGGATGCCACAGCAGCTGGCCTCACAGGGAGGCTGCGGACGTCAGAGGGGGGCGGGCGGCGCTTTCTCTTTGGGACTCTCTCTAAGGCGGGTGCCTGTACCGACAGTGAACTGACCTAACTCAGGAGGGTGTCCTGCAGTTCCTCGCCGCAGGGACTGTGGCCAACACACAGCTCACGCCCCAGCTCATTTGCTAACTTGCTCCCCAGAAAACAAGACGGAGCTCACACAGGGTCAGTCTTGGCATCTTTCAGGATTCTTAACTCGTAGAGCCCTTCTGCTAGCATAGAGAGGTGTGCGTAGACATGAGGGAAAGGTGTGAGGGCAGGAGACAAACAGGACAGAGGGGATTGGAGCCCAGAGAGAAAGGATTGAGCCATACACCTTGCAGAAAAAGAGAAGAAAACTCCAACAGCTTCTGAGAGAGCCAGCAGGGTTCAGATAGATGTGCGCAGAGTGACTGAGCAAGGATTGGCTGACCTCAGCCTCCCTTCCAACCACGCCACAAACCTCTGGGAAAGAATGTAGGAGAGTAAGAGGAGGACAAACCCAAGACAGGGAGCAGGGGCAAGAGGGCTGGGCAGCACGCCACTTGCTTCTCAGAGATCCCGGAGAGGCTAGGGCAGGCTGAGGGCTCCAGGCTTCCCCCGCCCCAGCCCCGTGCCCAGCCCTAGTCCACCACCAGAGTCTCCTGACTGTAAGGGATGGACTTCTCCTGCGTCTGCTCTCCGCCCTTGCCCATGTTGGGACCATGTCCCTGGCTGTGCCCGGAAGAGTAGCTGCCCGACTTCTCCCCGCTGCTGCCGTGGAGCGAGTCCCTGCACACCATGGAGGCGCAGGCCTGGCGGAAGCGAGGATCGAAGAAGGCGTAGAGGAAGGGGTTGAGGCAGCTGTTGACGTAGCTGATGCAGGTGCAATAGGGGAAGACGTTCATGAGGAAGAGATCAAAGTCGCAGGGCCAGTGCAGCAGGCTGCCCAGCATGTAGAGCGTCTTCACCAGGTGGTAGGGCAGCCAGCACAGCGCGAAGGTCACCACCAGCACCACGATGATGCTGAGCAGCCGGCGCCGCTTCCGCAGCCCCTCGATGCGTTCCTTGCGGAAGTGACCGGCGATGGTTCGGGCGATGAAGAAGTAGCAGGTCAGCATGATGGTGAAGGGCACCACGAAACCCACAGCCGTGGATGAGACCCCCAAGCCCACCTCCCAAGCCCACTCGGAGTTGGAGGGGGCCACCACGGAGTAGTCCATGTAGCACTGTACCTTGGTGGTGTTCTCCAGGTCCCCGGTGGTACGGAACACCATGACGGGCATGGCCAGGAGGGCGGCCAGCACCCACAGGACCGCCGTGGCCACTGCCCCGCTCACCCGCAGCCTCAGCCGAGCATTGGCCACCGGCCTCACGATGGCCAGGTAGCGGTCGAAGCTGAGACCGGTGAGGCAGAAGACGCTGGCGTACATGTTGACGAAGATGAGGTAGCTGCTGAGCTTGCAGGAGAAGGTGCCGAAGGGCCAGTCGTAGTCCCGGTACGTGTAGGTGGCCCACAGCGGCAGGGTCACCACGAAGGTGAGGTCGGCCACCGCCAGGCTGGCAATGAAGACGTCGGCCGAGCGCCTCTTCTCGCGGCTGGTCCGAAACACAGTCCAGAGCACCAGGCCATTGCCCGTGGTGCCCAGGAGGAAGACGAGCATGTAGATGGCAGGGATGAGGGCCCCCGACGACTTCCAGTCTGCGTACTCACACTCAGACTGGTTGTCCGCCCCATAGTAGTTGTCAAAATCCCCACCTTCCTCCATGCTGGGGAGCGGAGAGACAGACAGGCAGGTCCTTTCGCCGGGATCAGCTCTGTGGTCCCCTCACCGACTCAGCAGGCACCCTGAGCTTCCAGGGTGAGCCTCGGGAGGAGAAGGGTGCGCGGTGCCCAGAACCGTTCCCACACACAGTCTGAGGGGTGGCCTCTGGCTGCCAGACCCCGAGGAGTAGGGGCCTCTGTCCTGCAGACTGGCCTCCACTCGCTGGGCCCTGCCCCAGTCTCAGCTGTGGCACTTCCTTGCACCCTCCTGGGTCTGTCTCCTCGGACACTCCAGGCACTCCCTCCTCCCACCTCCAGCCCAGCCCCTCACTGGTGAGTCTTAAGATCTTCAAGTCACAGCCCACTTTTTTTTCCCCTTCTTGACACTGGGCAAGTGGACCAAATTGACTCCTGCTGTGCTGGGCAGAACACTTATCAGTGGCTTACAAGCCTGCTGCCTCCTGGCCCTCCTCCTCCCTCTGGCTGCCACCCAGCCCCAGCCCAGTCTTTCCTCCCTCCCTCTGCTCTGCCCAGCACCTCATGCCTGCTCTTCAGGGACACCCCCTCCTGTGTCCTCCCCAGGCTCTCAGCCCCTCCCAGCTCCTCTAAATGGGACAAATTATGTAGATCAGAATCCAGCCTGAGCTGGGGCCTGGGCGGGCAGGGGGCAAGGAGGGTGTGAGATTTCGCAGGATGGCTGGAGCATCTGGTGGGGCCTCCTGGCAGGCAGCTCTGGGTACCTGCCCCCTCTGCTCCCCTGCCGCACCACCGGCCCGACTCAGACACAATTTACAGCACACTTGCTTCCTGTTCTTCTCACTTCATCTTCCTCTACCCCTTGCCTTTGGTTCGCTCTCTCTCAATCCCTGTCTCACAAGTTCTAAACTTCATAAGCTCTTGGAGGATGGAAGTTTCGGGAAAGTTGAGGATGGAGTCACAGGATGCCAGACGCCAGAGTCCGGAATGATGCCTCATCGGGTCATTAAGTCTACCAGGAGACTGAGATCCAACAGATCACAGAGTGAATTTTTTAATGGTTGATTGTTGGCTTTTGGTCTGATGCATGGAACACGGCGTCTGGCATGTAACAGGTGACGATTACTGGATGGTTTGGGAGTGGGTGGGTGGGTAGGTTCGGGAAGGAGTGTGGAGTCCCCACAGAGAGGACCCGGTGTGAAAATCACTGTGCGGTCAGAACATAAACCTACTTCGAGCCTCAGGTTCTTGCTGCCCCCACACGGACCAGGAGGTTTCTAAACTGTCAGAAAAACGAAGCTACAGGAGAAGGCAGAGAAAGAGACAAGCACTGAGTGGACCCCACAGACCGAGACCCACAGGAAGTCATTTTGCCCAGGCTGGTCATCTCTAAGACTTCCAGGCAAAAAGGAAGGGAGGAGGCACAGGACAGGATGAGTCTGCAGCGTGTCCACTGCCCTCAAGAGTGCGGGAGGCGGGCCCGGCGGCGTGGCCTAGCGGCCAAAGTCCTCACCTTGAACACGCCACGATCCCACCTGGTCACCGGTTCTAATCCCGACTGCCCCACTTCCCATCCAGCTCCCTGCCTGTGGCCTGGGAAAGCAGTCGAGGACGGCCCGAAGCCTTGGGACCCTGCACCTGCGTGGGAGACCTGAAAGAGCTCCTGGCTCCTGGATTGGCGCAGCACCGGCTGTTGTAGTCACTTGGGAAGTGAATCATTGGACGGAAACTATTTCTCTGTCTCTCTTATATATATATATATAATAACTTTGTAATAAAAATAAATAAATCCTTAAAATAAAAAAAGAGTGAGGGGGGCCAGGCAGAGTGGGACAGGAGTAAGATGAGCATGACAGGAGATGTGTCTCACCCACCATCAAGGCACAGATTGACACAGCCGGACTGCAGCTCCTGGAGGAGGGACGGGCTTCTTCCCACAGGGACCCCAACTCCCAGATCTACAGGATCAGGCCTGGGGTATGTGGGTGTGGAGACAACAGGGCATCACAGAGACAGTTTTAAAAGGGGGGAGCGGCATATGCATCCCCAACCCCAGCTCCAGGCTGTGGTGCCATGCAGAAAGGGGGACTCCTCATGGCCGTGCCTCAGGATTTTTTTAAACAATTTCAAAGTCTGAATTCTGATGAGAAACATTCCCCAATCTGTAAATCTAAGAATTAATTACATTTTTTTAAAAATGGAGCAGAACAAGTCAGACGTGCCTCCCGGCCCCAGCTGGTATCCTGGGAAGGTGGCAGAGTGACAGCGGGAGAGGCCTGGAAGAAGGAACGTGAACGCAAAGGTAGGGAAATGGCAAGCAGCACACGCAACGTCCTCAGGTGCAGCAGCGGAGAGAAAGGCAGGCAGGAGTGCAGGCCCGGAGGACTTGCCCTCAAGTCAGTGTGCCGTGGAAGCCCTGTTCGTGTTCCAGGCACGGTGCTTCTAAGCATCTCACACATTTTGATGATCTCCTTCAGTCACCAAATAGCTTCATCAGTCTCATCTTGGAGATGACGAAACTTAGGCACAGAGAGGGAAAGGAACTTGGCCAAGGTCACCCAGCTATGAATTCTTGGAGCCAGAATGGGAACCCAAGCTGCCTTGAACCCACTGGATTAAATCACTATGTCCGCCAACCTCCAGTGAGGAAAGCATTCAAACTCAATTTCAATGAGATTTGTCACCTGTCAAACATTTTGGGAATATAGGGCAATGCTAGGGAACTTGAACTTTGCTTTAGAGTAAGCTCAATTAGGTAAGATTAAAAATAGCATAGGGGAATCCTGCGAGGCACCCATGTGTGCATTTTACACCATAGATTTGATCCAGAAGCTTCCCTGTGTCTAGCCATTGTCAAAAACAAGTTCTGGATGCTCAGTGCTAGTTCAGAGGCTAACAGGTCCGTGCCTCCGGAACCTTGCTGTCTGTCAAATGATGACGAGGTATTCAGATAGGACCCAGTACTGAAGGGTCATCAGCCTCCTGGCACACACAAGCTCAGAACTGCCTAGGGGCCTGCTTGGTCCCACAGGTTTGCCTAATAAAAATTGTGCATGTGTGGACATTCCACTCAGAGGGTAATCTAACACTCGGAATGGGAACATCCCATCTTGGAGTGCCTGATTTTGCTTCCTAGTCTCTTTTCTTGCTAAGGTGCACCAAGGGTAATGGCTCAAGTACTTGAGTCTCTGCCTTCCGTGTGGGGGACTTAGATTTGAGTTCCTGCCTGCTGGTTATTGTAGGCATTTGGGGAATAAAGCAGCAGATTGAACTAACTCTGTCTCTGTCTGTCTGTCTGTCTGTCTCTCTCTCTCTCTCTCTCTCTCTCTCTCTTTCTGTCTTGCCACTCCCTACTCCTTTTCAAATATATTTAATTTCTGAAGAAGTTCTGTGCAGGTAGCAGAGTGGCTTTCACTGCAACCTGCCAGCATGTCTGAGCTAAAATGGTTCGCTTACACTTGCCTTTTTTGAGGGTAGCTTATCTTTCCCTACCACAGAAGACCCAAGAGGTGCACAGGGGCCCATCTGGCACAGCTTAGATCAGAACAGAGGACCCTGTTGTGAGGGGGAAACAGTGGCCAAGGTTGAAATCCCTAGTGACCCCAGACCTTCCCTGACTAAGCTCTTTGCAGCTGGGCACATGGGGAAGGCAGCAAATAAGCTTGGCTGGACCTGAGATCAGACCCCAGTTCCCTCTCCTCAGTTGCTCCAGGTGAATCCTAAACCAGACCCTGTGAGAGAAGATATGAACCCACCTCTTGAATCCTTGGCCCCCACTGGGACTCTCTGCACCCCCAGAAGGGGTGGTACAGAAGTAGTTAATCTCCCCCAAGAGAAGCCAGATTCATTGGAAGGGAAGAGAATTAGGGACCAGGGAACTTGGAGGGGCTGGAGTTTGATAAGATGCAGCCTCCAGCCAAGAATCAGCTGGAGCCAGATGGCCTGGCAGCCCCGCAGTGATAGCCTGGGAGGAGTAGAGTTCACCAGCCTCCTGCCTCTCTCAGCCCTTTGCAAAGAGAGAGACCAGAGGCCAATGGCTGGCCTGGAGGCCCAGGCATTCCCTATGCACTGGGCACAAGCTAGACCTGGGACAAAGTCATGCTTTTCATTTGTCCATCCCCTGAGCATGGCAGGTGCCGGGGGAAGGTGTGCTGAGTCAAAGCAGTAGAATTGTGCTGGAGAGAAGGGCAGTGACGACGCGCATCTTCACCCCGGGCTGCTCAACTGCGGTAACAATGGCACCTTTTTGCCAAAGTGATCTGGACTCATCTACTCTGGGCCATCTGGCAAGCCCACAGCCAAGGCAGGACTGCAGGCCAGGGTGCCCTGGACTGGCCTGGAGAAGTCCCAAGAGGTTTCCTAGGGGAAGTCTTCTCTCTCCCCAGTGATTTCTTCGGGGTATTGTGAAGAGCCTGAGATGAACAGTTCCTGGCAGGGAAGCGGGCCAGACCTGCTGCAAAGTCCAAGGGTTCAGCCGCCTTCTTACACCCCACCCCCTGGCTGGGCTGTGGCCTGAAACAGAAGACAATGCCTTGGGTGTGTGTGGCCACGTGCCTCTGTGAGTGCAAGTTCTGTGTGTGCTGTGAGGACACTTGGATACTAGCGCTGTGCATGCTGTGACACACTGGGCTTGTGTGTGTCCTTGGGGCATGAGCGTGCATGGATGGTGTGTGGGATGTGCAAGACTGTACGTGCTCGTGTGCGTGAGTTGTGAGTGTGCATGTAGGAGAGTGTACTTGTGTATGAAGTGTGTGTGCACTGGGTACAGGCATTCATGTACTTACTTGTGTGTGTGTGTGAGAGAGGTGTGAGTGTGCCCTGCATGAAGACATTGTACATGTAAAAGAGTGTCGTAGGGCAGGGATCTGGGCAAACATCCTGCTTGCAAGACAGGAAGGGGTGGCTAATTGGATCTCTAAGAGTTTAGGGGAAAGGCTGGAACCCTGGCGCAGCCCTGGCCCAGCCCTTGCGCAGAGCTCTAGGCCGGGGACATCAAAGTGGAAAAGCTGCCTTTCTCTGCCCCTTCCTGATTTCTCACCTCCTCCCTCCCTGCTCTCTGCCACAGCCCCCTCACTTCACAGCTCTGCTTTGAACTCCATGGCCTGGAAACTCACCCAGGGCCGCAGGGACTTTTGCTCTCCCTCCCAGTGGACAACCACAGCTGTGTCACTAACAGCTGGTGGCGTTAACCCAGGCAGAGGGGAGGGCAGGACAGGGGAGCAGGTGGGATGCAACTGCTCAGTCCACTCTGCCATTCCGCCTTCCCTTTCTCCAGCCACACAACACCCCTCCCCACCCCAACCCTGCACACACACACACACACACACACACACACACCACATCCTACTTTTGCAGCTTATCTGACCATAAACAAATGGTCAGCTGCCTGCTGGCAATTAAAGCAGAAGCCCCATCAGCAGCCCCTCCCCACCATTTGGCACTATTTCAAACACCCAGAGCTCCCTGGGCTCCCAGGAGAGTCAGAAGAGGAAGACCTCATGAGTTCTCATCTCCGGCTGGGCTTCTGAGGCACTCCGGTAGCAAGGATGCATTGCACTACATGCCACACTCTGCCGCGGGCACGTAGCATGCAGTGGGGACAGCTCAGACTATGTCCCAATGGTCCACTGCTCGTACATTCTGGAAGCTGGGAAGAGACCGAACCCCAGGAATGAGCAGTCCAGGCAACTGATGGTACAGCAAGGAGACAAGCTGGGTGGTACTACAGAGACTAGATGAGGGCTGGGCTTTCTGATGTCCTGGCTCAAACTGGCAATGAAGAGCTTCCCTTGTGGCCCCCAGCCTTGGTTTCCCCGCTTGGCCACCACGACTTCGCACTTCCTGGGGTTCACTTTCTGTGATTCTGACACCAGTGGCAGTGGCGCCCAAAGAGGTTGGAGAAGTAAGCTTTTTGCTAAAGGGATCAAAGATGGGAGGCAAGTGGACCCTTCCCATCACTGCAGGATTGGACGCCATCCCTTCCCTCTGCCTGCTGGGTGCTTCATTAGACAATGAGCAGCAGGGGTCTGCAGAAACCTTTCCTTGGGCCCAGCACATTGGCTCATTGGCTAATCCTCCCCCTTCAACCACCGGGATCCCATATGGGCACCAGTCCATACCCTGGATGTCCCACTTCCTTTTCAGCTCCCTTCTTATGGCCTGGCAGGAATTTTTCATGCATTCATGTGGGAGACCCAGAGGACACTCCTGGCTCCTGGCTTCAGATCGGCTCAGCTCTGGCCATGCAGCCATTTTGGCGAGTGAACTAGCAGATGGAAGCTCTTTCTATCTCTCCTTTTCTCCATAAATCTTTTCAATAAAAATGGATAAATCTTTGGGAAAAAAAAAACTTTATCTCTTCCACCACCCTCCCTTATCACCCGCTCATCATCCTGTTACTTAGCACAACACCCTGTACGCTGTGGGGGTGGGAGGCCTGTGCCACCATTTCCACAGCATCAGGAGCAGTCAGGGATTCCTGTAGGGTCATCTGGATGGGGGAGAGGAGCCCCGAGTCCTGTGGCCATAGCTGCTCTGTCCAAGGCCCTTAGCAGAAGGCATGGAGGGAACGGTGGTGGCAGGGGACCCGAATCAGTCTTCCCCAGACCATTCCGCCAGTGGCCCATTCCTCTCTGCGCTGCCGAAGATAAACTCTCTCTGGAGGCCATGCCCTTTCGCGTTTGGATTTTTGACAAGTCGGCCTGGTGTCTCCACACTGCCCAGGATGTCTTTGATGAATAAAAGCTGAGTTGATGAATGCATTATTATTTTATAAACACAGTAGGTTAGTTAAACAGATTCCTGGCCAAAAAAGAGAACTCATGTTGGGGAGATGAGGCAGGGGGCGGACAGGAAAGCAAGCAAAGCGGCCTTTGATGGTGGAGAGCTTTGGCCTTCTCGTCCACTGCACACACTGGAGCTTCCTGGCAAGGAAAGTGAGGCCCAGAGAATGGGAATGGGCTTGCCCAGGCGTTCCTGTGCCACCCTGCCACCCCACCCCCACCCCGCTCCTGTGCCACCCTGCCACCCCACCCCCACCCCGCCCCTTAAGGGCTCATACTGAGGAAGCTTCTCTCCTCCTCTGACCTGCTCTGTTGCAAAGGGGGACTTGGGCAGGAGGTAGCAAAGACAGGAAACAGCAGAGGCAGGAAGGAGGTCAGGAAGCGGTGGACAGGACCTGGGCCAGGTCACACCCAGCTCTACCAGCCTTCGGGAGAGCAAGCGCTGCTTCCAAAAATATTTACAGTGTGGCTTAATGACCGAGACCCTGCGTCTGCGCTTACAATGGCAGGATGCATGGCTGAGCCTGCCAAGGGAGGACAGCAACACAACCAATCCCCAGAGCTGCACCAGGGTGACAGGCTGGGGCTCAGGGAAGACCCCTGCGAGCGGGCACAGGAGAGCAGCGGAGCCCCATCCACCCACCACCCCAGGCTCTCGGAACTGTTAGGATTGCTTTCCAACTGCCTGCCCCCAGCCCGATACAACTCAGGAGGGCACCCAAGCTAAGGGCCCCGCAGGGACCTTCAAGCCTCTGTTGGATAAGCCCCTACTCCTGTGCCAGGCAACCTATCTCATTCAATTCTGTCACCTTCCAAAGAGCAGAGTGGGTCAGAGTGACAGGAGCTGGAGTCAGGGCCCCAGGGCTGCCATGCACAAGCTGCCATGGGCCTGGGCAAAGAGCCTGATGGGTCCAAGCCTCAGTTTTGTCATCTGTAAAATTGGAGTCATCTGCCTTCAGGGGGTGCTGTTCATTGGGATTCAATGGGAGAGTGGAGGGGAAGGAGCCAGCATGCAGGGAATACGCCAAGCAAGCGAAGACAAGGGCCAAGAAGCAGAGAGAAACATTTCAGGACTACAGTTAGATCATGCCAGAAACAATAGCAACAGCCATGGGTGAAAGTGTTCCTGGAGAGCTGGCCCGGCATGGCCCAGCCCGTCGGCCGCCTGCCACCTGTGGCTGTGCAGCGCCAGGCAAAGGCCCAGGCAGAGTGAGGGAAGAGGCAAGTCCAAAACCCACACCAGGGTCCAGGGCCCTCGGCGTGAACAACAGAACACAGCACACCTCGCTGGCCATGTCTGGCTTTGTTTACGTGTCCAAGTGCTCATATTCTGGCTACACTGGAGTAAAGGCAACGTGTTCTTTACATCAGCCAAATTGTTGCTTTTTCATTTTTTTTAGGTGTGGCTGCTTAAAAAACATTCAAGTTTATGTCCTGTTCCTTTTTGCACAGCACCAAGCTTCAGGGTCCTCAGTCGGAAGTATCATTGAAGATGGGGGGGCATCTTCATGGAAACAGGTGCAATTTTCAGACCAAAGGACTGGAAGGGATCCCTGGAAGGGAGCCATGGGGGCTAAGACTTAGAGCTGAGTCTTCCATAGTATCTCATGGTAAGATGGAATCATCCCCAAGCTAGACGCCTGCATGAATAGAACCTCTGCCATCCGGGTGAGCAGCTGACGACCAGGTCCTGTGTAAGACACGTGGGCCGCTGGGCCAGCGTCTGCGATACGTGCATCCCACAGCCAAATGCATGGTCTCAAGTCCCAGCTGTGCTCCCAATCCCAGCTTCCCGCCCATGTGGGAGACGGCAGGTGACAGGGGGCTGACGGATCAAGGACTTACATTCCTGAAGCCTCTATAGGAGGCCTAGCTTCAGTTCCTGGCTCCCGTCTTCAGTGTTTCCTAATGCCAGCCATTGTGAGCCTCTGGGGTGTGACCCAACCGATGGACATTCACTCTCATCTGTTTCTGAAATCAATTTGTTTAAAGAGCTCTTACTGTTCTTAATATAGAGAACAAATCTAAGCTTACAAAACAAAAACCATCGTGTTGTTTTTGCCCAGCAAAACCGTCTGTTTAAAATGTCCTAAGACATTAACCTCATGATTCCCATTTCAGAAATAAGCAATCTGAGACCCAGAGAGATCCTTCCTGGCTTGGAGCATCTGAATCTGGTGACTTTGCCGTGGGAATCTGAAAAGTCTCCATCCAGGATGTGGCTTCTCAGTGCAGGGTCTTGCTTGGGCATGCCTGGAAAGAAGCATCAAGCAACCTCACAGAGAAAGGCCGCCTTCCCTCCACCTGCCTGTGTGCAGGATGGGGAGGCTGAACAGTGGAAAGCTTGCCGGGACTCACCCCTAGACTAGCAGGAGGCCAGCTGGAAGGCCCAGCCTGCTGGGTGATGATGGAGACCAAGTGGTGATGATGGAGACCAAGTGGTGATGATGGAGACCAAGTGGTGATGATGGAGACCAGTAGCGCATTATGACAGCACCGGCTGAGAGCTACCTGCATGTCAGCAGGTGTTGCCCCAGTGAAAAGCTGCGAGAACACTTGGTCTCAACCTTTGGCTCTGCTAGGACATCAAGCCTTAGGTTCAGGAGCTGTAAAATGGGGCAAAGACCAGAACTGAGCCCACAGCACCCGGCTTAAGGAGGAGCTGGACATCAAGACTTGGGTCCATGCCTGGCTCAGGGTAAACGCTTGGTTAGGCTGCCCTTCACCGGCTTCTCCTGCAGGCCTCACGACGGGGCTGCGGGTGGGGAGGACAGAAGATGATAAGCCAAGGCAGAAACTGAGGCACAGAAACACGCAGAAGCTTGGCTAGGTCCTAATCCTAGGGTGGAATTCAAACGTGCCGCGGCTGGGGCTGTGGGGTCTGCAGTCACCACATCCAGGATGCTGAACAGTATACCAAGTCATCTTTTTCAGTATTTCACAGTTGCATTTCTTGTGATGTCAAAGCTGCATGTGCTGCCTGCCTGAGACCTCGCCTGCAGCCTGCAGCATTGTCACCAGCACACAGAGGAAGCTGCCCTGGGACGCGTCGCCCCCCGGAGACCACAGGCATCCCGTAGATGCTACAACAGCCTTTCCCATTCTTTTTGCTCAGGGCCCTAGCGGTGGCTGGGGCAGACAGAAACCCTGGGTGTGGTGAGACAGACCCTAAACCCAAAAGCTGCTTCTGGCTGCTGGGCAATGCTGACCCCTGCTGGAGACTCCGCCTTGGCCTTCACATGAGCCACCCCATGCCCAGTGCAGGCCTCCAATCCTGCCTTCCCAGGCTGTTCAGTTCCTGCAGGCCAAGCCCTCAGAAGGCCCAGCTAAAAGGCTGACCGCCATCCCTCTGTTAGGCTCCCACAGCAGCCGGAATCCCCAAGCCCTGATCTGCTGGGTCCGAAGCCACAAGGACCGTTAGCACGAGGGCTTCACGCACAACCGAAACCACAGTGGGGGGAGACTGAGACCCCCCCCAAGGCCCGGAAATCAACACAGGTTCCCATCTCCAGGAGAAAGCACCTGCAGGCGCCTCCACCTGATCCAGAGCCTTGAGCTAGCAATCGTCTCCTGAAATGTGGCTAGCCTGCAATATGATAATGCCACACATCACGTGATGACATTGGCACAGAAAAAAGAGGAGTAAAATTAAGAAGCACTGAGTCAGCCTCCGTGTTGTGCCTGCCTCTTCTTCAAGCATGTCACTCTGTGAAGATAACGCATGCAAGGGAAAACGTAACTCTGACTTAGAAAGGAAAATCATGACCTAGAAAGAGACTAAGAAATTGTTTTTAAGAAAATTGCTAAGAAAATCATTGACAACAAATCCCTGGAGAGAACCTCATTGCTGAGCACCTAGCGCCACCTGGTGGTTATTGTCCAGACAGCAAGCCCAGCCCCTGCTCCAGTTCCTCGTTTCCTTTAAAGCTTTTTCTGTTTTCACCTTGTTCTATTCCTACACCCCTTTTCTGGATCTTTTATCTGAAATATCTTTATATTTAAGTTCCTTTCACCAAACTTGCCAATTTTACCTGGATAAAGAAAAGATGGATACGCTGTTGAGTTAGCCCAAGCAAGAAATATGTGGAGACCCTTTTTCTCCAAGACCCCTCCAAGTTACTCTTGTTATAGGACTGAAACTCTGAAAGCCACACGAAGATTTAATTAACCATATCTAAAGAGAGGTGTGTTGAGGCCAGCGCTGTGGAGTAGAAGGTTAAGCCACCATCTGCGACACAGGAATCCTATGTGGGTACCAGTTCAAATCGTGGCTATTCTACTTCCTATCCAGCTCCGTGATAATATACCTGGGAAGGCAGCAGAAAATGGCACGGGTATTTGAGCCGCTGCCACTCCCAGGTGGGAGACCTGGGTGAAGTTCCTGGTTCTCGCTTTTGACCTCACCCAACTGTTGGGGTAATTTGGAGAGAGAACCAGCAGATGGAAATCTCTCCTCTGTCTCTCTCTCTTTCTCTTTCTCTTTCTCTCTCTCTCTCTCAAAACATTTTTCTATTTCTCAGGCACCAGGCGCTCTAACTAGACGGGGGAGCATGGACAGGTTGCGGACAGAGCTGGTCAGCAGCTTAGCAATGGCTCAGGCTCCAGGCTCCCACACAGCTAGCTGCTCCTTGCTGGGGCACCCTGTGCTAAGCTCAGTGGTGACTCAACAGAATCCAAACACCACCTTGGGAGCAGGGTTTGAGGCCAGCTCCAGCTCCTGACTCCAGCTTTCACCAGGGTAGGCCCCAGGAGGCCCCAGTGGAGGTTCAGGAAGTTGGCTTCCTATCCCGCACACGGGAGACCTGAATCACATTGCAGACTGCACTCCAGGCGTGGCCCTCTGCCTGGCCCCAGCAAATGAGAACTCTCCTCGTCTGCCTGTCTCTCTCTCTGTCCTCCCCGACCCTCCCCTGATATCTCTGCTTCTCAAATACATAAATGAATGAATATCACCTGGTGGGCTTCCGCCCTTGAGCGCCTCTGGGGGAGAAGTGTGGACCACCAAACGACACAGACGTGGAGCAGCGACCATGTAGGGTGACACCCGCAATCAGGATTTGAGTCTTTAAACATTCTGACCTCCTCTGTAGTCTTTTAGAATAAAAAACACAGTAAAAGGGCAAGTGAAAAACCCCATGGTGGTTTTTTTTGAAACAACTTTATGTTTTAAAAAATCAAATAGCAGATCCAGCACAGTAGCCTATGGCTAAAGTCCTTGCCTTGCATACACCAGGATCCCATATGGGCACTGGTTCATGTCCCAGCAGCTTTGTTTCCCATCCAGCTCCCTACCTGTGGCCTGGGAAAGCAGTCAAGGAGAGCCCAAAGCCAGCGTGGGAGACCTGGAAGAAGCTCCTGGCTCCTGGTTTCGGATCGGCTCAGCTCTAGCTATTGCAGCCACTTGGGGGAGTGAATCAACAGAGATCTTCCTCTGTCTCTCCTTCTCTCCATAAATCAATATATCTGACTTCCCTATAAATAAATAAACCTTTTTTAAAAATCAAATAGCATAGCATGGAAAATTCAGAGCAATTCTGTGTCACCAAGCCTGAGATATGTTCTTAGTCACCCGACTGGAGACGCCTGCATGAGAGGGACTTGGCCGACTCAGGAAAACCAGGGAGGACTTTCTGGAGAGCAGGGTGGCTGGGCTAGATGTCAGAAGGAGCAGCTGGGTCCAGAGGATGCAGTCATTGCAGCCAGCATCGGCAGGGTCTGTGCAGCAGATGGAAGGAGGCTGCGCCACAGGAGTACCGGCTGTGTTCCAACAGGAGACGGGCCGGTGCGCTGCACAACATGCTGAGCTGCGCCCTGCAATGCTGCCTTCTGTCTGAGCACTGGTTTCAGGTCCCCACTGCTCCACTTCCAACCCAGCTCCCTGCTCATGTGCTTGGGAAAGCAACAGAGGACGGTTCAGGTCCTTGGGCCTCTGCATTCACATGAGAGACCTGGAAGAAGCTCGGGGCGCCCCAGTTACCGCTGCCATTTAGGGAGTGAACTTATCTTATACACCTAAGATATCCATATATCTAAGCAGAGACACCTGACTTGATTTCTCAGTAATCATTTAAGACAGAGCACATGCCAGGATCTTGAATACCTCCCGTGCAGGGTGGCCCAGAAGGAGACCAAGAAGAACGGCGGGCACACGGGGCAAGGCAGAGGTGCCAAGACAACAGTCAGAAGGGAGTAGTTGAGTGTCAAGATGCGGCTGCCTACGGAGCCTTGGGACGGGAAAAAGGTGCTTGATGTACCACGAGGTACGGAAGGCTGTGGGGACTTGAAGCTGGTTTTTTCAGTACTGATGGGCCTGGAAAAGCCATGTAGAGTTATTAGGAAGGTTAGGAAGAGGCAAGATGGACATTTTATGAGGACGTGGACCGTGAAAACAAAAGGGAAATCGGGCAGTTGCTAGAGCAGGATCTGGTGGTGATGAGGTGAGCTGGCTTCGAGGCCAAGGCGGGGCGGGGGTGCGGGCTGCAGCAGGCAGCGGTCCACAGACTTGCTCTGCAGGAAACAGCAGTCACTGGTAGAATCCCGAGCCCAGTGGTTTTAAGCCTCTTAGGAAATGTCCTAAGGCCATTCAGAAAACAAACCCTATTCAGAAACTAAAGGTCAGCAAGAATAGTAAGTCTATGGAACTGGAGCCATACCATTCTACATGTGATGTGTGGTCCCACACAAGCCCAAGAAACCCGGTATTTTAGCGGGCAGCACAGCCAATCAGCAGCTCTCATTTTCCCAGTCTCCAGGTGGCAAAGGTTAAGCTGCTGGGAAATGGGAACAAGGGGACCAGGCATCCACTGTCTCTGCTGCTGTCCCCCTCACCTCCCCCAGACAAGCAGGCTGACTAGGGAGACCCGGATGGCCCTCACCAGCGCACAGGTGAGGTGCCCCATGCTGGGTGCAGAGCAGCCACCATCACTCACACCCTGGCCACACAGCAAGGGTTGACCCTGCAGGAGAAGTGGGCACCTCCTCCCACTCCTCGCACCCTCCAGGCTGCAGAAGGGGTTCAGGGATTGTGGCCAGGCTGAGAGGCAGTTGGTAAGAATGGAAATTTCCGAGACTCTCCTCAGCGTGTGGATTGAATCTGAAAAGACAGTCTCCGTGGCAACAGAGATTGCATGGTGGGTCACTCTCTCAGAGCAAGAAGATACAGCACGAGCGGCCAGCAGATAGGGATGAACAGGTTAACAGACACCTAAAAAGACCCTCCTGGGATCAGAACAAACTACCTGTCGTCTTGCCTTTAAAATCACTTCTGCAGAGGGGCCCAGATTGAACTGAATCAGACTACAAAGCAAATTTACCTACAAGAGCATCATCAGAAACAATGGCGCCCAAGTCCAGCGTTACGGCACAGTGGGTTAATTTGCACCTGCAACACTGGCTGGGATCCCTGTGCAAGTTTACCTTGTGGGTTCCTGGGGAAGAGTTGCGACCGAAAAGAAATGGGAGGGACAGTGCTCTCTTAGGCAACGAAGTTTATTTCCAGGGTTCTAGTTTATATACAGTCAGCAAAGCAACACTTCAAATATAGTTCAGCTTAGACATCGGTTGCAATAATCAGGTGTGATAGACAACGCGTGTCACATTGTGTAAGCAGGGAGTTCCAGGACTACCAAGGCACCAGGATCAAAGCACCATTGGTGTGAGCCATTGATAAGGAGCACTACTTTGATCTCGGAAAACAGGCTAACTAAGCACAGATGCTCAGGGAAGCGTAAGAGCACATCCAAGGACTCCCTGGGGACCAGCGTGCACCCTGGGTGAGAGGCCCTCTGCCTCCTCTTTGCTGGAGCCGCTTCTCAGCTGCATCCCACAGGCCTCTGCTGTCCTGGTTGCCCTGCTGGATGTACGCTGACACCCTGTTGCTCCACTTCCAGCCCCCTCCTACGGCACCTGGAAAGGCAGTGAAAGGAGGGCCACATACCCCAGCCCCTGCCACCCACGTGGGAAACAAGGATGGAGTTTCAGGCTCCCAGCTTCAAACAGACCCAGCCCTGGCCACCCTGGATAGTGTGACTATTTGGTCATTGAACTAAATAAATGAAAGATTTCTCCCTCTCTCTCTCTCTCTCTCTCTCTCTCTCTCTCTCTCTCTCCATTCCCCCTCCTCCCCAACTCTGTAACTTTGCATTTTGATTTAATAACATAAATCTTTTTTAAAAAAAAACAATAGAGTGGTTTTCCCTGAGGATGGGATTTGAGCCCAGTGGACTAGTGGAATAGTCCCGAAAGAAGGGGACTTGCCTAGGAAATCCTCAGACTTGACTCTCAGGTGCACCAGCCAGTCCAGCTCCAGGTTGCGTCCATCTCCCGCACCCGTCAATGCACATACTGGTGGATACATCCGTCTGGTCAGTCCTGCCCCACCCCCATTTCTCACGTGAACCAGTGGGTGCTACAGTCTAGAAGTACAGTCCAGTCTTGGCATCTATATATTGGGACGGAGCCTCCTTGGTTGCCGATGCCTGTGCAATGGACAGCATGCCCAGGTGCACACCAGGGACATGACAGGCAGCTCATCTCGGCCAGCAGAGGTTTCTGAGCGCCTCGTCAGAGGATGGAAAACAGAACACTGGACAGTGCTCCTGGCCAAGCTTTGCAGCAAGTGTGTGGGTCTGTGGGTGCACACTGAGGTGAACTTGGCCAGCCAACAGACCTTGAAGGATTTTCTCAACCCTAGTACAATGACGCCAGCCATGTCTCAGAACCATCAAAGCCACTCACGTAATGCCCTCAGAACATCTTCCCCCGCATCAAGGTCTCTCAGGCATCATCAAATGGGCATTGCCCATCCCCAGGGGCTGATGTTCGATGACAATCCATCCCTTCCCCACTGGGGGCACTGGAGGGGGGAGAAAGGACTGAAATGTTTATCTCACGCACCGTTCTCCACACCTCAACCCTCCCCACCCTAATCAGAGGCCCAAATGGGCATGCATCCCTTTCAACTATGTAAGCAAACTAAAAATGTTAGGGCCCAGGACAGTGACTCGAAGCAAATCCTCCCCCTTCAAGTGCTGGGATGTGGGCAGTTTGTGTCCCAGCTGCTCCACTTCCCATTCAGCTCCCTGCTTGTGCCCTGAGAAAGCAGTAGAGGGCAGCCTGTAGCCTTGGGACCCTGCACCCATGTGGGAGATCTGGAGGAAACTCCTGGCTCCTGACTTCAGATCAGCTCAGGTCCGGCCATTGCAGCCACTTGGGGAGTGAACCAGCAGAAGACCTTTCCGTCTCTCCTTCTCTCTGTAAATCTGCCTTTCCCAAGAAAAATAAATAAATATTTTTCAAATAAATAAATAAACTAGCCAATTGTGAATAGTGAAAAGCAATAGAGTGATTAAATAAAAGATAGTGGGACTAAAACATGGGTGTGATGCTAGCAGAGGCAGACAGGTTTTCAAAGAGATCAGAGGAAGGGCCAAGGAGCATCCTGCTAAAGCCTTCATCCCACGGTGACCATGCGTCCAGGGAGCACTCAGGCACGACATCCCCATGGAAGCCAAATCACCCAACACATGAGCAGTAACAGAAGCAAAGAATCGACCTCCAGAGACTGACACACCACCTAAAACATCCAGATGTCAACAACAGCAACCAAAAAAAATCACAAAACACGCAGGAATAGGAAAAGCCCAGCAAAGGAGGAAAGGCTGGTAACAGGGACTGTCTGTAATGTAGCCCAGATGTCAAATTTAACAAAGATACCAAAGCAGCCAACAGAAATTTGTTCAAAAACTAAAGGTTTACCATACAGAAGCAAAAGAATGAACAAGATGAGAACAACAAAGAAATTATTCCTGAAAGAACAAAGGGAAATTTTTGAGTTAATAATAAGGCTGAATGAAAAAATCATTGCAGGCACCTAACAACAAATTCACATAAAGCTCTTATTTGTGGTATACAGTCTAGAAAGCATAAAGATGGCATATCGTTTGGTATAGAATTACAAATATTGCTTCACTGAATCATACCACATAATTGACAATATCCCCTTCTTTCTCATGTTAAAAAAAAAAAAAAAAAAAAGCAAAGGGCCAACACAGGGGTGTGGCAGGCTGATCTTCCACCTGTGGTGCCAGCATCCCATACAGGTGCTGGTTCAAGTCTCAGTTACTCTACTTCTTTTTTTTTTTTTTTTTAAGATTTTATTATTATTGGAAAGTCGGATATACAGAGAGGAGGAGAGACAGAGAGGAAGATCTTCCGTCCGATGATTCACTCCCCAAGTGAGCCGCAACGGGCCGGTACGCGCCGATCCGATGCCGGGAACCTGGAACCTCTTCCGGGTCTCCCACGCGGGTGCAGGGTCCCAAAGCTTTGGGCCGTCCTCGACTGCTTTCCCAGGCCATAAGCAGGGAGCTGGATGGGAAGTGGAGCTGCCGGGACTAGAACCGGCGCCGATATGGGATCCCGGGGCTTTCAAGGCGAGGACTTTAGCTGCTAGGCCACGCTGCCGGGCCCAGTTACTCTACTTCTTATCCAGCTCCTTGCCAGTAGCCTGAGAAGGAAGATGGCCCAAGTCCTTCGGGCCCTGCACCCATGTGGAGACCCAGAAGAAGCTCCTGGTCCCTGGCCTCAGATCAGTTCAGCTCTGACTGTTGCAACCATTTGAGGAGTGAACCAAGGGGTGGAATACCTCTCAGTCTCTCCTCTCTCTCTCTCTCTCTCTCTCTCTCTCTCTCTCTCTCTCTCCAACTGTTTCAAATAAAATTAGCATAAAAATGTTTTTAAAAGAAGAGGAAGGAAAAAAACAGAACTCTCGGAGTACTAATAATTTTTTCCTTAGTTTAGGTGTTATTTATGAATGTAAGCCAAACAAAAAATACTCATTTATCTATACAGACATGCCTTTCTCGGCATGTGTACCACATTTCAATAAAATGTTTTTTTTAAAACTCACAAGAACCAGTGAATCCTAAAGAGAAGCCAATGTAGATCTTGCGATACAAACAACAAAGACAGAATAAAGGAGGAACATAAATAGAACCTCCAAGAAATACAGGACACCATTAAATAAACCAAAAGACACAGAACGAATTACCAGAAGAAGAGCAGAAAGAAATGAGCAGGAAAACACACATCTATTCCAACAAATGCTGACTGGAAAATTTTCAAATCTGGTGAGAGAAAAATCTAGAAATTTCAAGTGCAAGATTAGTGTTAAGAAGATTCACAATCAGACCCAACACAGTCAGAATGCTGAATCCCAGAGACAGAGAAAGCCACGAGACAGGGGGCTTGTCAGGAGGAAGAGGGCTCTAATGAACAGATAACCTGTCGTCAGAAACAATGGATACCAGAGTACAGCAAGATGACATCCAAAATCTGCTGTCCCAAACTCCCACATCCAGCAAAAGCAATAAAAAGAATGCAGTTTTTAAATGTGCAAAGGATCTGAACAGACTTTTCTCCAAAGATACGCAAATGGCTGGCGAGCATGGGGAGAGATCCTCCACATTAGCCACCAGGGCAACGAAAGCGAAAGTGCCATGAGGCACACTCCACACCCAGGAGGACCACTGTCATCCTAACTCCACATGTTCATGAGTGAGCATCGGTGAGGATGTGGAGAAATCAGAACATACGCTCTGCCGGGAACGTGGTGAGATGGAACACAAACTGGAAGATCCTGCAATTCCCACCCTAGTTATGCACCCAATGACGATCATCTCCCCAAAACTCATATGCGGAAATCTTAACCCTGAAGGTGGTGGGGTTAAAAGATGGGAAAATGATGAGATCATGAGGATAGAGCCCTCATGAGTGGTATTAGTGACCTTATTAAAGAAGCCCCAGGGGCAGCTGGGTGGCTTAGTGGTCACAGTCTGGTTAAGACACCTGCATCCCACAGCACACTGCCTGGGTTCCACTCCCACCTCCAGTTTTCTGCCAGTGTAGTCCCTGGAAGGCAACAGCGATGAGGATTTCTGCCATCTACATGACAGACTCGAGTTGAATCCCAGTTCTTGGCTTCAGCTTGGTCCAATCTCTCTGTTGCAGCAATTTGCAAAGTGAATCCATGGCTTGAAGATAGATTTCTCTGGGTGAAGGACATGAACAGGCAATTTTCAAAGAGTGAAAATGAAATTGCCAAATGACACATGGAAAAGTGCTCAGGTTCACTGGCCAACAGGGAAATGCAAATGAAAACCACAGCGAGATTTTACCTCACCCCAGCTAGAATGTCTATCCTTCAAAAATCAAAAAACAACAAATGCTGGTGAGAGCACAGGGGAAAAGGTATGTTATTTCACTGTTGGTGGGAATGTAAGCTGGTGCAGCCATTATGGAAAACACCATGATGAGTCCTCCGAAACCTGAAGATGTCTACCATATGACCCAGCCATCCCTCTCCTGGGAATTTATCCTAACACAATGAAGTCAGCCTGGGGCCTGGCTCGATGTCTCAGTTGATTAATCCTCTCCTCACAAGCGTCAGGATCCCACAGAGCTGCTGGTTTGTGTTCCAGCTGCTCCACTTCCCCTCCAGCTCCTTACTTATGGCCTGGGAAAGCAGTAGAGGATGGCCCAAAGCCTTGGGACTCTGCACATGGAAGATCCAAAAGAAGTTTCAGGCTCCTGACTTCATATCAGCTCAGCTCTGGCCACTTGGGCAGTGAACCAGTGGCCAGAAGCTCTTTATCTCTGTCTCTCCTCCCCTCTGTAAATCTGCCTTTCCAATAAAAACAATTTTTTAAAAAAATTTTTGTAAGTTATCTGGGGTCTGAAGGCTCAGACCCATCAGCCTGCCAGGTGCTCAGAGCCAGAGAGGCCAGTTGGCCCTGGGGCTGGGCTCCCAGGTGGAGAGGCTAAGATCTGGAGGTTCAGGCCCACTGACCTATCATGTGCTTGGAGTCAGGTGGCTCAGTTTGTCCCAGGAGCATGGCTTGGATCTGAAGGCTCAGGCCCATCAGCCTGCTAGGTGCTTGGAGCTGGAGGGGCCAGCTAGCCCCGGAGATGAGGTCCCAGGTGGTGGGGCTTCATTTGGGTCCCTCAGGCCACCCAGCAGTGGGATATTGAGGAAAGAACATGAGGACCTTTAAGGGTCAGACCAGAGCACAAGCCCTTAAGCAGAGCTGGGGTAGTTAGGATTGATCAATGATGAATACAACTCACTGGTGCACACTAAAGCTAGGGCTGGGCTGGGGGCCTACCTGGCAGGGTTAGATCACAGTACCTGCCAGTGAGAGTCAGTACAGGGGATAGGAAATGTTAGGTTGGGTCATGGCACTCACCAGCATGTGAGAGAACTGGGTCTTAGGCATGACCATGAAACCCTCTGTCACTCATGGGCACTGAGATTGGGTACAGGCTGGGTTGTCACAGGCTGCAGCACCTGCAGTCACACCCAAGTACACAGTGTAAAGCGGGTCAGGCCACAACATCCACTGCTCATATATAGGCCAGGATGGAGGAGGGAGCAAATGACTGGTAAGGGCCTAGTACCCACTGGCATGTGCGGGATCTGAGTCTGGGGATGGGTCTGGTAGGGGAACAAGAGAAACTATATCCTAGTGAGCTGTAGCTCCTGCTGGTAAGCATGTGATTCAGGCCTAGGTGCTGGTCAGACCGGGCAGGGTAACTTTACCCATTGGCCAAGCCAACCTTAGCTCGTAGACAAGTGCAGGAGCTAGGCTGGAATGCGGCTCATGCCAGGCTAGGCTATCATACCTACCAGTTTGCATGATGGGAGTACAGTGGGCAAGGCCAGGCTGTAGCATTCACCAATGAGAGTTGGGATTAGTGAGAGTTAGGCCAGGTCAGTCCAGGCTGCAGCATCCAATGGCAAAGGTCAAGACCAGTGATGGGCTCTGCCAAGCTGGGTCAGAGCAACCACTGGCATGTGCAAGATCTGGAGCTGGGAATGGCCCTGACTGGAGAGCTAAGGGGATGTCCCAGCTAGGTTGCGATTCACACTGGTGAACATGTGAGACGGAGTGAGGGTGGTGGTCTGGGCTGGACATGGCTGGAGTGTCCCTCAGCATGGGTGTTGACTGGGTCTGAGGCAGGCTAGACTCCAGCGCTTACTGGTGCTTGCAAGAGCAACAGTGAGTGTAGCACAGGCTGATCTAGGTTTTGGCTCCAATGAGCAATGTGAAAGCTACGTCAAGGTGTGGACTAGGTGTATATGAGGGCCAAGTATGTGGTGGGCAGGGTTGGGCTGGGCCACAGCACCCATTGGTTTGCAGAGAAAGGAGCGCAGAACAAAATCAACTACCCCAGCAAAGCTTGACAGCAAACTTCTGGTCAAATGGACACTCTGAGGTGTACTATGTCAGAGTAGCCTTGGAATGATTTTGTCATCCTTGGGCAGAGATCTCAACAGCATCTCAGAACTATCAAAATCACTTGAGCAGAACCCTAAGAACATGCTTCACACTGGGGACCCGGGATGACCTCGGATATTGAGGCAGTTCAGAAGCTGGGTATGGTCTGTCCCATTGTATCTCCCCCTCCCTCAGATACAGGAAGAAGAAAAAGAAAAGAAAATGTCTTAGAAAAAAAGTTACATCTGCAAAAACTGACAAGAGAGGGGAGGAAGGTCAGGAGATTGTAGGCGAGGAATCCAAGGAGCGAGGGAAGTGTGGTTGTCTCTTTGGAATTGTATGGAATGAATAAAATTTATTCTCTGTATACTAATAAGAATTTTTTTATTTATTATTTTTACTTCATTAATTACATTGTATTATGTGACACAGATTCATAGGTACTTGGGTTCTCCCCACCCCTCCCCAAACCCTCCCACCATGGTGGATTCCTCCACCTTGTTGCATAACCACAGCTCAAGTTCAGTTGAGATTCCCCCATTGCAAGCGTATACCAAACCTAGAGTCCAGCATCTTACTGTCCAGTCAAGTTCAATGGCTTCTTAGGTATACCCTCTCTGGTCTGAAGACAGAGCCAGCAGAGTATCATCCCAGTCAATTGAAAGCTCCAACATACCATCAGCAAAAATTTACATCATTATGGAATTAATTGACATAGTAATGAGTAACCAATATGTTAAGAGAGTTTGGTAGAGTGGCAGGGTACAAAATTAATGAACAAAAATCAACAGCCATAGTGTATGCGAACAGCCCCAAGATGGAAAAAGATTTAACCAGCAAGATACCATTCAAAATAACAGAGAAAAGTATGAAATATCTGGGAATAAATCTAACCAAAAATGTAGGAGACGTATTTGAAGAAAACTACAAACTACTTAAAAAAGAAATTGAACAAGACTTCAAAAGATGGAGTAATATCCCATGCTCCTGGATAGGTAAAATCAATATCATTAAAATGTCTATACTGCCAAAAGCAATATATACATTCAACGCAATCCCAATCAAATTGCCAAAAACATTCTTCATGGAACTGGAAACAATGATCCAAAGGTTCATCTGGAAACACAAAAAACCACGGATAGCTAGAACCATCCTGAAGAACAGGAAGTTAGCAGGGGGAATCACAGTTCCGGACCTCTGGACATACTATAGGGTAGTGGTTATCAAAACAGCGTGGTACTGGCACAAAGATAGGGAGGAAGATCAATGGAGCAGAATAGAAACACCAGAAGGGAGCCCAAACAGGTACAGCCAAATAATCTTTGACAAAAAGACAAATGACAATCCAGGCAAATGGGAAGGTCTGTTCAATAAATGCTGTTGGGACAACTGGTTAATAGCGTGCAGAAACAAAAAGATAGATCCACATCTCTCACCATACACTAAGATCAGATCTAAATGGATAACAGATCTAAACCTACATCCAGAAACCTTCCAACTTTTGGAAGAAAATGTTGGAAACACACTGCAACACTTAGGGGTAGGCCCTCACTTCCTAAAAAAGACTCCAAAAGCAGTAGAAATCAAGACCAAAATAAACAATTGGGACCTCATCAAACTAAGAAGCTTCTATACAGCTAGAGAAACAATCAACAAAGTAAAAAGGCAACCCACAGAATGGGAGAAGATCTTCGCACACGACATAGGTGATAGAGGGCTGATCTCCAGAATATACAAAGAGCTACAAAACAACCAAAATGTCAAAACAAACAAGCCACTCAAGAAATGGGCACGGGAAATGGGCAAACACTTCACAAAGGAACAAACCCAAATGGCAAATAAACATATGAAAAAATGCTCAAGTTCCCTGGCAATAAGGGAAATCCAAATTAAAACATCAATGAGGTACCACCTAACGCCAGTAAGACTGGCCCACATGAATAAAAGCACCAACAACACTTGTTGGCGAGGTTGCGGGGAAAAGGGAACCCTACTCCACTGCTGGTGGGGCTGCAGGTTGGTGCAGTCTCTATGGAAATCAGTATGGAGAATATTCAAACAACTCAAATTCAACATACCGTATGATCCAGCAATAGCACTCCTAGGAATATATCCAGAACAATTGTTTTACGAGAAACCAACATGCACTCCTATGCTCATAGCAGCACAATCAGTAATTGCAAAAACATGGAAACAACCAAAATGCCCATCAACAGAGGATTGGATAAGAAAGCTATGGTTCATCTACTCCATGGAATACTACTCAGCTATTAAAAAAAAAACAAAATGCAGTTCTTTGTGGCCAAATGGGTCAAACTGGAAACCATAATGCTAAGGGAAATGAGCCAATCCCAAAAGGTTAAATACCACATGCTTGCCTTAATTTAAGATGATATGATGTTATGTATAACATGTTATGTTATGAATGTTATATGTTGTATATAAACTAATAAGAATTTTAAACAATTAGAAAATGGGCCCGGCACGGTAGTCTACTGGCTAAAGTCCTCACCTTACACGAACCGGGATCCCATATAGGTACCAATTCTGATCCCGGTGGCTCCACTTCCCATCCAGCTCTCTGCCTGTGGCCTGGGAAAGCAGGCGGCCCAAGGCCTTGGGACCCTGCACTCACCTGGGAGACTCAGAAGAGGCTCCTGGCTTCAGATCAGTGCAGCTCCAGTGTCGTGGCTGCTTGGGGAATAAATCAGCACATAGAAGCTCTTCCTCTGTCTCTCCTCTCTCTATATCTGACTTTACAATAAAAAATAAAAACGTTTTTTTAAAAACACTTTAAAAATTACCTGTACACTCATGTTTAAGAGCAGCTCAATTCACAAGAGCTAAGACACAGAATCAACCCAGATGTTCACCAACGCAAGACAGGATAAAGTAGATGTGATACTGATACATACATCATGGAAGACTACTTAGCCATGAAATAGAATGAAATCTTGCCTTTTGCAAATAAATGGATATAATTGAAATCCATTATACTTAGTGAAATAAGCCAGTCCCAAAAAGACAAATGCATGTTTTTCCCTGGTCTATAATTAACACAGAGTATGCAAAAAAAAATGTAACCTCTATGAGTAAAACCAACATTTTGGAACTTAATTATTGCTTACAACCTTTGCATATATTTCTGAGGAACAGTAGGAGGTTTTTGTCCATTTTTGTCTATTTTCTACTTGCTATGCGTTGATATCTTTGCCTAATAGAATGTTAAACCTATAACTGCCAAGTGATATGAAAGTACATTATTGCAAACATTAGGGGAAAAAAGAAAGAAGGAAGGGAGTGGGCAGGGAAAGTGATGGAAGGGAGGGCCGGGTGGGAAGTTCAACTATGCTCCTAAAGCTATATTGTGAACCGTCACGTAAATTTAAAATTAAATAGGTGGGTCTCAGGACGGGCGTCTCATGCCTGGATCCCAGACGCCAGCCACCACATGAACATGGTGAGCTGTCCCCGGGCCTGCCTGGGCTCCAGGGACTGAGCACTTTGGGGTGAGTACACCGAGGGGGATAGTCTGCATGACTGGGCAGGTCCGGGGCCCACTCATGGCCCTGATTAGTTGGGAGAATGGGATTGGGGAGGGGCGCAACCTTGGGACTGGGGGTTTAAACTTCCAGCAGCCAGGCTGCTGGGGGGTCTCAGGACAGGATGTCTCATGCCTGGATCCCAGACACCAGCCACCACGTGCACATGGTGAGCTGGCCCTGGCAGCCAGTGCCTCATTTGGCACCAGGCTCCGCCTGCTGGCCACCCGGCCAAGCAGCTCTGGGGTTTTGGTTCTTTGAATCGCTGCTTAGGTAGCTCCAGGTTGAACCCACTATGCTTCTAGGACATGAATCAATCGTAAAGATTCCCAATGACAGTAACTCTTCCTTTGAAAAACTTGTAATCACTGCACAATGCTGACCACCAAATACCAGTCCATTCAAAAGCTATGGCTTGGGGCTTGTCCAGCAGAGTCATGTCCTATTACCTGACATGATGATGGAGCAGAAGGGTCACATTAAGCAGGGCCATTACATTAACCACTACCGAGAACCATATCCGGGGTTAGATTCTGTGAGGTATTTGTGGGCCAAACCCTGTGGAAATCCTAGCCCCACTGGTTAGCTAGAGGGTTGGGGTGGTGATGGACTAAGCTAGGTGTGACCAAGGAGCCTGCCATCAGTCACAGGTAAAGAAACCCACACCAGTCTGGACTGGTCAAGGCAGCAGCACCCAAATGTGCATCCTGAATAGGGTGTGAGGTGGGCCGGTCTGCAACATTCACCAGCTCATACAAGGCGAAATGGAACGCCAGACTACTCTTGGCACTGGCCTAAACCCAATGGCATGTATGAGAACTGGGTCTAGGAGTGGATTAAGTGGAGGGTCTTGGGCAACTCCCTTGGTGAGTCATAGCTCTCGCTGGTGAACATGTGGTCCAGACCTGGGGGTCAGACAAGCTGGGCAAAGTAGCTTCAACAGCTGGGTAATGTGTCAATTCGGAATGGAACAAGGTGGACTGGGCAGGACAGAGCAAACCATAGCCCACAAGCAAAACTAGAAACCAGGATGGAGCACAGGTCATGCCGAGCTAGACTCTTGCACCTACTGGTCTGCATGAGCCAGGGATGCTAAGCCACAGTGTCTAAGGCAGAGCTTGGGACAGGTGAGGGGCTGAGCCAAGCTGAGTCAGAGCAATCACTGGCATATGCATGATCTACGGCTGGGAACAGGCCTGGTTGGGGAGCTAAAGGGACAACCCTAGCTGGGTTGAGGTTCCCACCAAGGGGCGCGTGGCCTGGAATGGGGGCTGTGTTCTGATCAGGAAACGGTTGTAGCCTCCCTTGCCACAAGTGTGGACTGGGATTGGATGCACCGAGCTGGGTCAGACTCCAACACCCTCTGGTGTCCTGGAGGACCAGAGTCGATGTGGGATGGACAAGGCAAGGTCTCAACCCCTACGGAGCCATGTGTGAGCCATATGTGGGTATGGATGAGCCATGGCTGGGCTGAAACATCCAACAGCAAGGACCAGTTTGGGTTGAAGGCCAGTCAAGAAAAGCCACTGTTCCTGCTAGGACAGGAAGTGAACTGAGTAGGGCTGGCTCATGGACACACTGGTATGTGCGAAATCGGGCATTGGGAGGGGTGCTGATGGAGGAATCTGGGCAACTCCTCTGGCAGGACACAGACCCGGCAGGTAAGTGCAAAAAACATGACAGGAAACAGCCCAGGACAAGCCATGGAAAGTTGCCCACTGGCACACATTTGGCATGGGTCAGGCGAAGACCAGGCTGAATCAGTTCTCGTCATCCACTGGCAAATCCAGGCACCAGAACAGTGTGGATCAAGCCAGGTTCGGTCGCAACAAAAACTAGCGCACAATAGGGAATGCCAAGGTGAGGTTGCCTGTACTGGATGTGACCGCAGTGCCCAACCAGCACACGTGAGAACCAGGAATGGAGGGGTGGAGCTGGCAGTGGAATAAGAGGTGGTTCTCTTCCTGGACAGCTACTCCCACTGGAGAGAGTGAGCTGGGATGGGGACAGACCAGACTGGGCAGGGCTACAACACCTGTGCGATCATGTGGACCAGATCGGGGAAAAGCCAGGCTGGGCTGATTATTCCTACTGGTACAAACAAAATTAGAGTGGGTGAGGGTTGTTTGCGCTTAGCCACAGCATCAGCTGGTAGAAGCTGGCACTGGGGTCCAATTCTGTCAAGTCAAACCACACAACTACCTGGAGAGTGCATTATCCGGGAGTGGGAGAGGCCTGGGAGGGAAATAGTGGGCTCCTCCCTCTTGGGTTACCACTTCCACGGGAGGGCACAAAAACTAGGACAGGGGCTGGGGTGGCTAGACAGACACCCGACAGCATCTGTGTGGGCTGCATAGTGCAGCTGGTTAGATGGAACAAAGCTTTAATACCCATTGACATGTATGGGAGTCTAATGGGGTGTGGGACAGACTGGACTACTGCTACACATACTGGCAAGCCAGGGTAAGGGCGTGCCTGGTGGGGGTTATTGTGGGTCGCTCCAACTAGGCTGCAGCTCCCACTGGTTTATGCGAGGGCCGAGTATGTGCTGGGCAGAACCAGGCTGGACTGCAACACCCATTGGTTCCAGTGGAAGTCGGGGCTGAAAACAGAACCAACCCAGCGATTGCAACCACCAGCTGATCAGGGCAATAGACTGTGCCGGGCCCTGTACTTGCTACTACATACAAGAATCTGGTCTGAGAACACCTCAGACAAAGTTTCTTTGGGGATCTCCCTAATCGAAATGCTGGACTCAGAACCTTAACCAAGAAAAGACAGAAGACAGAACAGGTCAATCAACCATCTCAGCTATATGTTGGCAGCGAAATATGGGGCAAATGGAGACTCTATGATGGACCATGTCAATCAGTGGATTCTTCAAAGACCTCATCGTGCTTGGAGTGGCAAGATTGGCAGCGATTCATAACTGGTGAACCATCAAAACCACTTGAGCAAGACCCTCGGAGCATGCCCTACATCCGGGACCTGGGGAGGGTGGGAAATTGGGTGGGTCTTCTCCTTTAATACCCCCTTTAAACATGAAGGAAACAATATGGAAATAATAGTCTTACCCACTTCCCTATAGCCCTTGAACCTTTTTACCCTAATTAACTATGTAAAGATTGTCAAAAAATAATTTTACAAAATGAATTAATTTTAAAAATTTTTAAATCAAATAAATGTTCTCAAGGATTGATTTCTCTCTCCTTGCCTTTCAAATAATAATTTTTTAATGTTCTAGAATGATTGCATAATCCTGAGTACATTAAATCCACTAAAGTGTACACTTCAGATAGATGAACTGCATGCTATAGGAGTTAGATCTTAATAACGCTCTCTCCATTGAAGGCACAGGAAGGGCAAGAGATGATGATAGGCTTAAGGGAAAGATGCCCCAGACAGAGGTTAGCAGATCACTCAGAGAGTGGGAGGGTACAGAGGCTGGGAGACTGGCTGTTCCTAGCTGAGGCATGAGCAGCAGAGAGCAGGCAGCAGGCCTGAGGTTGGAAGAGACGGACAAGGGCTGAAGTAGCTTCAGACCTGAGATGAAGCTTGCTGGTGTTGGAGCAGCCCTGACGTCACCTAGCACTCCTGCCCCTCTGACTCTCCCCCTCCTCATTGTCTCCCTTCAGGCCTCCATGCACTTCCCAAACATAAGCTCTGGGTGGAAGGAAATGGTTGCCAAGAGACATGCACAGCCTCATTCTGACCTGCAGAACAGGGAGAGAGGAAGGCACACAAATGAACAGGCAGCGGAACCGGAAATTCTCCCCTTAAGCTGGGATGCTTTCAAGGAAATGCAGCCTCTGAACCTGCATGGCCGCCAGGGCCCAAAACGGCTTCAGCCATTGCTGTCTTAAAAGACTTAATACAGTACAGATAGCAGACTACCCAGGTTTACCTCTCTTGGGGCCTCACACATAACTGAACATGTTTTGTACTATAAAGAACTCTCACTCATCTGGAATATGGACTTAAACGGCCAGGGAAGCAAAATGGGGAAAAAAGTGGATCCATACTCACAGCTCTTCCCTCACCTACCCTACTCAGTTGATACACAATGCCAGTGAGGAATTCCTGAGCTGGTTTCAAGTCAAAGGTATTTACCTCTGTTCCTTGCATCTTGGGCATTTTCTGTCCAGCAGGCCCCATGACTACCCAGGAGTGAGCTGAAGGAAACTGGTGAGGGCTGTCCATTTATTTGGAAGAAGATACAAGCTTATATAAAGTTAAAAAAAAAAAAAACAGGGGGTGTGGAGCACGCAGGCAGAAGGGCGGTTCCAACAGTACTCCCACCCAACAACAACATTGTGACTGGTGGTAGGCATGTCTATCTCTTTGTACCCTCCAATCAAGCCATAGGCCATGCTCCATACACAGGGCAGGAAGCTATGCCTCAGGCCATGGGCAGACTTGTTACATATGGCTGCAAAACAAGATGCGTGTTACATTTAACTTCCTGGAGTTGTTTATCTGGGAAGTCCTCAGCACAGCTCATCCAAGGACAGAGAAGAGAGACTGCGGTGCAGCCCATCGCTCTTGCTGCATGCCCAGTGAACAGGCCAGGTTGGGGTCTCAGTTAGCCAAGTCTCCTGTTAGGGGCTCCCCCTGAGGACACAAGGGAAGCACGATGTGCTGTGTGTCTACAGCCTCCCACCTACTAAGCAGGCAAGGGGCACTCTCCTGCACCTGAGGAAGAGGGTTGGGATTCTGTGTCCTGTGCTCTGGGGGAAAGCTCCACCTGGCCTAGCCACACAATTTGCTTTAGTCAAGGCAATGCCTCATAGTTGAAATTTGAACTGGCACCCCTATGGGACACCGGCATCAGAGATGACAACGTAACCTATTTGTGCTACATCACTGCCCTCTGCCTCATTGCTAAGCAGAAGCTGTAAGATCCCATACATGATTCATCACAGTTTATTTTCTTTCTGTTGCAACAATAGTCATGTCCCAGCTACAAGCTACCCCTTCAGCCAGCTCCCTAAAGTGAAGATCTCACAGGTGAGCTGGGTGAGAAACGCAGAGCAAAAGACAAGGTGCTGTTTCAAGCCCAGGAATACAAGATGTATTTGTTATTGCAGCATAATCTAACTTCTCCTAATACTGCACGGACCACACCCATCAACCAAAAAAGGGCAATTCAGGAGATTCTAGAGGACTATTCTCTAACCTCCAGAACCTGGCTTTATACATAATATGTGTGTTGGATTCACAAAGGAACTTGATTCTCAATTCCTATGCTCATCATTTTCTTACACATTGCTTTCCGATTCATTATATTCTGCATGATGGTCTTGCTGCAGGGTACGAGCAAGATCATACCAGACATGTTTAAGGCTTATTAAGGAGTCTTTATTAACCAAGCTTGGTGATAGTAGAGCACAATAGCAAATCACAAGTCCATACGTCAACCCAACCAATCATAATCCAACCAATCATAACCCCAAGAGGAACAAATGGTCATCATCCTTAAATCCACCCATTAAGTTGAAGACCTATGTCCCAGCTTCCCCAGCCATATAAGTTATCCTAAAAGACATGCAACGAATAACCAGGACACACTTACAAAGAACCTGGACACACTTACAAAGCTGCAGACATTCACTTTGCCCTGGCTTCTCTGCCCACATTCTACTGCTGCGTGGCCTCACCCCTCTTGGAACTCCAGATAGTACACAAAGCAGAAACAACATTATTATAACCATTGCCTCTTCTAGGCAGTACACAGGGACCATGCTCAGGGGATTACCCGTCCTGGGTCAGTCAAGAGTAGAGGTGCTAGCGTAGTGGAAGCACCTGGCCAGAAAGAAAGTGAGAGCTCCTGCTGCATGGGCCTTTTAAAGGGGCTTGTGAGGGGAGTGGTTACACGACAATGCAATACCATCCCTTCTCAGTTAATAGGTGAGTCACAGGTGGGCAGGAGCGGATACCTAAGTGTTGTGGGCTAAGGAGTTGATTAGTGCTCTTTGGGATGGCAGGAACAGGAACTGGGCTTATAGCTAAAACACCTAGACTAATTGGACTTCCAATATCCTGGCTAATTTAGGATGTGGGGGAAGTGGTTGAGGATGGAATTAACATTCCATTGCTGTTAGGACTCACCTTCAGGACAGAGGATAGAGAACACAGCCAAATTTCATTTGCCCACTGTCAATAGGTGCTGGCTATCTCTGGCTGCACCCCATAACAGTCTCTCTCCTGCTGTGTTTTAAAGGGTCATTTAAGTCTCATTATTGAAGCATTTATACTTTTATTCTTATGTCTTCAAGAAGTCCCATAGAAGCAGCACACCCATTAATGCAGACTGAATTTAACCCGTTGTAATCAAGCCCGGTGGGCTTATTTATTTGCAGCTCTTGTTTGCACCAGCCTAGGAAAATGGTGATATCCTGAGGTAAAATCTAACAGGCCTCCTGCAAAATGAAGCCTTGCAGGCCTGGGCTTTACTGGTCCTCTCAGGAGTCAACCTGCTGCCTCTTCCTCACCCGTACAGTGCCCATAGACTCTAAAATCTACATCCTCAGAGACAACAGATGCGGCAGAAAAAGAATGGCTTCCGCAGGGTCAGCTCCTGTCAGCCTTAAAAGGCAAGTGTTCCCTGTTTTCCAGAGAAGAAAGGGGCTTGGACTTGCAAAGTACCAAGCTTAAGGTCACTCAGCAACAAGGCCCCATGTCTCTTTGTGAGTCTCCATGCAACCTGTCCTGGGAGTTCCTCACAGTTTTGCAAGCTTCCTGCTTGCTGGGTTCAGTCTCCAAGGCACAGGTGCAGAGCTGAGCCCCTAAGCAGCCGAGCCCAGCCTCCCCTGGGCACGCAGAGGCTGCATGGCATGGCAGAAGGGGAATTGCAGCAGAGCCGGAGTCAGCCGCTCGGCCCAGCAGACTTGTTGGCACGGCTGAGCTGGCAATGAGATGCTCATGCCGGGCGGTTGAATAATCAGAAGCAGTGAGGCCTGAGCTTTAACCACTATCATTTTAAAGATTATTATGCACAGTTATTTCAGCTAATTAAACCTTGAGCGCCAGCCAGCTCAGTCAGCTTCCAGCTCAGACAGACAGCGCAGGCGCTTTGTCTCTGCTTCCCCTCCAGTTCCTCTCTCTCTCTCTCTCTGCCTTGTTGGAGCTCACAGCCAAAAGGGGTGAGGCGGAAGGAGAGTGGGGGAGCAGGGGAGGACGGACAGCCAACCTCACTCCCACCTCTTACTCGGAAGTGGGACCTCTCGTCCCTGTCGTGGGAAAATCCCATGCTGTGTCACCTCCCAGGAATGGGCAGCTAGACCTGCTGGTGTAAGCTCCACCAGGGCTAGCTTGGAGCCTGCGTTGACACCAGCAGCTGTGTCAATCAGCTTTGCAGCTGGTAGCTGCAAAGTTTCAGGGAATTCCATCCTGACATCTGCGCACCGTCTGAAGGCGTGCCATCGGACGCTCAGCTTCAACGCATAGATGGGAAGGCAGCATAGCCTGATGTTTTGCTGGTTCAGTACAGTAACCCAGAGCTACATGCAGCTGTTTAATTCTAAATAATATACAATAATGCGAATTAGAAATTGAGTTACACTAGCCATATTTCAAGCACTCGGGAGGGCTACATCACGACAGGCAGTATCTGGCATGATCTTGGGACAGAAAGTCCTGCTGGTCATGCTGGCCCCGGGATGGAGGGTTTGAGCCCGGAAGTCCAAATCCAAGCTCCACTGCCGACTAGTAACCTCAGGCATTTCACTAGACCTTGGTCTTCAGTTTTCTTATCAATAGAATGAGAAATTATAGGTCCCAGGTCTCAGACATTTTATGAAGACTAAATGAAAAAGATAGGGTGGGTAAATGTGGTACAGTAGAGTAAGTCACCACTTGGGACACCCATGACACCCAAGCCCATCCGATTTCCTCGTAACATGCCTGGGGGACAGCAGATGATGCCCGTAGGACTTGGCTTCCCGCCACCCATGTGGGGAACCTGGATGGAGTTCCTGACTTCTGATCTCGGCATGGCCCAATCCTGGCTGTCGTGGGCATTCAAGGTGTGAGGCAGCAGATGGAAGATTCTCCCTCTCACTGTCTCTCCCCCTTCTGTCACTCTGTCCAAGCAAACATGTTATCTTTATATAATGGATTAAGTGATCCATGAATGTGAGACGTTCACGTAGGTGAGCTGCACAGTCGATATTAGCTCTCATTGCATCACTGCAATGCAGACAAAAGTTCACACTTGCAATGAGGCCTCACAGTCCGACAAGGATGATTTCAAGATCTCTCCTGTGCATTGCACAATGACTCTCAGAGGCAGGCAGGGGCACGAAGAGGCACCGAGCCACTTGACAGAGAAGGAAGCTAAAATCCGAAACAAGATGGTAGGGCTGGGATTTAAGCTGGGTTCACAAGTCAACAGCCAACATCTGTGGGCCCTTTCATGTTCCATGTCCTTGTTCAGCTTTTGGCTTAGCTTCCAGGGACCAGAAACAGTCCTCTCATTCTATCCCAGTGATCATGAGCCTTGGCACAGTGTTCACTCTTGCTGCAGACCCTGTAGTATAAAACCTCCACTACACCTCAACAGGATAGGTGTAGTTACTATTCCCACGTTTAGTGAAAGGGAAGGTGAGGCAGAGAGGGGAAGTAACTTCTGCAGAATCACTCAGCTAGGGAGCAGTGAAGTCAGTAAGAAGCCAAGAAAGTGGGTCCCGGCCTGGCGTAAGAGATGTCACAGGTCACTGCCCACATTGCTGCGCAACAGGTGAAGTCAGCAGCACGAAGATAAAGACCCCTTGTTCCCAGGGCTTCTCCCTTTCCCTTTGTCTTTTCCTTCCATCACCCGCATCCTAGGAGAGCAGAGGGCAGGCTCTTCTCCCAGCCTCTGGGGACTTCCCGGAGAGGTAGGATGATGCACAGAGGAGCCCTCTGTCCAGGGCGTGGCGATGACTGTGAAGGCAGGTGCCTTCCTGCATCCCCAGCTCTGAGTTAACTCGGACCATCCTAATGACGCACCATGGGATAGGAGGATCAAATCAAAGAAATGTAATCTCTCACAGTTGCAGAGGGTAGAAGGCTGACAGCAAGGTGGGCAGGACTAGTTCCTCCTCAGGACCGTGAATGCAGGGTGTAGGTGGCCGTGAGATGAACTCCCTGTGCCTTCACATGGAGTTCCCTTCCTGTGTCTGCACCTAAATGTCCTCCTCTTAGGAGGATGCCAGTCAAGTGGGACTAGAACTCTTCCTGATGAACCCATTTTAATGCACTGGTCTCTTTAAAAGAAACTGTCTGCAAATGTAGTCGCCTGCTGGGGTAGTAATGCATGGGAGTGTGGGGTCGGAGGACACTTCAGCCCACATTCAGTCTGTGCTCTTCTTGCTCAACCCATGTCTTGGCCACCTGGAGGAGCTGGAGGGGAGTGGACAGTGAGGAGCAGGTGGATGGCAGGGAGTGTTCACATAAGGGAAGCAGAGAAACTCAGAGGAACCGGTGACAGCCTGAATCACTGCCCATCGTGGATGACAGGGGACAGATCAGAGGGTGCAGCTGGTCTTGGCAATTTCCAAACTGCCCCTCAGGCCTCACTTCTTCAACTCCTTAAACCCCTCATCACAAGATGTCAAGTGGGCGTTGGTATTAGGGGGTGGAGGTGTCAGTGTTGTGACATAGCAGGTGAAGCCACCAAGTATGACACTAACATCCTATGTGAGACCTTCCTCTTCCTCTTCCCATCCAGCTCCCTGCTAATGCACCTGAGAAAGTAGGAGAACTTGTCCTAAGTATTTGGCCTCTAACATCCACCTGGATGGAGTTCCAGACTTCTTCTTTAGACTTGGCCCACCCTAGCCATTGTAGTCACTTGGGGAGTCAATCAACAGAAGAAAGATGCGTGCATGTGTGTGTGTGTGTGTGTGTGTGTGTGTTCAACTGTTTGCCTTGCAAATAAAATATTTTAAAATACTGAGGCCGGTTTTTTTTATAAAGATTTATATATTTATTTATTCATTATTTAAAAGGAAGATTTTACAGAGAGAGAAGGGGAGACAGCTCTACCATCTGCTGGTTCACTCCCCAAATGTTTGCAATGGCCAGAGCTGAGCCAATTCAAAACCAGGAGCCAGCAGCCACTTCCCAATCTCCCACGTGGGTGTCAGAGCCCATTTCTTCAGCCATCCTCCACAGCTTCCCAAAGCTATAAGCAGGGGACTGAATCAGAAGTGGAGCTACCAGGACATGAATCAGTACCTATATAAGACGTTGGCACTAGCATGTGGAGCCATAGCCTGCTGCATACTGAGCCAACCCCACTGAGGTTTATTTTTGTACCCTTCATTATGATTTGCTTTAACCAATCAAATATGGCAGAGGTGATGCTGTGCCAGTTCAGAAGCCAGACACCGGACACTCTACCGCTTCTTTCTTGGAAAGTGTAAGTCTAAGTGTCCTGGCCCACCATGCTGTGTGCAAGCCCAAGGTAGTCACAGACAAGCACACAAGGAGAGAGAGACAGAAGCCAAGCAGACAAGGACCAGGGTGCCAGATACTAAAAGAAGTTTTCTTGGGCCATCTTTCTCAGACCAGCTACCAAATGAATGCAAATGAGTGAGTGACCAAACAGAAAATCACTCAGCTGAACCCTGCCCAGATTCCTAACCCACAGCATCACGAGAAATTATATCATTGTTGTCTTAAGCCATCGGGTCTGGGAGCAGCTTGTTTTGCTGCACCAGTTAGATGAAATACTACCTGAGAGGGAGGAGCTAAAGGGGTATGTGATGACAAAGACATGTCGTCCATAGGTAGAGGGCAGGGACAGGAGTCAGGGCAAGACCCAGCAAGAGAACTGGATGACAGCTGGGCAGACAAGGTCTTTCATGGGCTGACCCTAAGATGCTTCCTCACACTCCAGGCTCACACAGGCACCTGTTCTCTGAAACTCTCCCTTTCAGACCACTTGGCCTCTATGCAAGTCATGTCTCCCTCCCTCCTGACCTGCCATTCGCTCACTCCCCCGCCGCCAGACCCAATGCAAGAGCAAAGGCCAAAAAATCCATACTAAGGCAGTGGCCTTCAAGGCCCCGGCTCCTGTCTGTCTCTCCCGCTTTGATCCCTCCAGTCCTTCCCCTCTTGGTAGTCCAGACTCACGGGTGCTGTTAGTTCTTTTCCAATGACTTTCTCCCCTTCAACTCTCAGCCGATGCATTTCATCTTCAAAGAAGCCTCCGCTCCATCCCCAAAGCAAGTCTGGTCCAGCTGTTATTTGTTCTCTCAGCACGGTATTCCTGTCCTCTTGCCAGTGGTCATTGTGAGAGCTCTGATGCCCCTGCTCCCCCTGGACTCCGGCTCCTTGAGATCGGGGACCAGATCTGCTTGTCATCACTGTTGTGGGATAAGGAGTTGGTTAGCACTCTCTAAACTGAGCACTACAGGTAATGGGCTTGGGGCTGAAAGCACCTGGTCTAATGGAACTCAGCTGTATCCAATATTGAGAGTGTGGGCTAAAGGGTAAACAAGAACTAGGTGAGAGGTCAAGAATGGAGGCAATAAAAGCGGGCCTCGAGAAAGGCGGGGGAGAGACATTTCCACCATCTCTGGTCTCCGTGTGTGGGTGCCTCATCCCCAGATCCTTCGCCATGCCCACGTTACTGACCCAGCCGGCCTCACCACATCACTGCTACATCCTCAGTGCTCGGCAGAGCATAAAGCATGCCTCAGGTACTGAATGAAGACCCGTGGAATGAATGAATGAACAAACGAGTGAGACAGCCTCCTCTCGGCAGCTTTAATAGACTTTCCTCTCTGTGACATTTCAGGCTTCCTTTCTCCTCTAAGTTTCCAGACACTTGGTCCTTCTTTGATCCCTGTAGAAGCTGCACTCAATTGGTCTAGTTAGGTTTGTCACCCCCTTCATATCGCCACCCTTGGGCCTGGCACAATAGCCTAGAGACTAAAGTCCTTGCCTTGAGCATGCCAGAATACCATATGGGCACCAGTTCATATCCTGGCAGCACCACTTCCCATCCAGCTCCCTGCTTGTGGCCTGGGAAAGCAGTTGAGAATGGCCCAAAGCCTTGGAACCCTGCACCTGCATGGGAGACTCAGAAGAGGCTCCTGGCTCCTGGCTTCGGATCGGCGCAGCTCTGGCTGTTGCAGCCGCTTGGGGAGTGAATCAACGGACAGAAGATCTTCCTCTCTGTCTCTCCTCCTCTCTGTATATCTGCCTTTCCAATTAAAAAATAAAGTAAGTATTAAAAAAAATAAAGCATAAATAGATTGAGACCCTGTAACTAAAAGCCCCAGGTCCCATTCTTTTTTTCTGTGTGAGAAGTGCAACTCAGAGCTGGCACAGAGTAAGCTGTCCGTTGTGGCTATGAGGTGGTGCAGGGGTAGGGAACAGGTTCCCATCTGAGCTGTTCAGAGGGCTAAAGACACTCTCTAGATAACTAAGCCAGGGGCCAGCACAGTAGCATTGAGAGTTAAAACACCAACTGTAACACCAGGATTGCTCAAGAATTGACTGCCCCTCTTCTATTCCAACCCGCTGCTAATGTGTCTGGAACCACAGCAGATGATGGCTCAAGTACTGAGGCCCCTGCCACTCGTGTGGGAGATCAGTGTGGAACTTGGGGCTCCCAGCTTTGGACTGGTCCAGCCCTGGCCATTGTGGCCATTTGGGGAGTGATCAAGTGGGTGGAAGATTTCTCTCTCTCTCTCACTGTGTGTGTGTGTGTGTGTGTGTGTGATTCTCTTTCTTTCTCTCTCTCTCTCTCTCTCTCTCTCTCTGGCTCTTTCTCTGCCTTTCAAAGAAATAAATAAATCTGTAGTAAGCCAAGCCAGCAAACTATTCGGGATTCTCAAGTAACTAAACAGACCAATAGCCTTCAGGCCTGGCTGGATCCAGAGGCTCACCTGGAACGATGTCTTTGTCCTTTGTGTAAACATTATGTTTTACTGTTAACCTCATGCTTAAGCAGACTTTCTGTCTGCATTCACTTTTTTAAATTGTTATGATTTTTAAGATATATTGTATGTAGTTGAAAGAGCTACCAAGAGCAGGAAGGGAAGAGACAGGGAGAGGTCTTCCACTCAGTTTCACTCCACAAATGGCCGCAGCGAAGCCAGGAGCACAGGACTTCCTCCAGGTCTCCCACATGGATGCAGGTGCCAAAGCACTTGGGCCATCCTCTGATGATTTCCCGGGCGCATCAGAAAGGAGCTGGACCAGAAATGGGGCAGCTGGGACTCAAACTGGTGCTCACAGGAGATGCCAGTGTCAGAGGCTGTGGCATTATGCCACAATGACAATCTCTCTCTCTCTCTCTCTCTATCTCTGTATTCTCCAGCTCCCAAAAGCTTCAAGCCTAAATCCCTTCTAGATGTAAGTCAACTGAGAAGACAAACTGCTCCCCAACAGTTCAAATAAAAGTTCACAAATAGAACCTCATTGAACCAGTGAGATCACAAATCTACCCCTGAGCCTGTAACAGTAGCCTGGAAGAGAACTGCTACTGTCGCTGCTCAGACCTAACTCTCTAACTGCCCTGGAGGTGGAGACTTAATCGTCGCTCTACTGAAACTGTGAAACACTGAAGGAGAAGAGCCGAGGCTCCGGAGACTGGCCAACCAGAACCCGCCACCTTCTCCCTGGCTGCTCTGTCCAGCTGCTTCCTTTCATTCCTGTCCTGCTGCGGAGCCTGCCGGGAATGCTGCTCCAGAGATCACTGGTGGCCCATCCCGTCCTCCACTGCTTCTCTCCACCAGAGAGAAGCACAGTGAGCTTCTCACCACCCTGCTTTCCCTACACCAGCCCAGAAGCCTGATAAACTGAACACTGGGCACCCTTCACTGTGGTGTCCTAGCATGGCAGCTCCCCCACCCCCTCCGCTCTCCACCAAGCTCCTCATACAAGTTGGAACACCCCAGGGAGAAGCACTTAGCCTAGCTGCTGGTTTCCTGCTGCTGCCCTTCCTATCAAGACGTCATTGACCTTGGCTCCCTTCCCAACTTGTCTGGTTTTCTTCCTAGCTCGTGCTAATGAGGCAGGAGGACCTTAAAAGGACTTCTCCTGTAACCGTGGTGTTTTGGACTCTGTCTCCCCATTGGGTAGAGACTTTGTTGTGATTCAGAGAATAGAGTTTATCCATTATTTTTAGAGGGCTAGATGGATGGGGGGACGGCTGCATGAATTGGAGCACCTTTTCATAGTTACCACCCAAGGCTCCAGAGTACTAGAAGAAAAGAAAGCATTTTCTTTGTCCTGAAATTCAATTTCCCTGATCACAGCAATGACTGACACCCTTAGCACAGCTGATTCCTATCAGGCGCTTACCCTGTGCTGGGCTCGGAGCCAAGCCTTTAGTCTACCTTCCTAACAACTCCACGATCGGGGTGCTGTCACTGTCTAGTTTCCGGTGAAGAGAAGCCAGGCTCAGAAAAAGTTGCTGCTCCATGGCCCACATGGAGAACAGCAGAGCCAGGGCTGCCCGTGCGTGAGTCCCTCCACTACACCACGGGTCCCTGTGCACCAGGAACGGCGGCAGCTCCATCCACCCTGGGTACACACTCTTCCCTGCAAGGTCTGCTCTCCTCCCCTCCACACAGGCCGACAGCAGCAATTACCTAAACCCCAAATTTGAGTAGCCAATCGTAATGAAGTGGGTTTTTTTTGTCTCATGTCACAGACCAGTGGGGTCTTCCTCCATCCTCCAGCTGACCCCCAGTGGGGGCTGGAGAGGTCAAAGAGGAAGTGCCTCAGCCTCAGGTGGACACCTGTCATAGGAGTCCACACTTCTCTGGTTGCACCAATGTGTTCACATTTGCTGAACACATCCTTTCTCGGCCACAAAGAACCACATGGCTGCTGCCAAGGTAAAGAAAGTAAAGGCTGAACCTGCTCAGCCGGTCAGTCAGGGTGGAGTGGAGGGAGCGGAGGATGGAAAAGTGCCAAGGTCCAGGCTGATGACTGAGGAGTGGGGAGGGATGGCTAGCAGTGTGGAATTAACCAAGCACAAAACTCCAAAACCTAATGTTTGGGCGGGACCTGCTTTCCATTGTCTTGAATGTTGCTCAGAAGAAGTAAGCTGACATTGAACTTCTTGGCTAGAATCCTTGTTATCTGGATTTGGGGCTGCTAATTACAGGATTTGACCTGAATTAAGAAAACAATGTAATAAGAATAACAATCCCTGACTTTTCAAACATTGGTGCTCACAAATCATACAACTACAATCTCATTTGGCCCTCACAATAACCCCATGACGTGGGTGTGCTATCTCCATTGTATGGTAAGGAAATCCATTGTGTAGTGAGGGTGATGTAATGGATCAAGTCACACAAAACTCGTGTGCGCTGAAATGCATGTGATTTTCTAACATGCTCTGAGTTTTCTCCTGCAGCTTAGCTGCCTCTTGTGCAAATCTCTATGGAAACTGACAATGTAAAGATGAACAATAATAGGATTCACATTCAAGAGATTGGGTGCTCTGAGTATCAAGGAGGAGTTTAAGTGTGCAAGTGTTAAAAGCAAACAACCTTGCTTTTCATCTCAGCTCAGGCACCTGCTAGCTCAGTGTCAAGTTCATCTATTTGCGCTCACTTTCCTCTTCGAAAAAATAAAGATGAACCGTCACTATCTGACAGGATTTGGAAGGGGACTGCACAAGATGAGACCTCTAAAGTGCTTAGCACCATCCACGGTCAACACAACAGCTTCATAAACATGGAAGCATGGAATGATGCCACAAGAGCCTTGTTGGGGACAAAAAGATGCCATTGTCCCCTCTCTCAGTCCCAGGATATGATCATGTCTCACCACACTACACCCTTGGCTCCAGCCAGGGAACCATCTGACCTAACCAGGCTTCACGTGCAACTGCCTGTGAGAAGACAATGTTCTTTCCTTTGAAAATCATCTCTGGCCACGGTTCCTTTCCTAGGCCTCCGGCTCAGTTTTGCTGCCACCCAGGGGCCGTGTCGTGCTATATCACAAGGATGCTCACAAGAGTTCCTTTGGGGACCGTGGTTTTCAGAAGACAGAGGGCAGGAGAAACAAAGTTCAACTTTCACGGAGTTGAGGTTTACAGGGTTTGAAAGAAACCCACAGGTGCGTATTTGGGTTTGTTTTGTTTTGTTTTGTTTTGTTTTTAGTGATTTGGGTTTGTTTTTATTTTGTGTGTTAATAGACAAAGAGATTCCATGTCCTGTCTACTACCCACATGCCCACAGCAGCTGGAGCTGGGCCAGGGCAAAGCCAAGAACTGGGAATTCAATCTGGGGTTCCCAGGTGGGTGGCAGGAACCCAATCTCTCCAGCCTTCACTACACCCTCCCAGTCTGCACTACCAGGAGGCTGGAGCCAGGAGCCAGAGCTGGGAATGAAATCCAGGCACCACCATGTAGAACACAGGCATCACCCCTTCTAGGCCAAATGCCAGTCCCTACAAGGTGATTGTGGTGTGCCTCTCTGCTCCATGCCACTTCAGCTCCATGGAGGTAGATGAAGCTGCAAAACAGAAAAAAGTGAGGCAGGAGAACAGGGAGCCAGGAGGAACCTGTAGGCTTCTACCAGCACCAGGAGCACACGTGCTCTGTGGCTTCCAAGGGGAGTCAGCTCAGCCAGGGCTTTGTTTTCTGCTGCAATTTTCTAGCCAGTAAACACGAACAAGAAAGTTACAAAAAGACCTTTCCTAAAGAGCCTTGAAAACAAACCAAGCACAGGGGACAGGTATCAAGGATATATTTTGAAAACTCTTAAACAACAATAACAAGATGTATCAGCAAGGGTTCTGAATAGTCATTTCTCCAAAGTTAGACCAAAGAGAAAGTCAGTCAGCATCCTTAGCCATCAGGGAAATAAAAAACAAAACCACTTTACATCCACTGGGTCGGCTAGAATCAAAAAGACAGGTGTGACTGAGGAGGCAGAGAAATCGGAACACCGACACCAGCAAGCAAGCAAGCATGCGGGAGGAACGCAGAATGGAGCAACGGCTTGGGAGAGAGCCTGGCAGGTCAACGGTCACGTGACTGAGCAACTCCACCCCTCAAGAAAGTACAGCAAAGCATCCCATGGAAATAGGCAGACGGCTTTTCTTAAGAGTGATGCCTGTAAGAGCAAGCGGTGAAAGCAACCCGAATGCCCACCACATAAAAAGGGGGTACAGTCTTACCACAGAATCTTATCAATGAAAAGGAATGACAAGTGCTCTAACGTGGATGAACCTAGAAATAGTGAGGAACCAGCGTTATGGTGGAGCCGGGAAAGGGGCTTTCTACAGACATTAACATCCCATGTGAGTGCCAGTTCAAATCCTAGCTGTTCGATTTCCAACCCAGTTACCTGATGATGGTCTGGGAAGAGCAGAGAAAGATGTCCCAAGTACTTAGGGCCCTGCCACTCACATTAGAGACCTGGGTGGGGTCTTCAGCTCCTGGCTTCAGCTTAGGCTGGCACTGACCACTGGGGGTCTCCTGGACAGTGAATCAGCAGAGAGAAGACTTTCTTTCTTTCTCTCTCTCTGTGATTGGTTTTCAAATAAATAAATACTTTAAAAAAAATCTGTAAGTCAAAGAAGTCAATCTCAAAAACTAGCCTGTTACATGATTTTGTTAATATGAGATTCCAGGCCAGTGTATACAAACAGAAGGTGCACAAGGTGCGGGTAGTATCCAGGGCTAGACGGGACAAAGCATCTTCATGATGTTTTGAAATTGCTTGTGATAACGGTTGTGCAGTTCAGGATATTCTAAGTGCCGCTGAGCTGCACATTTTTTTTTAAAGATTTATTCACTTTATTACAGTCAGATATACAGAGAGGAGGAGAGACAGAGAGGAAGATCTTCTGTCCGATGATTCACTCCCCAAGTGAGCCACAACAGGCCGGTGCGCGCCAATCCGATGCTGGGAACCAGGAACCTCTTCCAGGTCTCCCACATGGGTGCAGGGTCCCAAGGCATTGGGCCGTCCTCAACTGCTTTCCCAGGCCACAAGCAGGGAGCTGGATGGGAAGTGGAGTTGCCGGGATTAGAACCAGCGCCCATATGGGATCCCGGGGCTTTCAACACAAGGACTTTAGCCACTAGGCCACGCCGCCGGGCCGAGCTGCACATTTTTTAAAGTTTATTTTTAAAGCAGAAATACAGAGAAAGGGGACAGCGACAGGTCTGGCCACTGATTCACTCGCCCAGTTAGCAGCAGCAGCCTGACTAGGTCAGGCAGAAGACAGGCACCTGCAGCTCTATCCAGGCTTTCACTTGTGTGCAGGGAGCAAGCACTTAGACCAGCTTCTGCTGCCTCTTCCAGGCCATTAGCAGGGAACTAGAAGGTGAATGGAGCAGCCAGGACTCAAACCAGTACTCATATGGATGCAGATGTTGCAGGCAAGAGTTTAACCTGCACGCCACAAAGCCAGCCCCAAACCACCCACTTACAGTGAGTACTGTTTTTCAATGAGACCATTTTAAAAATAACAAATCAGATTCACCATCTCTGCATTCCTACCAGTATGGATAATGTGGGATGGGAGGAGCAGACCGGGCCTTCTAGAAGGCAGTTCTCTGCAGCAGTTGGCAATGGCCAGCACAGCCAGGCTTGCTGGAGGATACACTGTGGTCCTAAGGAGAGTAACGCAACTCTGCCAGCCTGGGGCATGGCTGTGAGTCTGGGGCAAGCACTCAATTCTGCAAGGTCAAGCAGGTGCTCCAGACCCACAGGCACCTGCTCCACAGACGGGGAGCAAGCCAAGCGAACTTTGGCAACAGACAGACCCAAATTGGCAGCGTGTTTCTTCTGTCCATTAGCTCTGCAACCTCAGGCCTGTCTTCCCCAGCTAAAATATTCAGTTATGATGCCTATCATACAAACAGCCCTCAAGCCCCACTCTGTTTTTGTTGTGTCGTGTCGTGCTTGGCTGACACTGATGGAAGATGTTGCCTATGCTAAGCAAATGCTGCGTCTCTGTGGATCTCCAATCCAAAGCCAGGACTATTGAGCCCGCTGCTCTTTTTGGGGCTGAAGGAGCTAAGGTTCAGAAAACCTCATACAACTTCTCCACTGTCACACGGGTAGTAAGTGGTGAAGCCCCGACATCCTACCCATTGGTTTAAGTCCCATACTGTGTTCCATGTGAGTAGTGAGGGTGGCAATGCATAATGCAGTTAAATGAACTTCACGTGGAATTAGACCCTCAGAAAAAAAAAAAATAGTTCCAAAGAGGAGTTTGGCGCCCATACTCCATTTGGGAGTGTCTGGTCCAGGTCCCAGCTGTGCCACTTCCTAACCGTGTATACCCCAGCAAGTATATAGATCCTAGTGTAACTACTTGAGTCCCTGCCACTCACGTGGGAGACTCACATTGTGTCAAAGCCCCCTGGGTTTCTCCTGGCCTGTCTTAGCTATCACAGCCATTTGGGGGATGGAACATCTCTCTGTGTCTCTTTATCTCTTCGCCTTTCTACCATTCAAACGAAATACAAAACAAATCAATAAGAAAAGTTTAAGTAATAAAGAGGCAGCATGCCAGAGTTCTTCTCCCTAAGCAATGGCCCCATGCCCAGGCTGCAGAAGGGCTCTCTGGTGGGCAAGTGAGAGGGATAATGTCCTCTTGAGCCCTTAGCCAAGAGCTGTGCTAAGTCATTGACTCGCACCTGCCAGAGACGAGCTGTGGTCCCTACATTCTCCATGATCTCTCCCCGTCTTGAAGAGACACCTGGGGAGGCAGAGATCTGTGGGAGAAATCGCATTCTAAAGGAACAGAGCAGAAAATTGACAAGTGGCTTCAAACCAGTAAGAGAAGCTCTGAAGAAAGCAGCCATGGATAAGGAAGAAGCTGCCTGCCAGGAAAGCCAAATTTCTTACCATTTTTCACCAGTAAGAAGGCTCAACTCGCATATGCTCCCATCACTGTTGCTCTTTAACAAGACACCCCAAAACTTTGTGGCTTGTCATGCATCTGTATTCTGTGGGTTTGGGATTTGGGGCAGCGAGAGGGTGAATACGGTAACCCAAATGGATGGCTTGTCTGTTGCATGATGGATGGCACCTCCACAGAGAAGACTCCAAACTCAGGGAATGATTTGGTTGCTGAAGCTGAAGTCACCTGGGGCACATTTACCTTAATGGTGGGAGACCAGAGGCCCCAGCAATAGAGTACGTTTGTGTGGCGCAACCACGTGGCCTTGGGGCACCGACACCAATCATACAGAAGCTGCGCAGTCTTCTATGACTCTGACAGCCTGGAAAAGTCCAGCAGCCACTGTGTTGCCTGAGGCAGTTGGAGCAGGATTGACAGGCAGGGATGCCTAGATGGGAGGAATGCTAGAGAATTTGGAAGCTGTGGCTGTTTTGTTTCATTATCTTTGACTGACAGACAGACAGAGCTCCCACCTGCTGATTGACTTCTCACATGCCTGCAATGGCTGGGGCTGGGCCAGGGTCACAGCCAGGAGCTGAAGGTACAATCCAGCTCTCCCAGGAGGGTGGCAGAAGCCCAATGAGTTAAGCCCTCAGTGCTGCCTCCCAGGGTCTGCACTGGCAGAGAACTGGAGTCAGGAGCTGGAGCCAGACCCTGTGTAGCCAGGTCCTCTGCTATGGGATGCACTTGAACACCCACTCCAGAGGCCGTATCCTCCAACCTTCACGTGCTGACTCCCAGGGAACAGCCTGCTCAGGCTGAGCACCACAGAGACGGTAGAGCATCTCCCCTGTCCCTTCACCTGTCTCCCACAGAATCCACCGGGAGCATCTCCCAGACACAACCATGTGGGAGCAAGATCACAGGCAGAAGTATGTAGCATATTGTGCAGTTCCACTTTGGCTGCATATAGGCAAGACAGGACAATAGTGGTTCCCTGGGGGAGGAAGGCAAAGGATCACAAGGAGGGGAGGTCACTGGGCCTCCAGCACTTCTCTGTCTTAATCCCAGGGTGGTTGCGTTAATGTATTCATCTGTTAAAAAAAATTAATCAAGCTCCGCATTTAAATTTCAAACACTGACCACATCATGCATTTTCCACTTTGATTGAAAGAGTTATCCAGGGACCAGCACTGGGGTGTAGTGGATTAAGCTGCTACCTGAGATGCCCAGAAATCTAAATGGGTGACAGTTGGATTCCCAGCTGCTCCACTTCCAGTCCAGCTCCCTGCGAATGCACCTGAGAAAGCAGTAGAGGATGAACCAGGCACCTCCACCTCTGCTATCCACACAGGAGACCTGAATAGAGTGACAGTTCCTGGCTTTGGCCTGGCCTTGTCCCAGTCCATTCAATTATTTGGGCAGTAAACCAACAGATGAAAGGTTTCTCATTCATTCTCTCTCTGCAACTCTATCTTTCATATAAACCCTTTAAAAATAGATTTATAAATATATGAGTTCTCCAGCCAGAGCACACCCCTTCTCCATCCATGCCACGTAGATCCCAGACCTTCCCACTCTGGCTGGGAGGTGGAACATGGAAGCCCCACCTCCCTGGCTGGTGTTTATTCTCCATCCACTCTGCCTTTCCAGCCCCACTTCCTTCTCCATTGGGGAATCTAAGGGTGCAGGAAGAGCCAGGCCCTCAGCGATTTGAGCCTGACCCCTGGTTTTATGCAGAAGGAAAGCAGGAAGTGGGAAGGTGGAGGGCCTTGAACGTGCACCCAGGGAGGCAGCCAGGGCCTTCCCCAGCCCCCAACCCAGGAAGCCACACACCACTGCTGGCCGCCTCTGCGGCGAGGCTCTGTTGAAGCCAGAACGTGATGTTGGTCCTCTTTTCTTCTCAGCACAGCTGAGCTCCCCACAGCCCAGTGCGGGCTTGTGGCAACCACAACTCTCCACATGGGAGTTTCTGGAAAGCAGAACATTTTCCCACTTGTTCGGCTTCCGGGACCCACCCAGCTGGGCGCAGAGCACCCGGCAGAAGGCCAAGGCTGGCCCCTCCTCAGGGCGTGATTCCCCGCAGGCAGGCCTGGGAGCTGAGCTATCTCACCCCTCCCAGAACTGCCAGAGCAGGAAGAGTAGACGCTGGGCTTCCTAATGGGCCTCCCGAGGCCTGATACATTGGAGTCCTGAAACAACAGGCTCCATGCTGCTGGCCAAGGTCTTTTCTGATCTGGCTTGGCACACCCAACCCCACTGTCCCAACACCCCATTTTTCCCTCCTTCCCAGTTAGTTCCTGTTCGGGACTGAGCTATGTGCCCCCAAATCTAAATGTTGAAGTCTTTGCCCCACTCTGTCCCTCTGAATGTGACTATATTTGTGACACCTAGGAAAGCAATTCAGTAGACACCAGGCTGTTAGAGCAGGACCTAGAACAATCTGGTGATCTTCCAAAAAAAGGAACTTTAGACATCCTTAGAGGCACCAGGGATGCCCTCACCGCAGGAAAACCTACATGCGACCCCACGGGAGGTACTGTCTGTGAGCCAACCAAAGAGGCCACAGAAGGTCCCAAACCTGCCAGCACCTTGATTTGGGCTCCAGCCTCCAGATCAGCGGCATTTCACTGGAGCAACCTAGCAGCCCACCCTCATGCCCTGAGTGTCAGCCATGTGCATGACCACCCCCTGCCCATACTGAGTTCCCTGCTCAGGGTATTGTTTCTCCCCACTCCTCTTTCCCTCCAGCAGACTCTACAGTGAGTCCTTCCTTGCCACCTGCTGAACGAGGCTGTCCCTCAAAGTAGCTGTGTCAGCAAATTGCTTTAGAGGTCCCCTCTTGGCCGTGGGGTGTGTTATGGCTTGAGCATGATTTCTGTCTCCAAAACATACACAGCTGTTTCAACTCATGGCTGACAGGTGAAGATGGAGATATGATCTAACTGTGGCCTTCGAGAGGTGAGCCTGATAGGAGGTGTTTGGGTCACCAGGGTAAGCCCCGAGGAGAGGTTGATTACTCTGGTTCAGCCCAACTCCTCTCTCTAGTTCCTGTCTCACCTTGTGATCACACACCTGCCCGGCCACCTCCACAGACACCTGATTCTGAGACTGCCCAGTCCCGATGGCAACCTTTAAACTGTAAGCTGAATGAAGCTTTTTCTTTTTCTTTCCCAAGAAGTGCAGACCAATCCTCTATACAATTTCACTTGCAGTTTTCCCATATATACAGACATAATATAAAATTTTATTTATAAGTTAGGCATAGTAAGAGATTAACAATAATAGAAGAATTACAACAATGTACTATCATAAAAGTTATATGAAGTTTCACCCTCTGTCAATATTTTCTTATTATATTGTACTAACCTTTCTTCTTATGATATTATGAGATAACTTTTTTCTAAAGATTTATTTATTTGAAATGCAGAGTTACAGAGAGAGGGAGAGAAAGAGGAAACCAATTCTCCATTGTTGGTTCACTGGCCAAATGGCCACAATGGACAGGGCTGGGTCGGGTTTGAAGCCAGGAGTCCAGAATTCCACCTGGGTCTCCCACGTGGGACCAGGGTTCTTCAGGACTTGAGTAGTCCTCTGCTGCGTTCCCAAGTGCATTAGCAATTGGATCAGAAGTGGAGCAATTGGGACTCAAATTGGTGCCTATATGTGATACCGGCTTTGTCTTAAGCCTAACTCTGTCACAATGCCAACTCCACATGATACATGTTATAATTTTGTCTGGAAATCCCATATGGGTGCCCTCCAGAGACCCATGTGTTAAAGGTTTGGTCCGCAGAGTCTAGTGTTAATGGTTATTGGGTTCACAATGGAAATTTAAACCCAGTTACAGTGTCTGAGCATGAGGCCTTTGGGAAATAGTGGGATCTGATTGGGCTGTTAGGGTGAAACCCCCAGGACCCAATCCTGTGATATGGGAAGAGAAAGATCACACAGATGAGAAGGGTGCTCCCTCTCTCCACTTTCCAGCTCACCATGGTGAATACTCCACCATCACCAGTCTTCAACCTGACCAGACATCTGCACTGAAAGAACACACACAGTTTTAGACTGTAACCCTCCAAAGCTGGGAACAGAACTCAATCTCCTTTCTTTGTAAGTAGCTTGTGCCAGGTACTTAGTTGTAGTAACAAAAACATAATACAGTCCTTAAAGAAAAGTTCTCTTTGGTGTACCTGAACTGCTGCAATCACTCCACTTCGACTTTGAGGCCAAAATCACTGTGGTACCAAATTAGCTGATCTGACGACCAAACCCTCAGGTGACTATTGGGCAGGTGGTATATACAGCGTCAACATACTGCACAAGGAGAGAGTGACACCCCAGACAGGATGGAACAGGATGAGGTGAGTAACTCATCACCCTGCTGGAAACAGCAGACAATTTAAGCTGTGTAAACCATTGATTCCTGCAATCTTCTCTTCGGTATTATCAGATCCTGGTTGCCCACAGGTCATTGGAGCTGTGGAAGACGAAACTGTGGATCGTGGGGAAGATTGTGCCTGCACTGCCATTGTAATCACCACGAATCACACTCTGGTTTATCTTCTGGAGCCATCTCCCTTGCCAGTCTCTGGCTCCGGAAATAGGGACCATACCTGACTCATCTCTACCATCTTAAGCATGAGTAACAGGTGGCTTGATGATAACACATCAGTCGGGCCTCAGCATCCCCCAGTGGGCTCTGCTGACTCACATGCCACCGTCTCCCTTTCAGTACCTGCACAGAGATTATGAAAGGCTTTAAGGCCAAAGCTTAGCATGGACTTACACATTGCATTTTTGTTTTAAGATTTATTTGTTTTTATTGGAAAGGCAGATTTATGGCGAGATGGAGAGACAGAAAGAAATATCTTCCATCTGTTGGTTTACTCCCCAAGTGGTCACAATGGCTGAAGCTTAGCTGATCTGAAGCCAGAAACCAGCGTTTCTTCTGGATTTCCCACATGGATACAGGGTCCAAGGCTTTGGGCCATACATGTTTTAAAACAAAACCCCAGAGTGACTTACTTTTGTGAATAAGATGGCTGTGTTCAGAGCCAATGCAGTGGCAAAGCAAGCTAATCCTCCACCTGTGACACTCTCATCCCATATGGGTGTTGGTTCTAGTCTGGTTACTCCACTTCTGACCAAGCTGTTTGCTAATGGCCTGAAAAAGCAGTAGAGGAGGCCTGGTGCAATATCCTAGTGGCTAAAGTCCTCTCCCTGAACGCACCGGATCCCATATGGGAATCAGTCCTAATCCCGGTGGCCCTGCTTCCCATCCAACTCCCTGCTTGTGGCCTGGGAAAGTAGTCGAGGATGGCCCAAATCCTTGGGACCCTGCACCCACATCGCAGACCCGGAAGAAGCTCCTGACTCCTAGCTTTGGATTCGTTCAGCTCTGGCCATTGTGGTCACTTGTGGAATGAACCATTAGAGAGAAGATCTTCCTCTCTGTCTCTCCTCTCTGTATATCTGACTTTGCAATAAAAATAAATAAATCTTAAAAAAAAATCACAAGATTATGGCCCAGTCTTTGGATCCTGCACCCATATTGTAGGCCTGGAAGCAGCTCTAGCTGTTGAGACCATGTGGGGAGTGAATCAGCAATGGAAGATCTCGCTCTCTGTCTCTCTTTTCTCTCTCTAACTCTGACTTTCAAGTAAAATAAATAAATATTTAAGAAAAAGAAATAGGTGGGTCTCAGGACGGGGCATCTCATGCCTGGATCCCAGACGCCAGCCACCACATGAACATGGTGAGCTGTCCCCGGGCCTGCCTGGGCTCCAGGGACTGAGCCCTTTGGGGTGAGTACACCGAGGGGGGTAGTCTCCATGATTGGGCAGGTCCGGGGCCCACCCATGGCCCTGATTAGGTGGGAGAATGGGATTGGGGAGGGGCGCAACCTTGGGACTGGGGGTTTAAACTTCCAGCAGCCAGGCTGCTGGGGGGGTCTCAGGACGGGGCATCTCATGCCTGGATCCCAGACGCCAGCCACCACATGAACATGGTGAGCTGGCCCTGGCGGCCTGCCTGGGCTTCGGGGGCCGCTCCCATCGAGGTGAGTACACAAAGGGGGGAGGTCTCCATGACTGGGCAGGTCCGGGGCCCACCCATGGCCCTCATTGGGCAGTGAATGGGATTGGGGAGGGGAGCGACCTTGAGCCTGGGGTTTAAACTTCCAGCAGCCTCCTGGCTGCTGGTGGGTCTCAGGACAGGGCATCTCATGCCTGGGTCCCAGATGCCAGCCACCACGTGCACATGGTGAGCTGTCCCCAGATGACCAGTGCCTCATTTGGCGCCAGGCTCCGCCTGCTTGCTGCCCGGCCAGGCAGCTCTGAGGTTTTGGTTCTTTGAATTGCTGCATAAGTAGCTCCAGGTTGAACCCACTGAGCTTCTAGGAAGTGAATCAATCCTAAAGACAGTAACTTTTCCTTGGTAGAACCTGTAATCACTGCACAATGCTGACCACCAAATACCAGTCCATGCAAAAGCTTGGGGCTTGTCCAGCAGAATCATGCCCTGTTACCTGACATGATGATGGAGCAGGAGAAGGGTCACATTAAGCAGCGCCATTACATTAACTAGCACTAGAGACCCATATCCAGGGGTAGATTCTGTGAAGAATGTGTGGGCCAAACCCTGTGGAAATCCTAGTTAAACTGATTAGCTTAAGGGTTGGGGTGGTAATAGACTAAGCTAGGTGTGACCAAGGAGCCTGCCATCAGTCACAGGTAAAGAAACCCACACCAGTCTGGACTGGTCAAGGCAGCAGCACCCAAATGTGCATCCTGAATAGGGTGTGGGGTGGGCCGGTCTGCAACATTCACCAGCTCATACAAGGCGAAATGGAATGCCAGACTACTCTTGGCACTAGCCTAAACCCAATGGCATATATGAGAACTGGGTCTGGGAGTGGATTAAATGGAAGATCTTGGGCAACTCCCTTGGTGAGTCATAGCTCCCGCTGGTGAATATGTGGTCCAGACCTGGGGATCTGACATGCTGGACTGAGCAAACCTTAGCCCACAAGCAAAACTAGAAACCAGGATGGAGCACAGGTCATGCCGAGCTAGGCTCTTGCACCTACTGGTCTGCATGAGCCAGGAATGCTAAGCCACAGTGTCTAAGGCAGAGCTTGGGACAGGTGAGGGGCTGAGCCAAGCTGAGTCACTAAGGGGACAACCCTAGCTGGATTGAGGTTCCCACCAAGGGGCGCATGGCCTGAAATGGGGGCTGTGTTCTTATCAGGAAACGGTTATAGCCTCCCTTGCCACAAGTGTGGACTGGGATTGGATGCACCGAGCTGGGTCAGACTCCAACACCCTCTGGTGTCCTGGAGGACCAGGGTCAATGTGGGATGGACAAGGCTAGGTCTCAATCCCTACGGAGCCATGTGTGAGCCATATGTGGGTATGGATGAACCATGGCTGGGTTGAAACATCCAACAGCAAGGACCAGTTTGGGTTGAAGGCCAGTCAGGAAAAGCCACTGTTCCTGCTAGGACAGGAGGTGAACTGAGTAGGGCTGGCTCATGGACACACTGGTATGTGCGAAATCGGGCATTGGGAGGGGTGCTGATGGAGGAATCTGGGCAACTCCTCTGGCAGGACACAGACCCGGCAGGTAAGTGCAAGAAGCATGACAGGAAACAGCCCAGGACAAGCCATGGAAAATTACCAACTGGCATACATTTGGCATGGGTCAGGCGAAGACCAGGCTGAATCAGTTCTCGTCATCCACTGGCAAATCCAGGCACCAGAACAGTGTGGGTCGAGCCAGGTTCGGTCGCAACAAAAACTAGTGCACAATACGGAATGCCAAGGTGAGGTTGCCTGTACTGGATGTGACCACAGCGCCCAACCAGCACACGTGAGAACCAGGAATGGAGGGGTGGAGCCGGCAGGGGAATAAGGAGTGGTTCTCTTCCTGGACAGCTACTCCCACTGGAGAGAGTGAGCTGGGATGGGGACAGACCAGACTGGGCAGGGCTACAACACCTGTGCAATCATGTGGACCAGATCGGGGAAAAGCCAGGCTGGGCTGATTATTCCTACTGGTGCAAACAAAATTAGAGTGGGTGAGGGTTGTTTGCGCTTAGCCACAGCATCAGCTGGCAGAAGCTGGCACTGGGGTCCAATTCTGTCAAGTCAAACCACACAACTACCTGGAAAGTGCATTATCCGGGAGTGGGAGAGGCCTGGGAGGGAAATAGTGGGCTCCTCCCTCTTGGGTTACCACTTCCACGGGAGGGCACAAAAACTAGGACAGGGGCTGGGGTGGCTAGACAGACACCCGACAGCATCTGTGTGGGCTGCATAGTGGAGCTGGTTAGATGGAACAAAGCTTTAATACCCATTGACATGTATGGGAGTCTAATGGGGTGTGGGACAGACTGGACTACTGCTACACATACTGGCAAGCCAGGGTAAGGGCGTGCCTGGTGGGGGTTATTGTGGGTGGCTCCAATTAGGCTGCAGCTCCCACTGGTTTACGTGAAGGCTGAGTATGTGCTGGGCAGATCCAGGCTGGACTGCAACACCCATTGGTTCCAGTGGAAGTCGGGGCTGAAAACAGAACCAACCCAGCGATTGCAACCACCAGCTGATCAGGGCAATAGACTGTGCCAGGCCCTGTACTTGCTACTACATACAAGAATCTGGTCTGAGAACACCTCAGACAAAGTTTCTTTGGAGATCTCCCCAATTGAAATGCTGGACTCAGAACCCTAACCAAGAAAAGACGGAAGACAGAACAAGTCAATCAACCATCTCAGCTATATGTTGGCAGCGAAATATGGGGCAAATGGAGACTCTATGATGGACCATGTCAATCAGTGGATTCTTCAAAGACCTCATCGTGCTTGGAGTGGCAAGATTGGCAGCGATTCATAACTGGTGAACTATCAAAACCACTTGAGCAAGACCCTCGGAGCATGCCCTACATCCGGGACCTGGGGAGGGTGGGAAACTGGGTGGGCCTTCTCCTTTAATACCCCCCTTTAAATATGAAGGAAACAATATGGAAATAATAGTCTTACCCACTTCCCTATAGCCCTTGAACCTTTTTACCCTAATTAACTATGTAAAGATTGTAAAAAAATAAAATAAACAATTTTAGTGGAAAAAAAAAGAAAGAAAAAGAAATAAATAAAAGAGACGATGCCCATGCTTCACATCCAATCATTTTTATTTAGTTCCTAGCTCTGCTTAGACTCTAGCTTCCTGCCAACGTGACCCTTTGGAGACAGCCATAATGGCTTCAGTAATTAGATTCCTGCCACCCACATCAGAGATCCCAGCTTTGGCCTGCAACTAGAGCCTGCCACCACAGGACAGCACATGGGACCTCTCTCTTGTCTGTGTCTCTCTGTTACTTTCCTTTCTCTTTCGCTCTCAAGTAAATATATAAACAACTAAATTTTTGAGGCCACCATTGTAGTAGAGCTGCTTAAGCTACTTCCTGGAATTCCTGCATTGCATTTGGTCACCTATTCAAGTCCTGCCTGTTCTACTTCCAATCCAGCTCCCCGCTTAGTGTGCCTAGGAAAGCAGCAGAAGATGGCACAATAACTTGGACTCCTACACCCATGTGGGAGACCTGGAGAAGCTACTGGCTCCTGGCTTCAGTCTGGTCCAGCCCTAACTTTTGTGGCAATTTGGGGTGTGAACCAGCCAATAGGAGCTCTCTCTCTCTCTGTCACTTCCCCCATCCCCTTCTGTAACTCTACTTTTCAAATAAATCAGTAAATGATTTTTTAATAAGCTTCATAAAAAGAAAAAAGCTCCAATGCTCAACGCACAGTCACATGTTATTCAGTGGTAAGGGACAGCACAGGATGTCTGAAGCCGAACCTAACAGACCTTAGCAAAGGGGCGGCTCTTCCAGCCTTCCTGACACCCTGTGGCTTGAGTGCACGGTTCCTTCTCATGCTGGGTGAGGCAGCCCTGGGCTCTCTGTGAGTTCCAGGGCATGTTTCGGAGGGTCCAGGAAAGGAGGGTAGGGCAGGAAAAACCCTAAACTCACCTGTGTGATCAAGGAGGGCTGGAAGTGTCCAGCACTGGCAGGACAACGCTTCTTTTGAAGTGCAAACAGACCTGCTCGAAGGACTGGCTCATCTGCCACCAGCTGATTAAACAAGCTGAGCAGAAAGATGTCTGGAGATGCTGGAGAGATGCTGCCCTTCTCTGGGTGTCCACCCCGAACCAGGGCCAGGCCAGCTGGGGTTAACAAGAGGGAAGCGGGCTGATTCCTGAAAGCACAGGCTTGGGTCAATGGATCCACAGCAACCAGCAGCCGCTGCCATTGGTCCACAGGGCAAGACCCAGCATCCCTACCTCCTCTCCTGAGCACCCCCTGGGGTTAAGACTCAGAGCTAGAAAGGAAGGTATCCCCCAGTTCAGTCTGTGACAAGAACTCTACCTTCGACAAATGTGGATCTAAGGGAGGAAGGCCCTGAAGCTGAAGTCTAGCACTTACTTCTGTTATGAACATGGGCAACACATGAGAATTAGGTATACCTGACACCTTCTCACCACGGATAATGATAGGTATTCTCACAGCTCATTGCAGGCATTGCAAAATCCTTGAAACCTTGCTTATTATTAGTGGGTCCGCACTGTGATAACTGGACTCACCATGAGTTTAGTGGACTAATAAATAAAGAAATATATTACTGTGTTACAAATTTGTTCTTCATATTTTGATAACTCTATTTTAGTATAAGTAGTAAAATTTGTTCTCATATGTGTTTTATTTTACCAGCTGACCAAAAGCATTCATGACACAAAACAGGGAGAGAATTTTTTACTGTGCTACAACCCCCTGAAGCAGATGGGGACAATGAGGTGTGGATTAGGTCATGCTTCTTAAAAACAGCAAAGTTTTGTTTATTTAAAAGGCAGAGTGACAAGATAGAAAAAGAAAGAGAGAGATCTTCCTTCCACTGGTTCACTTCCCAAGCAGCTGCAATGGCCAGAACAGGGCCGGGCTGAAGTCAGGAGCCTGGAACTCCATCTGGACATCGTACATGGGTGACAGGGACCCAAGCACTTGGGCCATCTTCCACTGCTTTCCCAAGTGCATTAGCAAGAAGCTGGATCAGAAGTAGAACAGCCAGGACTCAAACCAACGCTCAGATGGGATGCTGGTGTCCAAGGAGGTGGCTTAACATGATATGCCACAAAGGTGGACTCCTACATGGTACTTAGAGATGCATGGATACTAGGTGCACAGCTGGTGGATTTGTGGATAGAAGTGCAAATGAAAATACAGCTCTCACTGAATGCTTACTCTGAGCTGATCATTGTTCTAACCAGCCTTATATAGAAGATAATAGTATTGTCTTCACTGAACAGGTAAGGAAACGGAGGCATAAATATGGGAAGAAACTTATTGAAGGCTACAGAGCCATTGAGCATCTCCCAGACAAAAGCTCCAGCAACACTTGCCAGTCAGTTTCTCTGAAAGATCCAAAACAGAGCCACCCAGCGAAGCCAGGCCTTTCATGCTACAGATGGTGTGGTGAAGACAGAGGTGTAGACTGGAAGTAAACACCTAAAAATGCTAGCAGCTGGATCCTACCTAGCGTGGTAGCCTAGTAGCTAAAGTCCTTGCCTTGCACGTGCCGGGATTTCATATGGGCGCCGGTTCTAATCCCAGTGGCCTCTGCTTCCCATCCAGCTCTCTGTGTGTGGCCTGTGAGGGTAGTCGGGGATGGCCCAAAGCCTTGGGACCCTGCACCTGCATGGGAGACATGGAAGAAGCTCCTGTCTCCTGGCTTCGGATTGGTTCAGCTCCAGCCATTGCGGCCACTTAGGGAGTGAATCAGTGGATGGAAGATCTTCCTCTTTATCTCTCCTGCTCTCTGTGTATCTGACTTTCCAATAAAAAATAAAATATATTTTTAAAAATACCAGTAATATAATGGGTAGTAAGGTTATTACAGATCATCTCTTATTGTGCTTTTCTGTAGTTTGTTGGTAGTCTCCAGAATACATCTTGCTTTTGTCATCAGAAAAAAGTTCAATCAACTTTCCCTTAAAAAATGAATGAATGCGTATTGGGCCCTTTGGAAATGGAGCACTATATAAATAAAGTTATAATTAGAGTCATTCTTCAGGCAGCGATTAAAAATTACTCAGTACCTAGGCAGCTCTGGCCACGCGGGGCTGGCACTCTCCCTGGGGAAGCAGGTATGCCTTTGAAGCCTGCCAGCATTTCCCCTAAGCAGGGGTGGATGTTTGTGGCCAGGGGAGAGGTGGGGAGCCAGAGGGCTGCTCCAGGTGAGTCCACGTTTCTGGCCCTGAGAGACCCTGGAGTTAATTGGCCCAAGGAATTCTGTCCAGCAGTTTCCAGGCCAAGCGTCAGCCAGCTTTGGGTCACTCTCCAGGAAGACGAAGCACCGCATTGGTCTGCAGTTCCCACCAGTCCACACGGGGCCACATGCCTTGCTCCAAGCACCTGCTCAAAACCCTGCAGGCTCTGGAGAACAGATTGTCCATATGAAAGACTGAGGCTCAGGGGCAGGCATTGTTGCACGCAGGTTAAGCTGCTGCTTGTGACAAGGGCATAGCATATCAGAGCACCCGTTCGAGTCCCAGCTGCTCTGCTTCTGATCCAGCTCACTGCTGACACACCTCTGAAATGCCAAAAGCTCTGTGGACAAGGGCCAGTTTGTGCTCAAACCTGAACATCAACTCCAACTCCTGAATCACGGGGAATGAGAGAGGGCACAGGGACTGCCTCCTGGCCCCGCTCCTGTGCAGCTTCCAAGGAACCCTCCACTGTCCCGATGTCCGGTTCTTAATGGACGGGCCCTCCTCTCGGGAAGGGCCTCAGAAGCAGGAGCTAGGAGACAGATGTTTGAGACATTTCTAACTGCATTGGGATTGGGCTGGAATCTCTCCATGGTAATCATCAACAGGAACCCTGGGGAAGAACAACTCAGCTTTCTAACAAGAAGAAAAGGGTTTGCTTTCGAAAATAAACACACAGAGGGCCCGGCGCCATGGCCTAGCAGCTAAAGTTCTCGCCTTGAACGCCCCGGGATCCCATATGGGCGCCGATTCTAATCCCGGCAGCTCCACTTTCCATCCAGCTCCCTGCTTGTGGCCTGGGAAAGCAGTCGAAGACGGTCCAAAGCCTTGGGACCCTGCACCCATGTGGGAGACCTGGAAGAGGTTCCTGGTTCCCGGCTTCGAATCGGCACAGCACCGGCTGTTGCGCTCACTTGGGGAGTGAATCATTGGATGGAAGATCTTCCTCTCTCTGTCTCTCCTCCTCTCTGAATATCTGACTTTGTAATAAAAATAAATAAATCTTTAAAAAAAATAAAATAAACACACACAGAACTATTGCCTTCCAGGGCTCATCCAACTCTTCAGAAATTGCCTTCAGGGTCATTTCTGGCCAAAACCCATTAGCTTGTCTGACTGTCCAAAGCACCACCCACCTCCTTCCCCCAACCCTGGCAGGCAGCCAGATGCCCTTAAACGTTTCCAAAATCCAAACCCATGCTCTGAAGCCCAAGGCTTACCCCTCTGAGGCCACCCTTGCAGGATGATACAAACAGCATCTTAGCATCAGACACCTGCTACTCATCAGACACCTGACTCTACAGGTCAAGTATGTGTGTGTGTGTTGCCCTCTTCTCTGCCTGATTTGAACAGCAAGGAGAACATGACACTCCTACCTGTACTCAAAACCTGGCTCTGCCTTCCCCAGAATCAGCTCCCCTCACCTCCCTCAACCACCTCATCTCTCTCCGTAAAAAACTCAGGCCCTGGGATCAACCCAGGCTCCATTTGTTCCACTAATGAGTCTTTAAGTGTTTGGCTTGGGCTCCTGCCAGTCCAGCTCCTACAGGGAGGGGAAGGGAGAGAATGGGACAGAACTGCTGCCAGCTCAGCTCAACTGGGCCCTGGGGAAGATTGACATAGAAGCTGCCTAGCACAACATCCCCCCCGCCCCGCCCCAGGAACTTCAGAACCCATTGCCTTTCCTGAGCCTCCATTTCAGCGTCTTCCTCAAATGCAGATTCCTGGGTACATCTCCTGGACTAGAATCCCGAGGGCAGGTCTGGGAATGTGTTTTTTAAATAAATACCCTTAGAGGCTGATGTACCAGGAAGTTTGATAACCACTGCCTCAGGAAGGCAGGGACAGGGATTCCTGGCTGGCTTGTGAAATTGTGTATACACGCAGTTTTCTAGAGTCACGGCTTTGGTTAGATTCCAAAGGTAGGTCATAGCCACAACACCCTTTCTAAAGAGAAGGGCCAAGGGCTGGTGTTGTGGTACAGCATGTGGAGCCGCCACCTGAGGTCTCAAATGGCATCCCCTATGGGTGCTGGTTCAAGCCCCCAGTTGCTCAACTTCTGATCCAGCTTCCTGCTAACACACCTGGAAAAGTAGCAGTTGGTTCAAGCAAACACAAGTCCAGAATTCTGAATTTCCACCAGTATCTGGTGCTCTGTCCATTGGCCACATAGCAAAGCACACTCTCTAGTCTCCCTCACACACAGTAAGGGCCACGAGTCGAACCCTGACCAACAGAGTAGGTCTCTGCTGTGATATGAATGTATGTCCCTGGAGTCCGTATCAGTGACATCCTCACCCCTAAGGCAAGGATGGTATTGGTAGGTGGGGCCTTGCAGGAGGTGAATGGGTCCAGAGAGAAGACACCTGTGAATGTCCCCACAAAGGTGGCCTCAGAGAGCTGTCCTGTCCCTCCCACCACGCAAGGCAGCAGCCAGAAGACGGCATCTCTGAACCCGGACCCATAGCCTCGCCAGACACCAGACCTGCCGGTGCTTCCAGATGGGTCCTCTTTGCCTCCAGAACTGAGAGAAATGAATTTCTGTTGTGGATAATCTATCAGTTCACCATATCTTGTTGTAACAGCACAAACAGCCAAGACAAAGGGCACACTAAGTAGGGCGATGCTATGACAAATACTCAGATGTGGAAAGATCTCTGGAACTGGGTAACGGGCAGAAGCTGGAAGAACCCAGAGACGCATGCTGGAAAATGCCCCCACTGCTATGAACAGACTGTCAGGGGCTCAGAAGGGAAAGCTATCGGGAAAGCCTCAAGCTCAGGAGACCCTCAGTGCCACCATCAGAATGTGGATAGCTTTTGATCCGTAAAGGCCACACTAATGAGGTATCAGAAGGCACAAGAAACATGTTACTGAAGAATGAAGGAGAGGCAGCTGGCTGAGTTTTATTCACATACCAGTGTTTGGTACAAAAGTAGAACTTGTGAACAAAGAGAAAATGTATCTTAAGTTTTGCTTTTTTTTTTTTTTCAAAGATTTATTTATTTATTTGGAAAGGCAGATTTTACAAAGAGGAAAGGCAGAAAGGTCTTCCATCCACGGATTCATTCCCCAAATGGCCTCAATGGCCAGAGCTAAGCCGATCCAAACTCAGGAGCCAGGAGCTTCTTCCAGATCTCCAACGTGGGTCCAAGGTTCCAAGGCACTGGGCCATCCTATACTGCTTTCCCAGGCCACAAGCAGGGAGTTAGATGGAAAGTGGAGCAACTGAGACACAAATCGGCACCCATGTGGGATGCTGGCGCTTGAAGGAAGACAAGCCAACTGAGCCACGTGCTGGGCCCTAAAATTTTCTTTTTAAAAATGTTTATTTAGGAGGCTGGTGCAATAGCTCAGCTGTCTAATCGCTCACCTGTAAGCACCGCATCCCATATGGGTACCGGTTTGTGTCCCAGCTGCTCCACTCCCCACCCAGCTTAAGGTCTGGGAAACCAGTGTAGGTTGGCCCAATGCCTTGGGACCCCGTACTTGCATGGGAGACCCAGAAGAGACTCCTGGCTTTGATCAGATCAGCTCTGCCTGCTTGCAGCCATTTGGGCAGTAAATCAGCAAAATGAAGACCTTTCTCTCTGCCTCTCTTCTCTGTAAAATCTGTCTTTCCAATAAAAATAATCTTCAAAAAAAAAAAGTTGATTTATTTGGGGCAGGTGTGGTGGTTCAGCAAGCTGATCCTCCACCATGTGGTGCCAGCATCCCATATGGGCACCAGTTTGTGTCCTGGCTATTCCACTTCTGATCCAGTTGTCTGCTTGTAGCCTGGGAGAACAGTAAAGGATGGTTTAAAGCCTTGGAACCCTGCACTCATGTGGGAGACCCGGTAGAGGCTCCTGGCTCCTGGGTTCAGATGGGTTCAGCTCTGGCTGTTACAGCCACTTGGAGAATGCACCAGTGAATGGAAGATGTTTCTGCCTCTCCTTCTCTCTGTAAAATCTGCCTTTCAAATAATAATAAACAAATCTTTTTAAAAAGAAAATGAAACATTGCCTCCCTTGGATACTTATAGCAAAATCCAAGAAGACAAAAACCATTTTCAAGAGTGAATTTTTAATCAGCAGAGCCTAAAGATTTGGAAAATTCTTAACCTGTGCATAGGAGAGGAAAACAAAGGTGTGGCGGAGCAACCATTTGACACGGAGATTCCTGAGGCTCAGCCAGGTGCAGCTCATCGGAGCAATGGAGGACGGCTCCTTAGACCCGTCAGGCTACAGGGCTGCCCCTTCCAGGGAGGTACAGTGCCAGGGCCTGCAACAAGCATGTCCAACAGACACATCACAGGCACCTACAGGACAGCAATGCTCACCGCCCAGCAGACGCTCAAGGCTCCACTCCCTCCATTTCAGTACACACAGCAATCCTCGTCACCCAGATTCAGCCCCAGTAGGCCCAGGTACAGTGGAAACCATAGTAGCCAACTGCTTCCCTAAGGACAGGTGGCCATCTCAGCTGGTACAGAGTGCATGAACCACAGGCATTAGCTACCTCCCCTGGATTTGTTTTTTTGCTTTGTTTTGTTTTAATCTTAAGGCACACATATCTTAAGATTTATTTTTCTACCTATTTTAAAAGTAGAGAAAGAGATCGATTGTCCCACCTGCTGATTCACTCTCCAAATGGCCACATCAGCTAGGGCTGGGCCAAGCCAAAGATGGGTACAGGGGTCCAAGCCCTTGAATCACCTTCTATCACTTTCCCAAGCACATTAGCAGGGAGCTGGATTAGAAGTGTGACTTGAGGGCCCGGCGGCGTGGCCTAACAGCTAAAGTCCTTGCCTTGCACATGCCAGGATCCCATATGGGCGTCAGTTCTAATCCCAGCGCCCCCCCTTTCCTTCCAGCTCCCTGCTTGTGGCCTGGGAAAGCAGTGGAGGACGGTCCAAAGCCTTGGAGAGACCCGGAAGAGGCTCCTGGCTCCTGGCTTCAGAGCAGCTCAGCTCTGGCCATTGTGGCCGCTTGGGGATTGACTATCAGGCAGGAGATCCTTCTCTCTGTATGTCTGACTTTGCAATAAAAATAAATCTTTAAAAAAAAAAAAGAGGGCCCGGCGGCATGGCCTAGAGGCTAAAGTCCTCGCCTTGAAAGCCCCAGGATCCCATATGGGCGCCGATTCTAATCCCGGCAGCTCCACTTTCCATCCAGCTCCCTGCTTGTGGCCTGGGAAAGCAGTTGAGGACGGCCCAATGCATTGGGATACTGCACCCGCGTAGGAGACCCAGAGGAGGTTCCAGGTTCCAGGTTCCAGGCTCCAGGCTTCGGATCGGCGCGCATCGGCCCGTTGCGGCTCACTTGGGGAGTGAATCATCGGACGGAAGATCTTCCTCTCTGTCTCTCCTCCTCTGTGTATATCTGGCTGTAATAAAATGAATAAATCTTAAAGAAAGAAAGAAAGAAAGGAAGGAAGGAAGGAAGGAAGGAAGGAAGGAAGGAAGGAAGGAAGGAAGGAAGGAAGGAAGGAAGAAAGAAAGAAAGAAAGAAAGAAAGAAAGAAAGAAAGAAAGAAAGAAAGAAAGAAAGAAAGAAATTAAGAAAGAAAGAAAGAGAGAGAGACTTGAACCAGTACTCACATGGGATGTCAGAATCACAGATGACAGGTTAACTTGCTGTGTCCTAACACTAGCCCTCAACTTGCCCAGGTTTCAAATGATACCTGAGAGCGCATCAGAACCCAGGCTGAGACCCTCTGCAGGGGCGTGGCCACTATTGAGTCCCCTTCGAAGGCAATGCCCAGTGGAGCCATGGTGGGAGGCCACCCCAAAGACTTCGAATCAGCCACCAGTGTGCAAGCCCAGAAAACCACCTGTACATGGTCCAGCCCCAGAGCCATCCCAGAGGGAAGCCATCCACAGACAGCTGCCAAGGGCCAGGTCACTCCCAATGGGTCCATTCTGCAGGCTCTCTCTCCATGGGCCAGGAGGGCAGAGCCTCAAGTTGAAGATGATTCGTCTCCTCAAGGCCTTAGCACCAGTCCTGCTACTCTTTCCTTGCCTGTCTCTCTCTTTCTGAATGGGAAGGTCTGTCTTAAGCCTATCCCGCTGCTGTGTTTTGGAAGCTCATGTTTCAGGTTCCCAGCTGGAGAGCAGCTTGCCTGAGCCATGATTCATGCCTGGAGTCTCACCCACACGTGACTTAGGGGAGACGTTGCACAGATAGGTAGAGTGGCATGTTCTGAATGGTTGCGCCTGACAGACACGGAGATCCTAACCCCCAAGGTGACAAGGAATGACAAGGTCATGAGGGTGGAGCCCCTGACGAATGGGATCAGAGTCCTTGTAGGACTGCCTTGCCTCTCTCATCAAGTAAGGACACTGCAAGAGAAAACCTGTGAACATGGGACACTCAGCAGACACCACACCTGCCGGTACCTTCACTGTGGATCTCCCAGCTTCCAGAGTCATGACAAAGAGATTACTGGGCTCTCGAAGGACTTACTTTAAGATAGTGTGTCATAGCGGCCCGAGAGGCCCAAGATGGTCTCCCAAAGAATGGCTCCCTCCCCACCTTTACTGGACGCCGTGGAGAGCTTCAAGGCTGCTGGAGAAGGCTGAGCCACAACATATGGGAGCCTGGGATCCACTCCAGGCACAGGGTACCTCTACCCACAGCCCAGTCCACCCCGCCTGGCCCATGGATGGGGGTTGTCTCAACCAGCAATCAGTGTTCCCTCTACAGTGACACGGAGCACAATGAGTAAAAGAAGGGAAGTGACATACTCCATATCAGGGTATGTGTTCCAGGACTAGAACCAGCACTTGCCAACCAAGGTCTTGGTCAGGATAGGATATAGGCAGCCATAACCACATACACAAGCCTGGGCAGCACCAATTTCCAAAAAACTTTATTGTTTCAAGTGGCAAAATGTCATCGGTGTCTGCTGAGGCACCTGGCAGGGTGAGGGGGGACCTGGGGGTGGGGTTGAGGGGCAGCGTTCCACCCATTACAAAAAAATCAAAGACTTTTTTTTTTTTTTATAAAAAATGCTATAAATTGGTATCAAAAGAAAACCCAAGGGAGGCTGGAGGAAGAAGCGAGGGGCGCGGTGGGGAGAGGGAAGACAGCAGAAAAGGACCAAAACCTTCAACCACTAGTGACAGAATCCAGTGGGAAGGGGGAGGGCAGGGCAGGAGTGGGGCAGAGGGAAAGTTGGGCAGGTGATACAAAGTGCATAAATGTGCCTCCCCAGACGCTCTGCAGAGGTGGAGGGGGACAGAGGCTGTAGCCTGGGGCATGGTGGGGCTCCAGCCGTGTCCTCCTCGCCCAGGGACCCCACCGGAGTGGGCACTGCCTGAGACTGCCAGATGGGAAGGGCCTGTAGCAGGGAGGGAGAAGAAGAGGTGAGGGAGGGGAGAGTGGGGCAGCCCCCAGGTTCCTCTCCCAGGCACCCACTCTGGCTCCCTCCCTGAGTCCAGTCGTGAGCCAGGTCCCGGCTGACACCTTGAATCTCCTGAGTGCTCCAACTTGTACCAGCCCAGGAAAGCTGGCCAGCCCTGCTCAAGTGGGCCACAGGCAAGGGGAAATTTCCTTAAGCTCGGGGGCAGGCTGGGATGAGAGGCCTCCTCATTTCCCACCCCGTCCCACGCCCAGGGAGCCAAGGGCCTTACTAAGTGTTTAGAAGTTCGCATCCCCACATGTTCCTAGCGTCACCTGGGAAGGGGCTCGGAAAACTAAGGCCTCACAGGAATGCTGGAGTTTCAGGCATCCTCCAAGGCAGGCCCTGCTCACACCTGCACTCCTAGCCTGGCTACTAGCCCAGGATGGGCCCTGACCTTGGTGCCGCCTCAGACCTTCTTCTTCTTCAGCTTCAGGGCTTGCAGCCAGTTGGGCGAGGATCCTTCCGACCTACAGGGCAGGGGTGGAAGACACATTTCAAGGAAAGGGGAAATAAAAGGGGAGGTGTGGCAAGGACGGAACCACTCCCAACTACAAGAGGTGGACTGAGGCTTGGGCCCCTGCTATCCCTCTGATGGGTACATCTGGGACATTCTTTCTTGGGCTCAGTTCTCCTCATCAGTGAAGCAGGCGATGCCCAGAGCAGAAGTCACCTACCCTGAGGATTTCTCTGGCTTGGGAGGTAACGTGAGGGGCTTTCCCAGCCCCGGGACCTTGCAGGACTTGGAACGCTGTACCGCAGACTCCTTCTGGCTGGACTTGCCCTCCACCGGCTCCCCCTCCTCCGCTGAGCGGTTCCGGGACCGCAGCTTGGCCTGAGAGACAAGTTCAGACAGATGTAACAGAGGCGGAAGGACTCACCCAGCACCAGGACCACACTCTGGTTCCTCTGTGATCCATTTATCCCAATGCACAGGCAGCCACTTAAAGATGAGCTTTCCTGGAGACTAAGCTTTGCACACAGTCACAGGCAGCATACTGCTGGGGGCCAGCACTGTGGTGTAAAACATTAAAACACCACCTTTGGCAATGGCATCCCATATGGGAACGGGTTCGAGTCCCAGTTGCTCCACTTCTGATCCAGTTTCCTAACACACCTGGGAAAGCAGCAGAAACCAGTCCAAGTACTTGAACTCCTGCACCCATGCGTGAGACCTGGAAGAAGCTCCTGGCTTTGGCCTAACCCAGTCCTGGCTGTTGCAGCCATTGGAGCTGTGAACAAGTACATGGAAACTACCTCTGTCTCTCTCTGTAACTCCAAGTTTCAAATAAATTCAAAAAATAAATCTTTTCTTTTTTAAAAAGATACTGCTGAGTTACATTCAGACAAGCTACATACCCTCTGGCTGCCTCCCACCACCCCAGCCCCACAGCCATTAGCTGTGCCCACCTCAAGGTGAGAGCAGGAGTTTACCCGAGACCTTGCCAAAGTGCCCCCTCCCATCCACCTTCAGGAAATGATTCTTCCCTGACCGTAAACACCCAGACTTTATCAGTGCCCCCCGACCCAATAACCCAAAACTTCACTCAAGCTAATTATAAGTAAGGCTCATGTCCACCACCCCCCCGACCAAGATCCCCAAACCAGATCACCCTTTGATCTCCTTCCATCCCATCTGGCACATAACACAGGGTCCAGGAGGCCCAGAAGGGATCTCCCGAAACCCTCAGTGGACAGTGGAACTGACAGAGGTGTGGGGAAGGGGTCTTATGGGACGAGTACAAGGACAGACAGCAGAAAGGCTGGGTGCAAGGTGACTAGCTGCCCAGAGGCTGCACATGCAAGTTCACTGATCAGTTGGTACCTTCAGGGCTGACGGGCTCAGGCCAGGAAAGAGGTTGACTTTCAGCCCCTTGGTGCCCAAGGACATGCGTGTTCGGCGACTCTGAGGCTCCTCCACAACCTCCTCATCTGAGGACGGCACCCGAACAGCTCGCGGTTCTGCAGAGGCCCGGACAGAGGGGATCAGCGTGGAGAGCATCCCTTGGTGCCCACCCTGCACAAGCCTGGCTTGATGACCCCCCAACACAAACAGACACACCACCGAGGAAGGCACTGCTCCCACCTGTAGAGTCCTGGAAGAGGCGTGCGTCCGACTCTGCCGCCTCCGACAGGCCCAAGGTACCACCAGGCCGGATGGCTGGGGCCCGGTGGCCACGCTTGCGCCCCAGGTTGGCACGGCTCCGAAACATAGCACTGTCAAGGACCTCTGTATCCTGTTGGGGACGATGGTTGCTGTCCCACCCACAGGAGCCCCGCAACAGCAGCTGGTGGAGCTTCCTTTACCCAGACCCTCCCCCCAACCCAACCCTCACAATAGTCACTTTCTCCCTTCAGGGTTGAGGCTGCTTAGGCAAAGCTGTGGCTCCAACTGCCATGCCCCTGCTCCAGCTGCAGCCCACCCTCAGCCCTGGGCCCACCTTCCACTGACCTCAATGAAGGAGAAGTCCTGACTGGGGGTGCTGGGCGGAGGTCTTTGGGGAGGGCGCCAAGGGCTCAGGCTTGGCCCCTGCTCGCCCTGCCCAGCCCCTGATGGGCTCCAGGTACCATCCATTTCTTCTGCCCGGCTGGCTTCACCATCTGGCTGGGGTCTGCAGGATGGCAGAGGCTCCCCTTGGTCAACACCTGCTGTGGCTTCTTCATCCTCTGAGAGACTCCCGAGGCCCGGAATAACTGGTTCCCTAGGGGAACTGCTGGATGCCAGCAGGCCCTCCTCCGGCAGGTCCTGGGAGCCAGATGGTGGGGAGCGGGCCAGAAACCCACTGGGGCTACAAGGGGATGCAACAGAGAGCAAGGTCACGAGGAAGGTCCATCTCCTCCTGCTCCCACCTCTCCCTCCCTCCCTCCTTCTCAGGCTCTGTCCTGATTCCTTCGGCAATGTCAAGGTCGGGGCCTTGAGTGGCATAACACACAGGGAAAGGAGAGCTGGGCTGGCCTGGTGGAAGGAGGGAGCGTTCAAGTCTCCCATCCACCACTTGCTAGAGATGTCGCCTGCCTTATCTGAAATGTTTAGGGCCAGAAGTGTTGTAGATTTTTTCAAATTTTAGAATAGCCCAGATTTAGATACACAGGAAATACCATGGGGACAGGACCCAAGCCTAAACATGAAATTTAAGAGGGTGCCATGTACATCTCATATGTTTAGCCTGGACGTGATGTTAAGCAATGTGTTTAGTGCACCTGCATTCTGACAGTCACCCACCATACAGGGTCAGGTAGGGAATTTTTCATTTTCAGTACCAGCTATGCATTCAGTAAGTCCCAGATGTTGGAGCACTTTGGATTTCCAGATTAGGGATGCGCCACCTGTACCTGTTAGCACCTTAGGTTTCTCTAACTATACAGTCACACTGGGCTGGCATTGTCGTGTGGCAAGTAAAGCCGCCACCTGCGGTACCGCCACCCCACATGGGTGCCAGTTTGATTTCTGGCTGCTCCACTTCCCATTCGCTTCCCTGCTAATGAGCCGGGAAAAGCAGAAGATGGCCCAGATGTCTGGGCTGCTGCCACCCCCAAGGGAGCTGGAGGAAGCTCCTGTCTCTGGGTTGTCATAGTCATCTGGGAGTGGAGCAGAGGGGTGAACCAGCAGAGGGAAGATCTCAGCCTCACTCTCTCTCTCCCTCTTCCCCTTTAACTCTCTTAAATAAATAAACCTTTGGGGGAAAAGGTGAGAGTACCAAGTACAGAGCCAAGCATTCCGAATGTGCTTCAGATAAGACGGGCTGCCTCTGCAGCAGTTGCTGCTGTGCCTGCTATAAAAGCACGCCCTCCCAGGAGCACCTGCTGCTGCCTCAGCCTTGAGATGGGCCAGGTGCTGGCCTGCCTGCCCAACCTCCCATCACCTTTTTTGTTTTCTTTCAAGATTTTTATCGATTTGAAAAACAGAGTTAGAGAGAGATAAGGAGGAAAAGGAGAGAGAGAGAAAGTGAGTTTCTACGTGCTGGTTTATTCTCCTATTGGCCACAACAGTCAGGGCTAAGCCAAGCCCGGAGCCTGGAGCCAGGTGTCTCATTTGCATCTCCCGCATAGGAGCAGGGGCCCAAGCAATTGGGCATCTTCCACTGCTTTCCCAGGTGCATCAGCTGTGGGCTGGAATTGAACCAGGGCATATATGGGATGCGGGTGTCACAGACAGCGGTTTTATCCACTTCATCACAATGCCAGCCTAGCTCCTCCAGTCATCCTCAGCTCCTGTACCCCAATGCCATCACCCTTTGCTCCCCAGTCTCTCAAAGCCACCATGGATGACAGTACAACCCCAGCCCTTCCTGATCGCAATTCAAGTGAAATTTCAAGTCCCTGCCTGCCCCGCCCCCCCAGCCACCACGGGCCTAGTCAGCCTCAGAACATGATCTGCCTGTGCCGGTACCTGCTTCTGTCACTCTGTCACCACTGACCGTCTGGGAACACATCAAGGACAAAGCCGGGGCCCTCTGCTCCTTTTTGCCTGTATTCCCCCAGCACCTGGCCTTGTGTCTGGCCAGGAGCAGGACCAAGCAAATGTTTGCAGAAGGAAAGAGACACTGGGTCACCTTGGACCTAGATGCAGCTCAAGCATCTTATGCCTGCTGCTCCCGCCAAGCAAGACACAGCCATGCCCCCAGAGGTACTTCCTCAATGTGGAAGCTGCCTCTCCCCAAACCTCACACATGCCACACACCACCACACAGAACCACACCCAACACACTCAACACCACGCACACTAGTGTGGGAAGGATAACAGGGCAGTGCCCAGCAGCCAGGACGCCCAATTCCTGGCGGGATTGGCAGGGGGAGGAGAATGAGGCAGGTGAGTCAGTCTAGAACAGGAAGAGGGGGTAGGGAACATGTCAGTCTGTCCTTCCCCAAGCTGCTGACAGATGGAAATTAAAGCGATCTGGGAAGGGGGAGGAGGAGCGAGAAGGGGAGGGAAGGAGGCAGCAGCATAGCAGGGCAGTGGCAGACCAGCAACCCTGGCTGGGGGCCAAGGCCAGCTCAGCCCGACAGGCAGCTTAAAGTCAAGGAGGCTTGGGAAGGCAGGTAAGAGCGAGGACACGGGGCCCAGAGCCTCTCCCTGGGGTGGGGCGCAGAGGAGGCTGTGGGCAGGCCCTGCGGCTAAGAGGATATGAAATGGCCCAGGATGGGTGGGAAGATCCACTCCCAGGTCCAAACTTGCCTCTGACCCACGTGGGTAGAGGTCAGGGGTGGGAGTCTGGTAGGTTCCTAGAGGGGTGACAGTGAGAGGGGCAGGAGAAATGAGGGTGGAAACCAAGAGAGCATTAGAAAATGCAGTGTGACTCTGCAAAGCTGGGGTCCAGGCCAGGGGCAGGAGATGACCAGGCAAACAGGGGCCAGTGAGTACCCTAGCTCCAGGGAGGACCCAGGAGCACAAGCCTGACCAGGACGAGGCAGCCCCAGACCCAGAGGTCTCCCAGCGCTTGTTCCATCCCCATCCCCTCACCTCCACAAGGTCTCACAGCTGCAGCGGGCAGGGCTGCAAGGCAACGGCTATCATTAGAGACACCTTTGTGTATTACGGGGACAATCACAAGAATGTCCCCAGGGGCCTGCTTTATGGACACCTCACACCCAAACTTGCACAATAAATGCAAAAGCAGAGATCTAATGCTTTCCCAGGGGTTATCACACACACCAGGCCGGCCTACCACAATGCAAGTACTAACGCTAGACCAACTCTGGTACTAGCGGCAAAGTACTTCCAATTTAAAGGTTGGGAACTGAAGGCCCTCAGGGAAGGGACTTGACCTAGGTAACAGAGGTGGCGAAAGGATCAGGCAAACCTGGCAGGCAGGTGCAAAGCCAGGCCCCGAAGAGCCAGTCTCAAAGCCTTCTAAGGAGAATCTCCAAAACTCCACACTCGGAACACCAGCTCCATGCTATCTATCGCAAGTGTGGCAAAGACTGCAGCCCTCATCCCAAGCGCTCAACGTCTGTGCCAACAGAGTACGTGCCCTAGACCTGGCGCAGCCAGAGCAAGTGCTGTTTTCCAAACATTCATGGACTGGGATGCTTTAGAACACATCTCAGAAAAGGCAGCCTGCGGACACATGAGGCAAACAAGCCCCTCCAAACCAACTGCCTTCTTCTCTCCGCTTTGGAGCGGGCAAGGAAGTGAGGCTCACCTACATGGCATCACAGCTCAGTCCAGGGCACAGCTCCTGTCAACACTGGTCACAGGCACATGGCTGGGAGGACCTGAGCGCTTTAGGATCTGGTGGAGACAGGAGCTCACACGGCCTGACCCTCAGACTGGCACTAGCAATGGTGAAGTGGGAACCTTGGGCATCCCAAGAGTAACATTCAGAAAGATGCTCAGCAGGTCTGGCAGCTCCTCTGGGATGCCAGGACCCCCGACACCTGGTCCTGTGCATCCCTCCCTTCCCTGAAGGCCTCATCCCAGCCTCCCTCCTTCCTGGTCTGATCTCCCAGAAAGCCCCCTTCTCCAGCAACCCCCAGGCACATGGCCAGTCCCATGCTCCCCCCCCTTTTCTTCCACCCTAAATGGTATCTCCCAATCCTGCAGCCCCATCAAGGAAGCACTCCAGCCCCTGCTCTCCAATCCCCTACCCAGGAGTGCCCTCACTGCCCAAGCCCAGTGAGAAGCTCCATGCCTGGAAATGTTAACGTTCCCTATCCACCAAACAGAGCAAAGCCAGATCCCAACGGGTGGGAATGTTAAATGAAATCGATGCAGCCCCGTGCAGAGCCATCCGGTCACATTTTAGGCCATTCATGAACCAGGCCTATCCTGGAAACTACCAGTCTGTTCTCTAGCAAAGTTCTCTTTCAGTACTTGGCTTACAGAGGTCAAGGTCACGGGGCCGGGAGCCAGGCCCCCACACCCTTCAGGTGCTCTGTGCAGCTCTATGACACCAGTAAGCAAGAAGCTCCAAGTTCCTAACCTACCAGCATCAAAGAATGCCACCATTCACTCTGCTCTGGGCCCAGGCCAGGAACACATGGATTCCTCCTTCCCATGTTCCTGACAAACACCCACACCGCCCGCCCGGGAGCCCCTTTGGTCTCAGGGACAGGAGGCCTGGGAAACAGCCCAAGAGTGCCCACAGGTGGCACCTACCAGAAACCGAGCCAAGATGCAACAGGTACTGTTCCCCTCGCATGAAGCAAAAGCACCAAGGCAGCCCGAAGCACGGGTTGTGAAAGAGTAAACATTTTACCCTCTCCTGTCTGGCATCCAATGTCAAAAAACTGAACTGAATATTGACAGTCCAAAGTGTCTCCATCTCGTAAACAAAGTCCTTGGGAAACACTGCTTCTCTGCCCCCGTGAAGAGGGCCTGCTTTTTTGCAGACAGCCTGACACCTCCTCCTACCCCATTCCCACCTCACCACAGGGCTCCCTTACCTGGCTCCAGAGCTGGAGGCATCTCCCGTTTCCATCCTGGGATCTTCTGGGTGGGTCTCCAGGGAAGGTGAGGTGCTGTCTTCCCGCTGGCTCTCAGACCCACTTGTCTCACCGACCCCCAGCTCCCGGATCTCCAAGGCCTCGCCGGCCTCACTGGTTTCATGGCCAGGGGACAGGCCACCACTGCTCCCAAGGCCCAGTTCCAGGCCTGGGCCCACCTCTCCCACCCCACGTTCCCTGGCTTCACTCAGGGCCCCAGAGAGCTGCACGTTCTGGAGCCCCAAGTCCTGGGCCCAGTCCATCTGCCCCACTGCGCAGCCCCGAGAGCCCCCGGCTTCCAGCTCGCAGGGCACCTGCAGATTCCTCAGGCCCAGCTCGTTGCTCCAGTCCATCTGGCCCACGCCGCGCTCCCTGGGCTCTGCAGGGCTGCCTCCTGCCCCTGGGGCCATGTTTCTCAGCCCCAGGTCAGGCGTCCAGTCAGCCTGTCCCACTCCGCTCTCCCGGGATTTCAAGAACTCTCCGGCCTCCATACCTGGCCAGTCAGTTTGCCCTACGCCACTCTCTCTGGCTTGGCTGTGGCCTCCCAGCTCCCCTACCCCAGCCACATCTCTGCTCCTCATCCCCACATCAGAGGTCCAGTCCTTCTCCCCAGCTCTAAGGCCTCTGGGCTTTTCATGTTCTCCAGTCTCCAAACCGCCAACCAGGCCCACGTCTCTCAAGTGCAGGTTGTCTGACCAGCCCATCTGTTCCACAGCATCCTCTTGGGCCTCACTCAAGTCCCCAGAACCCACACAGCTGGACACTTCCAGATTCCTGAGACCCAGCTGGTCAGTCCAGTCCACGGGCCCGGCTGTGGTCTTCCCAGGAGACACAGGGTGACCCTCTTCCACTTGGCTGGCAGGGCTCTGGCCAGCACCACTCGCTCTGTCATTGCCAATGATACCAAACTGATCACCTCTCCCGGCGGCCTCAGCGCAGAAGTCCCTGTCCCAGTTTCGCTGCCCGGGGCTAAACCCTGCCTCCATCTGGGGGGCCTCACCGGCCCAGCCTCGTTTGCACACCTCGCTGCTGGCAGTCAGGTCGGCTTCACCAGGGCTCTGGCCACCTGCCTGCAGTCTCCCTTGCAGCCTTCCAATCTCCTGGCTGCTGTCGCTGCCTTGCCAGCCGCTCTGGTCTCCCTGTGCCAGTGTCCCCGCATCATGCCGCTGAGGGGTGTTGGAGCTGAACAGACCTCCCGACTTGCTCTCTTCTGGCCGGCCTGTATCCCTGCCAGCCTCAGCACCTGGCAGCTTCTTCTCAAACTCTTCATCCTGCTGCTGGGCTTCTTCGGGACTGAATCCCGAGCTCAGGGTTCTCAATGCAAAGCCTCTGTCCTGGGCACTCGGGGCCCTGGAGCCGCTCCCACTGCTGTAGTCGCTCAGCCAAGCACTCGTCCCAAACTCCCCGTCGTGCGCAGCTGCCCGGCTGCTGTAGGTGCCAGGCAAGGAATCCCTCTTCTGGAATTCACGATCCTGCTCCTCGACATCCTGCCTGCTGTAGCTGCCCAGGGGGTCCTTCCTCCCTACTTCCTGCTTGCCTGCCTCCTGTCTGCCACAAGGGCCCAAAGAATCCCTCTTCCCAAACTCCCAGTCCTGAAGGTTCGCATCGTGACTGCTGTAGGCACCCAGCCCATCTCTCTTCTCAAATTCCTGGTCCTGGAGCTCGGAGTCATTGCTGGAGTAGGTGCCCTGGGAATCGCTCTTTCTGAACTCCCAGTGCGGAACGCCCTCCTCGGGACTCTGTGTCGTGCTCAGCAGGGCTGGCTTCCCAAAGCCCCCTGGGGCAGACACCTCACTCCCATCTCGGCCGCCACCGACCTCCATCTCCTCCGGACTGATGCCAACACACCTGCTGGCCCACTCCCTGGCATGCCCTTCCCCTGCTCCTTGCCCATACTTGCTGCTCCAATTCTTTTCTCCAAGGCCTGGGTTTCCTCTGGGGCTTGCACTCCCCAAGCTGTATTCCTGGGCAGTATCTTGGGACCAGCTGGAGCTACTGAAGTCTGTGGCACGTGTGTCGGCTGTAATCCCAAACTCACTCTGCAGATCTTTCTGGGCCCAGCCAAGGAGTCCCTGGAAAATCAAAGTGGGCGGAGGGAGAGACAAGAAGAATCAATGCTGGAGTCCGTTGGGGTGGGAGTCCATCTACTACAGCTGCCCAGTGCCTGAGAGCCCCTCTCTGGCAACAGAAAGCCTGAGTTTGGCTCCAGCTGTGTGACCTTGAGCAAATGAATTCACCTCTCTGAGCCTCAGAGTTTCCTCCCTAGGCAGGCACGATTCCTACTGCATGGAGCTGCTTAACCAAGCAAGATCAGTGAAACCAAGCACTCAGCGTAGTGGCCTGGCACAGAATGGGCACTCAATCGATGGTCCCATGGTCATGTTTACAGCCCTTGGGCAACACCTGGCTAAGGGCCAGAAGAAAGTCTGCCTGGAGGCGGGGTCTCCATGTGGAGGGGAGCAGGGAGAGGCAGCCCGCTTTCAGCCGGGAGGGGTCAAGCCTCAAAGCCCCTCCACAAGCTTCTCTCCAAGGTAAGGTCCCACAAGACAAGGTCTCTACGCCAGGCAGCAGGCAAGGACCCAGGCCCTTCCCGCCAGCGAGTGCCCTCTGCCCAGTCCTCTCCCCGGAAGACCTCTGAGCTTTCATCTTGCCTGCGGAAGAGAGGAGAGGCAACACCCTGGCAAGGCAAGGGGCTCCCCTTCCCACCCCCACCTCTCCCTGACTCACCCCGGAGAGCTTGCGGGCAGGGGGCTCAGGGACACGCAGCCGGCCAGCTTCATCTCGCAGAGCTGCGTTGGCCAGCAGGCGCTCCAGCACGGACATAGCCTCCCCCGTGTCCCCAGCCCCAGACATGGTCCCTGCCCCCCAGATGGCCTGAGGCTGCTGGGTGCGGCAGGCAGGGAGGCACCAGGATGGGGTTAGGCTGCTCCCCCAGCTTCCTAGCCCAGACCTGTCTGACGGCTCTGGCTTCTGGCTCTCTCGCCTGCCCCAGCCCCACTCTCTCCGCTCAGCTCCACTCCGGTTCCCTCCAGGAGCAGCTGCGGCTCTGGCAGCCCCGCCCAGAAGCCCAGAAGCCGGTTGAGTCACCCACATCCCGGGACAGACACACCCACTGCAAGAGTCAGTCTGGTCTTAACCCCTTCCTGCTCCTCTCCTTCCCACCTTCCCCATCACCACAGCCCCCCCCCAAGACTTCTCCTTCTCTCCCCCCAGCCTAGGGCAGGCTTGAAAAGTAGATTTCAAAAGAATACAGGGGCTCCTAGCCCTTAAATTCAGAAGCAGCCCAGTAGGAGAAAGGGCACCGGGTTGGGAACTGCTGTGCTGGCCCAGGCCCAGTGACAGGCTTAACTTGCTGGCTAATCGTACATAAGGCCCTGCCTCCTCTGGGCTTCGGCTACCAGTCTACAGAGCAAGCCTTGAGCTCAATCAGCACTAAAGTTGGTAAAAACCAACAGCGCACACCTGTAATGAGCCCCACGCCACCCTTAGTACTTTACCCATCATTCACTCTGCTACATTTCACCTGCTATTTCCATTTCTCAGAACATGACAACTGAGGCAGAGGGCAGACAATCAACCTATTCCAGGTATTGGGCAAAGAAACAGCAGAGCCAGGAGACAAACCCAGGCAGTGTGGTCTCAGAGCCCACGCTCAGAACGGCTACACTGTTTGGCCTTACACATCCTTGGTAACGATGGCATGAACACTTGGCCACATTTTGTACCAAGTGCCCTTCCCATCTCTGACCTACAACATAAATCCAAGAGGCAAACGCTGCTAACTGTGAAAGGAATCAGAAGCAAGGAGGTTGAGGGACACTCCAAGACCACAGGTGTTGCGACTCAAACTTGCACTAAAACGTGGTCTTGTACAACTCTGCCACCTTCGCCAACTCTATGCCCAGGCCCCACCTCCTCGTGTCCCCATCCTCACCTCGGAGCTGGTACTTGACGGGGCGTCCTTCGGCTCAGCTCCAGCTCCCCGCCTCGCACTGCCAGCACTGGGTGGTGGTGATGCCAGGAGGTCATCCAGCCAGCGAGAGCTGCCTTCAGGCCCTGTGGGCTCTGGGGACGCTCGACAGGGATCAAGCACCTCTGTCCTGGGCTGGGTGGTCTCGGCCCGGGCGAGGGTCACCGTCTCCTCCTTGGCAGGTATCGCCTGCCCAGGGTCAGGGCCATCAGCAAAGAGGACGCAGGGCTGATGAGGGGGTGTTGGCTGCTGCTGCCCTAGAACTGGCTCCAGCACGGGCAGGGCTGCCTCCCTGGTGGCCAGCGGGAGGGGACACTCCTGTCCGGCCACAGGCTCTCGTTCCTGGTATCGCTCCTCTGCCTGGAGCAAGGGTGGTTCAGGGGAGTCCCTGCTTGGAGGTTGGGGTTCTGGGGAAGCAAACGGGTATTGAGGCTGACTCTCCCCATTGCCCTTCAGAGGCAGGGAAATGCCTGGGTCATTCCCCTGAACCCAGGAAGCAGGCCTTCCTGCAGCCCCAGGAGCTGACCCGGCCCCATGACCCTGCTGGATCACTCCTTCCTCCCTGCTGGCCCAGGTGCCAGCCTCTGCGGCCTCAGCGGCCTCACTGGCTTCGGTGATGGGAGAAGGGGGTGGGGAGTCCAGCCGCCACACCCCCAGACCCGAGGGTCGCGTGGGGAATGTCCATTCGAAGGACTGCGACAAACTCCAGTTGGACTCTGTCCCACTCTCAAAAGGACGATCCAGACATGACTGGCTGCCCTGGCCTTGCGGCAGTGCAGCCAGTGAGCCCCCCAGCTTCTCCTGGTCCTGGCCGCCGGGTGGCTGGAGCACCCCTTCAGAGAATCGACGCTGGGCAAGGCTAACGGGGCGGGGTTCAGGGTCACTCTTGGCCACTGCCTCCTCCCCACGTGGGAACATCGGAGTGGGATCCAGAGACCCACGCCCCTCCTCGGTGGGGTGCTGGGGGGATCCGGGTAGGGGTGCCTCAGGGCCCCCAAGAGGAGGGCTGCTGGGTGCTGGGGCCTCTGGGGCAGGCTCAACAGGGTGTCCTGGGCTAGGGCTGTGACAGGGGCTCTCATTAGGGACGGCTGCCTGTGGGGAGGCTGGAGTTGCAGGGATGCTGGGGGGAGAGTGGGGAGCTGCTGCAGGGCTCCAGCCTTCTGGTAGCTGAGTGTGGCAGGGGGAGTGAGGTTGAGCAGCCTCTGGGGCAGAGGCCGGGGAAGAGAGGCCCAGGCTAGCAGGGACTCCAGACTGTGTGGCAGGGCCTGGACTTGAGAGGTCCCAGGGCTTGGAGACCTGCAAAAGAAAAGTCAAGCACTGTTACTCCTCTCTCAGCTGGGTGAGGGAGGCCTCTCCATCCCCAGAAGGGCCCAGACTGGCTGCTCCTTCAGGCTCTCACTCCCAAGAGGGGAGGAGGAAACCAGAGCTCAGGGCGGAGGAAGAGGTTCTGGAGATGACCCCAGGAAGGAAGGGCTTCTCAAACATCCTGGGGTCACGGAGCTGTCCCTTGGGCCTTGTCCACTCAGCCTCACTCACACCATTTCAGCTGGCTAGAGCCACCGCCTGTCTAAAGCACACCTAAGGAGCCCCCAGCCAGGCATGAGTCATGGATCCGGGGTCTAACCATCTGGGCAATCACTGAATAAGAGGACCCTACGGCCAGCACAGCTCCAGGGAAGCGCCAGGGTTGGCAATTTGCCCCACTGCCCTGTGGATTTCCAGGTCCCAAGACTTCTGAGAGAGGCAGAAAGGCTATGGAACTCCGGCAAAGTGAGCTGGGGGTGTGACCATGACCTCCAGGGGCAGCACCCCCTCTGCCCTATGTGTGCAACGGGGCTAGGACAGGCAAGGACTGCATGAGATTCACGCCGCCCTGGGGTGGGTAGAGAGAACTGAAGGGCTGCTGTGGGACAGCAGGAAGATAATGGCTGGAGCAGAAGGTGGAAGAGGGGATGCCAAGCCCTCCACCCCCCCGGCCCCGCCCGGGCAGGCTGTGTGAGTCCCCAGACAACAAAATGAGTCTGACTGGCTCCATCTGACCTTTGGCCTCCCCAGAGGTCAAACTCCTCTGGCCTCAGCCTCAGCAGCACATTTTTTTTTCCATCAGCACCTCCCAGGTCTGGACAGAGGCGAGGGTCCCTTCAGGTCCCACCAGCTTCCCTCTTCTTGAAAATATTCCAGTTTCAGAGGTTAGCCCTTCCCTGCTATGGTGCCCCCAAGCCACCTTCCTCTAGCACAACTTTCATAATTCACTGCAATTTCCACAGCCAGAGTCAATCCTCCCAACACCTCGGCTCCCTGTGCTAGAACCCCTTTTCTTCAGTCCCCAGTAACTCCAGGACCCACCTGCAAGGCCCCAGACCCCTCCCCTACTTGTGCCCACCATCCCTCCACAATGCCACCCTCCTATTGTCTCATCCATCTCCATCCCTCTCTGCCCAGCTCACTCTTGTCTGCGGTTGTTTCAAAGGTGTATTTATTCATTTGAAATAATAGGAGGAGACAGAAAAAAAAAAAAAGGAGAAATCTTCCCTCTTTGGTTGATTCCCCAAATCAACAGCCTAAAGCCAGGTCTGGGCCAGCCTGAAGCCAGGACCCAGAAACTCCATCAGGGTCTCCCACGTAGGTAAGTATCTGGGCCCTGGTGCACTGCCTCCCAAGGCACATTAGTGGGAAGTTGGATCAGAAGTACAAACTAGTCCCAAACTAGCCCCACACGCCAACCAGGAACTCAGACGTGGGATGCAAACATTCCCGCCTGTGACATTACACTGGCCCCAAAACTCGTCCTTCTTATTCCAATCCCCTCGTTCCTCAACTCTTCTCAGAAGCGCAGTCTGCCGACCCTACTTGCATCTCATCTTTCCCATTCCTCTCCTCGTTTCTCTTTCTACCTCTTTGAACACGGCCCTCGGCTCCCTCGCTCCCTTCCCCACACTGCTCAGCTCTCCACCAAGCCCAGCCCCACCCGAGCAACAGAATGAGGCTGAAACACGCAGCCATGACCTCACTTGATATTCACCACTGACTCAAACCCGGCCCAGAGCTGCCTCCCAAAATCCTAAAATGTACTTCCCACTTCCATCTGCTCCCCGACTCTCCCAGGCAACACGTCCACATCTCCCCTCCAGCTCCAACACTTCCTCACCCTCTCTCCTCCGACGGCCTTGGATGTGCTTCTCCAAGAGCACTCCCTGCCACGTGCAGGTGAGCCCAAAGTCCTGCCCCCTCCCATCACCAGGCACCGTCCTTGCTCGTGGCTAGGGCCAGCTCCTCATCTCTCCTCTCTCTTCTGCTTCACTGGCTTTTCCCTCTCTACTGGATCCTTTCCATCAGCACACCAACTGCTCTCATTTCTTCTGCCTTCAGAAAACAGCATCAAGACAATCACTCTTGACCCCAGATCTCTCTAGAGCCACCACTCTCTGCCTTGCAAGCATCGTCTACAAGCACAACCTGCAGTTCCTCTGTCCCATTTTCTTTTGAACCCAGTCCAAACAAGCCTCTTCCTTCACCTTGCCTCCTGCCTTCCTACTCTTGTCAAGGTCACCCAGAATCTCCCTGAAGCCAAATCCAGCTCTCAGTGCTCACCCTGGATGACCTGAGAGCAGCATCCCACGCCAGTGACACCCTACAGCAAACAGACCCGCAACCTCCTTTGGTGCTGGGGGCAGTCAATCCTGGCAGAGCCAGCCTCGCCTCCCATCTCGGTTCTGGCTCTTGCCCAGACTCTCTGGCTATGCCTCGGACCTCTTGCCTCCAGCCCTCCACCACCATCTCAACACGAACAGGTCCTCATTTTTCTCCCTGACTTTATCTGAATGCTGGATTTGACTATCCAACTGGTAGTGCACACCCCAGGAGGCAGTAGGTGATGGCTCCAGTAACCAGGTCCCTGCCACTCATGTGGGAGACTTGGCTGGAGTTCCTAGCTTCAGCCTGGACCAATCCCAACATGGTGGGCATTTGGAAAGCAAGCCAGCAAGCAGAGAGCTCTATATATGATTAGTTAATTAGTTAAAAATAAATAGCTAAAAAAAAATATCTCAAGGTAGGCATTGTAGTGCAGCGTGTGAAGTCATAGCTTGCAATGCCTACAACCCATATTACAGTGCCCATCTAAGTGACTGGCTGTTCCACTTCCAATCCAGCTTCCTGCTAATGCATCCTGGAAGGCAGCACATAATATCTCCAGTGCTTGGGCCCCTGCCACCCACGTGGGAGACCTGGATGGAGTCCTTGGCTCCTGACTTTGGCCTGGCCCAGTCCTAGCTGTTGCAGCCATGTGGGAAGTACACAGGTGGAAGCTTTCTCTCTCTCCCCTTATTTCTGTCATCCTGCCTTCCAAGCAGATGAAAATAAACATTTTTTTTTAAGCATCTGAAACTCAACAAAGCCAGAGCAAACTCTTCCTGTCTTCGCAATGCTGTCTCCCCCTCAGAAGTCACCGTCTCCGTAAACGACCATCTCATCCTCCCAGTTGCTCAGCCCAAAGCCCTGGAATCTTCTTTGGGCTCTGTATGCTCTCTCCGCTGGTACCAACTGACCTGAAAGTCTGGCCCAGCTCATCTTTGAGCTGGTCCAGAATCCACCACGTCTCAGCGTCCCTATCCCAGGCGGTCTCCAGGATCTTAAGCCTCCACCACCTGCCACCCAGATTATCCCAGGAATCTTCTCACTGATCCTTGTGGCTGGTCTTTCCTCCTCATCACCAGCTCTCCGCCCAGCGGGCAAAGCGACTCCTTACACCCAGGTTAGCAGCAAGACGCTCCTGGAATCCACAGCCCTCAGTGGTTTCTTCTCCTTCAGGCCAAACCCACGCAGGGCTCCACGCAATCCCAAACCCTCACCTCTGCATCCTCCTCCGCCTCTCTCATGGCCATCCAGGCCTCTTGGGCTTCTGGAAGGCACCCAGACCATTGCACATACTGCGCCTTCTGCCAAGAATGCTGTTCCCCGCACACCATCTATGCAAAGTGGGGGCATGAGAGGCTCCTGCCACCTGGGCCCAGTCCTCTCACCCCCTTGAAGCTTTTCCACTGTCCTAGACCCCTACAGACCGGCTGGGCTTACAGGGACTTGCCCTCTGTGTACGCCTTCTACTCTGCTCTTTCTCCACCACCTGGCTCATTGTGGGTACCCAGTAAATATTTGCTGGATGCACAACTAAATGGACTGCGCGCGCAGGAGCGCTGAGTAAGAAGGGCCACGGTTTACAGTGTCTACTCAGGCAAGCAGGTGCTAAAGGCGAGAGATGCTGAGTTAAAGAAAGAACCCCCAAGACAAGGTCTCTTTCCTCTTCAGGACCCAGAGAAGGCAACGCAGGCAGGGAGGGCACTGGCAGCAGACACTTCAGTCCCCGCCTTGGCCTGAGTGTAGCACTCAACCTGGCAAGCCCTGGCACTGTCGTCCCTCACATGGAACTCACAGGTCCACCAGCCAGGGTTACTGTGAGGAGTAAGTGGGCCAGCACTCCTGGGACATACCCAGCACACAGTAGGTGCATCAACAGCGGCCCCATGCTGGGCACTGTGTGATCACAGCTTGACCACAGGTAGTTCCCTTGGCAACCCACAGCACCAGCCTGAGAGCCCAGGAACCTGCTTCCAGGAGCCAGGCCCTGGGCAAGTCCTCCCTCCATGCGCCTTGGTGTCCCTACATGAACTATGAGAAGGTGGACCCACGCTGCTCCACTGACCCCTGCCACCTTAAAACACCATGGTCCTAACCCATCACTGTAGGGAACTCACGTTAGCAGGTGGCTCAGAGCTGGCCGGTTTAGCCAGGTCCCCATTAATGGCCACAGTGTCGCAAGGGGAGCTCCTGTGAGGGAGAAAGAAAATCGGAAAGCATAAATGTGGAAGGCTGTCACACAGTAGGGGTGACAACCTCCCTATAGACCTCTGACAGTCTCCAGTGGGGTTCACACCCCTGGACATTTACCCCAGACAACCACTGCACGGGTAAAGAGACTGTGGCTTCCACTCGGCAAGTGCCCAGGAGACTACAGACACCCCATCCATACGTAACGGGTTAAGCCTCCCAGTTCCTTCTGTATGCCCAGAAGATAAAACGTCCTTCCTCTACCCCAGCAGGGTTAAAGTTCTCCTCCAGCCTGGGAGGGAGACTGCAGCTGGTCCCGACTGCCCTGCCAACATTTCTTGGGCGATGGAGGCGGGGAGGGAAGGGGAAGAAGGGTGGCTTTCCAAGGCTGAAGCTGTCCCTCTGAAACTTGTGCAGGCAGGAAGGGGTGGAGGGTGAGCAGCCAAACCCAGCCTGCCGGGCTCACAGCACACCAAGGGTTAACCACAGGGTCCTGTGGGTCTCCAGGTGCCTTCAGGTGAAACAAAGGCAAGGCTAGAGGGCAGGGCCAGGCAGGGCCAGGCAGGGGCCTTCAGCTTCCTCCCAGCCAGAGCCCAGCAGCCCAGGCCTTCAGAGCAGCCAGGCCTGCAGCTGGCTCGCCCTGCCCTGAGGCCCTGGCGCAGGGGATGGTTCCCGAGATCCTGCAGCCTCCTCTCCTCCTCCACCCCTGGCCAGCCCGCCCTTGGCTCCAATGCAGACTCTAGGGAAATGGATCATATGCAAATGTCTCCAATGGACTGTGATCTCTGTGCAGACACCAGCTGGCCCAGCATCGTGGTGTGCTCCTGTCTTCTCTCTCCCATCAGAGCCCCTCCTCCAAGGGCTGTGCCCCCACGGAGCCTCACACACACACACACACACACACACACACACACACACACAATGTTCCCCAAGACACTCTAATCTTCAAACTTCATAATCAGACAGATCTCCCCTCCGGACCGTGTGCAGTCATTTTTGAGTCTCAGTTTTCTCATCTGTAAAATGGATCTAATATTGCCATCACAAGGAGGCAAGGTTTGCTACCCAGGTCTCAATACACAGAAAGTAAGGAACCTCTGTGTTTCAACTCTGCAACAATTCTGTAAAAGGACAGTGCTTTGGGATTAGACTAAGTCTGCACTCACAACTAAAAATGAAGGTCATGGCCACACACAGGGCCACCCACTTGGTGCTTAGGCCCTGGGGACCACCAAGGGACAACACAATATACTCCCCCACTGCCACCCCAATCCCTCACCTCTCCTCCGAGGTCCTGGCGTGCTCTTCCAGGCATTCTGTTGGAGACTTAGCTGGCCTCTCCTGCGGCCATTCCCTGGCCGGGGCCCTGCCATCTTCTTCCCTGGGACTGTTGGCCGCACCATAGGTCCTGAGGCCGTACCGTGAGCTCCCATCGTGGTTAAAGGTGAGGCGGGAGCCCCAGAGACGGTCAGGGCTGGCGGGCACCTCCTTCCGGGGCTGCTCCATCTTGGCCAAGATCTCTTCCACCGTGGTGGCCGCAAAGCGCTCAGACGCTGGACGGAAGGGAGCTGGAGCCTTGCGCACGCCCCCCGGGGCGGCACAGCGAGCCGGGGGCGTCAGCGGGGGCAGGCCCTCTTTCCCAGCCTCTTCTTTCCCAGGCTCTTGGGCAGATTCTCCTCCGGCAGAGGCCTCGGTCGCAGGCTTCGAGGTGAAGGGCAGGGGACGCTTGCTGCCCCCATAGGGTTGGGGTCCTGCCAGCATGTTCATCTTCCGAGCGGAAGGCAGCTCGGCCAGGGGCCCCCGGGGGGGACGAGGCCCAACAGGCACCAGGAGGCTGGGTTTGGCGGGTAGGGCTGGCTTGGCAGGCAGAGCCCTGGGTTTAGGTTTCACAGGGGGTTTGGCCCGAGGGTCACCTACAACAGCAAAGGGGAGGGGGTGGAGGTTGTCAGAAGAACCAGGAAGCTAAACTTCTTAGGTTTCTTATTCTGCCCTCATCACCCACCCTCCAAGTTCAGAACATGCATGCTCTTATAGGCACAGTCAAATGCCATCTCGTCCAGGAAGGCACCCTTGATTTTCCACATACACTCCAGCAGCAGATTCTCTTCCCTGCAAACCCCCTAAGCATTCTGTCAGCTCTCCCCTTCTAAAGCAAAACTATATAAGGGTCTGCTGGCACCACATTTCCCCATACAGTATTTTTGCACAAGTTCTAATCAGACACATGAACGAATGAGTGAGTGAGTGAGAACCAATAAATGATGGCTCCCTTTCCAGGTCATCAGCCCACCATCTTCCCAATGGAGTCCTTTCCCACCTCACAGCTACCCTGTCACCCCCGGCAGACTTTTCACCCCAGCTGTATTTCCCCACCGGGCCTCCCAGCTGCCCCCTCCCCCACCTATGCCCAGGCCACCTCCCCACTGTCATCCGGTGTGTGACCAGGGAATGCAAACTTACTATTGACCTAAGCCAAACAAAAGTAAAGCTGCTAGAGGGGGATAAAAAAAATCAAAAGTGAGACCAGAAATGTCCCTTCTATATAAGGCATTCCAACGCCCTATAAACGACATCGGCACCACGGCTTTCTCACACAATCCTCTCACCCCCCTCATCTGGCTAAAGCAGCGGAAAAGTCTAGAGCCACAGAGCCAAGCAGGAAGCCTAGGTATAAACCCTGCTAGGTACGCTCCAGGTCAGTGCCTGGACTTCAGGGTTCCGCCGTCCTACTCCCACCTGCAAAACACACTACTTGAGTCCCATTTTGCCTGGGGTCCTGTCTGCCCTAAGACCTGCTGGAGAGCTACAATTTCCACGGGCCGGAGGGTCTTTCCAGCCCCATCCTGCACTTGCTAGTATTCGTGCGTTCCCTCACACCTACCTGAACACACTTCATTTCAACCAACCCCCAGAACGCCCTTCCCGCCCTCCTCCCAGCCATCAGCTCCACCCTGCACCCTTGGGTACCTGGCTCGGGGCCCGTGGGCACCAGCTCCTCCTCCATCTCCCGGGGCGGTGGGGAAGCCACGGTTAAGCTTTCCCTGAGAGTAGACACTTCCATGACATGTGGCAGATCCTGCTTGAAAATTGGGAAGCGGAGTGTAGTGAGCGGCACTTGGCTCAAGACTCAAAAAGAGAGACACACACACGGGGCAGGGAAGGAAGAGGCGTGGGCAGCAGGCACGTTCAGCCCCAGGGGCGGGAGTGGGGGGGTCTCCTAGTTCCAGCAGAGGCAGAGTGTGGGACAGGAAGAGAACTTCAGGAGGTGCGGACAGCAAAGGCCAGGGAGGTCCCCAGCAGGCGTGGCCCCAACTCTTCCCACACCCTCTCCAACACTGGTCTCCTAACCCCATCCTGGAGCTACAGGGAGTCGCCGCCTCTGACCAGTTCCCCAGGACACCCCACTTACAGCTCCCAGGGCACCCCCGTCGGGCAGGGAGCCCCGTGGACTGGATCTCCGGCAAGCAGAGCAGGAGGTCGCCAGAGTCTGAAGTCTCTCCGTGAATCACCTCACCGGGAGACGGGAAAAACCCGCTCCTCCCCAACCTGGGGCTCCGCCCCACTGCCTGCCTCTCTCCCTCCCTCCAGCAGCTGGGAGTGGTTCCCTCTCCAGCCTCTCTCCCCATTCTCCTTCCTTCCACATCCCTGTCCCCGGCTCCCCCCTCCTCCCTCCCCTCTCTCCCTCGGAGTTGTCTCATCCAAACACGGAAAAATAAGGAATAAAAAGTAAACATCTGGAATACATTTTTTTTCTTCAATTTCTCAATCGCTTTGGCTTCAGCTTGGAATTTGATGAGGTAAAGCCAGGGCCTAGTCCTGTTGCCATAGCAATGGCCTCCCACTGGATTTCCAGGGCCTCGCCAAGAGGAAGGAGGAGCCGGCCCTGGCCTGGGCTGGGAGTGAGCGGGACAGGGCCTGGGAACATCCGGGAGGTGGAGCAACTTGGGGAAAAACTCCCTGGGGTTCCCCCTTCCAGGTCAGTGGGGTGGGACAGCCATCGCCTGTGAGAAAGGGGCCACGCGGGCATCCCTCACTGGCCTGAAGGGGTTTTAAGGGGAAGGGAGCATAAGAAATGAAACCAAGTGAAAAACACACAAGTGTCCCCCCAAAAAACCTCTACATCTGACACCACAGGATTCTGTCCCAGGAGAGTCTGTCCCACTTCCTAGCTGTATAGCTTCTCCAGGCCTCAATTTCCTGGTCTGAAAAGTGGGGTTGCTGAGACTCTAAGGAGGCTTCAGTGAAATAATGTATGGAAACAGCTTAACGCTATGCCCAGCATGCAAGTGTCCAATAAATGTTGGCCACCCCGTGACTCCATTCAGTGCCACCAATGAGCTGCCATCCCTGGCAGCCACCTCTACCGCTTCGCCCAACCCCAGGCTGCCAGCATTCCCAGACCATTCCTTCACTGCTCCAAGGCCCGGGGCCTGTCACCTGCTCTGTAAACACTCCAACACCCCAGTTCCCACCCAGGCTCCTGAGGCACTCCCACCACCCATCCAACCACAACACGCCCTTCCCCCCCCACCAGGCTCTCCAGCCTAATCCTTTCAAAGGAGAGGCAGGGGGGGCGGGGGTCCTATCCTGGCCCCATACAGGATGGGTGAGGCCAACCCAACCCTCTCCACAGCCTCAAATCCCAAATTGGTGCCTAACCTTTGTAACGCCAGGCCCTCCTCCTGAGCCTCTGCCCCCTCTGCCCCAGCTGGTTTCAAAGATGGACGAGGCCACAAAGACAGCGGAGAGACTTCACGCGTTGGTCAGGCAACCAGCACGGAGGCCTGCCCAACCGTGGGCGAGCCACTGTGCAAAGCCCAGTGTGCCTGCGTGCACAGGGAGGAGGGAGCACATGAGAGAAAAAAATAAATTCAAACACAAGACTGTTTCCTTGTCCTTGAACGGTATTAAAAGGGACATGGTGTGGGTGGGTAAGAAATGCCGACCAACTGGCCCAGAACTAAAGAAACCCTATCACCTGAGGGTGGGCTCTTGACCCCCTCCCCAGTGAGGGGGTGGCCACAACAAGCCGCTGACCAGAAGCCGCAACCCCAGCGGCGGCTCTGACCAGTCCCCCCCACCCGCAAGGAGTCCTCCCGAGGCAGGCGACCCCTGGGACAAGAGCTGCCAGAAGGCTGGAAAGGAGCGGCGCGGTCTCGGCACAGACGGGATCGTCCGTGTGGACCCCACAAGGTCCAGGCGGAGCCACAGAGGTCGGCAGGGACAGCGTGCAAACTGCAGGAAGGGGGAGGGCCAGCGAGAAGGCAGAACAGCCCCGGGCAAGCAGCAGTCTGGAGGGCCCCTGTGGGGAGCTCTGGACACAGAGCGGACGGCGGGCAGCAGGCGAGGAGGAGGAGGAGGGGGCGACGGCCGCAGCAGCCGAGGACCCGCGCGCGGGATGAGAAGCAGCCGGCGAGCAGACGGCGGCCCGGCTACGTGGAGGCGGACTGGGGTGTCTGGGGGCGTGCCGAGGGAGCCGGGGGACAGGGAGGCGGGGGTCTCTCCAGCAGCTCTGCCCGCCCCCAGCCCCGCCCCAAGACCTCGCCCCCTCCCCCCTTTTTCTTCTGGCTCCTCCAACACGAGCTCCGGACCGGAGCCCCTCACGCCCGCGTGCACACACGCGGCAGCAGCCCCGTCTCCCCGCGTCCCCAACGCCCCCAGCCCTTGCAAACTTTCCTGCTCACGATACCCCAACACCCCCCCAACACACACACGCGCGCGCACACACACACACACACACACACACACACCACCTCCACCTCCACCACAGCCGCCGCCGCCGCCACAACCCCAGGTCCTGGTAGCAAAGCGCCCACTCCTCCCCTGCCCCTTCCCCGCCCCATCGCGGACCCCGCCTCCTCCGGGGCCCTCCCGCCCGCCGGGTCCCTCGCACTCACGCGCTCCCCCAGGATCCGGCTCTGCTCGGCCGGCGCCCCGACGCCAGTGCCCGCCAGCCCCTCCGCCGCCGCCGCCGCCGTCACCGCGGGACCGAGTCAGCGCCAGCCTCGGCGGGGCCCCGCCCCCGGGCCCGCCCCCGCCACGCCCCCAGGCCGCCTCGTGCATATTCATGAGCCGGTGGAGCCCGCGAGTGGGACGCCCGGGCCTAGTCCGTCCCGCCGTATGCAAACAGATGCTGCCCAGTACTCAATTATTCATGATCTTGCAAATGAGGGGCCCGCCCCAGGGTGCAGATTGGGGCGAAACTGACGCAATTCAGCGGCTTGGAGCGTTCGGGTAAAATGGCCACCGAGACGACGGCCCAGAGAGGAGGCGGCCTAGGGACGGTCCCGGCAGGGCTTCAGCAGCCAGGAGAGCCACGTCGGACGGCTTCCTGTTCCAGCCACCCGAGTCCCGAGGACACACGCGACGTGGCGGCCCCACGTGTCTCAGCTCAGTGGAGGCCGGCGCCAGCCCAGCCGAGGGGCGGCCCTCCTGCCCTGAGGGCGCCCGGCATCTCCTTGTAGGCCTTTTCCGCTCTAACTTCTTTCCAGCACTAACGTCGTGTCGTGTGGTTCCGCCCTCTACTCCCGGAAGAGCTGCACACACACACACACACACACACACACACACACACACACACTCACTCATTCCCGGTCCTCCTCCTGGCTCCGGCTCGGGTTCCCATCCTCCCCCAGTCCCGTCAGGAGAGTCGATCCTGATTGTGTTAGCCGGAGCCTTGGAAGACCCTTGACTCATAGGTGATGAAGAATGGAGCCAGGAGCCGCCTGCCTAATGGAGTGGAACTGTGAGAGAGACTTCCTAATCAGATCAGCTCTCATTTCTAGCCTCTCAGGTGGCCCGTCCCGGCACAAGGGGCTGAAAACCAACGCCGGTCCATCCGGGAACAGAGCGGGATGGACCCGGAGACCCACTTCCCGGCCGGCCTCGCTGGAGCACTCAACAGGCGGAGGGGGAGTGACTCAACGGGGCTGCAGAGAAGGCAGGAGGAGGCGTTGTCCAAAGTCAGTTCCCTTTATTAAATGTTGATTTTTCTCGGACCAGAAATACAAAATAAAGGTAGAAACAGACCCCAGGTAGGAGCTTCGGGCCTGACTTCCCATGACTCCCGCTACGGCGATTTGATAAGGACCAGAAAGAGCTACATCCCTAAGGCCGGGGAAAGGAGGACAGAGATGTGGGTCCAGTGTGCCGGCCCCCCCACCCTATCTGTCCCCCAGCTGTAAGGGAGCCATCCTGTGAGGCAGCAGCACTCCTCCCCAGGAAAGAGTCCCGGGAGCAGAGCTGGGACGGAGACCCGGTGGGGCGCTGGGGCTGTGGCAGGGCAAGCGCAGGAGCAGACAGTCTCCTCTTCACTCATCGGATCCCGACCCCGAGTCCTCAGAGCTGGGCGGGGTAGTGGCTGCCTCCTCTTCCTCGGAGTCCTGAAAACCAGAGGTCTCTTTCAGGAAACAGTGGTAGCCCAGCCACCCGGAGCCTCTGCGTGGCTGGCAGCTGCCTCTACCACCTTGGAGTGCCTCCCACCCACTGCGCATCACTCCAACCCAAACACTCCCTCAGTACTGATGTGCCCCCATTCCTATTCTACCTCACTCAGCCCCCCAACTCACCTGCCCTTGCCCTCCCTGGCCCCCAACACTCACCTGCCCTCATGCTCGCTGCCCCACCCAGCGCTCACCTGTCCGCTCCCAATCCCCCCCACACACCTGCCCTCGCCCTCCCCACCCAGCAGCACCTGCCCGCTCCCAATCCCCCCACACACACCTGCCCTCGCCCTCCCCACCCAGCAGCACCTGCCCTACCTCACTCCGCCTCCTCTTCTTTTTGCTCTTGTTCTCGCCCGAGGAGCTCTCGTCACTGGACACAAACTCCTTGCTTTTGAAGCTCTCACTCAGTTGCCGCGTTGATGACTTGGATGATGAGCCCCTAGAGGGGGTGGATTTCTTTTCCATCTTGGCCTTGACTTTCTTCTTCTTTGACTTGTCTCTGTAGCAGCAAGAGGCAAAGGGAGCTGAGCCTCTCCCTGTCAACACCCAGGCCAGACCTCGCCCAGCTTTCAGCAGGTCTGTCCCAATCCCAGCCACACAGCCCATTTGGCTCCGAAGGTAAATGGCTGGCCCTGTTGGCCCCAGAATAGTCACAGCCTGAGGCACATCGTAGGCCAAACTTATTTCACATTTCTTGCTTTTTCGCTAAAAATCCGGAGCTGGCTCTGTGGCATAGTAAGCGAAGCCTCTCCCTGCAGCACCAACCTCATAAGGCTGCTCGTTCATGTCCCGGACACTCCACTTCCCATCTAGCTCCCTTCATGGCCTGGGGAAGCAGTGCAGGATGGCCCGATGGCCCAAGTACTTGGGACTCTGCACTCATGTGGGAGACCAGCAGACGCTCCTGGCTTTGGATTGGCTCAGCTCTGGCCACTGCAGCCACTTGGAGAGTGAACCAATAGGTGGAATATCTCCTTTGTTTAAATCTGCCTTTCAAATAAAACTGAAATCTTAAAAAAAAAAAAAGTTCTGGTGATTTTCTCAAGATTCTCCATTAACAATTTTTCACTCCCATTATCTCCAAGTACAGCTGGCCCTCTGCTAAAGTAAGCCATGTGGATCCAGTGATTCGGATTCCCCTTCGAGCAACGGCCTCACACAGGACCAAGAAGCATGGCCCAGATGCCGTCAGAACTCCATCAACACCTCAACTCCCAACTTCACCCCAAAAAGGAAAAACAAAGGGCAGTCTCTGGCCGCTTTGTTTGTGATGCTCACCTCTTAGAGGACTCGCCGCGGCCCCCTTCATACTCTTTCATGGCTTTTTCGTATTCCCTCCTGGCATCCTCAGCCTTGCGGTCCCACTCCTGATTCACACACCGGGTGAGAGAGGGAGAGGGAAATCAACAGCCTCTCTGACGCAGGCAAAAACCCACACAGGAAGCTCTAGCATGGCATACGTGCCCCTCTGCTACAAGACCTGCCACCCCAACAGAGTCCGTCTCGCCAGCCAGGGGAGCTCCCTGCCTGCCCCTGCCCTCCACTCCTGCTCTCGGCCGCCACCCACCTCTTTCTTCTCTTTGGACATTCCTTTCCAGATCTCGCCCGCCTTCTTGGACAAATCTGTGATGCTGATGCCGGGATGGTCCGACTTGATCTTCTCCCGGCTAGCATTGAGCCACAGCATGTATGCAGACATGGGCCTCTTGGGGGCATTGGGGTCTTTGCCCTTCTTCACCTACACAGGAAGGAGCCCAGGGGTCTTCAACCATCTGTATCCCGCATGGCCGCTATTCTCCCGGTTAGTCAGATCCCGTGACTTAGGGGTGTGGGCAGGACCAGGCCAGCCTGCAGAAATCATGCCTTCATTCCCTCCACACCCAGGGCTCGCCAGGCACCCCCCAAGCAGAAGCCAGCCTATCTCCTATTTCAGATCTTGCAGAAGCTGATTATCTCAGGACCAGAGACAAAACTTTCCACAAGAAGCCCACACAGCCACAGTCGCTGGCTCTGGGGAGCAGCACCCCTCCCGCCTGGGGCAGCCTTCACCTCCACAGGCTTCTTGCGACTCTTGCGATCCTTGGCCATCTTGGCTCTCTTGAGCTGTTTCCGCTTCTTTTCATCCCGGTCGCTGTCTCCCTCGTTGCTGGAGGAGCTGGCAGAAGCATTGCTGTCAAACCTGGCAGAGAATGGGACTTGGACTCAGGAAAACAAATGCAAGATCACCTGCCCAGAAAGCAGCCAGCGGGTAGGGTAGAGTGGCCCGGGGTGGGGTGGACCAGAGGCCCCTTGGCCAGTCCCCCCTTGCTAAGGTGGCTTCTACCACCACCACCCCCACCAGTCATTCCGTGGAAAACAAGGAGCCCCTGGGCCTCCACCACCCTCCCTCCTCCTTTCTCATGGCCTGGCCCAGGTCCTGTTTCAGCCCCTGTGCCCAACGACAGTTCTCACTCCTGCCTCCAAGTCCACCTCACCACAATCTCATGTTTTCTGATGAAGAGACTGTTACTAACAAAAGTGGTGGAAATCAACGTTAGCACAGCCCCATCATCCTGCTCCATACATGTGACTCGCCGCAGAAAGCGGCAGTCAGCTTGCCCCACAAGCTGCCGATGGTCTTCAAGTCACCGTCACAAGGCCTTGCTTGGGACCCTTTGCAAGCAGGTGGCAAGCAGCAAGCACTAGCAGGCTCCTGTTGCAGGGAACTTGCTATCCAACACTCACTCAATCCTTCTGGATTAAGAGAGCACCAATTTTTCATTGGGCACCACTGGCCAGTCTTTGGGTGTGTGGCTTTGCTCCAGCCCACGTGCATACCTTTCGACTCACTCCCAGGAAGAGGAAGACCATCACGCTGGTCACTAGGCTGCCACTGGAAGAGGCAGTCCCTCTGGGTGTTAAGCCAGTAGGATTAAGCCCACCCGGGCACCTCAGGGGGCAAGCCTACAGAACTAAGGAAAACACAACTACTAAAGGATCTCCCCCCTACAACTTGTGAGCACCTAAACTGATCAGTGCCTGAAACTCCCCAGCTCTGTGAGCTTTCAGAAGTCCCCACAGTTGAGCGACCCTCCTGACCAAGCCGGCATAGGCCATGGCTGCCATTTCTAGGACAGGAAGCTGGAATCAAGGTCTTACCCAAACCCTCCCAGGGAACAAACGGGAAGCACCAGTCCTCATTCCTCTTCTCTCTCTCCCCCACTGGGCCTCTCTGGCTTCTACACATGCCTTGCACTTACAAAACCCTGCACAATTCTAAACCATTGCCACCTGTCACCTCCTTGGAGATCACTCTCCCACTCCTGGGGCAATGACTAACACCAGGATCTGAGAAATGTACAGAGGCCTTGTGGTTTTTGTCAGCTGGGAAGCTCCCATCTCACCCCCGGAAAGCACAACCAGAACTCACTCCTCTGCCACATCTTCCTCTTCTTCGCCCGGGTTGAAAGATTCATCTGAAAAAGGCACAGAGGGCGCGTGAGCTTCTGCTCCGATGAAAATCCCACCCTCCCCTCCACCCAGACCCCCGGCTCTGGCCCCAGGGAGGACAGCTGGGGTCCAGCCTGCCCCCCAGCCTGGGCCCCAGCACAGAGGCCGGCCCTCCCCACCGGTTTCTTCTCCGGAGTCATCACTGCTGTCGTTGGCGTTCTCCTCCCGGATCTTGCCCTCCTCCTTCATCCTCTCCAGGTAGGCGTCGTGCTGGTCTTCGTCCGAGTCCGCATACTCGTCATAGCTTGGGTTCATGCCCTGTCCAGAGGTGATGCGTGTGAGGCCCAACCTGCCCTTCAGCCGGACACCCCACACACTCACAGCACGCCCCCATGCCTGTGAGATCAGAAGCAGCTCCCAGGAGGTCCCAGGGCTGCTCTGTCCACACACACACACACACCCCATACACAGCCAAGGAGCAGGGCCTACTGCACCCATGGACTCTACTTCCTGGCGACTGGGTTAGTCCAAGCCCCTCCCTCTCCCAGCCCCACAGGGGGTTTCTGAGGGGCTGCACAGGCTGATGGTCATGCAGAGGAAACCTGCATCAGGAGGGGAAGGGGTCACACGCACCTCTTTTTTCTACAAGGGTAAGAAAAAAAGACAGAGTGACAAAGAAGCCAAAGAGAGAGTAAAAAAAAAAAGTCTCCCCTTTCTCTCTGCAGAAAGAACAGGAGCCTGCCGTCCTTCCCACCCGCAAATACCTCTTTCAAGCCTCGGTTTTTGATGTTGAGCTTCTTTGCATTGACAAAATCAAACAGCTTCCCGTACTCCTCCCTGTCAGGGGAGAGGCACCATGTCAACGGCCAGCCAAGGCAGGACAACACTGAGTGGGGCTGAACCATAGTCAGACACGCAGAAGCCGGCCTGGATTGCAGCCTGGACTGGCGGCCCAACAGCTGCCAGCCCCCTCCGAGGCCAGGGGACCCTGAAGGAGGGCATGGCTCAAATCAGAGGAACTCTAGAAGGCAAAGACAGGGGGAGGACCCCTGTTTAGCAGACATACACATGCAGCAGGGGCAGGATGCTGGGGGAGGGCGCCTTCCCCCCTTTCCCTGGCCTGCATTCCAACACGCTTCAGCAGCTGGTTATTAGGATTAAACACGAAGACGTTTGTAAAACGTTTAGCTCATGACGAGCACTCTAAACATTAGCTGCTGTTCTCAGCCACAGCTCATTCCGGGAAGGAAACAGCGTTTCCATCACAGGCAGTGTTGCAGAAGCAGAGCTGGCACCAACCGCACACAGCTTTCACAGACGAGAGGACAGACAGAAAGCAACGGAGAGCCTTCCGGAAGCTGAGGAGCGAACCTCAGTGAAGCCGAAGGAAGAATCACAGACCCAGAGAGGGCCCAAGAGGGCCCCAGACCACGCCGGGCTTCACAGTTGAGGCTGGCGGGCGTGCGCGCACGCGCACACACACAAGATTGGGACACACACACACACACACACACACAGGTCTCCACGTCGAAGCTGGAACCCACGCACGCACGCACGCACGCACAGAACCTCTCACCTCTCAATGCTGCTGAAGGTGTACTGAGTGCCCTGCTTGGTCTCGATCTCAAAGTCAAACGAACGAGTGGTGGTGGTGCCACGAGCAAAGTTGACGAAGGAAATCTCATCGAAGCGGATGTGCACGGGGGGCTTGTGCACGTAGATGAAGCCCCGCTCCAGGGGGTACAGCAGTCCAGAGCTCGCCTTGTAGGAGCAAGTGATACACTGGGCCCCGGAGTGCCTAGGGGAAGGGGCAGGGAGCCGGGTCAGTGCCAACCTCAGCTACACCAAGGGGCCCACTGGGCAGGCAGCAACACACATGCGCCCAGGGCCTCTCAGCCCAGCAAGCCTCACTCGGCTGCTCTGACAGGGATGCCAGCCACTGTCAGGACATGCGATGGGAGCCTCTGTGAGAGGGAGTACTTCCCATTGCTGGGCAGGCCAGGACCCGGCTCACCAGGACCCGGGCTCACACGCTCACCCCTGGAAATTGCCTGGCACCGTGATCTTGCGGTTCACCAGTGCTTTCATGACCCGGCTGACCATCTCGTAGAGCGATCCAGACATGTTCTTGGTGAGCCGCCCCTCGAAGCGCTTCTCTACCTCCTCCCTACAAACACAGCAAGGCGACGTCACCGGCATGACGTCACTGGCTTCTACTGGCACATCTGCCTCCGGCCTGCAACAAAAGCATTGTAGGAAACGACTCCAGGGAGACACTCACTCGTTCATGTTCAGAGTCAGGGAGATGTCCTCGTCCTTGGAGAAGAGGAGGATGAGGAAGTGGTAACGGGTTTGGCCCTGCTTGATGGGAGGGTCCAGGCTGATCTGGAAAGGGAAAGCGAGCAGCCAGGGCTGAGCGGGAGGCGGTGTCCCCCAGGGACCCACAAGAGACCAGCACAGCTTGAAGGCCTCAGGCCACCTGCGTCGCCCACCCCAGGGGAGGTTTCCGCTCACCACAAAGAACATCTGGCGCTGATCCTTGTGGGGCAGCAAGAAGAGACGCAGCACCGTGGTGTAGGGGATCTTGTAGTCAAAGGTCTTGCCGTGCAGGTGCAGGAAGGTGGGATAGATCCGGATGTCATAACGACCACGGGGCGTCAGACACTGCAGCTCCCGGAAGATGCAGATGGCATCTCCGGTGGCCTGGATCACGTCCGCCTTCGACAGCACGTTCTGGGCAAAGGCCTGCAGAGGCACGTGCTGTTAACCACGCCACGGGCCACTGCTTGTGGGCCAGCATCCCTTGCCCCACCCACCTGCTGGGAGGCACCATCTGCACCGGGGAGCCCTCACCTCCACAGGGTCCACGCCGTCCTCCTGCGTGGGAGGGACGTAGAAGCGGACCTCCATGAGAGACACCTCGGCGTCGTCATTCTGGTGGAACTCGAGCGTCACCTCATTCTTGCCTGTGGTGCACTGGGACACGTTGCTGAGTGGGATCTCGAAGACCGGCTGGTCACCGATGTCAAAGGAAAGGAGCTGCCCTGGGAGCAAAGGGTTTGTCCGGCCACAGTGCCTTCCAAAGGGCCCTGAGGACAGGGGCCTGCGGCTGCCAGTTCACACTGCCACCACCTGCTCCCCAGGCACAAACCAGAGACGGGGCGCAAGCAAGCGAGCAAGAACGGCCTCAACCCTTCATCCTTCCTGCCCCCCAAAGCTCCACCTCCCCCAGAACTCACCACCAAACTTCACGGTGCCCCAGTTCCAGCCCTTCACACACAGGTCCTTCTCCATCAACTCCAGGCGATAATGAGTTTTAAAGAAATCAGAGAGCTTCTCGAACTCCTGTGAAGTTTAGAAGGGAGAAACGCGCAATCCCAGTGAATGGCAGTGGCCTTACGCCAGTCATGCACATCATGAGAAACTGCCCCCAATGTCACCTCTATGAAAAACCCATGCTGATATCGTGCTAGAATTATAGAGTCAGACCACCTGAAAAACAGCCAGGTTCAGCGAAAACGTGCCTCAATGCTATAAACTGCTAAATACTAAAATTAAAATAGGCATGAGACAGCTGAATAGCAATCTAAGCCATTTTAAGGTGTATAGAACATGGTTGAATGTAAACCAAAATTGAATGTCTATGAAGAAGTCACAGGTTGTGGTTGAGAACCTGCATTTTCCTATTAACATATCGGTTAATCAATACCATGTCAATTAATGCCACAATGTTGTAAATGGTTGGAAATATTATGTTGGGGCTTTTAATTGATTAGGATGATACTCTGCCGGCTCTACCTTCAGACCAGAGATGGTCTCACCAAGAAACCATTGAACTTACCAGGACAATAAGATGCTGGACTTTATGCTTGGTAAATACCTCCAATGAAAGAATGTCAACTGAATTTGAACTATGGAAATGCAACAAGGTGGAGCAATCCGCCGTGGGGGGAGGGTGTGGGGAGGGGCGGGGGGAATCCCAGTGCATAAAAAAATGTATCACATAATGCAATGTAATTAAAAAAATGAAAAGCAATAAAAATACGTTTACAAAAACAAACAAACAAAAAAAAACAAACAAAAAAAAAAAAAAAGAAAAAGAAAAACCCATGCTGGCATGACAGCTCACCCCCAAAATCGTCCACAAGAGTGTGGCGAGAGGCCACTTCTGGAATCAGACTTCAGGCAAGGGCAGGCGCAAAGCCCTGCGTGTGGGCCTCCCCATGCTCTCTGACTTCCTAACCCGTGTGTGCCACAGCTTTAATAACAAGCAGACACTGAAATCAAGTCTGTAAGTCATGCAGTTCAAAACAGAAGCACTGGGCCCGGCGACGTGGCCTAGCGGCTAAAGTCCTCGCCTTGAACGCCCCGGGATCCCATATGGGCGCCGGTTCTAATCCCGGTGGCTCCGCTTTCCATCCAGCTCCCTGCTTATGGCCTGGGAAAGCAGTCGAGGATGGCCCAAAGCTTTGGGACCCTGCACCCGCGTGGGAGACCTGGAGGAGTTTCCTGGTTCCCGGCTTCAGATTAGCGCAGTACCGGCAGTTGCACTCACTTGGGGAATGAATCATCAGACCGAAGATTTTCCTCTCTGACTCTCCTCTCTGTATATCTGACTTTGTAATAAAAATAAATAAATCTTTAAACAAAACAAAACAGAAGCACCAACCCTGAGGGAAGAGTACCAGGCTGATTCTGAACAGGAGTGCAAGCAACAAGTGGGAACCGCCCTTTCCAGCCAAATAGGGGGAGGGGATCTTCTGACACCCCCCTCACAAGAAAAGCTCCTAAGACTGTAGAACACCGAGAGCTGAACCAGTGGCTGCTCAGTGACCTCAACGACCCTGCCCAATGACAGGGCCACCAGAAGGAACTCCAACTCCACCGAGAAGATGGAAAGCGGATGCAAAGGCACAGCCTTGAGGAGCCTCACCGATTCTCGGAAGCCGTCATACTTATAGACGTGGCCGTTCTTGGTGAGCAGCTTCAGACCGTGGCCAAGAGCCACCCGGCGCCAGATGCCTTCCGTCAGTTCGCCGGCCTGGATGTTGTCCACTTTGCCCGTCTTGCTGTTCTTGAAGATGATCCCCTGGCGGCTCAACCTCAGCCGCCCGTCATTCTGTTGGGAGAAGTGACTCTTGTGTGGTGACCCGGCGGCAGCCCTGCCCAGCATTCACCCTGGTGGGGGATGGGGGATGGCAGGCTGGCCAGAGCATTCATCCAGCAACTCATGCGGCGAGGACCAGCCGGGACAGCCTGGGTCCTAGGGCTCTGGCACCCTGAACCCATCTCCCGCCAGCCCTGTTTGCCCCACTGGTAGCACCAGGGACGCAGGATTGGAGAACAAATCCAGGCCCTTCCAACCCTGAGACCCAACAACTCTTAGCACTGCCCTTGCCCGGAAGGTGGGGCAACCAGGCACATATCCCGCTGAGACTTCCTTCTGCAAGCAGCAACGTCACCAGGGCACGTGCTTGTTCATGGACATAAACTACCTCGCTCCCTTTTTCCACCTGTACTTTTTTCTTTTTTTCTTAACCCAAGCCCTTCTCACCATGGAACCTTTCACCTCCTGATACACATCGTTGAACTCCAAGGTCTCTGCCATGTTCACCTGCCCCTGGTGGCCTGGGCAGAGCCCCAGGCCTCACAAGGGAAAACTGCGATCAGCTGGGAGCCGAGGGGGGCCCCCCCCAAGACCTGGGTCGGCGTGCAGATAGACGGTCGGCAGGCTGGGGAATCTGAATGCAAGGACAGAGACAGGAAAGACAAACCCTTCACTCTGCTCGCTGATGGAGCCGGCTCCCGGCCGGGGAGCAGCGGGGGGCGATCACAGGATCTCCACTGCCTGGGCACCCCACAGGCCGGCTCGGCCGTGCTCCCGGGGGCCAGCCCGCACTTCCACCCCCACCCCGGTCGGGAGCCATGGTAACAAGAGGCTGAACCCCTGAGCCTGCCTCGAGTGCGCACATCACCTCCCCGCGCCCGAATCCGGCTCCAGGTGCCGGGTTCCATCCTGGCCCTCATGGTTCTCCCCTCCCGCTAAAATGGATTCGCCCGAGGCCCGCGGATTCGATCGCGGAACGGCCCATTGGGGAGCGTCCCACGGGGGTGAGGGAGCGGGGCCCAGGGACGACGACCACCCACCTCTTGAGGCTGCAGCTTCGCCAGGGGCCGACGCAGACGGTGGGCACTTTGAGAGGGGGGTGATGCGGGGGCTGGGGGGGCGGGGACGCGGGGAACCGGAGTTAGCTGAGAAAGCTTTTCCCGCGTGCGCGGCCCCGCGTCCCGCCACCGGAAGCCGCGCACAAGCGCATCGAGACGCCGAGCTGGCTAGAGAGTCGTGATCCGGGCTCGCCGACGAGACGGTGGCCTAGAGCGACGGCGACGTTGGAGGACCCGAGGCCAGGGTGGCTTTGAGGCGGAGTCCTACTCGGTTGAATTAGAACTTGAGGGCGTGCCGGGCTTTTTAGAAAGTGGCAGACGCCTCTTCAAGCGGAGACTGGATTTTAAAGGGAAACTGTAGTGTGGCTTTATTTTTGTCAGCTTCCCATGGTAGAGGAAGGGGAGGGGCGAGCGGTAATCGAAATAATGCCTGCCCCCTCTCTCCCGCGGAATTGTTTCTGTGAGAGCAGAAAGGAGTGTGTGGGACCAAAGGAAAAATACTTAAAAGTTACGGAGAGAAACGCTGGGACCGAGGAGCCTGTGTGTCGCCGGGAATGTCTGGCTGTCCGGCCGCCATCGATCCTTTCTGACAGGACTTTGTCAGGCGCACTCCCCGCTGGCAGTGACTGGCAAATGGCAGGCTCAAGTTCAGGTACTAGTGCCAGGTTCCCCTTCCAGCCAGAACTGATTGGAAACCACATGAGCTCACTCTCACTCTCTCTCTTTGCCAGGTGCCTCTTGCAAAAAAAAAAAAAATCAGAACAAGCTAGATCTGAGGGAGACAGTTTGAGTTTATTCACCCCAGACCTCCTTTTGGGGAGGTCCAGAGGGCTTACCCGGGGTCTCAGCGAGTTGGCAACAAAGCTGGAGAAGAGGAGTGTGCCCCCCTGGAGCCTTGTTCAGCAGCACAGCAGTGACTGTATGTCCAGAACGATGGGTCGGGTCGCATGTGTTCTGCCCGGGCACATTCATGACCCGGAGTAGCTAGCCTTGAGACTCCGCTGACTTCATTGCGCCAGGCAGATAACTCAGCCCTGGGATGAGAGCCTTCTACCACCGCTGTCCGCGTGGCGTGGTAGTGGCCACACCAACACTATCCAGCAACACTAGAAATTCATTGTAGTGGGGTCCTGTAATGAACACAGCACGCTGCTAGGATGGGAGTAAACAAGAGGAAAACCCCAGCCTTCTAAGAGAAACATAATCAATCCCACAAACGACCTGAAATCAAAAAAGAAAGAAATACAGTAACTGCTATGCCACAGGTAGAGCTTCAGCAAGAACCAACTGGTTTTAAAAATATATGACTCTTTGCTATTTATTCCTTCCCAGGAGATGGAGGAAAATATTCAAGACTCTTCCCCACCCCGAAACCCCCCCACCGCCCTTTCCCCTGGCAGGGGCTCCTCAGGCAGCTTAGGATGGGAAGGGTAGGCTGCAGGATTGGGTGGACTGAGGCAGGCACGCGTGCGTGCACTGGGGGTGTCCGTGGGGGAGGGGCACTTGCAAAGGGCTTTAGGGACCAGCCTGAAGCAGCTGGTGAGCTGGGATGAAGATGCAACTTAAGAGAGCTGGAGACTGAGTGCAGATAAAACATGAGTCCCCAAGGGCCCTTAGGCAGCTGCCTCCCAGGCAATCAGCCCGGTCTGGGAGACCCCACCCCTGCTGTGACATCACAGGGGAGTGGGGTGGAGACACATAAAAGGGGGTCCCCCGCCCTGGTCCTGGACTCTTGGCAGCCAGAGTGTCAAGAGCAGAGAATCTGGACACTGGACTGGGGTTGCCTGGCTTGCAGGAGCAGGTGCCCGCTCCTTGGAGCATCTCCGCACTGCCCCTCGGAGCCTGGGTTCCTGTGCTGAGGCCCTCCCCCTCTGCACCAAGCCAGCGCCCCTGAGCACCCTCACAGCATGAACTGCGTCTCGGACTTCTTCACCTACGAGACCACCAAGTCGGTGGTGGTGAAGAGCTGGACCATCGGCATCATCAACCGTGCGGTGCAGCTTCTCATCATCTCCTACTTTGTGGGGTGAGTCTGTGGTCCTCCCCTCCACCAGCTTTGTGGACTTCTCCTCTTAGGGGGAAACTCTGAGTGCTGCGCAACCACGTCCCAAAGGTTGGACCTGGCCCCTAGAGGAATGCCTTTGGCCGGAAAATCATGAAGAGTTGGAGAACGGCTTCTGGACACCCGTTCCAAGGAGTCAGGTCCTTGGCCTGGCCCTGCCCTCCTCTGGGAGCATTCCCAAATGACCCCGCTCTCTCCCTCACCTCCTGCCAACCTGAGAATGGCAGATCTCTCCCAATCCTTCCAGTCAACTCTAGGGTGGAGGTTGGGGTTGGGTGGGGGGAGTCTCAAAACTGCAGGAGGAGCAAGGTGAGGGTTGTTTCCTTGAAGGGGTGGATGGTGAGTGGGAGGGAGAACCCGCTCTGAGTCCTGGTGGAGGGCAGATGCTGAGAGGGCTGGACAGCAGAGAAGCCCTTGTCCTTGGAGGGTAGGACACTGAGCGCAGCTGCTGCCGGAGACAGCACGAGGAGAGCCGTCAAGGGGAAAGGTTTGCGGAGGAGAGAGGGAGCGCTCCCAAAAGGGATGGGGGGGGTCACTCCCAGAGAAACCGCCACCCCCACCCCCAGCAGACTGCATCTTGTGGGAAGGCGTGGGCCCCTGCCCCTGCCTGACCTGGCACCGCAAGGTAACTGGTAACTTGGCCAGAGCCTCTGCTTGCAGCACCCCAGGCGCAGGCGGCCCCTCCCGGCCCTGCCTCTTGGAGGCTCACACCTCTGTGCACACAAAGGGCTGTCGGTGACCGGTGACCGGGGAGGCCGGAAAAGGAGAGCTGCTCTTTCTTGTGGTCCTTTCCACGCGCTTGTGGGCACCAGGAACCTCCAGGGTTTTTCTGGCGTGTGGGTGCTTAGTCTCCTCCAGACAATGAGTCTGTGAGAGCCAGCCAGCCACAGACTGCCTGGCCTGAATGAAACCAGACAAGCGATGGAGACGCTGAGGGCGTGCGTGCTGGAGCCTGCCTGCCTGGAAGCTTCGAGTCGTGCAAAAAGTAGGAAGAGGTGATGCTTTTAAGCAATTTTGTTTTCCCCTGCACATTCTTGGCTAAAGCAAATGGACTCCGGTTTGAGGATACCGTAGCAAGGCTGTGTATCCCGAGTGGGCATAGTGCAGAAGCATTAAGGCAGGGAGTAGGGTTAACGGCCTGGAATTCCCTTCTGACACTGAAGGTTTGTGAGCTGTGAGGTTTGCCCATGGTCATTCAGAGCACGGCCAGAAGTTGGTTCATGTGCCCGAGGCTGGGACTGCTTATAGCCACGAGATGAGTGCTGGGCCAGGTGAATGCAAAAAGCTGTCTCAGCACATTCCGGGCCCAGCTGGCTGCATGGGCAGCAGGCGGAGGGTGATGGGGGTTACAGACGCCGCCAGCCCCGGCTCCCGGACGGGCTGCCCCTGCTCATGGTTCTCCAGTGCGTGGGGCTGCAAGCAAGCACGCGAGGTTCGTTGGCGTCTTGATTTCTCACCACCATTCATCTCTCAGCCTGACAGCTCCCCACAGGGCAGTACCTTCCAGTTACAGCCCCTGGGCCTGAACCCATCCATCTCTGTGCGTGTGAGCCCAGCTCCTGTGACTCCGTGAACCTGTCATCGCCCGTTCAGCAGAGACCTAGGCAGCATCCCTCCATGCCAGGCATTGTGTACGAAGCATAGAATGCTGGGCGTAAAGGAGACAGGGCTCTGCATCTTTGTGGGGCTTCCAGTGTGAGGCAAGAGACGGACATTCATTCCAGGACCTACACACACACACACATCGGGTTGTAACCGTGATGCTGAGGCACCCAGAGCTAGGAGAGCCACCGCTACCACAGGCGCAGGAGTGAAGGGAAGGGTTCTTGCTAATGTGATGTACAAGCCAGGATCTGCAAGATGGTGGGAAGCAACCTAGGGGGAAGAAAGGACGACTCAAGGCCCTGAGCCCCTTCATGCATGGAGCAAGAGCCTGGCAAAGTGGAGGGGGCATGTGGCTGGAATGAAGGGAGAAGAGGCGAAGGTGCTGTCAGGTGGGTGGGAGCGCAGTGGCCGTTCTGCAAGTCTTCTCAGGGAGCTTGCCCCCAGAAGCATTTAACTCTGTGTCTGTGTGTGAGAGAGAGAGAGAAAGGAGAGAGAGAAAGAGAAAGAGATGGAGTGGGACAGTTGGGACAGACCTGAGTTAGCAAGATCCCCCTTGGCGGCCACGCTGAGGCACTGGAGGCAGTAGGATGGGTAAGGAAGGCCTGTTCAGGGGTGATGCAGGCATCTGGAGAGAGATGCCAGCGGCTTGGACTCGACCAACCGTGGAAAGACTTTTAGCGCCGTGGGGGTGATGTCTACTAGAACTGACCTAGAGCCTGCGGGAGGCGAGCCGACCACTCCTGTGCGCATCCCAGCAGCACAGCATCTAGCCTCTACATGCTCACGCCGCCTGCAGCCCTGGCTGCGTGTCTGCCTGCGGTTGACGCTATACCTGCTCTGTGTCCTTTCCTGCCCCTGGTGCAGACAGTCCAGGGCTGACCGTGGAGGTGGGGGCAGGGCTTCCGAACATCACCCTCTATCCTGCACCCTGTGGGGAGACCTGACGAGGAAGCAGAAGGAAACCCTGCAGGTCTTGGCCAGCATTGGGCCTGAGGTTGGTTTGGGGGTCTTCCAAAGGAAGCTGCCTCCTAATAGGCAGGGGGTTTCCCAGCCCTTTGATATCCCATTCCTCAGGAATATGACTGACGGTGTTTCAAACCAGTCACAGGCCTGCTCCCTGCCTAATTCCTCCCCCTCCCAGGCCCGGTCTGTAAACTCCCCTTCTGCACAGAAGCCAACACCCCCTCCCAATATTCAGCCTCTTTACGGAGCTTATGAGTAAGTTCAATGCATAAGACAGTTAAATGGAGGCATGGTCCTGATTTAAAATTCCATCTGCCCATATCCCAACCCATCCATTGAACCACAGGGAGCACCCCAAGGCACCGGGTCAGCCAGCAGCTGACAACTGCAGTGGGTAGACCTGTGGGCAGCTCCAAGGTCACAGGTACAGAGAGAGGCATCATGCCCCTCTTAGCCCTGCTAGGAGAACAGTGAATGGAGAACACCTGTCTGGGAGCCCATCTCTGATGCCAGATAGTAGCAGGGCCTTGGACAAGGTCCTGTCCCCCTTTAGATCTTAGTCCTTGGACTTAGAGATGAGTTTAGGAATCCCTCCTCACAGGCGGTACGGGGAGAGGAGGTAATAGGTATTAGTCGCCTTGCCAGAGGCAGCGACTTAGTCATCCGTGGAAGTCATCGGTGGATTCCACAGACCCACCCCCCCTCCTACAGTGCACTCTGCCCTTCCCTCTGCCCAGTTCACACCTCTTCCCCGGGAAGACCCTTTACTCCCTGGGCACACACAGCACACATTCCTCACACGCACTCCCCAGCTTCCTTCCTGACACCCTGGGACACAGACGGGAAGGTGTTGGGACACCACTCTGGCCTCTTTGCTTCCCATCGCACCTGCCAAGGAGCTGCCACTCGACTTCCGCTCCATAAATAATAAACCAGGAATGCAAGAAAAAAAATCAGAGCAGCAGAGTCAATGCCAAGAACTGGAGGCTGAGCCCTGCCCCGTCTCCCCAGGCCAGGCCCCGGGAGACAGCGTCAGCCTCCGTGTGCTGGGAATGAGGCCTCCCCTTCCTTCCAGCTGCCCTGCTGACGTCCTCAACCCCTGCGGGGGCACTCAGTCTTCCACTTGTTACTTAGCTCAGGAGAATTCCAATGAATATGCCCTCTCCTTGCCACTGGGCCCAAGAAGGCCTTGACAGAGGAGAGGGAGGAAGGGGAGGCTACAGTGGGGTGGCTGTTAGAGGCTCAGCACAGAACAGCAGGTTTCAGACCCACCTTGGGTCTTGGGGGCGTTAACACAGTCCATTTGGCCCCTTGATTAAGTTATCTCAGGGGAGGGATCCGCCGAGCAGGCCCTGTAGGTGATATGGTGATAGCGGTCTGCTAACATCTGCAATGCTCCTGGACTTGAAGGAGGAGAGCAGAGGCCTCAGAAAATCCATCCCTCTGATGAACACTGGGCAACGTGTTCGTTCTGTGGCTAGGCACTCCGAGACTCCAGAAGGGCGTGTTTAGACTGTGGCTCCACTCAGATGAGTGTGCAACAGCAGTAGCAACAGCCGTCTCCCCTGGGAGCAGAGAGCCTGCGCAGGGTGTGTGTGTGTGTGTGTGTGTTTGGGGTTGGGGAGAGTCATGGCCTTTACTGCACAGAGCCTGGGGCCACGAGCCGGTCATGCCCATTTGGAGAACTACATGGGTGAGACTGCCATGCGAGATCTTGATGCAACCCCACCCCTCCCCAATAAAGGGAAAATGTGCTAGGGAGAGAGAGGACAGAGCCCCGCCCATCTCCACAGAGGTGCGGCACTCATAAAGGCATTTCACGAGCAAGTGAGTAACTCCTAATGGTGCATCCATCAGAAGGGCTGCCGCTGCAAATAAGGCAGCAGCCGTAAACCAGGTAACAGGCCTGGAACCATTTGCCAGGGTCTCCCATGCCTCCCGTCAGTCCACCCTTCCCCCATGCTGACCCAAGGAAGCATGTGCACGCAAGACAGCGACAGACACCACCAAAAAATGACATGAGACAATAGCTTGTGATAACCATGGGACAGCGTATCTGTATTTTGACACATTCACCTTGCACCCAATAAATACATATAAGGATTACTTGTCCATCAAAAATCAAAATTTAAAAAGTAAGCATGGGCCCGGCATGATAACCTAGCAGCTAAAGTCCTTGCTTTGAATGTGCCAGGATCCCATATGGGCACCAGTTCTGGTCCTGGTGGCCCCACTTCCCATCCAGCTCCCTGCTTGTGGCCTGGGAAAGCGGTTGAGGATGGCCCAAAGCCTTGGGACCCTACACCCACGTGGGAGACCTGGAAGAGCTCCTGGCTCCTGGCTTCAGATTGGCTCAGCTCCAGCTGTTGCAGCTCACTTGGGGAGTGAACCATCGGACGGAAGATCTTCCTGTCTCTCCTGCTGTCCATTTATCTGACTTCGCAATAAAAATCATAATAAATAAATTTTTTTTATTTTTATTGGAAAGATGGATTGGAAAGATGGATATACAGAGAGGAGGAGAGACAGAGGAAGATCTTCCGTCTGATGGTTCACTCCCCAAGTGAGCTGCAACAGCTGGAGCTGAGCCAATCTGAAGCCAGGAGCCAGGAGCCTCTTCCGGGTCTCCCACGTGGGTGTCGGGTCCCAAGGCTTTGGGCTGTCTTCAGCTGCTTTCCCAGACCACAGGCAGGGAGCTGGATAGGAAGCAGGGCCGCCGGGATTAGAACCGGCGACCATATGGGATCCCGGCACATGCAAGGAGAGAACTTTAACCACTACACTATCGCGCCAGGCCCTAAATAAATCGTTTTTAAAAAGTAAGCAAAGTAAGCCACATGGGAGGGGGATAACCATAGACCCTTGCACTGAGAGCTGAGCTGGAGCCACTTGGTAGTAAACTTGACTGCAGTGCCCACCTTGACCTCCATGCGTCCTGGGGGCTGCTCCCCTTTGCCTCTTCCAGTGGCTGAGAGCCCCAGGGTCAGCCGGCCTGACTTCCACCCCAGGAAAGGGTCTCCTTAGATGAACACAGAGCCATGTGCCCATTCTGTGTCGGATCCACCAAGGCTCTGGGGATGGCTCCTGCTCTGGTGAGCAGTCAGCACCTGGAAGGGGAGTCTAGGTGCCTCCCTGCAAGGCAGGCGTGTGGCACAGTCATGGGCATGCCAACGGAGGTGCCCGGATGCATCTCACAGAGACCTGGCTGTGCCTCCATTCCAGCTTCCAGGTCTCCATCAGACCCGAAAGGCAGTACCGAAAGGCAGTACCGAAAGGCAGTACCGAAAGGCAGTACCGAAAGGCAGTACCGAAAGGCAGTACTGATGGCCCGAGTAGTTGGGTGCATGCCACCCGCCGGGGGCTCGGCCTGAGCTGTTGATTTGACCCAGCCATGGTGGGCATTTGGAAGCGTGTCTGTGCATCCATCCTTATCTCAACAATATGTATTTTTTAAAGTTTTTTTATTGGAAAGTCAGATATACAGAGAGAAGGAAATTCAGAGGAAGATCTTCTGTCTGTTGATTCACTCCCCGAGTGGCTGCAGCAGCCACTGTGCCGGCCTAAAGCCAGGAGCCAGGAGCTTCTTCCACATCTCCCACATGGGTGCAGGGTCCTAAGGCTTTGGGCCATCCTTGACTGCTTTCCCAGGCCACAAGCAGGGAGCTGGATGGGAAGTGGGGCTGCCGGGATTAGAACCGGGACCCATATGGAATCCCGACACGTGCAAGGCGAGGACTTTAGCCACTAAGCTACCGCACCAGGCCCCAGTAATATGTATTTTTAAAGACTTATTTATTTGTATTGGAAAGGCAGGTATACAGAAAGGAGACAGAGATCGTTGATCTGCTAGTCCACTCTCAAATGGCCGCAACAGCCGGAGCTGAGCCGATCCGAAGCCAGGAGCCAGAAGCTTCTTCCAGGTCTCCCACATGGGTGTAGGGTCCCAAGGATTTGGGCCGTCCTCTACTGCTTTCCCAGGCAAATAAGCAGGGAGCTGGATGGGAGGTTGAGCAGCTAGAACTGGTGCTCATATGGGATGCTGGAGCTGCAGAGAGAGGATTAGCCTGTTGAGCCACCATGCTAGCCCCCATCTCAATATGTCTTAAACAGTTCTCTCCATGCATTTCCCTAGTTGTGTGGCACCCACCACCTCCCAGAGCTGCCCGTGAATGACCAACTCGAGGCAGGGGAGTGGAGTGGGGGGGGGGTCATTACAAAACCCAACTGGGGCAAGCATTGGGATGTAATGGGTGTAATGGTATCCCACACAGACATTGGTTCGTGTCCCAGCTGTTCCACTCACAGCTCCTTGCTAAAGCACTTGGGAAAGCAGCAGAAGATGGCCCAAGCACTTGGGCTCCTGCACCCACTCGGGAGATCCGGATGAAATCCCTGGCCCCTGGAGTTTGGCTCGGCCCAGGTCGGACTGCTGTGGCCATTCGGAGAGTGAATCAGCAGGTGGGAGACGTTCTTTCTCTCTCGCTGACTGTGCCTTTCACATACATGCATAAATCTTGAAATAAAGAAGAAAGGAGGAAGGAAGACACTAGCTCCTGGACCTGAGACCCTCGCCCCCTCCTTCGGAACGCCTCACACAGCCCTGGTCCGGCCTCTGCAGCCGCCCTGCCAAGGGCCCTCACGCCTCTGCCCTCCCGGGCTGCACACTCTCCAGTCCTGCTATGCTCTGCCGCTCCAAGGTGGCTTTCTAACCTTGTACCACCCTGGCTAGATGTAGAAAATGACCCCAACATTTCCACAAGGGTGCTGTTGCCGCCCACATCTTCCCAAGGCTGGTTGCTAAGGCCCTGTACATCAAGGTTTATCAGATGTATTTAGGTTTTGTCTGTCTGCATTGGGTGCTGTGTCTTGAGTGGGAAAGGGCAGTGGGGAGCATTTTGTAGGCCTCTTGGGTGGGATCTTCTCACTGCAGTGAGGGGGCGGACAGTGAGAGTGCATGCTTCTCAGCGTGCCGCAGGCTGGAGACAAGCGCCCGTGGAGGCCCTGAGTGGAGGCTTCAGCTTTGAGGACTTTGCTGTGAGTGGTTCCAAGTGGAAAGGCAAGTTTCTGGAAGAAACTCAAGGAAGGAGTTATCAGCAGCGACTGTGTGCAGGCCCGCCTCACTTTGGGAACATCTAGGAGAGCTGGAGGAGGCAGGTGGGGTGAGAGAAGCCAAGAGGTTCTCCCCTGGTCTTTTGTAGACAAAGAATGGCTTTAAGATATATGGAGATGCCAGTACAGGTAAATGACCACTGGGGGGCAGCACAATCCAGGGAATAAGATTGGGGCGGCTCCACTCCCACCACTACCTCCTTCTACCCAATTTCAGGTACCTGTTAGGTACCCACAGCTACTGCCCCCTCTTCCTCCTCCATTCTTCTCACCTGACACTTGGACAGGTAGACACCTTCCTCTGCACTCCAGCCCCAAGGGCCTTCATTGATTTTGGCCCTTGGGACACAGCCATGGATGAAGCTGGAATGCCCAGCATCAGAGAGAGGCCCAAGGGTCCTCTGCCTCTGCTGGTGGCCTCCTCCCTTGGCAGAACCACTGAGCCCTGCATTCGCAATGGGGACAGTACAGCCCCAACGGAGTGAAAGTGGATTTGTAAGGAATCAAACAAAAAAAGTAAAACCCACTCACTAATTTTATGCATAATCCCTAAATAAGCATATAGCACGTAAACAGATTATCTTTGACATTAGAGTTAAAAGTTTCCAGAAAGTCATGGGAAATGCTGCTGTGAGCCTACGAAGGCTTCCTGCCCTCCAGCATAGGCCTCCTCACTGCCAGGCCCCCTGCCCCATTGTCCTAATGGAGGCAGAACCCCTGTCCTGACCCCTGTCTGCTGAGCCTGAGCCCCTCCTCCTTCCTCCCTCCCCACCCCTCCTGTCTTGCCACAGTTGGGTTTTCCTCCATGAGAAGGCATACCAGGTGCGGGACACTGCCATCGAGTCCTCGGTGGTGACCAAGGTGAAGGGCTTTGGACGCTATGCCAACAGAGTCATGGACGTGTCGGACTACGTGACCCCTCCCCAGGTATCACTCCGCCCCAGGGCAGCCATGTGGAAGCAGGGGGGTGTTGGACGAGCCTGGACCTGGAGCTTCGGTTTCTTGTCTGTGGGGGGTGAGGGTAACCGCCCCACCTTGAGCGCTGAGGCTGTTGGGCTTCTAACCCCCTGTCCCTTTCTCCTCGCCCCAAGGGCACCTCTGTCTTTGTCATCATCACCAAGATGATTGTTACAGAAAACCAGATGCAAGGATTCTGCCCAGAGGTGAGGCAGGCAGCCCAGAGGGAGCCTGGCAAGGAGGCAAAGTGGAGGGCCGGGGGGTGGGCAGTGGCAGGGAGAGGGCCTTCCGGCATCAACAGGGACCACCGCCCTCCTGAGGCCATGGCTGGGGTGGTGGCGGGCATCCAGGGGCTCAGCAGGGCCCTTCACCCACCCGCAGCCCCATCTGTCCACAGAACGAGGAGAAATACCGCTGTGTGTCTGACAGCCAATGCGGGCCGGAGCGCTTCCCGGGTGGGGGTGAGTCCCTGGGTTCCAGGAGAAGGGAGCAGGACCTAGCCATATCATTCTGCCCCGTGGGAGTCCCCGTGGTAATATGGCCCCTGACTTCAGAGGAGCTCCCAGTCTGGGCAGTGTGTTGGGTGCTCTGATGGATGGTGCCATGAAGCAACAGGTGCCATGATGGATAGGTGCCATGATAAGTGGCAGCTGCTGTCAAGGAGCTGAGGAATAGACTGTGGGAGCCTGAGAGGAGTGAGATTGGTCCTGGCTGGGCAGCCCTCAAAGGCTTCTGTGAAGCGGTGATGTTTGGATGGGCTTTGGCAGCACAAGGGAGCTTCATCTCTGGGTGGGAGGAAGGGCTGTAGCAGGCTTGGGGCGGGGGGCGGGGCAGGCAAAGGCAGAAGAGCAGAGAGAATGGGCAGGTCCTTAGGTGGGTGACTGTATGGGGGGCTGGTCCCCTCCTCTTGGCTGGATCTGGGGCTCTGATGGGTGGAGGGAGAGGGACAGGGACCCCCTGCCTGCCTTTACCCTGCAACTGTCCGCTGAGGGGGGGTGGGGAGGGGAGGGGAAAGGTCTGGAGGAGGAGAAAGGGGATGGTCACCCCCTTTTCTGTAACCCAGCCATGGCTCCACCCTCGCAGGCATCCTCACTGGCCGCTGCGTGAACTACAGTGCCGAGCTCCGGACCTGTGAGATCCAGGGCTGGTGCCCCACCGAGGTGGACACGGTGGAGAGGTGAGGCCCTGAACCGGGGCTCGACAGGCCTATGCAACGCTCAGCGGCCATTCGTGGCGTGAGGACCGGGCCTCTTGCTCGTCCTCTTCTCCCTCCCACGCTGAGGGCTGTCCGGCCTTTCCCAATGGCCCGCAGTCGTAAGATATGTCCCTGGGAGAAGGCTTGCTTATCCTCCACTCTTCTTCCTGGAGAAGCTAAGGCCTCCTGTCCCCTCCTCCCCACAGGCCCATCATGATGGAAGCGGAGAACTTCACGATTTTCATCAAGAACAGCATCCGCTTCCCTCTCTTCAACTTTGAGAAGTGAGTCCTCTCTTCCTGCCTGAAGCCAGGAAGTCGAACGGCCCCAAACACACACACACATACGAGGGAATGCCCCCTCCCACCTTCTCTCCGACTTCCTCTCTCCCTGAGGACTTGAATTCCCAACCTCCCAGATGTCCTTGACCATCAGGAGGACTTTGGAACCAATTTCTCCCCTCTGCCTAATGGCTGGGAACCCAGACGGGTCCTAGGGTAGGGACGGGGACCATGCTTACGCCTGGCTCTGAACACACTGCAGCTGGTCCCCTCCCCTGTCCCCACGTCCCCAGTTCACTCAACAGCTGTTCCATGGGCACTGACCAGGTGCAAAGCATGCTGGCCAGAACCCTCCTGGAGGGCAGGGACCCTTGCCTGGCAGCTGTGGTGGGCGTGGGGGCGGGCAGGGACAGAGTCAGACCTGCAGACACAGAATGCTTATATAGGATGAAGGAGGCAAGGCTTCCAAGGAAGACACAGGGGAAGAAGCAGACAGGGAATCCCAGCTCAGGGCTCAGACCCCACTGCCTGGGCTGCCCCAGCAGGAGGAGCAGAGAGTGAGTGTCTGGTAGTGGAGGGGGGCGCTCACCCATCTCCTCACCCACGCATGGGCCTGCTTCTCTCCTCCCAGGGGGAACCTGCTTCCCAACCTGACAGCCAAGGACATGAAGACCTGTCGCTTCCACCCAGAGAAGGCTCCCTTTTGCCCCATCCTGAGGGTCGGGGATGTGGTCAAGTTTGCAGGGCAGGATTTTGCCAAACTGGCCAACACGGTAAGAATCTAACCTTTCCTCCGTGACCCTGAACCCGGGGAGCTCAGTCGCAGGCTTCAGGCGCCCCTTGGAAAAGCAGTTGGGGACCAGGAAGAAGGACCCACCTCGAGACAGCGCCACCTGGTGGACGCACCCCAGGCCCGCGATGGCTTGGATCAGTCTTCTCTCTCCCCTTGCCCTGAGTGGTCTGGCGGGGCTGATCCCCAATCCCTACAGCCACCTCCCCGATGGAACCTCAGTTTCCCATTCCCACCTTCACACTGCCCTTTCAGGAAGGACCTAAGCTCTCAGGAAGGGGCCCCACGACAGGAAAGCAGATCTGTGGCCAGTTTCTCCTGCATTGCAGCAGAGGAACTGAGGATTCCATAAACAGGGTTTGGAGGCCCAGGGCCTCTCGCCCTGACCACAGCAGGCCCTCTCAGCCAGCCTTCTGCTGCTGTAACAAAATGCCTGAGAGCAGTACAAAGAGCAGGGGCCCGTAGCTCAGGGTGTGCAGTTGGCCTTGTGAGAGCCTTCAGGCTGGGGCATACCACACGGGAGGATGGGGGACACGTGTCACCAGGCAGAGTGAGCAGGTGCCTGCCATCATCAGGGCCCAACCCCCAAGTGGCTTGAATGCAGGAGTTTGGGGTCTTTAAGGAGGCGCTGCTCCGCTCACAGCACTCCCGACCCCCACCCCTGACCGTATCAATTTTGGGTCAGAAGGCTGTAGAAGAGCTCATATCCGGCCCTCTCTTCAGGGTGGAGTCTTGGGCATCAAGATCGGCTGGGTGTGTGACTTGGACAAGGCCTGGGACCAGTGCATCCCCAAATACTCCTTCACCCGGCTGGATGGCGTTTCTGAGAAGAGCAGCGTCTCCCCAGGCTACAACTTCAGGTAAGCCCCAGGCCTGGGCTGTCGCAGGGGGAAACTGAAGCAGCTAGGGGTAGAAAGACCACCCCACACCTGCCTTATCCAGCCAGGTTTCAGCTCAGAAACAGGAAGGGATTTCTTTATTTGAGGCAGAGTCAGAGAGAGAGAGAGGAGAGAATTTTCCATGCACTGATTCATGGCTACATTGGCTACAGTGGTCAGGGTTGGGGCAGGCTGAAGCCAGCAGCCCGGAACGCCATCTGGGTCTCCCAGATAAATACAGGGGTTCAAGCACTTGGACCAGCTTTTACTACTTTCTCAGACACATTAGCAGGGAGCTGGATCTGAAGCAACACGGCCAGAACTAACACGCATGTGGGATACTGGCATTGCAAGCAGTGGCTTAACCCATTGCACCACAGAGCTGACCCCAGGAAGGGCTTTCTAAAATCAGCCACCACTGTGGGTGGTGGCTCTGCCACTGAAGGGACCATACGGAGGATTCCCACTCCAGGTGGGCAGTCCGACTGGGAACATGACCCCTCGCCCGTTCTCAGCTCTTGACCTTAGGTGACTTCCAGACAGCCCCTCACCCTGGTCCCTGCCCTGCACCTGAATATTCTAAGATCTCCCACCACCCACAGTGCAGTCAATCGCTGGCGTCGTACAAAGTGAGATTTTCATATTTCTGCATGAGGGAAACAGCAGCAGAGTCCCCAGTAACCGCGATAGTTGTTGCCATGGCTTTCCAAACACGAACTCAAACCTCTCTGTCCATCTCATTCATCTTCCCCGTGGCCTTGAGACTCCAGGGATCTTAGGGCGAATTTTTCTGTGTTGAAGCAAGCAAATGAGAAGAAGGCAAGGATAAAGCCCTTGGAACCAGTGGACGTTCCTAGCTGGGGCTTGACCCCCTGCAGCCTGATTTCTCCAGCTCTGACTTGGTGGTACGGCCGCTGTCATCTTCCTTCGAAGAAACCTCCACGCTTCTTTATTGGAAAGGTGGAGGGACGGAGAGAGAGAGGTAGAGCTTATGTATCCCAGATGCCCATGACATGCAGGGCTGGGCTGAAGCCAGCGACTCCACCTGGGGTTCCTGAGCCTCTCAGGGTGCGCGTGACAGGAAGATAGGCAGGAAGGCAGTGCGAGGGCCCAGGATCTCCTGAGAAGGTGCAGGCACCCTAAGCCGTGCTGCCCCCCTGGTGGGTAGATGGGGTCTTAGCCAGTGCTTGGTCGACACTCTGCAGTTTTTCCCCTTCCTTTGTGAAGATCCCAAAATTTGTGGTGGGGGCCTGATGAAGTACACAGTGTTATACACCGAGTAGGCTAATTAGACTAAATAGGCAGTGATCAGGAAAAAAAATTACACATAGGAATATGTTTCAATTATGTATGCAGAGAATTTTATTCAAATCTCCTTTGTTGTGGTAGTAGTTCCCAATACAATGGCATACACAAGAAAAAAATTTCCTGTTTTTTAAACTTAATTTGTAACTTAGAAAATAATCACCCTCCCCCATTAAGCTTTGCAGTTAATACTTTAAAAAATGTATTTTCTCTGGAAAGAAGAATTTTTTTAAAAAAATTGAAAAAATGCTTTCATAATCAACTCCAAACTTTAAAAAACCGTAGGAAACAACACATATTTTAAAGTAGGTTAAAAATACTGTTTGGCTCACTGGTACAATTTGGCATATTTATCCAGTCAGTACATCACCCTGAAATCAATACAAAAGATTTTTGTATGGAAGCTTAAAATAGTAACAAATTAATAAAATCCTCGTTATCTAAAGTGCAAGTTTTCATCTTCATCTCTTCCCTCTGGCCATGGGGAATTCTCCAACCTTCCAAATAACTCATTTGGCAGGAAAGCTGATTGAAGAATGCTAACTACTATGAAGACCTGGCTGCTGTAGTGGTACATTTTAGAGCATCTTTTAATTAAAGGAGGATTGGTCCAGAGTTCTTTATCTCCAATGTAGTGTACAGGGAACCACCCTCCTGCCCCCTGCAAAGAAAGGCACAGCATGGAGCAGGGAGAGGCCTGGTCCAGCTTAGATTGTACTGGGGGAGACAGGACAGGATTCCAAGGGCCTTGCCAGCTCAGTCCCCAGGGGCCTTTGAGAAGTGAGTCCTCCATGCCCACCTGCACCCTCTCCAGCACCCTGTGTAACTGACCCTCACCAAACCCTGCAGGCCAGAGTGGGAAGGAGTCCTGCTGCTTTGACCCTCGAGCTTAAAGCAGTTTCCAGTAGCTGACATGGGAAATACCCGACAGCCATAGCAAGCAAAAGGGTGCTGCCTGAGCTCTGGGGACCCCTCTTCCCCATCCACCCACAGCCCTCACACTGCCTCCATTGACACCTTAGGCTAAACCTAAGGCTTATAGGGGAGAGACCCCTAGGCTCACTTTCTGAATCCTTGGGTAAGATAAGAGAGGCTTGCTAAGCCAGGTATGCCTTCTGGGATGCGGAAATTCTAGAAAATTCTAGAATTCTCTAGAATTCTAGCCGCTCCCTAGAACTTCACAGGCTCCTTGGTAGGAAGGATTCCAGTTACCCTGCATACCAAGCATGCTGCACCCATAGATAGGACTGAGAAACACACGCACGCACGCTTTGCGGATTAGAAAATGGAAACTCCCGGTGGGTTCAGTGCCATCCCCAAGGCCCCAGAGCGAGTCAGTATGGGAGCCCTAGATGCAACCATGTTCTGGGATGATCTCTCCAACTAGACCCGGGACATCACCTTGTACGGGTCTGTGCCCAGGGAAGCATGCCTCTTAGGTGGCATTTTCATCCCCATAGAAGGGCAAGGACGCTGAGTGGCCAGGAGGCTGCAGGACTGGCTGCTGCTGGAGGCCCCGCTCACACCCTGCCCCTTGGCCTCCCCCTGCAAGCCTGAGCCGATTTTTCGGTGTCCTACAGTTTGTAGCTGATTCTGGAGGGAATGGAATTATTCATCCAAGATTCAGCCAGCCTTGTTTTAATCTGCAAACGAAGACATCCCAGAGGCAGCTAGAGATTTGCATTTCCATCGCTAATTACTTCTGCGGCTCCTTTCCAAACGCTGCCACCCCCTCCCCAACTCTGTGTGAGGCTCTGTGCTCACAGAGCCAGGGAATCTGTGCCTTCACGGCTGCTGAGGAGCCCTGGGAGACACCTAGATTGAGGGGTCATCTCGGAGAGGAGGAGGAGGAAGCTGCCGAAGGTCATGAACGCATGTGAGGGCATCCGTTGAGGTCATTTGATCCCAAGTCCTAATGAGACTCTCTGGGACACAGCTAAGGGCTCGCTTCGCAAGGTGAGCTGTCCGTCATTGGACAGCTCCAGTTACTAGACAGGTGACCTAATAATGAGCCAAAGTCTGTCTCCCTTCAACTGCTGCCCAGTGCGCTGCATCCTTTCCATGTAAATGCATCTTCATGGCTGTGATCTCCTAATGCGTTCAGCTCTTTGAGGAAAAGATTTTGATTTTATTCCTGGATCTATGTTCCCTGGCTCACAATTCTGGGCAGTGTTTTCAAATTGCATTTTTGTTTTTAAGATTATTTGAAAGGCAGAGTTACAGAGAGAGAGATCTTCCATCTGCTGGTTCATTCTCCAGATGGTGTCAATGGCTAGAACCTGGGCCAGCCTGAAGCTAGGCGCCAGGAGCTTCTTCCGGCTCTTCCACATGGGTGCAGGGGCCCAGGCACATTAGCAGGGAGCTGGAAGAGAAGTGGACAGCTGGGACTTGAACCCCGGTGTCCATATGGGATGTAGGATGCCAGGATTGGCTGTACCTGCTACACTGTAACACTAGCCATTCAGACAGCGTTTGATGTGACCGCTTATGCACTTGGAACAATCGGGGGTGGGGTCATCTGAACTTGCAGCAGATGAAGCACAGTGCTTCCAAATGAGGATCCGGCACCAGTTACCAGTTCAATAGCAGTGGGCAGGGGAAAGGCACCCCAGTGGTAAGCAGCAGAGCCTGCAGCTTAGACCAGGGGTTCCTGCAGAGCCCTGAATTCCACAGGACTCTGACCTGAGCCCAGCATTTCCCGAGGCAGTGTTGGATGTGAACGTGTGTGCGCACATGGGACTCTGTGAGAGGGTGGGTGTGTTTGCGGTGGGTGAATGTGTGAGTGTGTGTGCATGTGTGAATGTGCAGGCATTGATGGTGCAATGACAGATTAATAATACTGTATCTGTCAGGGTCCCAGCAGGAAACAGATGGCACATTCAAATTGGGTAATCTGAGGGGAGTTTAATGAAGGGACTATTTCAAAGGTGTGGGCAGGGTACAGGGAAACCATACAGGAGTGTGCAGAGCCTGAGGCCAGGAACAGGCTAGTTCCCACGGAAGTGTGAGAAAGGGCTAGGGGAAGAAGGGGCTTCTGGGGCCTGGGGACCCACAAGGCTGTGAAGGGAGGAGGGCCTGACAGAGGCACCTGCAGAGAGCCCGGGAGGGGTCCTAACTACAGGTTTGCGAAGGCCCCACCCCTACTGACTTTCTGTTCCTACTGAAATCACTGATTATTGCTCAAGAAAAATGTGTGCACTCATAGACACAAGCAATTTTGCAGACAATTTTAAGATTTATTTATTTGAAAGGTAGAGTTACAGAGGGAGAGACAGGCAGGCACACACACACACACACAAACACACAATGTTCTGTTTACTAGTTCGTTCCCCAACAGCCAGGGCTAGGCCAGGCCAGGCCAGGGCACTCATGTGCGTGGCAGGGCCTAAGCATTTGGGCCATCTTGCACTATTTTCCAAGGTGCGTTACTTGGGAGCTGGATATGAAGTGAAACAGTTAGGATTACAACTGATGCCCATATGGGATGCTTTTATTGCGGGTGGCAACTTTATCTGCTGCAATACCAACCTCTGGCAATTTTATTTCTTAAAAGATGCTACATTTCTTTCTTTAAAAGGAAAAGTATTCATTTGAAAGGCAGAGTAACAGAGATCTTCCATCTGCCAATTCACTGCCTCAAATGATGGCATCAGCTAGGTCCAGACCAGGCTAAAGCGTAAGAACTCTAGCCTAGTCCCCCATGTTTGTGGCGGGGCCCAAGTGCTTGGATGTCTACTGTGTCCCTGGCAGATTAGCAAGAAACTGGATTGGAAGCAGAGTACTTCCATAGTAGCTACTGTTGCCAGCCGCAGCTTAGCTTGCTACAACGCAAAGCTGGTCCCCAGGATACTTTATTTCTGCAAATAAGATACAAGTACAAGTGGAGAAATAAATGCCAGCCGTGTTGGTGTACATGTGGAGTCATGACACACGAAAACCACACACACACACAACAACAACAACAGCTCCAGTGCCCCTCCCTTGGCAGGAAGTTAACATCCTGGGCCACTGGATGAGTTTCCTTCTAGTCCTGGTTCTCTCCATTCAAATTTCTGCAGCATGAAATTCTTTGTAGACTTTCAAGAGTCCCTTTTGGAGGGCCATTTCACACCTGCTTTGGGTGGGACTCTCAGCTGCCCGCACCTCCCCATCTCCCCCCACCACCACCACCGTAGGAAGATTCTGAGATTTGCCCAAGGTTGCCCACCTAGCTAGGAGGCACATCAGGGCTCAGGGCCTGAGCGCCTGTTCTCTATTGCTTCTAGGGCAATCTTCCATCCTCACACAGCTTGGGGAGTGAAGAGTAGAAAAGTAACCGTGTGGTAGGGACTGCTGCTGTAACGTGAGGGAGGTCAACATGGGGCGGTTAGCGGTGCGATTCCCTGCTTCCCCTAAGCACAGCTTTGCTGCTAAAAGGCAATGCAGTTTGGCATCTCCTGTCTTGTGTAAGGGCCCGAGAGGGGGAAAAACAAAAAACCGCTTGTTCAGCGGCTACATGCTCGCCGTGTGTACAACGCACGAGGTACTTGGAGCACTCATTCCCCATTGGGAAAGCACTCGTAGCCGCTGCCCCGCAGCTCCAAAGATTGGGCACCAGTTCCTGCTCCGCTGCTGGCGCGCTGGCGTGTGCGGATCAGCAAGAGCCGAGGCCAAGCAGCAGAGTGGAAGTGCGCCCCTGGCTGTGTTCGCTGTCCCTGCAATCTGGACTGTTCTTCCCAAAGCTCTAGAATATGTGTTAAAAAGCTGCCATTTCCATAGTTTCCGCAGAAGACACGCACGCCCTCTCTTGCGAAACACATTTGCTCGACTTCTCCTGGCTTCCGTCTTGCTCACCTTCTTTAGGTGCCAGTGGGAGGCGAGACAATTCAAGAGCTTTTGGCTGGCTGAGGCCCTGAGTAACATTTCCCAGCTGTCCTGTGCTCACACCCAATTATGAGCAGTGGGAAATGTTAGCAAGCAGCCACTGAGCGCTTTCCCCGGGGCGCCAGGGACTTGGCAGGTGCCCCATCCGGATCATGTCTCTGACTCAGAAAAGCTGCAAAGCTGGACCATGGGGTCTCGTTCACCTGCTCAAGCCCATAACACCTCACAGTGCTAGATTCAACCCTGGCAGCCTGGCTGCAGACCCCCAGCTTGCGACCACGAGCATCCTGGTGGGGACCAGTATGGTAAGGCCAATACCACCCCCAGGAGCAGACAGCAAGTAAGCTGGCTCTCAAGTATGGCTTTGGGCTTGGCCTGCCTCAGTGGTCACAAGTTAACGCATAGGAATGTGTTCAAAGGCAGGCCAGCAAGTGACCATGTTTCAAATGTCTCCCTTTGACCTCCACAAACTCCCTAGAACTCAAGTAAACGGACATGGCCTGGGCTCTTCTCTGGAGATGTCCCCCTCCACCACCATGCAATGGATCTGCCTGTAGATATTTTCCCATCAGCATAAAATCAACTGTAAAAAATGTGTTTCAGCTGGCAAAATCGTTTCCCACCAGGCACAGCTCTGCTAAGAACACCACCTCCCTCACTTCGAAACCCAGATTCCAGGTCCAAGTTGTCTCTTGCAAGTCAAACCCAGGGATCCCGTGAGTTTGTTGCTGTTTTTCCTGTCACTGCCACCGTAAGGTGTCCCTGCTTTAGGAAGGAATTTCCAGCCCTCCAAACAGATATCTGAGAGCCTCCCAGGAATTCGTAGTGCGTGCTGATGAAAGCCCTTCTCCATTCAGCAGGCGCCTGCTGGCTGCCTGCTGCTGCAGATCTCAATGGCTCAGCATGGGGAGGAAGCCCGGCTAGCCACTGGAGTGCTCCTCAGGCACTGAGCTTCCTGTGCCCTATGGGGAATTCAGGAAACCCTTTGTGGATCGTGTTGGGAGAATGTGGAGGATCCTCTCCAACTCACGATTGTGTTATGTTCTGGGCTTCTTGGCCTAAACAGAGCCCGATGAATGAGACCAGTTCCTATGATCAAGAGTTCTTTTTTTTTTTTTTTTAAGCAAATGGAAATGATAAACCTGAATGCAGATCACCATATGACTGATGTGTCATACAATATACACATATGTATATGCATATATGTATCATACTGAGGCAAAGTTAAGAGTAATCAAGACATAGCAAAGAGTTCAGGCTGTGGTCAAGTTCTGGTTCAGGCCTTATTGTAAACCCTGGATATGAATTTCGAAAAGTCCCTTCCCGTCCGAGGGCCGCGGTTTCATCTTCTCCAGAAGGGGTTTGGCTAAAGGTGATGGTCCTTCAGAGCCCTCCCAGTGCTGGAAGGCTGCATCGCCTCACGTGGGTGTGAGAGGGGAAGGGCGTTGGAAGCTGGTGCTGCTGATGCACGCATACTGTTACACTGTTATTTATAGACCTATCACATCGGGATGAGTTTCAACCCTGCCTGCACAGGCACGTGTGACGAGTGATTTATGGCGGTAATTGACGTTCATTCGTCCTCACTCATTCCTTCGAGCTCGCAGCTAATGACACGAGGGCATAATGCACATTATGTAATGTTACATTCAGACCTGTGGAGTGGGGAGCTCACAGGACACCTTAGGTGTCTCGATGAAGATCCCATGACTGGCCAAAGGCCCGTGAGACCTGAGCTGGACGGCTAGGCAAGCCAACAGGTGAAGTAAGAAGCCGTCCCACCGCGGGAGGGGTGGGGGCTTGGTTTGAGTCTGCAGTCCGTAACAGAAGCAGCAGTCATAGAATGACATGGCCGCAGGCTGCGCTGCTAGCTTAGAAGGCAAGGCGGCTTACCCAAGGCAGTGGCAGAACCCTCAAGGCCACAGCCTGGAGCCTGGGGATAGGCCAGGACAGGCAGCCTCTACTCACCTTCTGGGCTCAGGTGGCCCTTCCAGCTGGGCACTCCAGAGGAGCTTCCAGCCTCTGCCAGCCCCTGCCTGTGCCCCTGTACTCCTGTCCTCCCCTTGCCTGGATTAACACTGGCAGGAGTCTGGGTTCAGTCAACTTCCTCTGCTTCTTCAGGCCCCATGGTGGTCATAGCCAAGAGGTGGTGTTTCCACAGGCTTAGCCAGTTGCCTGCAGCAACAGAGCTATGAAGGAGCTTTGGATGCAACAGCCAAGTTCACCTCTCAGCTTGCAAGTCCGAGCAGCCCAAGAATGGCTGGGTCTTTCTCCCACCTTGTACAACTGGGACTGTGTTCCCTGCAAAGAGCCGTGGGCACCGTTCACTGATGGCCGTGTGCCAGGTTCCCTGCTGCATGCAGCAAGCTAATTTAAAAACTTTTCCAGCAACTCTGTAGCCACTGCTGTTGTCTGTCTTACGGATGTAGAGACCGAGATGCAGCCAGGGAAGTTCCTTTCCCAGGCAGGCCATCTACGGAAATTCAAGTGGACCAGGCAAACAGTCAAGTCCACAACTGCTTTATTTGAGTCCCGAGGCCACCAGCTGCCCAGTCTGAACTGTTGTTGTCAGGCCTAACTGAAGTGATGGGCACGGAAGCCTGAAGCCCAGGGCTCCTGTCGCGTGTGTTGTATCCCCACTCCTTTCTTCACTTTCGCAACACAGAGGCTGGTTGCCTCCCGCAGCACCTCCTTTCCCACCTTGCCGGCTGCCAGATCTAAACGCTTTCTGTTTGGGAGAGACACAGCCTGTTGTTACCACTTCATCCCGGCTCCACCTGCCAAAGCAGCATTTGCAAAGGCCCAAGTCAGCAGGAGGAAACCCTGAGGCCAACATTGCTAAACTCTGAGATGTTCCAGAATCTTAGGCATCCGTTTGTTCTTCCAGCAAGCATTTACCCAGCCCAGCCCCTGCCTGCCAGCTCTGGGCCACACAGGCCGTGATCCAAATGGTTGAGTCTGATTCTAGCACAGCAGTTGCTGCGGTAGGGGCCCCGACACAGGGAGGGTAGGAAGGGCAGCCCACACGGTTCACAGCCTCAATGCCATGCCGGTAAACCCAGCCAGCAGAGGAAAAGAAAGGCCTAGTATGTACTCTTCGCTCATCTTCACTGTGGTGCAGTTCAAGCTGTAAGAACAAAGTGGCTGAAGGAAGACTTGGGAAAGGATGTGTACATGGTTGTACTTCCTCTACCTGGCCCCAGCCACTGGAGCTTCGGTCTGTCTTCCAGTGTCCACTACGCTGGGAGATCCTTTCCCACAACAGGATTTAGAGGTTCCTCAGCCACAAATACGCCTGGGCCCTTGCCTGTCTTCCTTTCCATCCCCACCCGTCAAGTCACACAGCTTGAAACCTCGCTGGAGCCCCCAGATGAGCCAAATGTGTTTGGTAGAGGGGCTGTTAGAGTAGAGCTCCTCTCCCTGCCTGCTCTTACATCTGATCTTAGCTATTTATGGCATTACATAATTAATGAATGCTTTCCTGCTTCCGGGACAAGCAGAGCTTGCCACTGTATTGGTGGTGCCTAACACAGGGTCTGGCTAACAACAAGCAGGTGTGCTCCGACTGTCCTCTGGGTGCTGACTGAGTTGCTCCGTGAGCTGGGCCCTCATGGGTGAACAGGATTTTGCCAGCTGGAAAGGGCAGCAGAGGGGCAGCGTGGGCAGGAGTATGGACAGCCATGGATTGAGCTGGGGAAGCACAGGGAGGCAGGGGTGTGGAACGGTTGAAACTGAGAAGTGTGGTGAGAGTCAGGAAAAGCTCCTGAGCCAGTCTAGTAGGAACCTTGTGTCTCAGGCCAACGCATTGGAAGGTGGTCTGGCTATCCTCACCAACCCCGTTTCCCAGACAAGACAGATAAAGATAGAAAGGTCAGGACGGGAAGGTCTGGGAGCGACCAAGGCCCAGGGATGGTGTAGCTCAGCCACAGTCTAGAAGGAGAATACTGGCTAGGAATATGCCCTCTGCCAGTGAGCTGCCTGGGTCTTAACCCCAGCAGTGCTTAGCAACCCTAGCTAAGCAAGCTGCCTAACCTAGCCAATCCAGCTTCTGCATTTGTGGGATAGGAGGAGCCACTGCCCCTAATTTCGTGGAGGTGGTTGTGTTTCATGAGTTGAGTGTGGCGCACTTGGCACAATGCCAGGCACGCAGTAAGCTGTCACTAAAGTGTTGGCTGCTGTTATGGCAGGTTCACCACCTAGCCGTGCCCCTTGCCAGGCCAGCATTGTCTGCCACCAGGACCAGCAACATGTGGTGGTGAAGGAAGACAGAGGATTGTTATTGGCGGAGTTGAGATGCTTCTGCCTAGGAATGCAGCGATGTAGTCCTTTTTATGCTCTCTGTCTAATCTGGAATCACTCCCCACCTCTGGACTTTGGTACTTGGCAAATGATTCCCCTGCTTGCGGCTCAACCTCCTCATCCTGGAAGCCAGGGACATTGGTAGCAGTGTGGGTCAATACCTCTCAGAGGCCCTCATCTCCATGGGCTGGAGAACTGCATGGGCTAGGAGGGTGCGGAGCTCCACGCAGCCACTTGGGGACTGGGCTCAGTCTCCTCTTGGTCTCAGGGTCCTTGCCCTGCACCTGAGCAGCTGGACATCAGGCAAGGATAGGGAAATGGAAGAAAGTGTCCTGTATGAGATAACAGACTGGCTTCCACTCGCCTTCCATGGCAAGAATTAGTCATGGGGCCCCATCGACGTGCAAGGGACCAGGAATATGGCTCCACCAGGTAACCGTGAAGCCATCTCTGCCATAAGTGGGTGGGCTGGGTCCCAGGTGTCACAGTGCCACCAGTGGCCAGGGCTCCTGGGTTGCTCTTCAGCCAGCGGCCTGCTCCTCTTGCCTCCCTCCCAGGCAGAGAACGGGTCCCTGCCAAGCCTCCCTGAGGGCGGGCGGTGGTGAGATAATGATCTTGCCATGCTTGTTGCCTCTTGGAAGGCAGGTGCTGGAGGAAAACCAAGTCCGCTTGCATTTTTCTCTCTGTTCCCTTCGCATTCCTCCCCAAGATAAATTTAGCCAGCCCTCGCTTGGAGGAGCAGCATGCAGGAGGCCGATTTCTTGTCTGAGTCGATGTCACAGTGTTCTTTTTTTTTTTTTTTTTTTTCGCGTGATTGAAGCCTTGGGCCGGAAGTAAAGAGTGCACAGGACCCCAGCCCCACTCTGGCTCTGGCTGAACTTCTGACTCAAACCAAACCCTGCCTGGTCCCCACTGGCACCTGGAGTCTCCCCATTTGGGAAACAGAGCGTTTGGAAGGGCTATACGGCCCCCACAAGTGCTATCTTCTTAGCTGCCCTCGTGGGCAGCATGGCTCAGGGGAGGCAGCACGGCCTGTGGTGGCACCATGTGGGTCTGCAACCTGGCTAGCACCTTCCCCTCCACCCACCTGTCTGTCTAATGGGTCCACAGCCCTGTGTCCCTCATGAGGCTCACTGGGGTGCTTGTAGTACCGAATTTGCATGCTTCTTTCTGGTGCTGTAGAAATGAGGGGTAACGGGCTATCCTTAGCCTCAGGCCTAACCAAGTAGCATAGGGAAGACCTTCTGGAACCTTCTCCCATTCCAGATTCTCCAGCGTCCTGGAGGCCTACTCAAAGATGGGGTTCTTGGACAGTGTTGCCTTTCTGGAAACAGCCCTGTTGGTGTTTGCCTCCTGTCCTCACACAGTTATAGCTGGAGTACGATCTCTGCATCTGCTCTGTGAAGCTCTCAGTCCACCGCCCACACTGCAAGCTGGCTTGGCCCGGCCCGGCTCTCCCTGACCTCCAGCCTGTTCCCCACTCACATTGCCTTTCACCTCCTTGCCACAGCCATGCTGCCACGCTGAGTCTTACGCTCCCTCTGCTTCTTCCTTCAGCCACAGAGTCCACCAGAAGCACCATCATGGGTCAGGCTGCTCCCACAACCCTTTTCTCCCCAAGGTTCTCCTTTTCAAGGGGACAGCAGGTGTCTCCCCAAGGTCATGGACTCTGGCCCAGCTCAGGCAGAGCAGAGAGAGAAGAGATGGCTCCCTGTGTCCCTGCACTCGCTCCTTCCTGGCCTGGATGAGGCACTCCAGGCCTGAGTTTCCTGCAGGATGAAGGCGACAGTGTGAGGGAGATGTCCTGGGAGAGGGGTAACTGCCTTCCCACAGGCTGACGTGATCTGCAGAGGGAACAGGTGTCGAGCCTGGGATACAGCCAGGGCTTTGGGACAGGGACTGCCCAATGGGCTCTCAGCTTTGGTGTGGTGGGGACAGGTTGGTGGACTGCATACTCTTCAGCCTCTTGCCCTGTTTTATCTTCTGTCGCTGGCAGGAGCAGTCCCCACAGACTGGGTGCCCAGGACCCAGAGCTGGGCAGAGTAGGGGAAGCCAGGGCATGCTGAGGGGCAGCCAGAAGCTAACACAGGGATCCTGCAGTGATACCTGCCTGTGAGAGTCAGTTTCTGTGCTCACCAACTCTCAGACCAGACCAGCCAGGGATGTTGAGCATGTCTGTTTACGTAGACAAGGAAACAGACGCCTCAAGGGCTGAGCGGCATCAAAGGCCGCACCGCTGACAAGTGTTGGAGACAGGAGTTAGACTGGTCCCCACAGCCCCTGGCAACCAGAGCACGTCCTGCTGTAAGGTTACCCTTCCCCTGTCACAGGTTCCCATCTCGCACACCTGTAACTCCTCTGTCATTGATCTGCTTGGGCTGCACATTCCTTCTCGCTGCTGTGCGGTGTGTAATGCAAGTACCCCGGGGAGGGAGGTCAAAGCCAGCAGCGGCACAGTGAGGTGCAGAGGTATCTCTATCCTCTTCCTGCTGGGAGAGGCCTCGTATCAAGAGCCCAGCCAGGGGAGTGGCCAGCACCTTATTAGAGCCATGTCAACTCCACACACCTGCAGAGCCGGTGCACCTGTCGCACTCCTCCCAGGGTTCCAAGGATGCTGGTTGACACCAGGAACCCAACTTCCAGCATGGAGTAATATCCTGAAAAGGCGATGCCACCCTCATGTTCAAGGTTTTGTCTATCCTGGGCAGAACCACAGTGGGAAATGGCACTGGCTCCAGGAGCTGAAAAGACTGGTGTCACTCAACTCTGAAGTCCGGCACTGACCAATTGAGGAGCCCCAAGGAAATCCCTTCCTCACCGCAGCTGTCCACACAGTGGAGGCTGGAACACACACGTGTGCTGATGGTGAGAAGTCCCCAGCACTATTCCAGCTCCCATTAGCCCACGCAGAGAGAATGAGTAGAGGATGAAGTGTCTGAGCAGAGAAAAGCCAGTGCTGAGTCCTGCCAAGGGGTTAACTCCAGATCCTTGCAGGTCTCCAGAGGCTAATTTGAAAAACAGAAAGGATCCCACAGGTGTGTGGCCAAGGTGACAGGAGAGGGGGTGTGGGCCCTTTAGGCATAAGCGAGTACTTCTGCCCAGCACAGGAGCCCAAAAACCTGCGATTTCACTCAATTTTAACTAGTAGGCCTGTGACTCACAGACAAGGACAGTTGCAGAGGGGTTAAGTAACTGGCCCAAGGTTGCACAGCTAATAAGTGGCAGAGCCACGCTTTGAGCCCAGGCAAGCTGAGAAGCCTTGGGGGAAATTTGCAGGGAGCTGGGCCCTGGGAAACCAACCAGCGGCACTGGAGACACCTGGCATCCAACAGTGGCTGCAGCTTTGGTTATACACCAGAACCATTTAGGCCAAGTCTTCAAAAGGCAGGGCCGTGGGCCACCAACTACAGAGCTACCCTGGGTTTTAACAAGCCTCCAAGATGCCGCCTGCAGAGCAAGTCACCCAGGGAGGACCCTGGCAGGTGTTTCTCCAAGGTCAGTGAGGGCCCCAGGGCTGTGAAGGACCGCCAGCATTCAGACAGGAGAGAAAGGAGGCCGTAGCAGCGGCACCCAGCTTCTTCTCTGATCTCCAGGTTTGCCAAGTACTACAAAATGGAGAACGGCAGCGAGTACCGCACCCTCCTCAAGGCCTTTGGCATCCGCTTCGATGTGCTGGTGTATGGGAATGTGAGTCCCCAGGCTGGGCAGGTGGGCGGGCTGGGCAGGTGGCCCAACAGGTCAGTGCTTAGGCCCTGAAGAGGCTCCATTGAAGAGCAGCATTCACTCAGGGGCCAATTTTGAAAACTTATCTGCCCGCTCACCTTGGTCTTTATGCCTACAGGCTGGCAAGTTCAACATCATCCCCACCATCATCAGCTCCGTGGCAGCCTTTACATCCGTGGGAGTGGTGAGTCCAGCCCCTCCAGACAGGAGGCCAGTCAGGGAAGGGCCTATGGATGGGCAGACAGGGGCCAAGCCTACAGTGTAAATTCCCTCCCTTCTCCCTCTACTGGCCCGGCCCAGGCTTCGCTCTTGAGAGCTCATTTTCTCCTCAAACCACCTGCCCAGTTTTGCCTCCTACAGAGGCCCTATGGCTCACCATGAAGGTGAGAGAAGAAACTCCAGGGTTTCCACAGACCCGGGATGCCTTAACAAAGAGCACAACCCTCTTGGGCAAGGTAGGGGACTTCACTGCAGTCCCTCTCCATCTCCCTCCAGGTCCCCTGTTTGCCTCACAGTGGTCTGGAGCTAGGAAGGGGGCCATGAAGACAATCTTTAAAGCCCATAGGATCTTTTCTAGAAGAAACGCCCCTTGCTGGAGGACTCCACTCCAGGCCTGGCCTCATGTCTACCAAGAGCTGTCCCATCCAGGCCTCTTGAGCCCACCCCGTTCCAGCCATCCTGCCCTCTGCATGCCAGAGAGCCTTTCTGAGCCTTCCCTCCTCTGCTCTTCCTACAGGGGACTGTCCTCTGTGACATCATCCTACTCAACTTCCTCAAGGGGGCTGACCAGTACAAAGCCAAGAAGTTCGAGGAAGTAAGTTGGGGTGGCGGGGCATGAAAGGTAGAGAGGGGGACAGACCTGGGAGGGGTGCTGGACCCTAGGGATGCCCAGTGGCTCTGCTTTCATGGTCTTCTGAAACAACCTCAGACAAGAGCGGTTTGGCCAAGAGTCGCCTCTGCATCCCTCACCTGCATATATTCCCCTCTCTGTCTTGAGCAAGACAAACCCCACAAAGGATGACTCCAGTGTCTGCTTGCCCTCAGGGACCAGGGAAGAGTCTTGGAATCCGAGACTTGCTCTAGCTCCCCTCATGGCCAGACCACGGGCCTCACTGCTGCCCCTGTCAAACCCTGCCCACAGTCGGAGCATGACAATGCCAGTCTTTCTGCCTGCAGGTGAATGAGACAACACTGAAGGTCACTGCCTCGGCCAACCCCATGTACCCTAGTGACCAGACCACGGAGGAGAAGCAGTCCACGGATTCTGGAGCTTTCTCCATTGGCCACTAGGGCCTCTTCCCAGAGCCCCAAACACACCCAAGGGCTCCAGATCTCCAACAGAGAACCCTTTCTGGCAAGGTGTATGGGAGAGAAGAGGGGCTGTCATTTCCATTGCCCATCCCATGAGGTCATTGACAGGACCATGTGCCTGGGTCTCCCATTGCTGCAGCGGGCAGGTGCTGCCCCCTGCTAAGACTTCATCCTCACCTTCGCCCCTTGCCTGCCTCTCCCAACAAGTAGAGACCACAGGAAGGATAGGTGGCTACCTAGTGCCAGGCACTTAGACACGCACTATCTCATTTAATCCTTAGGCTAATCCCACAAGGTAGGTATTTGTATCCCTATTTAGCAGGTACTTTGAGGCCCAAAGAGACTGAGCCATCTTCCCCAGGCCACACAGCAAGAAAGCAAGAAAGCTGACTCCACTGCCCACAACCATGAGAGAACAGACCCCCAGAGGCATGTACCCTGCCTTTTGGCTGCTCCCTGGCCATGGCCAGGTCAACAGAGTAAGCCCCACTTTCCTAGGAACTGAGGTCCCAGGTTAGGGGGACCCATGGAGTCTCATCCTTGACTTGGACAGGGGGAATCCTAAACTCAGAAGGAAACAAGATGTGAGACTGTTGGTGAATTTTTGCTCACCTCACCCCACAGCTCTGTCCCCAAGCCAGGGATGGGGCATTATTGTCCTCCTCACAGGACCCCACCCTCCTGGAACCCTCACTCTGGGAGCCAGCTCAGGCCACTGCCAGGGCAGAAGGCAGTTTCCAAGCTTAGGGTCTTGTCCAGCTGCAGCTCCATCCCCAAGTCCCCTAAACCACTGGTGAGAAGACTCTAGTGAGGTCCAGCGCTCCGTGAGTGGGTCAGCCAGGCCTGTCCCTCTTCCGGATCCTAAGAAGCTGCTCATTTTTCCCAGGTGAGGAGTTAAAGAAACTTTAGAAACTACCCTGGCCAGTGTTTTTGCTGATCTGCAGAAATGGAAAATGCCCTGCCTGCTGCGGAGGCTGATGACCAAGCCAGAGCCCAGGTGTACTGCCACAGCAGGAACCTGGAGAGGCTGTTGATGCAGCACCCCTCCCCCCCAACCCCCACCACTTCCAGGGCCCTGATGGCCTCAGCCCCTTCCAGGGCCCAGATGGGCTCAGCCCCATCTTGTTTCTTACCTCTCCTGCAATGACCAGCCTGGAAATTGTACCAGGGCAGAGCTTGGGACACACTTAGGTTTTGGGAAACTTGAAGCATGTTATTATTCCATGTGGTGGGAGCAAATGCAATAGAAAAACCAGATATTCACAGGGACAAGTGAGTCACCTGGAGTGTGAGTGTCATGAGCTTTGCAGGGGAGCAACCTTTGGAAGAGCTAACCCTGAGATCAGCAGAGTCAAGTTTGCCTGTAGATGGAGGGCTGGCCCCTCAGTGGAAGGTGCTGGAAATGAAAAGGCTTGGGTGGCTCAGACAGTGGCCCCTTGCCCCAATGATCTCTCATCCCAGGGGGAGAAGGGGTGAGACCCCCACAATGCAAGGCCCCTTGCCCCATGCTCAGGACAGTGCAGTAGTATCTCTAGGGCCAGCCCCAGGAACTGAATGGTGTCTGGAGGTCTGACCAGGCACCGTGTCTCCAGCAGAAAGCGACATCAGTGAAGACAGCAGCACACCCTCCAGCGGGGAGTCCCCCAAGCATACTCGGAGCATCCAGCTCTCAAGAGGATGGCCTCGCTAAGATGCTCTGTGAGGAAGGACAGGGGCAACTCCCCACTGTTCCCCCAGAGCACAGTGGTCCTCCCGCATGGGGCTTTCATCCCTTCTGAGCCCACCAGTCGCTGGATGTGTGAGCCTGGTGTCCCCCTACCCACCCCCAATATCTGAACTCAGTTACTCTCCTGTGTGCCAGACGTAGGGTTGCTATCAGTAGAAATAACAACAACTATTGTGTCTCTGCTGTGTTGTGGTTGACTCAGTCCAGTCACCAGTGTAATCGTGGGGAGCTTACTTATGAAGCCTGCTCAATGGGAGAGGAAATGGACGTGGCACCCGAACCTGTGCCCATGCCTAGCCCTACTCAACGTAAAAAGTAACAGGTATCAATTGCTCACCACTGGCAAGCAATTGGGTTAAAAGTATGATAGAAGAAGAAACTGAAGCTTACTCAGATTTTACAAAGCTAAAGTGGGAGAAGCAGGGTTTGAATCACCCAGAACTTTAGTGCTCTGGAGTTTGGGATCTTGGCTTCTATGCTTATCCATGTCAGGAAAATCCCAAAAAGTTGTTGGCATCCTTCCTCCTAGATGTGTTAGTTTTCAGCCAGATTTTGCTGTAGTAATGAGTAAAACCTCAAAACACCCATGCCACCAAGTAGACAACATAGCCCCTTCTATGTGATGACTGAGACCCACAGCTTGCAGATCCTCAAGGCTGTGAAAATAGGGCTAGGGGGAGGGGCAGAAGGGAATGATTTCAAGTGCAGGCTTGGAGCAGTTTGCTTCCAACCACGTTCAGTTGGATGGATTCAGCATCCAGCCACAGTGCCCAACTTGATTGCCAGGAATCCCAGGTACATACAGCTTTGTGTGTTTCCAGGAAGACAAGGAGCAGAGAACAACTTCATTAACTCTCTGAGATAACTTCTCCCCTCCCACCCTGCTGCCACCACACCCACAATCCCACAGGTCCTTCCCTTCTGTGTTCCTTCTCACAAAACCTTGTTCTCAGCTAGTTGCCAACCAACCTCCCAGGGGTATTAATAGATAACATTCCAGAGAATTTCTTCTCTCAAGAGTTTTGCTTTTAAATCAAGGGTTATTCAAGATCTGGAAGGCCTGAAAGAGCCAAAGCAATGCATATATACAAGTTGAAATTAAGGCCCGATAGTAGCGTGAGAAATTTGAGATACAGCTGATTACTACTCCAACCTGCCTCCCTTAGTCTTGTCTGGGAGGGTTAATAGCCACCATCCTTTTACCTCCCTATATCCATCCTTGGATTTTCACTGATGCTAGCTACTGGCTGGGGCCAGAGAGCAGTAGATTGATCAAAAGGAGCTGTGGCCTTAGTGGCAATGCCCATTCCCGAATGACCCATATGGTTTCCCCTACAGCCTGTCCTTCCCATCCACTGCAGCCAGAGTCCACTGTTCTTGTAAAAACACAGCACCAGGAACTGGCATGTTGCAGTGCATGCTCCCAGGGACCTGTATGTGGGTTCTGCTCTCCGGCTGCTCCCCTATTGTGATCTGTGGAGTGGGGCATCTGACCCACCGTGAGTGGGAACTGCCTGTCCTGATCTGCATCTGAGACATGCAATCAGATACCTCCTCTGAAGACAGGCTCATCACTTAGACGCAATCTTTGAGGTCAGCCCTAGTGACATCTGTGGCAAGGCCCGAGCCCACTCTGCTGCCAGAGGCTTAACCAAGGGTTCCATCCTGCTGCCTATCCATAACCATTTTCCCCAGGGCTCTCCATTCTTGTCCTGTGCCCTCAGCTCCAGCATCCTTGGAAACAGCACATCTGGGAAAAGTCTGCTCTTTGTTCCTGAAACCACTTGGAACCAGATGCCTGTCCAGATAGAAACACACCACACACACACATACAGAGAAACACTCTGTGTGAACAAACATCCTGGCACATGCACACCCACACACAAACTGGTCGAAGATATGGAGTCTACACATACACAGAGATCCAAGCATGCAAGGTTACAAAACTGCACAAGCTTACACATGGACAGTCACACAGACACACCCAGAAGCGTACGGAGAGCTACCAATGTAGGCACACATAACACCCAGCTGTGCACACCATGTTACACAGAACCACATGTTCTCACACACAGATGTGCACATGCACACCAAAGCTGACCTGTGAATAGAGCAATGTGCATGCACACACATATGCTTGTGTACACACAAATACTTGCACCCTCTCCCTGGACCTCATGGAGAAATATGCCCCACCCACAGGAAGTCTATTACTATCCTGTCTCAGCTTTAGGCACCCTGCTTCACCCACCAGATCCTTCCTGGAGCCAAGTATCCCACACAGGACAGTGTCAGGAACTCCAACGGTTGTGTAGTCTCAGAAAGTAGGATCATTGGCACCTTCCTCTCCCCCCTGGCACCTAGGTGGCCTCTAGGGCTCTGGAAACTCATGCTAGGGGCTGGCAGAGTGGAGCAGACCTAGGAACTCCCACACATGTTTGGGTCTGAGGCAGGCTGGGGAGGAAGGGAGAGGTGTTAGGGCCCCAGGCTGGCATGCTGACATGGTATACTGGAGGACTGGGCTTGGGGTGCTTGTGAACACACTTGAATCCTGGCTGGGTGGAAGGACAGGGTCCCAGGCCAGGACCTGGAGCAACGCGGCTCTGGGGTTCCAGGTGGGTGGGCAGGGTTTGAGGCCAGCACCCACCCAGCCAGGAGCCTAGGCTGGTGAACCCATGTGCTCACAGGCACAGAAGCTGTGGATTGATCTGTTAATGGGAAGTGCAGGATGTGTGGGAGAGGGGACCACTGAGGAAGTATGTTACAGATGAGCGATGACTTCTAAGGACTTCTGCTGGCTTGCAGGTAAGCAAGGAGGCTGCAGCCGAATGGTCTGGAGGTGGGAAACTAGAGGACCTTTCTGGGTCAATCTGATGCACATGTCCATGTGAGAGATCCGAGCTGGGCTAGTTAGCATCTACTACTGCCGAGCACCACCCACCAGCACACACTAAAATTAGGGATGGGGATCTACCTTGCAGGGCTAGGTCACAGTACCTGCCAGTGAGTGTCAGAGCAGGGGACAGGTAACATTAGGCTGGGCCATGACACTAACCAGGTTTTGGGGCAGATTCTTTAGGGGATATGTGGGCTCACCCGTGTAGAACTGTAATATCCGCTAGTTTGTTCAAGAGTTGGGGATGAGGGTGAGCTACACATGACCATGGAATATATTGATGCTCATGGGTACTAGGATTGGGAACAGATTAGGCTGGCCCAGGCTGCAGCACCCATAGGTGCACCCAAGAATAGGGTGTGGGATGGGCTGGGCCACAACATCCACCAACACACGAAAGTCTGAGACAGAGGGGGCAGGGAGAGAGTATGTCGGGTAAAGGCCTAGCACCCACTGGCACATGTGAGATCTGGGTCTGGGAGTGGGCCTGGTGGGGGGAACTTGAGGAACTCTCTTGGTGGGCCATAGCTCTTGCTGGGGAGCACATGAGTCAGGGCTAGGTGTTGGTCAAGCCAGGAAGAACTGTTTCACATATCAGCAGAATCTTTGGTCTGACTGCAGAGTGCATGTGTTGGAACTGGGCATCCTCAGTGTCTGAAGTGCATGCCCAGATGCAAATGGGCAGTATGACAGTTCTTTGGGGCCTGCAAAGGACATCTAGTACCATAGCGGAGGATGGAGGGCAGAACAAATTGAAAATTCTCCCAGCCAAGTGTTCACAGCAACTGTCTTGGTGAATGGAGACTGTAAGGTGGACTGTGTCAACCAATGGAGCTTGGAAGGATTTCCTCATCCTTGGAGCAATGAAATCAACAGCAGTTCAGAACTATCTCAACCACTTAAGCAGAGCCCTCGGAGCATGCTCCACATTGGAGACCCAGGGATGACATCAGGCCATCCCCTACCCCTGGATGCTGATGCTGTTAGGATGCTGGGTGTGGCTTTTCCCCTTCTCTCTCCTGTTCCCCCAGATACAGGAAGAAGAAAAAGAAATTTGGAAACAATGGGCTCATCCAGTTTCCCCTATTGCTCAACCCTTGTCACTCTAATCAGTGGTCCACATGGGTTTGCATCTTTCTCAACTATATAAACATCATCAAAAATAAATATAATTAATAAATAGAAAGTGGGGACCACACTGACACCTGCCTTTGGCCTCCAGGTCTTCCTGGTGGAGAGGCAGCTCCCTCTGAAAGCTGGGGCCTCTCCATGGAAGAAAGGAGATGGAGGGAGGAGGCTGATATCCCTCCTGGGAGTGGACTGGAGGACAATTCAGAAGAGGCCTCACTCTGATTATGGGAGCCAGTAACAGAGGTTCCGCACTACTTTCTCCCCTACTTGTTCCAGTGTCCCCCAAGGCGGAATTGCAACATGTCACGCTAACTCGTCAGTCCCTTTGCTGCCACTTTGGAAAATGACTTCACCATACACCCTACACTGAACCCAGACAAAGCCAAGGGGCTATTCTTGGGTAAAGTTGGGGCTGGCTGCCAGGGCGGCTCCACCTCCGGGCAGCGCTGCTGCAGAACTGCAAGCATCACCCTTGGTTGGGAGTGCCCAGCAGCCACTGTGAATGTGTCCAGGCTATCCCACCAATTAAAGGCCCTACAAGTGGATCACGAAGAAACAAAAGGCAGGAAGTGCTATGGGCAGTCAACATTTATTACCAAGAGAGGCTGGGAGACGCAGTCCTGGGTCAAGGGTGAAACAGGGCTGCCGGAAGTGTGAAAGGAGAAGGCTTGAGGTGGTTCCATATCCTGAGGCCACCGGCCTAGGACAAGCAGACAAAGGGCATCTTCCTGGAGCATGAAGCCTGTTGCCAGCGACCGTCTAGCAGTACAGAGAGTGCAGTGATGTGAGCTGCAGGCCTGGGTCCAGCCTGAGTCTCCCCCGTCACTCTTTCCCACTCAGACACCTCACATGTTCCCTTGGACAGCCACTGTCAAGTGCGAGCCTCATACTGACCCATGCTGCGTGCTAAGTACACGTATTGACTGTTTGCAATGCCCACTGTGACTGCAAGACTTGGGAGCCATCATCACCCCCATATCACAGGTGAGAGAACTGAGGCTTTGCACAGATCAACACATACCTGCCCTTTTCCTGATGACAGAGCTAGGATGTGAGGGGCAGAGGTCTTACTCTGCCGAGTGGCCTTAGCTATTGCACTAAACTGCTCCCAGCTGACAGCCCTGTACTGCTACCACTAGTATTTGAGAATGGGATCTTGTCTTTCAGCCACCCCACAGTGCCACTGCCTGCCTTCTTCCTCAGTCACACCTTGCATCCACATCTGTTGTTCTCATTAGTCACATCAGGTGCTCGGGTTTCTCTCCCTGGCATCACAGGCAGCAAAGGATCCTCTACCCAGTGCCCTCTGCACTTAAGGGCAGCCCCGCCCCCTCCTTATCCCAAGTGCTCCTCCAGGTAGTTTGGCTTCCCCACTCGGAGGATGTATGAGTTTTGGGGGAACGAGCTAGAGCAGCAGCAAGGGACAGTGGGGAAGGGTTCTTCTTGTTCTGGGGCCCATCTCACCTATGGTGCGCATGGCCACACATCGGCCTGACCCTTTCGCACTGGCCCAGTTGGAATAATTCCAGGAGCTCCCATCTATCCAGCGAAATTTCTTCCACAGGATCTGGAGCAATGATGGGGCAGAGGTCAGGGAAGACAGCCAGAGCCAGGGACCCCCAGAAAACATCCACTGCTGGTTCTTCCCAATGCCAGGACCCTGGAGACCCATCCCTGAAGATTTGCAGACAACAACAACAATGGGGGAGCAGCCTTCTCTCCTGGTTATCAAGCCAGCAGGCTCCTCCAACTTTACTACCCATACATGCCCCCCCCGTTAGGAGCTTCCTAAAATGAAGATTTCAAGCCAGGAAGTCTGGGAGGGGGCCCAAGATCTTATATTTCTGATAAGCTGTCAAGTGACGCTTGACAGTGCAGGTCCATGGGCCACACCTTGAGCACCAAATGTAATGGCACTTGGGCGTAGATGGTTGGTACAGTACTTAAGACATCACCTGGGATGCCAAGATTTCATATCAAATGCCTGGGTTCAGCTCCTGGATCCAGTGCCAGCTTCCTGCTAATATGCAACCTAGGGGACAGGTGGTAATGGTTCATGTTGTTTAGTCCCTGCCACTCATGGCAGGCCCAGGCCTTTGGGGAGTGAACCAGTAGATGAAAGATTTCTGTTTGATTTTCAAGTAAAAATAGACAAAAATTATATACATGAATACATGTGCACTATTCTCAATACCAGAGCTACCTTGAGAGAAAGTCCTCATTTAAAAATAAGAAACTAAGGCCCTAGGTAAGTCCTCCAGCTGGTAAGTGAGCCAAGCCTGGGATCTGTATTCTGACTCCAGTCATGAAGTGTTTCAAACCATTTTATTTCTGGGGAAAAGTGAGTTGGGAAGTCGGAAGGAGCCCTGGTTTTAGCGGCTGCCGGCTTTCTGAATGTGCATACTCCCATCATGACTGATCTCAAGCTAAAAACATGTAGTCACTAACGCAGAGCCGGCAAGTGTGGCATTGGGTCTCCTAGGCCAGTACAAACCACTTACAACATATCACTGCAAACTCAAAGAAATTCTTTGTTGCTGGATCGAAGCATGGCCTTAGCACACTTAAACCAATCAAAGAACCCTTTGGGGCTGTAGCTGTGGCACAGTGGGGTAAGTTGCCACCTATGACATGGAAATCCAGGTGGGCACCAGTTCAAGCCCCAGCTGCTCCACTTCCAATCCAGTTCCTTATAGATGCACTTGAGAAAGCAGTGGTCAATGGCCTAAATGTTTGGGCCCCTGTATGCATCTGGGAGACTGGATGGAATTCACACTCCTGGCTTCAGCCTTGACCAGTCCCTGCTACTGAGGCCATTTAGTGGAATGAATCAGCAAATAGAAGGACCTCTCTCTCTCTCAATTCTCTCTCTCTCTCTCTCTCTCTCTCTCTCTCTCTCTCTTATTTCAACCTACTAAATAAATCCTACTAAATAAATCTCCATGTATTTGGGAACTGGTTTCCAACTTACCCAGCACTTGGTGTAACCTCCAGTCCAAACTTGGGCCTGGTTGCTCTTACTGGCCATGCGGTAAATAAAACGATTGATGTTGTAGTTGTGGATTGAGACCAGGTTGCCGCGATAGCAATTCTTGCAGACTGCCTGTAAGCAGAGGAGATGGAGTAGAGAATTCACTCTCCTCTCCCTTGAGTTTCCAAGTCTCCAAGGGAGGACTCCCAGGCCCCTTTGCAGGTAGGTAAGGAGGGTAGTACTTGCCTCCCTCTGATTGCCTCCAGTCCTTTGTCCCCTAATCAGTTACCAGAACTTTTTCAGAAAATAATAATATTCTGAATAATTACAACCACCATTTACTATAACTATTCCAAATACTTTCTGTGTATTATCACATGGAACCCTCACCACAGCTTTAAAATTCTAGCACTGTATACTTGGTCATCTGTATCCCTCAACTTCATATTCATGAGTGCAATCAACTGTGAATCCAGATTATTCGAAAAATATGCATGTGTCATTTTTCATGTCACTGTTCCCTGAACAACAGACTACAACTGTGTACACAGCATTTATATTGTATCAGGTATTATAAGTAACTTAGAATTCACATAAAGAAGGCCTGCAGAAGTTTCTGACATGAGACCATTAGACAATCCTGACACTAGGCTTTGAGAACTGCTGGTGTAAAAGAGTAGAACATGAAGGTTGTAACCACTCTCCACTCTTCTCCAGGTCCCCCAGAGCAACTCCCTGCCACTCACCTCAGCTTGTTTAAAAGTCTTGTTGACTTTCACCAACACGTAGCGGCAAGTCTTACATCCAACATTTCCCTGCACAAGAACTGTGTCCTCTTCCTTGGGACATTGCAATTTGTCATCTAAGATGACCAGATCTGATGATTCCATGGGCTCTTGGTCTTCAAAGGCATCTTGGTCCTCCTCTTCCATTGACTGAATCTCCTCCTTGGTCAGGAACAACTCTCCTTTCTGCTCCCCTGAGCCCTCTCCCAGGTCCTGGCCCTGGTCTTCCTTCAACTGCAGGCTTTTCAAGAGGCAGGCATCATTCTCTGGGAAGAAGTTAACAGGTCATTGTATTTGGACGCTCCTGATTCCGGGACCTTGGACAACTCCAACAATCCCTGCTCAGACTTCGCTGGTGGAGTCTATCTGGAGCAATACCCAACAAGAAACCATCACAAACACTTTTGACTTCTGGCTGATACCACATGAGTGTATTGTGGGGAAAGAGCATGAGGAGCCTAGAATAGTCTCCAGCCACCATTTTAACAGATGAAATAAGGCCTTTCCTTAGCAGGTTCCCCCATAGGAAATTTTGCCAAGAGGAACTGGAACAATTCAAGGGGAGAGGCTATACCCTGGTCCCATTAAAAGATAAACAAAAGGTCATAGGAAAGAGAAAGATAGATTGCAAGGGAAAGGAGGACTTACCCAGATGAAGAGCAGAAACTGTCACCAGCAGGAGAAGGGGTGTGAGCAGCGGGGCTTGCATCTCTGCTTGGTCTTGTGCAAGTGACGCAGATCCTCCTTCCTTCTCAGGGCTTCCCTAGTGAGCCCAACACAGCTTTTGGCACATGGTATAAATGAGACATTTGTTTAAATGATTGAAAGATCAAGAAAACTGTTTGTTCCTTCTACCCTGAGCTGGGGTGACTAGGAAAAGAATAGGGTGTGTGGGTAATCCTGAACACAAGTCCCTTTTTCCTGAGATGTCATTTTTAAAAGACTTATTTATTTAAAAGAAAGAGTGACAGAGAGAGGAGAAAGAAGTTGGAGATCTTCCATCTGCTGGTTCACTCCCCTAAATGGCTGTAATGGCTAAAGCTGAGACAGGCTGAAGCCAGGAGTCAGGAGCTTCTCCCAGGTCTCCCACATGGGTTCAAGGGCCTAAGGACTTAGGCCATCTTCCTCTGCTTTTCCAGGCGCGTTAGCAGGGAGCTGGATGGGAAGTGGAGCACCCACATGAGATGCTGATGGCATAAGTGGTAGCTTTGCCTGTATACCATACTGCTGGTCTCTCTTAAGACTTCTATCCCTGGGCTTGGCAGTGTGGCCTAGTGGCTAAGGTCCTCACCTTGATCCCATATGGCTGCTGGTTCTAATCCCGGCAGCTCCACTTCCTCTCTATCTCTCCTCCTCTCAGCACATCTGACTTTGTAATAAAAATAAAATAAATCTTTAAAAAAAAAAAAAAAAAAAAAGACTTCTATCCCTGTTCCCTGGGACTACATTCAGCCATACTCTTGCCCCTACAGAAGGTCATGGCTGACCTCACTCATGCTGGAAAAGAAGAAGGGGAAGGACACTGCCCACATAAGGTCCTGCTTACCCTCAGGCCCTTGGACTCACCTCTCCAGGCAGCTAGGACGGCATTCACCTGCTGAGAGTCTGAGGCCTCTGCTCTCAACACCCCAGGAGAAGCCCTTATACTGGGCATTTAGGGAAGTGGAGAAAGGACAGGATGGTTGCCTCAGGCTTGGGTGGGCAGTAGTGGAGCTGATAAAGTTTGCTCAGTCCTCCCATCCCTGGGCCCTGTTCTATGTTAGAACTACAGGGTCATGCTTTCCAGCACCTGTATCACACATGTTAGCCCATACACTCTGGATTACATCCAAGGGCCCAGATAGCATGTTCCTTTGTCCAGGTGTAACTATTATCTGTACTGTTAAAGTTGTCTTTCAGCATTCAACAATCTCCCATAACCTTGGAGAACCTCTCACTGCCCAGTACCCTAGGAAGAGAACATTTGGGGATCGTTGGTATGCCATTTTATCCAACCTCAAGTGATATCTACATGACTGGCAAAGAGCCAGTGACTGGGACACTCTTTGCATCATTATCCACCCCACCCTCACCTTTCATCTTTGGCCAGTCCTCTGTGGCCACTAGCGTCATGCCCTGGATCAGGCAAATGACTCGCTTATTCAAGTGCAAATCTCAAAAGGATGAAGAAAAAAAAACCCAAGGTCCAAAGGAAATTAATACTTTAGTAGTATGGTTTGAAGGTAAAAATTAATGACCATCATGATAGCTCATGTGTGTTGTTTATTGGCTCAGTTCACCAAGTCCATCAATGCAGGACAGCAAATAATTGGCACCCATGAACAGGGACTTGAAAAAAGATAGGAAGTGTGACAGAGAACCCCCTACCGAAAGAGGGCCTAATGTTTACTGACAAAGGTTTGAACCTGACATTTTTCACATCCAAACTCTAAAGACATGCCATGCTAGCTTGGGAGAAATTATAATTATCTTTTTATTATTTAGACTTCAACAAAGAGAAGCCTCCAAGCTCCAAGCAATACTTCAGGCACCTCATGACTTCTACCTTCTGCCAGGACCTCCAGATCAACCCCCTGGAGACAGCCCAGCAGCTGTTGCCCCTCTGTCCAGCCCTTTTCAGCATGAAGCAGACAGAGCAGTCATCGGCCCCTATCCTGACAGCAGCTAGGGTACATTCTTCTGGGGGGATGTGAGGAGTCAGAGGGGATAATAGGCAGTTGGGGTCTCTGATCCCTGGTGGAGCTATCTTTGTATAATATAAAAAATTACTTCTCCCATTTCCTGCTGTTCCAAGAGCATGTTCTCCCTAGCAACATTCTTCAAGCCTCATTTATAAAATAGAGAAGGGGGATTTGTAGGAGGACAATTGATTGGATACCATTTGCATGAAAAAAACAACTGGAAGTCGTTTGAATGGGAGCAATGGATTGGATATACAAAACAAAAGAGATCCTTTCAGACAAGGGTTTTGTAGACAGGTTTATTAATAAACTTTGCTTATTGGCCATCAAAAAATTAATGCAAAATATCCATAATGAACAAAATTTCAGAATTCCAACTGAGTCCAACCCAAATTTATTGCCATCCAAAGAAAGGGCAACAAGTGCTGAGCTTGATTTTGCCAGATCTCCACCAGGACTGGTGGGAAGGGAGTGACTAAACTTCAAGATTTCCTATTGGGCAGGGCATCTTTGCAGCCCATATTCCAGCCCGACCCTCCAAAGCAGAGGTACAAGGGGCCAGAGAGCTGACTTCCTTACCCTCCTCTGCTTGCCCAAGAGACCCACAAATGGGGAAGTAACTGAGAGATCACTTCTGGGCTTGATTGCCAAGTAATGCCCGTTATTAATCAGCTCTTATCTGCTTGGCCCAACGGACCAAACCCTCAACTTATCTCTCTGACTATGGGAGGATTGGCTCATCCCACCATCCACAGCCCTGGTACTGGATTTTTCCAGGTCTCACTTGAGACTTCCCTAGTGATGGAAGCAGTGGGGACAGACTTCTGGCTCATTGTTCTCTCAGGTGCCCAGAACCCTAGATTCACTATTGCACTTGCGGATTGGGATGAGCAATGAATTTGGATACACTAGTGGGCCAGCACCACTATCAGCTCCACACACTCCGCTGAAATTTACAGAAGAGGAAATGGCTTTTCAGCAAGTTTGCATGAGCTGGCCACATGCTAAGCCAGAGCCTACCAGCCCGAATTGTGGACTTGCAGCCTTGGCTTCCTACCTTCCCTAGCCCCATCTTATAAAACTATCTCCTTGCCTGCTCATCCCCTCCCTCATGTTGACCCGGCCTTGTTTTTGTCTTCATTTTTGCTTGTTTTTATTTATTTTTTGAACACAAATCCTAGACTCAAACATTCCAGTGACTTCAGTGGCCTTGCCAATGATTGTGATGATTAAATTGTGTATCAGATTTAAAACTGGAAGTAACACTTGGAAAAGACCCCTGAGGGCCTGGCCCTCTGTGCTTCGTTAAAGTTCTCACATCCATCATCTTACCTCCTAAAAAAATCATTCTACAAATCTTATTGCCATCTCTAATCTACACACTTCAAAAAAGTTCAGACAGATGAGATGATTCCTTTGAGTTCACACACCCAGGAACAGGTGTGTGACTCCAGAGTCTTTGCTTTTATTGCTATACTCAGATGCAAAGCTCCCGGCAATCTAGGCAGTGGTGCCAACATTTTCTACGAAATGCCAAGCTTCTGGCTTACTGCTTGTGTTTGCATTCACAGGGTCTCAGATTCTGCCTCTGTGTCTCAGGATCCAGAGGCAAGCCCCAGCTGCCTTGCCACTTGAGAAGCAGGTCGTGTGGTGCACATTAAAGTCACGGAGTGCAGAGGCTGCCACTCTGGGTCTTCATTTTCTCATCTCTAAATGGAAGATAATAGCAGAACCCATGAAGTTAGGGGCTGCCCTGGCCAGAAAACCAGCACTACAAGGACTACCACTCAGCCTTTCCAAGAGATTACACAGTGAGTGCTGTGCTGCCGGAGTTCCTGCTCTGTGCTGTACACCTGCAACGAACTCCTGGAGAGTCCACTATGCAGATGTGGTCTCGGGCCAGCACGTGGTATAGCAGTTAACATTGTTGCCTGCAACATCAGCATCCCATTTGGGTGCCAGTTCCTGCACTGGATGCTCCACTTCTAATCCAGCTTCCTGTTAATATGCCTGGCAAAAGTAGTAGAAGAGCGGTAGGCCCAGTGGCACAACAAGCTAATCCCCCAATGGGACAGGAGGCAGCTTGCTGTGTTCACAAAGCCTTTTCTGCTGTCTTCTACCAAGGACAGACTTCCTTACTAGTCAATGGGGTGCATCCCAGCTTGACTCTTCATCCTCCTCTTGTGTGGCCTGGATTGGTCTCCTCTTAGCAAATGGAGGGCAAGGGTGTATCTCCTGTTGAATCTCATGTGGGTTCACAATGTCCTGAGACACAGTAAGTTCATGGGGGCGGAGGTGAGGGGAGTTTGATGCCAGAGACAATTGGATTGGAATCTTTTGAAAAATTATATTTGTTTATTTGAAAGACAGAGCTACAGAGAAACACACCCACATACACACACACACACGCATATACACACAAGCACACGCACATCTTCTATCCAATGATTCACGCTCTAAATGGCTACAATAGCCAGGGCTGGGCCAGGCCAGAGCCAGGAGCCTGAAACTCCTCCAAATAACCCACCTGGGTTACAGGGGTCCAAGCATCCGGGCCATTTTCTGCTTTCCCAGGCACATTAGTAGGGAGCCTACATGGAAATGAAGTAGCCTGGACTGAAATTGATGATCATATGGGATGCCAGTGTCACAGACAGTGGCTTAAAGCACTGTGCTACAACCCCAGCCTCAGGAGGTTTTAAATGTATATTTTACTTATAATGTTGCTTACATAGCTGAGAAGGATGTATGCCTATGTGGGCCACTGATTCGGGTGGGGAAGGTGGAGGCAAGGAGGAAGGAAGGTGGGACAAATATTTCCAATTTTTCCTCTTTTTCTACTGTATCTGCAGGGGTAGGGTGTGGAGAGAGGAAGGGACTGCTCATTGCTGCCAACTATGTCAGGACCCAGGGATGGGGAGGTCGTCTGCTACAAGCTAGAGGCCCTGATGTGTGGAAGAATGCTCTGAGGATAGTAACTGAGCGGTTTTGATAGTTCTGATATACTGCTGATTTCATCGCTCCAGGGTTGAGAAAAATCTTTCCAAGGTGTGTTGGTTGACAAAGTCCACCTTGGTGCATCCACACACCACCATACATTTGCTGCCAATGTGTGGTCAAGAGCAATAACCAACCCCTTCTGCTTTCCGTGCTCTAATGAGGCAGTTGTCATCCATCCCCTGATGGCCTAGATGAGCTGGCTGTCGGGTCCCCGCGTGCATCCGGGCATGCTGTCCACTGCACAGGCATCGGTAACTGAGGAGGCCCAGGCCCAATACATGCACTCCCAAACATGCACTTCCCAACTGGACATCCATCCATAGCCAAGCAGACGTGTTGTCATATGTATTCTAGAGAATGTTCCACAGCTGTCAAAAACAGAGCTGGTCCTATATCTGAAAACAGGAGTAGAGGACAATAAGGAATGAAAAATACAGGTGAAAAGTATTTCACTGGAGAACAGCCTGACTATTAACTGGGAGTTTTCTCTAAGGGACCAGTGTTAGAGCCAGAATGGTGTAGAAGAAGATCCACAAAAACTTGCTAGCCTTCCAGAGCAGGAAAAAAGCAGGCACAGAAATTGTGGATTTTTTAACACACAACTTTTAGTTGTTTCAATGGTTATGATAAAAGTGTGATAAATGCATAATTCTGGAGAAGGCCTTGCTGAAGATTTGCTTTTAATCTTGAAAGATTTATTTTATTTTTATGTGAAAGGCAGAGTTACAGAGAGAAGCAAAGACCGAGAGAGATCTTCCATCTGCTAATTCACTCCATAAATGAATGCAACAGCCAGAGCTGGGCTGATCTGAAGCCAGGAGCCCCCTCTGAGTCTCCTATACAGATGCAGGGGCCCAAGGACCTGGGCCATCCTCCACTGCTTTCCCAAACCATACACAGGGAGCTGAATTGGAAGTGGAGCAATCAAGACTTGAACTGGTCCCAAATGAGATGCCTGTGCCAAAATGGAAGCTCAGCCTACTACTCCACTTTGCTGACGCCCTTGGTGGAGATCTTTTCCATATGTAGCCCCTACACTGGGAGGATATGACTGGCTACAGGCTTAGTGCGATTGGCGAGCCAAGGGACAATGACCCCCAGGTCCACTTCCCATCACAGCCATTTGGGAAACTCTAATACCTCAGACATCCAATTCCACACCAAACCTGCAGTCAGACAGGGCCTCCCCTTGTAGGAGCTATATATTTTAACAATGCTCAGTAAGGGGGCCAGCAGTGTGGCATACACAGTAGGTTGGCCTTTGGTGCCAACAACCCATGTGGGTGCCAATTCAAGTCTCAGTTGCTCCATTTCCAACTCCTTGCTCATGGCTTGCTCTCCATTTGCCAAGAGGAGACCAATCTGGGCCACCTAAGAGGAGAAGAGTGAAGACTCAAGCTGGGCTGCACTCCACTGAGTGAGAAGGAAATCTGTCCTCGGTAGAAGACAGCAGAAAAGGCATTGTGAAGACAGGGAGCTGCCTCCTGTCCCACTGGGAGAGCTGCCACATAGAAGGGAAGGAAACAGACATCAGATGGAAGGAGAAGCTGAATGTCTAGAGATGACCTTGGGCTATGCACAGGTCAGGGCTATTCCTGTGGCTGCAGTGCCTTTGAAACCAGAAGGTGGACCCAGACACCAAGCCAGCCCTAAGCCAGCCTGGGTTCTGGGCACAAGATCTGGATCTCAGAGAAGTAGTGGTGTTATCCCCAGACCCATCCTGCAGCCTGGCTGTGGTGCTAAGTCGGGTTCTCTAGCCCTTCCTGCGATTTTATGAGCTACCTCATTTCCTGTTAATGAACTCGTTCTGTTCTGATCAGCCAGGAAAGGTTTCTGGTGCCTGCTCTTAAGAGCCCTGACTGATGCTGATGTTAGCACAGAAACTGGCATTTAATTACTGCTCAGTGAGTGAATACAACTCGTATTAGTGGGTCTAGAAGTGATAAGAGTCTCTGGGGGCTGATGTACATCCATTGAAGTCTCAAGAGACTAAAGATGACATGTGGTTCGAATAAAATAGTTTAAGTCCACCTAAACACGCAAGAGGCCTACTTGCCTGACCAGCATGATCCATCTGTGCACCACAAGCAGCAGCATGCCCACAAGACCCAGATTTTGAAGGGAAGGAAGGACTTGGGGATCTGGGGGTCCTATGCTTTTGAGCAAGGAGGGCCTGGGGCTAATCACCTTAGCTCAGCCCCAGAGCTTTGCCTCCCTCCCTTGGACATGACCTGTCAACATCATAGTATTCTAGAGCTCAAGAATCCCCAACCCTTTAGACTCCAGATTTACTCCAGAACTTAAATGTTGTGAATGGTCATTCCCATGGGGGACACTGAAACAGACCAATCCTGCCATTAATCTCTCCTAATCTCATCCTCAGGATACTTTTCCAAATCTAGGCTTATGAAAGAGCTGACTGTAGCCCCTAGTCCAGGCTTCTAAGGGTAGACCTGGCACCCTTCTGTACAAATGGCATCCCATGGGCACTCCAGGCCCAGAACAGAGATCACCTTGGCCATGATGGCCAATGCCAAGAAAGTCTGCTCTATATCTTTCCCATGTCTGATCCTCAGCTCATGATGGCTTGAAGGTAGAAAGCTCTGCAGCTCAAGACACTCACTTCACACGATTCAGCCTTCCACATGGATCCCTCCCCTGTAACCTGCACCAGGAAATCATGAATCTTGCAATCATGGAAGCCGTGTGATGTGATGTTCCTCCAGGGGGATCCAAACTTCCATTTTTTTCCTGACATCTTCTGAGGCAAAAGAATCTCTGACTTTTACTGAATGCTTCACTCCCCAAAGAGCCCAGGATGATGCTATAGTCCATTTTCCTCAATAGAGTCCTGTCGGACTCTGGCGATGGAGTTCTAAGATGCCCTCCAAGAAATAGAATCCCACTGTATACAACGTGCATAATCCCTAGAGCTATAAACAGAATGGATTTATTCCCATGGCTTTGTTAGGAAAGACCATGTGGGGTAATCGGACATGCCCTTTAAAAGGAGCTGGAGTTTTCCTCAAACCAGAGATTCTGCACCTGAAGCAGAACCAATCCAAAAGAGGTTCTTCGCTGCTGGCTTTGAGAATGGAAGAGATCACAAGGCAAGGATGCTGGGGCACCTCGGGAAACTGAGTCTGTCCTGCTTCTGGGAGTCAACAAGGAAACAAGGAGACATCAGTGCAACAATCGTAAAGAGAAGCTGTCTTGCCAAAACCACACAATCTTGGAAAAGGATCCTGATGTTTAGGAGACCATATGACTCAACATAAAACCCTTAATTTTAGCCCTGTGAGACCCTGCTCAGAAAACCCAACCATGTGGTACACACACTTGTGTTCAAGAAATGTGAACTTCTAACTGTAGATTGCTTGAAGTCACTATGTGGGATGTATTACATAGGTGAAGACTAATACAGTCTTTCTGACCTGTCTTCCTCCCGGGATTGAATTTACAGTTGGTGTAGTTGGTAGGGAGATGGGCCCCGAGAAGTTTCCCAAAGGAGTGGTCTTGAGGACCTGCTGGGAAAGAACCCAAGGTTAGTGAAACAGCCAAGTTGGAGAGAACAGAGGTTCCACTCAGCCCAGGATGCAGCAAGCCGAACAGCCCCTTGTCGCTCCAGTTCTGCTCAGGAGGACTGCCCCCTCCCCACCTGCAGAGATGTGCTGAGCTCCAGGGACTTGACCCCCACCCCCCCAGCTTGTCAACTGTCTGATAACTGGGGTTGGCCAACACCCCCTTGAGGCAGATAAGGGGTGGTGAAAGGGCTCACTGCATGCCCAGGCTGAGCAGCTCAGGAGCTAGGGACCAGGACCATTGCTCTGTGAAATCAGTTTTGACAACAGCTCCTCTGACACTTCTCTATTTGGATGTCCCAACGATTGACAAGAGGCCAAGATGACAGACGTGCTGGAACTGAAAGGGGCCTTAAGATATGACCCAGGGCAGTCTTCATGTCTCCCATGTGGAACCACACCCTGGACTGGACCTACATATCTTGATTCCAGGTTCATGTTCTTCCCACACGCTTAGACTTACCTCCTTCCCCTGTGGGTCTTCTCTCCCAGAGCCTGTGAACAGCCAGCAAGTTTAGAAGGAATACAACTTAGTAGCCAATGTGTCTCCCACCCTAGCCTCCAACACAGCCCCAGGCCACTGACTTATCTGCTGCCACCTTGATGGCCCACACCAGAATGTTTGGTAATACATCAAGCCCGTTGTCCCCAGGCTCCCCATTCATAGTCCTCCCATAAATTAAGAGGCAATCCAAACGCATGCCACTCTCTGTAAGGTCTTTCATGGTTGGGTGCTTGTCTACTGATCCATCCCGAGACCAGTGACCCCCTCCAACTCCACTGGCCAAGCTAAAGCCTTTACACTGGCTTCTCCTCATCTGTCAGGTCTCAGCTCAAATGTCACCTCCTCCGAGAAGCCTTCCTGGGACAAGCCACTCACCCCCATTCTTATCTGGTTACCTGGATCCGTAACATCCTGCTCGTTTCCATCAGAGCAGTGATAAAAACAGCATGACTTTGTTCATCTCTTGGTTTTTTCTTTACTGCCTGGTCCCACAGCAGGAAGCAAACCTATGACCACAGGGACCATCCTTGGCCTGGAACTCCGGCCGATCATAGCCGGAGATTTTCATTTATGTGTGGAATTAATTAATCAATTGAACTAGTCAGCTTCTACTTTACTTCCCCTGGAAAAAGTCCAGCTGAGTTTAAGAATTGAGCTTATATTGGGCCCGGCACAATAGCATAGTGGTTAAAGTCCTTACCTTGCACAAGCCAGGAGCCCATATGGTCACCGGTTCTAATCCTGGTGGCCCTGCTGCACTTCCCATCCAGCTTCCTGCTTGTGGCCTGGGAAAGCAGTTGAGAACGGCCCAAAGCCTTGGGACCCTGCACTCGTGTGGGAGACCCAGAAGAGCTCCTGGCTCCTGGCTTCGGATTGGCTCAGCTCCGGCTAGTGCGGTCACTTGGGGAGTGAACCATTGGACAAAAGACCTTCCTCTGTGTCTCTCCTCTTCTGTATACCCACCTTTCCAATAAAACCAAATAAATCTTTTTTGTTACTTTTTAAAGAATTGAGTTTATTTGTGGCATTCCTAAGCTCACTCACCAAAGAAGCAATTCTGGGCTCCTTCCTTCCTTCCTTCCTTCCTTCCTTTCTCTCTTTCTTTCAGATTTTTAATTTTTTTTTAATTTGAAAGCCAGACTTACAAACAGAAGGAGAGTCAGAAAGATCTTCCATCCACCAGTTCACTCCACAAGCGGCCACAACATCCAGAGTTGAGCTGATCTGAAGCCAAGATCCTCTCCAGGTCTCCTGCTCAACTACAGGGTCCCAAGGCTTTGGGCCGTCCTTGACTGCTTTCCCAAGCCATAAGCAGGAAGTGAAGCAGCCGGAACACAAACTGGGATCCATATGGGGTGCTGGTCCTGCAAGGTGAAGGTTAGCCAGTTGAGCTATTGTGACAATCCCGATTCTGGGCCTCTAAATCATTCATCCATTCGGTTGTTCAAAAAATACTTAAGGGTAATCCGGTATCAGGAAGGTTTAATTTAATTGATGTTTAAGACAAACAGAATGAATCTGTCAGTAAAACAGGTCACTGTGTTGAGCAGACTATTAGAAGTGGAGAGCACCATCTGGGAGACACAAGCTTCCAGGTCTATGAGAGTCATTAACAGGTGAGGGCTATCAGGAAGGACTTTCTGGAGGAGAAAGCATTCTGTCTAGGCTCTGATAGACAAGAAGAGCAGGCAGAGAAGAAGTGTGGGCACTCTGACTAGCCAAGCCCTGGCCTGGGACTGCTGGAATTCAAGCCAGGATACAGACAATTCAACCCTGGAGGTTCAATCAAAGAGTGAGGTGATTTCTGCTTTGCCCCAAAGCCAAGCTCCTGCAGCAAGCTGGCCTGGCTGTTCACCCCCTCATACTCCTCAGTCCCCCACCTCACCCCCATTGCTCCACTGAAACTGCTCTTGCCAAAAGCCCCACTGACCACCCAGTTGCCAAACCCAACAGACACTCTTCAGTTCCTCCCCTACTTGCTCTCTGCTGGAGGATATACCCCCACACTTCCTACATCAGCCATCTTTGCAGCCACCCGTCCCTGGTTTCTACCGATGGGATCCTCACTTTCTTCTGCCAAGTTCAATAGCGGGAGTCACCTGGTTCTGGGTGTCCTTGTCTCTGAACCCTGCACACACTCCTTGAGCCATCCCATCCACCCTCATGCCTTAAGCTGCCAGACATACACCGGTCACTCCCAAGCCTGCTGCTGAGCTGTGTGGTTAAAGCAGCTTCTTCGCTGAGAATCCCGGGAAAATTGTGAATTTAACTCATCTCAGACTGAACTGAACACACATGTGCACACCCCTGTGTGAACGACTCCCTCTTCTTGGGGTCACTTCTCAGGAGAAAACATCGCTCTCCACTCAGACCCCGACAAGGATTCTGGGGTAATCCCTCGACCCTCATGCTCCATTCCCCACACATCCCTAACTCATCGTGCTTTTTCTACACCATCCCATCTTCCTAGGCTTCCCCGTTCCCTCTGTCACTGTCCCAGCTGACCGCCAGCTACCTGTCACTCACAGCATTCAACAACTCCCAAGAACTTCCGTTGTCTCCATGCTGCCCAAATGAGCTTCCTAAAAACCCAGTGGTAATCACACATGTGTGCTTTTAATTGATCTTTTTTGCTCCTGGGCAAATGATCTCTCTGCCCTTTTGTTAGGGTGAACTGTCCTGTACCTCACTGGGAGTTTAAGATGTGTCTCTGTCTCTGCTGGCGTTACCTTCTCCCCCGGGTTGCAACCATCAAAATGTCTCCAAACAATCCCATGTATTCTGTTAAGTGCAAAATCACACCCTACTGGGAGGCGCTGCTTTACAACCTTGGCTCCTTAAATGCTAAATATGCACCGCGTGTTCCCATCACTCTGCACCCCGCTACTTTCTAGCATGCCATGATCTCATCAGGGCTCCATAATTTTGTAGCTGCCACTCTCTCCACTGTGCTCCTACTTCTCTCTAGGTCTCAGCCTCCTGGGAAGGATGCCTTTAGCCTTTCAGAGACGGGAAATGAATGTGCTCTTGTCTGTTCCAGTCCCTGACCCACCTTATTGCACCTGTTCTCTTACTGTTCCTCAGGAGGGCCTGAACCCTACTCGACTCACCTGCGTGGAGCCTTGTGCCTATACAGCTCTAGATACCTGAGCGTACTTCATGTTTGTTGAGTGAGTGAATAAGTGACGAAAAGCAGCTCATGCTTGATTGTCACACAGATTGAGTTAGGCAGATGCTCCTTACAGTGAAATCTTAGGCAGGAATTTGAATAACAGTAACAACAGCACAACTACTACCTAGGAAGTACTTTCCTTTTTTTTTTTTCTTTTTAAAGATTTATTTTATTTTTATTGGAAAGTCAGATATACATAGAAGCAGAGGAGAGACAGAGAGGAAGATCTTCCATCTGATGATTCACTCCCCAAGTGACCGCACTAGCCGGAGCTGAGTCGATCCGAAGCCAGGAGCCAGGAGCCAGGAACCTCCTCCAGGTCTCCCATGTGGGTGCAGGGTCCCAAGGTTTTGGGCCATCCTCGACTGCTTTCCCAAGCCACAAAGCAGGAAGCTGGATGGGAAGCGGATCAGAGCCTTCAGAAAACTAATTGGTGCCCATATGGGATTCCAGAGCATGCAAGGCAAGGACTTTAGCCACTAGGCTACTGTGCTGGGTCCAGAAAGTACTTTCTTTGTGCTAGGTATATTAAGTGTTCATTATCATTCATTGTCATCCCCAAATACAGACAAAAAAAACGTGAGGTTTGGAATAGTTAAACTATTCGCCAGGTGTGGAAACACAGAAATTTAGAGGATGGGACTCCTTGCTAGCGTAAGACCATAGTCAGCTGTAGTCCTGTTGAAAGCTCTAGGAATTCGGGGCAAAGGTGTTGAAGCAGTTGATACAGGAATGCATGGGCCAGAAGCTCCCGAATCCTTAAGCTTAGAAAGATCAAAGAGAAGTGTTTCTTCCCCTGTGCTGGTGTGAGAGGAGTTAGACTGGGTGGTAGGCAGTTAGGGTTTTCTGGGTCCCCAAGTCATTTTTCTTCCCAAATATAAAGGGGTATTTTCCCCACCATGTCTTGGATTCACCAGAACACGTCTCTCCCAAGACAAATGCATATCTTATCAGGAGTGCTCCCCCAGGAGACAAGGGTGACATTAACATATCTATTCCCCACCTGAAGCCTCCACCCAATTCTGTCTCCAGCCATTGCCAAGGGGGAGGGCTTCAGACTGGCCTCTTTATCATTAGAAAGGGACCAAGGAAGTTGGCCAGTGACACCTTTCTGGCCTTTTGTCCCAAGGCCAGGTACCATGGAAACCAGGAATTTCCTTTGTTTATGAAGAAACATCTTTGAGGGGAACCTTTAAAAGATGCTTTCCCCACCATTAATATGGGTTTTTTTCTCTCTCTTAGCTTTTCCTCCTGCCACTATGGCAGGAGGTAAGGGTTTTTCTCTCTTGCCTTTCCCCCTGCTACTATGGCAGAGGATCTCGAGGCCCCCTCCCATCACTAGGATGGGAGTCTACTTTCTCAACTATTTCTAATAAATCTTACTTTAAAACTAAACTGTGTCCGCATGAAAATTCTTCTTTCCTGCGAGACAAGAATTTGAGGTTGCTGCAGTACTCGGGGTTCAAAAACCCTACAACAGTTTTGGCCCCTTGTGACTCGGATCCTACCAGCGAAATTTCTCCAGCCAGCCTGCAAACATCCATCTCGTCGGACGGTGAGCAAAGCGGACTTTCTATCCTGTTTTTCGGAGACACTAGTTCTCCACAATTAGTAACTCTTGGAAAAAGAAACACCGGGTCCCTGTCGGCCAGTTAAATGCGTCTAGCGCGGCCGCAGGTCTTAAGACTCAGGGGCGAGGCTTGCTGAGTTTGGCTAAATTGATCCCCTGGAACTGGGACACTTTTCTGATCTTTTCTCGCTGCCCGCTTCCCATGGATCTGCGCCACAGGAAGGACAGGGAAAGCCTGGACAAGTAGGGGTCCTGGCCAGGGCACTCCCTGGTGTTCCCCGAAAGCTCATCGGCTGACCCTGGTCCCCACAAATGCCCGGTGGACTAGGCGCTGGGAAACGGCTCCTCTCGCTTCCGTGGATCAGCGCCGCAGGGAGGGTAGGCCCGGACGACTAGGGGGTCTGGCCAGGGCACTCCCTGGCGTCCCCTGAAAGCCCGTTGACTGACCTCAGTCCCCAAAAAGCCCAGTGGGCACGGCGCTGTGAAACACCACCCTGGCGGATTGGCCCTTGGTGATGTGGGAGAAGGCTTGGACGAATAGGAGATCTGGCCAGGGCACTCCCTGGCGTTCCCCTAAAGTCCGTCTGCCTGACCCTAGACCTCTAGCGAGCAGAGGACCGTGAAGCGCTTCCTGATGGGAAAGGCATCTGGGCGCTCAGTCTGAGGAAGCTGGGATTCTACCTTTCTCTTCTCTCTCCTCAGCTCCAGGAATGTCGGTTTTGTCCAAACTCAGTTTCCTTTTCGCGGACTAAGCCCGTCGCGCGAGACTGGGGAGAAGTCTCAGGGTGCCTCAGAAATTCTGGTCAGGGCCACTCCCTGATGTTTTTCGAAAGGCCTCTGGACTGTACCCCGGACTCCGACAGCCCGTCAGGGTGTCGGGCTGAAATCTGCACTCTTTCCTTCCTTCCGCGGGGACACAGTTGTCAGTAAAAATGGGCGCAACCCACGGCAAGGCCACGAGCCCTGCGCTGCGTGCCTCAATCCCCAAACTGCCCCAGGCACTGACAAGTCCGCTGCTTCCTTTTCTGTTAGGATCTCCTCAAAAGCTTTTCCTCACTAAGTCCCCTTATTTCTTATGTATTCAGGCTTTGGGTTTGCTTTACTGGTCAGTATGTGCTAAAGGTCAATTGGACTGTGATAGGGAAAAGGGAAAAGCCATGCAGGGTTTCTTTCTAGGCCCCTCTATCAGTAAGATGAGCAATGGAGATAGACTTGAGGGAAGAATGCGTCACACCTTTAATCCATTCGCGAGGCAGGCAGCAGAGACAGTTCCTCCAGGATCTTTCTTAACAAGTGTAGTCGCTAATGTGAGCAGAAAGTTAGAGTCAACACATTCTTCTCTAGCCTTAGTTAAGGACACAGACTTATAGAATCAGGCCGAAGTTTGAGGTCAGGCTTGTCAACTTGAGGTTAGAACAAATTTCAAAGGGAGAGCATATTTATCCGGCAGAAGTCCCAGATGCAGCGTGGCGCAGGGGTTGGCACATGCTGTTTCTGACTTATATGTTCTCCAGGACATCAGAATGCACCAGGCAGAGGCCTAGGTCTAGCATGGCGCAGGAAACAGGAGCGGATTGTTCACTCCTGGCACATGCTGTTCTAACTGAGACACATCCCATAAGGCGTGGGAGGCCAAGCGACGTGGGTCAAGTGTACTGACCTCACTCCCCCCTCCCTCCCTACTTCTGTGGTCTCCAGAGTACACCTGGACGCCATGGGCTAGCAATAGGAGTCTTAAGAGACGTCTTAAACTCAGGAGAGATAGAAACTGAGGGACGCTTCTGGTTTTTATCCTCATTTCAGTACTCCCAGCACATGCTATTCTGACGAGTATGTCTAGGTGCAAAACCAGGATTTACTTGTACTGGCAGGAGTCCCAGAGCTAGCATGTCACAGGAATGGGGGGCTGAACGGAGATACCCCTTGGGGTGCCTCCGCAAATACAGGGATGCCACAGCCTGGCTGCCAGCTTTGAGCTTTAGAGTAGAGTTAGTCTGAATGGGCCTTTTTGCATAACTATGCTGCTGTGCTGGCTCCATCACCACGTGGAGCACACAACTGGTTTTTACCTTGGCTCCTCCCAGTTCTGCCTTTTAGTCAAGTCTCCTGACTGCACCCTTTATTGTAAGATATCTAACAGGAGGTAGAAGTTCATTTTGTATCTCCTTAGTCACTGATATCAGAAAGGAATGGATATTTTGCTAGTTAACAAAGGGCCAGACCCCAGACTCCTGCACCCCAGGAGAGAACTTAGAATTCATTCACTCATTCCAGCCTGAGACTCCTTCCCTTTGCAATTCCTTTTGCCCCAGACTAGGAGTTTTTCATTCCATGTGCCTTTTGTTTCATGGTGTATCTCACTGTTAACGCTGTGTTCATGTACTAAATCAAGGTTTTTTTCTGTGTTATTGCAACTAATTTCAGTGATGAGCTCTCAGTGATTTAAAATGTTTTCCGCTACTTTTGTTGCTTTTTCTTCTTAAAGTTTTAACTATCTACTAGTTTATAGTGCCATCCTAGCTCTGATCAGATCTGGCCTACAATGTTGACACCTAGAGCAGTGCTTGTTGCTAAAGTTTCAAAAGCTGCTAATGCATATACTGGTGCTTATGTTTATTGGTCAATTTGTGAGATTATTTGTGTTCCTGCTTTGTCGATTATTCATATTCTAACTTGCAAAAAGCATCATTTGTGAGATTTTGTCTTACAGGAAGACAGCAAGTTCTTAAAGGATGTATGGTATGATTGAACATATTGTGTGCAACATTTTCTAAATGTTCATCTTTGGTACAATGGAATTGAAATCTGACTCTTTGTCAAAGCGATGTTTTCTTAACTTATTTTCATCTTAATGGCGACTAAATCTACTGGCTAGCTCCAGCATAATTATGAAATATTAATAGACTGCTATTGGTACAAATGAGAAAACATCACTAAAGTCTAACAATCTTATTGCATTATTGTTCACAGTTATCCTAATGGACAAGGCCTAGAGGCCTAAACAGTACAAGTGTGTGTGTGAGTCTTATAGGTGGTTCCATAGTGTGCCCTGTAAAGTAAATAGATGTTTACATTTCTTATTATAATTCTAACAATGAATGCTTCATCTTCTAGTTCCAACAGATACTATTACATCCATTGCAAATAGCACTAAAGCTAAACAGTAAGCTACAGGTTCCAACTAAAAGAGTCTTTAACTAGTGTTACTAAGAGCAAGATATAATTCTAAATAATTGGTAACTTTAACACAAAAAATTTTTTCAAAAAGCTGTTAAAAAAACTACTTGGTCTTATAATGTATGTTATCTGGTATGCATGTACATGTTTATGTGGCAAGCTATGTAGTCTATTTCAATTGACTCATAAAGTGTTCGTAAATGAGAATTTCTAAGCTGGATCTTTTGACTTAAATAAATCTCTGAGATTAAGAGCCACAGAGATCTCCAAGCTTCTTAACATGCTTGAGGAGTGATTTTCAGTATATTCCATTAGATTCTATGTAGAACAGAATAGGTGACAGATTCTTAACTGAAGCTCAGAAAAGAAGCTTTTCTAGGGAAAAGTCAGCCTGTAACTGCTCAGTCTGCAGCACTGACCAGGCTCCCGACCGGCATGTTTGCCATCTCCCTCTTCAGTTTTTACTAGACTTCACTGAATAGGACACCCTCACTATTCTGAGGCAGGGTTTATGTCTTCCTCATTTACTAAATTATTGGGGATTTCTCTGTCCATCGATTTAAGACTCTTGCATTCTCCAATTGTCAACATGGCTTGTAGCAACTATAGGACTAGTTCATTGCTTGCCTTTGCCCCCTAATGTGTGAAGTTTTGTAAATTCTTACTAGATTGCCATCAACTGCTGGGTTATTATAACTCACAACTAACTTAATCTCTTACCATCTATACTATGATCCAGATAAGTCTTGTAATGAAATGTTTTAAGTGTCATGCTTTATGTTCTAGGCTCAATGTCTTCTGATACTCTTAGGGTTTCCAGCAACTGGTAAAGTACAATTATTTTGTTTTTTTTTAAATCCACCACTTCTATATAAAACAACTGTAGTATTCTCAAAAGCCAAGTAAGTTTAAATCTTAATTCAGAATTGTCATTGCTAGACGAAATTATGACTCCATGGAGACTTAACGTTTACGTGCCCTGCATGGGTTCATGTCCTATTGCCACATGTTAGTCTTGTCATTGTCTCTATGTTCTAATGGACCTAGATAACAATTTCATATAGCTCAGCTTCATGTGTTGTGTTCACTGAGTTTGTTTCCAAACTTGAGCTTAAAAGGAATTATTTCAAACTGAAAAATCTAATCCATAACCTTAAGCTAAACTGCTCAAGTCGAATGTTCAACACAATGTTTCTCATATCTAAGTTCTACAATGCAAACATTCAAATTAGTGTTTCCAACTGATCCCATTACACACTAGGTTAGGAAAAATTATAATTGTCTTTGTTTTGTCATCTAGACTTCAACAAGAAGGAACACTCGGAGCGCAGAAAACCCACCAGGCACCTCCGATGACTTCTGCATTCTACTGGGGACCCTTAGACCGGCCCCCAGAGGAGTACCTAACTGCTGCCCTTGAACTACGTCCTCTGTCAGCAGGAAGCAGTTAAGAACAAACGACGTCCCTGTCCCCCTTAACAGCAGTTAAGGTCACTTCTTCTGGGGGGCGGAATGTGAGAGGAGTTAGACTGGGTGGTAGGCAGTTAGGGTTTTCTGGGTCCCCAAGTCATTTTTCTTCCCAAATATAAAGGGGTATTTTCCCCACCATGTCTTGGATTCACCAGAACACGTCTCTCCCAAGACAAATGCATATCTTATCAGGAGTGCTCCCCCAGGAGACAAGGGTGACATTAACATATCTATTCCCCACCTGAAGCCTCCACCCAATTCTGTCTCCAGCCATTGCCAAGGGGGAGGGCTTCAGACTGGCCTCTTTATCATTAGAAAGGGACCAAGGAAGTTGGCCAGTGACACCTTTCTGGCCTTTTGTCCCAAGGCCAGGTACCATGGAAACCAGGAATTTCCTTTGTTTATGAAGAAACATCTTTGAGGGGAACCTTTAAAAGATGCTTTCCCCACCATTAATATGGGTTTTTTTCTCTCTTAGCTTTTCCTCCTGCCACTATGGCAGGAGGTAAGGGTTTTTCTCTCTTGCCTTTCCCCCTGCTACTATGGCAGAGGATCTCGAGGCCCCCTCCCATCACTAGGATGGGAGTCTACTTTCTCAACTATTTCTAATAAATCTTACTTTAAAACTAAACTGTGTCCGCATGAAAATTCTTCTTTCCTGCGAGACAAGAATTTGAGGTTGCTGCAGTACTCGGGGTTCAAAAACCCTACAACACTGGTAATCAGTAGTAGCCTGCTAGAAGACCACACTGTTTGCGGATTGACCCCACCCCCTTGCATGCCTTAGGTAAACCACATCTTGTTTCAGACCCTCCTCCCTTGCCTATGTGACCCTAGTCTTTAAAAATTTGATGTTAATAAACCTCGGCTATTGGCCATCGTATAGGATTATCAGCAGCAAGTCCCTCGCTGCTGAACAGCCAACAGGCAGGTAAGCATTAGAACCAGGATTTGAATGGAGACTGCTCACTGCTACCCTCCCTGATGGTGAATAAAACATTCATTCTCCAATATAAGGGATACTCAAAGAAGCCTGTAAGTTACAATGGGCAGGTGATGATTTGAGAAGCATGAAGACTGTGCCCCATGGGCTGGACCATGTTTGAGACTTTAGGATAAGCGACTCACGGGGTCTGGAGAGGTCTAAATGAAAAGGCAGGTGCATTACTTTACTAAATGCCTGAAGCATGGCACATCTTTATATAAAAAAAAAAAAACTACTGCCATATTAGGAATAGGGAAAGAGAGTCCAGAAAGAGAGTCTCCAAAAACTTAAGCGATGGTCCCATTTTCACATGTACGTGCTAGCAACTGATGGAGCTTGGAAAAGAACACTAACTCATTCATCATCCCTGAGAAGAGATCTCTCCTACAGACATGCTTATCACTACACAGGACAAGTCACACTCCGTTCCTTTGTGGATAATCTGCTCTAATGCTACTGCAAGTCGTGATCTGCGCTTGGAGGTTGACTCACTTTCTCTCTCTCTCTCTCTCTCTCTCTCTCTCTCTCTCTCTCTCTCACTCTCTCTTTCATTCCCTCTTGCCCCAAGAACTCAGCTGGCCAATGAAAGACATAGTTACTGGCCGCATGGTGGTTCCCAGCCTAAAATAGCAGTCACATCAGTGGGGTTTTTTTTTCAATACATGATCACACATGAAGCTAGAGCTGTGATGAACTCAACATGGAGAGGTACCTGCTATGCCAGGTAGCAGGCTAGGAAAGAAGGCAGAGCTGAGAACGAATAACTGGAGGAGCTTACTGCAGGAGGCGTGAGGTGCAGCATGGAAACCTGAATTGTTTTCCTGAACTTGCAATGGGATTTTACACCTCGAATAAGAATCCCAAGCTGCCATGGATGCAGGGTCTGCTGTGTGGGCTAGGCACTGTTCATGCCTCTCAGGGTCTCAGACGGAGAACCTGCGGCTCCCATATTCAGAGGGGGAAACCAAGGCAGAGAGGGAACAGGGAATGAGCCCAGAGATGTGTGAACCCCGCTTGTCCCAAGTCTCTCTGGGCCCCAACTCGGGGCTCCAGAAGGAGCACACAGCCCGGCCCTTGCGAATTGACTCTTATGTAAACTTTGAGTTTCCACACTGACTGCTCGTAAGAAGAAAGTAGCACAAAAATGGAGTATGAAAAATTGAATATGAAGCTTGGTGTTTTTCACTGACTTTGGCTTAAGATTTGGGGTAATTAGGAAGTCTTTCTCCCCTGCTTTGAAGTTTTCTCGTTCCAAATAACAAAGAATTTGGGAAGCTTTGCAAGCAGAAGCAAATTTGGGCACATGTTGGCAAGGTGGCTTTCCAACCTGAACTGAGGTTCTTGCATTCCAGGTACCACCAGGTGTAAATGCAGACACACCTCACTCCGCCTTCCTCCTGGGGCTTCACATCCTACTGTTGCAAATAACATCATTCCAAGTGATTTAATCTGTTCACACACTAGTGAGGTGCCAGCTTCTGTTTAAAGTGCAGAGATTCACTGTGTCACTTAATCCTTACAGATCTAGAAGATACCCTTGTTGTTATACCATTTTGCAGATGAAGAAATAGAGGCACTGTGAATTTCAGTCTCCGGGAAGGGCTGTAAGTTGGCCTTGGACCACCCAACTTCAGAGCCCAAGTTGCTTCTACTCATCATTTTCAAAGTTTCTTTTTGGTCATTACTATCAACCCCTGTGGTACTTCCTGTCTTCATTCAGACAACCAACTGACGCGCAGGGGGTCTCCAGGATTCCGCAGGGCCACACCATTGGCCAGTGCCAGTGGGACCCAGAGACTTTCCTTTGCACCAACTTAAACTCAGGTCTGCCAGGTATCACTGGGTCTAGGAAGAAAGATGCCCCAGTGGCCTATGAGCAGGTGTTTAAAGTAAGAAAACAAAATGTCAAAATCCCTGGAGTATAGGCCTGGTGTGAGCTCAAGTCCCTGTCCCGGTTTCATTCCTCTGCCCCGGTGACATGGGCTGAGCCTGTGAATAACTCATTGCCAACAAACGACCAGCGATCCCACGCCTGGAATCCTAGGTGGGGAATGGAGAACATTGTTGGAAGGATTCCCTGCTGTGCCTAGTCACACTAGGTACAGTTGTGCAGGAGGCAGGGAAGGTGGCTCAGGACAACCCCCCTGGAGTGCTGCTCCGAGCTTGGAATTCAGGAGAGCAGCAGCACCTGGGGAGTAGGCAGGCAACTGCTCCACCAGAGGGTAGACGGTTATCCACAGACATGATGTCCTTCTCTAGAAACTTCCAGAGTGGCTCTTCTCAGGTAAGCCCCTGTGACAGCATCTCTCGCTCATCACCCTGAACATGAATATCAGGTATGCTCTCAGTTCTGCTGCCCTGGACTGCCCTAAGGTGCCCCTGCAGCTGCCATTATGGGGAATTTAAAGCAAGAGGGTCAATCAGTCCAGTAGAGGGGTGGTGATATAAAGGAATGCCTACAGGTTCAACTTAACTATCACACACACCAACACGCCACTCACGGTTATCTCTGAGAAGTGTGGTCCACAGCAGGGGCACTAATTCAGGCAGTTCTTTATTTTTCTGCTGTTACAACCTTATAGTACGTGACCTTGAAAGTCAGACAGGCCTGTGTTAGATAATCCCGTGGGCAGGTGTTTGATGTAGTGCTTAAGACAGAGCCTTGGGTGCCCAAAATTCACACCTGAGAGCCTGGGTTCTTTAGTCCTGGGTCTACTCTGGCTTTCAGCTTCCTGCTGACGTGGGATCTGAGAGGCTAAACTGGTGGCTCAGGTCATCGGGGTCCCTGTCACTCAAGTGGGAGACTTCAGTTGAGTTCCCAGCTCTCGACTTTGGCTTGGTCCCAAATCCAGCTGCTAGAGGCCTTTGGAAAATGCACTAGCAGATTGGAGAGGACTCTCGCTCATTTTCTCTCTCCTTAAAAGAATTTTTAAAAATACCAGCTCCAAGGTGTGCTACTTGGAGAGCCTAACTTCTCTCCTCTGTCACATGAGGCTGTTCATATACTCCTCTCTGGGTCTCAAGGATTACAGGTCATCAACCGAGGGCCCATGTCACACCATGGACTGTTCGTTCTATGGCAGGCGCTCTCCTCCGCAGGAAGACCCAGCCTGGCACCCTGGAACACTTCCGCTCCCTCTCCACTAAGGCTGGTGACAGCACACAGGGGTGAAGCCCGTTGCTGAGTAAAATCACAGCTTGTGAAAGGCCTGGCTGGGCAGCTTCCTCATTTAGAGGGAAGCATTGCAGAGCCGTGAGGCTGTGCACATGGACTGGCAGCTCGTCTGATTTCCGATGCTTTGGCACTGCGCTCAGCAGATAAGTACTCTCTGCATTGCCTGGGAAACCCAGGCATTGTATTTCTTAATTTTGAAAAAATTGTAATAGCAGCTTGAGGGACCAGCATTGCAGCATGGCACAGTAAGCCAGGATGCCCTATCAGAGGCCTGGTAGAGTCCTAACTGCTCCACTTCCAATCCAACTCCCTGTTGGGTTTGTTTTAAGATTGATTGATTGATTGGAAAGGCAGACATACAGAGAGGAGGAGACAGGGAGGAAGATCTTCCATCCAATGATTCACTCCCCAAGTGACCACAATGGCCGGTGCTGTGCCAATCCGAACCCAGCAGCCATAAGCTTCTTCCAGGTCCCACACAGGTGCAGAGACCCAAGGCTTCGGGCTGTCCGCAACTGCTTTCCCAGACCACAAGCAGAGAGCTGGATGGGAAGCAGGGCTACCAGGATTAGAACCAGCGCCCATATGGGATTCAAAGCGAGGACTTTAGCCACTACGCTATTCTGCCAGGCGCCCAACTCACTGTTAATGAGCCTTGAAAGGCAGTAGAACATGGCTCAAGTGTTTAGGCTCCTGAATTCACATTCATAAATGAAATCAGACGATACAAGAGAACTTATTAAATTTTAAAAAATTATTTATTTGAAAGGCAGAGCAACAGGGAGAGAGAGAGAGAGACTCTTACATCTGCTGGCTCACTTTCTCATACCCACAACAACCAGGAGTAGGCCAGAGAAAAGTTAGGAGCTATGAACTCCATCCAGGCCTCACACATGAGTGTCAGAGACCCTGGTACTTGGGCTGTCCTCTTGGTCTTCCTAGGCACAGTGGACAGGAGCTGGAGCAGAAGCAGAGCGTCCAGGACTCAAGGGCCCTCACAAGAGATGCCAGCATCCCAAGCAATGGCTTAACCTGTGGTGCCACAAGGCTGACCCTCCCTGGAAGGACACTTTAAAAAATTCATGCTAACATAGAATTGAAAGAGAAGTTAATTTTGGTACAAGACATTTTTGGATCCATGCATAATTTTTTCATAATTCATATTTCCCATGAGCTCTTGAAGAGCGTTCACATGTGAACTCATGGCTGGCTTCTTTCATTCACTTAGCATTGCATTCTCAAGTTCACACATGCCTGGCATGTGTTTGGACTTGTTGTTTCTGTTGCCAAACACTATTGGCCCCTCAGCATGGATTCCTTTCTTCATCCACTCACCAGTCGCTGAACCTCAGAGCCTTCTAGCTTCGCCATCTGACCTGTCCCACTCACTGTGGTATATTCAGCCTCTATCAGGCACCATGCACCTGACTAACTTCTAGTCCTAAAACAACCCAGAGTGGAAGTCTGCTTCCCATTTCATAGCTGGAGAAGCTGAGATACTGAGAACAGTGGCAGAGGTGAGATTTACAAGGGTTCTCCCTACTGCCCCCCACTTCTGATGTGTTTGTCTACCCTCTTTCATTTGGGTCTGAAGCCAGAACAGGAAATAAGCCATGACGCTCATGTGTTCCACAAGCCTTAACTGGCACCAAGCAGATGGCAGGCACTCATTAGTCATAGAGCCAAGCGAAACCCAGCCCTCACCGCACGGAGTTTGTTGCCCAGGCAAGGAGAGGTCACCTTGCAGTCAGGCAGGTTCCAGTTGCCAGGAAGGATGTGACTAAAGGGTTCCTGGGAGAGGAGGCATTTTGACAGTGATCCCAGCAGATGGGGTGGTTTTCCTGAGCGGATATGCATCCAGTTGCCAACGTGGAAGAATTGGTGTGTCCACAGATCCAGAGATGGAGAACCTTGGGGGGAGGTTGGGGATCCCACTGTGGAGAACCTTGAAGGGCACAAAGGAGTCTGGGTTGTCTGTGGGCCATGGGGGAGCCACGGCAAGTTTTTGAGCACCAAGATCGTCAGCCTCCATGAGAAGTCTGGCATCCCTCCTCAGCCCCAGAACCCCAGGCCTCAGAAATGACACTGTGAGCAGCACCCAGGCAGAAGGCAGAGCTGAGCTTCAGACCCTGTCCTTCACATGCCCAGCACCCAGCACGGGCTTTGTGGAAGGACTGGGTGACAGAGAGATGAATGAATGCAAATTCCACCTGCCAGTCTCCCTGCTTCTCCCCTACCCGCAGCCCCCTCTCCTGGTTAAGTAGCCTGAGACGACGGGTGAGTGGCAGATTCTCCATCTCACCCACCTGCCACCTCACCATCCCCTCCTCCCTGCCACCCTCCTGCCCTCTGGGTGTGAGGAAAGGAGCGAACACCACTGTGTTCCCACCGCGTGCTGAGCACACATCACCTTCTCCCAGGCGCCCTCGGGGAGCCCGATGATTCACTGCACTTCACAGGTGAGGAACTTGTGACTTACAGCGGTCGCAGGACTTGCCCAGCTGCCGAGGGGGCAGAACTGAGACCTGGGACCTTCTGCTTGTATGTGGGCTTCTAGCTTCGCAGGGTACTATGTGGAGGCTTAAGCACGTGGGGGGCAAGGGGAAGGCGTTTCTGAGGGCTCCTGCCCCTCCTCCGAGTTCAGCTGCGTCCCTGGCCAGATTCCTCCTGCCCTCACTCTCTGGGTTGGGGGTTGCTCAGGAACACACACACACAGAGGCTTTGACACACTTACTCATGCACATGTTCGCAAATGCTCACACACACAAAGCTCACTCCCATATACTCCCACTTTTCACATGCATATTCATATAGAGGCTCACACACGCTCACACATTCACAGACCACAAGGGTCCAGCCCCAAAGCCTAGAGAGGTTAGAAACAGCAGCTGTCTTGAAGAGGCTTTATTGTTCTATAAAATTATTCCTTAAAAAAAGTTCCCTACAAAACGCTCAAACTAAAGAACCAGTCTCCACCTTGAAAAGAAACACTTCCCCAAAGAGCTGATTGAAATCCTCCTCCCCACTGACCCTCCAGCTGATTCCCAAGACACCGAGAATGACCTGACTCCATCATGTCCTTCAGGGCAGCAGCCTTTCCCCCGGCAGCTCACCAGGAGTTCTGTACCCAAGGCTGCACCTTTGCAGGTGAGTGGGGGGCCACAGGCAAGCAGGAGCCACTGTCACCACTGCCTTTCCAGGCTGGAAAGCATAGGGAGGCCATGGCGACCGAGGGCTTCCCTTGAAGGCCATGGGCAGCAGGGGTTCTAGCACCCATGGACATCAGCAGCACCCGGGTCACATGGTGTCTTCCCCAAACTTGCTCCCTGGGGCCCAGGGTCAGCAAGGCCACATCCAGGGAGAACATCCACGTGCCCTGACTTCGGGTCTGCACTACATCAACCCACTTAGCAGCCGAGATTCTGTCCTGGTAATCAGACGTCCCGGCTGTTAGTTACAGGAGTTTCACACACATAGCGTGGGTAGGTAAAGTCCTCCTGGACAGGGAATCCTCCAAGATCGGGGGAGAGATCATCAAGAGCACCCTCAGGGCTGCTGGGCGAGGACTCAGGCCGAGCTACAGAGCGGTAGAAGGGGCTTTCCTCTGAGCACGACACTCTCGGTACACCCGGAAGGGGTGGATGAATGTCAGGAGAATGGCCAGCACCAACACCACGTTCACCTGAGGGAGAGAGGAGGGAGTGAGACCAGGCCCGGGAGTGCTCAGCAACAGCCTCTCCAATGAAGCCACCCACTACAGCCCTACCCCATTTCTGCTCAGCCTCCCGTCAAGGCACTATGGTCTCCTGGAGGAAGAAGTTTCAGTCATTTCCTTCTGCCCTGTAGGAGCGGATGAAGCGGAAATATGACACCCATTTCACAGGTGAGGAACCAGAAGCCTGGAGAATTTTAATGGTCACATGGTTCAAGGTCCCATTGGGTGGCCAGTGGAAGGGCTAGCTAGAATGTACATTTGAATAGTAGATTGAAAGACAGAATTATAGAGACAAAGAGAAAGGGAAAGATCTTCTACTTGAAATTCAAAGAGAGAAAAACACAGTTCTATCCAAGTTCATTTCCTAAACGTCCATGACCCGAGGCCAAGTCACATCAAAGCCAGGAGCCAGAAATTCCACCTGAGTCTCCCACAGGGGTGCCAAGGATCTTTACACCAAGCTCATCATACAGGAAGCACAATGACCAGTGAAGCAGCTGGGATTAGAACTAGGTGTTCTGGGCCCGGCACAGTGGTCCAGTGGCTAAAGTGCTCACCTTGAACGTGCTGGGACCCCATATAGGTGCCGGTTCTAATCCCGGCTGCTGCACTTCCCATCCAGCTCCCTGCTTGTGGCCTGGGAAAGTAGTCGAGAATGGCCCAATGCCTTGGGCCCCTGCACCTGTGTGGGAGACCTGGAGGAAGTTCCTGGCTCCTAGCTTCAGATCGACGCAGAACCGGCCATTGCGGCTCACTTGGGGAGTGAATCATTGGAAGGAAGATCTTCCTCTCTGTCTCTCCTCCTCTCTGTCTATCTGGATTTTCAATAGAAATAAATAAATCTTAAAAAAAAAAAAAAAGAACTAGGGGTTCTGATGTGGGGTTTGGTCATGCCAAGCGGCAACTTGACCCTGTTTGTACAACACCAGCCTCCTAGTGAGGTTTTAAATGAGGCAGGCACGGTTAGGACTAGGGTTAAGCACAGTGACAACACTTAAGTCGGACTTCAAAGACTTCTACTTGCAGACGTGTGTATATGTGAAAATCTGAATCACACAATCCCTTGGAGCTGCTCCAGGTTATACAAAAAGCTGGAGAGTGGTGCGCACCTGCTGGAGCGGGGTGTGGCCCAGGAACATCCCTCCAGATCTGGAGGTGACAGCAAAGAACACCTGCCATGGGGCAGCTGTGGACAGCAATGCATGCTGCAGCCCCAGCTCGGCCAGCAGACCAGCAGGCCTACGTAGGAAATGCCCAGGCTCAGCCTGCAGTCCCACAAGCAGGAAACACCTCTGAGGTCTTGGGTTTTTGCTTGAAATTTTGCTGGGACTGTACATCCTGCTCCAGCACAGGCTTGTTTGTTTCCAAGTGCATGTGCTCACGCACACACAGTTATTTTCTCCCCAGTTCTCTAAATGACAAAGCTCTCTGAGAAGCTGCGCCATGTTCACTCGGCAACTTCAACATCGCCAGCACTAGCTGGGGCGCTCCCACTGACCCAAGTTTGAGAGGCAGGATCCATTTGAGGGGCATGCTGGGTGTGGTTCTTGCCACATGAACCACACCCGGGCCTCCTGAGGCAGCTCTGGGGTGCCCCCTGCTGGGGTGCTGCTGTGTCACCCACTTGCTGGTCCAAGGCCAGCATCCCCGCAGTACTCACATAGTACACATTATTACTCTGGAGGGGCCCTTCGATGAGGGTGAAGATGGGGAACTGCAGCAGGGACACAAGGGCCGACAAGGCCATCACCAGCCCAAAGAGCTTTCCAAAATGCTCCGAAGGGAAACTGGAAGAGAAAGAAACAGGATTCCAGTGAGCTTCCAGGACACCCCCTCCAAGCAGGGGTCCGGCCTCCCTGGGCTTTTGTAAATCACCTGCCCCAGACCTACGCTTCACTCATCCACGCCTGCACAACCCTTCCCTCTGACCCTCTGCTCAGGCGTTGCAACCACAGCACAGAGAGAAGAGGCTGCGCTAAGGCCTGGGGAAACAACAGCGCCCCAGACACAGGCAGTGCTTAGGGAGGAGTGAGCAACAAGCCAGGCACAGAACCAGCCAGAAGCATGCACAACCAAAGGGAGCCAGAAGAGAGTGCCGGGGCACCGAGCAAGGAAGACGTTTTCTTTTCAATCCTTCCATAGGAGAGGCAGCACAGAAGTGGGCATTGAAGGGTGAATAGGAGTTCACGGGGGAGGCAACCAAGATCAAGGGCATCATCAGTGCAAAGCCTTGAGAACATGAACACTCCATCCTTTCCCTGAGCCTCCCCCCAGCCAGGCCACCTGCTCTCAAACCCACGCATCCTCACCTGGTCACCACCAGCCCACCCTTCCCCACCATTTCTCTACCTCAACCTTGCTCCCTGGTGCCCAGGTGTTAACCCTCACCCCACTACCCCCTGGGAGCATGCCCCACCCCCTTGCCCCCCATGGGCCGGACCCTTCTGCAGCCCACTTACGCGAGGGTGAGGAAGGCCGCGTTGCCCCCGTAGAGGAAGGAGCGACTGATCACTTGCAGGACGAAGGTGACATACTGAAGCGGGAGGGAGGGGACCGAGGCGCAGATGGCAAAGCCTAGGCACAACAGGGACGTCAGGGCCAGCGAGGGCACCGTCGAGCAGAGGGCCACCGAGGCGTCTGAGGTACCTGGTCAACAAGAGAGGAGGAAAGGCTGCCGCGGGGAGAACTCAGCACAGGGCACTGAGGGCCACAAAAGACGGGGAGCCCCCAGCTAAAACCAGAGTTACCCTGGGATCCAAGAGGGAAGCCCTCCCAGCTGCTCCCACACCAGCCCATCACTTCTGAACACTACACAGATGGGGCCACCACCTCTCTGCCCCACTTACTCTTCCTGGTTTTATGCCCTTAATGACCTACAAACTCCACATCCAATCCTGCCCCATCCGGCCCAGCTGGTGACAGCAAGAGCCAGAAAACCATCCCAACAGTTGCCAGCAGGGAACACAGCAGTCAAGCAAGAGAGAACCAGGTGGCATTTAAACAGATCAAGAGTGGCCAGCATTATGGTGCAGTGTGTTAAACCTCTTCCTGCAACAGGGATGCTGTTTCGAGTCTCGGTGACTTTGCTCCTGCTCCCTGTTACTGTGTGAGAGAAGGCAGCAGATGAGCAAGTGCTTGGGCCTGTGTCACCCACATGGGAGACCTAAACGGAGATCCAGGTTCCTGGCTTCAGCCTGGCCCAGCCAGTCGTATGGCCCTGGCAGCTCCCTGGGGAGTTAACCAGGGAATGGAAGCTCTGTGTCTCTCTGTCACTCTTTTTTTTTAAAAAGATTTATTTTATTTTTATTAGAAAGTCAGATTTACAGAGAGAAGGAGAGACAGAGAGAAAGATCTTCCATCTGCTGGTTCACTCTCCTAATGGTCTCAACAGTGCAACATAGGACATTCCAAGGCCAACAGCCAGGAGCCTCCTCAGGGTCTCCTACGCGGGTGCAGTGTCCCAATGCATTGGGCCATCCTCGACTGCTTTCCCAGGCCACAAGCAGAGAGCTGGATGGGAAGTGGAGCTGCCAGGATTAGAACCGGCGCCCATATGGGATCCCGGGGCGTTCAAGGCAAGGACTTTAGCTGCTAGGCCACGCCGCCGGGCCCTGCACTGCTTCTTTAATGCACCATGTCATTGTCCATCTTTGGCTATTGAGAACTTTACTATTCTATCATCTATGCCCTTCAGACGTATGTTCTGATTTTTTAAAAAGTTAAATCTTGGGGGCCTGGTGTGATAGCCTAGTGGCTACATCCTTGCCTTGCATATGCTGGGATCTCTTATGGGTGCCGGTTTGTGTCCCGGCTGCTCCACTTCTGAGCCAGCTCCCTGCCTGTGGCCTGAGAAAGCAGTGGAGGACGGTCCAAAGCCTTGGGACCCTGCACCCGCGTAGGAGACCCAAAGGAGGTTCCTGGTTCCTGGCTTCAGATTGGCGCAGCACCGGCCATTGCGGTCACTTGGGGAGTGAATCATCGGACGGAAGATCTTCCTCTGTCTCTCCTCTCTGTATACCTGACTTTGTAATAAAAATAAATAAATCTTAAAAAAAAAAAAAGAAGAAGTACAATACAATGTACTAAAACTTGTCAGGTATATTTAAAATGAGGCTTAAGAAGGAACCCACTAGTAGTCATCTCTGCAGGTCACCAAGGCACTGACTCACTCTGAAGTTGGTAAGCGGGGAGGGACCAACCAAGCACGAATTCCACGGTAAGAAAACACTCAGGTGAAGTTTTCATTGCTATAAGAAATCAGGCCATGAAAAGCAAAAAGAAAGACAGAAATAGGAAATCATCCTTTCACCACCCTAATAAAATAACGGGTCTAGACACTGATCACCAATGGCTGCTAAAAATCATTAGGCCCACAGTTGATGGGAAGCTTGGTAAACGGATGGATCAGAGTCTGGATTAGGCAATCAAGCTTAGCATCATCACGAGGGACCAGCTGATGGGAGGACAGAGAAGGCCCACAGCTGCATTCCCAGGGAACCTTGCCAAAAAAATCAAATCAAGGCTCTTCCAAGCATCTCATCTGCCTGTTTACAGGAAACACCCAATCAAAGGAACACTTCCCAGTGACACTAAGGGGAAACCAAATCCAACATGTGGGAAATCCAACCGGACAAATTACCCAGTGTCTTCAACAAATAAACAAAAGAAAAAAGAAAAGGAGATGTGAGGAATGGCACAGCATTTTGTGTGTTAGAAGATACAAAGGCACATTATGCAAATAGCAAACTAACTGTAGAAAGAAATATGGGAGATGATTAGGGAAATTTGGCCAGTGACTGCAAAACAGGCTATCATATTATGGTCATGGTAAAAGTGGCCATGTTTGTCAGAGGCACATACTGAATGAAGTGTCCTCAGGTAACAGAACAGGATGTCGGAGATTAGCTTGGAAATCCTCCAGCAGGAGTCAGAGTGGCAGGGCTGCCAGTAGGCACAGGGGGTGGCGAGTTGCTACCGTCTACCTGTTCCCTGTGTCTGATGCTGCTGCTCCTGCCTAATGACTACACAGTCCTGCACCTCCTCACTGCCCACGGCACACAGCCCTCACAACCCTGTCTTCTTCCCAGCACGTTCAACAAGGATCAGGTCTAAACGCCTTGGCAGGGAGAACAGCGGATCCCTGCTGACCTCTCCCCAGCACCTGCCCAGCAAGTGCCCCACCAACTCGGTGCCTGGGCCTGTCCATGTCACCTGTTGGGATTCCTCAGTGTCTCTCTCTGCTTGAACACCTTGACCCCATCGCGCTCCTGACCCCTCTCCTGCACTCATCCCCTCCATCTCCTCACTTCTCACTCACCCTTCAGGTCTTGGTTTAGATGGCACTTCCTGCAGGAAACTGATACACCCCGGCACCCCTCACCCTCACAACAAATATGGGTCCTCGGGCCAATGGCTCAATAGCTAGATCCTCACCTTGCCATTTCCAGGATCCCCTATCAGCAGCAGTTTGTGTTCCAGATGCTCCACTTCCCATTTAACTACCTGTTTATGGTCTGGAAAAGCAGTCGAGGATGGCCCAAAGCCTTTGGACCCTGCACCCGTGTGGGAGACCAGGAAGGAGCTCCTGGCTTCAGATCAGCTCAGCTCTGGCCATTGCACCCATTTGGGGGGGTAAAGAGCAGATGGAAGATCTTTCTTCTCTCCTTCTCTCCATAAATCTGATCCGTCTTTCCAAGAAAGAATTTTAAGAGTGTTAAAAAAAAAATTACTGGGCCCTTCCTTGTATACCAACAGCTCCTTAAGGGTATAGAGCTGCTTCTCTTACAGTGAGGATACATAACAATTACAGGTTGAAAGTATCCCAAGTCAAAAGCACATTTAACTCACCTGACCTACTGAACCCCATAACTCAGCCTAATCTATCTTCAACACTCCTCGGGCCCGGCGGCGTGGCCTAGCAGCTAAAGTCCTCGCCTTGAAAGCCCCGGGATCCCATATGGGCGCCGGTTCTAATCTCGGCAGCCCCATTTCCCATCCAGCTTCCTGCTTTTGGCCTGGGAAAGCAGTTGAGGACGGCCCAAAACCTTGGGACCCTGCACTCACATAGGAGACCTGGAGGAAGTTCCTGGCTCCTAGCTCCAGATTGGCGCAGCTCCGGCTGCTGCGGTCACTTGGGGAGTGAATCATCGGACAGAAGATCTTCCTCTCTGTCTCTCCTCCTCTGTATATATCTGGCTGTAATAAAATGAATAAATCTTTAAAAAAAAAAAAACACTCCTCGGGGCTGGAGCCATGGTATTGTACATTAACCTCCACCCATATGGTGACCGATTCAAGTCTCCGCTGCTCCATTTCTGATCCAGCTCCCTGCTAGTAACCTGGAAAAACAGCAGCTGATGGACCAAGCCCTTGGGCCCCATGTGAGCGATTTGGAAAACACTCCTGACTCCTGGTTTCGGCCAGGCCCACCCCCAGCAGCAGTCGCTATCAGGGGAGTGAACCAGCGAATGGAAGAGCTTTCTCTCTCTCCCTCTCCCTGGAACTCTGACCTTCAAATAAACAAGGAAATCCTTCAAAACATTTGTTAAATAAAAATTTAAACACAGGCCAGGACAGTGACACAGACTAATCCTCCGGCTGCGATACGAGAATTCTACGCGGGCACCAGTTCATATCCCAGTTGGACAACTTCCAATGCAGCTCCCCTTATGGCCTGGAAGCGCAGCAAGGGATGGTCCAAGACCTTGGGCTCCTGCATCCACCAGGGAGACTTGGAAGGAGCTCCTGGCTCCTGGCTTTGGATCAGCTAAGCTCCAGCCGTTGTCGCCATTTATGGGGATAAATCAGCAGATGGAAGATCTTTCTCAGTCTCTCCTCTCTCTGTAAATTCTTTCCTAAGAAGTAAATCTTTAAAAATAATAATAAAAAAAGAAAGTGTACAACAAAACAGTTGCATGAATACACTTTCATACGTTGCAAAGTTGAAAGATCATTAACTCAAGACATCATAAAACGGATTTTAACTGCCTGTTTGCCTCCTTCCTCCCCTCCCTAGATTGAAAATAGCTGGGGCAAAGGTGAAGCTGGCATTGTTGAATCCCTGGTGTCTGGCACCACAGCTGGCACACAACTGTCACTCGGGAAGAATGAGTACAAGTTGAAGGGGCTGGACAAAGGAGCAAATGGTCACGAATGAGCACAGGTCGCTCTCTCCCTATGGGGGGACTTCTTGACCCCGTCTCACCTGTCTTCTTGGCATCCCTCTGATACTTCTGCTTCAGGAGGTCCATGAGCAGGCCGTTCCACGGGGCACACAGAATGCCGAAGAACTGAGTGATGGCAAAGGCATCTGTGTAGGCGCTGACTGCAGAGAGCAAAGAGGGGCTGGATGCCAGACATGTCACCTGACTTCACACCTTGCCCTTGTCCAGCTTGGCTGCTCTCCCCCAAACCTCTGAGCCTGCTCGGGAACACACAGCCCTACAGCGCTGAGCACACGTCACCCACGTCCCTGGGACATGCCTCCCACCTACCGAGCTCCGTTTTCCCGGCCAGCTTGGTCAGCATGGAGTTTAGAATGCCGATGAAGAGGTAGTGCCACAGCTGTATCACAGACAGCCACATGAGGTGCCAGGCAAAGCGCCAAGAGAGAGCGTAGCTCCAGAAAGAGCCAGATCCCTGCTGCTGCGCTGGTCCCAAGATCTCTGATGGAGAAGAAGGATCCGGGTGTGAATTAGAAAAATGGTGAGAAGACTCAGGAAGAACCAGGGTAACAAAGGTGGGGCAAAGCCCGTCTTCCACCCTTCTCCACAGGACTCAGCCAGCAGCCTCGAGCTACCTACAGTACACCCATCCCCACCTCCTGCCTCGTCATCCTGGCCCCACCACCTTGAAAGACCCTCCTGAGTTCCTCTCGCAGCCACTTTGTCCATCCTTCTCGGCCAGAAGGGTGAAAAAGACCAGGCGAGGCCAGCTACTGTTCCACCATGTTCCAGGCCCTCTCTTTCCCCTGTGGTAACTGCCTTCTGGATTTCTCTGGGGCATCTTCTCCTGCTCTATTCTTCATGATCAGATGGGACCGTGTCCTGTTCCCCACCCAAGGTCGACCAACTCATTCATTCACTATGCAAGGCCAGGACGGGCCATAACTACACTGGGATGCCCAGAGCTCCCCTGGTTCTTTGCTGGCCTGGCAAGTTCAATTTTCCTCTTGATTTTGTGAGCTTCCCAGAATTCAATTCATCCTTCATTTTTTAAAATAAATTTTATTGTGTATATTTAAGGTATACAACATGATGTCATAGGACACATATAGATAGTAAAGTGGTTACTATAGTGAAGCAAATTAGCATATCTATCATCTCACAGAGCCACCCATTTTCTTGTGGCAAGAATAGCTCAAATCTAGCAAAAAAAAAAAAAAAATACAATTTCATTAATGACAGTTTTCATGCTGTACCTAAGGTGGCCAGACATGTTCATCCCACATATCTGCTACTTACATCCCTCAGTCTACATCTCCCCGTTGCTTCCCCTGCTTCTACCTCCTCTGCTGCCTTCTGTGGTGGCCAGCACTGACTCGGGATGCTTGCCAACCAAAGGCCCAAAGCAGAGAAGAGAGAAGAATGAGGCAGTGCTGGACAGAGGGCAGTGAGAGAGAGCAGACCCAAACAGACGACTACAGAAATGGGCACAAGTGGACCAGACTTTGTATATCATCATAGCAGGAAGAGTGGGACCTCGGGGTAGGGGAGGGGAAGGCAGACTTTGCGGAGCCGGGGGAGGGGAGGCTGGGTGGATGAGGTGGGAAAGAGACAGAGAGGAGCCCAAGGTCCTGACCTCCCTGCACCCTGAAGTAAGGAGATCCGAGAGGTTCTTCCTCCACCTGATTCCTCCTGAGGCCAAGCCCCTACAGGGTTCTCCGAGTGAGGAGCTGGGTGAGTCCCCAGGCAAAACATGTCCCCGGACAGGGCCAGCTCTCCAAGCAATTCCCTGGACAGGGCCAGGTCTTGGGTAAGGAACCAGGTAGGTCCCTGGGCAGGGCTGGGTCCTGGGTGAGGAGTCAGGCAGGTCCCTGGGCAGGGCCAGGTCCTGGGTGAGGAGTCAGGCAGGTCCCTGGGCAGGGCCAGGTCCCGGGTGAGGAGTCGGATAGTTCCCTGGGCATGGCCAGGTCCCGGGCGAGGAGCCGGATAGGTCCCTGAGAAGGGCCAGGTCCCGGGCGAGGAGCCGGGTAGGTCCCTGGGCAGGGCCAGGTCCCGGGTGAGGAGTCGGGTAGGTCCCTGGGCAGGGCCAGGTCCTGGGCGAGGACAGGACTCACCTTCCTTTGACGGGAGGAACTCCTTTGACTGCAGCTCCCTGCATTTTTGCTCAGCTATTTGCTTCTCTGTCGTGGTGGGACTGTCCCTGGCACACAGACTATGAAAACAGAACCCAGGGCAGGGAAATGTAAGCTAAAACTGGGGTGCAGACTGGAGGGAATACTGTGGGGATTCCCAACACAATGCACAATGAAACCACCTTCTCAGAACTCCTAGGCCCAAGTCACAGCCATAGCAGGTGAACCAGAATGTCTGGAGTTGAAAGCCAGGCTCCCATTTAAAAAGTAAAAGCAAACAATAGAACAGATTGCCAAGTGATGTGAACTAAGCAGTAAAGGGCAGGGACCACTGGTCACAGGGCAGGGGAGGGCAGACCAGGGCTTGGACCCCACTCAGCCTCTTCCAGCTGCAGAGACACTGCCTAGATAAAACCTGCTAAGCCCGGGCTTGGCGGCGTGGCCTGGTGGCTAAGGTCCTTGCCTTGATCCCATATGGCTGCTGGTTCTAATCCCAGCAGCTCCACTTCCTCTCTATCTCTCCTCCTCTCAGTATATCTGACTTTGTAATAAAAATAAAGTAAATCTTTAAAAAAAAAAAAAAAACCTGCTAAGCCCATTGGGAAAACATAGGATTGTTGGGAGGATGACGTCGGAGAGTACCTGTGCTTGCCAAAGAGTGGATGAGCAACCAATGAATGCCACCCATCCTCCTTTTTCTTTTTTTTTTTAGATTTATTTTATTTTTATTGCAAATCCAGATGTACAGAAAGGAGGAGAGACAGAGGAGAGACAGAGAGGAAGATCTTCCATCTGATGGTTCACTCCCCAAGTGAGCCGCAACAGCCGGAGCTGCGCCAATCCGGAGCCAGGAGCCAGGAACTTCCTCCAGGTCTCCTATGTGAGTGCAGGGTCCCAAGACATTGGGCCGTCCTCAACTGCTTTCCCAGGCCAAAAGCAGGAAGCTGGATGGGAAATGGGACTGCCGAGATTAGAACCGGCGTCCATATGGGATCCCAGCGTGTTAAGGCAAGGACTTTAGCCACTAGGCCATCACACCGGGCCCCCTCCCATCCTCCATGTGACTTTGAGCAGGGTCACCTCTCCTCACCGTTTCTGCCACGGCCACCTCCCAAAATGGGCCTCTGCCATTCTGATTCCTTCTCCTCACCCCCTAAATCCAAGCTGGCTTTGTGTGCTGCTTTAGCCAAGCGAACGCAGCAGAAGCAATGTGCCAACGCCAAGCCGAAACTTCAAGAAACCTTGCGCATGTTCCCACTTTCTTTCGGAATCTTAGGGTCACTGGGTGAACTGGTGCAAGCCAGGCACTGGAGGAGAGCTGTGTTGGGCAGACAGCCTGGTCCCTGCAGGTCCCGTGTGTGAGGCCACCCCAAGCCTGTTCCTCCACCAGATAATCAGAGGCATGAGCCCTGTCGTGACCTTCCAGGCCTGGCTCCCCACAGACCAGCAAAACGATAATAAATGCTAGCCGGGGTCAGCGCTGTGGCACAGCTCATTATGCCATTGCCTGCAATACCACCATCCCATACGAGCACCAGTTTGAGCCACAACTACACCACTTCTGACCCAGCTCCCTGGATCTCTTTCTCTGTAATTCTACCTTTCAAATAAAATACATTTTCTAAGTACTTAATGATCCCAGCCATTGAGTTTCAGTGTAGTGTGATACACAGCAATAGCCAACTAGGGCCACTGTGGGTAAGCCACCCCCTGCAATGCTAACATTTCTTAGGGGTACTGGCTTGTGTCCCAGCTGTTCTACTGATCCAGTTCCCAAGTAATGATCTAGGAAAAGCAGCGCAAGATGGCCCAGGGGCTTGGGCTCCTGCAACCCATATGGAAGATCCAGAACAAGCCCCTGACTCCTATCTTCTGCCTAGCCCAGCCCTGGTTATAGCAGTCATCTGGGGAGTGAACCAGTGGACAGAACAAATCTGTGTCGATAATCCCCTGTTCCAGTCCTCTCCCTTATTTCTGCTCTAAGTCAGACAGGGTCATGAGTCACAGTAATAAAATACCAGTTCTTACCCATAGGTGTAGTTGGGTGGTAGTGGGTAGGGGATGTGCCCACGAGGCATCAGGAGGAAAGTGCGTGCAACGTGCCAGATACTACAGATAGAGATGAAGATGAAGGAGTGCACGAGTTTGATGTCAAGTCCATGAAGAAGCTACGAGAAAAGAAAAGGTGTGTGTTAACGAGCATGCCCACAACAGCATCAGTCCAACAGCCAAAACCCAAATGCCTGTGCATAGATGAATGAATAAACAAAACATGGTATGCATGTCCAGTGAGACTCACATTCCTTCCTCCCTCTCACTCAACCACCTTTAGAGCCTGCCTTAGGTCTTCTAGCTTGTGACACCGTTGCTGCCCATCACATCCTCTCACTGCAACCTTCAAAGAAGAAGAGGGACCAAGGGGCAGGTGTGATGGTACAGCCTGTCAAACCACCGCTTGTCACAGCTGCCCAGTCCCACCTCCACTTCCAATCCAGCTTCCTGCTCATGCACGCCCTGGAGGCAGGGGGTGGTGGCTCCAGTACTCGGATCCCACATGGAGTTCCTGGATCCCAACTCCTGGCTTTGACTTTGTTCAGCTCTGGCTATCACGGCCAACTGATGACTGAAGTGACAGATGGGATGTCTCTGTCTCTCTCTTTCTCTCTCTGTCACTCAGATAAACATTTCATTCCAATTTTAGCATATGTGCTGACAAAGCGCGCACTAAATAAACAAACTTTTTGTGAAAGGACAACCAAGAAAAAAGGTTTTCTTCTTTAGTCAGTTCTCATCTTTCACCCACAAGGAAATATTCCCTAACATCTCCCTCTTACGCCCCGTCATATCATGGACAAAGACGGGCGATCGGCCCACCTCTAGCCATCACTAGCAATGGGGGAAGGAATTGGCTGAGATCAATCAAGATTCCTCCCCTTTCCTACACAGATCACTGCCCAGATGAAAGTGTCAGCAACAAATTGTTGGTGAAAGACTCCCCCAAAAATACTGGCAACAATTTATCATCCCAACACTGAACTTCAGCTTTAGGTGAGGCTGGCCCCATGTCTGCCCCTGGGGTCCCACTGGCTATCTATTCCAAAGGGCTCCTACCCTCTGCCCAACATTGGCGCAAGTACATCGTAGCCATTCTTTCCCCCCTTTGCCCAAAATGCTAAGTGTGAAACAGAGACTCTTAATGGTCACGTGCTCAGAGTCTAGAACTGAACAACTGGGATTCAGAGTTAAAACTCATGGTTATCACTAGAACTGTCTTTCTAAAAAAAAAAATCTCAAGGGCCCGGCGGCTTGGTCTAGCGGCTAAAGTCCTCGCCTTGAAAGCCCCGGGATCCCATATGGGCGCCGGTTCTAATCCCGGCAGCTCCACTTCCCATCCAGCTCCCTGCTTGTGGCCTGGGAAAGCAGTTGAGGACGGCCCAATGCATTGGGACACTGCACCCGCGTGGGAGACCCGGAGGGGGTTCCTGGTTCCCGGCTTCAGATCGGCGCGCATCGGCCCGTTGCGGCTCACTTGGGGAGTGAAACATCGGATGGAAGATCTTCCTCTCTGTCTCTCCTCCTCTGTGTATATCTGGCTGTAATAAAAATGAATAAATCTTTAAAAAAAAAAAAAAAATCTCAAAGACACAGAGCACATCCGCTGACTCATCCTTCAAATTCCCACAATGGCCCACAGCTGGAATTAAAGCCAGGTGCCAACCACATGAGTGACAGGCAGCCAATCGCGTGAGCCATCGCCTGCTGCCTCCCAGGGTATGCACCAGCAGCAAGGCGCACTCAGAGCAGAGCTGGGACTCAGCCCCAGGCACTCAGATGTGAAAGGTAGTGCCTTTACCAAATATACACTCCAAGCAAGCATCTTGACCTAATGCTTGACCCTAATGCTTCTTCTGTAAGACGAGAGCAAAACAGCACCCGCCTCCAGGGATGGATGGAATGACAGCTCACACGGCTCACAGGACAAGCATCACTCCTAACCTTGGTAATTGCTCCTTACCTTGATGATGAGGAAGATTGCCGAGGAAGAGTCAAATGCACCATTGTAAAGGGTGATGATGGTCGAACGGTGTTTCCCAAATAGGTTCCCGATCTGAAGCAAATGTGAGCAGCGTGAGTCATTTAGTCATTCATGACATAAGCATCATGCCTGTGGCAGGTGCTCATCACCCTAAACTCACCCTCTCCCCAGAGAGCTCCCACCTAGGCCCCAACAAGCCCCACCGCAGGCTGTCAGATGGAGAAAGTTGCCCCTCCCTCCCGCCCTCCTTTGTCTCAGCCTGCTACCAAGTGACTGGGTCCAGGGCAGGCTCACACCTGTAGGTTGGTGATCAGGAACAGGATTCCCCCGACGGTGAGCATGGGCATGGCCAGGAAGAGAAGAGGAGCAGAATCTGGAATGATCGAGGTCAGAGGCAGGTGGTGACTTAGCGCAACCCAAACCTGGCACCCCAAATGGTCCCAGTTCCTATCTGCCCCAAACCCCCAGCAGCAGTGGAGTCAAGGCCCGAATCCTACCATCCTTCCTACAGGATCTTGGGTCATGGGCCAAGACTTCCTCCAAACATCCCTGTGGAGGTGTCTTGACTCATCAGAGATGGTGCCCAGTCTATGACCAGAGTCGAAGTAAAATCACCGCCTCCCTCCCTCACCAGACCACAAGTACTCACACTCCACACTGTGGGGGAACAGAGACCTAGAGTCAGCCCCCAAGCCCAGGCCCTAGTTCACTGCATGACCTTGAACCATGCTTCACTGGCAATCCTGCTGGGAACACCAGTCCTGCCTGCCTCGAGGAGGCACTGTGAGATCTGAATGAGAAAACAGCAACGGTCTCGCCTTCTATTTAGTAAACTTGGACCCTTCTTTCAGGCAAGGTGTTTTGCTTGGCCTGGAAAATGCAGGAAGAAAAAAGCACACCCTTCCACCCTGGAAGAGACTGACCTACAAACAACTGTTAAAACACGTCTGGAAAGTGGTGGGTGTTGACCAGAAAACTCAGAGGGTGGGGCAGCCCTCGATGTGAGGAGCTGTTCCCAAGCTACAGTCCTATGGGCCATAAACCACACCTGTCCTGACGCTCATTAAAATGTGTTTAAGCGGACTCACTTTATGCCCAAGAAACCATTCTAAAACTTGTACTTGTTTTTACTTTATTGAAAGGCAAAGAGAAATCTTCCACTTGCGTGTTCATACCCCAAACGCCTGCCAGGCCAGAACAAAGCTAGACGCCTATAACTCAATCTGGGTCTCCCACGTAGGTGGCAGGGACCCAAGCACCTGAGCCATCAGCTGCTGGCTCCCACATGCCTTAGCAGGAAGTGACATCAGAAGTGGAGGTGGGAGTGGGCACGTGCAGCTGCTGCTTCAGACACTCACATCAGCGTGCCTGTGATCATATCCTGCCCCTGCTTCTGATCCAGCTTCCTGCTAACGCACCAGGGAGGCAGCAGGTGTTGGTCCACATACCTGGCTCCTGGCAACCACACAGGAGATCCAAATGGAGCGCTGGCTCCTGGCTTCTGCCTAGCCCAGCCTGTCTTTCCACCTCTCCCTGTCAATCTCCCTTTCAAATTAAAAAATAAAGAAAGCAAGAAGCAGAGGCTGGACTTGAACCCAGGCACTATGACACAGGATGCAAGCATCTCAAGCTCACTCTCAATTGCAGCACCAATCATCCCCAGACCTGTTGACAAAGGACACTTTGGATCACTGTTATACATGAAACACAGGTATCCCTGCCACCAAAGGAAAGTGACTAAAAACAAACGAAAACAATGCTATTAAGTTGGAGTGTTGTAGTACAATGGGTAAGCCACCATTTCAGATCCATACAGGAATGCTAGCTTGTGTTCTGGCTACTCTGTTTCCAATCCAGTTCCCTGCCAATGTACCTGGGAAAGCAGCAAAAGATGGCCCAGCTGCTTGGACCCCCATCACTCACATCAAAGACCTGGATAGTTCCTGGCTTTGACCTGGCCCGGTCTGGCTATTTGCCACCTTGGGGGAGTGAACCAGTACATGGAAGAGCTCACCCCACCCCCACCATTTTTCTGCCTATCAAATCAATCTAATCTTAAAAACGGGGTAGCTGGCTACGGCTGCCCTGGGCAGTGCACCCATGTTAGCCTCACCTCAAGAGTTTCTTTCACAAACTCCTAACTGAAAGGAGCACCGTGAATAGTCAGGTGGCTGAATGACTATTAATGCAGTCTGTGTATGCCCCCAATATCCTCCTCGGTAATTAATGTGTTACACCTTTAAAGGCCCTGCAGGAAGCTAATTTTAGCAATTTCACACAATTTACCATTCAGTGTCTGCCTTTATAAACTGTGCATCCTTCCCAAAGAACTGAAGGCTCAGGGCGATCCCTTTCACAATAGAGTTCTTATGGCCTCTGAGACCTTGGCCAAACAAAAAGCCCTCCTTTATGGAAAAGGACAGGGGATTTCTGCCTAAACGATTCATACATGATGAGTCAACATTAGCCGGTTTCCACTTCCACATTCAAGTCATCTTGGAAACCATTTACAGGCTGGAGTACAGGAAGTCTGTTTGCTAGGGCGAATCACTTGGGGTCACTTGGTGTCAGGCATCTCTGCTTGGACTAAGGCCCTGAGCCGTCCTATTAGAGATGACAACCTCATGCCACCCTTTGGCTTCAGCACAGCTATGACACACCCTGGAATTACATCTCAGATCTTTGCTTCCTAACCCAAATGCAGAGCCTGGGTGCAAGCCGGGGAAGCACCCTGTGGCCCGAATAAGCTAGCCACCAGCTCAGCCAAGGTCACTAACTTTCTCTGTGGCCTTGACCAAGGAGCCTCCTCTCCACCCTTGGGTATCTCCTCTGCATAAACCTGGGGCAAATGTGGATAACCCAAATTGGAATTTCCAGATTTCTGTAAGCCAAATTAGAAAGTTGTTGAGGGGGCCCAGCACGGTGGCCTAGTGGCTAAAGTCCTCACCTTGGACGTGCCGGGATCCCATATGGGCTCCAGTTCTATTTTCATTTGTTTAAGATTTATCTATTTTTATTGCAAAGTCAGATGCACACAGTGGAGGAGAGACAGAAAGGAAGATCTTCCATCTGATGATTCACTCCCCAAGTGACCGCACTAGCTGGAGCTGAGTCGATCCGAAGCCAGGAGCCAGGAGCTTCTTTCAGGATCTCCCATACAGGTGCAGGGTCCCAAGGTTTTGGGCCGTCCTCAACTGCTTTCCCAGACCACAAGCAGGGAGCTAGATGGGAAGTGGGGCTGCCAGGCTTAGAACTGGTGACACTTGAGAAATGAATCCTCACACAGAAGATCTTCCTGTCTCTCCTCCTCTCTGTATCTATCTGACTTTGAAATGAAAATAAATCTTTAAATAAATGAGTAAATCTTAAAAAAAAAAAAAAAAAAAAGCTGTTGAATTCCACAGGGCTGCTGTGTGGTTACGTGTCAGAGTTATGTGGTTTTGTGCTATGTGAGGTTACGTGTTTTCAAAACTGTCATGCATATTACCACTTCATGAAACCAAGACAGAACATTTGAACACACACAAGAAAAGGGGTGCAACACTTTGACTAAGTTCTACTCCAAAAACACTGTCCACTGTCTTCTTCATATTTTCTCAGTAGACTAAATTGTTTCCCTAGACAGCACTAATTCCAAGATTCTTTAAGCTGTGGACCTCAGAATAACCATGGGGTGTAGTGTCCTGCCCACCCCCCGCACAGGCCTCCTGTGCCGTAACCAGCACCGTGTCCCTCCCATACACATGGCAGCACTCACCTGCAGTGGTAAAAGCAATGATAAGGGTGGCACTTGTGTAGAGACATCTGAAACACAGAACACAGTGTGCAGAACACTGTCAAAACAAGAAAAACTAGTGGGACATTATTGTGACGTTGCAGGTAAAGCAGCCTCCTACAATTACAGCATCCAAAATGGGCGATGATCAGAGTCCCAGCTGCTCCACTTCTCATCTAGCTCCCTGAGAAAGGCAAAGAGTAGCCCAAAACAGGCCAGGCTACAGTACCCACCAGCAGGAGCTGGACCTGGGGACAGGCTAGACCAAGTCAGGCTGAAACACCCATTGTTGGATGCTGAGGCGAGGCGAGCCATGTCAGTTTGGGGGTGATGGGTGCCTGGTCAGTGAGCCCAGAGAGAGGGGGTTTGGTGGGGCCCGGGTTGTCTGGCCCAGGCCTTCAGCCTGCCTCCAAGGTGGGTGCTGGCTCCAAAAGTCCCAGGGGTAGGGGATCTGGTTCCTAGGTCCTTGTGTCCTAGGTCCTGGGCCAGCTTGTGTGATGGGGGTCCATGAGCCCCAGGGGCAGAGGTCTGGCAGGACGTAGGTCATCTGGTCCAGGTCCTTGGGCCTACCTGCACAGTGGGTTCCTAGTCCATGAGCCCCAGGGGTGGGGGTCCTGGCAGGGCCTATATCACCTGGCCCAGGCCCTTCAGCCTGCCTACGAGGTGGATGTTGGATCCATGAGCCTTGGGGGTGGGGTGGTCCAGCGGAGCCTGGGTGGGCATCGGCCAACCTGTGAGAACCGGTCCTCCTCTGTGTAAAAGGCAAAGTGGTAGACTGCAGGCCTTGGTCCACACAGAGCATATGATAGCCCATTAAGGCCTGCAGAGGACATCCGATACCATAGCAGAGAATGGAGAACAGAGCAAATTGGACAACTACCTACCCCAGCAAATATCTGGGCAAATGGAGACACTACAGTTGACTGTGTCAGTCAATGGACACTGCCAGAGTTTCTTCATCCATAGACTGGCGAGATTGACAGCATTTCAGAACTATCACATCCACTGGAGCAGAACCCTTGAAGCAGGTGCCACATTGTGACTTTGGGTTAATATCGGGTGGCCTTTCCCCATCCCCAGGTATTGGGGTGGTTGGGAGGTTGGGTATGGCTTCTCCTCTTATCTCCCTCCTCCCTACCGAAACAGGAATAAATAGAAAGTTTGGAAATAACCAATATGTCCCAAATGTTTGGGCCCCTGCCACCCATGTGGGAGACCTAAGAGAAGTGTCTGGCTTCTGTCAGGCCCAGCTCTGGCCCCTGTGGCCATGTGGGGAGCAAGGCAGTGGATCGAAGAGCTTCAGAGAGAAGCTCTCCTTTGCTCCATATAAAAGCTACCTTTCAAATAAACATAAATAAATCTTTAAAATAGAGAATATTAAATTCTTCATCTTTTTAAATTTTTTTAAGATTTTATTTATTTTATTACAAAGTCAGATATACAGAGAGGAGGAGAGACAGAGAGGAAGATCTTCCATCCGATGGTTCACTCCCCAAGTGACCGCAATGGCCGGTGCTGCGCCAATCTGAAGCCGGGAACCTGGAACCTCTTCCAGGTCTCCCACGTGGTGCAGGGTCCCAAGGCATTGGGCCGTCCTCAACTGCTTTCCCAGGCCACAAGCAGGGAGCTGGATGGGAAGTGGAGCTGCCGGGATTAGAACCGGCGCCCATATGGGATCCCGGGGCATTCCAGGCGAGGACTTTGGCCACTAGGCCACGCCGCCGGGCCCGAGAATGTTAAATTTTTTTAATTACTTAATTTTTTAAAAGAAGTGTTGGACAATAAGCTCAGCTAGGGACATGACTTTTTGAGGACTTAGGGCACAGTGGGCAGACCCAAGAGATGGGAACCCCGAGTTCCACTTCCTCCTTGTTGTCTGACATTGGTCAAGATGCTTCCCCTCTCTAGGCCTTAGGAATCTCTTCTATAAAGAGAAATGGCTAGGGACCAGCATCAAGGTATAACAGGTTAATCTTCCACCTGCTGCACCAGCATCCCATATGGGTGCTGGATCAAGTCCCAGCTGCTCCACTTCCAATTCAGATCCCCGCTTATGTGCTGGGGAAAGCAGCAGAGAATGGCCCAAAGCCTCGGGCCCTTGCACCCACAGGGGAGACCTAGAAGGAGCTATTGGCTGCCACTTCAGACCAGCCCAGCTCTGGCAACCATTTGGGAAATGAATCATCAGATGGAAAATTTGTCTCTCTTTCAGATAACCCTATAACTCTTTCAAGTAAAATAGATATATTTAAAATAGTAAAATAAATTTTTTTTTCTTAAAAAAAAGGAAGTGACTGAACTGATCTAGTCAAGTTTAGAACTGTAAGAGGAGAATCTGCCAAGGCGTAAGGTAACAAGAGCAGGGCATTGTGGCGGGAGGAGAGGGGGGAGGCAACCGGAAGGGCAGAAACGACAGGGTGGGAAGAAGAGGGCCGCACCCCACCCCACCCCAGTCAAAGACCAAGAAGGCTGAGCCAGAGGATGCACCTGGAGGGGCCACAGCCTGGCCCAGGCCTTTTCTCTCACAGCTGATCCCACACAGGCCACTCTGGGGGGCCTGCTCTGGGGTGTATCAGCCCTCTGCACCTTCCCCAGGCCACTGCTTATCACGAAAGCCCAGCCAAGAGCACTGAGACCAGGGAGCTCCGGGTGTGAGCAGGATCATGTGCTTGGCCCTCTGGGACTTATCTGTACGGGAAAGCCCTACTCTCCCCTGTGGTGTGAACGGGGCCTGAATTTCCAGCCCTGGAGGTACCCATGGCACGCCCTAGGAGAGTGACAAAGCTTAGGAGGAGGAAGCCTAAGTGTGAGGCCTCATAGGAAATGAGAAAGAGGAGCCGCCGGGTAAAAACAGGGAAATGCCAGTGTGGGAGTTCCTAATTTCACAACCCAGGCCCCAGGCCAGCCCTGGCCGACACTCAGCCTCTGGCCTTTGGAGGGGAGAAGCAGGTGAAGAGAGGGCAGCAGGGCTGGGTGGGAGAGGCATGGGCCCACAGTCTGTTTGCTCTGCTTCTCGCGGCTGCATCTGCCAGCCGCTGGCTCACAGCCAGGCAGGGCTGCCCAGCTGCCCGAAGCTGGCTTCCCTCCCAGCCTCTGCCCGAGCAGGCCCCATGGGACTCACATGGCTATGAGGCGGGCCACGGTGGTCTTGAAGCGATCAAAGATGTAACCGGCGGGAAACGTCATGAAGTTGTTCATGAATGAAGCCAGGGTGAAGATAAGTGAGAACCTGGCATCCTGGGCTTTGCAGACTGGAAGGCAGGGAAGGGGGCTGTAGTCCAGGACTGACCGGCCACACTGCCCCTGCTCTCCCAACTCCCCCAACTCCGCCCCAGGTTCAGGAAGCACCTGCCACAGAATCCCCCTCTGGATAGCTTGCCTGGAAACGTAACTGCGCTTCCATGCCCCTGGGCCACTGCTGCCCACCCCAAGGACCCTCCCCTCCCACTGCAACTGGGTCAGGACAGCGGGAGGCAAGGGGTGGAGAGATGAAGCCAGAACTCAGCTGCCCTGGAAAAGTCCTCACCCTCCACACCATCGACACCAGTGATGTTGCCCAGCGGCCCAGCCTGTGGCTCACACAGATTCTCAAAGTAATGTTCTGCTTTGAAAACGAACACCAGAGAAGTCCAACCGAAGAGCACGCCAGCAAAGCCCACACACTCCAGCAGCCCAGTCAGGAGGGTGGCCACGTAAAGGGGCAGGCCCTGGGTCGCCATGGCCCCAAGGCACCGATCCTCCTACCCCACGCTGTCCTCCAAGCCTGACCACAGGAGCCGCAGTCCTGGCGTCCTAGTACTTGGAAAATTCCTCTGGCAAACCCTTCCTGCCTAGGAGCTGTCCGGCTGTGTTTCGGGCTTGGGCACAACACATCAATGTGTTCTCTGGAGCCTGTGAAATCCACAGAGACTGACTGCCACAGAAGCTTCCCGGGAACTTCCAGATGGAAAAGAGTTCTTCTTTCTTCGAGGCTGTGGAGGGACAGGCAGGATGCTCACAGGCAGTACCCTGGGGGCAAAGAAGAGGGCAGTGACTTTATACAAAGTTACACCAAGTTAGACTCCCAACAGGTGAGCTTGCAACCCTGAGCTCAGATTCTGAGTTCTGAGCACTGAAATGCCATCCACCCCTCTGAACGGGCTGGAGAGCTAGAGGGCTCTGTATGTGTGCCCACCCCAATTCTCACAACCACCTTCCAAACATGGAGTTCCAAAAACTCCAAGGGATATCAGGAACTCGCCCAAGGTCACAGGCTAGTTAGTTCCTCACCACCACGCAGGCCACGCGAGTTGCTGGGCGCCCAAAGACCCAGGCCTAGGACTCTCATTTCAGTTCCCACAACTTCTAGCAGGGCAGCGCCCCGCGACCACCCTTGTGTGCCCCCACACCGCTCCCGCGGGCTGGCCGACCCCAGACCAGTCCTCACCGCAGGGGAACCCTGCCTAGGGCTCAGCACCCTTCACCCCTTCCTCCTCGCTCCTCACAGGACCCCCGCTAGCCGCAGACCGGTCCTGCCCGGCTCCTACCGACCCGCTCCACGCCGCGGCTCTCCCGGCCCTTCCCCGCGCGCCGCCCGCAGTTCGGATTCGCGCTTCTCGGCGCCCCTCCCTGTCCCGGGCTCGCCTCCGCCCGCGCCCGCCTGCCCGGAAGGGGCTGGGACAGGCCTCCCATTCAGCACCACTTCCTTCTTCGGCCTCACTGCGCTGGTCTCTGGAGCCCTGTCGGACGTCTTCCTCTCGCTCGGTAACTCTCTTCCCGCCCGCAGCGGCGTCTCTTTTCCTGTCCCGACTTCCTGGAAACTCCCTCCCCAGCCGAGTTCGTTTAAGGCTGTTTCAGACACAGGTGCGAGGGAGACACTCAAGCTTTACCTGGAACAGCATCTCCACAGTGTACCAGCCAGGTCACCCCTCTGTCTGGTACCCCAGAAAATCCCGCAGAAGGCCCCAACCGGGGATCCAAGAACCAGAACTGATGGGCATTTGGGCACCATGCCCTCCTTCTCCCCCACAAGGACCCCCTTTTGATTGCTCCCTGCCTCACCCCCAGCCCGGATTCTTAAGGAACCTTTCTGCCAGACTGCATTGATTAACTATTCATTCATTGCCGCATTTTTTATTAATCAAAGACATATATAATTGCCCATCCGAGCCTGTGATCAGCATGAACTAGCCGGCCTAACCAGCTGCCTGGCTGGCATTCGAGCCCAGAGCAACTGGGCCAGCCTCTTCCTTGGCCACTACGCCGCCTTTTCCTCATCAAAAGCGCCGCTAGGGAACCGAAGTGGGAGAGGAGGCACGCCTGGCCGGTTAGATGAAGCCTGCATTCTAATTCTCCCTCCCTCCTCCATCCCATTCCTAGAAGCCCTGGAGGCCCTCAGAGTCCAGCTATTCCGAGCCCATCCCCCTCCCCCTTTGAAGGAGGAAGGACTGGATGGAGGTCAGGACTGTGAAAGGTCTGAACCCGGAGAGATTGTGCCACTGTGCCAGGGAAAGGGCATATGTGGTCCTGCACCCCAGGTGTGCGTGAATTACCCAACCTGAGGCAGGCTGCTTGGCTGCTGGACCTGCAAAAATGAGGTCCAGTATTGCCTCACTTATAAGAATTGCCATAAAGGTAGACCGTGATAGTTTTCTGTGGTCCCTGCAAGGAGCTGTGGGCAGGTGCAGTAGGCTGTCAGCCTGTGCTTAGCCAGATCAAGCTAGGAAAGCAGCTTCGGAATGGGAATCTCCACCAAGGACCACTCTACCGGATCACCGTGTCTGTCCATCTCCCCAACAATGCTCTCTGCACTCCCAGACTTAACAACAGATGCTTGAATGCTAAGAAAAAAATAAAAGGGGGGAGCAAACATCTTTTGAAAAAAAATAGTTTATAAGGGAAAAAAAAATCTCCAGTAGCCAGGATCAACAGAACTTCAGGTGCAGAGTTTTCTATTTAACTGCAAAACACAAAGACACTGCAATTAATGCAAGTCCTGGCTCCTGCTCGGGATTACAATCTGTTCTCCTGAGGACTGGCTGAGCGCTGGCGGGATCAGTGAGTGTGGAAGGAGCAGAGAAAGAACAGAAGTCAAGCAAAGAGAGATCTCAGAATGTCAATTGACAGGAGCAGAGAAGCTCACAGGCTCTCCCTGCATTCAGGGCAGGATCCCAGGCTCAGGGCAGGTCCCCCGGGGAATCTGACCACCTTATCTGCACTCTTGCTCTCTCTCTCCTGCTCACCCTTGCTGCTTCCACCGAAACCAACCCCCCCTATACTGTAAAAGCATGGCCCAGACCCCTGCCTTTCCCCCTAGCCCCAGGTGTCCTTGCCTGCCTTCTATAAACACCACCCCACCCTGCCCACGGATGCCTGCAGAAAGCGCCTGCTCTAGTAACGTAACAGTCTTGCTGAGACTGTTGAGACCGTTCTCTGAAATGTTCTCTGAAGCAGTCCATGTTGTTTGGCTCAGAGTCCAGGAGACAGCAGAAGCAGATGTTGATTCTGATCCCTCCCAGGCCTCACTGCAGCCAGGCATAGCATGTAACATCAGCGACACAGTGACACTCCTCAGCTGTGACTCCGCACCTCATGTCTTTACCCTTGCTCTCTCCACTTCTGTCCCCTTCCCCTGGCTTCTGTTTGTATTGATTGCTTGGCTCAGCAAACCTACCTGGGGCTGCAGGCGCCGCGCCAGCTTGCTGAGGTTCAGAGGCTCAGCAGTGTTAGGAGAGTGGTGCAGAAAAATGTTGGGAAAGAAGCATAGAAACAGAGAAGGAGCCGGGAGTGAACTCACAGCCAAATTGAATTTATTAGAGATAAATTCAAAGTGAGTGGCCATCTGCCCAGGCCTGGATGGAGTGACCACATGGCAGAGGCCCAATCCTGCAGCAAGCTGGGCAAAAAAAAAAAAGAAGAAGAAATAAAAATGGAAGAGTGGGTGGGAACCAGGACCAACTTTCCTCACCCCGCCCCCAGCAATTCAGGCTTGGTAGATTCTGCTCCCTGAGGGCAAAGAACTGCCTGGGGCAGATTAGACCGGTCTTCTGAAATGCAGGAGTCCCTGGATAGAATCTTTGTTTACCATCCAAAGGGCAAAGGGCCCAAAGTTGTTTTCTTGCTTCTAACAAGGACTTTCACTGAAGGAGCCTGTTCTCTAGCTGGGGAGAGGCAGGTGCAGTAGCCCCAAGTGTCTGGGGTGAAGGAGTGGATGGTCTTTCCCGCAGATAAGCACAGCCTGGAAAGGCACTTGAGGATGGAGCCGTCACCGAGCAAACGCGTTTGGACCTCAGCCCCCCTCAGCCAATCCCGTCTTACTTTTTTCTCTTCCATATAGTTCTATATATAGATACCCATATACATACATATATATATATAGATATACATCATATGATTTGTTTGATTTCGATGATCTTTACATCAAAGTTGATGTAAAGTTTGATTATAGTTGATTAGGGCTCAAACGGTCAAGGGCTACAGGAAAGTGGGTAAAATAATTGTTTCCACATTCTCTTTATTCCTTCCTGTACCTGCGGGAAGGAGAGAGACAAAGGGAGAAGCCACACCCACCCTCCCAACCATCCCAGGCTCTCTGATGTGGGGCATGCTCTGAGGGCACTGCTCAAGTGGTTTCGATAGTTCAACTGTTCTGAACTCTGCCAATCTTGCCTTTCTGTCTTCAGAATCCACTGACTGACATAGTCCACCTTAGTGTCTCCACTTGCCCAAATTTTCACTGTCAACACTTGGCTGGGGTAGTTGGTCTGTTTCAGGGTGCGAGATCACATCCGACATGTCTCAGGTTTATTAATGAGTCTTTTTTAACCAAGCTTGGTGATAATAGAGCATACTAGAAATAGCAAATCACAAGTCCATATGGCAATCCAACCAATTATAATCCAACCAAACACAATCCAGCCAAACATAACCCCAAGAGGAACAAATGGTCATTACCCTTAAGTCCATCCGTTAAGCTGAAGACCTATGTCCCAGGTTCCCCAACAATGTAAGTTATCCTAAGAGACATGGAACGAATGACCTGGACACACTTACAAAGCTGCAGACATTCACCTTTCCCTGGCTTCTCTGCCCGCATTCCATCACTGCTAGGCCTCACCTCTCCTGGAACTCCCGATAGCACACAAACCAGAAATAACATTGTCCCATCTAAGCAGTACGCAGGGACCGTGCTAAGGGGATTACCTGCCTGGGTCAGCCAAGAGTCAAGGTGCCAGAGCAGTGGAAGCACCTGACCAGAAAGAGAGTGAGCCCCTGCTTCACAGGCCTTTTAAGGTACTGTCCCCTCTCAGATGATAGGTGAAACACAGATAGGCAGGAGTGAATACCTAGGTGGTGGAGGGGAATGGCTGAGGATGGGATTAACATTCCATTGCTGTTAGGCCCCACCTTCAGGACAAAGGGTAGGGGACACTGCCACATTCCATTTGCACCCTGTCCATGGGTGCTGGCTATCACTGGCTGCACCCCATTACAGATCAATTTGTTCTGTCCTCTGTTGTGATACCAATGTACTACCATATCCTCCATGTGCACCTGGATATGCTGTCCACTGCTGCATCCGAGCCACTGAGCCACCTTACTCGCACTCCACGGTCAGGCCATGGAATCTGCAATTCTCTTCATGGTTGGGGTTCTGAGTCTGGCAGTTCAGTTGGGGGGATCCCCAAAGAAACTTCGTCTGAAGTGATCCCAGACTACTAGATTCTTGGGTGTGCTTGCCAATACAGGGTCCAGCACGGTCTGCTGCCCCTAACTGCCTATGCATATGCTGATAGTTTCAATTGCTGGGTCAGTTCTGTCTCTAGCCCCGTCTTCTGTATAAACCAATGGGTGTTGGAGCCCATCCCAATCCTGCCCACTACACACTTGGCCACATAAACCAGTGGGAGCTACAGCCTAGTTGGAGCCACTCCCAATAACCCTCACCAGGCCTGCCCCCTGCCCTGATTCCCATGCTTGCCAGGATGTACAGCAGACTGGTCCAGTCTGTCCCACATCCCATTCAGTTCATATACATGTCAATGGGCATTGAAGCCTAGTTCAACCCAATCAACTCCACTATCCAGCCCACACACCTGCTGACAGGTGCCATTCTGTCCAGCCATGTCTGTACCAGTCCTGGTTCTCATGCTCAACAGACAGAGTGGCAACCCAGGAGGGAGGTGCCCACTATTTCCCTACTGGGTCCATTCCCAGTCCCGGATTATGCACTCCCCAGGTGGTTCTGCAGTTTGGCTTGACAGAATTAGCAACACGCCCCCACCCACGGCCCCATGTGCTAGCATCTGCTTGCTAGTTGGTGCTGCAGCAGAGCCCAACCAAGCCACACTCACTCTGACCTATGCATGCAGCAATAGGAACAGTCAACCTAGCCTGGCTTTTCGCTGGTCCAGCTCACGTGAGGCCAGCAGGTATTGTAGCTCTGCCGGGTCTGGTCTGCTCCCATCCGAACTTACAGTTTCCAGTGGGAGTGGTAATCCAGCAGGCGAGCACTCCACATTCCCCATACCAGCTTTACCCCCTCCCCCGGGGTCTTGCATGGTTACCATGGCCTAGTCTGGCATGGCCTGCTCCACCTCAGCTTTTGCCAGTCGGTGCTATAGCCTGGCCTGGCCCAGACCACCCTCAATTCCAGCTCAGGTTGGTGGGGGTTACAGCCTAGCACAGCCCAGCCAGCACCCAGTCCAAGCCCTCATGTATACTGGTGTATGTTGTGACTGAACCCAACCCGACCTATGCTCCATTCTGGTGCTCGGGTTTGCCAGTGGGTGATATGAACTGGCCCTGCCTGGTTCGCCCCCAACTTGTGCCAAATGTATGCTGCTGAGTACTGTCCCCTGGCCTGGTCTGGGTTGCTCCTTATCATGGTTCTTGCGCTCACCTGCGTGGACTGTGTCCCGACAGAGGTGTTTCCCAGGCTACTCCATCAGAAGCTCTCAGTGACAGATCTCACACACACCGGTGGTCCATGGGCCAGCCCTATTCAGGCCACCTCCTGTCCTAGCAGGAACAATGGCCTTTCCTGACCAGCCTTCCACCCATTCCGGTTATTATTGTTGGGTGTTCTACCCAGTCTAGCCTGGTCCACACACAGACACAGCTCACTCATGGCTCAGCAGGGGCAAAAACCTAGCCTAGCCCATCCTACATCTACCCTAGTCCTTATGAATGCCAGTGGGTGCTGGGTTCTAGCCCAGTCCAGTGCACTCAGCCTCAGTCCACACTTGTGCCAAGGTACACTGCAGCCATGTCCAGACCAGAATGCAGCTGCCTTTCCAGCCCCGTGCTTACCAGTAGGAACCACAACCCAGCCAGGGCATCCATCCCCTTAGCTCCCCAACCAGGTCTGTTCCCAGCTATAGATCTTGCACCTGGCAGTGGTTGCTGTGATCCAGCTTGGCCTAGTTCCTCACTTGTCATGACCTTTGCTTTTGGATGCTCTAGCCTGGCCTGACCCAGCCTACCCCAAGTCCTACCACTCACTGACAGGTGCTGGAACCTGACACTGCTCCATCTGCTCCCATCTCAGGCTCATGCAAACTGGTAGGTGTGACAGCCTAGCTAAGTGTGACCTGTGCTGCAGTCTGGTTTCTGCTCTTGCAGGTGAGCTAAGGTTGGCTCGGCCCTGCTCGGTCTACCCCCGTCCAAAACCAGCCCACACAATAGCCAACAATTGAAGATACCCTGCTCAGGCTGCCCTACACCCAGGCCTGGAACACGTGCCTACCAGTAGGAGTTGTGACCCTAATAGGGGAGTTTACCAGGTTCCCCCACTCGGCCTACTCCTTGACCCAGATCTCACATGCTCTAGCATGTACTAGGCCCTTGTCTGGCATAGCCTGACACGTCATCTTGGCCTTTGAATGAGCTGGGGGATGTTGCGGCCCCGCCTGCCTCACACCCTGTTTTAGGATGCATGTGTAGGTGCTGCAGCCTGAACATACCAACCCTGTTTCCAGCCCCGGCACCCATGAGTGTCAGCAGGTTCCAGGATTACTCCTAACTCAGCCCATCACCACCCCAACTTTTAAGCTAACCAGTGGGACCTGTATTTCCACAGGGTTGGGCCCACTTATCCCCCATAGAATTTACCCCCAGACCTGGTTCTCTCGCGTGCTGGTTAGTGTCATGACCCTACCTAATGTGACCCGTCCCCCTGTATGACAGTTAGATACTGGTACCTAGCCCTGCCAGACAGGCCCCCACCATAGCTTTCGTGTGGACTGGTGTGTGGCAGCCAGCAATGTTCTGCGCTGATAGCCTGCCTCAGGACTCCCATGTGGGCTGGTGAATCAGTCTGGCACAAATAGATGTCACAGACTCTTGCCTCAAATCACTAGGTCTCAGTCCCCATGCTTACCTGCAAGTCCAGTGACCCCATAGCTGGGAGTCACACAGGATTCATTCCTCCTCTACATGCACATTGGCCTTATCCATAGATGTCCCTAGGCAACTTTTACATATCCCATAAACCCTACAGCTTGCCGCTGGGCAGCCACTTGGTGCCTGGCCACCCAAAGCCCAGGACTCACTCACCACGTGGCAGCGGGGGCCATGGCCAGAGTCCCAAGCATTGAGCCCGACCTGGCTGAGGTACCCCCAGCAGCCACCATTGCTGCTAAGGGCTCCCTCCATCCAAGCCTCCGGCAAACACCAATCACGCTCTATTGATCATCCCTTAGGATCTCTCCAACTCTGCATGGGCCATTGCCTTGAGCAGACACACATCATCTTCCAGGAGGCGGTACTTGTGTCCCAGCAGTAGCTTTTCAAAGATTTCCATAGAATCCATGTAATGACACTGCTGAATGGCTCAGAACCCCCTAGGGACCACACGTCCACTCAACCACCGAGTTCTTGGGGATACCAGTAAGGAAGCTGGGTCTCTCGTCTCACAGCTACTGAGACTGGAGGTCTTTTATATCCCCAACCCCCAGGTGTCTGAATAGCCAGACTGCTTCATAAGATGGGGGTGGTAGTGATGGATGTGTTTATTTAAGTCAGAAGAGAACAATTTGCCAAGCAGGGCAGTTATGAATGAAGTCCCTCCCCATCCCAGGCAAGGCCTTAGCAGTGCCACCCCCAAGGCAGTGCCCACTGACCTGTCACGAGACCCTGCCCTTCTCACCCCCAAAGGCCACTCTGAGGCAGGGTTTGGGTACTCTCTGCTCCTCCTCCTGTTTTCCAAGTTTGCATATGTGCATAAACTCAGCCATTCCAAGTGAGTTTGCTGCCATGCCAAGCACATAAACAAAGCAAACGTATGCTTTCTTTCTTTTCCAAATCTGGGCTACAGCCAGATAAAATCTTCATTTTTTTCCCCCACCTATAGTCTTGAAAGCATTTCAAGAGCCCATTTTAGAAATCAAAGACAAAGGCAAAGCAAACATTTTCTCTTTTATTTCAACTGGGAAGAAGACTTCCTATCACCTTAAGGCAATGCCAAAAAAAAAAAAACACCCACATTGATACTGGGCCAATTACTGATTTCTCTAAGCTTCCATCTCCTTATCTATAAAAATTAAAATCAACTTATTATATAGATTAAAAAATAATGTATGAAAATTGCCCAATTAGTCCACTAGCTGATTAATAAATAGCAGCTGTTGTAAGAATTATTTAATTACTGGGAAATCAAGAGAAAGTCAAATCAGAAAGAGGAAATGAAGTCATATTTTTGGGAGAATGAGAAAGTGCTCCTAACCTAAAAAAGAAATCAGTGAAGGAGCAATCGCCGTAGAACAGCCGAGGCATTCACCCCAGGCACCTGAGCTCCAGTGAGCCCCAGATGGGCCTCAGAGTCACCCCAGGAGCACCCCTCACGTCCACCACATGCTCATCTCGGCTTGGCTGAGGTTTGGGAAGGAAGTCTGCCCAGCCACCGAGTGGACAGGAAGGGAGGAAGTCTCAGAGCTGGCCTCCCAGGGGTGTGTCCCAAGGAGTTCAAAGCAGTTCTGACAAGGGCAGAGAACAGACATGACCCTTACCCTGGGCCCTCAGATGCTCTGGAGGGCAGGGACACCTCTGTACAATAAAGTCAGCCCAATGGATGCTGGAGGCAGTGGTGTCACGCTGATGTCAGCCACCCTGTCACTGTGCTGACAACCGAGATCCCTGGGAAGACGTGGCAGCTTTGTGGCCAGTCTCCACAGTAGAAGTGGGAGTCCAGTCCCACCCGCACACCTGGCCTTTGGGTCTTCCCTCATACCTTCCTTGCACCTACCTCTTCTTTTGAGCTCCCCAAGTAACCCTGTGTTATTGGTAACGAGTTCCTGACAGACTAAATGACCATGGTGCACCTGCAGCTGTCAGCCCAGCTAAGGGCACCATGTCAACACAAAGAAGCACGCTAACCAGTGTCAGTGATGTGACTATCCAGCACCAACCCTGTGGCGACACTGCTCCAAGAGCTTCATGCTCCCTGGATCACAGGATAGCTGTTTTTCACAGCTAAGATCTATGTCAACGGACGTCTCCAGGATCACATGGGTAGAAAATGACAGGGCTGGGACAAAAATTCAGATCTGAGCCTAGAGCTGTAGCATGGCAGGTAAAGCTGCCACCTTGAGCACCAGCATCCCATACAAATGCCAGTTCATGTCCTAGCTGCTCCACTTCCAATCTACAGAGGATGGCCCGGTGCTTTAACCCCTGCACCCACGTGGGAGATCTAGATGAAGATTCTGGCTCCTGGCTTCACCCTGGCCCAGCCCTAGCCACTGTGTCCTTATGGGGAGTGATCCATTAGACAAAAGATCTTTCTCTTTCTGTTTCTACTTCTCTCTATATAATTATGACTTTCAAATATGTAAACAATTATTTAGATCTTTTGACCTCAGCCTCTGTTTTTCTTCATCTAACTTTTTAAAGTTTCTTTTTATTTGAAAGGTAGAATTACAGAGAGAAAAGGACAAAGAGATCTTCCACCTGCTGGTTCACTCCCTAAATGGCTGCAATGGCTGTTCAAAGTCAGGAGCCAGGAGCTTCTTCTGGGTCACGTGGGCATAGGATCCTAAGGCTTTGGACCATCTTCCCAGAGCTCTCCCAGGCCATAAAGCAGGAAGCCAGATGGAAAGTGGAGCAATTGGACAAGAGCCAACACCGGTATGGGATGCTGGTATGGCAGGAAGAAGCTTGGCCTATTACTGCTACATGGTGCTGGCCCCTCAGCCTCTGGTCCTAAGTTGTGCTCCGTCTAGCCTTCCAGAGAGCTTTCTCCCTTAGTCCCAGAGTATGAGCCCTGCAACTGAGCTAATGGGGTGCGAGTGATTACCACAGGATGGAAATGAGCATGCCATCCAGAAGGCATCATTGATTGGAACAGAAGAAGCGTGGCCTCCACGCACATGACTGCCCACACCCATTCCCAAGCAGTCTTTTGAAGAAGGGGGACAAATCCAGAAAGAAGAGCCAGGAGTCCTGAGTGGAAACAGCAGGGCTTTGCACAAGCTCGGCTCCCCAAGCTAAAACAGAAAGTAACTGGGGTCAATAGGAACCCCCCCACACTTTTCACTTTTTTTTTTTTTTTTTTTTTTTTTTTTGCTTTGAGAACACAAGACCCAGAATAATAAGTCTGGGCTGGCTTTTTTTTTAAATTAATTTATTTATTACATTGTATTATGTGACACAGTTTTATAAGTACTGGGATTCCCCCACTCCCTCCCCAAACCCTCCCCCCATGGTGGATTCCTCCACCTTGTTGCATAACCACAGTTCAGGTTCAGATGAGATTCCTTCATTGCAAACATATACCAAGCATAGAGTCCAGCATCTTATTGTCCAGTCAAGTTCAACAGCTTCTTGGGGAGACCTTCTCTGGTCTGAAGGTAGAGCCAGCAGAGTATCATCCTGATCAATTAAAAGCTCCAACATATCATCAGCAACAATTTATAACGTTATGGAAGTAATTGACATAGTATTGAATAACCAATATGTTAAAAATAAATGTGAGTTCTTAACCACATCTTGTGTCTACTTCATTGACATTTCAATTTTAGTTTATATACAACGGGTTCTATACATCTCTGAGATCCTTGCTCAAGTGGTTCTGGTAGTTCACCAGTCATAAGTCCCTGCCAATCTCGCCATTCCAGGTACGATGAGGCTGGTGCAGAGTCCACTGATTGACATAGTCCATCATAGAGACTTCCAGCAGTTCGCTTCCAACATATAGCTGAGGCGGTTGATTGACCTACTCCATCTTCCATCTTTTCTTGGTTAATGTTCTGATTCCACCATTTCGATTGAGGGGATCCCCAAAGAAACTCTGAGGTGTTCCCAGATCAGATTCCTATATGAACTAGCAAGCACAGTGTCCGCCTCAGTCCATCACCCTGATCAGCTGGTGGTTGCAACCGCTGGGTTGGTTCTATTCTCAGTCCTGACCTCCACCGAAACCAATGAGTGTTGCAGTCCATCCTGGCTCTGCCCATCACACACTCGGCCCTCACCTAAACCAGTGGGATGTGTGCTGGTTGGGTGCTGCGGTCCCATCTGGCACAGGCAGCCTCGCCTTGGCATTTTGTGTTGTGTACTGCTTTTGTTGCAACCAAACCTGGCCTCACCCACACTCAGCTCCGGCGCTCAGACTTGCCAGTGGATGACGTGAACTGACTCAGCCTGGTCCGCCCTCAACTCATGCCAAATGTATGCCAGTGGGACACTTTCCATAACCTCTTCTGGGTTATTCACTTCCATGCTTCCTGCGCTTATTTGTAGGGTCAGTGTCCTGTCAGAGGAGCTGTTCAGGTTCCTCCATCAGACCCCTCCTGATGTCAAGTTTCGCGCACACCAGCAGGTCAATGGGCCAGCACCGCTCATTTCACCTCTTGTCCCAGCAGGAGCAGCAGCCTTTCTTAACTGGCCTTCAACCCATTCTGGTTCCTGCTGTTGGAAGTTTCAGCCCAGCCACGGCTCGTCCATACCCACATATAGTTCATATATGGCTCAGTTGGGGTTGAAACTCAGCCTAGTCCGTCTCACATCTACCCTGGTCCTCCAGAACGCCAAACTGTGCTGCAGTCTAACCCAGCTCGGTGCGTCAAGTCCCAGTCCACACTTGTGCCAAGGGAGATTACAACTGTGTCCCGACCAGAACACACCCCCATTCCAGCTCCTGCACTCCTTAGTGGGAAACTCCACCCAGCCAGGGCCTCCCCTAGCTCCCCATCTGGGCCTGTTTCCAGCCAGTGTTAAGCGTGCCAGTGGTTGCTCTGGGTCAGCTCAGCACATCCCGTAGCCTGTCGCGACTCCTGCCTTGTCACAACCAGCCCTCCTAAGCCATCCAGTGGGGTCAGAATTCCCACGGGGTTTGGCCCACACATCCCCGACACATTATACCCCCGGATATGGTTCTTGAATGCCAGTCAATGTCATGGTCCTGCCTACTGTGACCACTCTGCTGATCTCTCATCATGTTAGGCAATGGGGACATCCTGCTGGACAAGCCCGGAATCTTGGCTCTTGAATGAACTGGTGTTCGATAGTCTGCATTATAAAGTGATTACAGGTTATTCAGAGGAAGATTTACTGCCATTGAGAATCTTTAGGGCTGATTCACGTCCCCAAAGCACTGTGGGTTCAGCATGGAGCTACCAAAGCAGTATCTCAAAGAACCAAAATCCCAGAACTCCCAGCCTGGGAGCCACTCACCATGTGTATGTACGTGGTAGCAGGCGTGTGTGTTCCAGGCTTGAGAGGCGCCCATCCCAAGGCCCCCCAGCAGCCAGGTGGCTGCCAGAGGTTTAACTCCCCAGGCCCAGGCCCCACCCCTCCTGGCTCTTCCCCCCCAGCTTAAGCCACATGGTGAGCAGCGCCCCCACTTTTGTTATGAGGAACTCGAAAAGGAACAAGAGAAGACTGAGAGAAGACTGGAAGTGAAGGGGTTGAGGCGGAAGTTACAGACTACCCAAGAAGGGGTGAGGCAGGGTTACAGATTACCCAGGAGGAGGAGGACTTGGGCTGAAGGGGCACCTCTACTTGCCAGGAGAGCACATGGAGGGTGGATGCCCTGGATGACCTGCAGGTGAGCCTGCCTGGCCTCGCTGTAGCTGTCTTCCTGCTGTAGGGTATTTCGACACAAAAAAAATGGCAATAATCTCGTTTCTTGTGTCACACGAAAGAAGACTTTTCATGCAGACAATTCCAGTTTGCAAAGCAGGATTTATTTGGGAAAAAAGGGAGAGAGGGTCCCTGTGTCCAGAGGAGAAACCCCAGACCTCCTGCCATAGTGGCAGGAAGAAGCAAAGAAAAACCCGAGTTAATGGTGGAAATTGTCTTTTTTTTTTTTTTGATTACTCTTAGAGCATTAAAATCAGCACTATTCTTCCTTTTTTACTTTTTTAATGATTTATTCTTTTTTTTTTTAAGATTCATTATTATTGGAAAGCCAGATATACAGAGAGGAAGAGAGACAGAGAGGAAGATCTTCTGTCCGGTGATTCACTCCCCAAGTGAGCTGCAACGGGCCGATGCGCGCCGATCCGAAGCTGGGAACCTGGAACCTCTTCCAGGTCTCCCACACAGGTGCAGGGTCCCAATGCATTGGGCCATCCTCAACTGCTTTCCCAGGCCACAAGCAGGGAGCTGGATAGGAAGTGGAGCTGCCGGGATTAGAACCGGCACCCATATGGGATCCTGGCATGCTCAAGGCGAGGACTTTAGCTGCTAGGCCACGCCGCCGGGCCTGATTTATTCATTTTTTAAATTGCAAAGTCAGATTTACAAAGGAGAGATGGAGAGGAAGATCTTCCATCTGATGATTCGCTCCCCAAGTGGCCACAATGGCCGGACCTGTGCCGATCTGAAGTGGGTGCAGGGTCCCAAGGCTTTGGGCCATTTTCGACTGCCCTCCCAGGCCACACGCAGGGAGCTGGATGGGAAGCAGGACCACCGGAACTAGAACCAATGCCCCTATGGGATCCTGGTGCATTCAAGTGGAGGAGATTAGCTGCTAGGCCCCTGCCCTGGTGTTTTATGCACCATCTCAGGAGAGTTCCTTGAAGGACAAAATCACCATAGCATCTGGTTTCAAATCAAACCTCAAAAGGGTGTGACTGGCTAATACTCCCCACTCGCCTTCTAATGATAAGCTAATCATTCAGGCACCACGTCCTTGACAGTAACCCAGAGACGAGATTAAGTAAGTCTCTTGCTTTTATTACAGCTCACAGACGGTGAAGCCATGTTGATTCTGTCCCTCTGACCTTCAAGGAAAGACAGTGCCCTTGGGAGAAGCATGCTCTCGGGAAGTTAAGACATGAGAGAGAAATACAATTTTATGTTAAAAATAATAATAACTTCACCAGGGACCAGAAAACCTAATTGCCTGCTCTCCAATCTGACCATCAGGCCAGAAGCAAATTTGGAGTGAGACTGGGAAAATCCCCATCAGGATCTTTTTAAATTTTTTTTAAGATTTATTTATTTTTATTGCAAAGTCAGACATACTGCAGGAGTCCAGCTCCAGCTGAGTTCGGAACTCGAGAAGGGTGCATGGATGAGGCGTAAAGAGGAACGAAACGGAACACTACAATTCCATGATCATCATGGACAATGCACGAAAGCTGTCCACTTTATTTATACAGAACCAGTCAAACTCTGGCTCAGACTTTTTACATCGTGGTCAAGTGGGTGTTTCCAAGGGTAATTCTGCCATTTGTTTCGCCTTAAAGCAGGATGTTATCCATCCTGACCCTGTGGTCAGGAAGTTCTCAGTAGATGGTGCGTATCAATCAGTGACACATTCCTACTACAATCCTCATTCTACAACTTAATCTTGAATCAGTTAAGGGAGGAAATGCATCACAGAAGGAAGGACCTAAAGATCCAGGAAAGAGGGAAAGAATAGATTCCCACTACACCTGGGGACTTTACACCCTTGAATAGCATATGGTCAATGGGGGCAGCAATAATAAAAAGCCCTTTGGCTAAAACGGTATTAGCAACATCAACTTCCAGGTTCACATTGGTAGTAAACATTAACTCCACAGAGGCAGACAATGCCTAAATAGATTACAGAATTCTCCTGCAGGGCCCGGTCTCCCAAGGGTTAATTCCACAGCTTAGCTAGTTTCTAACATGTAACACAGTGGGAAATCTTGGCCTAATGCATTTAGCCCCTGGCTTGACTGCAAGTTCCCTCTTCCTTACTTCCCTTTTGTTAAGATGCCCCCAGGGGAGCTTAGGTGTTGCTTGAATATTGGGATAATACTGGGAGGGACTAGGCAGACTATAAAAGATGCAGACTGACCCCAAATAAAGTTGGCATTCTGTGTACAAGAGTGACCCACTGCGTGTTGTCTTGTGTGTTGTCTGTTTATAACCCTAGTCCCTCCGCTCAGCTCAGGGTATGCGGTGGCGGTGACGCGGGCGTTGCCAACATTCTCCATGGGATTGTCAGATGTCCATGCAAAGGGAGGTGGAGCTGCATTCAGGTGGTTGTAGAGACATTCGCTGGGACCTGCCATACAGCGGGAAATTCGTTGCGGCCCTGCCTGCAATGGAACAGTTTTTTTCACACCTTCCTGTCTTCCACACCCATCACACGGACCCCAGTAACATACAGAGAGGAGGAGACAGAGGAAGATCCTCCATTTGTGGATTCACTCCCCAAGCGGCTGCAACAGGCAGAGCTGAGTCCATCTGAAGCCAGGAGCCAGGAGCTTCCTCCAGGTCTCCCACACGGGTGCAGGGTCCCAAGGCATTGGGCCATCCTCGACTGCTTTACCAGGTCACAAGTAGGGAGCTGAATGGAAAGCTGGGCTACCAGAATTAGAACCTGTGCCCATATGTGGTCCTGCTGCGTTCAAGGCGAGGACTTCAGCCACTAGGCTACCACGCTGGTCCCCCACCCCCATCAGGATCTTTTAACAGAATACAGGACAAGGAAGTGGGAGATTTGGGACAGCACCCTGGCTGGATGGTTTGCAGTGTCTACCCTACTTAGGGCCCTTGTTCCTTCATCCATAAAACAAGTGCCTGGCATCTCTCTGTTGTAGGGTTTTTCGATCCCGAATACGGCAGCAACCTCAATTCTTGTCTCGCAGGAAAGAATTTTCATGCGGATGTTGTGCCGGTTTCTGAAATCCCCAGATAGTCATCAAGTCCGAAGCCGGTGCTAAGGCATAAAAGTGGTTTATTCAGATCAGCCCAGGTGTCCCAGCCACCTCTCCCCTCCGAGCATGGCCGGGCGGGGGAGGGGCAGCCGCCGCAGGATCCGCAGGGCTAGCAAACAGCAAGCCCGCAAGCCAGAGGGCCCGAGAGAAAAAGACCCCAGAGAGCCCAAGCTCCCCAGTTTTTATACATTTCAGGCTATTAATTATACAGTCATAATCTAGCAGGCTTCTATTGGTGGGTTTGAAACTAGCAACTTTCAAAACATACAAATCGATGAGCTATAGGGCGGTGGATCTTATCAAACACCAGGTACCTCCTTCCTGAGGAGTGGTCTGCCTACGTGACCTGCCAGGTGTCCTGCTGGGTGTCAGGCCTAGAGTCCACACAGCCCCCAGCCAAGCCATCAAGGCGGGATCACAAAGGGCAGAAAACTTCCAGGCTCTTCACGGACACAGTTTAGTTTTAAAGTAAGATTTATTGGGCCCGGCGGCGTGGCCTAGCGACTAAAGTCCTCGCCTTGAGCATGCCAGGATCCCATATGGGCGCCGGTTCTAATCCCGGCAGCTCCACTTACCATCCAGCTCCCTGCTTGTGGCCTGGGAAAGCAGTCGAGGACGGCCCAGTGCATTGGGACCCTGCACCCGTGTGGGAGACCCAGAAGAGGTTCCAGGTTCCCAGCTTCGGATCGGCGTGCATCGGCCCATTGTGGCTCACTTGGGGAGTGAATCATCGGACGGAAGATCTTCCTCTCTGTCTCTCCTCCTCTGTGTATATCTGGCTGTAATAAAATGAATAAATCTTTAGAAAAAAGAATAAAGTAAGATTTATTAGAAAAGCTGAGAAAGGAGACTCCTGTCCTAGTGACGGGAGGGGGCTCTGAGATAGAAAAGACCCTTTATTAGAAAAGCTGAGAAAGGAGATGCCCGTCCTAGTGACTGGAGGGGGCTCTGAGATAGAAAAGACCTGTGCATGAGGGGTGTTGGGACCTTTTAAGGCTTTATTTCAAAGAGGGAGTTTTCTAAGGACAAAGGAATTTCCTGGTCCTCAGGTATCTGCCTTTGGGACAAAAAGACCGGGGAGGTGCCAGACATAGGACATTCCAGGCCTTAGACATATGTGTATTACTTCCTCCTGCCCTCCTTTCAATGATAAGGAGATCGGCCTGAGACCCTCCCACACAATGGCTGGAGGTAATGGCTGGTGCTTCAGGTGGGGAATTGATATGCTAATAGCACCCTTGTCCCTTGGGAGAGACGTGCTCTGGTGAATCTAAAACATGGTGGGGAAATTCCCTTTTATATTTGGGAAGGAAAATGACCTGGGGACCCAGAATACCCTAACTGCCTACTACCCAGTCTAACTCCTCACACATCTCAGCCCCACAGGCTGCAATGCTGGGATTCCCACTCCCCCACCCCTTCTCCACTGGCTTCCTGCCTCAGCAGGAAACAGGTGAGCAGGAAGCTGCCCACCCCTCCCCACCCAGGAGAGGGCAGAAAAGGCCTTTAGGGTGAATCCGCCCTGGGAGTTTCTGCTTGGAAACTGAAGTGGCCTGACCATGACTCAGAAACCACGGAAGCGGCAGGGTGGTTGATGGCTTCATATAGATCGTACATGCCACTCTCCTCGTGGCTGCAAAACCACAGGGCCGGCTGAGGCGGCTCGCAAGGAAAGAGGCCCCGGGCTGCAGAGTGCTCTCCCTGTCCGCCAAGCTGCACAGCAGACAGACCAGACTCCCATCCCCTTGAAGCACAGTGGCCTCTGGCCAGCAGGACTGCATCAAGCCTCAGATGTGTTTCCTTCTAGAAAGCTCCTCAATGAAAACACCACTCAGGTGTATTAAATGGCAACCATTTACTGAATGCTGCTTATGGGCCAGGCATTGTGCTAAGAGCTATTATTTATACATGTGGTTTTAGATACAATATGTAGATTTTATTACATTATATATGAATACTGTTACACTACGTTAATATAATTGAGCATATGTTATTGTATTTATATGGTATATTAATATCACCATATTTCTATAAAATACATTGATTTTGTTAATATAATGATATATTGCACATATATGCATATAATATATGCCGATTCTTTAATAATTTATAAATAATGTGTGACTTTATGGATCATATACTTTTATATAGAATATGTAAAGCATACAATATGCACATGTATAATATATAAAGGTCAATTTCAAAAAGTTCATGAAAATATAAACAATAGAATTTTTTACTGCAAAAATTTTTGAGTTGTACATGCACATATTTGCTCACAGTCCTTTGTACCTGCAGATCTCAACCACTCTATGATCAAAACTACTCAGGAAAAACATTGCAAGTACACTGAGCATGTGCCAAGGACTTGCTTATCCTTGTTCACTCCCCAGTATAGTACAGCCTTTTACACAGCGTGTGCATGACTAAGGATTGTGAGTGCCCAAGAGCTAATCAAAGTATGTGCCAGGATCTACATAAACACCATGCGATTTTATGGAAGCAACTTTCGCATCTGCAGTTTGTTCCCAGGCAGCATCCAAGAACCAGCCACCTGCAGATGCAGAGGGGCGGCTGGAAGCACTCAGGGCTCACAGCTATCATTGTGACTCAAGGCCGGAACTGTGGCACACTGTGCTGTGCAGTTGCTTGTAGTGCTGGCATCCCAGTTAGAGTGCTGATAGAAGTCCTGTTCCTCAGCTTCCAATCCCGCTTCCTGCCCCTGCCATTCACCTGGGCTGCCCGGATAGAACTGTGGCTCTTGGATCTGACATGGCCCAAACCTGGAGGTGATAGCATTTGGGGAACGAAGTGCTTGGTGGGGGATTTTCTATGTACATGCACATGTGTGAGCGTGTGTGTATGTTTCTCCTCCTCTCACTCTTCCTTCCAAATTAATAAATCCTTTTAGAGATTTATTTATTTTTATTTGGAGGACACATTTTATTTTTCCAGAGGGGAGGAGAGATAGAGATCTTCCATCCTCTGGTTCCACTCTCCAAATGGATGCAACAGCCAGAGCTGAGCTGATCCAAAGCTGGGAGCCAGGTCTTCCAAGTGGGCACAGGGGCCCAAGGGCCATCCTCTGCTGCTTTCCTAGGCCACAAGCAGAGAGCTGAATGGGAAGTGGAGCAGTGGAAACTAGAATTAGTGCCCAAACAGGATGCTGATGCCACAAGGTGGAGGATTAGCTTGCTGTGCCACTGGGCCAGCACCAAATGTTTCTCTCTCTTTCTTCTTTTTAAAGATAACTGCCTAAAAGATGAAGAAACTTGACCAAATCATTCAACCAGTAAGAGAGAAGAGCTAGACTTGCAACCCAGGGCAGCAGGCTGCCAACCATGTTTTAGTCACCATGCGGAAGTGCCTCTCTTCCTAGGTCAAGGTCATCTTCCTGCAGGAAGCCTTCCCTTCCCTCTACTTCCCCTCCACAGCACAAAAGTCCTCTCTGTGTCCTCTTTGGTCTCCCAACATGCCTTTTCATGCTATTCTCCACTTCTTTTATCCCCCCCCTGCAAGCTTGATTGTTGTAATTGCTTTTTAGAGAAGTGACCCACACTAAACAAACTCACGGGAGACTGATTGATGAACTTGAAATGCAATTTATTAATTTACACCGAGATGAGTCTGCCCAGCAGACAGGAATCCTGAGGTTGACTGGTCAGCACAATCTCTTTCAGGAAGGATAGACTTTTGGGAAAGGAAATCAATACCAGAAGGTTCTTTGTTCAGTACAAAGTCAGACTGAAGGGGGTTGATAGATTGACAGGTGGGTGGAGCCTGAGATCCCTGTCAGTAGCTTCGGACCTTCCAAGGACTGGAATATCCAAGGCAGGAAGCCGCCTGGGTGTCCTCTCCCAGGGACACTGCTGGAGGCTTCTGGATCCTGCAGGCATCTACATTTCTAGCTTTATCTGTTATGATTGTGGCTGGCTGTTTGTTTGCATGCTTGTCTGAATTAATCTCTGCATATTTAGTAGAACTGAAAGGCAATTTCCCATTGAGACCCACTGAAGAAGGGTAATCGATACGCGCCAGCTGGCCTGCCTTTTGCAAGCCCTCAATTCCACATCCCATTTTATCCCGGTGCTTGTTCACAGTGGAGGGACAGACATGGGGGGAAACTCCGACTTGGAAGCCACACTGTCTGGGTTTGAATCCTGCCTCAGTTATTCCCAGGCCCTGAAAACTTGGGCAAATGACCCAAGCCAGTTCCCCCTTCTCTAAACTGAGGGATAATTATGGCACCCAGCGAGAGAATTCAATGAGTGGATACATAAAAGTGCTCCGAACAGCGTCTGCCATCTGCGAAGCAATCAATACTTGTTAGCAATGATTAATAATTCATCTCATAGATGAAAAAAACCGAATCCTGGAGAGATAAAAAGTCAACCAAGATCGCATAGCCAGTGAGTGGGAGAGACGCCATTCAGAATCAAGCCAGCTCACTGCCAGTGTCAACATCTTTCTTCAAACCGGTTCCCTACCCTTTGGTCGTGAGACAAGAAGTCCAGGGAACAGCTCATTGGAAAATGCAGATCCCCTCCACCAGAGCAGGAAGAAAGAAAACAAGTGGAAATGTCACAAGAAAACAAGGATGTAGACTACCAGGAGGGACCAAGCAGGGACAGCCACTTGGACAAGTCACAGAGACACCCACTGGACCAGCTGGGTCCACCCAGGGAAGTGGAACTGCTTAGTGTCTAAGTCTGTCACCGGGATTTGGCCTTCCTTGGTAGTGGAAACAGATTGAGTGGTTTTGCCAAGCCATGAGGGTATAGGATTTTTTTTTTTTTTAATTTAAAATGGGAATTTTTTTATTATTATTATTTAACTTCATTAATTATATTGTATTATGTGACACAGTTACATAGATACTTGGGTTCTCCCACCCCTCCCCAAACCCTCCCACCATGGTGGATTCCTCCACCTTGTTGCATAACCACAGCTCAAGTTCAGTTCAGATTCCCCCATTGCAAGCATACACCAAACACAGAGTCCAGCATCTTATTGTCCAGTCAAGTTCAACATCTTCTTAGGTATACCCTCTCTGGTCTGAAGACAGAGCTAAGAGGGTATAGGATTTTACAGCTTGAATTTTGCAGGTTGGGCCATCATCAACAGATACAAAATGGGGGCCACCAAGAGCAGGCTGGACCCCAGAAACTCAACTGGAACCCTAAGAGGACAACAGAATGAAGCCCTTAAACCTGTGTCAGTTTCTGTTGTCTCTGCCTGGGCATGCGAGAGCCAGAATCCTTCATCCTCGAGCTCAGCACATGTGCACTTGGCTCAAGAATAGGAGAGGCTACAGAGGGAAACACCTGGTGCTTGTATCAACTCGGGGGGTGTCAGCGGCAGATAGACGCACAGATGCGACACAAGCTGACTGCCACTCCCTCTGCTCATTGCATGCCCCCAAGAATCTCCCTTGTGGGGGACAGTGCTTGGCCTAGGAGTTAAACCCTTACTTGGGATGCCCTCTTTCTATTTTGGAGTGTGTGGGTTCTAGTCCCAGCTAATGCAAGAAGCTGGACTAGAAGGCAGGGGAGTGATGCTTCAACTACATGAGTCCCTGCTGCTTACGTGGGATACCTGGATTGAGCTGAGGATACCCAGCGTCAACCTGGCCTAGCCCCAGGAGTTGCAGGCATTAGGGAGTAAAGCAATGGATGGGAGTTTGCTCTCTCTCTCCAAGTAAAAAAAAATTAATATTTTTTAAAGAGTTATTTATTTTTATTGGAAAGTCAGATTTATAGAGAGGAGGAGAGACAGAAACATCTTCCATTTGCTAGTTCACTCCCCAAGCGGCTGCAACAGAGTTGAGCTGATCCCAAGGCCAGGAGCCAGGAGCTTCTTCTAGGTCTCCCACGTGGGTGCAGGGTCCCAAGGCATTGGGCCGTCACTAACTGCTTTTCCAGGCCACAAGTAGGGAGCTGTATGAGAAGCAGGTCCTCTGGGACAGGAAATGGCATCTATATGGGATCCTGGCCTGTGCAAAACGAGGACTTTAACCACTAGACTACACTCTAGACCCTTAATTAATCATTGTTATTTTTTTAAATCTCCTTCGTACCTTTGTGTGTACAGAGAATTCAGCCTAGCCAAGGTACATGACAAGGGACATGACAAAACCACCACAGCTGTCACATAAGCAGGCAATTCCACCCAAGCTATTTACACAAGAGATGTGTACACAGGTATGCATAGCGACTTTAGTCATAACAGTCCCCAAACTGGAAACAGCTGAAATGTCCATCAATGGGAACATGGTTAAGCCAATCATCCTACCTTTAGACAATGGGCTGTGACTCCATCATAAAAAAGAAAAAGCCCTTGGAACACACCATGTAGATTAATTTCACAGACATGATAATGGTGAGCAAAAGAAACTGGAGATGCACGCAGGACATAATGTACAATTCTGTTTGTGTGAGGGCCAGGAACTGGTGAAACCAGCGCCTTCTGCTGGAAGAACAGAGTGGCAGCTGGAGGGAGAGAGATGAGGTAGACACCTGGGGTAGAAAGGGTTAGGACAGAGTCTTTGGGTACCTTAGCAGTGTTCTGTCTCTTGAACCAGGTAAAGTTAGATAGTTCTATATATGTAAAACATCAGCAGGCTGGACGTTTACGGTGAGTGCCCTTAACTGTAAGTACACTACATCTTGATTTTTCATTGTTTTTCATTTTACATGTTGATTTGAAAATTCAGAAAGACAGATGGACAAGAGACAGTGAGAGATCTTCCATTTGCTGGTCTAAACTCCAAGTGCCCAGAGTAATAGAGACTGGACCAGGCCACTGTGAGAAAGCTGGAACTCAATCAGAGGTCTGCCATGTGAGGGGCGGGTACCCAGGGCTTGGAGCTCTCACCTGCTGTCTCCCAGGTTGCACATCAGCAGAAAGCTAGATCTGAAAGTGCAGCCAAGACTTGAACCCTGGCATTCCAGTATGAGATGTGGGCATCCCCGGTGGCAACTGTACCGCTGCTCCAATGCCTGCCCCCAGTCCAATGTTCTCATTTATGTATTTATTTTTATTGGAAAGTCAGATTTATAGAGAGGAGGAGAGACAGAAAGATCTTCCATGTGCTGGTTCACTCTCCAAGTGGTCGCAACAGCCAAGCAAAGCCAATCCAAAGCCAGGAGCCAGAAGCTTCTTCTGGGTCTCCCACGTGGGTGCAGGGTCCCAAGGCTTTGGGCCATCCTTGACTGCTTTCCCAGGCCACAATCAGGGAGCTGGATGGAAAGCAGGGCTGCTGGGATTAGAACTGGTGCCCATATGGAATCCTGGCTAGTGCAATGTGAGGACTTTTGCTGCTAGGCTACCGTGCCAGGCCCTGCAGTCATCGTTGAATTCATCCCGAATATCAACTTTCTCCAGATGGAGAATGGGCAGCTTAAATCCTACTTCTCCGGAATTTTGGAAAAGTAAATTCTGCTTCACAAAAGGCACCACAACCTGGGCCTTCGTCACACGAAGCTCCCTTGCCAGCCAGGTGCCATTGGTGCTTTATCAGTCTCAGCTGCTGCATCCGGGGTTCACCGGTTTCACGATGCCAAGTCACTTACTGGTTTCCCACGTTCACGGACCATTCCCCTGGAAACTGCCAGGAACGAGCACTTCTCTGTTTGCGCAACACTTTCCCCCACATCCCAAACACCACTCACCCCCCTCCCCTCTGCTAGTGGGAACAGAACCCAGCCCAGGCCCTGAACATCTCCGGAGAGGCAGAAGCTTTCAGGGACTGGAAGGTCTCTCTCCTGAAGGAGAATGCCCCCACCCCACCCTTGCCCTCTGCCCAGGGGAAGGCCACAAAAAAGACCTAATCATGGGCCCTGCGGCGTGGTCTAGCAGCTAGAAGTCCTCGCCTTGAACGCCCCGGGATCCCATATGGGCGCCGGTTCTAATCCCGGCAGCTCCACTTCCCATCCAGCTCCCTGCTTGTGGCCTGGGAAAGCAGTTGAGGACGGCCCAATGCATTGGGACCCTGCACCTGCGTGGGAGACCTGGAGGAGGTTCCTGGTTCCTGGCTTCGGATCGGCGCGCATCGGCCCGTTGCAGCTCACTTGGGGAGTGAATCATCGGACGGAAGATCTTCTTCTCTGTCTCTCCTCCTCTCTCTGTATATCTGACTTTGTAATAAAAATAAATCTTAAAAAAAAAGAAGACCTAATCACAAATGACCGAGCGTCTACAAGACCGATCCGTGCCTAATCCCTTACCTCCTATTTGCAGCACACATGCCCCTATGCAGGACATTTGACAGCCCCGGGCTGAGCTCAAGAACCTGCTGCTTCGCTCCTACAGCCTTCCCTGGCCTTCCCAGCTGAACATGCGCTGTGGGAAGCCACTTCATGTTGAAAGTAAAGAAAAGAGAGAGAAGGATTCTCTACAGTTTGCAGTGCAAAGCAGTGGTACACGCCTCTTCTGGCCACCCTCTCTTCCCGCCTGAGGGGAAGCAGGCGGGTCCTTCTGGCTGGACTTCCCCTTGAATGCTGTCCATCAGCTGCTTATCAACCTGATAAGTATCTAGGCTGAAGGGGAGCTGTACCAATGACAAATTTAGCAATTAGGCTGTGCAGCGCAGCACCTGAGCAGATGTCAGAGGCAAAGGTGAAGAGCAGTGCCCAGATTCCATTTTGCAGGGAGATACCAAGGCTTCTGGAAGAACAGACATGGGCTAAGCGTGTTTTCTGCACAATCTCACTGTGCCATCAGGTGCCAAGTCAGCCACAGAATCTACCTTTCTTCTACCGAAGCCAGGCAGCCAGAGCAGTCCCAGCACTTAGACTGAGAAGAGAAGGACTCGCCCACAGCTGCCCCTCGACCTCTAGGCTGCCTCCAGCTGAGGCAGGTGAGCCAGGCCTGCCCTACACTAGTAGGGACCACTGGAGCTAAATCTGCCTCCAACTTGTGTACCACACAGTAGATCTCTGTTATTATGCTGCAAAGGGAAGACCTGAAGTTTGAAATAAGGCAGGTCACCCACCAAAGAGGTACAAGACCCATGGTGGGATTTAAAAAAACAATGATCAGTGGAGCATCAAGGTGCTGGGATGGCAGGTTGACCCAGGAAGCGCCACAGGAACAATGTGGCTGCTTACTCCAGGTGGCCAGATGCTCCCCAGAGGATCCAGCAGGTGTCTGGGGTGGTACAGCCCCATCTGCACATTCACCCACTGTGCCCTGAAATTCTTGAGAGCTAGGAAGTATCCAGCTCAGTCTACAAGACCCCGAGGGTTAAGAGGATACCAAGGCAAGTGGAAGGACGCTGCCTCCCACTGGGAAGAGTGCCTAGAGAGACTGCAAACTGAGCCTGAGGCAAGATGGGAGGTGCCCGGCCCCATTGTGGCAGGCACTGGCTGCAGGGGGCCTGTGAGCGAGGCACCCTGCAGAGACCGTGCTCCCACCCAGTGCAGATTCCTCAGGGCAAGGACTCAAAGGAAACAGAAACACCAAAACCACTCTGCACATTTACAGCAGACCTTCCGTCTCCATCAGGGACCCTTCCTCTTTCATCAAGGGCAGGTGTCAGCCAAGAGGTCTTCTCTTGTAGGGAGGGGCCAGGTGAGCATCCGCAGGAGAGAGGGCCCCCTTGGGGGCATGTTTGGGAGCTTTGCCACCAATAAGCCACTCTGTTGTTTGTCACTGCTCTTCCCCCAAATCCCTCCCTCTAGGACACTTTCCCCGTGTGTGCCTGAAGAAGTCCTCCCTCCTCTGAGCTCTCTGCTCAGCCAGAAAGGAGAAATGAAGTCACACAGGGCTCCATCCCAGGGTTCCGTGAGCACGGCTGTGAGGTGTGGGTCCTGTGCTCACAGTTCTGTGCTTCAGGCCTCCTTCCATCCTTCTGGGACAAGCCATAGAGTACCGGCCCTGAGTGAGGGACCCTCTGTGAACCGCTAGGAGCTGATACCCTAGAAGTAGGCAAGGCAGGAAAAGAGCCGTTCCATTTCCTCTGGAAATATTTTTACAAAAACATAACACAGCAAATTAAAGAAAGAGAAAGAAAAAAAGAAAACAGCCACTTCCCGAAGGACTTTGTCCCTGACTCCTGAGATAGGTACTGTCCCATGGCCCATGTTGCTTTATGCTTTTGAATAAATTCCTCCTGCTAAGTACATTCTTGTCTTTGAGATTAGTTAACTTCTGATTTCTACCACACATTTGCATGCACACACACACACACACACACACACACACAGAGGGGTGGGAGGGGCAGGAAGGGGCTCCATCTCTTGAGTGACTCTAAGTGTTAAGGATTGCTCCAGAAGCTCCAGAGGAACAGTGAAGAAAGAGAGTTCTGGCCTCAAGGAGTTTATATTCTGGCAGGGGAAGAGATACAATAAACCCAATAGTTTGCATCGTATGTTAGGAGGTTATGAGTGCTATGGGGGTAGGGGGGAGCGCAGAAGACTAGAGCAAAGGTGGGAAGATGACAGTGCCAGGTGTGGGTGGAGGGGGCCCTCCCTGAAAGGGAGAAGCATAATCCGCACCCTGAAGACAGTGAGAGCTGTCTGAGCACCTGCTAAAACACCCCGGGCCCTGAGCTTGGTCCCCAGCAGTCACCACATAGGCTGCCAAACAGATGAATGAGTGCATGCAAGAAGGGGTTGGAGACGTTATCACCTGGACCTTGGAGACCGTGGTCACCACTGTGTCCACAGTTGGCCAGTGTTGTGGTCAGGGCTGGATCTCCGCTCGCAGTACCGCCCTGCTGGCCCCAGATGAGCAAGGTGGCGCTGCACCCCTTGCCAGGGCTTGGTTCAGGAATGCTAACTTCAGTCAATCTACATGTGTATCCACCCGGTGACTACTATCGGTTGGAAGCAAATGCTGGCCTAGAAAGTCCTGGACAGACCAAAAAAAAAAGTTTTAATTGTACAACTGGGGATGGCCCGCATTCTCTTGCTGAGATGAACAGGGAGGCAGCTCCTGGGTGGTCCTTAGGAGTGGACTTCCTGTCACCAGCAGCCAATGATCTGGCTTAACAGGAAGGTGACACTGGGCACTGAGGAGCAGAGACAAAGAGAACAGGGTTCCTTGAGGTTGTCACCAAACCACAGGTCAACCATGACGCTCTTTCTCTCTGGTCTTGGGGCTGCATGAGGCAGTAACTTACTACTTACTGTTAGTTATTTAAAAAGATGTTAGAGTTCTAGTTCATACGATATTACGATATTATTACGCGCAGCTAATTCCCACAACCTGGTTCTTTACCGTGAGCTGAAACACACCAGACGCAACGAGGTATCTTAGGAGGTTTATTCCAACGGGGCAGGGACAGCAAGAAAGAGGGGGAGAGAGGAGGGTAAGAGAGGGGTAAGAGAGGGATAAGAGCGGGGTAAGAGCGGGGTAAGAGAGGGAGGGATAAGAGAGCGAGCCGCACCTGGGGGGGGGCCTTTTTGTCGGCCAGGTGTAGGCGGGTGGGGATTGGGAGGGATTGAGGGCAGGCCCCCAGGGGATTGGCGCCTGCAGATAAATGCCTAGGGATGATTGGCAAGTGGGCGGAATTGGGGAGGGGGCTGGCAGATTGGGGTGGGATTCTCAGGTGGAATGCCAGGTTACATTCGATTGGTGGATAGCTAGGCCGGCGCGAACTTCATGAGCTGTGAGGAAGAAGGAATGGCGCGCCGGGTCCAGGGAAGGATATTGGAATAACTCCTTACACTTACTACTACTACTCATCTTACTACTGAAGCCAAGCGGGGTTGGGTTTTTTGTAACTTATATCCCAAAGTAGTCTTAACCGATGAGGAACATTACTGCTCCTCCATAAACAGATCTGTCGGTCTGACCTTCACAATCAACTGCTCTGCCAAGATCTCCCTGGTGTCTCCCTGGTGCTCTGTCCTAGTCCCGTGTACCACCCAGTACCAGCTCCCTGACTCTCACAGTCACAGGATAAAGCATGCATTAACTTCATCTTAGAAAGAAGGAGATGAAATCCTGGAGAGAAAAGCAAAGCTACTCAAGTATCTTAGCCAAAAGCCCACCTCTGAAACCATCTCCAACTGGTCGTCAGAGAAGGCAAGGATAGGATCTTCTATGGAAAAGAGATGAAGCGAGTCCCTGGGTCCCCAGTGTATGAGGAAGAGGTGCTCAGGCCCTGACACCCCAACTCCTCCTACCCAGGTCACTGATGCCTCTGCTGCACCTGCAGCTCCACAGTCCCCATTTCTTAGGTGGGTCTTGCCCCAGGCAAGAAATTATTCTGTTTTTAATTTTAAATTTTAAATTATTAAAGAGGTAATACATGCCCAGAGCTTTAAAAACAGTACAAAAGGTTACACAGGAAAAATCCAATCCCCATCCATCAGGGCGTCGTCTGGGGAAGCTGGTGTAGGAGCGTGGGTGTGAAGTGTTCCGGGGGGGCAGAATCTCCACCAATTTTCACTTTCTCTAATGGCACCAAGTGATCTGAAGCTTGAGTATCGTCAGCTTGCTGGCTGAGCAAAGCCTGCTGCAAAACCAGTCCCCACCCCTCAAACAGGATCCTTTCGACACAAAATTCTTCAAGATGTATTTATTTATTTATTTTTAAATTTTTTTTAATTGGAAAAGCAGATTCTGCAGAAAAAGATATTTCATCCACTGGTGCACTGCTCAGTGGCCCCAATGGCCGGAGCTGAGCCAAGCCAAATCCAGGAACCAGGAGCTTCTTCATGGTCTCCCATGTGGGTATAGGGTCTCAAGGATCCGAACCATCTTTGACTGCTTTTCCAGGCCACAAGCAGGGAGTTGGATGGGAAGTGGACCAGCCAGGACACGATCCAGGACCCATATGTGACGCTGCACTTGGAGATGGACAATTAGCCAAGCTGAGCCATTGTGGCAATCCCATGACACACATTGGCAGCAGCTGCTGCCTCCTGTTCACTCCAGACCCTCCAAGGAGCAGCCTATATGTGCCTCAGGTTCTGCCTGTATAATGATCATCTCTATGGTTCACCCCACAGATTTTGGACATGAATGCTAGCATGCTATCACCTTGTTTTATACCTTGTTTGTTACCTTGATTTATTTAATATTGTTCCAGGTAAGATCATACAGACTTTCACCATTCTTGTCCATATTTCTGTCACCAATCCCTATTGCTATCATTTGGGTTGGGTCTACACTATCTTTTCCCTCTACAAATAAGGCTGCACAATCCACCTATACATATTTTTTGTGAACATTTCAAGAACAAGTACAGGGTAATTGTCTTTAAGAAAAATTATTTAGGGGCCAGCACTGTGGCTCAATAGGCTAGTCCTCCAACTTTAAGAACCAGCTAACAGGGCCCAGCACAGTAGCCTAGTGGCTAAAGTTCCTGCCTTGCATGTGGCAGGATCCCATATGGGTGCTGGTCATGCCCCAGGGGCCTTGCTTCCCATCCAGTGCCCTGCTTGTGGCCGGGGAAAGCAGTTGAAGATTCCTTGGGACCCTGCATCCCTATGGGAGACCTGGAAGAAACTCCAGGCTCCTGGATTCGGATCTATTCAGCTCCAGCTGTCGCAGCCACTTGGGGAGAAAATCAGAGGACAGAAGATCTTCCTCTCTGTCTCTCCTCTTCTCTGTATGTCTGACTTTCCAATAAAAAAAAAATCTTAAAAAAAAAAAAAAGAATCAGCTCAGGTTCATGTCCTATCTGCTCCATTTTGCATCCAGCTCCCTATTTGTGGCCTGGGGAAGGCAAAAAGAAGATGGCCCAAAGTCTTGGGACCCTACACCCACATGAGAGACCAGATGAAGCTCCTGGCTCCTGCCTTTGAATTGGCTCAGCTACAGCCATTTATTTGTATTAGGAAGGCAGAGCAGATTTACAGAGAGAAGGAAAGAGAGAAAGATCTTCCATCTGCTAGTTCACTCCCCAAAAGGCCACAACAACCATTTGTGCCTTGAGCAAATTCCTTCACCACTTAACCACTGGTGAGCCCCAGTTCCCTAGTATATGAACTAGGAATAAAACATCACACCCTCTTCAGGGATCAGTATAACAGCCAGTGGAGATCATGGATGTCAACCTCCCTGTAGAACACCTGGCACATGGTAGGAGCATCGCAAACTGGAATTGTTTATTGTACCAAGCAGGCTTGTGTATCTGAGTGTCCTCTAATAGCTTTTTTTTTTTTTTTTTAAGATTCATTTTATTTTTATTACAAAGTCAGATGTACTGAGAGGAGGAGAGACAGAGAGGAAGTGGAGCTGCCGGGATTGGAACCAGCAGCCATATGGGATCAAGGCGAGGACCTTAGCCACCAGGCCACGCTGCTGAGCCCCCCTCTAATAGCTTTGATCTGGATTTGGCTCAGGCAAAAGCTTGGCAAGTGCTGAGCCTGGCAAGGGGTAGCTGGGTACAGCCTAGGTTGACCGGGGAGGGGCTGGGAAAGCCCAGGGAGTGGGGCTCAGCAGGAGCGATGGCTATAGCATAGAGAGCAGTGAATGTGGAAGAATTCACACTGGCCAGGGACGTTGGGCGCACACCTTGGCATAAAATAGCTCAATTTTCCCCAATATGATCTTGCATTTGTATCATTTTTTATACTATTAATATTTTAATTTGTTGTGCACTCCAAAGTGTAATTGACATATTTAACAGATGATTCCAAGGATATGCTTGCTTAAGATAATGTGAAAGCAGACATTTAAATGCTTTTAAAAGTCGTTTGATTAAAATTTAAAAATCAAGTACATCATAGTACATGATGTGTGTGTCAGTCATCCCCCAAATCATGATGATAACACATTAATGACTGAAATTAGTTAAACAACTGGCTCAAAGAAGTTCATCCTAGAATTCAACACCAGGTCTGAGCAACAACAAGCCCAGCTTACCTTATGTCAGACAGGTGAGCTAACCTCACCGAGCTCAGATTCCTAATCTATAAAATGAGGATACTAGCATTTTGGCATCTAACAAAATAATTGTGAAGACTTAATGAGATCCGAGACACAACCTGTCTGCTTCAGAGCTTGGGATGTAACTGTGATCGTTGAGATTACTAGTACAAATAAGATAAAGGGTTTTGGCTTCATCCTGGAGGCAGTGAAAGGTTTTGTTTTATAGAAATCAATCTCACAGGTGACACGTGGGGAGCTCCGTGAACCTGTCTTGCTTCAACAGTGTTTGAACAGAACAGGTCCCGGGGCTCTCTTTCACCGACTTCAACCGCTTTCCCATCTTTTCAGTTTACAGCCTCTGGGACCACTTGCCCGCCAACTCCTCCTCCACCTCCTCCTCCAATACCATTCCTTGGAATCATCTTCTTGACCATCAATCAACCATGACCTCCTAGATTCGTCAGAATTATTCCACTGCGGCGGAGGCTGCTGTGAACTGCCTGGTCAATGTGCACCTGCGGGCCTCCAACACCTACCTCTCTCTGGGCTACTATTTCAGCCACAACAATGTGGCTCTGGAGGACGTGAGTCACTTCTTCGGCGAGCTAGCAGACGAAAAGCACGAGGGCACCAAGCATCTTCTGAAGATACAAAACCAACGTGGTGGCCGCATCCTCTTCCAGGACGTGCAGAAGTCATCCCAAGATGAGTGGAGCGAAACCCAAGACGCCTTGGAAGCCGCCTTGGGTCTGGAGAAGAACTTCACACCTTGGGTTCTGCCCACACAGACCCTCATCTCTGTGGCTTCCTGGAGACCACTTCCTGAACGAGAAGGTCAAACTTAAGAAGATGGCAGAGCCAGAGGCCCCCAGGGAGCCCAGGCTGGCCTGGGCAAGTACCTCTTTGAAAGTCTCACCCTGAAGCATGACTATGGGCAGCCAGAGCCCAGCAGCCATTGGGAGGGAGGGGCTCCCATGTGCCTCCTGATATTTCAGTTTGTGCCTAACCACCCGCTCCAGCCACTAGGCAGCTTGTTAACACCCCCTGGAGCCCTCTCTTAATCTGTGGACCAAATAGAACTAAAATATTTTTTGCTGTAATTTGGAAAAAAAAAAAAAGAAATCAATCTGTTGCAAAAATAATGCATCAGGGGCTCGGCAGCGTGGCCTAGAGGCTAAGGTCCTCGCCTTGATCCCATATGGCTGCTGGTTCTAATCCCGGCAGCTCCACTTCCTCTCTGTCTCTTCTCCTCTCAGTGTATCTGACTTTGTAATAAAAATAAAATAAATCTTTAAAAAAAAATAATGCATCAACAATATTAACCAAGTATCTATCTATCTATCTAAGTCAGATTTACAAAGAAAAGGAGAGACAGAGAGAAAGCTCATAAGTGGCTGGGCAATGGCCAGAGCTGAGCTGTTCCAAAGCCAGGAACCAGGACCATCTTCCTAGTCTCCCAAGGCTTTGGGCCATCCTCTACTGTTTTCCCAGGCCACAAGCAGCGAGCTGGATGGAAAGTGGAGCAGTGAACCAGCACCCATATGGGATCCTGGCACACACAAGCAGGGATTTAGCCACTAGGCTATTGTGCCAAGCCCAGCAAAGAATATTTTGAAACAAACAAACAAAAAAAATCCATCTATCATCCGAATGTCAACCCAGTTTCCAATGCTTTTCATTTTTGCATATTCTCTTTCCTGTCTGGGTCAACACAAGTACTGGTTTTGCATGGTCACAACCAGTACTCAATTTTATATCCTCCCTCTCCTCAGAACACCTAAGTAGTTTCCATGTTCCCACACGCTCTTTGTAAATGTATACTGTTACATTAAATAGATTAACCGTCTCATCACCTACAGAAATGGGAAGGCATTGTGGGAGGTAGCAGTGGGGGCCCTGGAGTTTTGTTTGTTTGTTTATTTAGTTTCTTTTAAAATTTATTATCATTTTATGATACAGTTCAGTTTTTATCATCTATTGAACCATGGTCTTCAGATCAGTTTTCAGAAAGAGATCAGTAGGTCAAAAGGTAATGTTATTTTCAAGACTCCTATATTTTACAAGATTTTGCGAACTGCTTCCAAAATATGGCACTGTAGACTTCCCCCAATCTCCAACCAGTGCTGGTGATGGTGTTTGCAAAATCCAACTAGTGGAATAAATATCAAGTGTTTTCCCAATATCACTCTCACTCTCTTTTCTTTGATCATGGACAAATTGAACAGTTTCCCAAATATTTAGTTACTCTCTGCTGAGCCTCTCAGGTGAAGTAGTGGTCCCACCCATCGTCTGCTCCTCCGTGGAAGTCTTAAACAATCTATCCATTTGAATGAGAGGTCAAGAATCCACGGACACAAACCATTTGCTAGACAGATTTAGCCATGACGGCCTCCAAGCAGGACGATACATGATCAGAGCTATTCTCTGTGAAGATTAATATTCAGATTAACTGAGGAAAACTGGCTAAGAGGCAGAGACATCTGTCACTGGACTACTGTGTTGAATCCTGTAGCAGGGACCTAACTGCACAGTGGCCCGAGGCCCTCCCACCAGCAGCAGGGGCTCCATGTCGGCCCTACAGGGGCCTGAGCCACCTGTCTTTGCCCACAACAATGTCTCACCCAAACATGCACTAGCTTTTCCTTGCAAACCCATTGGTTTCAGCCCACAGAATAAAAAGAAAAATGTTGTCCGAAGAGGCTCACACAGCGAGGAGACACCAAAGCACCCACCCTCCCCTGGTCTCGTCCAGGGGAATGAGAGTTCGGTGCAACAGGGAAGCCTAACCCTGAGCCTCTTCTGCCCTGTAACATGGACTCCAAGAGTCTCAGGCAACCCATCCAAGAGCCACGCCAGCCAGGGCTTCCTAGAGTTTCCCCACCTCCACTCACACTCTCTCTCCTGAACATCAACATGACCCATGGCACCTTGCACCGTGACTGGTTAGTTTCTCCCCCAGGAAGCCATGGGCCTGATAGGCCAGCAGCATTTGCTGAGTGCCCACTCTGAGTCAAGGCTGTGCCAGGTGCACGAAATAAACAAAGTTAAAGAAAACATGGACTCTGCACTCAGCACATTCACATACAGCACAGAAGGGAGGCACCTGTCACCCAGCTGTCCAATGGGTGCTCCCAGCTGTCCGATGCCTAGGTGTCCCAGGAGCCACATTCCTGACTTGTGGGCAAGACCATCATAGAGCTCCACGAGAGGAGAGACAAGTCCTACAGAGACCCGGATTCAGAGTCTGGCTCTGCAACTTTTGAGCCATGTCCTTTAGGATGAAGCGACATGACCTCTCAGCACAGCTGTTGCTAACACCTGCCAAGCCAAAGTGCAAATGGTACCACAGGCAGGGAGTTTCCTCCCCACGATGTCAGGCCAAGCTAAGCAAGCCCTGCCCACAAGGTATTCCTAGTCTCCAAACATTCCAGAATCACTCTTTAAAAAAAAGTTTATTTATTTTTATTGCAAAGTCAGATATACAGAGAGGAGGAAAGACAGAAAGGAAGATCTTCCGTCCGATGATTCACTCCCCAGTGACCACGGCGGCCAGTGCTGCGCCGTTCCAAAGCTAGGAGCCAGGAACTTCCTCCAGGTCTCTCACACAGTCACAAGGTCCCAAGGCTTTGAGACATTTTCAACTGCTTTCCCAGACCACAAGCAAGGAGCTGGATGGGAAGTGGAGCTGCTGGGCTTAGAGCCAGCACCCAAATGGGATCCTGCCATGTTCAAGGCAAGGACTTAAGCCGCTAGACCACCACACCGGGCCTTCCTCAGCATCACTCCTGCTTTCCTAAGAGGAAACTGATATTGGAAAGCCAGGTTGGAAGACCTGCAGACCTCCTCCTAGTCAGAACTCTGCCCCAAATAAAGGACCTCATGTCCACTCTTATCTCCAACGGGCTTCTTCCTTGGCCATCCTTGGCCCACTGTTGGAGAAGAGGCCCCTATGGCCTTGGAAGTGGACTTGGGCTGTTTGAGCAGGATAGTCCAGGAGCCCCAATACCCAGAGTGTGGACTAAAAGGCAGGTGCAGCTTCTGGGAGGGCACAAACTCTTGGTCCTCTCACTTGGTGAAGGGACATTAGAAGGAGGAAGTCAGAGTGGAGTCTTCAAAACCATGGGGAGCCAGGGTAAGATGCCTCTTGCTCAGATCTAATAGCAATGCTATCTCTCTGAACTAGCTTTCCCGTCAGAAACAGAGGGTATGTCCAAGAGTGTTGGGTCACCTGGAATCAGTCAATACATGTAATTTCATGACATGCAGGAAACACTTAGCCAAATGCCACTTATTAAAAGTACTATAAATGGGAAGAACCCCCAGAAACAGTGAGGGAAAACAGAAAAACATTCTCTCTTTTTTTAAAGATTTATTTGTTTTTATTGGAAAGGCAGATATTCAGAGAGGAGAGACAGAGAGGAAGATTTTCCATCTGATGGCTCACTCCCCAAGTGGCAGCAACAGCTGGAGCTGAACCAATCCAAAGCCAGGAGCCTCTTCCAGGTCTCCCACGTGGGTGCAGGAACCCAAGACTTTGGGCTGTTCTCAACTGCTTTCTCAGGCCACAAGCAAGGAGTTCGATGGGAACTGAAGCTGCTGGGAGTAGAACCGGTGTCCATATGGGATCCCGGCGTGCTCAAGGCGAGGACGTTAGCCACTCTGCTATTGCGCTGGGCCCAAAACATTCCTTTAAAAAAAAAAAAATTGTTATTGGGGACCAGTGCATTGGCCTGGCGGCTAAAGTCCTCGCCTTGACTGCACCAGGATCCAATATGGGCGCCGGTTCTACTCCCAGCAGCTTCAGTTCCCATCGAACTCCTTGCTTGTGGCCTGAGAAAGCAGTTGAGGATGGCCCAAAGCCTTAGGATCCTGCGCCTGTGTGGGAGACCCGGAAGAGGTTCCTGACTCCTGGCTTCGGATCAGCTCAGCTTTGGCCATAGAGGCCACCTGCGGAGTGACCCAGTGGATGGAAGATCTTTCTCTCTGTCTCTCCTTCTCTTTGTAAATCTTTTTATTAATAAATAATAACTTTAAAAAGATTTTATTTATTTTTTGTTGCAAAGTCAGATATACAGAGAGCAGGAGAGACAGAGAGGAAGATCTTCCGTCCGATGATTCACTCCCCAAGTGACCGCAATGACCAGTGCTGCACCGATCCGAAGCCAGGAACCAGGAGCTTCCTCTGGATCTCCCACACAGGTGCAGGGTCCCAAGGTCCTCACCTACTTCCCCAGACCAAAAGCAGGGAGCTGGATGGGAAGTGGCGCAGCCCGGGACACACTAGCCCCCAGTACTGGGGTCCCAATACTTGAAGGTGAAGATTAGCCAATTGAGCCATCTCGCCAGCCCCAAGAAAAGACATTCTACCATCCTTGTGGTTTTCAACTAGTCCAGTTTAGAGGTGGGTTCAGGAAAGGAGCGTTCAGGCTGAGCACGACAGGGCATGGATCTCATTGTGCGAAGACTCTGAGGGATAGACCCAGTAGGCTGGCTCAGGGGTGGACCTTGGAGGGGGTGGGTGGGATGCTATGCATTAAGCACCTGCTTCTTCAGATCGTTCTCAAGCCCAAGATCAGGAACTCTGTTGTGCCCTTTCATGTTGTATTTCATTTACGCTTCAACCAACGCATGAGTCCGGGAACCAGTGTGGCTTCCCGCTCATATTCTGAAGCAGAAACTGAAGCTTAGAAAAACTGAAGCAAGCGGCCAAGGTCATGCATCCCACCGGTGAGCCGCCGAGAAACCCGCGGAGCCATCCCACCTCACATACCAACTGCCAAGTGTTCCCCGAGAGGCAGGTGCCTAACAGATGGAGGAATGTACGGGAAGGTTCTGTGGATTCACCAGAAGGGGTCACCCAAAAGGGAAAGGGTCTGGGTGTCACACGGAGAGCAGCAGGGCTGTTAACAACTGGGAGTTTACCCAGGACATTGAGGTGCACTCAGTTAATGCCAATTGCTGCCTCTTCTGTGCAAGCCCGTGTCCTGCCCCTTTTATACAAGCCGCCTTTCCAAGCTCACTGATCGCCAGACAACCGGGTACCCCTTCTCAGGAGGAAAATCCTTCTACCAGCCTGGTTCCAGAGATGTTTGGCTTCTGGTGAGGCTGCACGTCCGCCTACGGCCACCAGAGGGAGGGCCGGCTCTACTGCCCAGGCGTGAGAACTGCCCAGGCCCCCCTAAGCCGGGCCAGGCAAAAACAGATTAGCAACGCCTTGGGGCACAACCCTCCATCCCACCTGCTGGCTCACCTCCTTCCGGTTCAGAGTTGGTGTCTGACTCTACAGGGCTAGCCGCCAGCACTACCACCGTTACAGTCGCCACCAAAACTAAAGATCACGCTGTCCTTCACCTCACTTCGCTAGCACCTCCAGTGATGGGGCGATATTATCCAGCCTTAGGGACCAACGGTAAATCCTCGCTGTACAAATCAATAAACTGGGGCATGAGGTGAGGGCATCAGTTGCTTTGGGGTCACCTCAGTGCACCTTGGTACTCAAGGTTGAGAGAGAGAAAGGTGTGTCTGATTTCCTGCGCGGCTGAAGGTGGGAGGAGGGAGGGCTGCAGGTGGGCTGCGAGGAGGAGCAAGGGTTGCAGGGCAGCATGCTCGCTGCTAGGAAGGTCAGGGCCTGGTCGCACCTCCTGCAAAGCGACAGCAGCCAGCACCCACGCCCTCGTCCTGAAGTGTTCACTGAGCAACTAAAGGAGGCTGCTGGTCGCAGCAGGCACGAGTGGCGCTGCCTGCCCTCAAAAAGCCAGCAGTCTAGTGTGGGGAAGTGGTGAGTCAGCGAATCTCCACAGGAAACTGGGACACCTGTGTGGTGGGATAGGCTCGGAGGGCTTGTGGCTGCCTGGGGGAGTAACGACGAAGCGCTGGAGCAAAAAAAAAAAAAACCAAAAAAATATCCTGCAAGGGGGCATCCCCTTTCCTGCAGCTCATGCTGGGGTGGGGGCTCCCCTCCCAGCTTCGGGTTCCCTCTGTGTTGGGGCCCCCTCCCACCCCAAAGAACGGGGCCGGGGAACCGATGGCACACCTGAGTCAGCCCGCCGCCCACCCACCCCTCAGCGTCTGTCTCCGCATCTTGTGATATTTCACTCCCCGGGAGCCAGCCCCACTGCGCTCCGGAGGCAGCTCGGCAAACAAACCCAGCGACAGATTGTGCCGCGGCTCATTCCGGGGAAGGACGCCAAATCCCACCCTGCTACCCCCAACACTCCCTCCCTGCCGCCCCCTTCAGGTTCCCCCTCCCCACAACCCCACCCTGGGCGCGGGCGCTCGCGCGCGGGGAGGCGTCCCAGGAACACACGCCGCCTATTCCTGCCTCGTGGAGACGGGAGGTGGAGCGGGAGCCCCAGGGACACCTCTTTGTGTTTCCACCCGAGAACCAGGGGGCCGGGAGTGGGCAGTTAGGCGCCTGGGGAAGGACTGAAGGTGGCATCAGCAGGGGGCACCCGAGAGGCAGGCCTGGAGTCCGTCAAGGCAGTGGGAAAGGGAGGTGGAGACGCAGAGTAACAGAGACCTCGGACACGCGGGGACTCAGGGGCAGCTAGGCAAGGGAGCCACAGGGAGAGAGGAGAGAAGGGACAATGAGAGAAACGGACGTCGGTGGCAGTAAGGGATAGATGCTTAGAGCTGGGAGAAAAGGAGGGAGGCGGGACCGTAAAACGTGAATAAGAGTTGGGGGAGATCTTGGGAGTAATCGAATGAGATTGAGGAAAGAATGGGAGATGAAGCGAGGAGCCCAGCATGAATGGAAGGAAGAGCCCAGCACTTAGAACCGACTGTATGCCGGGTGTTGCGTCGGACCACCGCGTGGATTGTCAAAGGAGGAGCCGGAGAGCGAGACGGTGACGTGAGGAGCTGCTCTGGTTTCGCTAGTGGAGCCACAGACACCTAGGGCAGGGCGCGCCGGTGGGTGGCCGGGGTGCGCCCAGGACTTGGCTCTGGCCGCTCCCGTTGCCCCCGGCAGTCCCAGCGCCGCCCGTCCGCGCCCGCTCGGTGGCCACAGCGGCTTCTCCGGTGGGCTCGCGCCTCACCCACGCGGGGCTGCTTTCCGAGGGTCGGCTGCTGGGCACCCCGGGCACGGTCCAGACGGTGGGCACCGGAGCGCGCGGCCTTGGTCAGGACGCCCTGAGGACACGGGTGGTTTGCGACTGGCCGGGAGGAGCCTGGGAGGGGCTCCAGGGAGATCCCAAAGCCCCTTTATTCAAAAGGTCTCGTTTCTGTTTCGGGGACCCCAAATGTCCCTCACACACCAGAAGGTCAGACACATCGCCTACACTACACAACATCAGCATCGGCAGACTTGCATTTGCTGCTAAATGCATTAAGGGTCATCACACGTCATTAGCACTTGCGAGTATGCGCTCGCCACCCAGCCCCACGCCCGAGCGCACGCTGTCTCGCCCCGGCGCAGACGCGCACCCAGGCCGCCCCTCGGCAGCTCTCCACGGCGCGCCCTGACGCGCGCCCCGCTACCCTGGACGCGGCTCGCAGGTTGCCTGCCAGCGCTCGCAGCCGCACCTGCACAGCCACCGTGCTCGCGCGTGCACGCCCACGGACGTTCCAGCTCACACACACAAACTCTCGTCGAGACTATTCTTACAGTCGCACGCTTTGGGATTTAGGGTCTGGGAACGGAAGGGGAAGTGGGATCTCCTCGCTCTCCCAGGAGCGGGAAAAACTCGGGGACAACGCAGTCAGGGTAATGGCTGGGGGGAGGCGAGGGGAAAGGGGTAGGGGTTGAGGGGGAGAACCCAGAAGCCCGAGTCTTCCAAGCCGACTTGGGAGGCAAGTACCGGACCAGCTCACGGAGTCCCCTAACACTACCACACCCCCTCCAGAAGGGATTTCTCTAGAAGCGCGGCTCTGCCAAGTAATCCAACACAGTCAGTCCCCGCTAGGTTTCTCAGCACCCCCACCTCCACCGCCACCACCTCCCCCGGCGAGGGGAGGGAGCGGAGATGGAGGGGGCTGGAGAGCCGCTCCCGCCTCTAGTGGCCAGCGAAGGGTTAAGTAGAAAAGCCAGGAAACGAAGGCGGAGCCAGCGAGTGAGGGAAGGAGGGGGTGGCTGGGAAGCCTTCCTCGCCGTCCCACTCTCCCTCTCCCTCGGCGAGCAGCCTGGGCGCACGGGCCGGCGGAGTGACCCGCTCCCGGGCGGACCGAGCGCGCTGCTGGGGGCGGGGGACGCGGGCCTTGAGCGTCGCCGGCCGGTCCAGCCCTCCGCATCCCGTCGCGCCCCGCCCCGTCCCGTCGGGGCCCCATGGCTCCTCCCGAGGCTCGCAGCCTGGGGGGCGCAGGGTAGAGCCCCGCGGCCGGGCCACGCCGCCCGGGGACTCCCAGGCCTTGCCGGAGCCCCCCGCGGAGTCCCCGCCGTCTGTCCGGCGGGCTCTGGGAGCGAGTGGGAGCGCCCTCCCCACGCTGCCCCTCCCCGAGCGTCGAGACAAGATGCTGCCCGGGCTCGGGCGCCTGCTGCAAGGTAGGCGACCCTGGCCGGCGGGGCGGGGGCGGGGAGCGTGCTGGGGAGCGGAGCAGGGCGCCCCCTCTTCTGGGGCGCTAGGGTGGGGTGCGTGGGGGTGGGGTAGTCTGGAGAAAAAGGGAACCGCTCCGCAGCCGGGCCGCGCCCCCGCCTCCGGCTCTGCCCTTTGGAGGAGGACAGCGGGCTGCGAGCCTGCGGGGCTATGCGGAGAGCTCGTGACCGTGCGGGAAGCACGGACCCAGCCGACCCGGCCCGGAGCGGGGGAGGGTGGCTCAGGTTCCCAGCGTCCCGGCTCCACCTGCTCCGGGGGACGCGGAGGACTCGGGCCGGCTGGGGAAGCGCCGACTCAGCAACTCCTACTGCCCGGTGCCTCAGCACTTTCCAGTCACCTGGGAGGACATGCCATGTGGGTGGGGGGCACCGAGGCAGATGCAGTGCCCTCCCTGGTTGGACAGATGGAGGCGCTACCGAGAGAAGGATGGAGTGAGAGGATGCTGCTGGTCCCGGGATGGAGTGAGGGAGGAGAGTGCGGAGACTGGGGATGGAGTAGGAAAGGAGCCAGAGAGAGGCAGCAAAGGGAAGTCACAGATGGAGAAAGTGGTTAAAGAAGGGGAGGGGGGATGCTGAAAGAAAAGGAGGACGACGTCCTGGGTAGGGGGACCCCGAGGTAGAACCAGGAAGAGGAAGGAGGAGGGGAGACCAGATCAGGGAGGCATGGGATGGGCACTGGCACCCTGGAGCCCGAGAGCGTGAAGCTGGAGGAGTGGAATGGGAGAAGCCTGGATGGGGATGGAAACCGGAGTCTGGAACAGAGAGGGAGAGCATTGGGCTCCAGGCGGGGTGCGGAAGAGAGAAGGGGAGGGGAAAGAGAATGGCTCCGGTGCCAGGAACGGGGGCTGGGGGCTGCTGGGAGGAGACAAAGAGGCGGCTGGTCCCCGCTTGCACGTGGGAAGCCCTCCGTTCCCAAAGCACCAGTATGTCACATCCCTTTTCTCCGGGAGTGGCTGGTGGGTCAGCCCAGAGGGGTTGAGCTCTTGGGTGACCGGGACATACGTGTGGCTGCGAAGGAGCCAGGGTGAGGACCTCCAGTGAGGCGGGCTGCCATTTATATCTCGTCGGATGCTGCCGCCACGGTGGCTGCTTATTTTGGGGTGTTACATTCTGGCGGAGTGAGAAGCTGTTTGCAGCAGCTCTAAACCTCCCAGGCCCCTGCGTCACCGGCATTGCGGGCGCCCACCTCAGCCCCTGCCCCCTCAGCATCTGCCCCCCCCACCCCAACCCTGGTGCCTCGGGCCTGCCGTGAAGTAGCCTGATGTTGGGTGTGCAGTTTCTCATCTGGGACACTGCCCCAGAATCCACAGCTGGACCCCTCGGCTGGCTTGCCAGGGAACACCCTTCTCTGGGAGCACAGTACAGGTGCATGGGCATAGCTGGCCCTGGTGCCTCCAGCACTGCAGGGATCTTTGGCCTGAAGGGTGGCCCTGAGGGTGAGAACTCTGTTTCTGGGGTTTGGCAATCCATGCTTGGACGGCCTGGAGTCCTTGACCATGGTCGCTCGGTGAATGAACACTTTTGGCTTTGGACACCTTGGCCTTCCGGGATCGATATTGTGTTCTGGCCTCTCTCTGTTCCCTCCCCCTTGGTCAGTTCTGGCCATCTCTGCTTGACTCTCCGGTGCATGCCTCCCCATCCCCCAAAACAAGGACAACCTGCAGCCTGGGAGAAGAAAGTTGCAGAGAACTCCTGGGTCTCTCGCTCGGTCCTGCCTGGCGCAACAGCCCCAGCACCACCGCTGCTTTGCCTGCAGTTTCTGTCCTCCCTCTGTCTTCCACATCCTTGGGAAGGCTGTGAAAGGCTCCCAAAAGAGGCCCTTGTGACTTGAGCTGGATGCCCCCTTCATTTCCAATCCAGGTTTTCACTGGCTGCATGGCCGGGGGCAGCTCAGCCCCTGTGTGTGTCCCACGGATGAAGTGGTTCAAGTGTGCAGGCCAGGCCCTGGTGCACAGTAGGTGCTTTGTGAACGACGGTTCCCTGCCTTTTCTGCTGTACATTCTCCTGCACCTTAGCTTGCACCTGCTGGCTTGGGAGGGTGGAGCAAGCAGGCAGTGGGCAGGCTGTGAGGAAGGGCTTCGTGTGCCTGGAGGGTAGTGGAGAACTCTGGAGCAGAACACCAGCCTCCTCTCTCCAACGTGCAGTGTGTTGCTTGTCCACTGAGGGCTTTGCACACCAGCTTGGGAGCTCAAACTGGGGGGTTAGGAGTGGAGCTGTGGTCCATGATGGGGGAAGAGAGGAGGCCTGGCCCTGTCCGGGGCAGGGGTGGGGGGACAGGGCAGTGGTGATGAGGAGGTTGGCATGAGAAGCGGGGGTGGGGAGGAGGCTTGGCAAGAGGAAAAGGGCAGGGAGTGCGGGAAGAAGCAGGCTCTCACCTGCTCCACTGCCCCTGTCCCCGGAGCATGTGCTACAGCCAGCCTAGGGGCTGAGCAACCCGGAGCCACCCCTGCACACACACACACACACACACACACACACACACACACACACCTTCCCCTCCTCCTTGCCTCCATGAGAGCTGCAGCCTGAATTATGGATGAGGCTCCTTGGGTTACAGCTGCCTTGCACAGCGGCAGTGAGGGCCAGAAATGGCTCCAGTCACTGTTCATCCCAGCAGCTGTCATAAGGGGCTCCCTAGCTTGGGGAATACCATGGTGATGGCAGAGGGGGGCACAGAAGGGGCGTGGAGACAGAGCAGAGAAGTGTCTGACCATAAATGGGCCCCTGCCAACCTCTGCCCGGGCTGCAAGGGAACCTGATCCCCGGAGGACAGGCAGGTGCTCTGTGGGAGCACATGTGTCCCCCCTCGCCTTGGCCTCTCTTGGGCCAGCAATCAGCCATGGAGATTGACGGAGGAGCTTCGTAATCCTTTGGGGGCTGGCAGCCATCAGGGCTCCCATTCTAGCAGGCTGGTGGCTAAGGGGTGGGACTAAGGGGATTGCTGAAGGATTTAGCTTCTTTTGGTGTCAAGTCCTTGGGTAGGCAGGATGCCCCGGGTGGTTACCAGGAAGGGACATGCCCTGCTGGGGCATCCAGAAGCTCTTCTGGATCTTGCCTTGTCTCTCCTTTGGCTGTGTGATCTTAGGCACGCTGCTTGCCCTCTCTGAGCCCAGCTGTCACCTCAAAACCAGAGGAACCCTAGCAGATCCAGTTCTTCTACCCCAGCCTGCATACTTCAGGGGTCCCTGACTGTGCTCGCCACACTCGACCCCTGCCTGCCTGGGAAGAGGGGCGAGAGACTCTTCCACCCCACGTGGTTCTGAAAAACTCGGGAGGAGAAAGTAATCGTGAAACGCCACTCGGGGGAGGGGTGAGAAGGGCCGAGAAAGGCGGAGGTGGTGTGAAGGAATGGAACAGCCGCCGCTGTGTCACTGAGTATTACATCACACCCAGCCTACACACACACGGGGCCCGACATCCACACACACGCGGAGGAGACGGCCAGCACGCACTGCACAGCCGGGAGGGGCCGGGGACACTCACGGCAGGGCTTGGCTTGCACTGGGGTGGTGCCCAAAAGCAGGAAAAAGGACACACACACACACACACTCAGGCACGCATGTGCGGGCAAGAGGTTCCCCTGTAGTGTCTGTGCTCCCCCAGGGCGGAGGCACACCAGAGCATTTGTGTTGCCAGCACCCCACGGTGACAGCCATGCGCACACACCTGGCTCGGCCACACTGCACGGAGCCGGCACCTGGCTCACACCGCTAACCCAAAATCATACCCACATACGCGCATTCACATGCGCACAGCTACCTCAGGAGTGTGAGACATCACACACAAAAACTGTTGCCTTGGCGTGCGCGAGTCACAGCCTCACATTCAGGGTCTCAGAACCCCAAGGAACCCTAAGGGCTCAGGGGGGCCCAGCTCCCAGAACTGGGTCTTCCTCCGCACAGCCTTCAGTAAGATGCTTGAAGCAGAATGTGCTTAGCTACTGTGTGTGCCAAAGAGCCACTGCCAGATTGCAAGGTGTGTGAAGTCCTCTCTGCTGTCCCACCCGACTCCCTGTCCCTCACAGCCACCAGAAGAAAACCCTGGCAGAGGGCAGTGGACAAACTGTCCCAGCCCAAGACTTTAGCAGCCATTGTGAGGATGGGAAGGCAGGGGCAGGGATGACTGTTGGGCCCTGCAGCCCCCACCAGATCATAAAACTGTAGGCACCTGAACTGCACCCCTGGGTCTTCCTGTAGTAGCATATGCATCTGGATCCCAAGATGTGGCACTTGACCTTCAAAAGTTACTCTGGAGAAAAAGACAGTTGGTGTAACTTTGAATAGTAAGAGGCTGAGATGCAAAATGTAGATTCCCAGGACCCCAGCCACTCTGCTTCTGGCAGGAGGCGGCTATGATGCTGCATCCTTCCCAGACCTCAGCTGATTCTGTTTGCATCTAGCTGGTGGCCCCAGACACCCACGCTCATCACACGTCCCTCTGGGCAGCAATGTGGAGCAAGACTGTGGTCCTTCTAAAGTACACACTGCTGGGAAGCCACACAGGAGGGTGGTGACCTGTAGGCTCGGGCCAGGCTGGGACCAGGCTTGGGCCCTGGGCTTCCATGCGCCTTAGATTCCTGAAAGGTCCCAAGTTAGTTCAGCCTTGTTCAAGTGGAGCGATTTTTTTTTTTTGTCCTCAGAGGACATTTGGTAGTGTCTGGAGACATTTCAGTTGTCACAGCTGGGGGGGCAGGGTGTCGCTGGCATCTGTGGGTGGCAGAACTGAGGCACTGCCCCCGCAGGAAAGCACTGTCCTGCCTGGCTGCCATTCCCAAGCGGGAGGAACACGGACAGCCCTCTGCCAGCAAGGACAAGCCTGCCACAGCGAAAACAGCCAGGAATGAGGAGACGTTCCAGAAACAACCGTAATTGTACTACAGTGCTTTCTACAGGGTCCTCTTGGCATTCTTTGCTCTTCATATTTAAAATACCAGGAGCCTCCACAAGTGGACGGCGCTCAGGCCTCTTATAACTCTGGGGTCTCACCCAGGACCCTGAGAGCAGCAAGGCTCCGGGCCTATGGAGGGTGGGCACGCGGGCAGGCAGAGCCCTGGCCGGCATCCCTGCTCTTCACCTCGCTCTCCCCACAGGTCCTGCCTCGGCCTGCCTCCTGCTGATGCTCCTGGCCCTGCCCCCAGCGGCTCCCAGCTGCCCTATGCTGTGCACCTGCTACTTGTCCCCGCCCACCGTAAGCTGCCAGGCCAACAACTTCTCCTCCGTGCCGCTGTCCCTGCCGCCCAGCACCCAGCGTCTCTTCCTGCAAAACAACCTCATCCGCACGCTGCGGCCGGGCACCTTCGGGCCCAACCTGCTCACCCTGTGGCTCTTCTCCAACAACCTATCCACCATCTACCCCGGCACCTTCCGCCACCTGCAGGCCCTAGAGGAGCTGGACCTTGGTGACAACCGGCACCTGCGCTCCCTGGAGCCCGACACCTTCCAGGGCCTAGAGCGGCTACAGTCGCTGCATCTGTACCGCTGCCAGCTTAGCAGCCTGCCAGGCAACATCTTCCGTGGCCTGGTCAGCCTACAGTACCTCTACCTCCAGGAGAACAGCCTGCTCCACCTCCAGGTGAGCCTGCCTCCCCTGCCCTCTTTGTGGAGACGGTCCTTCCTGCTTCTACCATACTCTTCTTCGTCCCTTGGCCTCTCCTGTCTACCTGCCCACCCATCCGGGTCCCTCTCTCCCTCTGTCTGTCTGTCCATTTCTGTCCTGCTCTGCCTCTTGCACTAATTTGCCTCCCCCATCTGTCTCTCTCTCTGCCTCTTCTGTCTGTCTCCCTTCACACGCCCACTCTGCACACACCCCCACGTCTGTCTGGCTGTGGGCGTGCGTCTCTGCGGCTCACTCTTTACTCCTTGCCCTCCACAGCATTTGCCTATAGGCGGGAGGGGAAGGTCTCAGCTTCTCCCCAGGCAATCGCTGCCCACAGCTACTCCTCCCACACACCCCCTCTGCCTCAAGTTCTCCTCCATCATAACCAAGTACAGCAAGAGAGTGAGGCCATAGCACCTGCTGTCCCATAGAAAGTTACCACTCTCTCCAACTCAGGGGTCCCAGGACAAGGGGGAACCCTTGTCTCACTAGATTACCTTCCCACTAGCTGCTAGCTTACCTTTCACCTGTCGCCTGGGGCCAGGGCTGGGGTAGGAAAAGAGCCAAGCCCTGCTGCAGCTGGAAAAGAGATGCCCTGGGAAAGGAAGGAGTAAACCGGCGTTGTTATTTATTGCCATTATTATTGACTTAATGGTTGTTTACTGTTGTTGTTATGCTGTCTGATGGTCAGATCCTCCCAATCCATTTCCCCTGGAAGCAACAACGCACCCCTTCATAGCACCCTGGGAGAGGGAGAAAAATCTCTCCATAGCCACACAGCTGTTAGGGTATTCAAATTCTCTCCTCTCCACCTCACCCTGCAAGGTGCCTTTTGCCTCACTAGTCCACCCGTGTGCTGGCTGGAAGAGTCCACTCGGACTGTGAGAGCAGCTGTAAGGATTTAATAAACCTGCACAGGGCACTCACTATGTACGAGGGGCTAAGGGAACAGAAGTGAAGGAAGCAGAGACTAAACAAGTATTAGAGCCTGTAGGGGAAAATGCCCTGGGGGACATATGGTGGTCGTGATAACACCAGCCCCTTCCCCAGGTCAGGCAATGCACCTCGTGCTTTGCAGGTCAGCTCCACCATTTACAAAGGTCATGACTGTTTTTTTAACCTCCTTAGGCCTCAGTTTTCCCATCTGCAAAACGGGGGTAATAAGTCCATCCATCTCCTAGGGATTTTATAGGCAATAAATGCATGAATAATTTGTAAAGTACTCAGAATAGTGCTTGGCATACGGTAAGTGCTATATAAATGCTTGTTAAAATACTGCTTTAAAAAAAGAAACGAGCCTTATTTAACATTGGTCTCAGGCAAGTGGCCCAACTTGAACCCAATCCTGGAGATCTGGGTCAACTTCAAGGGTTATGCTGAGGCTGTGGGTGGGCCCAAAAGGCACCCTCCCTTCCCCTCCCTGGCCAAGTGCATTCAGCCACATCCTGTCTCCCCTCTAGCACCCTGCTCCTTGTTAACAATGGGGAAACTCAAGGTACAGACTCCCAAGACCTTGTAGAGATAGAAGGGCCTCTCCCCTGATGTCCTCTTTTGGCATCCAGCCTCGCAAAGGCCTGGGGCCTGGTGGGAGGGCCAGTTAGGGGCCAGGGCCATGGGACAGCAGACACTTCCTGAAGCCACATAGCCAGGACTTGATCTGTGGGGGTTGACTGCCTTCCAGGGGACCACCCTGAAGGGCACTTGAGTGGGCTGATTCGAAAGCAGATGCTTCGGAGTCTGTCTGACCTGGGGTCAAATCCAAGTTCCCCTTTGGAAGGGATCGCTTCTGGTCGCTCAGTCTCTACCTTCCTGTCTGTAAGTGGCCTTCAGGATGGTCTCCAAGTTTTCGATCTCCAAGTTTTGTAAGGATTAAAAGTTAAGGTATTTATAAGGTTATGCTCTCCAGATAGGTTTAATACCTTTTAGCCAAAATGCTTGGGGACAGAAGTGTTCCAGAAGTTTTATGCACATATATAAGCAATGATCTTGAGTCAGGGACTCCCAAGTCTAAACAGAAAATGCACTTCATTTGTAACTTGGACACAGATCCTGAAGGTAATGTTCTGCATTGGGTTTAATCTGTTTTCACATGACACCAAGTCTGTGGCATCACTAGACTTCGGGATTTTAGGGCATTACAGTTTTTAGACTTTCCAATTAGGCATGCTCAACCTGTCTTCCCATGACTACTGCTACTTCTGGGGTCCCTCCTCCTCTCGGGGATACCCGTCTTTGATCTGTAGTCAGGGGACCTGTCATGGAGCCCTTCCTCTGCCGCCTTCTCACTTCATTTAACTCTAGGCAACTCGCTTCCCCTCTCTGAGGCTCAGTTTCTTCACCTGTCAGTGGGGAAAAATAAAAATGTTACCTTTCACAGAGCATGGCACTGGTGAGAAACCGAGTTAGTGTACATAAAGCAGAGGTCAAGGCCAAAAACATCCCGGCATTATGACGGATCCCTCCATCAACTCTCAGACCAAGGACAGCCATCAGGGCCTGGGGTCAGCCACGCCCTAAGGGAAGAGACTTCAGCCAGACATGGGACCTTCTAAGATGTGGGGTGTGTCTGGCATGAAGGACACCTGGTGTCTCGAGCAGGAAGCATCCTCACACCCGGCCCTTTTTAAGGAGGTGGAAAGAGTTTGCCTCTGGCTGTGAACTGCCTCGCAGAACTAGGACTGGGAGATGCCAGAGGGCAGGTGCAGAAGCATGGGGGTTGTGGTGAGTCCGCTGCAAGCAGGTGTGACCAGGGTGGAGCCAGGCATGCTCTGGGCGAGGAAGCACTGCGGTTCAGGATGTGGAGGCTGGACACAGCAGTGGCCGAGTGGTGTGCCGGGCACTATGCCATCCTTGGCACCTTCTGCGTGCCAGGTGGTGGTGTGGCTGCCCAGGATGCACAGGTGAACCACAGCTGTGTTCCTGCTCTGCTGCTGCACTGTGGCCTGGCTGTAGCGCCCCCTGTTCTCCCCTGCGGTCACTGCAGTGCCTCGCACAGGCTTTGCCAGTAGTCTTGGTGCTCAGGTGGCACTCCCAGCCCTGCCTCCTGTTTGCTGAGTGGTTCAGTGGATCCATGTGCATGAGACAATGACCTGAACTTTTGGGCGCTGTGGGTTCAAGTAGACATTTTCCCGAAAGGGCTCTGGTTCACAGTAGACATCCATTGACTAGTAACCATGAGCCAATGGGAAGCGTGAGGACTGCGTCTGAGGTCCCGCAGAGCTAAGGCACCAGCTAGGAAGAACACAGCCTAGCACTGACCTGGTTCCATCCGGGCATAGCCGTGCAGAGAGGCCTGGCTGGCGTGCACATCCACGTCACACTACATATTAGCTGTTGGACCCTGGAGGAGTCACTTCCCCTGTCAGCGCCCTTCATCTCAGCGGAGGAGCTATTAATAGCATCCACCCCACGGGTTGTGATGATTAAGTTACTCCACAGGCCCAGTGTGGCACGGGGCTGGGCACGCGGGGAGAGCTCAGCACGTCATTGATGCTGTTGACACGGGTGGTGAGAGAATGCCCACCATGAGCTGGTGAGGGGGTGCGGTTGCAGGGCGGCACCTTGCAGACCCGTGGTACTGCTTTGCTGATGAATGAGAGACTTCCGGGACTCACCCACTCATGCATGTCAGATGAGGGTGGAGTCTTACAAGACCAACCATCCCAGTCCCTGGCTTCACTGAGGCCCAGAGAGGTGCCTGGTGCTCTTCAAGGTCACACAGCACAGCGGCTAATGCTGCAGGCGGGCAGGTTAAGAATAGGAATGCTGCCTAGGGAAAGTGGGGGAGGGGACAGGGATACCAGGTTAAGATTCCAAATGGATGCTGAGAGCTGTGAACCAGCCAGGGCAGGGAGAGGGCAGGTGGGGTGGGGGAGGAAATGCGGTTTTTGAAATGGAAGAGGCTTGAGCAAAGCTCTTAGCCCAGAGGGAGGGGGTGCGAGGGGGAGGAGGGGGAGGGCCAGGGCTGTGAAAGTCAAGAGCTTATTAATGCACAGAGAACGGCTTTAACGGTGGCGAGAGCAGGGGCCGGATTTGGGAACTGCAGCCTAGAACGTGGCAAGGGGACTTGGCAACAGCTTGGATGAGATGGGGGAGGGCAGAAACGGATCTCCAAGAGTGAGGGGAGTGCAGGGGAGCAGCGGGACATTTTTATGAAGAAAAAAAAGCCAGGAACTGTGCTGCCCAAAATGTGGGGCTGTGGGTCAGAGGCACCTGACTTCCCCAGGAGTGCAGGTCTGCCCATCCTGACTTCTTCGGACCCCCAAAGTGCCAATTCCCCGAGTCTTTCCGACCTCCTCTCCCATTGGGACCCTACCTCTCTGGTGTGTCCCACTCCAGCGGACCTTCCATGAACCAGAGAAACCCCCAGCATCGGAGTGGAAGGGATCCAGAAGCGACTCCCTAGGTGGGGTGCCCAGGCTGAGGTCAAGTGCAGGGAGCCAGCTGGAGGGCCACGTTGAGGCAGCTGAGAAGGTGGAGGGGACAGATCTCAATGTGGCCCAGAGGAGGGCTCTTGGCAAGCTCAGCTCCCCCGGGGCGCAGAGCGGAAGCCAGATGGGAGGGGGCGAGCCGAAGCGGGAGCACCGGAAGGTGGAGGCTGTGGATGTGGGCTGGGAGTCACCACCCTGCCCCCACCTGAGGCCTAGGCCAGGCCTGGGCACTGAGGAGGGAGAGCCACAGGCAGGGGCTGGGTCACCTCACGCCCTCTACAGCACCGTACAGCGTAGCTCCCCTCCGGCCTGGCTTGCCGAGGGCAGTGCAGTCAGGGAACGGGCAGGATGGAGTTCTGATCCTGGACCTGTGGGTTTCCTCACGGGATCAAACTTCTTGGGGGCCCATCACGTCCCCCACAGGACCTCCGTGGGCTGGCTTTGTCTTTAGTTCTCAGACACGGGGCAGAGACATGGGTCTTGGTGTTACACATGCGGAATCAGGTGACTGACGGGGCTGCCGACTGCCCACCTCATGCAAACCTTGCTCTGAGCCTCCTCACAGTGGGCACCTCATTTCATCTGCATACTGAGGTTGCCAACTCACAGACCAGGGTGGTACGTTGGGTTCCAGGAGAGATCCAGAAAATGTGGCTCCTAGGTCTGCATGCTTAGTCAAACGTGTGGCCCCCTAGTCAAAGTGTGGTCCTCAGGGCAACCACAGCTGCCCAGTGTGGGCCAGCCTGGATGCTGCTCATTCGGCCGTGTGCCACATCTGCTCCATCCGCAACGCAGGGGCAGCGCTCTGGCACCTGCAAGGGCTTCTCACACACCCTAAAACAAGTGAGTCAGAGTAACAGGGAGGACTCAAATCCTCTTTTCCTCTGCCCCAGAGAGGAGACCCTACCCTGCCTCAGGCCTCTCTCTCCTTCTGCTCCCACCAAACCCCCAGGATGACCTGTTCGCCGACCTGGCCAACTTGAGCCACCTCTTCCTGCACGGGAACCGCCTGCGGCTGCTCACGGAGCACGTGTTCCGCGGCCTGGGCAACCTGGACCGGCTGCTGCTGCACGGGAACCGGCTGCAGGGCGTGCACCGCGCGGCCTTCCGCGGCCTCAGCCGCCTCACCATCCTCTACCTGTTCAACAACAGCCTGGCCTCGCTGCCGGGCGAGGCGCTCGCCGACCTGCCGGCGCTCGAGTTCCTGCGGCTCAACGCCAACCCCTGGGCGTGCGACTGTCGCGCCCGGCCGCTCTGGGCCTGGTTCCAGCGCGCGCGCGTCTCCAGCTCCGACGTGACCTGCGCCACGCCCCCGGAGCGCCAGGGCCGCGACCTGCGCGCGCTGCGCGAGGCCGACTTCCAGACGTGCCCGCCCGCCACACCCACGCGGCCGGGCAGCCGCGCGCGGGGCAACAGCTCCTCCAACCACCTGTACGGCGTGGCCGAGGCCGGGGCGCCGCCCGCCGACCCCTCCACCCTCTACCGAGACCTGCCCGCCGAAGACTCTCGGGGCTCCCAGGGCGGGGACGCGCCCACCGAGGACGACTACTGGGGAGGCTACGGGGGCGAGGACCGGCGGGGCGAGCAGACGTGCCCCGGCGCCGCCTGCCAGGTGCCCCCGGACTCCCGGGGCCGGGCGCTGGCGGCCGCGCTGCCCGCCCCTCTGCTCGGCCTCGTACTCCTGGCGCCCCATCACCTCTGACTGCGGTGCTGAGACTTCCCGAGGCTACCTACCGGCCGATCCCCCTCTTCGCCACCACTCCCCCAACCCCGGCCTAGCTGCCATTCTCTTCTCCTCGGGACTCGGCCGCCTCTCCCTGCCTCTTGGGCTGCTCCCAGAGGACTTAAACGGTGGCTCACGGTGTGGACCCCAACTCAAGCCATTAACTCCCCCCTCCGCCCCCAGGTTGGGGTGGGGCCCTCCGGGGAAGCCGCTGTCCCAGGGTGTCTCCCAGGGTCGCTGTGCACAGCTTCGTAGCTGACTCCGGGGAGGGGGGGACTTTCGTCTGCAGTGTATCTCCCACCAGCAGATCCCGGGTCGCTCTCCCAGGGGAGCAATGCGTCCATGGGGCGACAGGACGACCCTGGGGGCGGGGGGTGCCCTGCTTCTCCTGGCCCCTTCCCCCTCCTGACACTGGAGGCACACTTTTCTCCTAAGTCTAACCTGGACACTTTTTAGGGCGCCTAGAGAGAGCTTTCCTCCGTGGGGCCCCTGCGTGGTGAAAAATTAAAAAAAAAAAGTTGTTTGGGAAAAAGAACTTTATTAAAAAATTCTATTATTTTATCTCCTGTCAGATTTGTTGGCTCAGCAGCTCCAGAGGGGGGTGTGAGGACTTAGAACTGTAAACTTCAAGGCCAGGAGGGTTAGAGGAGGGGGTAGCCTGCCATCAAAGAGCTCCCTGCCCCTGGAGCTGGTGGCTGGCTCTCCCAGAGTTCGCAGGGGCCTCTGGCTGAGAGCGGAGTGCCTGAGGACCAGGCCTGGTGCAGTTGAGAGGCCAAGAGGAAGCAGTGCCTGGCCAACCAGAATGGCCTGGGGTGGAGGGACAAGTCTGGTGCCTGCAGCCTGGCGTGCAGCTCCCACCTTCCACCAGTAAGATTAACAGAGCTTCATGGTCCCAACCAGCCCACACAGGGCTCTGAGCAAATTGGACATGGCCTTCCTCAGGCCCCAGCACATGCCCAGTGAGCAGAGCCGGTGGCTGGATTTGCACTCACCCCTGCCTGGTGGGCTGCATATTTCTGGGCGGTGTGCAGCATCTAGCCTGTGCCCCAGAGCCTGAGAGCGCTGAGTGTTAGGGATGAAGTCCTCCACAGAAGCTGCTCCTCAGACAGGCTACAAGGGGCTCCGCATTGCCTGGGTGCTATAACTAGATTTCTCATTCATCCTGGTGTGTCTGGGAGAGCCTACACTAAGTTAGAGGGGGCCTTGTCAGACAGCAGTTGGGCAAGGGTGTGGCTTGACCCAAGGGTTAAAACCCCAGCCTGGAGTGGGGCCAGAGCAGTGGCTCAACAGGCTAATCCTCCGCCTGCAAGCACTGGCATCCCACATGGTGTCAGTTAGTGTCTTGGCTGCTCCATGTCCCATCCAGATCCCTGCTTATGGCTTGGGAGAGCAGTAGAGGAAGGCCTAAGGCCTTGGGCCGCTGCACCCATGTGGGAGAACACGAAGAAGCTCCTGGCTTCAGATCAGCTCTGCTCTGGTCATTGTGGCCATTTGGAGAGCGAACCAGCAGATGGGAGAGCTCTCTGTCCTCACTGTAAATCTGCCTTTCCGATCAAACCATAATACAAATTTCTTTTTTTTCTATTAGATTTATTTATTTTTATTGCAAAGTCAGATAAACAGAGAGGAGGAGAGACAGAGAGGAAGATCTTTCATCCGATGATTCACTCCCCGAGTGAGCCCAATGGCTAGTGCCCACATGGGATCCCGGCGCATTCAAGGCAAGGACTTTAGCCACTAGGCTACCATGCCGGGCCCATAATACACATTTCTAAAGACCTAGCATGGGAGGGAGGTGGGAGTAAAAAGATGGAGAAGACCCCAGATGCTTGGACTTGAGGAAAAGGGAGGCCAAGGGGGAGTTGATTCTTCATGCCGTGCACTTTGGCTGTGTACAAGGACAATGAGACAGCTGGTCAGGAACCCAGGAAGCTCTGTGCCAGGTCTTCCAGGGGCCTGTGCCATGCTGGCTTGGAGGAGGCTAATGAGTGGAACCGGGGGTGTGTTGGTGGGTGGGTGATATGAGCCAGGCAGGAGCGCCCGGGGAGCAGGGCCTGCCTGCTGGGCCCTGGGCAGGGGGAAGGGAGATGCTGGTAAATGAGAGGCAAGCTGTCCAGGTCACAGAATTATCATTGTGAAATATTCATGGGCCTTCGGTCCAGATGCTATTTCCGAACAGTGCGTGCAGGACAGAGTGTGAGCCTCAGGAAGAAGAAGCCTCCAGCAACGCCACCGCAGGCCGCCAGCTCCCCCACCACCAGCAGTCCAGACAGACCCTCGGACACCCATCTCGTGCACACCCACGCGCTCACACTCACACACACCAAGCAGAGCGCCTCTGTGGCACGTGCAGGCGCGCCAGCCACCCACAGTCCCAGATGTACCCCCAAATACCAGCGTGCATGCACACCAGCTTCACCAGGCCCCAGGAGCAGACCACCCCCAGGGGTACCATCCTCCCCTCTGCCCTGCCCCAACACACCCTCTTCAAACAACCCCAATTGCCAGCCGGCACCCAAAGGTGCTCAGGAGGAGACCAAGGTCAGGGAGCGGAAGGGATGTCTTTGAGATGGAACCCAGGCACCTTCCTCAAGCCGGGGAGGCACCCCCCACCCCCTCCTGCTGCCTTCCTGTGGGCCAGGCTCCCAGCCCAGTTGTATAGCTAACGCCTCTCCTAGAGCTGCTCGGTTACCCAGGCCCCCTCCTGGCCCCCGGCCATCCCTCCTTCCCCGTTCCCTACACCACCTCCCTGCTCCAGCTACTCATTACCTCATGCCTAGAATATGAAAGAAAACAGCAATAACCTCCTCACTGCTTCCCCTAGACTCCTCTCCCTCCCTCCCACCCAGCCAGCCAGCCCGGGGAGTTGAGATCCATCGGAACAATTCCCGCATTATGTCATCTTGTCACTGTAGAATCTGCCATGGCCTCCTGCTGCTTCCAGGTGAAAGGGAGCACTCCTCACCCAGCCCAGCACCAAAGACCCTTGAATGTCCAGAAAAGCTGCTTCTCTCATGGCTGCAACAATCTCTGTCATCCCATGGCAGCATGCCTGAAATCCACCAGATTTCTCACTGTCTCTCCATCTAGGAAACCTGGCCTCCACCTCCCCTCCCCAGGACCCAGACTCCAGGGCTCATCGCCCAGGCCAGGGCTGGATCTGCACCTCTCCCATCAGGCAGGGAAATCTTTGCCCTTCAAAGCCGTGGAGGAGCCAGCTAAGGGTTCCCTCCCGGGAGACATGTACCCTCTGCTGGCCACCGTGGGAAGCACAGCCAGGCTGCTGTCTGCTCTAAACTGAGGGCGAGCATCGAAGAGCCTGGGGGGGACAGGAGAAGGACGCCAGATGACAAGGTTTATAAGCCCTTAAGCTGCTAAGGCTCTTACACCCAGAGCCTGCGGGCCACTGGCTCCCAACGTTAGATTCCTAATCCGTGAGAGAGAACGTCTCTCCTGCAACACACACACACACACGCACACACGCACAGCTCCCAGACCCTGTGGACTGGAAATTTGCCCACCTGAATCAGAGGCCAGGAGGCCAGGGATGGTCCAGGTGGCAGGCCCAAGGTCCAGCCCGGGTCAGGTTTCTGCATGCATTTTTAATGCTGACGGCCCGCTCTGTCAGATGTCCCGAAACCTGAGCTCCTCCTCTCATTTCCGCACAGGACGCCCTTCCTAATCCCACTGGGACTGGAAGGCCAGGCCTGGACCTGCTGTCCAGTCACCTTTGGAAAAGTGAGGAAGGGGTGTGTGTGGAGCAAGAAGTAGAAAGGTCAACTGCGTAATGATTTTCCTGCTTTCCAGCTGTGTGACCTTGGGCTAGTTACTTAGCCTCTCTGAACACGTGTTTTGGGGCAGTTGGAGTTTTGCATTGGGACAGTAGTGTCTGCCTTAATTAGGCCGTTGTGGAAAGGTGACCTACATGGCTGTCATGGTCATCTTCCCTCAGGCCTGCCTCCCCCCACCCCATGTTCCAACCCCACAGATGTTTCTAGATCTTTTTTGTGCAAACAAGGTTGGTTCTGCCACCCTCCCCGACCTTGGGCCCTTCTCAAGGTCCTTTGGCCTTGTCAGGTACCCGAGGAGGGAGCTTGGTACAGTAAGAGAGGGGGACAGAGTGCTGCTGAATCAGAGGGGCTGGGGGGGCGGGGACAGGTACTCAGGGAGACAGAGAACCAGGGCAGACACGTTCTTCGTCACCTTTCTCCTTCTTCCTTGCACGGCTGGCTGGCCAGAAGCAGAGGTTGGTCCTGGGCCAGGGGGCAGGAGCATTCAGGAAGGAGGGAGGCATGGGCAGGGGGAGCCATGGCAGGAGCTGGGCCAGTCTTTCCAGCACACCAATCCCTGGCACAAGGCTTCTAAAAATAAGGAAGGACCTGGCGCATCTGACTCGAGTGGGAGTCCTGGCCCCCTCCCCCAGCTGCTGAATCCGACGGCAAAAGGGAGCCCTGGCCTCTGCATTTTTAACAAGTGGAGGTGGGTTACGAAGCACGCTCAAGTTCCAGAAACATCTCCTGGAGGAAGGTGGAGTGGCCCAAGAAAGCCAGAGAGATGAGGGGTGTGGAGTGACACACCTGTTCGGTGTCAGAGGGAAAGTGAGGAGTTGTGGGGGGGCGACAGCGGAGACTGCGGAGCAGGAAGAGAAAGCCACCTGCAGGCTGTGTCCACTCTCTGCTTGTGGCCATCAAAGACGCAGAACCCCGGCCCGGGACCTGGAGGCTCTGGAAGAGCCGCACACCCACCCAGGTTTTGGGGCAGAGGGTCTCTGGCCACCAATGGCGCTGGCTGAAGTACAGCCCCAAGCCACCCCGTCTGGCGCCGCCCGACTTGCCCTGCCACCCGCCCCCCGCGTCTCCAGTGTTACCCCTCGGCTGTCTGCGACCCCCCGGAACTCCGCCCCCCTCCGGCACCATTAACCCCTGCGGTGGGCAGCCGGGGGTCCCGGGCCGAGGGGCTGAGCCCGCCGCCCACACACCAGGACCCTCCGGGAAAGGGGCCGGCGCCTGCCCCCACCCCTCTTTCCGGGAAGAGCTGGGGAGGGGGGCTTCTCCTGGGAGACTCGGGGCGTCGAGATTCCTCGCTCCCCGTTCTCCGGCCCCCGCACCCCTCCTCCTGCCGCCGCGCACCCTCTCCCCTCCCCGGCCATCTGTTCCACTCGGCAGCGCGGCGACAAACACGGCTCCAGCTCGCTTCCGCCCCTGCCCAGCCCCCTCCCCAAACTCCCCGGGGAGAGGGAGGGAGGAGCAGCCGCCCCCCGCCCCGCAGGGAGAGCGCAGGGTCCCGCTCCACCTCCCACGGGTGGAGGTGTCCCGCACCCCCTGTACGGGGCGAGCAGCAGGGACCCTCTCCTTGAGTCTCGGGGGTCGCGGAGCTGGGAGTAACGCTTGCCAGGGGGGTGGTGCGAGTCGGGGTCCTGATCGGCGTGGGGAGGTCTCCAAAGAGGGGCAGAGACAGAGGAAGGGGCGAGCCCCGGGCTGGGTAGGGGTAGTGGGCTCCTCGCCGGCTCGCCGCCCGCGCCCACCCGGGCCCAAGCCGCAGCCACGCAGCACCGCCTGCCGGGCGCGCAAGGCAGGGTACCCGCCGCAGGAGAGCCCCGCAGGGCCCGCCGGGAGACGGCCCAAGCTGGTGGGTGCTGTCCAGTTCTGATTTTTTTTTTAAGCAGTATTGGAAACCAGAAATTGTAGGCTCAGAGTCCTCCAGTCCTCTCTGCAAATATTTCCTATTGAAAAATGGATGGGTGGGTGGAGCTGGTAGATCAGCAGTTCTGGGCCAGGGTAGAGGGAGGAAATGGACAAGGCCATTCACCCAGTCTGAGACTGCGATTGTGTGCCCTCCCCCCTTGCTCTGGAAAGACCTGTGCTTTGGTCCTTGCAGTCAGAAGGTAGGGGGCGAGGGTCTGGCTCTGCCCTAACAACTGCTTCCTGTATGTGTCCTTGAAGGCAGGATGACAGCATGGGACAACGGTTGATCATTGGGATCCCAATTTGGATGAAACGACAAGCTTGTTGGGACAGATGATTTCTTAACAAAAGTTAGTTGCGGAGGCCTGTTCAATGGCATAGCAAGCTAATCCTCCCCCTGCAGTGCCAACATCCAACATAGCTTCTAGTTCATGTCCCGGCTGCTCTGCTACCAATCCAGCTCCCTGCTTATGGTGTAAGAAAGTAGCAAAGGGTGCCCCAAGTCCTTGGTCCCCTGCACCCCACGAGGGAGACCTGGAAAGTGTTCCTGGCTCCGGATTGGCTCAGCTCTGGCTGTTATAGCCACTTGAGGAGTGATCTCTGCTCTCCTCTCTGTATATCTGCCTTTCAAGTAAAAATTTAAAAAAAAATCTTAAAAAAAAAAAACCAAAACCTGAGTTGTGGCTGATGCCTGTCCAGTTACACACAGGGAGCATGACAGCTAGCTCATCTGAGCCAACAGGGGACATGGACTGCCTGGTCAGGGGACGGAGAGCAGCACAGTTGGACAATTCTGGCCAAGCTCTGCAGCATGTTCCTGGGTCTGCGGATGCGCTAAGGTGGACTTCGTCAACCAGTGGACTTTGGAAAGATTTTCTCAGCCGTGGAGCAACCAAACCCACAACATTTCAGAATTATCAAAACCATTCAAGTGAGACCTTCAGAACACTCTTCCCCTCAGTAGGTTCTCTAGGGTGTCTTCAAAGGACACCATCCCCAGGTGCTGATACAGTTTGGCAGCAAGGAGTGGCCCCCCTTCCCCTCCCCCGCAGTCACAGGATGGAAAAAATAAAAGCCCTGAAACATGTGTTCTACCCACCTTCCTCCATGCCTGACCTCCCCATCCACATGAACATGCATCCCTCTCAACTATGTAAAAATATTAAAAAGAAATTACACACATCTTTTTCAAAAAAATGAAAAGAACTGAATTGCTAGTACAGCCTGAGGTGCCCTACTCTCTCTTGCTTGTGTCCTGAGAGCACAGGCAGGTGGCGTGGGGCTGTGCTGGCTGGAAGGTGCGTCTTGCAGGTGGCTTGTCCTCCCTTGACGGAGGCCATTTGACAGCCCCACTGAGGCTCATATGCTGCCAGAAGTTTTCAGATAAAATACAATAGGACAAAAAAGCTGTTACTTTCTCTCAGCAGGCCCTGAGGCTCTTCTGGTGGGAAATTTTGAGTGTTCCCTCTTAAGCATCCTGCCACATCCATCTGCGGAGAGAGGCCAGCTTCCCAAATGTAACCCAAATCCTGGCAACTAGAGGGCAGGAGGCACTAAGGGCAGCGTACAAGCAAAAACAGGAAGGTGAGCCAGACAGCTAGAAGCCGACTGGCTGGCACTCCGTGTGTCCTACTTTATGCCCAGCTGAGCCTGGGGTGAGGAAAGGGGGGTGGGAAGACACCTCTCCTCTGGCCCCACCCCTCCAAGGCCCAAGGATACACCAGCCAGTCTCTCACTTCCCATTTTATTTTCTCAACAACCTACAAGGAGCAGCAACAGGGAGGGAACCCGCCCTCCAGACCCTGGGATAAGCCTGCCCCTGGCCCCAGTACCTCATCCAGGCCAGTCAAGCAGCCCCCAGGGCCCTCTCCCTCCGAGGGCAAAGTGGTCTCTCTCTCTCTCTCTCTCTCTCTCTCTCTCTCTCACACACACACACACACACACACACACACACACACACACACCTGCAGCCAGGACCTTCAGAGCGGCTGGCTCCCTGGTCCCGTCAGCGGGAGGCACCGGGAGAGGCAGGTGCATGCCCTTGCCTCCTCCCGCGGGAGCAGGTGCCTCTGGCACATGACAGTCTTCAGTCCATGGAGCATTGCTTGAGGATATGTTTTCAAGGCCATGCTTGGATAGTTTTTTTGTTTGTTTTGTTTCATTTTGTTTTGTTTTCTTTTTCGCAAGTTGCTACAAAAATAGAACTCCTCTCATTATCAATAAAGCCACGCTCCCTGACTCCCTGTGTCCATCACAGTAGAAAAGCCACGGGCAGGCATTCCCTTTGGTTGGTCAGGCCTTGGCTGCCTGTCATCCAGGTCCCCTGGCCTCAGAGGTCTATGCAGTCATGTTGGGGTCGCTGAGCATCTTCTGCGTGCCCATCCAGTTATTGGCATACTCCTTCTGGAGCCGGTGGCGATAGTAGAAGAGGTAGGAAGGCAGCAGGAAGCCCAGGAGTGAGAACAGCAGGAGGCCAAAGTTCACCTTTAGGGCAAAGACAGAGAGTCAAGGAGGTGCCCATTGGTTTCACTCTCAGGGACCCACTTTGCCTCCAAGGAGAAGGTGCAGCCATTTTGCCCTAAGGGCTGAATCCCAATGACCAATAGTGCCAGCATTATCCACACAATCATGGCCTCAGCCGTTTCTCACTCACTATCCAGCTGCCTTGCAAATGGCTTGAGGTGCCGGCAACTCAGTTCGCTCCGGCCAGTCATGGAGAAGGGACTGTAGGGTGTCTGAGCTGGCAACTGGCCAACAGGAGCCTACAGGGAGGTGGGAGGTAGCCTGGCTCTGAGGCTATGGCTTGGAGGCCGGGAGCCTCAGCAGTCCCAGGACAGTGGGTGGCTCATACCCAACTCCACCTGACTCGTGGGGACCGCCTGGTCTGTGATCTCTGAGGACTTCTCCAGGGCCACTGTGGCCAAGCGCAAGTGGAGAGCAGGTGCATAATGTGTTCTCCGCCCAGTGGTGTGGTTACTCGAGCCAGGGTGGGGAGGATGCCCCTAGTCCTGCAGCCTCTGCATAGGTCAGCTGGAGGATCCATCTCAGGCAGGAAGAATCCATTCAAGGGAAACAGAAGACTTGCCAGTGCGGGTGGCATTGCCTCCTGTATTTGACATTTCAGCCAAGATGGGAAGAACCTGCTTTGATGGGGAGAGAGGATCCTGCGCTGGGTGGAAGCGGCTTGGACCAGCACTTCCAGAGCGCAGCCACAAGAATCAGTACAGGGTGCTCCTCTACAAATCCCCGGGGAGCTTCTTAGAAACAGACTCAGGGTAGGCATTGTGGTGTGGGGAGTGGGTCAGGCTGCTGCTTGCCACACCCATCCCCTTCTAAGTGTGTTGGCTACTCTGCTTCCAGCCCAGCTTCCTGCTAACGTCCATCAAGGAATTCTGCTGGGCAGCCAGCCCAACAAATTCCAGATTGGAGAGCTCTGAGACACCTGCTGGCTGAGATGGATGCACGGAGCAGCCCCACCACATATGCACCCTCTGCTTCACTCCTTCACTCCTCCCTTCCCGACCCCCTCTCTCACCCAGAAGGCATCCCCTTTCAGGGGTCCCACTACGGCCATGAAGAGCAGCTGCTGGAACAGGGCGAACACGGCGCTGATGAGGGACTGCAGGCCCGTGAGCGTCCCGAAATGGTTGGATGGGAACCTGTTTCCCAGGGCAAGACCAGGTGTAAGGGAACAGTGGCCTCTTCCTGTGCCCGCCCCCAGGGTGGCACAGCTCAGAGCTGAGGCTGGCCACATGTGCCCCTCTAGACCCTGGCCTTGAGCACGGAGGCCATGACCACAGGGCCTGCTGTCTACAAACCAGCAAGAGTCTCCCTGTGTTGAGCCCTGATTATTGTCCTGCACTCACAGGGACCACCCTGACCTCACTGAGCCATTCAGGCTACTCTTCCTGCAGCCTTCCTGTGTGCCAGGCACTGTTCTAGGTGTTGGCGGCTCAGCAATGAACCACACGGACAAAGATGGCTGGGGAAAGTGGCACTCTGCTCGGGCCAGCAGCCAGTAGCAAAGCCAAGCAAACGCATGGTGTCAAAGGCAAGGAGTGGCGGACACGAAGGGGGATGTGAAGTAGCAATGCTGGAGGAATATTAGGGAGTTGCAAGAGAAGAAAGCTCTGACTGTAAACAGGAACTACAGAAAGACCCCCAAGAAGGTTGAGCAGGGTGAGATGGAGCCTTAGGGGTATCTAAAGAAAGAATATGCTGGAAAGGGGCACCATCGAGTGCAAAGGATCCATGTAGGGAGCACATGTGGGACTTGAAGGTGGCAGCTGTGGTTGCTGCAGAGGGAGCAAGGGGGCGGGGGAAGGGAGTAGCACAGAGGTGCTGGGGTCTGATGCAATGGGGCCTCTGCAGCTCTAATAAGGCCTTCAGCTTTGTCCTCTGTGGGAAGCTGCGGAGGAGAGATGGGCATCCTGGGAGGTGAGTCCAGCCCCTGTGTGAGAAGCTGACTGGAGGGAGACCATGCGGGGTCACCGCCATGATTCAGACAATGCAGCCGCTTGGGGCTGGGGCGGTAGCCACGCAGGGAACGAGGGACAGTTAGGGACAAGGGAACATGGAGCCAGAATGCAAAGCACGAGCAAGGGAAGGATCAAGGAGGGCAGGGGCGTTGGGTGGGAGCCAACAACAGAACCGCCCGGCGGCTGCACCTGCCACACAGGAGGTCCTACAATAATGAGGAGGATCTTCGCCACTGCGATGCTCTCAGCACCTGGAGAGTTGGGGAGCAGCTAAGGGAGTTAGCAGTGCAGGTGAGGAGAGGGAGGGAGGTGCAGGCAACAAATCCAGGCCCGGTGGCATCCTTTGCAGGCCACTTGAGAGGGACAGGGGCTAACTGTGACAGGAGCTGCGCACCATCCCGGGACTTCACGAGGGCTGTGGACAAGGTGGGTGATGAGATGCCCTCCCTAGCCCCCTGCAGGAGATGCACATTCTCGGGATCCCTTCAGGCAGGGGCATCTGGGACTTCTCCACACTGCTCTGTGCCCCTGGACCAGGAAGGTGGCCTGGCCCCACAACTCACACTGCAGCATAGAGACTTCCACAGGCGGAGTGGAAGAAACCTCGGACTACGGTGTGCAGGATGAAGGTCACCAACTGGAAGCAGAAAGAGAGGGGAAGGGAGGTGAGAGGGAGCGAGCATGCCCCAGCGCTCCAGGCAGGGGCAGGGCTGGGGAGGGTGCAGGGGGACCCGGAGTCTCTCCTATTCCCCTCTGCACCAAGCACATCCGCCAGGAACGTTTCCTGGAGGACCCCCGCTGCAGCCGCGCACTGGGAAGAACCGGGTACCGGGCAAGGCCACAGCAGTACCTGGAGATGGAGGTTGTGGATGAGACAGGTGATACCAAAGCCCACAAGCAGGCAGTTGGTCAGGGTGAAGGCGTTGATGGCGTTGGTGAGCTTCTGGATCTTGCGGTAGCGTGGCCTGGGGGACTTGGTGGTGAGCTCATCCCTGAGGGGGTTTGGACAGGCAGTCACGGCCACTGCCTCCGCCATCGCACCCGCTCCGCTCCACAACTCCCTGGTGCTCGGCCCTGCCCCTCCCCCTTCAGTTAGACCTCCACTGTTGGGGAATCACAAAACACACCAAGCTGCTTCTCCACAGCAAAGGGTGACACGAAACACTAGCATCAGCTGGGGGCTTTCACCAGCGGCAGACGCATAGACCTGACCCTCGCCTGCAGAATGTCAGGGTGGAGCCCGGAAAGCTGCTTTTTCAGAAATAACCCTGCGTGTTTCTCATGTATGTGGAAGTTTCAGGACAGAGGCTGAGAACTGGCCAAGGACTTGGGCCACCTGCCACCCGTGTGGAAGACCCAGACGAAGCTGCTGTTCATGCCATCTGAGCAATGAACCTTCAGACTGAAGATCTCTAACTTTTCCTGTCTCTTTGGAACTCTACCGTTCAAATCAATCTTTTATATTTTTTTAAAGGATGAGATCCCATTTGGAGGACAGCAGTTTGGCTCCTGAGGGCCCAGCGAGCTCCTCTCTCACACACATCCCAAGGCTCTGAAGCCAGGCCAGGAGAGAGGTCAGTGGGCCAGAGTGAGGGCAGGCCGCCCGTCTGTGCTGGACACCCTTCCCATGTACCCTGGCCCGGATAGAGGCCACAGGGAGAAGGCTGGGAACCAGGACCGGGACACTGTTGGCAGGGATGGGAGCCCCAGGCAGAGGCTTTCTGGATTAACACAAAAAGGAGCAGGAGATTCCAGAAGATTCCAGGATCCCCCAGGATCCACACCCACACCGCATGGGGCTACTCTGCATGACTGGCAGGAGTGAGGTTGGTCCCATGAGACTGCATCAGATGACAGTGCAGCTTCTCCTAGTCTCTCAGAGATCTCTCGCTCCAGGAAAAGCCAGCTGCCACCACAGCCCCATGGCAAGGCCCAACACTGGCAGAACCTACACCTCATGCCCACGACCATGCCTGGGTCATGATGCAGCTCTCCAGCTCTGGTGGGCAGCACTTCATGTGACCACAGGGAGAGGCACCGTAGCTTAGCCGGTTAAGACCTCTTCCGGCTCTCACATAGGTCCAGGGGCTCAAGCACTTAGGCCATCCTCTGCCGTTTTCCCAGGCACATTGGCAGGGGGCTGGAAGGGAAGTGGGGCAGCTGGGACTGAAACCAGTGCCCAAATGGGATACTGCAGGCAGTGGCTTTCCCAGCGACAGACACCCCAGGGCTGGCCTCAATACATTCAGATCTTAAAAGGAGTAGTGTTGTGGCACAGCACGTTAAGCTGCCACTCACAGCGGCAGCATCCTACAACAGAGCATCGGTTTGAGTCCCAGCTGCTCTATTTTCAGTCCAGCTCCTTGCCAATGGACAAAGAAAGCAGTAACAGATGGCCCAAGTTCTTGAACCCCTGCCACCCACATGGGGGACCTGAATGTTCTAGGTTCTGACTTCTGCCTGGCTCAGCCATAACTACTACAGTCATGTGGGGAGTGAACCATTGGATGGATATCCTCTCCGTCTCTTTTACTCTCCATCACTCTATTTCAAATAAACATAATAAATGGTTTGAGGAAGTGATTTGCAATAAAGCAGTAGATATCTTGACACATCAGCTTCCTCTCTTCCTTGTGGACAGAGGGCTTTAGCGTCCCCTTTGGGGTCCAGATTGTGGAGCTTGTACCGAGGGATAAGTGACCCTGGGAAAATGACTAAACTGTGGAACCCTGAGTTTCAGATCCTTCACTTCCAAAATGAGATCCCACCTGTGATCAGAGAGCTGCCATAGGACTTGGTGTGCTAGGCACACAAACAGCGCCCAGCGGCCACTGCACTTCTGACCAAGCATGCCATGTCCCTTCATGGCCTCAGCTGCCTCAGCTGCACGAAGGAGAGAGATCCCAGCTCTCCCAGGGCTCTCCGCAGAAGGAAACAAGACATTCGATCGGAAAACACCGAGGGCTTGAAAGGCACTATCAGACCGCCCGCTGTCACCGTCACCGCGCAGGTCACCTGGTGTCTCCGAGGGCAGGGCCCTCCGTCGGGACGTCCACGCAGTCCTTCATCCGCCAGTCCATGATGTAGCCAATGAGGGGGGAGGTGAGGAGGCACAAGAGCTGCATGGCCCCAAAGACGGAGGAGTAGAACCCAACTGGACAGGACAGGGAGGGCACTGGGCTCAGAAGCTGACACCCGGGGCAACAGCAGCCCAGGGGGAGACAGAGCGGCCAGCACAGCCTTCCTCTGACCCCAGATGCTCGGAGTTCCCAAGTGCCCGGGGCTATCGGAGCCCAGGCCCAGAGAAGTCCCACCCCCTGTGCGCTGGGCAACGGCAGGGCGGGTGTGGCCAGGGTCCGGCTGTCCCCTCCCTACCTGTCTCTGCTGCCTCTTGTCTCAGCTCTCTAGTCTCTGTGGGTGGGAGGGAAAGACAGTGAGGGAGGCTGGTCCAGGCTGACCCTCTTGTGCCCGCCCCCGGTCACAAGGCAGGCTCACCATGCTCCGGGCCACCTGTTACGAGATACTCCAGCATCTTATTCATGGCGGCCATGTAGAAGATGACCCGCAGCTGCGTCATGCCCATGGTGAGCAGGCTCCACAGGAAAATGGGGGAACAGAGGCTCTTGCGGAAGGGGACAGATTCTGGAGAGACAGCAAGGGGCACCCTTGAGCCCTGTGAGCTCCATGCTACTCTCCCCAGTTGGAGTTCCAGCTTGCTGGCCAGTGAGCGGGATGTTTGACCAGACCTCGCTGCATAGGCGCTGGAGTCTCTCAAGCACGGGAAATTCAGGGTCACTCCCCTCCGCCCCAGCTCTTGCCCAGCTCTGTGATCTGGTCCACTCGCAGGACTGGATGTATCAGGTCAACCTGAGCCCTCCGCCCGTCCACCCCGACCCCTGTCCGGAGACTGGCATAGCCACATGCAGAACTGAAACCCATGGTTGCAGATCTAATGTGCCAGGCTCACTCGACGCTCACAACTTCACTGCCACGCAAGAGTCATCAGTGCTAGCTTAGGAAATGAAGACAGCAAGAACAGCAGTACAGGATCTACTGACACAGCCTGTAAATGGGGGGGCAGGACTCACACCCCCACCTCCTGACAGGTCCCCACTGCTGCCCCCCATCATGGCACTAACAGTCCAGGGGCAGCCAGCAGGAGGCGCTGGCCAGCCAGGTGATGGAGAGCCTTCTCCTCCCCGCCCCCACCCTATCATCACACCTGATGCAAAGAGCTTGGATGTCCCCTACCGCAGCAATACAGCAGACACCCCCAAGTGTCCCAGAGTTCTCATCTGCGTAAGGGGATTATGCCCCATTTACATCCTGGGTGCTGTGAGCACTGGGGAAAAGCCAAGAACCCACTCTCCTGGCCCCCCAAGGCCAGCACCGAGATGGGACACTCACTCTCAGGAGGGCTCTCCGATGTGCTGCGCACGTCCTGGGAGGAGACGAAGATGTCTGCCCCTTCCTCCAGGCTGGGGGCCTTCTGGCTCAGCCTCTGGCCCACGATGGTCACGTGGGTGTAGAAGCGGTCACCAGTCACTTTGTGGTCCAAGGCCAGCCCACTGAGCATGCTCTTCTTCCTGCTGGGCAGCCAGGCCAGGGCATGGGGGAAGCAGCCTGGGAGAGCCCACACCCAACCACCTGCCTTTCGGTGCCAGGCTGGGAGTTGTTTTACCCAGCAGCAAGTTCTCTCATGCAGGCTCAGAACCTGGCCCAGGGGCCGACTGGACTCAGGTGAATCATTTTTCTCATTTTTCTCTAGGGCTGCTCCCCACAGAGAAGCCGACTTTGGACTCAATCTGACCCCATAAGCATCTTAACGTGAAGACACTTGGAAAGTCGTTTTGTTGTCTGCACCGAAGTTAATGTCAGCCTCTGTACCATGCACTTGCTTGAGAATGGTACTGAGGCTAAGTACAGAGTCCCTGGCATATAGCAGATACTCAATAACTGAGTCAGTTAAGCAGCTGCCACCCCGCATGCCTGCTGTGGAGCATCACCACCTGCCTTTTGCCAGACCCATGGGCTTAGGACATGTGGGCACTCGGCTGCCTACACAAGGTGAGGTGCTTGGTAACTTTGCAACTTCCTTTTCGGGTCCACATGGCATCTGACACTGAGGCTCCTCTTTGATCTCCACCTCCTGCAAGCCCAGAAGGGACACTAACCTTGAGTATCCCCACATGTGTGCACGTGCTGTGTGTGACAGCTAGCACTTAGCAGCACCTTCGGGGAGGTAGCTTGGGCATATAAAAAAATGGAGCCTGAGGCCCGGCACAGTAGCCTAGCAGCTAAAGTCCTTGCCTTTCACATGCCTGGATCCCATATGGGTGCTGGTTCTAATCCCGGCAGCCTGTTTCCCATCCAGTTCCCTGCTTATGGCCTGGGCAAGCAGTCAAGGATGGCCCAAAGCCTTGGGACCCTGTACCCACGTGGGAGACCAGGAAGAGACTCCGGGCTCCTGGCTTCCGCTTGGCTCAGCTCCGGCCATTGTGGCTGCTTGGGAAGTGAATCAGTGGATGGAAGATCTTCCTCTCTGTCTCTCCTCCTCTCTAGATATCTGACTTTCCAATAAAAATTAAAAAAAAAAAAAAAAGAAAGAGAGAAAAAGAAAACGGAGCCCGTAGCTTAAGGCCACTTGCCGAACTGAGATTCAAATCAAAATCTCTCTGTTCTCCTAACGTGGATTTCATCCCGCAAGTTGCCACAGCCCTGCCCCACCCCCATCACAGCCACTCACGTGTAATTAACTTCCTCAGGATCAGGAAAGGCTTCAACGGGCCAGTTGAGGGCACAGTTCAGAAAGATGAGACAGGCCAGTCCAGACCAGGTAAACATGATGACCACGAAGGACACCCCAGCATCGTAGATCAACTGTGGGAGGAGAGGGCAGGACCACAGAGGAGGTCACCTGGCCCCACACCACACGGAGGCAGAGCCCAGACCTTCCAAAAGGCCCCTTGACCCACCCCATGTTCCCAATCCACATCTGATTAAATCATGCACGAAGACACCGTCTTCTCCCTCTCTCCCCCATCCCCTCTGTGGAAGAAGTCCCTGCTGGTGCTGAAGTTGCCGGCCACTCACTCAAAATGCCTTGGCAATCCCAATCAGTACCTCAAAGAGGCACGCACATCCTGCCCATGATCCCATAAGGATTCATGTTGAGCATCACTCCCCCCAAAAAGGTCAAGTTAGATCATGCGTAAAGGAAAATGAACCATCCAGGCGTGCCAGGCCTTCCTGTGTTTATCTTGCCCCTTCTTGGCACACTTGCTAGAGGAAAGGTAAACCCAGACCTAGGGACCTTATGTCAACTCTCACAGGTGCCTTCAGCCTTAACACCTGGGCCTTTTGGGACCGTGCCTCAAGCCTCCTAACCCCGAGACCAGCAGCTTTGGGACATATGGCAATTCCCAGCAAACACGTTCACCCCTCTGACAGGACAGACCCAGATGACAGCGCCTCCAAAGGCCATGCCCCAAGTGCATGGGACTGAGATGTAGCTCCTCAGACTGGGTTGAAGACATGGGGAAACTGATCCCCAACAAGACCTGCACCCCCAGGATACCTGACAGCTGCCCACCCCTGCACACCTCCTTTGCACTGCACCCTGAGCCAGCCAAGGCGGGGCCCAGAAGGAAGGACGCTTTCAGATCCCTTGAGGAAGGGACAAAATCAGAGGCCACCAGCCTGCCGGACTAAATCCCAGGCCTCCTGGCTCTCCAGCAGATTCACCCAGGCAGCTCTTGCATTGAGATGTTGGACTACGAAAGGGCAGGTGTGGCCCAAAGGGCTTTTATGAAGAATGGGGAGATGGGTCTCCTCTTAAGAGCATCGTGGAAGTCCTGGGGTGCAGATCAGGGTGAGAAAAGATAAGAGGCAGGAGCAGACCAGCTGAGCAAGCCTGCCTTGGCCCAGCAGAGAGGAGGAAGGCCGGCAGGCAGACACTAGGGAAGGAAGAGCTGGGCCTCCTGCTGGGAGGTTTCAGCTCTTCTCCCTACAGAGGCAGGAATAGGTCCCCAGGCGCACCTGCCACTACTCCCCCAGGCCCACCCAGTTCCCCTGTCACAGCAAAAAGACAACTCAGGGCACCCCCTCCTCAGCCACCTGAGCAACTCCCTACCTTGATGCCGGGGAAGGTGATGGCCGAAGAGGCGTAGGAGCCGATCATGAGGGCCATGAAGGTGGAGCGCATGTTCCCAAACATGTTGGGCAACTGAGAGAGGAAAGCAGAGGGTGTGAGCAGGACACACCCCTCCCCGACACCCACCAGGGGCTCCCCTCTTTCAGTTCCACCTGAGCAAGCTGGGAGGCATTTATCTCTGCATTTCCCCCCAAGTCTACTGCAGGAGACAGCAGCTCCTAAAGACACCCCAAAAAACCCCAAGCAAAATCCACATGGGAAGCCATCCCTAGCGCTCTCACACATGCCCAAAGCACCAGACACATAAAACGCTTCCCAGAAGTGACATGGCAAAGAAGTCCTGTTGATGTTGTTTATACTCAGGGCTTTCCCAAGTGCATAGTGCATGGAGTCCCTTTCACTACGTCTTTTTGCCTCTGAATAACACTGATCTAGTCCAGCTCATGCTGCAGTGGACAACCTGAATGTGGGAGACAGAACAATGGGCCCTTGGGGTCAGGGCAGGTAAATGGCATCCTCCCCTGTTCCGGACAGCTCATCCCTACAAAAGGCCCCCAAAAGGTACTCCTTCACCCTCTCAGGGCCCCACATGTCCTGGCCCAGTTTCCATTTAACCAGGCTACGTCAGGGGAAGGATCAAGGAGATGAGGGTAGGATGGAGGGAGGGAGTACAGTATGCCTAGCACTCCCCTTAGTATAAGAACTGACTGAGTGGGCCAGCACCATGGTGCACCTGTGACACCAGCAGCCATAAGGGTGCTCATTTGGATCCCAGCTACTCCACTTCCAGTCCAGTTCCCCGCCAATGGCTTAGGGAACGCAGTGGAACATGGCCTAAGTGCTTGGATCTCTGCCACCCACGTGGGAGAGCTGAAAGAAGCTCCTGGCTATTAGGGTCAGCTGGAAGTGAACCAACAGATGGATGAGTCCTCTGTGTCTCTCCCCCTCCCTCTGTAACTCTACCTTTCAAAATAAATAAAGCCTTTAAAAAAACCCATGATGTTGATTGTCTTTTGTTTGGTTGGTTGGTTAAAGATTCATCCATTTTTATTGGAAAGGCAGATCATTTCCACAGAGAGGAGAGACAGAAAGATCTTCCGTCTGTTGGTTCTCTCCCCAAGTGGCCATAATAGCCACAGCTGAGACAATCCCGAAGCCAGGAGCCAGGAGCTTCTTCCAGGTCTCCCACAAAGGACCAGGGCCCAAGGTTTTGGGCCATCCTCTACTGCTTTCTCAGGCCATAAGCAGGGAGATGGATGGGAAGTGGAGCAGCCAGGACATGAGCCGGTGACCACACCAGATCCCAGTGCCTGCAAGGTGAGGATTCAGCCATTGAGCTGTTATGCCGGACCCAAATAAAGTTTCTTAAAAAGAGGGCTGATTGGCTCTTCTGCTCACTGACCTTGGCCAGGTCCTGGGGAAAAGGGAAAGTTAAGTCCTGAGGTCTGAGGTCCCTGTGTGACCTCTGGCCTCACCATCCTCCTATCAGTGGGAGGAAAATGAAACGCCACACAAAGGCTACATCTGCACCACAGAGTGCCAGCAGAACCAAGGCTCAGAAGAAGGACCTCAGCTCTGGGAAGAAAAGGCAGAGAATCGCCCATTTGGCCCCAGAGAGACCTGTGTATCTGGCACCCTGTATCTGCATGGCCCCCTTCCAAAGACACCAAGGAAGTGTGTGCCAGGATGAGACAACACCACCAGGCACCTAAGGGTGGTGCCAGCCACCACCGGCAGGGTAAAGCTGACACAGCTAACCTAGGTCAGATCCAGACCTGGGGGCTGGGAGCACAGTTTCAGCAGTGGACGACCTGGTCCTACCCTGTGCCCCAAGGGTGAGGCCGGCGGGGCGGGGCCGGCGCCGGGTCCTGCCATTGGCTGGAGATCACAGCCACCGTGATTACGGGGAGGAGCTGCCAGAGCCCCCGCGGGGCCAGCCCGGCCTGGGTGGCCAGGGCAGGGTCCGAGGTCAGGGCCCTCGGAGAGAAGAGATTTAAGGTTCTGGGCCAAGTTGCACAGCGTAGAGAAGGGGCGGGGAGGAAGGGATCGCTTCCTCCCAGAGAGCTGTGAAATGTTCCAGGATGGAATTAAAAGGCGACTCCTGGGGTGAGATGAAATTCAGCCAAAAACACCCAGTTTGGCCTTGAGGCAGACCTCGTCAGAGATAAACAACCCAAAGCTGGCCCATTCCCCATTCCCTCCCCAGCCCTTAACCCTTCCATTCTCCCCACATCCATAAATACACACACACACACACACACACACACACACACACAAAGAAGGAGTCAAAACTCTTGTGGGTCAAGCCAGGCCAGCATGGGGAGTGTCTTAGGGTTCAACTTCACACCCACACAGACACACACACACAGTCACCCTGTCCCCAGGGACGGCGTCATGATGTGGCAAACGCTGCACACACTGCCTCCCAGCCACCTGCACGTTGCCCAGCACTTGCAATGACTGACTCCATGGGGTTGCCTCTTGCCCCTGACCCCCCAAATGTACGGTCCAGGAAGGTAAAGCCGGGAAGACATGGTCAGTTCTGTTAGGGCTTGGCACACAGGCATGTGTGCACACACACACACACACATAGCTGCCACCTGCACAGTGTCACATCACTGCCCTTAATCTCGCTACACAGGCACCTCCCCCAGGCTTACTGACACTTCCAACAGCACCTTTTCTCCCGGTGCCCCTGCCTCCAGGCCAGGCTGGTCATACTCACGGTGAGCGAAGTGAACGTGAGGCAGATGCCACCAAAACCATTCAGGGACAGCGCCAGGAATATCAGCGGAGACAGGACTGGGAAGGAGAGGGGAATGAGAGCGTGGGGGGAGCTGGCGGGGGGCAAGCAGCTGCCACCCTAAAGCCACACACAACTCACCTTCAGGGTCCCGAGAGGCCAGGGCCATGAGGGTGCAGGATGCAGCGAAGCAAGCACTGTGTGAATACAGGGGGCTGTGAGTCACCCAGCCCCACCTCCCTCTGCCCTCCAGCACCCACAGCCCAGCCCCCTCACCTGCCAAGCAGCCGCAGGGGCCGGGGGCCGAAGCGGTCCATGAGGATGCCCAAGGGCAAGGTGGTGGCACTGAGCACAAAGGAGCCAATGGTGAAGCCGAGGTTGAGCATTTCATCCTGCCAGTCACAGCTGGGCCACCTGCTGGGCGGCTCACCCTGGCTGCTGTAGGCGATGGCAGTGGTGTTTGCAGCTGAGGAGGGGGGAGGGGGCTCAGCATGGGACAGCAGCCGGGCACCGGCTGTGTGTAAATCGCAGTGTTCTCATTTGCTGCCCATCAGGTGCTCTGGGGGTAGTCCAGGGTGATATTCAGGATGTAGGGCTCCATATACAGCACCAATCCTAATGTGACCCTGGGAAAGATGAACACACAAACACACACACACACACCCCCCGCACCCCACATACTCACACACACCGTATATTCACACAAGCACACATACATACTCTACCCACACACACCCTACATACTCACACATTCACATACCCCACCCACATACTCACACGTACATCACATAAACATCACACACTCACACACACTCACCCATCCCACCCACACACATACATATCACATACTCACACACTGTACCCCATATACTCACATACACACATACTCATACACACACCCCATCCCACATGCACACACACACACACAAACCTGAGGTCTCAACCAACTCAGAGGAGATCACAGCCATCCAGGTATTTCCCAAGTTATAATAATCACCCAATGTCAAAGCTTAGGGGGTTGTGGACCCCCAAAGGGAAGCATGCCCCGATCTAGTGGCAAAGCCAACCAGGGATGCCTAACAGATCTAACAAGAATCAGCTTGAGGCTTTCTCAATAAATGACACTCTAATATAACAATAATGGTCAATATTTATTGAGCACACAACTAGGTTTGGCTGCTATTTCAAGTCCTGGATATTCCACTTCCAGTACTGCTTCCTGCTCTCACACCTGGGGAAGCAGCAGAAGATGGCCCACTTGGGCCATCTGCACCTGCACCAGAGACCAGGATGAAGCTCTGGGCTCCCGCTTCTGCCTGGCCCAGTCGTGGCCACTGCAAGCATTTGAGGAGCAAACTGGCAAATGGAATACCTCTCTCTGTCACTACCTCTTTGTCACTCTGCCTCTCAAATTAACTAATTTTTTTTTAAAAAAAAAAAAACCATTTATTTTATTTGAGAGGCAGAATGACAGGGAAAGGAAAAGGCAGAGAGACAGAGAGAGAGCTCTTTCATCCACAGATCCACTCCTGACATGGCTGCAAGTGGCTAGAGCTGGACCAGGCCATAGCCAGGAACCTGGAACTCCATTGGACCTCTCATTTGCATGGCAAGGGGCCAATAACATGCAACATTCTATGCTATTTCCCCAGGCAACAGGTAGGTGGGGTGACTCAGAAGCTAAGCAGTTGGGATTCAAACTAGCATTCCTACAAGAGATGCTGGTGTCATTAGCAGTAGCCCAACTCACTGCACCACCACCCCAGGCCCCAGGGCCTTTTCTAAACAGTCACTGCAGCCCATGAGTCTGTTCATAAAGCCCATACTACAAGCACAGCCCAGTTATCATCACCTGCCTAGTCCCAACTGGCAATGGACTTGGCAGCCTCCCCATGAATTAAGACACTGTTCCTGCCCCGAAGTCTTTCAAATGACAATTGTTCCTACAGACACTCCCCCTTGCATGCAGTTAATTCACAACTACTTTGTGCCAGGTCTGTCCATACAAAATAGCATTTCATCCTTACCAACAAACATCAAAACAAAGTAGAATGGCTTCCAGCTGATAGATGCTGAGGCTCCAAGAAGCAGAACTCCTCAGGCCCCCGGGTCCCCCTGGGAGGGCTCAGAGCTGACCCCAATGGACTCTGCGAAGCATCCTGCAGTAGTTCACCTGGCGGGGCTGGTGCAGTAGCTCAACAAGCTCATCCTTCATCTATAAGCACCAGCACCCCATCTGGGCACCAGTTTGTGTTCTGGGTGCTCCATTTCCCATCTAGCTCCCTGTTGGTGGCCTGAGAAAGCAGTGGAAGATGAGTCAAGTCCTTGAGACCCTGCAGCCATGTGAGAGACCTGGAAGAGTCTCCTGGTCGCTGGCTTTGGGTCAGTTCATATCTGGTTCAGCTCAGGCCATTGCAGCCATGTAGGGAGTGAATCAGTAGAGGGAAGATCTTTCTCTCTGTCTCTCCTTCTCTGTGTAAACCTGCCTTTCAAATAACTGAGTCTCTAAAAAAGAAGGAGGAGGAGAAGCAGAAGAAGAAGAAGTGGAATAAATGAAAGAAGAAGGAGAAGAAGAAATTGTTCATTTGGAGAACTCATCCTTATGGTCAACTGCCAGCTTGCAGTTGGGACAAGCCAATGTGAGGCTAGCAGCCAGGAACACGGTGGGCACTTCACAGGCCCCCGCCTCTGGTTGGTCACTGGGCAGCATTGCCAAGGGCAGATTCGGTGCACCTGGGACGCACACTGTACAGGGTCCCAGTGCCTATCACCAGCGTTCCTAACCAAGCCATCCCTGTACCTGAAGCTTTCTTTGTTTAGCTTGAGACCCCTATCTGCAAGCAGAAGCGGGGAATGCCTGAGCCACAGGCTCCTTTGGAGACACAGAAACGAAGCTTAGCCCTGTGCCCAGCCCAGGGGAGATGACAAGAAGCTGGGGGCTGGGGAAGCAGAGGTGAAACAGAATGGAAGCCCTCAACTCCCAGAGAGCCAAGGTTAGATAACACAGAACTGCATGCAGGCGCAGTAGAGGGAGTCAGGTGCAGCAAAGAGAACCGCCCAAGCCACAGAGCCTGGAGGCCGGGGGGAGGGGCACAACAGCATCAGTCCTCCAAGGTGACAGTGACTCTTGACTTGAGCGATCTGAAGTGCATGGAACTGGCAGAAGATGAAGTGATCTGTATGTAAACATAAGAAAAGAGCATAAAGGACGGGCAGACAGGCGTGCTGGCCACCCAGAGAAGGAACCACCTTGGGTAATAGGGAGTTCCCCACCTGTGTCAGTTGCCAAGAAGGCTGGGACACGTGCTGGGCCACCTGCAGGAAGCGGTTAGTGGGGTTAGCCAACACAGCCTTTGGGGTTCACGCCAGCCCTGTAACTCAGGCATCTCTAAGCTCGTGCCCTGCACCGGTTGATCGTTTCTACACCTTCTGATTGGACCTTCTGCCAGCCAGCTCTGAGTTGGGACAGTAGATGAAACAAGAAGAAATGCAAAAGTGACTCAGACCGGGGCAGTAAAGCGATGACCAGCACAGACCCCACCAGTGTTTTGCGTGGCTGGCAGAGCTGATGGACTCCCTTAGTAAACTGAGCGGCAGTTGAGAGGCCAGCACTGTGGGGAGTGGTGCAGTGGGTTAAGTCGCCATTTGGAACATGGCATCCCTTGCTGTGAGCCGGTTCCAGTCCCGACTGCTTTGTTTACAGTTCAGCTCCCTGCTTATGTACCTGGGAAACGGGCAGGTGACAACACAAGTACTTGGGCCCCTGCCACTTGCCTGGGAAAGCCAGGCAGCGTCCCTGCCTCCTGGCTTCAGCCTGGACCAGCCCCAGCCATTGAGAGCCAGTGGAGGGAAGATCTCTCTTTATAACTCTGCCTTTCAAATAAAGTACATAAGTATTTTTAAAATGCCAATTCTAAGAATTGGTGATTATGTACAATATGTTTACTTGTTAATAAAGCATAATAAAGGGCCCAGTGCAATGGCCTAGTGGCTAAATCCTCGCCTTACAAGCGCAGGGATCCCAGGTGGGTGCCAGTTTGTGTCCCAGATGCTCCAGTTCCCATCCAGCACCCTGCTAGCGGGCTGGGGAAGCAGTCGAGGACGGCCCAAAGTCTTGGGACCCTGCACCCAGAAGAAATTCCTAGTTTGGATCAGCTCGGTTCTGGCAGTTGCAGCCATTATTGAAGTGAACCAGTACATGGAAGGTCTTTGTCTCTCCTCTCTATAAATCTGCCTTTCCAATAAAAAAACAAACAAATCTTTAGAATAAAAATCAACCAGTCGTGTTTAAAAAGGCTGGAAGGCCTGGCCGTCACTGCCACCGAAGAGGGGCCTCTCCGTCTCACTAGGGCCAGCCTTCACTGGGTTGCAGCAGCCCTCGCCTCCCAGACATCTGCCCTCTGACACCTGACCTGTGACACCCAATTACCACCCCCAGCCTGGCTCCAATTAGCACTGGAAACTGCCATCCCCTGAATCAAGACACTGTTCCTGCCCCGAAGTCTTTCAAATGACAGTTGTCCCTACAGACACTCCCCCTTGCGTGCAGTTAATTCACAACTACTTTGTGCCAGGCCTATCCATACAATATAGCATTTCATCCTTACCAACAAACATCAAAACAAAGTAGAATGGCCTCCAGTTGATAGACGCTGAGGCTCCAAGAAGCAGAACTCCTCAGGCCCCCGGGTCCCCCCGGCCCCCCATCCAGAGGCTCAACTTCAGTTAATGGACCCTCTAAACAAGCGCTTGCCACGCGAGGCCTTGTGGCCTGCACAGGTCAGCACGGGGTATGCCAGTGCTGGCCAGGCCACATGGCTCCTGCATTGGTGGCGAATTCAGCCCAGGGCACTGTTAATCTCTCAAGGTCAATGAATACCTTAGTTTATCTACCAGTCACATAGATCTCACCATCACAGGCTAGCTCCCGAGGCCTGAGCACTCAGCGATTGGAGAATGTGACACGTAGGTTGCCAAGATCCCGCACACCTGCTGCATGTTAATGACAACAGAAGGCGTCCTTAGCATCCACCTCCACACTGTGATGGACAAGTGAGGCCGAAAATGGGACAGGGAGAAAGTACAAAGGAAGAGTGACGGAGCTGAGCATCACAGATGGGGAAACTGGGCCTGATACAATGGCTCAGTAGCTGAGTCCTTGCTTGCATGCATCAGCATCCCATATAGGCAGTGGTTCGAGTCCTGCCTGCTCCGCTTCCCATCCAGCTCCCTGCTTGAGGCCTGGCAAAGCAGGCAAGGATGGCCCTAAACCTTGGGACCCTGCAGCCACATGGGAGACCTGGAAGAAGCTCCTGGCTTCAGATTGGTTCACCTTGCAATCACCTGGAGAGTGAAACCAGAGGATGAAAGATCTTTCTTTTTGTCTCACTTTCTCTTTGTGAATCTGCCTTCCCAATAAAAATAAACAAATCTTGGGCCTGGTGTGATAGCTTAGTGTCTAAAGTCCTCGCCTTGCATACACCAGGATCCCTTATGGGCACCAGTTCATATCCCAGCTGCTCCACTTTCCATCCACCTCCCTGCTTGTGGCCTGGGAAAGCAGGAGAGGACAACCCAAAACCTTGAGAATCCGCACCCGTGTGGGAGACCCAGAGGAAGCCCCTGGCTTCGGATTGGCTCAGCTCCAACCGTTGTGGTCACTTGAGGAGTGAACCAGTGGATGAAAGATCTTTCTCTCTGTCCCTTCTTCTCTCCATAAATCTGATCTGCCTTTTCAATAAAAACAAATAAATCCTTAATAAATAAATAAATTTTTTAAAAAAGGAAAGAAAGAAATCAGAGAAACTAACATTTTCCAATATGTGGCATCCACAGGCTATAGAGCGACACATTAGGTGGGTGCAGGCAGGTACAGTGAGGGGTTTGGAGATTTCATTGTTATTCTTTAACTTTGTAATAGAAGCATGCACACATGTATAAATATTTATCTATGTGTATATTAGAAACATCCATAGGTTTGAAGTATGTAATACAAAACCTGAGATTCCAAGGTTATTACATTTTAGAAAGAGACAAATTTCCTGTCTTTAAAAGTAAGCTGAGGGGCCCTAGCACGATAGCCTAGTGGCTAAATCCTCGCCCTACATCTGCCAGGATTCTATATGGTGCCAGCTCCTGTCCTGGCTGCTCCACTTCCCATCCAGCTCCCTGCTTGTGGCCTGGGAGAGCAGTGGAGGATGGCCCAAAGCCTTGGGACCCTGCCCCCAGGTGGGAGACCTGGAAGAAGCTCCTGGCTTCAGATCAACTCAGCTCTGGCCATTGTGACCACTTGGGGAATAAGCCAGTGAACAGAAGATCCTTCTATATCTCCTTCTTTATGTAAAATCTGACCTTCCAATAAAAATTAAAAAAAAAAATTTTTAAAGTAAATTGAGGGACCAGCATGTGGAGTAGAAGATTGAGCCTCCACCTGCTGTGCAGGCTTCCCATTTGGCACCAGTTTGAGTCCCGGCTGCTCCACTTCTGATCCATCTTCCTGCTAATGCACCTGGGAAAGTAGCAGGGGGTGCCACTCAAGTTCTTGGGCCCCTGCACCCATTTGAGAGAAGCTGCAAACTCTTGGCTTTCCAACCAGCCCGGCTCTGGCTGTCACGGTCGTATGGGGCGCAAACCAGTAGGTGGAAATCTCTCTCTGACTCTCCTTTTTTCTCTGAAACTCTGCCACCACATCCCATGCAAGGCCCTAGGTTCATTCCCAGCTCTGTTTCTGATTCCAGCTCTCTGCTCAGGCAGACCCTGGCAGGCAGCTGTGATGGCTCAGGCAGCTGGGTCCCCTGTCACCCGCCTGGATGAAGTTCCAGCCACCCAAGGCCCTCACAGGAGAGCTTTGCATGCCCAGTTCAACTTTTAATCAGCTCTCTCTCTCTCTCTTGTTTTTAAAGTCAGCAGCTGACTTTTATGCATTTTCATTTTAGTTGAAAGGCAGCAAAACCAAGAGAGATCTTGCTTCCTCTGGCTCATGTCTTAAAACCCATAATAGCTGGGGATGAGCCAAGCGAAGTTGGGTACTGGGAGTCTCTTCCAGGTGTCCCCTGTATGTGGCAGGAGCCATTATCCAAAGCCTTCAGGAAGTGGATGACCAAGAAGCTGGATGCAAAGCTGTAAAGCCATGATTCAAACCAAGCACTTGGGTGGGGAAGGTAAATCTTCCTTCTACTGATTTATTCCCTAAATGGCCATGACGGCCAGAGCTGAGTCGATCCGAAGTCGGGAGTTTCTTTCAAGTCGCCCACGTGGGTGCAGGGTCCTAAGGCTTTGGAGTCATCTTCCACTGCCTTCCTAGGCCACAAGCAGAGAGCTGGAAGGGAAGTGGAACAGCTAGGACATGAACCAGTGCTCATATGAGATCCCAGCATTTGCAAGATTATGATTTAGCCATTGAGCCATTGCACCAGGCCCATAGCTCCTGCTTCTGAAGCTACATGACAGTGGTCAAGTACTTAGCGTCTCTGTGCTTTAGGTTTCTCTTGTATAAAACAGAGTTGATAATAACAGTGTAACAGATTTGTTGTTATCATAACAAAGACCTGACTAACAAAAACTACAGGCTTAGGAACTGCAGAGTTTCTATGATTATGATTTCGTTTTTCTGTTTGTTTGTTTGCTTTGGCTTATTATTTGGTTATCCTGGATAACCAATAGAGTATAACGGATTGAACGCCCCTGCCTGAAATCTGAGTAGTAGGGCTCCTTTTTGCTGTGACATCCCAATAGCTAGGTCAGCACTCTACCCCCAGAGTACTGACATATGGCGAGAAAGAGAGCAAAAAGCACTGCCAGACGGAGCGTGTAGCTAGGAAATCTCAGAAAGCTAATACTGACAATTAAGTCAAGCTCCAATTGGTTGAGCTGTTTAAATATTTGTAAAATGACATCATTTGATGTCAACATCAAGGCTGTTTGGCGAGAAGGATAATGGGTCACTCTATATTACAGACTCAGGATCAGGGACCCAGAAAGGGCAAGCAACAACTTACCTGACATCACACATTAAAGGTCATTAAAGCAGTGTCCGGTACAGCCCCCTCCATCTGCAGCCTGAGACTGCCTCCTGTCACCCCCGTTTCCACAGCAGCCTTCTACAGAGGCAAGCGTGATGGCCTATTTACACAAGCGGCCCCTGAGACGGTAGGAAAGCAAAGTACCTCATTCAAACAAGCCAACCAGCCCTTAGCAGAGCTAGAGGCCATGTGACTGCCTCGGCCACATGCTCCAAGAACAGGAGCAGACATCTGCTCGTATCCCGAGTTCTCAGATCGCTGAGGGAAGCAGAGACCCATAAGACACAAAGCTCCAAGCAGCAAAACCCAGGCACTTTTGAGCAGGTAGCCTGACTGCGATAGACTAGGTCCCCCAATCAACTGTACAGTCACGGAAGTTACTGGAGACCTTTGAATGCAAGAAAAGTGGGAGGAAAGAGGCAAGCTGTACATAAGAGCACACAACTGGGGCTGGCGTTGTAGCATGGTGGATTAAACTGCCCGTGATGCCAGCATCACATGAGTGTAGGGTATAATCCCAACTACTCTGTTTCCCCTCCAGCCTCTTACTAATGTGCCTGGGCCAGCAGCAGAAGATGACCCAAGTACATGGACCCCTGACACCCATGCAGGAGACTTGGATGAAGATCCTGGCTCCTGGTTTCAGTCTGAGCCAGCCCTGGCCACTGCAGCTTTTTGGAGAGAAAACCAGCAGATGGAAGACTCCTTTCTCTATTATACTGTCTTTCAAATAGATAAAATCTCAAAGAAGGAAAAGGAATATGCAAGTATACTCACAGAAGAGGACCACTTTGGTTACCTTGGTGATTCCAAATGGCCAGATTCAGACACATCCACTCCCAGGCATCTCCAAACACCAAGTGGACGCCTCACACCATACGCAAAAATGGATCAGTTCAAAATGGATCAGGGAGAAGAAAATCCAAGTGCAAATCTCTGTAACCTTAGATTAAGCAACGATGTCAACATGATACCAGATACATGTGACAGAAGCAAAAAAAAATACACATTGGGCTTTGTCAACACCCAAAATTGCTGTGCACCAAAGAACAGCACAAAGAAGGTAAAGTCAATACAAGGGGAGAAACACCTTGCACAGCCTACCTCTGATAAGACTTTGTATCTAGAACAAAACGAACTCTTACAACTCAAGAGTAAAAGACAACTCAATTTTAAAATGGACAATAACAGCCAGCACCAGGTCTCCCCCATGGGTGGTGGGGAGTGTCTAACTGGGTCATCTCTTGCTGCTTCTCCAAGTGTATTTGCAAGCAGCTGGATCAGAAGTGGAGCAGTCGGGACCTGAATTGGTGCCCCTATGGGCTGTGGACCTTGAGCTTTACCAGCTACGCCAAGAGATCAGTCCCTCACATAAACAAATCTTTAAAAGTCAGAAAAGGCATGTTGGTATATGCTACAAGGGTGAACCTTACAACACTACACAAGTGACAGAAACCAGTCATAAAGGAATGTACACAAAACTGGGTGACATGCTGAGAACAGGCACATCACATTTTTAATTTTTATCATTGGCAAATCTATAACAGAAAGTAGACGAGTAATTGCCTACCCTTGAGAGGAAGGCAGAAACCGGGGGAGTAAAGCAGTGAGTAAGGAATTACTTTTGAGGATAAGGAAAATGTTCTAGAAGTGAATGCAATGACAGTGGTCCATGCTGGATATGTTAAAAACCACTGCATACTTTCAAAGAGTGACTTGTCAGATGTGAAAATTGTATCTTTCCTTTTTAATGTATTTTTTGAAAAAGATTTATTTATTTTTATTGGACAGGCGGATATAGAGAGGAGGAGAGACAGAGAAGAGGATCTTCCATCCGATGGTTCACTCCCCAAGCAGCTGCAATGGCTAGAGCCAAGGCAATCTGAAGCCAGGAGCCAGGAGCTCTTCCGGGTCTCCCACGTAGATGCAGGGACCCAAGGCTTTGGGCCGTCCTTGACTGCATTCCAGGCCACAGGCAGGGAGCTGGATGGGAAGCAGAGCTGCCGGGATTAGAACCGGCACCCACATGGGATCCTGGCGCGTTCAAGGCGAGGACTTTAGCCGCTACACCAGCGTGCTGGGCCTGGAAATTGTATCTTAATACAGGCGTTTTTCATATGTTGCAAAAGCACAAGCAGAGAGATAGATTTTCAAAAAGGAAGCAGAAGTTTTGGGACTGAAGGAAATGTCATATTTATTTATATTTATTTTTTCCCTACTTGAGCCAGACAGAGATGACACAGAGTGCTCCTGGGGGTGGGTGTTGGGGTACAGTGGGCTAAGCCACAGCTTGAGACACCTGCTTTCCAGATCAGAGTGCCTGGGATGGAATCCCATGTCTGCCTCAGCAGATGTGCACCCCGTGAGGCCTCAAGTACCTTGGCCTCTGCCACGCATGCAACATGCAGGACACTCGGATGGAGGCTAGTTCCTGCCCTGAGCCTGGCCCAATCCTGCCTGTTACGGCATTTTAGGGGGATGAACCAGTAGGGAAGATCTCACTCCCTGTCCATCTCTCTGCCTTTCAAGTACATGGGGAAACAACTTTTTTTAACAACAGGTGGAGAAGGCAGAAGTAGTTCCTGGGTGGAAAGGGGGACAGGGATCAGGGTCCCTGGGCAGCAAAGGGCAGTCCCCCACCCCACCAGTCCCTCATGACACCTGACTTCAAGAACACCTGGGTCTCAAATGACTCCCCTAAGTAGTCCTCCACTTGCTCTCTCAGCCTCCTTATCGCATCTCATCTCATCTCAGACCTCCTTCTGCAGGCCCACCTTGCCTTCCTAGGCCAGCTGCCAACTCCACCTCTTAAAGCGGGCCCATTTCCCTCTAATTGGACCCCAGGAGGTATGGGCACATTGCCATCCCTCTGTGCCACCTGCTGCTTACTTACAGATAAGCCTGGAAGGGGTGGGGCGGCCCCCAGATGGGAGTGTCCAAGGCTCGGAGCAGATACCAAGACCTCCTACCTGCAACCCTAAGGAATTCGGTTCCTTCCCACAGTCCAGCTGCAGCAGGTGCTGGGAGGCAAGTTGAAGACACCAGAAGGGCAGCCCCCCACCCCACCAGTCTTGGGATGCCCATATGACATGGGCTATCATTCATCCCATCCTGTATTGCGGTCCCAGGAGGCACCATGTTGAAGGAACTCACTGTCACCCAATGAAAGAAGCAGTGCACACTGGGATTCCTATCCAAACAGGACTTGTTTCCAAACTTGCTCCACAACTGGGAGGCTGAGGAAGTGGGAGAGAAGGAGGAAGAAGAGGGGAAAGAGGAAGGGGTAGGATGAGGAGTAGCAGGAGATGGAGAAAAAGGGGAAGGAAGAGAAGAGGGAGAGGGAGGGAGGATACAGAGGAAGGGTAAGGACGGGGAGAAGGGGGCAGAGGAGGAGGAGGAGAAAGAGGAGTTAAACTCCACCCCCACTGGCTCCTGGGACTCAGCGTGTCAGCACAGCCCTCTCTTTCCAGGAAAAGGGAGATACCCAGCCAGCCCCAACACCAGCAGCTGCAGATACCATGGGCTGGGCTGGGGCTCCTAGAGAGCACGCCCTCCTTCTGGGTCACTCCTGCCACGAGGCCAGGGTGATGAAAATGAGAAACAAAGACGCTCCACTAGGCCAGGCCTGGAGGAAATACGAGATTAACTCTAAGCAAGCGGGTGATTTGAAACCCCCGGACCCCTGAAGTTCAGAAAGCCGGGAGAGCAGGCTTTGCGCAGCCACTTGCCACCGCTGGCTGCTGGCTGCTGGCTGCTGGCCGGCCCTGTGCTCATTTAACCTAACAATAGCCCTGTTAGGAAGTCCCTCCTGCAGCCAGGCAGTCCTTCTCTTTCTCACAGTCCACATCCTGGAGACACTCCTAGGCTAAGGAAGTTGCTGACCCGGTCCAGGAGCCAAATATCCAGTAGGATACCTGGCATTCAGGGACCAGTGGAGGATAGCCCCTGTTCTAGCCGTCCTGTCCACCTGCCCTTCCCGTCGTCCACCTCCAGCCTGTGCTCCAGCCCACCTGGCCCCTTCTCAGGCATACCTTGGCACAGGCTAGAATAGAAGCCCTCCTTCTTGAGTATGATCAGCAGGGAGCCCCAGCCCAGCAGCACCGCGGAGAAGAAGAGGTTCTCCAGCACGGCGGTGCAGGCCATCCACCAGCGCCTCCGGTACGCCTGCTCCAGCGTGGGGGCCATGCTGGCCGCGAGTCTGCAGAGGAACAGAACGCTCAGCGAAGGGACCCCCAGCGGCCCCTGCGAAGGGTCCTGCAGCATGGCAGCTCCCCAGGCCCCTCGCTCCACGTTGCGAGGGGGCTCTCACGGAGCCCCATAGAGCCCCTGGCCAGCCAGGGCCGATGAGCTGGCTCCGCGCGCACTGGCAGTGCCAGGGGCGCACGCGGCGCTGGACTCCCGCCGGGCCACTATCAGAAACAAGGAAGGTCTTGTCTGCTGCGCGCAGCAGCTTCCTGGCTCGCTGCCGGCCTCTCCCACCGCAGCCAGCGCGCGCAAAGCGCGGCTCTCGGGGGACCAAACCGCGCTTCTCCAAGTCCCCCACAAGGGTCAGCAAGGGGGCAGCGAGCGCTCTAAAGCCACCCCCGGCCGCGCCAGTTAGGACCCCTTGGCAGTAGATAGAAGAAAGAGGAAGTGTGAGGCTACCCAAGACCCTCTCCTTCCTGTCGTTCCTCCAAATGCACTCCCTCCGCGGACGGGTGAGAGCGAGTCCTCCCACTTTGCACACAAGACGAGTCGGATCTCTCTACAGGCTCACGGGCCAAGCCAACAGCTGCCACGTGGAGGCCGACCAGAACCGGCAGGCGGGCCCTCCCGCGCCCTGCCGCTGCGCCCTCGGCTCGTTCGGCTCGCTTTGCGGAGCGCTAGGCACCACGCTGCACGGCTCCCAGCCCAAGGAGGGGGCTCGGGCTCTAGCAGGAAGTCCGGCGACGGCTGACTTTAAAAGGGCCGCAGCGCAGGACAGGCTGACTAGCGGGCAGCTGTGTTTACCAGAGGGAGGAAAGGAGGGGGCACTCCCCCCACCGCGGCCGCAGCAGCCACAGCGGGAGGAGACCGGCCGAGGGCAGTGTGGGGCGGGAGCGATCGCAGCGCGGGGAGACCTGGGCAGACAGAACAGGAGGTAGGCAAAAGTCACTGCTTTCTAACGGCCTGGGTCCCTCATCTGTGAAATGGGACTTTAGTCTCGGGCACTCCTGGAGGTTCCGTTAGAATTCTGACAAGTGTGGCTGGAAACCCAAACGCAGCCTAGGGAGCCCCAGAGAAAGGGTCTGAGCGGCGCGCCTGGAAAGAGTGCATTTTGTGTCGCGCGACCCGGTGACTCCAGCAACCGTCATTTTTTCTAGGAGGGTTTTGGGCAATCGGTGGCAGCCGGCCCGGAGGACTCTCCGCGGACGCGCCGATCCCCCAACGCACCGGCTGCTCACCTCCGATCAGGGGCAAACGCGCCTTCGACCCTCGCCGACGCCTGGCGGAGCGCAGTGCCGTGGCCGCGCGTCCACGCTCTCAGAGTCCCCGGGTCCTGCGGGTCCAGCCCTGAGGCGCACCGGCGCTGGGGTCTTCTCTGCCGACCAGTCCCAGAAGGCTCGGAGCTTCAGCCTCGTCTGAGCCCTCGGAACAAGTCCGCAGCTGGGAATCCGCTGGGCGCCACAGGTCCCCGACGCTGAGCATGAGCGAAATGATTTGTGGAACTGATCGCGGTATTTACTCGCGTCGCCAGCTGCGTCCAGAGGTGGAGGCGGGAACTCCCTTCTCTTCCCCTCCCCCGAGGTCGACTTTCACGCCCACGTGACTCTCCCGCCGGCCCCCAGGTCTCTCCCCAGCGCCTAACACCCTCGCCCCCAACAAGAACGTCAGGTAGCGCCCTCTGTGTCTTTGGTCCAAACAAAGAAGTACTCAGCTAGAGCCCAGACAGCGCGTTGCGGTCAGGCCTGGCTGGGGTTTTGAACTGAGAGGCTCGGAGTCGCGCTTTCCAAGGGAGGCAGAATGGCACCGGCCTCTTTGACTTGGGTTGAGGTTCCAGTCTCCCTGAAGCTGGACTGCCGGGGGCTGTCTTGGGCAACTGACTTTGCTGCTCTGGGCTTCTGTAGATTTGGGTCACAAGAGAATTTAGCTACCTGCCAGAGGGCTTAGAAATTGTGATGGGCCTCATCTGTAGGCAACTGCCTGGGTTGCCTTATACCCAAGCAAATGTGTCAGTGCTGGGAGAAAAGCAGCCAGCAGCTGGCGGGCATCCTGGGCCTGGTGAATGCCAAATCTGTGTTAACTTATACTGGTGTGCCAGCATAGTTGCTTTTTTTATATATAAGATATGCGGGGAAGGTGGGAAACACGGGGCCAGGATATGCCACCCTGGGCCCCAGGTAGGGTGGGATGGGGGCACTTCAGATTGCCCAGGTAAGGGGTCTGGGGACATATTGGAGTGGGAGCGGCTGAGGGCATGTTTGACACAGAAGGAATGGCTTCTGGGTCTTGCACGGACTGGACCACTGCACTTGTAGGTAGGTGAAGGAGCTGAGATCAGATGGTCTAGGGGTGTGCATGTGGGTGGGTACTGGGGGGCATATCTAAGTCAGGCCAAGGCACCTGCCCACGTGACAGACCTGGACTGAGCTAACTAACATCGCCAACCGCCCTCTGGTGCATGCAAAAGTTGGGGCTGGGGCATTCCTGGCTGTACTAGGCTGCAGCACCTGCCTGCGGGTGTCAAAGCAGGAAGTGGGTCATGTCAGGCTGGGCCACAGCACCCACCAGAACGCGAAAAACTGATTCTGGAGACAGATTCTGTAGGGGACTTGTGGGTTTGTTTCTGTGGGACTGTAGCACCCATGGTTTGAACACAGAGCACTTGTCAGTTAATGTGAGATACGGGGCTGGGGGCAGAACTGACCGAGGTACTGCATCCACCGATATGTGCACTGGCTAGTGTAGGCAGCAGACCGAACCTGACCCTGCACTGGCTGGTGCACACCAGATCAAGTCTGAGGTCACCACAGTCACCACAAGCGAAGCCTCTTAAGGAACTCTACAGTTAGACCACTGGACTCAGACCCCAGCCACAGGGAAAATCACCGGCTGTGTGGTCTGACCTTGGAGTGCAGTTCTGGGACTGGGCCTCCTCAGTTGCTGGTGCCTGGGCAGTAGACAACATGCCCAGATGCACACCAGGGACGTGACAGGCAGTTCATCTAGGCCAGCAGAGGATGTGGAATGACTTGTCAGAGGATGGAAAGCAGAACAGGTTGGACAATCTCCTGGCCAGGCTTTGCAGCAAGTGTTTGGGTCTATGGGTGCACGCTGAGGTGGACTTGGCCAGCCAATAGACCTTGGAAAGATTTTTCTCAACCCTGTTGCAACGAAGTCAACGCCATCTCAAAGCTATCAAAACTATTCAAATAACACCCCAGAACATTCTTCCCCGGAACATTCTTCCCCACATCAGGGTCTCTAAGCCACCATCAAATGACCATCCCGCATCCTCGGGTACTGATGTGGTTTGAGAGCAAGGAGCGGCCCTCTCCCCTCCTTCACTGTGAACACAGGAGGAAAAAACAAAAAACTGAAACATGTGTCCCACCCGCCTTCCTGAATACTTGATCCTCACGGTGTTAGTGTGAGGCCCACATGGGTATACATCCCTCTCAATGACATAAACGATATTGAAAAGAAAATTTTTAAATTAAAAAAAAATGGAATTGTGCTGTATGTGTCCAAGAGATGTCAGCTGGTGAAGCCCTGATGACCAGCGGCTTTGCAGGCACTTGCTGGTGGATTTCAGGTCAGTCAGTTGGCTCCCTAGGACTTCAGTTTGCTCTTCTAAAATAGAGAGGGGCGAGGCTATGTTGTGGTACAGCAGGTGAAGCCATCACTAGCAACTCAGAATCCCGGCTTTCCACTTACCATCCAACACCTGGGAAGGTAGTGGAAGATGACTCCAGTGCTTGGTCCCCTGCACACACCCAGGAGGCTCGCATGGGCTTCCAGGCTCCAACCTGGGCATTTCAGCAGGGAGCCAGTGGATAGAAGCTCTCTCTGACTCGCCCTCTGTAATTCTGCTTTTCAAATAAATCTTTTTTTTTTTTTTTTTTTTTTTAACTGGCAAGGCAAATTTACAAAGGGAAAAAGAAGAGAGACCAAGAGCTTCTGTCGACTGGTGCACTCCCCAAGTATCCACAACAGCCAGAACTGTGCTAATCCGAAGCCAGGAGCCTGGAGCCTCTTTCAGGATCTCCCACGCGGGTGCAGGGTCCCAAGGCTTTGGGCTGTCCTCGACTGCTTTGTCAGGCCACAAGCAGGGAATTAGAAGGGAAGTGGAGCAGCTGGGACATGAACGGGCACCCCATGGGATCCCAATACTTGCAAGGAGAGGATTTTACCATTGAGCCATTGCACCAGGCCCTCAAATAAATCTTTTAAAAATAAAATAAAGTGGAGAGGGAGTTGCTAAATCTTTTTTGAAATAAAATAAGATGGAGAGGGAGGTGATACTACCCAGACTGCAGTGTGGATTAATGACATGACAACACCTGTGGCACATTCCGATGTGGATTTAACACTATGTTCCAGGGATTTCTACCAAGCTCGTTGGAAACCTGACTAGAAAGCTCCAGCAAGGCCTTGGGCAAGGGGACCACACCTCAGCACCTACACCCCCCAAAACCCAGGGAGGAGCTCACATTCTCCGAGTTGCTGCTGGGCCCTCTCTGCTGCACCCTTCCCCCAAATTGTTACTACATCTTCAAGGCATCGTGGTCTTCTTTGAACTTCACAGCTTTCCCAGAAGAGGGAACCGTGGTGATAGGCGGCTGGACGCAGAGGGGGATGTCCACCTTTGAGTACTGCCCCTTCCATCCTCCAGGCTAGAGCAGAGGCTGAGCCACGGCAAATGCACGAGTTCTCTCCACAAAGCCGTATGTCAAACTTTGCTGGGTCTTCTCCTTCTTTCTCCTCCTTCTCCTCCTCCTCCTCCTCCTCTTCTTCTTCTTCTTCTCTTCCTCCTCCTCCATCTTCCTCTTCTTCTTTTTAAAGATTTATTTTTACTGGAAAGGCAGATTTATAGAGGGAAGGAGAGACAGAAAGATCCTCCACCCACTGGTTCACTCCCCAAGTGCGCACAACAATGGAGCTGAGCCAATCCAAAGCCAGGAGCCAGGAGCTTCTTCCTGGTCTCCCATGTGTATACAAGGTCCCACTCATTGGGCCATCCTCTGCTGCTTTCCCAGGCCAAAAGCAGGGAGCTGGATGGAAAGTGGAACTGGCACCCATATGGGATCTCGGCACTTGGAGGTGGAAGGTTAACCAATTGAGCCATTGCCCTGGGCCCCTGGAGGATTTATTTCTTAAAGTGTAGTCAGTAGTGGCTCCCGGGACTTCCAGATCAAGGTCAGGCTCCTAACATGATGCACAGTGGGCCCTGGAATAAAGGTTCTAGCCCAGGAAGGCCGTGTATCCCTTTGAAAACCTAATGACATCTTCAATCCCCTCTATGAAAATGCCTGTGTGTGAACATGAGCATTGGGGCTGGTACACTCTCCCTCTTGCCAGCCTCCCATCCCCTGGGAACTGTCAGCTCCCTAAAGGGAACAGTCACATCTACCACTCCATGCTTGCTGCAAATCCAGAACTTGGTGCCCAAGAGGCACTCAGCAAACACCTGTGCAGCCACATCAAGCCAGCTGGTCTCACACCTCCCTCGTCTTTGCACCTGCGGTTCCTGCTGGAGGAGGGACAGCTTCCTTCCTTGGTTTCTAGTTGTAGTTGTTCTCTGCAAGGTAGCTGACTCTGATCTCCTAAGCTGGACCTGGACCCTTACCCACAGTCTCCCCTCAAACACTGTGCTCACCTTGCTGGAAGCCTTCCCCCTCGTCTTGAACTGTCCATTCCCTTCCTTGCCCTGTTGCTCTGCCACACGCATGTCCACCATGAAGGAGAAATGTCCTGAGGAGCCACTACCTTGTGGGTCATCAGCATCCCATGGATCCCAGGACCTGGCAAGGAGGAAGCCTGTGGGAGACACTTGTTGGGGAGTGGAGCCGAAAAGTTAGTCCAGGGTCAGTTGGGAATGACCTGTGTTGAGGATTTCTGATGTTGTAAAAGCAGATAAGGAAAGATCCCTGGATTTTATTCTTCCTGTCCGACTCTCTCTTTTTGCAGAGACACAGATGTCCCCCCTGCTGGCTCACGCTTCAGGTGGCCAGAACAGCTAAGCTGCTGGAAGCTGGGACCTCAGGACTCCTCCAGATCTGCACAGGAGTGTCAGGAACTCAGTTACATGAGCCGTCACCACTGCCTCCCAGGGTTCCCGTGAACAGGAAGCTGGAGTCTGTGGCCAGAGCTACGTACTGAACCCAGCTACTCATGGGATTTGGACAGCCTCATTACTAGGTCAGACACCTACCTGTGGTTTTGTTTTCACCAACAGGATTGATATGGCTCGGTATGTTTCATAAGTAGAGGATGTGTGGAGAAGATGAGAAACCCCGAGACAGTTAGAAGGGAGGCCCGTGCTTTGGTGTAGCACGTTAAGCCACTGTCTGAAATGTTGGCATCCTATATGGGCACCAGTTCAATTCCTGGTTTATACACTTCTTCTTCTTCTTCTTCTTGTTAAAGATTTACTTCTTTTTATTGGAAAGACAGATCTGATTTATGTACAGAAGGAGAGACAGAGAGGAAGATCTTCCATCTGCTGGTTCACTCCCCCAAGTGGCTGCAACAGCCAGAACTAAGCTGATCCAAAGACGGGAGCCAGGAGCTTCTTCTGGGTCTCCCACGCGGGTGCAGGGTCCCAAGGCTTTGGGCTGTCCTCGACTGCTTTCCCAGGCCACAAGCAGGGAGCTGGATGGGAAGTGGAGCAGCCAGTGCCCATATGGGATCCTGGGTGTGCAAGGCGAGGACTTTAGCCACTAGGCTACCACATCGGGCCCAGCTTCTAGGCTTCCTGTTAATGTCCCTGGGAAGGCAGCACAAGATGGCCCTTCTACAGCCACGTGGGAGTCCCTGGTCAAGTCCAGTCCTGGCCGTGGCATTTGAGGAGTGACAGAACCAATGCCAGATCTCCCTGTCATTCCCTCTCTCTGTGTGTAACTCTGCCTTTCAAATGAAAAAGCAATTTTTTTAAGCAGTTAGAAGGCCACGTAGTCCCATAAAAATGGAGAGCGGGGAGGTTGGTGCAGTGCTTCAGATGCCAACTGGGTTGCCCACATCCTGTACCAGAGGACATGGGTTCAAGTCCCGGCTCCAGCCTGGCCCAGACCTGACTGTCGTGGGTATTTGGGGAGTGAACCAGTAGGTGGGGGTTTTCTCTCTCTCTTTCCCTCTCTCTGCCTTTCAAATAAATAAAATACAAAACAGATGGTAACTATTTTTTTTTTAATAGGGAATGTGCAGTGAAAGCCCTAAAGCACACTTGCGTATGAGAATCAGGATTAGTTAGGGTACAGTGGCTTGCAGTGCTGCTTGCAATGCCCACATCCATATGGGAGCGCCGACTGGAGTCCTGGCTCCAACTTCTTGATCCTGCGCTGGGAAGGCAGCAGAAGATGGCCCAAGTGTTCTGACTCCTGCCACCTGTGATGGCGTCCTGGCCTCTGGCTTTGGCCTGGCCTAGTCCTGTGTGCTGCTCCCATTTGGGGAGTGGACCAGCAGGTGGAAGATCTCTTTCTATCTTGCCCTACCTTTCAAATAAGTGAATCTTTAAAAATAATTAATTGATTAATTCAAAAGAGGGAAGGAAAGAAAAAAAAGAAAATTAAAAAAAGGAAAACCAAGATTTGTTAACCTCTCCCTCCCTCCCCTCCAAAAATAATCCCTTCCTAGAGTCTGTCCCCCTGACACCTCCCTGGCTGACAGCCTGATCAGACCAGATCCCTTGGGCTTCTGTGACCACAGTCTATTTCACAGCTTTGTGGACCAGAGCACTGGTTCAGGCTGGGTACAAACCCTGGCTCTGTCACTAATTACTTGTGTGAGTTTGCCCAAGTGACTTAATCTCCTAAGCCTCACTCTCTTTCTCTGTTGAGCACTGAAAAAAAAAAACAAAACCCTATCTGATGAAATTCTTTGTGCAAGAAAGCATTATTTCAGTTAAGCAAATACTTTTGTAAGTATTTGCATGAAGAACGTGCATAAAATGATGCTGCCACTTGGAAAACAATTTGCCAATTCCTCTAAGAGTGGAAGACGCTAAGTTGGCATTGCAGTTGGTCACGGAGGTCATCAGGTATCTACGTGAGAGAACCGAACACACCTGTCAACCACATGGTACGTGAATGTGCGGGGCCCCAAAGAGCAAACCAGAGGATTGCCCATCCACTGATCAGTGAAGAAACAAAATATGCTACCCGAGACAATGTATTCTTGTTGGGCTCCAAAAAGGAATTGAGTACTGATGCATACTGCAACATTTTCAGGTGAGTCCTAAAAACATGCTGTGGGAGAGAAGCCGGAAACCAAAGGCTAAGGCTCCGTGTTGCTTGAAGTGCTCAGGGACACAGCACACAAGCAGCTCCCAGAGAATGAGGCAGGAAGAAGGGCGGGTAACAAGGAATGGCTGAGGAATAATGAGGGTGAGGGGTTTCTTCGTGGGAAACACAAGTCTTGTGTAATCACATGGTGGTAATGCTTGCACAACCTTGTGAGTGTACTCAACTGAACCCTTTTAAAAAAGTGGATGTGACAATATGTCAATGATGACTTTAAAAAATCTTTTCGGGGCCACTGTTGTGGCAGCATCCCCATATCAGAGCCACAGTTCCACTCCTGGCTGCTCCGCTTCTGATCTAGCTCCTTTTAAAGATTTATTTATTTTTATTGCAAAGTCAGACATATGGAGAGGAGGAGAGATGTAGAAGAAGATCTTCCATCTGATGATTCACTCCCCAAGTGCCTGCAATGGCTGAAGCTGAGCCGGTCCAAAGCCAGGAGCCCAGAACCCACTCTGGGTACGCGGGGGCAGGGTCCCAAGTCTTTGGGCCATCTTTGACTGATCCAGCTTCTTTTAATGCACCTGGGAAACATGGGAAGATGGCTTAAGTGTGTGGGTCCCCGTCACCCGTGTGGGAGACCCCGATGGAGTTTCTGGCTCCTGGCTTCAGCATGATCCAGTCCTGGCCATTGTGACCATTTGAAGAATGAACCAGTAGATCTCTCTCTATTGATCTTTCAAACAAACAAATAAGATATCTGATAATAACCTATGCGTGTGTCAGGCACTAAGCATTCCTTGGTGAGTAAAACACAGATCCTGTATTCAGGGAGCCCCACATTGGTGGGAGAGACATGCTGAGTGCGTGTTCACTTCGCCACGGAGGAGAGGCGTGCAGAGGTATGAGGGCACACCCGGGAAGGGGCTGGTGCAGCCGGAGGAGCAGGCAGGCACTGGGATCTGAACCGGTAGGATTGATCAATGCCCAAGAGAAAGAAGGAACGCAACCGATTCCGCAGTAGGGTCGTGCCTGAAGCATCTAGGAGCTGACAAAGGCCGGTGTGAATGAAACATGAAGACAGAGAGGCACTGTGGTGCCAGGCTGCGGCCACAACGCAGGCAGAGCCAGGCTGTTCTGCTGACTCTTCCAAGCCCACGAGGAGAGCTCAGGCATCTCAGGTGGCCTTCCTCCTCCACAGCTGCCTAAGCCACAAAACCAATCTCATCCTGGACTTTGCTCCATGGCTCCCTCTCCACCTGCAGCCGGCCGGCACGCTGAAGCCCTTTGCGTCTGCATCCGTCCCCAGCCACTGCTAACTCCAAGACCAGCCCGGCAGCGCCTGCTCCAGCCTGAACTCCTTGTCTTTCCCATTGTAAACCTGCTCCTCTCTGATCCCCATATTGCAGACCTAATCAGGTCACTTGCCTTGAAAGGTGTCCCATTGCCCTTAGGGACACACACAAAAACAAACACAGCCCTGAGTCTCCTGCCATTTGCCTTGCTCCCCTCTGCCACCGCCATGGTGACCCCTACACATCCCTCAGCACCCCAAGGCTGTCCCTCTGCAAGGGCTTCCTGGACCTGGAACAATCCCTGTCCCGGCCTGGCTAATTAATCCTTCAGCTCTTGACTGAACAGTTGCTTCCTTTCGGCAGGTGCCCAACTCGGGAGCAAGTGCTTTTGCTGACAAAACCCATCACATTGCGGGTCTCCGTCGTCCATGGCCTCTGCCCACCTTAACACAGACGGCATCACCGACCACGGCCCTGCCTAAGTCCTACTCTCCCTCTCCAGATCTCCTCTATGCATTTCTGGAATGCAGCCCTCCCCAAGCATCCGGACTAGGGAGCAGCATTCCTTTGCACAGCCCCGTGGCTTCCAGAACATTTATCTCAACTGGGAAAGCATCTGGTTTTACCTGTTGCCCCCATCGGGTTTTCTCTTTGTTCCTCTTTCCCTCAAAAACAAAGTTTGTCACAAGTCTCCTCAGGTGGGACCACAAGTATGCTTAGGACACTTAAAACTGCGGGCAAAATTCTTTGTTGTCCCAGAGACAGTCCGGAATATTCATCAGGTTTTCAGAGAAGCTCAATACCTGGAGGAAGTGAAGAATCTTTCCCTCAGGGCTGGGGCTGTGGTGCAGCAAGCTAAGCTTCCACCTGCAGCACTGGCATTCCAGTTCAAGTCCTTGCTGTTTCAGTTCTGACGCAGCTCCCTGCCGAAGTACCTGGGAACACAGCAAGAAGATGGCATCCCGTATCAGTGCTGGTTCCAGCCACTGCTGCTCTAGTTCTGATCCAGCCCCCTGCTAATGTGTCTGGGAAAAAAAAAAAAATGAAAAATGGCTCACACGCTCATTTCCCTGCCGTCCATGTGGGAAACCCAAATGGAGTTCTGGGCTCCTGGCTTCCACCTGGCCTCGGCCCTGGCTCAAGTGGTCCCTGGGGACTGCATCACCAGGTGGAAGTTCTCCCTCCCTCTGCCTTTTAAATAAGTAAAAATGAACCTTTAAAAACACATAGATTTATTAAAAAAAAAAAACTGTAAACGCAGAAGGCTTGACTTTCCATTAACACTGCCAACACGGATCTGCACTATGCAAATCAAGTCGCAAACAAGCACAGATGTTTCTTTTATTCCCTGATATATCCTAGTTGCCTAGAACAGTGTCTGGCACATCATAGGTATAGGTAAAAAACGACCAGATAGTCCCAGGTGATGCCATAGTGGAAATCACTCGGCATCTATACTGTGTGATACATTCCTTCATAACCTCATCTGTTAAAATAACATTGACTGGGCCCGGCACAACAGCGCAGTGGTTAAAGTCCTTGCCTTGCACATGCCGGGGTCCCATATGGCGCCGGTTCTAATCCTGGTGGCCCTGCTTCCCATCCAGCTCCCTGCTTGTGGCCTGGGAAAGCAGTCGAGGGCGGCCCAAAGCCTTGGGACCCTGCACCTGTGTGGGAGACCAAGAACAGCTCCTAGCTCCTGGCTTCGGATCGGCTCAGCTCCAGCCATTGTGGCCACTTGGGAGAGTGAATCATCAGATGGAAGATCTTCCTCTCTGTCTCTCCTCCTCTCTATATATTTAACTTTCCAATAAAAATAAATAAATCTTAAAAAAATAATAATACCATTGACTAAACCAGTTAGAAACTTAAGGCAGTTCCTCTAGACAGGGGATTGGGCACAGCTTAGCTGGGCTCCTGCAGGCATTCAGGCTCACTCGCACGCTGAGTGGTGCCGTCCTCTCTGGCTGTGGGCTGGAGGCTGCCCTGGCTTCCTCATAGCCAGGCCTCTTGATCGAACAACTCACAACAACAGGGCAGCTGGATGCAGCAGAGCAAGCCAGGGAGACAAGGAAGAGAGCGGGAGGGAGAGGCAAGCCGAGAGAGTACAAGGGCATGAGAAAGAGAAATCAGCAAGAACACACTGCTTGACTCAGCCTTGGTGGTGGCACCCCAATGCTGCTGCGGCGGCCCTTGGAGGAGTGAGCACTCAAGAGAGAGCGCTTGTACAAGGGCACGAATCCCAGCCACAGGCTGGCACTGGTGACTCAGAGACTGCAGAGGCCACCTGCCACTGGCCATTTACCTGTTTTCCCAGACCGGCAGTGGCCAGTCCATCTGAACACCCTGGACAGAAGGCCCAGACCTCATCCTACAGGTGAGGACGTGGAGGGGAGATGTTAGCATTGGGAGGCGTGGTGGATGACAGATGTTGCCAGGGAGGACACGCCCTCACTGCTGAAGGAGGGGTAGGGGTGTGGCACAGCAGGTTAAACTGCCACTCGTGGGTTTGAGACCTGGCTACTTTACTTCTGATTTAGCTTCTTGTGAATGCGCATCCTGGGAGGCAGCCCATGATGGCCCAAGTAACCCGGGCAAACCCATAGCTCTGGGCCACTGAGTGGTGATGGGTTTCACGCACAGAAATAAGACAGACACAAGTCTAAAACCAATCGTGGAATAAATTGCCTCTGATGGTAGACACAGGTGAGTGAAACCTCGCAGTGCTGCCACGTGCATCATTAGCACCATGGGCAGATCTCTGGGATCTGAGCAAGCTGGCATCCTGCCTCTGCCACTTGCTTGCCGCGATCTTCGGCAAGTTACTAACATTGGGGAGCCTCGGCTTCCGTGTCTGAGAAGTGAGGCTAGTCACGTTGGCCTCAGGAGTTGTTAGGCGATTACCTGAAGCAATACGCTTGTGGCTATTAGCACGGAGCTTAGTGCACTGTAGTAATCCAATGAACCTGAGCTGTCTGCCCTCAGATCACCCTTCCTCTCCTCCCTGCCCCCGGGCCTTGTCTACCTGCCGTCTTCCACCACTATGTACCTGGTTGGCAGTAGAAGCCCCATGTGTGACTGTCACTGAAGGTGTAGCGAATCCTTTGAGTCTGATGTCCTTGGAAGACCCCAGGCCAGAGACGCGCTCATCAGGCCCCAGTGGAGTTGCACCTGCCCACTGCAAGCTTCGTCCCTCACCTCTGCCTCTTGCACTGGCTCTAAGTCTCTCCTAGGGTCCTGAGTGTCCCACACTTCCTGTTCTGTCACGGCTGGACTCTCCTCTCCCCACGGTCACCGCCCCGATGATGTGCTACTGGAGAGCTTCTGATGTCCGCTGTTGAACCGGAGAGCAGATGCGGTACCCGGTGGAATCCCTAAGACAAGAGAGGGATAAGCGTCAGTGGAACTGGCTGCAACAGCGTAGACCCGTGAGCAGACAGCGCCACCTGTTGGCCCAAATACGTACTGGAAAGGGCCTTCGCTGTCCTCGGAGACAGTGGTCTTGTTTTCCAGGGGTCCTCCCAGGGTTTCCACTCCACACAAAACCTAGCCATGAAAAGAACTCACGTAGCTCTGGATGTTATGTACGTTCTAAGTGCCTCCAATTTAATTTAACCAAATTCAATTTTCCCAACTACCCAATCAGGTACCTTTGACCATTTTGTGGATGGGATAGTTGAGGCACAAAGCAGGCCTCAATGCCTGGGATGGGTGGGAAGCTGGGTGGGGCTTCTCCCTTTATCTCCCCCCTTACCCCAGATACAGAAAAAAGAGAATGTGGAAACAATAGTCTGTCCCACTTTCCTGTAACCCTTGACTCTTTGTGCCCTAATCAACTATGTAATCAAAATAAAATAAAAATTTCAAAAAAAAAATTTTTAAAAGCAGGCCTCACTGAAGATTATGAGTCACACACAGGAGTCAGGCATGGGGTCACCTCACACGAGGTTTCTCTGGGGACCCTCCCAACTGAACCACTGGACTCAGAACTCTAACCACAGGAAAAATCGCAGATCTGTGGTCTGACTGTGGAGTGCCTGTGTTAGAACTGGGCCTCCTCAGGTGCTGGAGATGGTGCAGTGGATGGCATGCCCAGATGCACAAGGGGGGTATGGCAGTTCACAGGGGCCTGCAGAGGGCATTCAGTACCATAACAGGGGAGGGAGAGCAGAACACATTGGACAACTCTTCCAGCCAAGCTTTGCCAACAAGTAGCTGGGTGAATGGAGACTGTAAGGTGGACTGTGTCAGCCAATGGAGCTTGGAAGGATTTCCTCACCCTTGCAGTAACGAAATCAACAGTTCAGGCTATCGAAACCACTTGAGCAGAACTCTCGGAGCATGCTCCACCTTGGGGATCCTGGGGCGACATCAGGTTGCTGTGCCCCATTCTTGGGTACCGGGGCAGTTGGGATGCTGGGCACAGCTTCGCCCCTTTTCTACCCCCTTCCTCCAGATACAGGAAGAAAAAGAAAATTGGAAATCATGATCATTCACTTTCTCCTATTCTCGACCCTGCCCACCCTAATCAGTGGTCTTCAAGGGTTTGCATCCTTCTTAACTATGTAAACGTCACCAAAGATAAAGTTAAATGAAAAGTAAGCATAAAAGCTTTTCTTTTTCTTTTTTAAAAGATCCCAGTGAAGAAATAGCGTTGGAAACATAAGTCCAGGGGCCAGAGGCATGGCACAGCAGGTCAAACCACTGCCTGAGACGTCACTGGCACCCCACACAAGCTGCATGTTGAAGTCCGGGCAGCCTGACTCCCAATCCAGCTCCCAGCTCAATGCCTGAGACAGCATGGGAAGATGGCCCCAGTGTTTGGACCCCTGCCACCCGCGTGGGAGATGTTTCAGGTTCCTGGCCTCCCCAAATGGCTGGAGCTGAGCTGATCCAAACCAGGAGCCAGCTTCCTCTCTGCCATCCACGCAGTGCAAGGGCCCAAGGCGTTGAGCCATCCTCCACTGTTTTCCCAGGCCACTAGCATGGAGCTAAATCAGAAGTGGAGTATTTGGGATTAGAAGCAGTGCCCATAAGCGATACCAGCACTGCAGGTAGAGGATTAACATGCTTTGACACCACACCAGTACCAAGCCTTTCAACATTCACAAAAAGAAGGCACACTTAATACCCATCATTATGACGCACTCAGCCAAACACTGCACTGTTTCACAGCTGTGATCCCATTTAATGTTAACAGCCCTATAGTCACTGCCATTTCACAGATGAGAAAGCCAACGTCCCGGCAGGTGACATGTTTGGGGCCCCACAGTCCCAGGCTGCGCCAGGTGTAATCCCTGGCTCTCCCCAGCATGCAGCCCTATACGCCATGACACTCGGGATGTCCTCTGCTGGTGGAAGGCTGGAATGCCAAGCACAGGGCTTTGCTTTAATATACAAACGTGTACATACACATACACACACACACACACACACACACACACGCATAATCACAGCCATTGTCCAGGGTGACAAACACCCCTTCTCCGCCCAGGCCCGAGCTCTGCCACCCCTGGGGCCCCTGGAGGCTCTCCAGAGAGCCGAGGCCTGCTGGTCTTCACAGAGGGACACCCAGGAAGCCACTTTTATTAGACGCGTGGGAAGGGGCAGTCTGTCCCCCCGGGTGTGTCCGGGCTGCGGCCTCACACAGGCCCAGAGCTCTGCTGGACCCTCTTCATCAGCTCCTCGTCTTGCATGGACAGCTCTGTCAGCTTCTTGCCCATGCGCTCATGGATGTCCAGGTACTTGGAGACACAGCGGTCCAGGCACACAGACTCGCCCTTGGACAGCTCGGCTTCTTTGTAGTGGGGAGGCACGCACTTCCGGTGGCAGGCATTGGTCATCCTGGATGGAGGCACAGGTAGAGGGGCAGGTGAGATCAGCAGCAGCCTGTGGTGTCCCAGGAGGCCTCACCCTTCCACCCCTGCTACACTGCCTTCATCTCGCCCACGAGCACACACAAACCCTCCACCATCTGGGAGGGTCCCTGCAAGCAGGAACTGTCCCCGACCAACCAAACAGGACTCGATGGCTGGGCATGGCTACATACTAGGTGCTGTACCCGGATCCCGTCACCAGATTCTTACAATCATCCTGTCACGTGGCCCCAATATCATTCCCATTTTACAGGTGAGGAAATTAAGGTACAGAGAGGCTTACTGACTGGCTAAGGATCACAAGGAGCTAAAATATGAACCCAAATAGCTTGATTTCACTCATATTTCTTCTTCTAAAAAAATTACTTATTTTTATTGGAAAGGCAGATTTGGACCTGGCGCAATAGCCTAGCAGCTGAAATCCTTGCCCTGAAAACACAAGGATCCCATATGGGCTCTGGTTCTAATCCCGGTGGCTCCACTTTCCATCCAGCTCCCTGCTTGTGGCCTGGGAAAGCAGTCGAGGACGACCCGAAGCCTTGAGACCCTGAACCTGTGTGGCAGACCTGGAGGAAGTTCCTGGCTCCCGGCTTCAGATCAGCGCAGCACTGGCCATTGCTGTCACTTGGGGAGTAAATCAACGGATGGAAGATTTTCCTCTCTGTATATCTGACTTTCCAATAAAAATAAGTAAATCTTAAAAAAAAAAAAAAAAAAAAAAGCAGATTTTACAGAGAGAGGACAGAAGAAAGTCCTCCATAGCTGGTTCACGTCCAAAGGGCCACAAAGGCCGGAGCTAGGCCAATCCACAGCCATGGGCCAGAAGCTTCCTCCCAGTCTCCCACATGGGTGCAGGGTCCCAAGGCCTTGGGCTGTCCTTGACTGCCCTCCCTGGTCCTAAGCAGTGAGCCGGACTGGAAGTGGAGCAGCCAGGACATGAATCAGCACCCATATGGGATGCCGGTACCACAGGGTAGAGGATTAGCGCGCTACACCACCACACCAGCCCTCACAACTCATATTGCAAACTCGCTCTAGCAGCAAACATTTCACATAGCAGCTAAGACTGTGGCTGGGCAGCAGGTGTCTCCCGACCCAGTCCTGCTCACAGAGACGCCAGCAGGTAGCAGTGAGGGCTCAAGTAGTGATAGCAACCCATATGACAGGTCTGGACTGGGTTCCCAACTCCAGCCCGGCCTGCAGCATTTGGGGAGTGAGCGGGTGGGAATTCTCTCTCTCCATCTGTTTGTTTCTAAAAATAAATTTGGGGGAAAAAATCATCCAGAAGTAAATGAACCAATCATTAGAGTTTAAGCCAATAAAACAGGAGGCACCTGACTGATGTGCAGCACTTGGTGCTACGGGCTTTCGCAGCGGACACCCCACAGCCTCTGTGAGACTATCACTATGTCCATTTTGTTTTTTTTCACCTGAAAGGCAGAGTGAGAGAAGACAGACACAGAGCAAAAGAGACTGCTTCCATCTGCATGGGTACAACAGCCAGTGCTGGGCCAGGCTGCAGCCAGGAGCTAGAAACTCCACCCAGGGCTCCCAATCACATGGACTTCAGCAGAGAGCTGGACCGGGAAAGGAGGAGCTGGGACTAGAAGTGGTGGTCCAACATGGGATGCCTACGTCCCAGGTAGCAATTTAATGTGCTGTGCCACGACAGTGCCACCTTCAGCCATTTTCTAGATGAGGAAATCAACTGTTAAACAGTCCGAGTAATTTACCCCAGGCTACCCGGCTGGGCAGCAGTGGAGCCAGGATTTGTCTCTAGACATGCCACACAATTGTGCGAGGACCTTCGGAGCTGGACTGAGGCGCCAGTCCCGACGTGGCTTCGGAGCGACTTACCACTTACTAACCTCAATGTCCTCATCCTCAGCTAGACTAACGGTAGTCCGCTGCACTATTTTTGAAGAGTGAACACAAAGATTCGGCACATAAAACGCTAGTGCCGGAGTAAAAATGTAGAAACAGGACCACCACGGTAGTAGTGTGGGTCAAGCTGCTCTCTGCACAGAGCTCCCTGCCAAGGAACCTGGAAAAGAAGACCCAAGCGCTTGTGTCCCTGGACGGAGTCCCCGTCCAGCCTGGCCCAGTACTGGCTGTTGCCAGATCTCCCTTTCTGTCTCTCCCTCTAACTCTACCCTTCAAGTAGATAAATGCATATTTTTGGGAAAAGAAAAAAAATGTAGAAATGGATTACAAAGCAAATGTTCAACTGTTCTTGGAAACAGCCTCTTGCCGTGGGGCGTCCTCATGGGCAGCACTCAGACATCACTGCTTGGGGGCCTGGCACTGTGGCACAGCAAGTTAGGCTACTGCCTGCAATGGCAGTATCCCACGGAGGCGCTGGTTCAAGTCCCAGGTATTCTACTTCCCATCCAGCTTCCTGTTAATACACCTGGGAAAGCAGTAGAGGATGACCCAAAAACCTGGGCCCAAACCCAAGAGATCTGGAGAGAAGCTCCTGGTTCTGGCATGGTCCAGCCTTGGCCATAATGGCCATTTGGGGAATAAATCAGTGGATGGAAGATCTCACGTTCACTCTTTCTCTCTCTCTCCTTTCAAATAAATAAGCAAATAAATCTTTATTTAAAAAAAGAATGGGCCTGGTGGTGTGGCCTAGCAGCTAAAGTCCTCACCTTGAACGCACCAGGATCCCATATGGGCGCCGCTTCTAATTCTGGCTGCTCCACTTCCCATCCAGCTCCCTACTTGTGGCCTGGGAAAGCAGTCGAGGACGGCCCAAAGCTTTGGGACCCTGCACCCCCATGGGAGACCCAGAAGAGGTTCCTGGTCCCCGGTTTCGGATCAGCGCAGCACCTGCCATTGCACTCACTTGGGGAGTGAATCATCAGATGCAAGATCTTCCTCTCTGTCTCTCCTCCTCTCTGTATATCTGACTTTGTAATAAAATAAATAAATCTTCAAAAAAAAAAAGAATGGGCCCGGCGGCGTGGCCTAGCGGCTAAAGTCCTCGCCTTGAAAGCCCCAGGATCCCATATGGGCGCCGGTTCTAATCCCGGCAGCTCCACTTCCCATCCAGCTCCCTGCTTGTGGCCTGGGAAAGCAGGAGAGGACGGCCCAAAGCCTTGGGACACTGCACCTGCGTGGGAGACCCGGAAGAGGTTCCAGGGTCCCGGCTTCGGATCGGTGCACACCGGCCGTTGCAGCTCACTTGGGGAGTGAATCATCGGATGGAAGATCTTCCTCTCTGTCTCTCCTCCTCTGTGTATATCTGGCTGTAATAAAATGAATAAATCTTTAAAAAAAAAAAAAAAAAAAGAAAAAAAAGAAGTCGTAACTATTTGGGATGACAGTACACCATGGCTTACGCTGGAATGTTTGGGTTTATCCGGGTCTGCTCTCAGTTCCAGCTTCCTGCTACCATGTACCCTGGGAGGCAGGAGACAGCTCAAGTGGGGAACCCCAACTTTTCCTGGCTACTTGCTTCATTCCAGCCCCACTCCTGATACGGGCATCTTGGGGAACGAAACAGTAGGTGGGAACTATCTCTTCTATAATAGAATAAACATTTTACTTTATTGTACTTGAAGAACTATTTATTTTGGCAGATTTACAGAGAGGAGAGACAAAGATCTTCCATCTGCTGGTTCACTTCCCAAATGACCGCAATGGCTGGAACTGAGCCAATCCAAAGCCAGCATCCAGGAGCTTCTTCTGGCTCTCCCACATGGGTGCAGGTTCCCTTTGGGCTGTCCTTGACTGCCTTCCCAGGCCACAAGCAGGGAGCTGGAAGGGAGTGGAGCAGTCGGGATCCATATAGGGTGCCCATATGCGATGCCTGCACTTACAAGGTGAGGATTTAGTCATTGAGTCATTGTGCCAGGCCCAGAACTAACATTTTTTTTTCATTTTTTAAACTTTTTTTTTAAATTAATTCCATGGCATTATGTAACACAGTTTTAGAACTAACATTTTTTTTAAAATGTCATTTTAAAAAAAGGAAGCCGAGAGGAGTTTGGTATAGTGGCTGCAACAACCACATCTATCCTGGGGTGTCTGGGTGAGTTTTGACTCCACATTCCAGCTGCCTGCTATGCTACACCCCGGGGAGCAGCAGCGGGCTGGAATGGCCACCAGCAAAGGGACCCTGGATCGAGTGTCCAGCTGCAGCAGGTGCACACACTGCTTCCCTCTGCCTTTCAAAAAAGAAAAAGAAAAAAAAATGCCTGCCCGTCCTAGAGACCCCCTTTGCCCGTCGGCACCGAGGGACGCATTTGTCAAAGTCCTCTCCCTCTGCCCTCGTCCCCGCCTCTGCCCACCTGTTGTACATATCGGCCATCATCTCCACCTCCAGCTCCGCGGCCAGCTGCTGGGCTCTGAGCGGATCCATCTCGGCCCGGCCTGCTGGGGGACAGACATCTCCGTGAGCACCCACCCCGGGCCCGTCACACAGCTGCACCGTCCCGTTCCGCGCAGGCGGACACTGAGCTCCAAGCCCAAGGAGACACGGCACGTCAGCCCCAGGAAAGCGAGGCTCCAGTGCGTCCAGGACAAGACCGCCAGAGCCCGGGCCGGGACGTGACCCCTGAACCTCCCTCTCCCCGGGATCGCGATCACACGGAGAGCCGACGGGCCGGCCAGGGCGACGTCAGGGTTCCCCCGGGGGTCACCACGGCGACCCCGCCGCCCCCAGACACTTACCGGGCGCCCAGGTGAACCAGAGCGGAAGCACGTGGGCGCTGCCGGGACGGAAGTCCCGCCTCTGCCTCGATCCGAAACGAAACTTCCAGGAGGCGGTACCGGGAGATCGGCTACCATAGAGAGGGTGGGGCCGAAGGCTAGAGGAGACTCCAAACTGCCATAGAGGCTTGGGTAGGCGCAGAGCGGCCGCAGTCTTTCCGGGTGTGTCAGAGAGTTTATTTGGAATAGAAAGGGGCATAAAGCCGAGAAACTTCAGGGCCCTGGTCGGAGAGGCGAGGGAAAGCGGCGGGTATCAGTTGTCGAACGTTAAAACCATCCAGGAGAGGGGAAAAAATCTTAATATCCTTTAAATCACAGTGTCTGGTTTTAGGACGCAGGCATAAGTAAACCTCAACTACTTCGGGGATGCTTATGTGCCAGTAACTTGGCGAACCGCGCGGGACATTGTGCGACGACCGATCCTGTATGTTGCAAATTCAGCCGGACAAGGCGGCTGTTGTCGAAAGATGATGGAACCTATAGGACGTTATAGTCGACGTCTATGAGACGCCCTGACCGGGAAAGAGATGGAGAGCAGAGATTTGGGAATCTCCAGAGCTGCTACCGTGCATGGACTGAACGAGTCAGGACACCCGTAACCTGTTGTAAGGATTTAGGTGCCCTCCCCTCCAAAAGAGAAATACAGGGTACTAAGGAGGGGCTGTGGGAAAGTGGACGTGGAAGGTGGAATTTTTCCATAACATGCAGCTGTTCAAAAAAAAAAAATCAAAATAATCTTTGAATTCAATTTCCCATGAACTCTTTAAAGAACCCTTGTAACTTTTTTCTTTTCTTTTTTTTTAAGATTTATTTATTTTTCATTACAAAGTCAGATATACAGAGAGGAAAATCTTCCATCCGTTGATTTACTCCCCAAGAGACCGCCAGTGCTGCGCCAATCCAAAGCCAGGAACCAGGAACCTCTTCCTGGTCTCCCACGCAGGTGCAGGGTCCCAAGGCTTCGGGTTGTCCTCAACTGCTTTCCCAGGCCACAAGCAGGGAGCTGGATGGAAAGTGGAGCTGCCGGGATTAGAACTGGCATCCATATGGGATCCTGGTGCATTCAAGGCAGGACTTCAGTTGCTCGGCTATCGTGCTAGGCCACGGCGCTGTGCCCATCTTGTTTTCTTTGTATTCTGGTCTTCTTGGGTATGGGGTATGTTTCTTGGTGTAAAGCTGCATCAGCCCTCCGGGATGCGGGACTGGTTGAGTTAGCTTATACCAGCCAACACACGCACTGGTGGATGTAGCTGCCTAGTCAGTTCTGCCCCAGTTCCACAGCTCACATGCGTGGGTGGAAGGGACCCGACTACGTGAGCCATCATTAGCAGGCAGCTGGACCAGAAGCCGCGCAGGAGGGACCTGACCTGGAATGTCAATGTGGGATGTGAGTATGCCTGCCAATAGCTCAGCTGGTTGTGCCACAGCATGTACTCTTGTTCTTTGAACCAGTTGTGGCATCTGCCTGGTTCTACCACTAATTAATGAAGTAAATACATCTTTTGACATGTGTTCATTTTATAAGAAAATACGGTGAACATAGTATGGAAGATTGTATAACTGCAAGAGAAAAGGTGATGGTTCTTACAAGAGGAATCTGCCCGCTCCCTAAATGTAATGAGAGACTGTATGATGTATTTTTTTAATTAGCTACTTAAAAGAGTTACAGATCTGCTGATCCACTCTCCAATGGCCATAACAGGAGTCTGGAACCCCTACCCAGGGCTCCCACACGGGAAGCAGAGGCCAGAGCATTCAGGCCATCGGCTGCTGCTTTCCCAGGCCCATCAGCGGGGTGCTGCATCAGAAGTGCAGCAGCTGGGACTTAAACCAGTGCTGATATGGAACATAAGTGTGTTGAAGGCGGCAGCTTAATCGGCTGTGCTACAACACCAGCCCCTCCCTGTGTGGTGCCCTGTAAATAGCACTCTCACGATGATAAAATATACAGGTAGAGGAGGTGTGAGTGGCTGTCCCGGGGTAGGCTGAAGCAGCAAGGCAGTACAGCTGTAAAATGCAGGCCAAGGAAACCCACCGTGGGGATGGAATGGCTCTTTATGCTGGTTCCCTAGGATTCAGACCAACAGTCTATACACTTCATGGCTTTATGAACCCTCCGTCTCTCCCTCTCTGTAACTCTGCCTTTCAAATAAAATCATACTTTTTTTTTAAAATGAAAAGATAATATATGTAAAACACCTAGTCCATGATAAGTGTTCAATGAAACCAAGTAAGTTTTAAAAATTTATTTTTATTTGAAAGATGGGAGTTATATGCCGGAATCCAGCTCCAGCCGAGTTCGGAATTCGAGAAGGGTGCGTGGATGAGGCGCAGAGAAAATAGACGGACCACTAGAATTCCATGATCTTAATGGACAGTGCAGGAAAGCTGTCCGCTTTATTTATACAGAAACAGTCAAACTCTGGCTCAGACATGGTCAAGTGGGTGTTTCTAAGGATAATCCTGCCATTTAAAAACAATAGAAGTTCCTACTACAATTCTTGTTCTACAACTGAATCTTGTATCACAAAGAACAGGAGAACCTAAAGATCAAGGAAAGAATGAAGTCCTAAATACAGATCCCATGATTAGCATAAGGCCAATGGGGACAGCCAAGACAGTATGAATAATAGAAGGCCCTTTTGCAAGATGTTATTATTGACATTAATCTCCAAGCTCACATTGAGTAAGAAAGCCAACTCCACAGTAGCAAACAATGCCTGAATAGATTAGAATTTTTCCGCAGGGTGGTCCGGTGCCCATGCAAAGGAAGGTGGAGCTGCATTCTGGTGGTTGTAGAAGCACCTGCCTGGCCCTGCCAAACAGCGGGAAGCTCCTCACGGCCCTGCCTGCAATGGAACAATACTCTTCACACCTTCTTGTCACCCCACATCCACTGCATGGACCCCAGCAGTTCTAGAGCGAAGGTGAAACAGATGGAGAGAGATTTCATCCACTGCTTCACTTCCCAAATGGCTGTAATGGCTGGAGCTGAGCCAATCCAAAGCCAGGAGCCAGGAGCTTCTTCTGAGTCTCTCACATGGGTGTAGGGCCCAGGCCATAAGCAGGCCATAAGCAGGGTGCTGGATTGGAAATGGAGCAATCAGGACAAGAAGTGCTTTTATAGGAAGCCAGCACCGCAGGCTGAAGCTTAGCCTAGCATCCTGCAGTGCTGGCCCCTCTCTGTGTATTTGTCACTCAGTGTATCAACCTCAGCCTCGCAGGAAACGATGCAGGGGTGTGCTCAGGCCCTCCTCCTGTGGACTCCGGCCACTGCTGCAGAGAAGACAAAGACAGGAATCTCCCCTGGACTTCCCAGAGATGAGCAGGGGGTGCAAAGCTAAGGATAGACCGTCCTGAGCTCTGCTATTAGTGAAGGGAAAGCTGGCCCAGGCTTTGTCACTTCCTCCCTAGCACTGCCCCTCCCACTCACTCCTCACCTCCACTGCTGTGACACTCTTGCCTAAGCCACCACATCTTGTCCCTGGGTTATCTGGTTAATTCCCTGCCTGCTCTCCTCGCTCCTGTCCATGCTTCCCCTTCAGTCAGCCAGAGATGTCGTCCACAGCTGAAGTTAGGTGATGTCACTTGACCATGAGACACCCCAATGGCTTCCCATCACAGAGCAGGAGCCAGAGTCCACCCAGGGATGGGAGGCCCTGCGTGATCGCTCTCCAACTCTTGTCCTGCACCATTGCTCTGCCTTGCTGCTCTTCACCTGGCAGCTACACACTTCTCTCTCTCACTCTCCTGGTCTTTGCTGCAGTCTGGCCTCCTAATTTCTAGCTGTTTACTGATTTCCTACGGAGAGAGTTCCATGCACCTGTTCACTCCCCAGATGCCTGCAACAGCAATCCCGATGCTTCTGGGAACCCCCGCCCCTCCAGTGTCCAGCTCCCTGCTACTACACATCCTGGGAGGCAGCAGGTGATGGCCACGTGAGAAGCCTGGGCTAAATGCCTGACTCCAAGATTCAGCCTGGCCCAGCCCTAGCCATTTGCTGGCTTTCAGGCAGCGAGCCAGTGGATCGAAGATCTCCCTCTCTCTTTCTGATTCTCAAATATACATTTCATTTTTTTTTTCAAAGCCAGAGATACATGTGAAGGAATTCATTTTTCGCATGCCCCAAAAACCTCCAGATGTGTTAAGGGGACACAATACCACAGAGGCAGCCCGCTGCTCTTAATATTGGGCCATTTTACCATTGATATCTTGCAAAGACCTGCTTGCAAAGATTCCAAGCGTAGGGACCCCCAATTTCTTATTTTACATTTCTACTGATTAATTAGTTCATTCCAGCCAGACTTACTAAGCACTAACTCTGAACCAAAGGATTTGCTAGATCCTGGGCATCCGGGCCTGAGTGTAGATTAAGGTCTCTGTTTTCACAGGAGTTGGTGAGAGAGACAGGTAAGAGGATCTGACGGGCAGTCTGCATTGTGGAGATGGGTTGGGGGCCTACGCCATGGCGTAGCATCTAAAACCATCACCTGTGGCATCGGCACCTCTATGGGCACCCGATTCGAGTCTTAGCTGCTCCATTTCCCATCCAGCTCCCTGCTGTGGCCTGAAAAAGCAGCAGAGGATGGCCTAAGGTCTTAGACCCATGCACCCAAATGGGGGACTCAGAAGAAGCTCCTGGCTCCTGGCTTCAGCCATTGCGACTACTTGAAGAATGAATTAGCAAGTGGAAGATCTCTTTCTCCCTCGGTAGCTCTGCCTTTTAACATATTAAATACCTCTTAAGAAAGAAGATAACAGGCTGGGGTGTTGGAGAGGGTAGAAGGTCCTGGGAGACCTCTTAGAGGAGTTGGCATTGGAGCTGAGTCCAGGAGAACGTGAAGGACACAGGCCGCCACAGAGCCAAAGGGACAGCCAGTGCTTGAGCTGCAGAGGGTATGATGTTTTCAGGGTCAGCAAGGGAACTGGTATGGCTGGGAGTGTTGCAAGCTTCCTAAGCAGTCAGGGCCTCTTTCTCTCAGTGTTGGTGCCGTTCATTGGTGGCAGGGCACAGAGCAGGGATAACACTTTGTTTCATTTGCTTTTCTGAGCAAAACTTCAATGTAGTACAAAACACCTTGGCATCTTGGCAGGACACCGGTCCCAGTCACTTCAGGTCAAAATAGAGTTGAGGAGCTTTGTGTTTTCTGGACTCTGAGTCTGGGAATTGTTCTGCTTGCCCCAGCCGCGTCCCTTCCCCCTCCAGTTCTCTTCATTTGGTGGCAGCCCTGAGACACCGCAGGGGGCAGCTGCAAGGGTCGGTCACCCCCTCCTTACCCACCCACACTCCCCCGCGAGCAGCTGCTTTGTCTGAGGATGAGTAAAAGGACTCGTGGAGCCGGGAGAGGTGCAGAGCGAGGGAACACGGAAGGCCGAGCCCAGGCTCCAGAGGGCACAGAGGCCAGAGAGCTGGAGACCAGACTCCACGTGGGTCCTGCAGCCAGTTACCAGGGTCCTCAGGGCTGAGAGAACCGGGAAGAAAGATGACCAGGGGATGGATGCGAACAGCAGCCAGGCTCAAGGTGGCAGGAGTGCAGGGTGATTGAAAGGTGCCACCTGTCAGATATTCATAGGAAACTTGAGACTCCCTCTGCAGGGTAAAGTGTTGTACCAACCGCGTGGTAAACAATGCTCTTCAGGCGGCCTGGTCTCGGCGAGTGGGGGAGGGGAAGAGGGAAGGAGGGGGAGGCGGGACCCAAGACTGGGGGCTAGAGGCTCTGGGGCTTAAAGGCGGTGAGGAGTGAGCTGTTCTAGAGGAAGACTGCTCCCAAGTCCCAGCCAGAGGCCCCGCAGGTAGGAGCCGCCCTGGGCCCCTTGCTAAGTGTGCGCTCCCCATCTGCCAACCCCAACTCCAAGGCTTCCAAGAGCCTGAGCTTCCAAGGACAACCCCACCATTAGGAGGATCCTGGGCTTCTCTCTGCTTCTCTCTCCACCTCTGAATCGCTTGAGACACCAGGGGTTGAGGCAGGGAGATTCAGCTCTGAGATCACCCACAGAGTGACCTGCAGGTAGCCACCCACGAGGACTTCACAAGGGGAAAGGGGACCCGGTGCAGGGGGTGGTGTCTGGCCAGGCCAGTGGAGTTGGGAGACAGACCGGAGCAGTGTCCCCGGTCGGGACTGGGGAAGATGGGAAGCTTCAGAATCCCTGGAAGAGGGCAAGCCTAGGTGGCTGCTGGGGGTGAGACATTAACAGAACCACCAAGGCTGGCAATTTGGAACAGGGGAGCCGGATGTTTTAATTTCCCTCCCTTGGTGCCAAGAGGAACAGGAAGAAGCCCGAGGGAGCTGTCTGCAGTGCTGCCTTGGCCACGAGCAGCAGTGATATGGAGGGCTTCCTGAGAAGGGAGGCCGAGAGTAAGGCAGGAAGGAGGCCAGGGGACTTCCACGAGGAGGATGTAGAGTAGGAACAGAGGAACACCTGCCCCCCACCCCCGATCCCGGCTGCCCTTCCCTGGCCTGGGCCTCCCAAAGGGACAGCAGACCGCTCATAGCAGCATCTTGGTGTGGGCCCTGGACTCGTGTGGTTCACCATTTAATGGTCCTGTGACTTTAGTTAAAGGACCTCAACTCCTTAATCTGAAAAATGGGGCCGAGGACCTCTCTTGGGAGGGGTCGTGGTGAGGAGCCGTGGAGGTAAGACAAGGATGTGGGGAGAAATGTGGAGCCGTGAATGCCGAGGAGGAGGTGGGGAGTGTGTGTGTGTGTGTGTATGTGTGTGTGTGTGTGGCAGGGGTGTGATCCTGGCGGCTCAGCCTTAGCTGCTTCACTCCTCCATTTATGACAAGCCCAGAGGGTAGTAAGTTGAAGTGAGGCGCACACAAGATGGTGGCGGTGTGTGTGTCTGTGTGTGTGTGTATGTGTGTACACCCACATGCACCTGCCCTGCCCCTCCACCACCTTTGTGTGTGGCGGATAGACGGGAAGAGGGTTAGGGCACCCAGCTATGTCTCAGCTGGACACTAGCCCCTGGGAGGTATAAAAAGAGCCTGCTGTCATCTTCCTGGCCTTTGGTCCTCTCGCCTGGTCTCACCATTCCATGCCCTGGAGGCCAGGTCAGGACCTTCCCGGACACAGGCAAGGTTCCGCCCACCTACACCAGAGGCACTCCAGTGTACTCACTCCTCCCTGCAGACACCTTCCAGGGCTGGACCCCCTCGTCCTCCTCCACCCCTGCAGGCTGAGTGCTGGTTTTACCTCCAGAAATCCAGGTCGCATAGTGCAACAGTGGGCACTGGGACCCCATCCCCTGGAGACCCCAGCATCTGTGATCTCCATCATTGCTCCACACCACCCGTGGTGCAGAAGGCAGGAAGTAGACCATAGCTACCCTGCTTTCCTCTGCCTTTCTTTCCTGTGGCTCAACAGGGAACAGCAAACACTCCCCAGAAAAGTACATAGAATAGAAAAAGAAGGAAAAGGATGGCAACGGATGGGGAGGGTGCTGGGAATATCCATGGCCAGATAGGTTTGGGAGGAAGCAAGCTTAACTGAGCTGAAGCAAAGTGGAGGCAGTTGCTGGACTCCAAGTGACCCTGCGGTTGGGTGTCTCTAGCCAGGGAGAACGTAGACTGTGTGGGAAGCAACATTGGCCCCTTGAAGAGCTCAGGTGAATGCCACAGGGCACACTCGTTTTCCATAGAGCTGTGTTGGGAAAATCACTCAGTGGAAACTGAGGCCCAGAGACAGGTCAAATGTGTTGTTCTGGTCTCAGGGTGGACGGCCGCAAAGGCTGCTGGGGTCAAGGTTAGCTCCATGGCCTGCTGTCCCAGCTCCTCTTCCTGTCTGTGGTAGTCACTGAGCTGCCAAGGGGCTGACTCGGGAGGAGTAGAATCCCAGGACGCCCGTGAGCATCTTCACAAATCCCCATGTGCTTGCCAGGATGTGGTGCGGGGTACCACACTCGGGGGGCGGGCAGGGCTCTGGTCTCAGAGCAATGAGCCCTGGGTGCATGGCGGACCAGGGCCCTGTCCTTCATAACCTGCCTTCCTGTCTCCCCTCCTATGTCCCTGTTCCCCAGGTACCCTTGGGTACTGCCACCAAGAACTGTACTGCCAAGGGCAAGAGGTATTTTTAGCTGGTGACAGGGCTGCCTGAGTCATGCTCTGAGCCCTATTTGGGGGTTGTTTTCTTTGTAAATGCCCACTCCACCCTCAGGAAGACAGGGGGATGCAGGAGTTGGCCCTCTACCCCTTCTCACCTGTTTTTGTAGATCCCACAGTATCTATGGGACTTGCAGAGGAAACTGTGCAAAGCCAAGGTGTCAGAACTCCACCCATGCCCAGCCCCAGGGCCAGCTAGCTGGATAGCATCTTTCTATTGTTGAGCAAGGGGGCATCCTCTCCCAGTGCCACAAGGCTGACCAAGGCGGCTGAGAACTGGAGACAGTGGCCCAGGGGTTCCCACGTCTGGGGCGTCACTGGCCCTGCCTCTGTGATTTCCCTGTGTTGGCACCACCGGCACTTTGATTTGCCTGCCTGCCTGCCTGCCTTTGAATGAACTTATCTCTAAATTCAATAAGTGTAATTTTAAGGACAGTTTATGCCCCTCTGGGAAATGGAAAGTCAATATCTCTGGCCAGAAATAGAAAGTAACTGTAGAAATAAATATAATGTAAGCAAAACAGAGCTTTTCAGACCGACCCAGTTAGGCTTGGGAAGGTGAGGAGCAATTGCGACAGGTGTTCCAGGACGCGGCTTCTAGACTGTAGTCACCTCACTGTGGGCTGCAAAGATGCAGAATCACTAAAGGCTGTTATGTGATTCGGTGTTCTTTACAGCCCAAATCAGAGGCTGGTATTGTGGCCCAGCAGGTCAGGCTGTGGCCTAGGGCACTGACATCCCACATTCGATCACTGGTTCAAATTCCCACTGCTCTGTTTCCTATCTGGCTCCCTGTTAATGTACCTGGGAAGTCAGCCCTGGATGACCCCCAAATGCCTGGGTCCTTACCACCCACGTGGGAGACGTGGATGAAGGTCCAGGTGCCTGGCTCAGCCCCAGCCACTGTGGGCGTTTGAGGAGTGAATCAGATGGAGGATCTCTCACTGTTTCTCAGCCTTCCTTTCAAATAAATTAAGTAAAGCTTAAAAAAAAAAAAAAAAAGCCAAAGCTATAGCCTACAGAGGGACATCAGGTGAATACTAGCCAGAACCAAACCAACACAGCCTAACCACCCCACCTTGTGCAAAACACAACCCTGCCCCTCCTGTTGCCAGGGGAAGGCAGATGCCCGAGTCCCAACTCAAGTGTGAGTACTGGGGACCCGGGACTAGACCTCGGACTCCCTCCGCCTTGGGCCAGAGTTCTGTCAGGGTCGCTCTACACCCCGTATAGGGGTGGGACATGGCCCAGCCTGCTTGCCCTTGCTTCCCAGAGATGGAACCGAAGGATGAGAAGCCTTCTGTGGACGGGGCACCTGTCTCCCCCACAGCAGACGACACGGACAAGTCCAGAGGTGGTGGCTCTACAGAGGAAGATGCTGGGGTGGCAGCCAGGAAGACCCCCAAAGAGAGGCCTCCAGAGAGGAAAGGAGAGCAGGAGAAAGCACCAGATGAAGATGGCATGTCCATGGAGCTCCAGGGGGAAGGAAACGGTCCAGATGAGGTCAAGGTGGACTCCCAAGGTGAGTCTGGAAGGAAAGAAGACGCCAAGGCTGAACCTCCTGAGAAGGAGCCTGCGAAGGACACAAACACAGCTGCCTTCCAGGAGATGACTGAGCGCAAAGAAGAGGCCCGATCAAAACCCAAGGAGGCTGAGGACAAGAAGGAGGCCACCCCGGTCTCTGAGAAGCAGGAGGCTGATGAGAAAAAGGCCAACGCTGGACCTGCGGAAGGAGCAGCTGTGAATGACACGGACAAGCCTGGATCCAAGGAACACACCATGACCTCTGAGAAGCAGAACACCTCTGAGAAAGAGGCCAAGGCTGGACCTGCGGAAGGAGCAGCTGTGAATGACACGGACAAGCCTGGATCCAAAGAGGCTGGACAGGAAGAGGCTGCCCTGCCCTCTGAGAAGCAGGACACCTCTGAGAAAGAGGCCAAGGCTGGACCTGCGGAAAGAGCAGCTGTGAATGACACGGACAAGCCTGGATCCAAGGAACACACCGTGACCTCTGAGAAGCAGGACACCTCTGAGAAAGAGGCCATGCCTGGACCTGCCGAAGGAGCAGCTGTGAATGACACAGACAAGCCTGGATCCAAAGAGGCCACTACAGCTGCCGGGGAGGAGAGCCACAAGGTGCAGGAGCCCCCAGCAGAGGCCAGGGAGAAAGCTGCGGATGCCGAGGCTGAGGCCGAGCTGAAATCTCAGCAGACAGCAGTCGCCAGAGACCAGGCCGAGGCTGAACCAGAGGAGGCTGGCAAGGAGTGTGACGCTCAGGAGGGGGTGAGTAATGGAAGCTGAGAGAAAGGGAGAGCCAGCCTCACCCCCACCCCCAAAAATCCCAGGGTTCCCCACTCCCTTAAGATGCAAGCTCTCCCTGAGAAAATCCAGACTGCCTCCCACAGATATGTATGGGGTGGGTTTCCTGGGTAAGAACAGAGGGGCCACGCTTTGGTCCCAGGCTGCCTTCCAGAACTCTCTGATGTCCTCACAAAGCTAAGGACAGGTGTTCTGTGGCAGCGAGCCAACACAGACTCCATTCTTTCCAGGTGATGGGCAGCCCCTCTACAGAGCAGGATGTGGAGAAAAGGCCGGAAGAGGGGGCTGGGGGAGTTCCCAGCTCCCCCGAAGAGGGGCCTGAGAGCCCCACCGAGGGCCTCAGCCCAGGTGAGCACCACCCTGGAAGCCCCCCAGGAATGTGGTGGGGTGCCCTGGAGGTGGGGAGGGCAAGGATTAACCCAGCCCCCCTCTGACCTGCTCCTCTCCTCCAGATGGGCTGGGTCCAGCTTCTGGAGAGACCAGCCCTTCAGCCAGGTAATGCTCAACTCCTGGGCCCCAGCTGCCACCTCCCACCCAAGCTGCCCACGCTGAGCCCAGGCCTCCCCAGCACCTGCTTCCCCCGTCTCCCAGGAGCCCTAGCAGTCAGCGTCCTGCCCTGGATTGGAAGGTCCCCCTTCCTCCCACGGCCCAGGGCTCCTCGGCAGCCTCCTGGCTCTTCCCCAACCATCTCATCCCCCAGCTCAGCGCCAGCCCCCAAGGTCAGCTTTGTCCGGAAGCCCATGGTCAGGGAGCCTGAGTTAACAGTGGCTTGGTGATAGCTGTATGACCTTGGCCGTGGCGCGGAGTCTCTTGTCATCTGTGAAAGGGCCTCACACACACTGGTCTCACAGGATGGCTGGTGACATGCTGGCTGCCAAGCACTATAGAGTGAGATGCCTGCCATGTGGGCAGGCGGCAGAGACGGTGACAGCTTCATACACACCATTGCATGATTCTGGAAAAAAAATCCTCCTTTCCCCCAAGCTGAACTCACCTCCAGGTCTGTTTCTTAGGGACTACTAGGCTCCAGTACTCCCTGAGCTGGTACGCAGCCGTGGGACGGGCACAGCTGGCGTCCCTGAATTATTTACCTTCTTATAAGAAGGCCTTAGAAGCAACTAGGTGTACATTCTTCTCCCCCATTGTTTCAATGAGAAAACTGAGGCACGGAGAAGCCAGTCCTCAAGATCACACGGCAAGTAAGAGGCAAACCCAGGAGCCAAGCTCAGATCAGACCTCAGGCAAGTCCTAATTCCTCCCCCCTCGTCTCGCCAAACTAGGCGCTCCCTGAAGTTAGAACGAGCCTTTATTCCTTCCCAGCCCCCTCCCGGTGCCCGACTCAGAGGAAGTGCGTGCCGACCACAGGTGCCTCAGGCTCATGTGTACCCTTAGGTCGTCGTGACCACCTCAGAGCGCGCAGCCTCCTCCCTGCGTCCTGTAACAGTTGTCCCAGTCCCTCTTACACTCCTCCGGTCTCTCCACGTAGTGAGTCGTCACCCAGCGATGTGCCCCAGAGTCCCACGGAGCCCTCTGCCCCAGGGGAGAAGAAGGAGAAGGTACCAGAGCGCAGGGTGTCGGCGCCTGCCCGGCCCAGAGGCCCCCGAGCACAGAACCGCAAAGCCATTGTGGACAAGTTTGGCGGGTAGGACGGAGGCGGGGAGCCGGGCTGGCCCAGGGGACCATGCATGCGAGGCTGGGAGGGAGGCCCGGGGTCAGTGCGGACAGCTCTTGGGCCAGGGCAGGAGGCCTGACATCTAGGGGCTCCCTTGACCTCCCTGGCCTGTCACCCCTCCCTTCCAGGGCAGCTTCGGGCCCCACCGCCCTTTTCCGGAACACAAAGGCAGCCGGGGCAGCCATCGGTGGAGTCAAGAACATGCTGCTGGAGTGGTGCCGGGCCATGACAAGAAACTACGAGGTGGACACAGGGTGGGGGACACGGGTGGTGCACAGGCCCCTTCTCCAGGATGGTGAGCGGGTGTACACTCCAAGAGGCAGGAGTGTGCTCACCGTGGCCTCCCTTCCACGCAGCACGTGGACATCCAGAACTTCTCCTCCAGCTGGAGCAGCGGCATGGCCTTCTGCGCCCTCATCCACAAGTTCTTCCCAGATGCCTTTGACTACACAGCGCTGGACCCCGCCAAGCGACGGCACAACTTCACCCTGGCCTTCTCCACGGCAGAGTAAGCCTCAGCCGCTAGGTGGCAGACGGGGGGCGCCTGCAGAGGCCAGGGCTCGGGTCACTGGGTCCCACCAGTCCCTGCATGCCTGTGCCCTGGGTTCTAAAGAGGGCGATGTATCAGACACCGGGTGCAAACAGTCACCCCCTGCTTGGTATCTGTCCCTGCCCCGAGACAGCAACATCTGCAGATGTTCAAGTCCTTTCCTTCCCCAGCACAGCACCTAACACAGCACTGCCTTTGTGGCCCGCACACTAGATCAGCTCTAGATTGCAGACAATCCCTAATACAGCGTAAATGCTGTGCAAGTGGTTTCTATATCAAATTGCTCAGGGAACAATGAGCAATTGCTTAGAGAACAACAGTGAGAAAAGTCTGTACATGATTGGTACAGATGCTTTTCTTTTATTTCTGAATCTATTCAGTCAAGATTGGCTATATCCATAGACGTGGGCCATGTGACTACGGAGGGCTGAGTGGATAAGGTTGGGAGCAATGGATGCTGTGAAGGAAAATCAAGTCGGGACAGAGATCCAGGAAGAGTGGTAGCAGTTTGTGTGATTCTATAGGCTCCTGATCCTCCACATTCTGACCCCCTAAAATGGGTATGATGCATCCTCTTTTTGCAAAGTTATTGAGGGAGTTAAGTGAAGTTGCTGTAACAGTATCGAATGCACCTTAGCTGTGGCTGTGAGGGTGACAGCAGTTATCACTGTTGCTCACTTCAAAGCCGGCAGGGGGAGCTCTTGCAGAGGCTCATACAGCCCCCTGTCAGGTGGCTGGAGAAAGAATGGAGATACTAAGATAAGGGAAAGGGCTGTGTGGCCAGGCAAGGTAATTATGAGCCTGGGGGAGGTGCTCCCACTACCAAAGCAGCAAAGCCAGCCTTGGCCTAAGGCTGCCATCGCTCCCCAGAAGGAGCTCAGTCCACAAGCAACTCTTGTCCTCAGCATTGGGGGGATCCCAAGGTCCTGCTCCAAGGCCTTAGAGTGGACAGCTGAGTGCATTGCTAAAGTCTCTGGACAAAGACAAAGTCAACAGGAACGCTGGGTCCTACCATATTGTTGAGGCCCTGCCACCACCCCTTAGGGAGGTGTGCATGTCCCCATCGGCAAAATGAGAGGCTTAATATTGATTTGTGCTTGGCAGCATTTCTTTCTGGTCTCAGCAGATTTCCTCAAACAAAACTTTTAGCAAATGTTCAGCATACCCAACAGCCCTTTTTAGCTTGGGAGGGGCTCACAGCCCCATCCCTTCTCCCCAGTTGGGTGCTGAGTCACTTACACCGGGCCCCTGGACACCAGGGATGCCAGTTAAAGGCCACCTGACTCAATGTTCCTGCTGGGGGATGGGTGGATGTCCCAGGGAGATCCCCAGCCACAGGCATGGAGCAGCTCAGAGCCAGGCCTACGGAGAGCAACCCTGCAGCCATCCCACACCGTGTGTACAGCAGTCCTGAACGGCGGACACGGGCAGGGGGTCCCTGGCTGCCAGAACAACATGCAGCTCCACCTCAGCCCCTCTGAACAGCCCAGGCCTACATGGCATGGCTCCCTCTCCTCCTCCTGCAGCCACCTGACCCCTGGTTCCAAGCCAGGCAGGGCCACCAGAAAGAGTAACGCAAAGAGAACGCCAGGCTGACCAGGCTGCACTGCTGGGCGCACTGGTGCAGGAGGCCAGGAAGCGAAGCTGGGCTGCCCGGGTTTGAATCTTAACTCCTCCCTAGCTCAATGACCCTTGGCAGCTGACCCAAGCTCTCTGGAAGCCTCATACCCTAAAGTTCAGCACATTCCACCATCTTGTTCTGGAACTTTCTTCCGCTTCCCATGGATGCTAGGATGAGGGAAGGGAAGGACCATGGAGTGCAGTCCCCAGTGGGCTCCATCCCTTAGAGTCCTGGCAGGGGAAACCTGCCCCACTCCCCTAGTCTCCCTGGGAACATCCGCCACAGAAGGGGACAGCTGAGATCCCTGCTTCGTTCCAGGGAGCTTGTCTCATTCTTCGAAATCCTGCCATCTGCGCCCCTCCCCCAGCCACCATGCCAGCCAGGCTTGGTTTTCAGCCCAGCTGTCTGAGCCCCATGAGGAAATTTCCACTGGGGCCCCGGCTTCTCTGGCCAGCACCCTAGCCTGGTCAGGCTAGGACTCCTTGGGCCATTTGCCGAACAACCGTGCCAGAGGCATCGGGCAGGCTTGGGCGGAGTCCTTGCTGGGGGCACTCACTTCACCTTGGGCAAACAGTTCCTCCTGCTGGTTGGAGAAAAAGAGAAGTCCAGATCTCCCACAGGAAGCCGTCTGATGGAGTGCCTGGTGTGTGGCCGTGAAGTCCCAGCCATGCCAGGCATAGCCCAGGGCCCCACAGGGAAGCAGAGGGCGCTCAGGAGAGGTCTCACTGAGTCCTGGACAGCTGTCCACAGACCTTCAAGCCCATGGGCCTCGGTGAGGTGCCCGTATCTTCCGCCTCTCCCAGACACACAAACAACTTCTCCCTCTCACAGAGCTAATCCTGAGCTCCCTGGTTTGTTTGTTTGTTTTTTTTTAATGTATTCATATTCTTTCTTTTTTATTGGAAAGGCAGATTTACAGAGGAGAGAGAAGAGGTGATCTATAAATCTATGTAAATCTGCCTGCCCAAGAAAAGTAGATCTTAAAAAAAAATCCTGATGTCGGCATGTGTCCTGCCTCCCTACTCCAGCCACAAAAATGGCAGCACCATGTTTGGTGCCCACCTACAGGGAGGGGGTTCCTGGTTCCAGAGGACAGACAGGCTCGCATGTGCCTGTGAAAGACAGGGTTATCGTGGGACTAATAAACATGCTTTTGCGGGGCTTGAGGCCACATGGTGCAATGCAAATGTGACACCTGGCTATCAACTCACTGGGGCAGAGTCTTTGGAGCCTCAGTGACCCCATCTATACAATGGGGCTGTCTGGCCTGGTGGGTCTGCCAGCTCCCACATGCCTGATGCAGTGGCTGGGATGCTTCCGCCCCACATCCTTCATCTCTGGCTCTTCTCCACCCGTCCCCAACCCCTCCTTCAGGAAACTGGCCGACTGTGCCCAGCTGCTCGAGGTGGATGACATGGTGCGGCTGGCGGTGCCCGATTCCAAGTGTGTCTACACCTACATCCAGGAGCTGTACCGCAGCCTCGTGCAGAAGGGACTGGTCAAGACCAAGAAGAAATGAGCTGACAGGCCCATGGGCAGGCTGCCCAGCTGACCAATGGAGGCCTGGGCAGGCAGCAGAGCCTGGGCTCAGGCCCAGGCAAGGGCAGCTGGCAGAGGTCTTAACTGTATTAAAAGGACTTTTGTACAATTCTGGCTGGCCCCTTGTTGCTCTCTCCTTTCAATCCGGGAGCCTCTGTGCTCTGGGATGACACACCCTGGCAGCCAGCAGGCTCCTTACCTGATGAGACTGCAGTAACTGTACCAGGTGTTGAGGGAGGAACCACCTGCACCAGCTACGTGTGTGACCATGGCCTCTGTGCAATCTGCAAGGGGATAACAGGAGCTGGACCTCACACGGGGGGAGGGTTCAGTGCCATCATGAAATGGTTCGACCACTTGGCCAGGTGCCTGCCACGTGGATCTTCAGGAAGTAAACTATCTAACACATTTTTGTTGGTGGCATTTTTCCCCCTTCTCTTCCCCACTGTCTACACTTCTTCCCAGATTAGGGAACTCCAGGGCAGGAGTTGCCATAGAAGTGTCTAGAAACCTCACCAAACCTGAACTGGTCAGATTTAGGGTGATCCTTTTGGCTCCAGACATTCCACATTCTGTCTGAAAAGCCTGCAGGGTCCCATGAGCTCACCACAGCGGCAACACAAGTCCTTCCTTGGACCCAGCGTGGTGGCCTAGTGGCTAAAGTCCGCTCCTTGAATGCACCGGGATCCCATGTGGGCACCAGTTCTAATCCCAGCAGCCCCACTTCCCATCCAGCTCTATGCTTGTGGCCTGGGAAAGCAGTCGAGGATGGCCCAAAGTCTTGGGACCCTGCACCTGTGTGGGAGACCTGGAGGAAGTTCCTGGCTTTGGGTTTGGATCAGCTCAGCTCTGGCCGTTGCGCTCACTTGGGGAGTGAATCAGTGGATAGAAGATCTTCCTCTCTCTGACTTTGCAATAACAATAAATCTTTAAAAAAAATGTCGTTCCTTCCATTTAAACTAACCCCTCCCAACTCTGGCTGAAGTCATCCCCGGGGTGGGTGTGGGGGCTGAGCGCCCAAGCAGTCCGGCCATGTTCACCCCAGACTGGCTTCATCAGCCATTTGTAGTGTGGCGCTAATGAAAGTAGCTCATGGGGAAAAAAAAAAAACAGCTCTGCATGGTGGACTCCGCCCCAGCCAAACAAACCCAAGCATCCCATGGAAGGACCACTCCATGTCACAGCCACAACCCCTCGCAAACGGTGGTGTTACCCCTGGGAACTTTTTTAGCAATGTATGTATCTTCATCTCACTTGAAAGAAACAAACACAGTACAGATGGAGGGAGCATCTTCCATCCACTGGTTCAGTTCCAAAATGCTGGCAGTGGCCGGAGCCCTGGGTTCAGGTTGACGTCTCCCACACTGAGTGGTGTGTTGAGCCATTACCTATTGCCTCCCAAGGAGGAAGTTGAACTGATCAGAAGTGGAACAGTCAGGACTTAGACCAGACCCCCCCAATATGGTGCACAGATGTCTCAAACAGTGACCCGTGGACTCTGAGTGACCTATCCGGAGATTACCATGCGTAGGGAGCAGGACCACGTGTTTGCAGAACTGGCCCTCTCCCATCTTGATAAAACCTCCCCACCCCTCACACAAGACACACTGCAGGATTCATCTGGGACTTTTAGAAAAACATTTTTTATTTAAAGTTTAGTAACTCCTCACAATTACAGAGAGGGAGAGAGCTTCTGTCCACTGGTTAGCTCTCTAACACTGGGTGGGGTATGCGAGGGTGGGAAGTCAGGAACTGGGAATCCAGGTCTGTGTAAGGCTGGCAGAGACCTGAGCACTGGAGCCTCCTGCGGAGAGCATCAACGGGAAGCTGCAGTCAGCAGCAGAGCCTGGAAGCAGAGCCAGAAACCAAGGCACTCCAACATGGGAAGCAGGCATCCCAACCAGCGGGGACCATGAGGCCGATCGTCTGCCCCATCTGTGCTGGAGTGGCCAGGCAGGCACTGCATGCTGGACACAGCGTCACAGCCTGCAGCCAGGTCCCCAGGAACTGGCCACCTCATGGGACAGCAGGAAGTCTCAAAATACAGTCAGACTGCCCGGATGGAGGTCAGATTCTTCATTTATCATTCAATAGCAGAAAACAAATGGCTTAGCACCTAAATCTATGCATCCTTCTCCAAGTCCCTTGCCTCTCACCCATATTCCCCTTATCCTGAGAGCCCTGGAGCGGTCCTGTCTCCTGCCAGCTGACTTGTCACTCCCTGAAGAAGTGACCTGTAACTGTGAAAACTTCATCTCCCCTGGCTCAGGGAATGGCACACGTAGGACAATGAGTGCACATACAGCCTCCCTCCTGCCATCACACCACACACACACACCCATGATTAGCAATCTAAGAAGGAAAAACAGGACAGGGCTGAGCCCAGGTCTGTAAGGTGTCTTGGACCCAGTGTGGAGAGGGGTCAGACCCGGAATTAGGAGGGCCGGTCCTCTCCAAACTGGAGGGTGAACTCCTTTGCCTTCTGCTTGAACAGCTCTGGGTCCTGGGTCAGCAGGTCAACCAGCTCCAGCCTCACGGGTTCCTCCAGATCTGGTCTGTTCACCAGCCTGTTGAGGGCCTCCAGGACTGGGGAGAGAGGACAGATCACAACTTCAGAGAGCAGAGAAAACCTAGGCGGGGCAACAGCTGCCCCCAAGCTCCATACTGACTCCATGGAGGGGACAAGGACAGCCTTCTCTTAGACACCCTCTCCTTCCTGGAGGACAATGCCCAAAGCCTTGCCTGGTTAGGGCAGCGCTTCTCAAACAGCTATTCATCCTGGGATCACTGAGGCTAGTGGGATTGTTGGGTCTCGGCAATATTTTTTGTCTTTTTCGTTTTTGTATTGGAAAGGTGGATTGTACAGAAAGAGAAGGAGAAGACAGAGAGATCTTCCATCTGCTGGTTCATTCCTCAAATGGCTGCAACAGCCAGAGCTGAGCTGATTCAAAGCCAGGAGCCAATAGCTTCTTCTGGGTCTCCCATGCAGCTGCAGGGTCCCAAGGCTTTGGGCCGTCCTCTCCTGCTTTCCTGGCCACAACCAAGGAGCTGGATGGGAAGAGGAGCAGCCGGGACATGAGCCAGTGCCCATATAGGATGCTAGTGCAATAGGCCAAGGCTTAGCCTACTACACCATGATGCTGGCCCCTTAGCCGCATGTCAACAAAACCCACCCTGATTTTGTTATTTGGACATTCACAATAAATTTATTCAGGAGACAGAACAATTCTAAGGCTGAAGATAAAAACCTGCGGCTGCAGCACTACATCTTTTCCAGATGTCTTGCAGAGTCCAGCGAAGGCGACAGCCCTGGGCCATGTGTGTATGCATACACATACACACAGCTCGGAGTGAAGAGTGGATTACTGACCCGCGAAGCTCATCCCGGAACAGGTCTCCAGCGCCCCCTCCCCACCACGCCAAGGGTCCTGGTTCCCAGGTTATGAATCCTGGAATTATGAGCTGGCATTAAGCCTCTGCCTGTAATGCTGGTGCCAGTTTGAAACCCAGCTGTTCCACCTCCCATGCAGCTCCCTCCTACAGCTTGGCAAAGCAGCAGAGGACGGTCCAAGTGCTTAGATCCTTGCACCCACATGAGAGACTGAGATGAAACTCCTGGCTTCAGACCAGCCCAGCTCCAGCTGTTGTGGCCATTTGGGGAGTGAACCTGCAGATGAACAATCTCTTTTTTTCTGTTTTTTTTTTTTTTTTTTTTCCCTTCCCTTTCTGTAACTCCGACCACCACACAGAGGAAGTCCGTAGGTTCTGGAGCCAAGCTGTTCAGTGTGGTAGCCACTAGTTCCACATAGTTTTCTAAATTTACTATCATTTTTGGTATTTGAGGTATAATAATAAAATATGTTAACTAAAACGGCCATTGCGGCCGCCTGGGGACTGAATCAGTGGATGGAGGATTTTCCTCTCTGTCTCTCCTCCTCTCTGTATATCTGACTTTCCAATAAAAGCAAAACAAATCAAGTAACAAGCATGGAGAATCCAGCTTCCCAGCTGTATTAGCCACGTGCGGCCAGTGATTATAACACCGGACAACAGATCCAGAGCCATAGAATGTTCCCTTGGCTGTACACAACTCAGGCGGATGACACTGTTTTAGCGTCAGCCAGGCTCTGCTGGGGCAAGCCGCACAGCCTCAGGCAACAAACGTGTTCCTTGGGTCCCTGTTTGCCCAGTGGGGCTAATGGGAGCACCACCTCACGACGGTCAAGGAGGACTCAATGAAGCGCAAATATGATGCTCTCAGCCCAATGCCCTCTAACACTGGGTGGGGTGTTCATCTCAGCTTAGTGATGGACACTGCCATTACAGGATACCCCCTCTCCTGTTAGGTCACTGGGTTCCAGAAAGGAATAAAGCCTTGCTCAAAGTGTGCAGATGGACCAGCTGGCCTTCTTATGCCAAGCCCTGCTGCCTGCAGCCAAGCAGCTTCTCCTGATCCTGACCACGGTCAAGTCCCCCTGTCACACCTGCCCACGAGTGGGTCAGTGTGTCCAGAATCTCAGGAGGCATGCTCACCATCTAACAACAGGTTCAACTGCAATTTTGGTTTTTGATTTTGTTTTTTTCCCTTCCCTCTTTTAGGCTTTTTCTGGCTCAAAGTAAAAACCACTGACATCCCCCAGTCTACTTCTCTCCAGTCACCTGCACCTGCTCCCAGTTTTGCCCTGAGGCCAAGGCCCAGCCTACCTTGGAAGGCCTTGGTGGTGGGCTCCCAGTTGCCTTTGCTGATGACGGGCAGGCAGACCTGTCCGTTCTCATCCACGTTGGGGTGGTAGATCTTGGTTGTGAAGGCCACTGTGGGAGGCTTGAGTGGGTAATCTCTGGGGAAGCTGATGCGTACACCAAAGGCCTTGTGGTGGTATGGAGGCTCGTCCTGCACAGAGAGAAGGGGTCACGGTCTGTGGGAGTCACTGCTGCTCTGGAAAGATCTCCCTGCCCCCACCCTCTGCTCCCCTCCAGGAGGAACCACAGGCAGGGATGTCAAGGCCCTGCAGTCGCTTTGCAGTTGAGCCACGCGCGAGTGAGAGAGGAGAATCCCAAAAGGGCCCCGGCCTGGGGTAAGAGAAGTCTGCCCGGCTTCTCCAGGGTGACCATCTCCAGGCCTCAATTTCCTCATGGGAAAAGGGGGTGAGGTTTGACCGGATGAGCTCTGAAGAACATCTCAGCTTCCAGACCTGTGAACTAAGGAAGGAGACGGCACAGCCTCCCAGTGGCTGTCGGCAAGCTTGGGAGAACCTCATCAAGGCGGCGGGGGGGGGGGGGGGGGTTGGGATGGCAAACCAGGAAATGGAAAACATTAGGATAATCCTAAGAACTCAAAGGCACAGGAACCGCCCAGTGAAAACCGGAACAGCATTCCTCAAAAGGAACAAGCATAGTATTACCGTAGGTTTCGGCAATATCCCTGCTAGGCGTACACCCCAAGGCTGGCAAGAAGGGGCTTGTACAGGTGTTGGAAGACATGTTCATAGCCATCTACTCAAGCACAGAGCCACAGAGACCCTCCGTGATTGGCAGATGGATTCTTCGCAGATGGGAAAAAACGACATACCACAACGGTGGGGCATGTTGAGATTGGAGACAAGTTACGCAGCAACTACAGCAGAAGCAAGACGACAGCTCTCACGGGGTTGGTCATCCTAGAGTCAGGGCCCGTGAGGTCAAGGCAAGGTCAAGGGCTGCAGCCACAGAGCAGGAAAGAGTCAGGAGCAAGGGGCTCTGTGTCTGCTTCCCCACAGGCCACCCAGGGCTCAGAGGGGACAAGGCAGGAGAGTTCTGATAGCACCGGTCCCGGTTCCGACTAGAGTTTGCTGGGGGACTCAGAACTTCTCTGGAAAATGAGCAATTTGCACCCAGAAGACTTTACAGTGCATCTCTGATCAGCTGCCCAAGTCCCACTTACTTCCCTCCAAGGTCTGGGTTAAAAGAAAACAAACATGAAAACATTCACTTCTCACAGGCAGACTGAGAAGACGCTGCAGTTGGCTGGTTTCCAGCCCATTCCCTCATTCTGTGATCCCGCTGACCTTCTGGTCTCTGCCCGCTCAGCCTCACAGGGTGGCTCACCTCCCACCATACACATGTCCTACCCAGGGCTCTCGGCGAATGTGAGCTCTTACTACTGGCTTCAAAACAGCTCCCTCGGCTCTGATGTTCCACATCCCAGATGTGATGGGGCTGGGAGGGCGCAGCACCTCAATGAACACCTAACTGGGATGGAGCCTCTGGGAGGTGGGCAATGAGTCCATACATCCTGAAGCACCTCCCCACTTCTCTGCCTGCCAGCTGTGGCTTCAGCAGCTCCTTCAGGCCCCTCCGTGGCTGCTGTGCTCCAACCCCTGGTGCTCCCAGCTCTAGTATTCCAGCTGCGGGTTCTCCCCAGGAGTGGCAGGCCTAGTCAGGACCACATCATGGCTCAAGGGTCTATGGCTGCTCCTGGGGCACACCTACCCACCTGGGTCTTGCCCACCACGGAGGGTCTCTGCTTTCCTGCTGTTCTGCCCAGTGTACTCTTCCAGGTTTCCCCTCACCTTCCTCTTCCTGGCCAGCTCCATCCCCTCCCCTTCTGCTATCCACAGGCCTGATCAGTCGCTGGAACTTCTAGCATCTTCTTCCCCTGCCACCTGGAGCCTAGAGCAGGTGTCCCTGCCCGAGCTAGGTAAGCTGAGCTCTGCCCCCGGCAGCAGCCCGAGGGATCCCACAGAGGGCCACAAGCTGCCCTTCCTCAAGCCTTGTTCTGCTTTCTGGACTACAGGTCACTGACACACCCAGGAGCTCTCAGTAAGAAAAAGCTCCCGGGCCTTCACATTTATTTCCAAGAAACTGAATGTTACTAATAATTAGATATTCTGGTGTACCCTGCTAGGTTCTTTGGAATAGTGCTTTCAAAGGAAGATTTTATCAAGGCGATAGCAAATAACAGAGACAAGGCAGAACACAAACTATCTGTGTCGCCTACATAACAACAATTCCCTGAAAGGATCCTTAAAAGAAAAAAAAAAAAAAGGCGGGGTGCTGACACAATGGCCCTATCAGCTAATCCTTCACCTTGCAAGTGTCGTTTTGTGTCCAGGCTGCTCCACTTCCCATCCAGCTCCCTGCCTGTGGCCTGGGAAAGCAACAGAGTATAGCCCAAAGCCTTGGGACCCTGCACCCACGGGGAGACCCTGAAGAGGCTCCTGGCTCCTGGCTCAGCTCGGGCTCAGCTCCAACCATTGTGGTCATTTGGGGAGTGAGCCAGCAGATGGATGGTCTCTCTCCTCGGTAAAATTCATCTTTCAAATAAATAAACAAACATTAAAGCACACACATGTCTTAGGAATCAGGGGAGCCCATTCTACCAACTGTGGGGGCCGAGAAGCACACAGAGGTTGGATCTTGTCAGCCGCCCAAGGAGGAAGGCGGCCTCCTTTTCCGGAGGACACAAAAGCCGAGGGGGCGAAGCCACTGCTCGTGGAGGCAGCCTGTGTGCCAGAGGGCATCAGCTTGCTCATCCGTCAGCCTGGGCCTCAGAAGCAGTCCGCCCAGGCAGAGCGTCAGGGCAGGATCCCAGGGAGGAGAGCTCGGGCCTGGCCCTAACCCTCCCTCCCTGCCCATGCTCTCGCAAGGCGTAAGCCAACCTCGGCCACAACACCACAACCCCTGCGGCCACTCACCGGCAGGAGGAGCATGTGCCACTCCAGGACGTTGGCATCATCGCTGCGCAGGTTCCTCAGGTACCGGGGAAGGTCCTTCTGAAGGGCCTCCAGCTCCTGCGGGGGACACAGCAAGGGGACAAGTGAGGAAGAGAGGTCAGCAAGGCCAGAGCCCTCACCTACAGGGGCACCTCAAAGAGCCTGTGGACAGTGAGACTAAAAGGCGAGTTCACCAGGGGCAAACATCGCGAAGCAGCAGGGTGAGGCGCAGCTTGGAGCACCTGTCCCCCACAGCAGTGCTGGCTCGGGTCCCAGCTGCTCTGCTGTCAATCAAGCTTCCTGCTAAGGTACCTGGGAGGATGGGGGACGCTGGCTCAAGTGCCCAGGTCCCTGCCACCTACAGAGGAGAGTCAAATGGAGATCAAGGGTCCTAGCTTTAGCCTGACCCAGCTCCAACTGTTACAGGCGTCTGGGGCATAAACCATGAGATGGAACAGTGTCTGTTTCTCTTTGCCTATCAAATAAATATTTTTTTTAATTTTTTATTTTTAAAATTTATCTTTTGGGCCTGATGCGTTGGCCTGATGGCTAAAGTTCTCGCCTTGAACACAATGGGATCCCATATGGGCGCCAGTTCTAATCCCGGCAGCCCTGCTTCCCATTCAACTTCCTTCTGGTGGTCTGGGAAAGCAGCCGAGGACGGCCCAGGGCCTTGGGATCCTGCACCTGCATGTGAGACCAGGAAGGGGCTCCTGGCTCCTGGTTCCTTCCTTCAGATTGGGAGTGAATCATCAGATGGAAGATCTTCCTCTCTGTCTCTCCTTCTCTCTGTATATCTGACTTTGCAATAAAAATAAATAAATCTTTTTTTTTTTTTTTTTTTTTTTTTTTTTTTTTTTAAAGATTTATTCATTTTATTACAGCCAGATATACACAGAGGAGAGACAGAGAGGAAGATCCTCCATCCGATGTTTCACTCCCCAAGTGAGCCGCAACGGGCCGATGCGCGCCGATCCGAAGCCGGGAACCAGGAACCTCTTCCAGGTCTCCCACGCGGGTGCAGTGTCCCAATGCATTGGGCCGTCCTCGACTGCCTTCCCAGGCCACAAGCAGGGAGCTGGATGGGAAGTGGAGCTGCCGGGATTAGAACCGGCGCCCATATGGGATCCCGGGGCTTTCAAGGCGAGGACTTTAGCCGCTAGGCCACGCCGCCGGGCCCAAATAAATCTTTTTAAAAACTCATCTTTTTTAACTGGAAAGGCCGATTTACAGAGAGAAGGAGAGATAGAGAGATCTTCCACCTGCTCATTCACTCCTTAAATGGCTGAAATGGCCAGAGCTGAGTCAATTTGAAACCGGGAGCCAAGAGCTTGTTCTGGGTCTCCCACGCAGGATTCAAAGGCTTTGGGCCATCTCGACTACCTTCCCAGGCCACAGGCAGGGAGCTGGATGGAAAGCGGGGCTGCCGGGACACAAACTGGTGCCCACATGGTATCTCAATGGATGCAAGACAAGGAATTTAGCCACCAGGCTACCATGCCAGGCCCAAGGAATCTTTGTAAAATAAGTTTATAAGACAGGCCTTCGGTGTAGCAGTTAAAACATCCCTTGGGGGGCTGTCACTGTGACACAGAGTGAAGCTGCTGCCTGAGACACTTGGCATCCCATGTGTGGGCTCCTTCAAGGCCAGCCTTCCCCACGTCTGATCCAGCTCCCTGCCAAGGCACCTGGGAAAGTGGGAAAGCAAACAAAGAAGGCCCAAGTACGGGCGGCCCTGTCCTCTACCCACGAGCCCCAGATGGCTAATGGCATTGGTCTACCCAGCGCCAGTCCCAGCCACTGCACCATCTGGGGAATGAACTAGCAGACGGAAGGTCTCTCTCCTTCCCGTCCTTTCTCCATCTCTCCTTCTAACTCTGCCTTTCAAATTCAAAACAAAACAAAACAAAACCAAAAAACCCTTAAAAGAAAGCCATGTGGCACACTCAGAGTTAAACAGAAAGCCTTGAGCCTCATGCACCTGCTGCAGATGGGGGCCTGCCAAACCTCTCGCCAAGCTGGGAGCTGCACAACACAAGTGAGCACACACAGCTCTGTGCAAATCCTGCTGGGAAGTCACCGGACTTCCAGCAATAGAAAATGAAAGCAGAGAGGTCACTGACAGAGCCTGCTGTTGGAGCCAAGGCCTCGGCCCCAACCCCAGCCCATCAGCCCTTATTGCATAACCCTGGACAGCCAGCTCGTCCTGAGCCTCAGTTGCCTCACCTGCAAAATGGGAACATGTGGCTCACCTCACAGAGCTGCTGTGAGAACTGGATGGAACAACTGGTGAAACCACTTGGCCCTGGACAGCACAGTGTGGTCCACAAGGCTCCCGTCTCTCTCAGCCTCAGCTGGGCAGGCCCCCGGCCGATCTGGCTGCCAGCCGCCACATTCCAGTTCTGCTGGGCTGAACCTGCTGTGAGTGTCCCAGACGGAGGCCATTTGCTGCTGCTTCTTCATTTAAAGATTTGTTTATTTGAAAGGCAGAGTTACGGAGCTAGAGAGTGGGAAACAGGCCTTCCATCTGATGACTCACTCCCTAAACGGCCACAACGGTTAGGGCTGAGTCCACAGCCAGGAGCCAGGAGCTTCTTCTGGGTCTTCCATGTGGGCTCAGGGGCGCAAGCACTGAGGCCATCCTCCTCCGCTTTCCTAGGCACATTAACAGGGAGCAGGATCAAAGTGGAGCAGCTGGACTTGACCCAGCCACATAGCGGCTGCTGACACTGCGTCACAGCTCTGGTACCCACCATGTTCTTCTCAGAGGCTGAAGGTAGCAGCCCCTCTCCCTTTGCCCCCAGAGCCTGCTCCTCACCCTGCTGACTGCAAGGGCACTTCTGGGAGACGCAAGGCCCGGGGTGTGGGGGTGCCAGGCCCACCTTAGCAAGCAGCAATTGCTCTTTCTCCCTCTAGTATCTCCAAATCCTGGCTGCACCCCAGTCCTCCAAACACCCGGGAAGAAAGTATCCCACCCAGATCCTTCTAATTCTTACTTACTCAGCGAGGGTAGAATTTCTGTTAGAGACTTTCAGCCCTTTTACTTCCCGGCGCAAGTCCAGCCCATGGCAGGCCTCATGGGCTGTAGCACAAGTGCCTGCAAGCCACTTACTCCAGAGGGCCTTCCAATCCTGCCTCTGCACCTTTTCCTCCAGTGAATAGACAGAAGGTTGTCCCCCAGCCCCATCTCTTTTGTTCATGTTAACATTTGACTTAAAGCAGTACATGGCACCATGCTCAGCAAAAGATCGTCCAAAATAAACAGAAAAAGCAGACTGAAACTACAGCTTAACAAGCTGTGCATCGGACCACAAGTATGGTGAGAAGGAGCTTAAGCCACCGCCGGGGGCACCTATGTCCTCCACGGGCGCCAGGTTCAAGTCCTGGCTGCTCCATGTCTGATCCAGTTCCCAGCTAATGAGCCTGGGAAAGCTGTGGCTGACTGCCCAAGGACTTGGAACCCCTCTGCCCCTGCACAGGAAGGAGACCCGGGCCTCAACGACCGCACACAATCCCCATGCAGCAGCATATTCCCCAAAGCAGGAAAATAGTGAATCGGTTTACATCACAAACTTAAGGGGTTGTCTGCAGTAGCACTGACTGGAAACGTCACAGGGTCTAACAGGAACCATGCTTCTCACCAACAGCCAATTCAGAACCACTGGCTTTAAGCAGTCTGGAAGGGCATTCCACCACAAACACAAAATACTGCTTGTCCCGCCACTGTAAAAGCTTAAACTCCGCGGATGCCAGCATTATCCACCGATGGAAAGAACAGGGCTGAGAACGCCTGAGCCGACAGAATGAGAGTTGCTCTCGGCTCCCAGCAAACCTCAGCATCTACACGCTTAGGCAGTTTTTTTTTCATCAGTATTCCTGCTTCTCAGGACTCAAACTCGAGGTATCTGGTGACCAACTGCGGGATGAATGAACCACGGGCTATCCCGAGGCGGGGACCTCGTCCTGGTCATCTCTGCTCCGACCCACCAGCAGCCGAATGCCCGGCACGGAAAGGCACCTGCCCTGCACCCAAGACTCAGCGGTTCCCTGAGTTTCGCGCCGGAGAAACGAAACCGAAACAAGTGGGCGAGGAGCCTCCTCAGTTCCAGAAGCAAGTAACACCCCCCAGCCCCTCAGACACCCTCTCCTCGCCAACGCCGCAGAACGCGCCGGCTCCGCTCCTCCCGGAGACCCACTCCTCCCCGGGACCCAGGAGGAGGCGTCCTGCCCGCGTTTACCTATGCCCGCATTTACCTTCGCCACTCGCTTGCAGGCCGTCATCTCGCCTCGAGGGCTGCCGGCCGACAGACTGCCGCGGCTCCGAGCGCAAAGCGTGGACCCGGCGCGCCGAGAACCCGCCTCCCGAGGCCGCGACCTGCCCGGCTGGGACGCCGAGGGGAGGACCCGCCAGCCCGGGAAGGGCGGGCCTCGCGCGCTCTGCCTCGCGCGCCCGTGCGTCCCGCTGTGGGGCGCTGCGGACCCCGCCGCCGGCTGCAGGAGGGGCGCGGGGCTGAGGCGGAACCATCAGGGTCTCGCCGCGCAGGGGCCTACCCTATTCCTGTCCCCTCCTCCACGTCGCCCGCAAACACTCCCCCGCAGGTCGCTCGGCGGCCTCCATCCTCAGACCCCCGCCCTAAGCCCCTTCTCGCCCCCTGCGCGCCCTCGGGTCAACCCGCAGGTCGCCCCGGGGGCTCTCCAGTGTCTGCTGTCCAGACTCTCCTCCCCGCCCGCTGCTGCGGCCCCTGGGGTTCCTTTGTCCCTTGCGGCCCTCTGCGGCGTCTCCTCCCAGCGGACCACCACCAAGGGGCGCGCTCGCACCCATTCGCTCGCGTTGGGGTGAAGGGGTCAGCCCCGCTTTCCTTGGTTTAATACGGAAAAGTGCCTGTTGCGTGCAGATTTGGAAAACGTTTTAATGCGGGAAGCCCCGAGAGGACTTCTGGAGCCCCGCCTTAGGAAGGCTGCTCACCCTCCCTTCCTTGTGGACCTCGTAAGTGCCCCCGCTAGAACCCGGGTCTCCACCCACCTGCAAGGGCAGAATTCTGCCCCCCCTTCCTATTAGCTCAGACCCTGGGCACCAGGCAGTGCTGGAAAGGGGGCTTGTTTTTCTTTTAAAGATTTGTTTATTCAGAGATCTTCCAGCTGATGATCTAATCAGCAAACTCCTCCAACAACCAGGGCTAGACCAGGCTGAGGCCAGGAGCCAGGAACTCCACCTCCGCACCTCCTAGGGGGACTAGGGGGGCCATCTTCTTGAGCCATCCTCCGCTGTTTTCCCAGGTGCGTCAGCAGAAGCAGAGCCGTGAGGGCTTCAAGCGGCCCTCTCGTGTGGGACCTGGTGTTTCAGGTGGCTGCATAATGCGCTGCACAACCACCTCAGCTTTCTGGCTGCTGCTTAGAAGCATTGGCAGAGTTGTGGCACTGCAGCTTGAACCAGACTTCGGTTCCAGTCCTGGCTGTCTCACTTACAATGGAGTGCCTGCTAATGTCTCTAAGCATAAGATGGTCCGAGTCCTTGGGCCCACACCACCCACTTGGGAGACCCAGACTGGGTTCCTGTGGCCTGGCTTTCACCTGACCCAGGCCCAGCTGGTGCAGCCCTTTGTGGAGCAAATCATCAGAGGTAACATACCTACCCTCTTTCACCCTTCCCTTTAAATAAATAAACAGATTTTTTTTAAAAGAAAACTTATTTTAAAAATCCACAAAAGGGCGGGCGCAGTTGCCTAGTGACTAAAGTCCTCACCTTGTGTGTGCCAGGATCCCATATGAGTGCTGGTTTGTGTCCCACCTGCTCCACGTAGGCAGCTCCCTGCTTGTGGTCTGAGAACGCAGTCGAGCATGGCCCAAAGTCTTGGGACCCTGAACCCGCGTGGGAGACCCAGGAGAAGCTCCTGGTTCCTGGCTTCATTTGGATCAGCTCAGCTTTGGCCGCTGTGGCCACTTAGGAAGTGAACTAGTGGACGGAAGATGTTTCTCTCTGTACCTGCTTTTCTGTGTAAATCTACCTTTCCAATATAAATAAGTAAATATTTTTTTAAAATCCCACTATAGCTCAAAAATAATCCTTGGGTATTTAGAGTGTCTTACAGTCATGATTTTGGGTTCACATGTCTTAAATTCTACTATTGCAACATTTGGAAAAAAATCAGTATCCTGGGACCGGCATTATGGCACTGTGAATTAAGCTGTTGTCTCTAACAGTACTATCCATATTAGGGTGATGCTTCAAGCCCCGGATACTCCGGTTCCAATCCAGTCCCATAGGACACACCCTGGAAGCCAGCCAAGGCTGGCTCAAACGTTTGGACTGGTGCCACCCATATGGGAGACCCAGGTGGAGTTTCTGGCTGTCCTGGTCCAGCCCCAACTGTCACTGCCATTTGCTAAATGAACCAATAGTTAGAAGATCTTTCTCTCTGTCTTTCTTTCTGCCACTCTACCTTTCAAATAAATAAAATAATTCTTTACTTTAAAAATTAGAGATCCAAGTGCCAAGCTAAGACAACTTATTCCAAAGGTTAACTCCCCCAATGAACAGTGTTCCTACGAATCAATGAAGTCAGGCACTCTTGTAGAAAATGGACAAAAGAAATGGCAGCATACGGACCCAGCGCGGTGGCCTAGCAGCTAAAGCCCTCGCCTTGAACACGCCAGCATCACATATGGGTGCTGGTTCTAATCCCAGAAGCCCTGCTTCCCATCCAGCTCCCTGCTTGTGGCCTGGGAAAGCAGTCAAGGACGGCCCAAAGCCTTGGGACCCTGCACCCACGTGGGAGACCTGGAAGAAGTTTCTGGATCTTGGCTTCGGATCAGCACAGCACCGACCTTTGCGGTCACTTGGGGAGTGAACCATCGGACAGAAGATCTTCTTCTCTCTTTCTGCTCCTCTCTGTATATCTGACTTTGCAATGAAAATAATAAATCTTTTTTTAAAAAAAGAAATGGTAGCATAATTTAGTCAGAAGGACTACTTGTGCTTTAAGCATGTGAAAAGATCTACTGTGCTCATAATAGGAAAAAAAGCATGTGAAAACCGCACTGTTCCCAGTTCGCTCCTGTCAGTTTCACATGCGCACATACTAATTTTTTTTTTTTAAGTTTGATAACACACAGTTTTGGGAGTGTGGGCAAACAGTCACATATTTTGTTGGCAGCAACAAATTTGTACAATCCCTGTGATGTTGTAAATTGCCAGTAACTATCAAAATCATAAATTTACATTCCTTTGATTCACAACTTCTGCTTCTAGGCATTTTATCCAGTAGATAGATTTAGCAACGCGTGAAATAACGTACAGACAGGCTTATTTACCACTGCTAAACTTTGCGAAAGATTTCTATACTCATCAAAAGCAGTCTGCTTAGATAGATGATGGTACAGCCACATCAAGAAGCAAGGAAGGCAGCTATAACAAAAATAAGGAATCTGTGTATATATGGAGAGACAAAGTTGTTAAAGATAAACTTTAAGAGAAAAAGGACAAAATAGTGTACACTGTGAAAAGTTCATTATAATCCCTCTCTAACTCCATCTTTCACACAAATTTTTTTTAATGAGGAGGGTTTTTTTTTTTTCAGAGATAGCGTGGCTTGATGTGGGGGCAACACCATTTTTTAACACCTTTTCCTAAAAGATTTGTTTATTTTTATTGAAAGTCGGATATACAGAGAGGAGGAAAGACAGAGAAGATCTTTTGTTCGCTGATTCACTCCCCAGGTGGTCTTAATGGCTGGAACTGAGGCGCCGATCCAAAGCCAGGAGCCAGGAGCCTCTTCCAGGTCTCTCACATGGGTGCAGGGTCCCCAGGCCTTGGGCCATCCTCGACTGCTTTCCCAGGCCACAAGCAGGGAGCTGGATGGAAAGTAGGGGCACTGGGATACAAACCAGCACCCAGATGCGATCCTGGCGCATGCAGGGCAAGGACTTTAGCCACTAAGCTACCATGCTGGGCCCTTAAAAATTAATTTTTAAAGATTTATTTATTTTACTTGAATGTCAGAGTACAGAAAGAGAGGAAGCAACAGAGAGAGAGATCTTCCATCTGGTGGTTCACTCACCAAATGGCTGCAATAGTTTTTTTTTTTTTTTTTTTTTTTTTTTTTTAAAGATTTATTCATTTTATTACAGCCAGATATATACAGAGGAGAGACAGAGAGGAAGATCTTCCGTCCGATGATTCACTCCCCAAGTGAGCCGCAACGGGCCGATGCGCGCCGATCCGAAGCCGGGAACCTGGAACCTCTTCCGGGTCTCCCACGCGGGTGCAGTGTCCCAATGCATTGGGCCGTCCTCACCTCAACTGCTTTCCCAGGCCACAAGCAGGGAGCTGGATGGGAAGTGGAGCTGCCGGGATTAGAACCGGCGCCCATATGGGATCCCGGGGCTTTCAAGGCGAGGACTTTAGCCGCTAGGCCATGCCGCCGGGCCCAAGGCTGCAATAGTTTGAGCTAAACCAATCCAAAGGTGGGAACCAAGAGCTTCTTCTGGGTCTTTCATGTGAGTGCAGGGGCCCACGGCCTTGGGTCATCCTCTGTGGCCCTGCTAGGCCATCGGCAGGAAGCTGGCTTGCAAGCAGGGCAGCCAGGACATGAACTGGTGCCCTTATGGGATGCTGGTGCTTGAAGGCAGGGGATTGACACGTTATGCCATTGCGCAGGACCCCAGTAAGTCTACTTTTTTATTGTTTGTGTTTTAGTATATAGAATGGGGGTTGATATTAACATGCACTGGGTTAAGCTGCCACCTGAGATCCCAGCATCTTATATCAGAGTGCTGGTTTGATTTCTGGTACTCACCTTCAAAACCAGTTCCCTGCTGATGCACCTGAGAGGAGAGCAGAAGGTATCCTTCCACCCACATAGGACCCACGTGGAGTCCTTCACTCCCAGCTTCGGCCTGGCCCAGCCAAAATAAGCACCTTGTCCACACAGTTGACCCTGCCCACCTTTGGTCATCTTTGAACTATTGTACAGGTATCATTGATTCCCTTCTCCTATACTATGAAGACAACAGTTTTATTTACATATTCATTTTACTGTCCGATCAAAAGATGTGTCCTTTGATTCTAGCATGTGCCTGATTCTGTCTTGATTATAAAGTAGAATGATATCTTTGCCATGAATCCCTTTTTCATGTGCTTGAGAGTTGTAATTTTACCTTTTCCCTGAAATTTTATCTGTCAACACTGTAGACTAACTTGGAAAGATGCTCAACAAATGGTTTGAGGGCAGGTTTTTTTGCCCAACAGATAAGCCAACAGCTTGAGGTGCTGGCTTTCTTTTCTTTTTTCTCATTTTTTTAAAGATTTATTTTTATTTTCATTACAAAGTCAGATATACACAGAGGAGGAGAGACAGAGAGGAAGATCTTCTGTCTGATGGTTCACTTCACAAGTGGCCACATGGCCAGTGCTGTGTCAATCCGAAGCCAGGAGCCAGGAGCTCTTCCAGGTCTCCCACACAGGTGCAGGGTCCCAATGCATTGGGCTGTCCTCAACTGCTTTCCCAGGCCACAAGCAGGGATCTGGATGGGAAGTGAAGCTGCCGGGATTAGAATCGGCACCCATATGGGATCCAGGCGTACAAGATGAGGACTTTACTGCTAGTCCACGCCACCGGGCCCGAGATGCTGGCTTTCTATAGCTGATCACCTGTGTTTGACTCTCATTCTACTCCCAGTTCCCAATTCCAGTATCCTGGTAAGGAGCATCCTAGGGGCAGCAGGCACTGGCTCCAGTGGTAGGGTACCTGCTACCCACAGGGGAAGAGCTCAACTGAGTTCCAGCTCCAATTTTTGAGCTGACCCAACCCCCCTGTTGTTACAGACATTTGAGGAGTAAACTGACAGATGGGGACTCTGTCTCTCTTTCTTCCTTTTTAAGATTTTTTATTTTTATTTTTATTGTAAAGGCAGATTTATAGAGAAAGATCTTCCATTTGCTGCTTCACTCCCCAAATGGCTGCAACAGGGAAGCTGAGCCAATCCAAAGCGAGGAGCCAAGAGCTTCTTCTGGGTCTCCCATATGGATGCAGGGTCCCAACACATGAGGGCTTCCTCTACTGCTTTCCCAGGCCATAAGCAGGGAGCTGGATGGGAAGTGGGGCAGCTGGGACATGAACTGGCACCCATATTGAATGCCAAACTTAGAGGTAGAGGATTAGCCAGTTGAGCCAATGTTCCAGCTCCTTCTGTCTCAATTTAAAACAGAGAGAGAGAGAGGACCTGGGGTGGGAGGGAGCATAGTGGCTAAAGTCATCGCCTTGCATGTGCTGGGATCCCATATGGTCTCCAGTTCGTGTGCTGGCAGCCCCGCTTCCCATCCAGTTCCCCGTTTGTGGCCTGGGAACCCTGCACCCATGTGAGAGACCCAGAAGAGGCCCCTGGCTTCAGATCAGATCAGCTCAGCTCTTGCCATTGCAGCTGTTTGGGGAGTGAATCAGCAGATGAAAGATCTTCCTCTCTGTCTCTCCTCCTCTCCTCTCTGTATATCTGACCTCTCCAATAAAAAATAAAAATAAATCTTAAAAAAAAAAAAGAGTAAGAGGAAAGAAATGATCAAAGGTAGTGTGTCAGATTTGGGGGGGGGGGGGGGCGGGGAAATTATCAAGGAATGGGATGGAAGAGTTTCTGCCCAATCTGTCTTTCTGCCATTTTCATATGATAAAATTTGAGTAAATATTTTTAATAGAGTGACTGTTCCTTCAAACCGTAGACAATTACGGTGTTTTATTCTTAAATTTTTAGTTGATTAGGGTGATAAGTATCAAGGGCTACAGGAAGGTGGGTGAGATCATCATTTCCACATTCTCTTTTTTTCATTCCTGTACCTGGGGGAAGGGGAAAGATAAGGAGAAAAGCCACACCCAGCCTCCCAAATGGCTCTGAACCCTAGGTCCAACTACCCACCACCTCAGGGTCTCTGATATGGGGCATGCTCTGAGGGTCCTGCTCAAGAGATTTCAACAGCTCAACATTCCGAACTATTGCTGATCTTGCCACTCCAAGCATGATGAAATCTCTCCAGAATCCACTGGTTGACATAGTCCGCGTTAGAGTCTCCGCTGCCCAGTATTTCACTGTCAATGATTGGCTGGGGTAGTTGATCAATTTGCTCTGTCCTCCATCTTCTGTTGTGGTTCCTCTGCAGACGTTAATGGAATGCCCTAACTTCCATGTGCGCCTGGATATGCTGTCCTCTGCTCCATCTACACCACTGAGGAGGCCCAGCTCTGACACATGCACCCCATGATCAGATCATGGAACCTGCAATTCTCAAAATGGTTGGGGTTCTGAGTCCAGCGAGTCAGTTGGGGGATCCCCAAAGAAACTTCATCTGAGGTGATCCCAGATCTGATTCTTGTGTGTGCATGCCAATACAGAGTCTGACACAGTCTGCCGCCCCAATCAGCTTATGCATATGCTGGTGGTTGCAATTGCTGGGTCAGTTCTCTCTCCGGCCCTGTCTTCTACACTAGCCAATGGATGCTGCAGCCCAGCCCGATCCTGCCCTCCACACACTTGGCTCTCACGCAAACCAGTGGGAACAGCCACCTAATCAGCTCAACCTGCAATATTTCCCACCAGGCCAGCCCCCTGCATTGTTTCTCATGCTTGACAGTATGTACAGCAGACTAGTCCAGTATGTCCCACATGCCATTCAGCTCTCATACATGTTAATGGGCATTGAAGCCTAGTTCAACCCAACCAGGCCCACTATCCAGCCCACACACGTGCTGGTGGGTGTCATTTTCTGTCTAGCCATGTCTTCCCCAGTTCTGGTTCTCATGCTCTCCAATGGGAACAGCAACCCAAGAGGGAGGTGCCCACTTTTTCCCTACTGGGCCCACTCCCGGATCTTGTACTCTCCAGCTGGTTCTGGGATTTAACTTGATAGAATTTGCCTCCTGTGCCGGCATCTGCCAGCTGATGCTGTAGCAAAGCCCAACCAACCCACACCCACTCTGACTTATGCATGTACCAGAAGGAACAGTCAACCAAGTCTGGCTTTACCCTGGTCCAGCTCATGTGAGGCTAACAGGTGTTGTAGCCCAGCCTGGTCTGGTCTGCCCTCATCCCAACTCACACTAGCCACTGGGTGGTCCAGTAAGAGAGCCTTTTGCAGTCCTCCTACCAGCTTCACCCCGTCCTCCTGGGGTCTCAAAAGTGCTGGTTGGATGCTACAGCCCAGTCTGGCATGCCTCACCTTGGTATTTGCCAGTGGGTGCTGTAGCCTGGCTGGGCCCAGCTCACCTCCAATTCCAGCTCACGCTGCTGGGGGCTACAGCCTAGCCTAGGCTAGCCTAGCCCAGGTGACCCCCGGTCCTGGCCTTCATGTGAACTGGCTTGTGTTGTGACCCAACTCAGCCCAAATCAAACCCCATTCTGGCTCTTGGATTGATATGAACTGCCCCAGCCTGGTTCACCCCTGGCCTGCGCCAGATGTATGCCTGTGGGTACCACTCTCTGGCCTGGTCTAGGCTGCTCCCTATTGTGGTTCTTGTGCTCACCTGCAGGGACTGTGTCCTAACAGAGGGGTTTCCCAAGCTCCTCCATCAGAACCTCTCCCAATATCAGATCTCACGCCCATGGGTGGATCCATGAGCCAGCCTTACTTAGTTTACCTCCTGTCCTAGCAGAAACAGTAGTCTTTCATAACTGGCTTTCATCCATTCCAGTTTTTACTGTTGGGTGTTGCAGCCCAGCCTGGCCTGGTCCACACCCAGACACAGCTCACACATGGCTCAGCAGGGGCAGAGACCTAGCCTAGCTCGGCCTACACCTACCCTGGTTTTCATGAGCACCAGTGGGTGCTGGAGTCTGCCCCAGTCTGGCACACCCCAGTCCCAGCCCACACTTGTGCCTAGGGATATTGCAGCCAAATCCAGACCAGATAGCAGCCCCCACTCTGGGCTTTACACTCACTAGTGGGAAACACTGTTGTGGGCTGTGGAGCTGATTTACATTGCTTTAGCTGAGCACTCAGGAATCAGGCCTAAGGCAGTAGCACCTGGCCTTTGCAGACTCATTGATGTCCTATTGTCCTGTTAATGGACTTGGGGGGAAGAGGAGATAATATGTAATAAGGAGGCTTTGGAGCAGATGGCTCCCAGCACTTCTACCACCACCATGGTCTCCGTGTGCTTTTCACTTGGACATTCCCCGTGCCTACTATGCCAGCTCAGCGGAAGAATTCTAATCTGTCCAGGCATTTTCATTATTGTGAGACTGGCTTTTTACACAATGTGAACTTGGAGGTTAATGTCAATGATAATGTCTTACAAAAGGGCCTTCTATTATTCCTACTGTTTTGGGTGTCCCCATTGACCTTATGCTAATCAAGGGACCTGTGTTTAGGGTTTCATCCTTTCCTTAATCTTTAGGTTCTCCTTTTCTTTGTAATACAAGATTAGGTTGTAGGATAAGAATTGTAGCAGGAATTCCTATTGTTTTTGGATAAAGCAGATGGCATGGTTGTCCTTAGAAACACCTACTTGACCATGACGGAAAGTCTGAGCCAGAGTTTAACTGATTCTGTATAAATAAAGCGGACGGCTTTATTGCCTTGTCCACTATCATCATGGAATCCTAGTGGTCCGTCTCTTTCTTTCTGCGCCTCGTCCACGCACCCTTCCCGAGTTCCGAAACCCAGGCTGGAGCTGGACTCCGGCAAAACACAATCCAGCCAGGGCATCCCCTTTGCTCTCCAACCGGGCTTGTTCCCAGTCACAGATCTTGCATATGCCAGTGGTTGCTCTGACCCAGCTTAAAATAGTCTCTCCCCTGTCTTATCCTTTACCTTTGGATTCTATAGCCTGGCCTGACCTCACCTAACCCCAGTTCCAACTCTTGTTGGCAGGTACTGGAATTTGGCCCGGTTCAGTCTGCTCCCCTCCCTGAATCATTCAAACCAGTAGGTGTAACAGCCTAGCCCAGCATGACCTACACTCCAACCTGATTTCTGCTCTTGCCAGTGAACTAAGGATTGTTCAGCCCCGCTGGGTCCACCCCCTTCCAAAGCCAACTCACATGCTTGCCATCAGTTGGAGCTACCTTGCCCAGTCTGCCCAACCCTCAGGCCTGGACCACGTGCTCACCAGAGGGAGCTATAACCCAGTAGGGTAGTTTCCCACATTCCCCCACTTGACCAACTCCCAGACCCAGATCTCACGCATGCCGGCGGGTGCTAGGCCATTGCCCGGAATGGCCTGCCCCATCGGTCCCAGCCTTAGTATGAGCTGGTGAATGTTGCTGCCTGACCTCCCCAACATCCTGTTTTAGGATGCACATGTAGGTGCTGCAACCTGGACCTGCCCAGACTATTCTCGGTCCTTGTACCTGTGAGTGTGCAGGTTCCATGGTCACACATAGCTCAACTTATCATCACCCCAACTCTTGAACTAACCAGCGGGATTTGTATTTCTATAGGGTGTGGCCCACATATCCTCCACAGAATCTACCCGCAGACCTGGTATATCTCATGATGGTTGGTGACACGGCCCTGCCTAATGTGACCCGTCCCCTATTCTGACATTCAGTATGGTACTGTGATCTAGCCCTGCTAGACAGGCCCCCAGCCCTAGCTTTCATGTAGACTGATGTGTGGTGGTCAGCAATGTTCTATGCTAACAAGCCCTAATCAGGACTCCCATGTGAGCTGGTGGATCAGTCTCACCCATACAGATATTCCAGTCTCTCCCCTCCAAACCAACAGATCTCAGTCCCCTCGCTTACCTGTAAGTACAGTGACCTGTTGCTGGGAGTCCCTCATGATTCATTCCTGACATATATGTGCAGTGGCCTTATCCATGGATGTCCCTAGGCAGTAATTCCACCCCCTCAAGAGCTCAGAGCTTGCTTCCTGGCAGCCATTGGGCAAAGTCCATGCCAGTTGGCACTGTGGCCGCCCGCAAGCCCTGAATTCGCCCACCATTGGCAGCAGTTGCTGGGGCTAGGGCCCCAAGCAGTGAGTCCGACCTGGCTCAGATAGCCCCAGCAGCCGTCACACTCCCAGGAGGTCCATCCATCCAAGCCCCAAGGACGAAATCACCTGCCCTCCCCTCGGAAAAGTTTGTTTTTTTTTGTTTTTTGTTTTTTGTTTTTTTTAAGAAAATTAATTAAAGGGAAGAGAACAAAAATAGAAAGTATAACTTAGTGATTAAGGACATGGGTATAAGGTCAGCCAGACTGAGGTGTAAAACTGACATTTTCCAAAATAACTTTGAGCAGAGTACTTAACCTCTCTTGGCTGTAGTTAATCTATTACATGGAGATAACAATACCTTGTTACTAATGTCATTGTGAGGATGAAATGAAAGCTCAGTATGAAAAGTTTTAGCACAGGGCATGGCATAAAGTCAACTTATAAAAAACCCAGTTCACAGGAACATTATGGTGGCTGCCATTGTTATCACCCCAAAAATCTACCATCTCCTTGGCATTGGTGCCAAGCCATCGTAGGTGATATTAAATTAGAAAAAAATGGCAAAATGAGAAAGTTTTCCTTTTCTAATTCCTTTTGATTCTTCTCGATTCTTCAAGGACCAAGAACAGCTAAGCGGTTGTTGGCCTAACATTAAGGTTAATTAATATTAGCATCTCCAGTTTTTTAATTGTTTGAAAGAGACAGGGAGAAATCATCCATCCGTTGATTCATTTTCCCATATTCCTGCCATGGCTAGAGCTGAGTCAGCACAGAGCCCCGAATAGACTCGGTCCACATCTTCCACGTGGGAGCACAGTGCAAGCTCCTGGACCATGGACTGCTGCAGACCAGAGCGCCCGTGAGCAGAAGCAGATGGGATGTGGATGCGGGACTCTGCCCATCTGAGAGCAGCCCACGGGGCATCAACCACTGTGCCAAATGCCTGCCCCAATCTTGTTTTTAGTAAGGGAGGCGGGGGCTTCCCTGCAGAGGCTGATTTTAGCTGTCTGCACTGTGTTTCTTTCCACAGCTGCATTCTGACTTCATGAGCCCTGAGTGTTCATTTACAACAGCGGGTCTTCTTCATTAAAGTGATGTTTTAAGTTATATTTTTTAGTATGAACCAAAATATTATCCTGGCTGGATGCATTAGTGTATATTAAATAGGATAGTATTGGGGTTTTTATTATTTTTTTAAAGTCTTTTTTCCCCATTTGTCGATTTCATTTGAAAGACAGGTACAGGGAAGAGGACAGATGGGGGGATATCTTACACGGGCTTGTCAGCAGGACCTCAAGTGGAGCTGCTGGGTTCTGAACACTGTGCCTATATGGGATGTCAGTGCCACAGGCGGAGATTTAGCCTACTACACCATGGTGCTAGCGCTTTTCTTTTAAGAGAAATGAAAATTAAGGCATTTTCAGGGGTCCCTAAAAGCATCACAGATTCGAGATGGCTCTGGATCTAACATGTCATTGGCTCTGGATCATTTATTTATGGTGATTGCTATTGATTTTCCATGTACAGAGGAGATGTCATTTTCTTCATATTTTAAAGTATTCCAATAAGCAAAATGAGTCAAACATGAAAGTAAATAATTGTGTGTGTGTGTGTGTATGTGTGTGTGTTTATAAGAATATAGCAAAAATGGGGGACAGGCCTTGAGGGTAGCAGTTGCGATGCTGCTTGGGACACCCTTGTCCCATGTCTCGGTGCCTGAGATGGGGACCCACTGGGTTTTCCCACCCGTCTTCCTACTAAGGACACCCTGCAGGGCGGCAGATGATGGTTCAGGTACTTGAGTCCTTGCCATCCACGTGGGAGACCCAGATTGGGTCTGGGCTCCTGGCTTCAGCTTGGCCCAGCCCCAGCTGTTGTAAGCATTTGGGAAGTGAACCAGCACATGGAAGACCTATCTCTCCATCTTTCTGTCTGTGTAACTTTGCCTTTCAAATGAATACATAATCTTTTTTAAATTTCATTTTATGACACAGTTCCATAGGCTCTGGGATTCCCCAAGCCCTTCCCCAAGCCCTCCCCCCATACTGATTTCCTCCATATTATTACAGTAGTACAGCTCATAACCAGTCATAATTCCATCACTGCGGGCACGGACCAGGCAGAGAGTCCAGCATCTTATTATCCATTTAAATTCAACAGTTTCCATTAGGAGACCATCCTTGGTCTGAAAGTAGAGCTGGAAGAATATCATCCCCTCAAATGAAAAGCCATAACACAAATAATTCAACAATAGGAAGAAACATGGAAATTTACAACATCATGAAGTTAATTGACATGCTACTGAGTGACCAATGTGTTAGAAAATGCAAATTCTTAACCACATCCTGTAACTACTTCATTGACATCTCAATTTTAGTTTATACATAACCGACTGCTATAAATCTTAAAATGGTTATAGGGTACTATTCAGCTGTCTTGTGTCTTTTTTTCTTCATATTTATATTTAGCAGCTTATAGTATTCAAGCGTGATTTTACTGAACTTCGTGAATTTTAGAATAAGCCAAACAGGCTTATAACTCTAACAAGGCATATGTTAACGATTGAGGAGCAGAACAGTTTTAGGCGGGGTGGACAGAGAAATCTTCAGTACCTTAATGAGGAGTAACTAATCTTTGTGTCCTACCTAGTAAGGCATGTGTGAGTCCAAGCTGACTTTTTCTTGTCTGTTCTAAACTTTCCTTATTGGTCTCTCTCTCTCTGTCTGATCTAATTTGGGGGGGGGGGGGGCTACAGAGCGACTCTGATGGTCATTGCAAGAGAGGATGGGGAGCTAAAGTTGGAAATAAGTAAGGACCAGAGAAAGCTCCTCTCCTGAGTCCCAAAGGAAGTTTACTGTTCTTCTGTTTCTGCGGACCGCTTAGGGTTCCTGGCTGTTGTTCCGATGTCATTAGATGTGAGGAGGGTTCTGAGCTCCTTCCATCCTGTGTAGGAGTCCAATAGGGAATGAATGACCTCAGAGTTCTTGGCTTAAGAGGGACTTGAATTCCTGTGATCTCCTTGACAATTGGGATATAGTCATTGGTGCCCTTACTGATAGCTCTTGATGAGGTATCCACGCTTTTGGATACCTCATCAAAGCATTTGGGGGGTTACTGGGAGTCTCCAGGGTTAGGATACAAACCTCCTGTCCTCCTGTTCAACTCTGTGGTCCCCTACTGCTCTGTGCATATGACCTCCTGTTAAGAAGCTGTCAGGATCGCTCTTGGATCCCACTGTATGTCTTTATAGTTTCTGCTAATGTCTAATGCTGATTCGAGTCTGCTGTCTATAAGTTACCTGTTACAATACTGATAGATTATACTTAACATCTTCCTCATATACTCTAAGAAGGTGGAAGATTTCTCTGGTCTCCCAACCCACTGCAGAATAACATAGGGTATTAAAAGTATATCAGGCTTTTCAGTTCTTTGATGTAGATCCTAAGCAGTCTGTCTCTCATTGATTATTGGTTCACTGGTTACATCACAATATCTTATTGCATGTGATACAGGCTGTGTGAGGGTGTAATAATATTACAACTTACAGGTACTATTTTTAGGATTGACATCGTTTCACCTTAAATTAAGGAAAACATGTGAAATCTAACCTTTTGGGTTTGGCTCATTTCCCTTAGCATAATGGTTTCCAGTAGAGCCCATTTGGCCACGAAGAAATGCATTTCCTTTTTTAAAAAATAGCTGAGTGGTATTCCACAGAATAGATGATCCATGGTTTCCTTATCCAACCTTCTGTTGATGGGCATTTTGGTTGCTTCCAAGTTTTTGCAATTATTGATTGTGCTGCTATGAACATAGGAGTGCATGTTGGTTTCTCGTGTAACAGGTGTTTTGGATATATTCCTAGAAGTGCAATTGTTGGGTCATGTGGTATGCAGATTTTCAGTTGTTTGAGTGTTCTCCATACTGATTTCCATAGAAGCTGTGCCAACCTGCAGCCCCACCAACAGTGGAGTAGGGTTCCCTTTTCCCCGCATCCTCTCCACAGTGTTCTTGGTGGTTTTTCGTGTGTGAGCCATTCTTACTGGCATTAGGTGGTGCCTCAGTGATGTCTTAATTTGGATTTCCCTTATTGCCAGGGAACTTGAGCATTTTTCCATGTTTTTTTGCCATTTGTTCCTTTGTAAAATGCCCATTTCCCGTGCCCATTTCTTGAGTGGTTTGTTTGTTTTGTTGTTTTGGTTGTTCTGGAGATCTTTGTATGTTCTGGAGATTAGCCTCTTATCTCTTGTGTGGTGTGCAAAGATCTCCCATTCTGTGGTTTGCTTGTTTCTTTTGCTGTACAGAAGCTTCTTAGTTTGATGTGGTCCCATTTGATTATTTTGGTCTTGATTGCTATTGCTTCTGGTGATTATTTTAGGAAATCAGGGCCCACACCTAAATCTTGCAGGGTGTTTCCAACATTTTCTTCCAAAAGTTTGAAGGTTTCTGGATTTAGGTTTAGGTCTTTTATCCATTTAGATTTGTTCTTAGTGTATGGTGAAAGATGTGGGTCTAACTTCTTGTTTCTGCTGGCTATCAACCAATTGTCCCAACAGCATTTATTGAAGACACCTTCCAATTTCCCTGGATTGTCATCTGTTTTTTTGTCAAAGATTATTTGGCTGAACCTATGTGGGTTCCCTTCTGCTGCTTCTATTCTGCTCCATTGATCCTCCTCTCTGTCTTGGGCCAATACCAGACTGTTTTAATAACCACCGCCCTATAGGTCTAGAATTGTGATCCCCCCTGTTAGATTCCTATTCTTCAGGATTCCTATTCGTGGTTTTTTGTGTTTCCAGATGAACCTTTGTATCATTTTTTCTGGTTCTATGAAGCATGTTTTGGGTAGTTTGATTGGGATTGCATTGAATGTATATATTGCTTTTGGTAGTATGAAAAATTTTTTTTTCTTCTTGTTTGGTTCATTTTATTTTTTTTTATTCATTAATTACATTGTATTATGTGTCACAGTTTCATAGGTACTGGGAGGTAGTATGAAAATTTTAATGATACTGATTTTACCCATCCAAGAACATGGTACGTTTCTCCATTTTTTGAAGTCTTCTTCAATTTCTTTTTTAAGCTTTTTGTAGTTTTCTCCATAGAGGTCTTCTACATTTTTAGTTAGGTTTATTCATAGATACTTCATTTTCTTCTCTGTTATTTTGAATGGTACCCTGCTGGTTAGATCTTTTTCCATCTTGGGGCTGTTTGCATACACTATGGCTGTTGATTTTTGTTCATTTATTTTGTACCCTGCCACTCTACCAAACTCTCGTGTAAGTTCTAGCAGTCTCTGTATTGAGTCTCTTGGTTCTTCTATGTATAGGATCATGTCATCTGCAAATAGTGATAGCTTGACTTTTTTGTTTCCCGTTTGAATTCCTTTGATTTTTTTTCTTGTCTTACAGCCTCTGTGAGTGCATCTAGGACTATGTTGAATGGCAGTGGTGATAGTGGACATCCTTGTCTTGTTCCGGATCTCAGTGGGAAGGCTTCCAACTTTTCTCCATCCAGTATGATGTTGGCATTGGGTTTTTCATATATTGCTTTGATTATGTTGTAGATTGTTTCTTATATGTCTACCTTATTTAGTGTTTTTAGCATGAAGTGGTGTTGGATTTTGTCGAAACAAGAGAAAATGAGAATTAATAGCATCAAAGATGAAAAAGACAACATAATGACAGACACTGCAGTCATTAAAAAATAATTAGAAATTACTACAAACAATTGTATTCCATCAAATCAGAATACCACCAGGAAATAGAAAGATTCCTGGACTCCCACCACCTACCAAAACTTAGTCACGAGGCAACAGAATACCTGAATAAACCTATAACCAAGGCAGAACTTGAATCAGTGATCAAAGATCTCCCAACAGGGCCCGCCACGATAGCATAGCAGTTAAAGTCCTCACCTTGCACATGCCAGGATTCCATATGGTCGCAGGTTCTAATCCTGGGGTCCTGCTTCCCATCCAGCTTCCTGCTTGTGGCCTGGGAAAGCAGTCAAGGACGGTCCAAAGCCTTGGGACCCTACACCTGCGTGAGAGACCCGGAAGAGCTCCTGACTCCTGGCTTCAGATTGGCTCAGCTGCAGCCTGAACCATAGCCACAGGATACAGAAGTTCCCCAGTTACCCCGCAGTCTGCTTTTGCCAAGCCGGGGGCCTGGGAAGCAGGCTTCACAGAGAACCTGGTAAAGAAATTATGTCAGAGCCTTACCTTATTAAAGATAAAAGTCAGGGCACTCTAAGCTGTCCAAACAAGGCCTTCTCCAAGGTCTGCAGCTGGACCCCTGTCCCCCCCACCCCGTGGCCACAGCCTCCTCTGGAGATACATTCCATGAAGGAGGAGGACCCCGACTGCCTCATCATGGCCTCCTCTGTGGGGTTTGCTCTCTCCTGCCTTTCATGTTAGCCTGATGGGGAAGAGGTTGAAGAGAACCAGCTGAAAGTCCTCCGTGGATCAGCGTGCCATGTCAGTGCTCGGTTCCGCTGCGTGGCTGGTGGGTTTAATAGCTATGCGAGATCAAAGTGTGGGCCTTGCAAATGCCAGCAGAGGAAGAGTTTTGTCTGCCGTGTGTCTGAGCTGCCCTGGGACCTGAAGCAAGGCTCACGGTCACCTGAGCAAGCTTCCCGTCCAAAACAGAGACTCAGCTGGGTTTGCATCCTTGCTAACACCAGTGCTGAGGACGTTGACAGGGTGTGTGAGAGAGAAGCTGCAAAGGAAGGAAGATAGGTTATGGTGAACTAGGAAGAAAGCATCCATGGAGCCGTAACGGTAATGATTTATTCATACCAAAACATCGTTTTCTTGTGACATAGATGTAAATGTTGGCAACCAATGGTTTTAAAATTTCCCCCATTTAAATAAAAGGGTGCTTTAATGGTAAAATAACAATCCAGGACTAGAAGTCATAAGGAAAGCATGATGTGGAGGAATGGACATTCGTCTTAGTGGTTAAGCGGCCCAGGTCCCATACCAAGTGCCTGGGGTTTGACGCCCAGCTCTGCTCTGAACTCCAGCTCCCTGCTGATGCATGCCCAGGGAGGCAGCAATAACTGATGACTCAAGGATTGGCTTCCTGCCCTGCATGTGGCAGACCTGAACTAAGTTTCCAGCTCCCAGCTTCAAACCCCAGTGCCAGCATCATGGCAGGTGTCTGGGGAGTGAATCATTGGATGGGAAATTCTCTCAGTACCTCTGCAACGAATGCACTTTTTAAAACATAGGAAATACATATTCTGAAACTATTTCTTCAAAGATTCAAAAGTCTTTGCACCTGAAACCTTAACACCAATGTTCTCCTCACACAGCTGTTTCTCCGGAATCTGGGGGAGAGCTTTCTCTCATCCTCCCACTCTGTCTCTATGTGAAATCTTGGTGTCTCTCCTCTCATTCTTATCAGTCACTTAGGAGGAGTAACAGGCACCACCAACTGCCCAGAAGCTGCCAGAAGAGACTATAGGAATGAATACATAGGAGAAAAGGACCACTGGCGGGCGGGCGGGGGGACTGTGTCATCTGGGTCCTCAATAGCTCATCTCGAAGGCCCTTGCTCACTCAACAAGCTACTGAGCAGCGCTGTGTGCTAGGGTGTGGGTGGACAGGAAGCCGCTCAGATGCGGCACCTTCCACCAGCAGGCAAGAATGCAGGCATGAGCTCCAGGGAACACCCCGCCGACGTGGGCCTCTGAGCAGCCTTCAGGCCAAGCAGAGTGAGCAGGCTGCATCTTCCTCTACCACCGCCACCCCCCACCCGGTTTCTTCCCCCTTGCATTTATTTTGGATGAAGGATGGAGATGGTTTGAAAGATGGACTTGTCGGGGGCCCAAAGATGGTAGTCTCAAGTTGCTCCTGTGTAGGGGGAAAACGAGGGTCCTTGGTTGGTTCCCCAGTGACTGCCTGGTCCCCTCAGCCAGACACACACATCCTCATGGATAATCATTGAACAACCTCTGGAGTGTCTCCAAGTTGTCTCGGCCCTGCCAGCAGTTCCTGCCTCTAGAACTTTTGGCTTCTAGTTTTGGAGAGACATATTCCTTGGTTCAACTAACGCTTGTGAAATACCTTCTAGGAGAGTGGGAATGGTCGATGATTCGGGAATACAATGGTAAAAATGACAGAGAGGGTCCCTGTTTTTGTGTATTTCTCACATGGTGGGAAGCACAGACAAGAATCAGGAAAACCTAAGAACAAACAAAATGATTATCCTTCTTGTAAAGAATGAGGCAGTGGGCCCGGCGGCGTGGCCTAGCGGCTAAAGTCCTCGACTTGGATGCGCCAGGATCCCATATGGGCGCTGGTTCTAATCCCGGCAGCTCCACTTCCCATCCCGCTCCTTGCTTGTGGCCTGGGAAAGCAGTCGAGGACGGCCCAAAGCTTTGGGACTCTGCACCCGCGTGGGAGACGTGGAGGAAGTTCCTGGCTCCTGGCTTTGGACTGGGGTAGTACCGGCAATTGCGCTCACTTGGGGAGTGAATCATTGGATGGAAGATCTTCCTCTCTGTCTCTCCTCCTCTCTGTATATCTGACTTTGTAATAAAAATAAATAAATCTTTAAAAAAAAAAAGAATGAGGCAGAAAGCCAAAAGGAGAGTATGACGAAACACTACTAAAGATAATAAAGCTATTAATAATAATAGATGACTGGAAAGGCTTCCCCAAGAGGACCATTTAAAGACCCCTGATTAGGGCAGGAGCTGGGCCTGCCGGTTAAGAGCCTGAATTCAGTATCACGGTGCCTGATCCCAAATCCTGCCTCTGACCTCCTTCCAATGTAGACCATTGTGGATAGCAGGTGGAGGCTCAACTAATTAGCTCCCTTCTATTCATGTTAAGTTCCTGGTTCCTAGCTTTTGATATAGCCAAGCCCCAGCTGTTGTAGACATTTGGAAAGCGAATCTGTGGATGAAAGATTTGTGTTGGTCTCCCTCTCTCTGTTTCTCAAATAAATAAACAAATTAATTTAAAAAGAATTAGGTGTGCAGGCAGCACAGTGATGCGCAAACTAATCCTCTATCCTGTGGTGCCGCCATCACATATAGATACTGGTTTATATCCCATCTGCCCCACTCTCTGATCCCGCTCCCTGCTTATGCCTGGGAAAATAGTGGAGGATGGAGCAAGTCCTTGTACCCACATGCGAAATCCAAAAGAAACTCTTGGCTCCCAGCTACAGATCTGCTTAACTCTGGTCATTCTTTAGGGAGTAAACCAGCAGGTGGAAGACCTTCTCTGTTTATCTCTCCTCTCTATCTGTAAAAATCTATCTTTCAAATAGAAATAAGTATTTTTTTTTTAAATTAAGGGCCAGTATGGTGGCACAGTGAGTTAAACTACTACCTGCCTTGCCAACATCCCATATGAGTGCTGGTTTGCATTCCAGCTGCTTCACTCCCCATCCAGCTCCCTACTAATATGTCTGGAAAAGCATTGGATGATGGTTCAAGTACCTGTGCCTCTTCCGCCCATGAGGGAGACATGGATGGAGGTTTAGTATCCTTGCTTTGATCTGGCCAGCCCTTACCATTGTACTCATCTGGGGAGCTAATCAGAGAATGGAAGATCTCTCTATCTCTCTTTCTCTCTGTAACTCTGATTTACAATTATTAAAATAAATCTTAAAACTTTTTAGAAAGATCTCAATCTGAAGTATGACCCAACCATGCAGAAAGTTGGGAAAAACAAAGTCCTGGCCCAGGGAACAGAAGAGCAGATTTTAGAATCTTCTAGAAACCCAGGAGCTGGATAGAATAAGAAGTTTTAGTAACAAAGAATGAGGTTGGACAAAGGCAAAGAGATTAGTTTTGGTCCAATCTCACTGGTCAGGAGAGAGAGTTTAGGTAGGTTGGTTGGTTGGTTTTTATTTATTTAATTTATTTGTGAGGCAGAGGGACTGAGAAAAAGGGCGCTTATGTCCACTGGTTTACTCCCCAAATGCCCACAGCAGCTGGGGCTCACAGGGCCAAAATTGGAAGTTGGGAACTTAACACAGGTCTCCCACGTGGATGGCAGGAACGCAGTTATTTCAACCATTGCCGCTGCTGCCTTCCAAGGTCTGCGTTTGCAGCAAGTTGGAGTCAAGTGCTGCAGCACAGGCCCTTTGATGTGAGATCAGGGTGTCCAAGTGGTCTATCCGTTGCCAGGCTAAACGACTGCTCCCAGGAGAACGCACCCTGAATCATACATGGCAACATTTCTTGAATGAATAACTAAACAAGTGATAAACTTGACCCTATGGCAATGAATAATTTTTATTCTATCAAAAGACTGTTTTAATAGAATAAAAGACAAAAAAATGAAAGAATAGGAGCCGGCACCGTGGCTTGCTGAGCAAGCTGCCACCTGCATTGCTGGCATCGCTTACAAGCATTGGTTCAAGCTGGCTGCCGGATTAGAACCAACACCCATATGGGATCCTGGCACGTTGAAGGTGAGGACCTCAACTGCTAGACTATTGTGCCAGGCCCAAGCTTTGTAGTATTAAGAGGACGGGAGAGGCAGATCTTAGGCACAGAAGTCAGGAGACTGCTTGGGACATCTGCCATCCCATATCAGAGTGCCTGGGTTCCACTTCCTGTCCTCGCCTCTACTGATGTGCACCCTGGAAGGTGGCAGGCATGGTTCAAGTGATGTGGTCTGTGCAGTAGGTGTGAATAACACGAAGGTGTGAAGTTGTAGAGCCTGCAGTTGTAGAGGAATGTAATGTTTAAAACTTTTTGTCTTAGATCTTCATGTTTTTTCTCTCTTGATGTATTTCTCCCATTTAGTGATAGATAAGTTGTAGAATAAGAATTGTATTAGGAGTGTATTACTGCATAAGATGTGTTGTCTACTGAGAAACTCTTGGTTGCAACGTTGGAATGGATAATGCCTTGTCTAATACTGAAACAATTTGTGGAATTGTCTTTGGAAACACTCACTCATCCATTGTAGAGTTGAAATTTATATAGAGTAACTTAGCTTATTGCTAACTGCAATTCTTTCGGCTGTTTTTATCCTTGCTTTACTTGTTTGGTTAACAAACTGTGTGAGCTTACAGACCTATGGCCAACTAATGTCAATAACCCCGATCCCCATAGACCAAGGCCCCAGTCCTTTTAACTCATACGTAATTCAAGGTAGGGGTCTGGTTGACACAGATGGTGCCTAGGTTATAGCCCAGACCTGAGGAGAGCAGATGAAGACTGGCAAGCCAAGATAAGCAAGGAATGTGGAATCCTTCCTCAATCATTACTCAAAAGGTTGTAAATTGTGCCCCCCTGAAGCTATGTCAATATGCCCCTAAGAAAAAAACTTTGTACTGCTTCTGTATAAAAAAAGCGGACAGCTTTCTCGCTTGGTCCACTACGATCAAGGAATCCTGGTGGTCCGTCTCCTTTCTTTCTCTCTTCACGCCTCATCCACGCACCCTTCCCGAGTTCCGGACTCAGCTGGAGCTGGACTCCGGCATTCAAGGATTTGTTCCTGATGCCCATGTGGAAGAGCCAGACTGAGTTCTTGGTTCCTGGCCCTTGACTTGGATCTGAATGTTGCAGGCATTTAGGGAGTGAACCAGTAGATATCTCTCTCTCTCTGCCTCTGGAATGAAATTTCCAGAAAAAAGAGGATGAGGTGCTCTGTGGCCTCCAGGGGAGGATGTGATGGGTTGGTCTGAGTTATTCTGCAGGTTGACAGGGAGCTAAGATCCACCACAGGTAAGTAGCAGGGCTGTTCCTGATCCTTTGCTATCAACACTGTCCACTAAAGGACCTACACAAGAGAGCCATGTGGAAAGAGAAATTTGCAGTGCAGACATTCAGAACTCTCTCAGCTTCGCCAGATGTCAAGGCAGCACGTGACGGTAAGCCTTAATTTTAGGTCTGTATTAGTCAGGGCTCTCCAGAAAAGCAGAACCAACAGGATGCGTATATATATAGATGGCAATGTATTTTAAGGAACTGGCTCACGTGACAGTTGGGAGTTAGAAGTCCAAACTTGATGGGATAAGCTGGCAAGCTAAAGACTCTAGGAAGATTGACAGTCCAAGTCCAAACACAATCTTCTGAAAAAACACCTGTCTACTCAAGAGAGATCTTTTCTCTGTTAAGGTCTTCAACATGTTGGCTCAGTCTTAACTCCCATTTCACAGTGTTGAGCATGTAGGGGATAAGATGGGGGATCAGAAATTTCTCTTGGTCTCCCTGAATCTCTCTCCCTACCCTTCAAATAAACAAAAAACGAACAAATAAGAGTAAAAAGTCCATTGTTTTAAATGTTAATGATACACAAAACACACCTTCACAGAAACATCCAGTATAATATATGACCAAATATGAGAGCACTGTGGCCCAGCCTGTGGGGCCAGTGAAGTGCACTGACAGTGAGTTCACTCACTGCTCAGCGCATGTGCAGCTCACTGTTGTCCCTGCCATCTTAACGCCTTTGCCACACTGTACAAAATGGTGCCTGATGTGCCACTACTAGAGTTCTTGATCTGCTGGACCTCAGGTCTGAGGGCCACCCTCACCTATCTGGGTGGAACCTCTAGAATGCCACACTGTTGCAGCTCACTGAACCAGGATGAGTTCACTTCCAGCTCAATGCATGCTCAGTCCTGTCCATAGCCTTTGTCTCTCTAGCCAAATGGTGCCCGATATAGCTGGGACCTGCTGCTCTGTCTCAGCTCCTGGTCCAATCAAACAGACCATCAGGAGAGGGAGTTCTTTGTCTGGGTTCACCTCCTGAGTTCCCAGTGAAAGTCCCTTCCCACCTGGCTGCTGGTGGAGTTCAGATTGTCATTAGCTGAATGCCGCTGGGTATCAGTTACTGCAACACCACACCGTTGGTTTCACTGCTTTCTTGTGTCTGTCAGTCTCCAGGTACCCCTGTGCTGTCGTTCTGTCCTCTCTTATTTCCTGGAATGTGCCCTCTCTGTTTCACACTGGCTAATGTTTCTCTGTTTAAATGTGTCCTTACCGGGCCTGGCGGCGTGGCCTAGTGGCTAAAGTCCTCGCCTTGAACGCACTGGGATCCCATATGGGCGCCGGTTCTAATCCCGGCAGCTCCACTTCCCATCCAGCTCCCTGCCTGTGGCCTGGGAAAGCAGTTGAGGACGGCCCAATGCATTGGGACCCTACACCTGCGTGGGAGACCTGGAAGAGGTTCCAGGTTCCCGGCTTCGGATTGGCGTGCACCGGCCCGTTGCGGCTCACTTGGGGAGTGAATCATCGGACAGAAGATCTTCCTCTCTGTCTCTCCTCCTCTCTGTATATCTGACTTTGTAATAAAAATAAATCTTTAAAAAAAATAAAAATAAATGTGTCCTTACCCTATTCTGCCATCTTGATTCTCCCCACTTTTATTTTTACACAATTATTTACAAATTACATCTCACTGTGGTTTCTTCATGACTGAAATAAAGAATTTAGACAGCCAGTGTGAATTCACTTTGGATTATATCTACTAACAGAAAATTAAACCAAAGTTCTAAGCAGGCTTCTAAACACACTTGCTTCAACAAGCACACTTGCCCACTGCATTCACAACTAGTTTATGGCTCACCTTACACACACCAGGATCCCATATGCACACAGGTTTTAGTCCTAACTGCTCCACTTTCTATCCAGCTCCCTGCTTGTAGCCTGGGAGTGCAGTCAAGGATGGCCCAAAGCCTTGGGACCCTGAACCTGCGTGGGAGACCTGGAAAAAGTTCCTGGTTACTGGCTTTGGATTGGCTCAGCTCTGGCCTTTGTGTCCACTTAGGAAGTGAACCAGCAGATGGAAGATCTTTCTGTTTATTCTCCTCTCTGTATATCTGACTTTCCAACAAAAGTAAATATTTTTAAATCTGCTTTTAAAAATCCATGTGTAAAATATTTAATGCCCAAAGTTTTATGTGCATAGTACTAAAAGAAAGAAAATATAACCTAGTTAGGATGTTTGAAGGTGTGGAGAGAGATTGGATTAGACTGGGCCATTATGGAGGAAGCTCTCATGAAAGGGGTGGACTGAGGTCGGTCTGAAGGTGACTGTGGCAAGCCGGGTAGCTGCTCCTTGTTGGTGTGCATGAGATCCAGGGAGGAGAGCAGGCCTGGTGAGGGAACTTGGAAACTACTCTGCTGTTCCCCAACTTCCTCTGGGTAGCACAGCAGGCAGGATTAGAAGCAGACAAGGCCAGCCCAGGCATGGCTGCTGCACTCCTCAGCTGTTGTGTGGGCTAGATCTGGGGCCAGGCCAGGTGGGGCCAGGCCTTAGCACCCACTGACACACATTAGAACCAGGACTGGGTTTGGGCCGTGCCCGGCTGGGTTAGGCTGCAACACCTGCCAGTGAGAGCTGAGACTATTGGTGGGTCATACCAGCCTGGATAGAAGGACCTGCCATCGTACACAAGACCTGGGGCTGGGAACAAACTCTGAGAGCCCCCTGGTGGGCTGCAGATCCCACTGGTGAGTAGACCAGGCTGGGCAAGGCTGCAGCACCCACTGGCATGCATGTGGGCTGGTTCCGGGACAGGCCAAACTAAGCCGGGCTTCAGCACCTGCTGTGCTCACAACAGCCAAAGTAGGTATGGGACAGACCAGCCTAGGCTGTGATACCCTCTAGGTCATACAAGAGCTGGGTCTGGGCGTAGACCAGGTTGAGCTAGCAAGAACGAGAGCCAGGACAGGGCTGCTAGGCCAGGATGGGCTGCAACATGTCAGTTAACATGAGGGCTGAGAGTGAGTCAGGCTGAGCCAGGCTGCAGCACCTGCTGGTAAATGCCACGGCTGGAAGTGGGCCATCTCAGACTGGGCTGCGGCACCTGTCAGCACACACAAGACCTGAGGCTGGGAATAGACCTGGTAGGGGAGCAGGAACTCCCTTGCTGGGCCACTGCTTCCACAATGAGTGTGAAAGCTGGAACTGGGGATGGGCAGATCTGGGAGCAGGTCTAGGAGCAGGCTGAATTAGGCTGCTGCTCCCACTGCATGCATGAGAACCAGCTGGCAAATGCCAGGACTGGAAGCAAGTCATGCTGAGCTGGACTACTATCTCCTGGCTATAATGTCCCCTGGCAGGCACAAGATCCAGGGCTGAGAACATGCCTGGTAGGGGAATTGTGGGCACTCTCCTGCTAAGCTGTGCTTATTGCTGGTGAGCACAAGAATAAGGGCTGAGGATGGGCCAGGCTGGACAAGGCAGCAGCACCTGTCCCATATGTGAAGGCCATGCATAGGGGCAGAGTGGGCTGAACTAAGCCACAGCATCCATGGGTGTGTACAAGAGCCAGATGAGATGCAGTCTGAGCTGGGCTAGGTGCAGCAGAGGCTGGCATGTGCAAAAACCAAGCAGGGGACAAGCCTGGTGGGTGTTATTGAGGGTCACTTCAAGTAGGCTGTGGCACTCACCATATGTGTGAGGACCAGGTTTGTGGTGGGCTGGCTGAGCTGGGCCATGGCACCTGTCAGTTTGTGTGAGAAAGGGGGCTGGGAGCAGGACTGACCAAGCTTCATCCACTGACATGTGTGTTGGCTCATGTAGGTGACAGATTGAACCTGACCCTGCACTTGCTGGCACACACAATAGTCAAGTCTGAGGTCGCTCAAGCCAGGTTTCCTGGAGGACTCCCCAACTAGGCTGCTAGCCTCAGATCCCAGGCATAGGGAAAATCATAAGATGTGTGGGCCAACTTTGGAGTGCATGTATAGGGACTAGGCCTCCTCAGTTGGTGATGCCCATGCAGTGGACAGCATGTCCAGAGGCACATGGAAGACATGACGGCCAGCTCAGCTAAGAGCACGGAATGTCAGCTGCCTGATCAGAGGATGGACAGCAGAATAGTTTGGACAATTCTCCTGGCCAATCTTTGCAGCATGTTCCTGGTTCTGTGGATTTTGTCAAGCAATAGACCTTGGAAAGAGCTTCTCATCTCTGGAGCAATGCGACCAATAACTTCACCGAACTATCAAAACCACCCTCAGAACACTCATCCCCACATTGGGGTCTCTGGGGCATCATCAAATGACCGTCCCTCATCCCGGTGCTGATGTGGTTTGACAGCAAGGAGCAGCCTCCTCCCCTGGACATAGGAGGGAAAAAGGGAACACTGAAACGTGTATCCTACCCACTTTCCCCCATAGCTGGTGCTCCCCACCCAGAACAGAGATACATCCCTCTCAGCTATGTAGACAACAATAAAAATAAAATTTTAAAAATTAAAAAGAGGATAGGGCACCATAGCCTAGTGGCTAAACTCCTCACCTAGCATGCACGGGATCCCATATGGACACTGGTTCGCATCCTGCCCACTCTACTTCTCATTCAGCTTCCTGCTTGTGGCCTGGGAAATCCGTTGAGGATGGCCCAAAGCCTTGGGACCCTGCACTCACGTGGGAGACTCAGAAGAAGCTCCTGGTTCCTGGCTTTGGGTTGGCTCAGCTCCAGCTGTTGCAGCCACTCGGGGAGTGAATCAGCAGACAGAAGATCTTCCTCTCTGTCGCTCCTTCTCTGTATATCGGCCTTGCCAATAAAAATACATAATTTTTTTTAAAAGAGAGAGACAAAATAAAAAAAGAAGGAAGGAAGGTAGGAAGAAGAGAAAGAAGGAATAAAAAGAAAGGAATGTTAACAAGAACACAGTCACCAGATACTGAGCCAGTGGGGTCTGCCAGATCTTGGACTGCAAATCTGCTGAACCCTGAACTGAAATAAAGCTCCTTCCTTCAAACCTAGGTGATGTCAGGTATTTCATAATAGAGACATAATAGAGGAGAGACAGAAAGATCTTCTGTCTGATGATTCACTCCCCAAGTAGTTGCAATGGCTAGAGCTGCACCAAGCTGGAGCCAGGAGCCAGGAACTTCCTCCAGGTCTCCCACGTGGGTGCAAGTACCCATATGGGATCCCAGTGTGTTCAAGGCAAGGACTTTAGCCCTTATGCTAGGCCACCATGCAGGGCCCTCAGGGGGGATTTTAAGGTCACATAAATGGCCCACATCCTGGCTTTGTCGCTTGGGTGAATGAATTTGTTTCTCTGAGCCTCATTTTCCCCAATTTAAAATGAGATTAACATTAGCACCCAGGGCCCTACACGGTAATCTAGCGGCTAAAGTCCTCGCCTTACACGTGCTGGGATCCCATGTGGGCACCGGTTCTAATCCTGGCAGCTCTGCTTCCCATCCAGCTCCCTACCTGAGGCCTGGGAAAGCAGCAGAGGACGGCCCAAAGCCTTGGGACCCTGCATCCGTGTGGGAGACCCGGAAGAGGCCCCTGGCTTCAAATCGGCACAGCTCCGGCTGTTGCGGCCGCTTGGGGAGTGAATCAGTGGATGGAGGATCTTCCTCTCTGTCTCTCCTCTTCTTTGTATATCTGACATTCCAATAAAAATAAACAAATAAAAAGAACATTAGCAGCCACTTCATAGGTGCCATGAGAATCAGTGAACAGGTGAAAACACATGGTGAGCACCGGTGGATTAAAGTACTGCCTACTGCCTTCTTCTTATTAGACTCATCCGTTTCCCAGACTCCACAGGATCACTGATTCCCAGCTGTGTGCTCGAGCTGGGGTGGAGAAGTGGGGTTTTGTACACTGCTGTTCCAATGATGACTCTGATGTTATTCAACTTCCCCGTGATGTATGAGGGTCCTTAGTACTATACGGAACAAAACGCAGCCTGGGGCACATGCTGTTGGGTCTTTTCCAAGGACCCCTGGAAAGACAGCAGATGTTCTATTTCTGGCCTTGGTCAGTCACTTAGAGCGGCAGTTCTGGTGTTAACAGCAAGCTTTCCCGAACATACCCAACACGCATCTCTAGTGAGACAAAACCAGTACCCAGAGACAACTTCTGATTGATTTGTTTTTCAGATGTATTTATTTGAAAGGCAGAGTTTCAAAGAGGGAGAGGTAGAAGAACAGGAACAGGAACAGGCCAAGTCAGACCCGGATGAAGACAGGAGCTCTTCATCCGGGTCTCCCACGTGGGTTCAGGGACCCAACTACTTGGGCCGTCCTCTGCAGCTTTCCAAGACAGTTGTGGGGCAGCTCAATCCCACAAGCTTAAGCATTAAGTATATTCCAAGTATGGGCTATCCCTAAAGTTAAAAAAAAAAAAGACTGTGTTACTGTGTTTCTGCTATTCAGACTTCAGTGGGCTTTCTGTAATTGTTCTGGCCACCCAAGGAAGACAGGCAAGACAAGCAAGAAAGCCCCTCACCAGGGTGGTACAGCCTGCCTGCCAGGCCTCAGCCTGGTCCCCCTCGGTGCCATTCACAGACACATACTTTGTGTAAGGTCAGTGAGTGCTTGCTGAGACGCCGGCCTCCTGCCCCTTGTCATCACTGAGACAAAGGCAGTAGCGCCTGACCGTGACCACTGACTGCGGGGACTGTGAAGGAACACCCACCAGGGTGGGAGGGCGGAGCAAGATTTTAGGAGTCTTAAATCCAAGTCCAGGTTTACCTCCTAGAGAGGTTACCCTGAGGATTTGCTGAGATGTTTCCGTGGAAACTTGAGGGCCCGCTGTTTTTATCAGGAGGGGAGATGCTGGAGGAGGAAGTCGCGTGGCACAGAGCCCAGAGCTGCACCCAACCTGCTCCCACCCCCGCTCCGCACCGCCTTTGGGCTGCGATGCCTGGGCCACGCAACGGGACCAAGTGATCGGGTCCATGCTCATTTACGGGAAATCATGAGCAGTCAGTCGATCCTCCTTAATTTGTAACTGGGCAGTGTCCTGGGCCAGCCAATGGCTAAGGCTGCCCCCACCCCACCCCACCCTCTCTGACCCTGTGGGACTCTCAGTCTCCACGAAGCTGCCCCGTGACCAGGAGTTGGGAGCAGGTTTGGTGCGGTGGGGTGACCGGTGTGGGACACAGGAGATAGAGATCCGGGGAGGGGGTTCCCTCTCTTCCTTTCCTCTCCCAGCTTCTACTGTGGCTTCTGCCTCCTTCTCGCCCTCTCCCCTTCCCCCAGCCCCCCTCGGGCCTCCCCTCCCCTCCACCTTCGACCTCTTTGTTTGGCGAAAGCAGGACCCCCCTAGACTGAAACAGATGGACCGAAACCCGGGGATGGGGGTGGAGGGGAAGGGCCAGCCGGTGTGGGAAGAGAAAGCAGTTTGGGGAAAACAAAACCGAGGGAGGAGCCGGGGAGGAGGTGACCCCCGCAGGGAGGAGGCGGGAATTCGTGGGGAGCGGCCCGGGGGCGGGTCAGGGGTGGGCAGGAGGCCCCCGGGCTGCAGGCTGCGGCTGGCTTGACGCGGGTGGCTCTGCAGGTCGCGGCTGACGTCGCAGCCCAGATGGCCTCCCGGCTGACCCCGCTGACCCTCCTGCTGCTGCTGCTGGCTGGGGTAAGTGGCCCCTCGGCGGGCAAGGAGAGGCGGGGCGCCGGGGATTAACCCATCAGGCCCCGGGGAAGGGGTAGCTCCAGTGTGATCCTTGTCCGGAGAAGGGGCTCAGAGCTCCTATGGGGTTGCGAGTTCTAATCTCGGCCTTGTGGTCTTGAGCAAGTCACTTCTCCCAGTCTCCTGGATTATCAAAAATGGATCAGAGACCGCACCTTGGCCAATGCCAGCTTGGCAGCGGATTCACAAAGGATCAGGATACTAGTTGAGGGCGCGCAGCAAGGACTTGTGTTAGGAAACCGAGCTGCACTGAGTGGAGTTTGGAGTTGTCAGGGTCTGGGAGAAGGGGGCAGGTCAGTTAGGAATAGTAGTGAGCATTTGGAAGCCTGGGTAGGGGTCAGTTGTGATGGGGAAGCAAGCCCAGGGACAAGGTGCCATAGCCTAGTAGCTAAATCCTTGCCCTGCATGCACCAGGATCCCATATGGGCATGGGCATGTCCTGGCTGCGGCTCCACTTCCCATCCAGCTCCCTGCCACAGCTGAGCCGATCCAAAGCCAGGAGCCAGGAGCCTCTTCCGGATCTCCCACATGGGCACAGGGTCTCAATGCTCTGGGTCATCCTTGACTGCTTTCCCAAGCCACAGCAGGGAGCTGGATGGGAAGTGGGGCCTCTGGGATAGAAACTGGTGCCCATATGGGATCCTACATGTACAAGAGCGAGGACTTTAACTGCTAGGCTACCACTATTAATTTTGAAAGGCACGGTTACAGAGAGATGGGGAGAGAGAGCTCCCATCTGCTGAATCGCTTCTTTCATAGCTGCGACAGTCAGTGCTGTGACAGATGGAAGCCAGAAGGTTCTCCGACCTGCGTAGCAGGAGTGTGGACATATAGCCATCCTTTACTGCTTTTCCCAGGCCATTAGCAGGGAGCTATATTGGAGGTGGAGCAGGAGCGTAGACATGAGCTGGTGCCCATATGAGCTTCTGGCATTGCTTAACCTCTTCTGCCACAATACCAGCCTCCAGAGTTCTTCTCCTTTTTTTTTTTTTAATTTAAAGAAGATTGTTATTTTTATTTGAAATGCAGAGTTACACAGAGGAAAGAAAAAGGGGTGGTCACATCTACTAATTCACTCCCCAATAGCCGCAGTGTCTGGGGCTGGGCCAGGCCAAAGCCAGGAACCTAGAACTCCACATAAAGTTCTCACACAGGTAACAGGGGCCCAAGGACTGGGGCCCTGTTCTGCTGTTTTTCTCAGGTACGTTAGCAGGGAGCCTGGTAGGAAGTGGAACAGCCAGGACTCAAAATGGCCCTCATGTGGGATGCTGGCATTGCAGAAGGCCTGATTACAGAATAGTTGGCCACCCCTTGTTATCTGCAAAGAATGCCCTTCTCTATTCACTCCTACATACAAATACATACAGCATTACATTGTCTACTCTGAGGAAGCTGCGGCGATGGTCTCAGCACTGGCCCTTCGCCCACCAGCTATCCTGGAAATTGCTGTCTTCCCATCATATTCTCTGTATCCCTGCTTTCTCTTCCTGCTTTGAGTGTTGAAGAGCACAGTACCTCAATAAGAAAAATAAAACTCAGTTTCTTGGCCCACAGGATAGAGCCTTCTCAAATCCTGATGCTGTCAGCCCCAATTCCGGAGATCCAGCTGATTCGCAAGGGGAAAATGACGTGAACATCTGGGAGCAAGACACCCCCACGAAAACACCCACTCAGCACATCGGGGAGACTTCCGCTTCGCCGACAAACAGCTCAGCCACGAAACGACCCACCGATGAACCAAGTACCCAGCCCTTCAGCCGGCACACCCAACCAACTACCCAGCTCCCCACGGATTTTCCTACCCAGACCACTGCTGGACCCTACTGCCCAGAGCCCGACACTTCCTGCTCTGCTGTGCAGAGGCGCGATGCGGCAGCTGTGTTGGGGGATGCTCTGGTGGACTTCTCCCTGAAGCTCTACCAAGCCTTTTCAGCCCTGAAAAAGGCTGAAACCAACGTGGCCTTCTCCCCGTTCAGCATTGCCAGCCTCCTCACCCAGGTCCTGCTTGGTAAGACCCTGACGGAATTCTCTCCAGATCATATTGAGCCCCCCCTGCCCTATGACTGTCACCAACCCAGAAACCATCTCCAAAGCTGTTTTTCTAGGAGGAAGCTCCCAACATGAACTCCATGGCAACAGAGGCAGGGGGCAGGGAAGAGAGCTTGGTAATATATCTTTTTGTTCTCAAACAAGTCTTCATTTAACAGTGATTCTATAGGCATAATGCTCACGGAGTTTGTGACCTAAACAAGAATGTATGAAATAAGGTGCTAAACAAAAACAAAAACAAAACAAAAAAATACAAAAAAAAATTAAAAAAAGGAATAAGGTGCTAGCCACCGACCGTGACTCACGCTGAGGCGATAGGGAGATCAAGTCATCTGCACTTGACCTGGAGCAGCGTTGTAGTGACACTGCTGCCTGATGTGGGGCAGGTCGCTTAACCTTCAGAGCACGAGTCCTTGTGTGTCAAACAGAGCCGGTGCCATGTAGTTACAGACACTAAGAAGCAGGCGGTCTAATGCTCACTCTCTGGGAAGTCAAAAACGTGTTAATCCTCTGCCTCCGTGAGGGATTACTGTCAAGTGGCATGGCATACTTAGCCTAGTAATGGCACACATTACTACAGCCAGTGGGGAGAGAGAATTAACTCCCAGGGGAGGAACGCCAGGAGGGCTTCTCAGGACAGTACAGAGTCCCACTGGATGCCAACAACACCCATAGGGTCCTGCTCCCCAGCCAGGACGGCCACATCCTCTCCAGACATTCCCTGGGAGGCACGTGCCAGTCTGCGGGTTGTAGTCAGTTTCTTTATTGCCCAACAGTTGTAGTTCAGATCTTGCCTGCGTCTTTCCCTTGTTCGTCCTGAGCCTTTCCACGGAGTCGGTCTCTTGAGCCTCAGTCTCCACATTTGCATAATGGATAAAGCAATTGTCCTGATAGTAAAAGGGTCGTGGTGTTGAGGAGAGACGATGGGAGAAAGCATGGAGGGTGCTCGGAACCGAGTCACTGCTGTCAGTTTCAGCTGTGTTTGCACACAAGCCCTGGACAGTGAGTGTATCAGAGCGAAGGAGTGACTGCAGAGCGTTAGACATTCCCTTAGAATGTCTTGGTTTCACCTCTCCACAGTCCTCTACTGTCTCTGCCTCTATAGAGTGAAACTTTGTGAACCCAAACCGCCCAAGTAATCACTGAGGCAGGCCAGGTCATGGTTAGAACCGGCTGTGGAAGAGGATTGCAATGTCCGGTCTTGGGGAAACAGGGAATTAGTCCTCGGAACCCCTGGAGAGCCTGACCGGTTCGTCACAACTCTTTGTCCCTATCTTTCAGACCTATGTTTTTTGCTGCAGTTGTCTTAGATCCCTTGCCTAGCAGGCACAACCCCACCCCCACCTGCCAGCCTCGTCCCTCAACCCTTGTTCCAAATGGCAGGGGAGTCTCCCTCTCCCGTGAGGGTCGCTCATCTCTGCCTTTTGTCTCAGGGGCGGGGGGCAGCACCAAGCAAAATCTGGAAGACATCCTTTCCTACCCCGAGAATTTCACCTGTGTCCACCAGACCCTGAAGGACTTCACTTCCAAAGGCTTCACCTCCGTCTCTCAGATCTTCCACAGTCCAGGTGAGTGGCCAGGAGGGGACACTGGCTATAGACTGACCCACTGGTTCACCCTGCCAACAGTCACAACGGCCAGAGTTAAGCCCATGTGAAGCCAGGAGTTTCCTGTGTGTCCCCGGTGCGGGTGCAGGGTCCCAAGGCTTTGGGCCGTCCTCTACTGCTTTCCCAGGTCACAAGCAGGGAGCTGGAAGGGAAGGGAAGCAGCTGGGGCACGAACCGGAGCCTATGTGGGACCCTGGCATTTGCAAGGAGAAGACCAGCCAATTGAAGCATTATACTGGGCCTAAAAACAAATCTTCAAAAAATGAAATAAAATAAGTCTTTAACATAAGTAAATAAATGCATCTGATCCAATCCTCCTTTTGGAAAAAAAAAATAAATAAAACCCTTTTCCTTTTTTAGCTGTAAAAACCATACTCATTCACTCTAGAAAACTGAGAAAACACAGAAAAGCAAAGAAAAAAGAAAATTCAACTGTCAGAACATCCTCTTTCAAAATATGGCTCAGAGATGTCAAAAGATTGCATTTACTTATTTGTGTAAATCAGCTATGTCTTTTGTTTTATTAACTTTTAGGTCGGAAAACACAACTGGTTTTAACTTTAAGAAAATGTATTTGAAAGGCAGAGTTAGTGAGAAAAAGGAAGCGGTCTTCTATCCTTGGGTTCGTTCTCCAAACACTTGGGAGCTGGAATAGGCCAAAGCCAGGAGACTGGAATTCTCTCCGGGTCTCCCATGTGGGTGCAGGGGCCCAAGAATTTGGGTCATGTTCCACTGCTTTCCTAGGCCCTTAGCAAGCAGCTGGATCAGAAGAGAAGCTGCTGGGATTGTAACATTGCACACGTAGAATGCTGGTGTGTGGGCAGCAACTTAACATACTATGCCGCAACACCAACTCTGAACTTCCTTCAATTCCATTTTGCCATGAGCTTTTCCCTTAGAGAAGAGGAGCGGGCTGAACATCTGCTCCAGTATTCTGTGTTCCCTGGAATGAGCAGGAGGAGCCCTGGAGGAATGCCTGCTCTCTAAGCTTGCTCTGAGAAGGGGTGGGGTGGCTGAGGGCACTCATACCTCCCTCTCTTAACCCACCCCCCCCAGACCTGGCCATAAAGGACAGCTTTGTGAACGCCTCTCACAGCCTGTATGGCAGCACCCCCAGGGTCCTGGGGAATGACAGCGACGCCAACCTGGAGCTCATCAACACCTGGGTGGCTGAGAACACCAACCACAAGGTCAGGCAGCTGCTGGACAGCCTGCCCCTCGACGCGCGCCTCGTCCTTCTCAATGCCGTCTACCTGAGCGGTAAGGGAGTCCTTCTCGCCAGGCTGTCATTCTTCCCCAGGTCCTGCCTCCTCCTCATGTGGCTACCAGGGTGACCTGTTCCCGTGGTCCACGGCCGGATCCCCATGCCCCGCCCCCACCTTGCTAACAGGACTCTCAGCTCCTCTCCGCCCTTTGCCAACTTGCATAGAGCAACCTCTCTTCCTTGCAGCCAAGTGGAAGAAACCCTTTGATAATAAAAGGAAGATGCAGTCATTTCACCTCAGAAACTCCGTGATCAAAGTGCCCGTGCTGACTAGCAGCAAGTACCCCATGGCCCATTTCACCGACTCCACTTTGAAAGCCATGGTGAGTTCTGAACCTTCGTCCGCCTCAGTGTCCGGCTTTTCCTGCCACTGTCCCATCTTTTGGGGTACTTCCTTTGAAGTTCATCATCCCCACTCCTTCCAACAGTCTTTCCACCCTACCTCTTCTACTTTTCTTCCCTGCAACCTTGGCCAGGGCAGGCATTGTACATTTTTTTTTAACATATATTTATTTATTTGAAAGGCAGAATTACAAAGAGAAAAAGAGACAGAGAGAGGGATCCTCCACCTGCTAGTTCATTCCGCAAGTAGCCACAAAAGCCAGAGCTGGCCTGGTCTGAAGCCAGGAGCGAGGAACTTCTTCCTGATCTCCCATATGGTCTCAGGCACCAAGCACCTGGAACATCTTCTACTGCTTTTCCAGGAAAATTTGCAAAGAGCTTGGGGGGCCTGGGTTTGAGTCCTAACTCTGCCCCCTATTCTGACTTCTGCCAGTGCACACTGTGCAGGCCCCTGGGAGTCCCTGCCGCTTTCGTAGCAGACCTGAACTGAGTCCCTGGTTACCAGCTCTGTGCTTCACCCCCTTGCCTATCACAGGCATTTAGATAGTGAGCCAGTGGACAGGAGATTTATTTTTTTTAAGATTTATTTATTTTTATTGGAAATGCAGATATACAGAGAGGAGGAGAGACAGAAAGATCTTCTGTCCACTGGTCCACTCTCCAAGTGGCCACAACGGCCAATCCAAAGCCAGGAGCCAGGAGCTTCTTCAAGGTCTCCCACACGGGCACAGGATCCCAAGGCTTTGGGCCATCCTTAACTGCTTTCCCAGGCCAGAAGCAAGGAACTGGATGGGAAGTGGAGCAACCAGGATTAGAACCAGCACCCATATGTGATCCCGGTGCATGTAAGGTGAGGACTTTAGCCACTAGGCTACTGCGCTGGGCCTGGACAGATTTCTTTGCTTTCTTTCCTTCAATGCCTCTCAAAAACAAAACAAAACAAAACAAGATAAATAGATAACATGTTTAAAATAAAGTAGAAAGTGAGAAAGTGCTAAAGAAAGCTACTCGTTCACTTATAATGGAGAGACCAAGAAGACTTTATCGAAGTTGCTTTAGCTGTTCTACACTCATTTCTTTATCCATTCCTGCACTTACCCATCCATCCATCTGGTCTCCCATTTAGGCGGTAGGGGTCCAGATGCTTGAGCTATCTACTTCTGCCTTCCAAGGCATGTTAGCAGAAAGCTGGATCAGGAGTGGAGTAGAATAGCTGACAGATTAGCAGGGTGGCATTGCGGGTAAAGCTGCTGCCTGCAACACCGGCATCCTGTGTGGGAGCCTGTTCATGTCATGGCCATTCCACTTCCAGTCTAGCTCCCTGCATGGCCTGGGAAAAGCAACAGAAGATGACCCAAATGCTTGGGTCTCAGCCACCCACATGACAGATCTAGAAAATATTCCTTGGGCCCGGCGGCGTGGCCTAGCGGCTAAAGTCCTCGCCTTTAAAGCCCCGGGATCCCATATGGGCGCCGGTTCTAATCCCGGCAGCTCCACTTCCCATCCAGCTCCCTGCTTGTGGCCTGGGAAAGCAGTTGAGGACGGCCCAAGGATTTGGGACCCTGAACCCGCGTGGGAGACCCGGAAGAGGTTCCAGGTTCCCGGCACCGGATCTGCGCGCATCGGCCCGTTGCGGCTCACTTGGGGAGTGAAACATCGGACGGAAGATCTTCCTCTCTGTCTCTCCTCCTCTGTGTATATCTGGCTGTAATAAAATGAATAAATCTTTTAAAAAAAAAAAAAAAAAAGAAAATATTCCTTGCATTTTGGCCTGGCCTAGTCACAGCCCTTGTGTTTATCTAGGAACTAAACCAATGGATGAAAGACCTCTCCTCTCTCTCTTTCTGTAACTCTTGCTTTCAAATAACTAAATAAGTAAGTCTTTAAAAATAATAATAATAATAAAAGTAGGGTAGCTGGGACTTGAACTGGCACTTAGATACGGGATGCCATTGTCAGAAGTGGTTACTTAATGTGCCACACTACGATGCCAGCCCCTTTGATATTCTTTTATTATTACTATTTAAGATGTATTTATGTATTTGAAAGGCAGAATGAGAGAGAGGGAGTCAGAGATCTTCCATCCGCTGGTTCATGCCCCAAATGGCCACAAAGGCCAGAAGTTGGGCTGGTCCAAAGCCAGGAACCAGGAGCTTCCTCTGGTTCTCCCACATAGGTGCAGGGGTCCAAGCACTTCGGCCATCTTCTGCTCCTCTCCCAAGTCATTAGCAGAGAGCTGGATCAGAAATGGGGCAGCCTGGGATACAGGTACCACAGCAGCCTCTGCCACTACACCACGGTGCCAGCCCCCTGATACTCTGTTTAGATTTGCCAGTATTACCATTCTACTTGGCCACATCAGAACACAAAGCACACTTAAAAACCGAAAATGAAGTGTTGCAGACTTTATATGCAACCCATACGGGAGAGAGGGCACAAGCGCAGACTCCAACCACCTGCCTGTGTGACCGAGTCGGTCAGAGGATCCATGGAGATGTGAGCGGACACTTGAGCCCACTCCTCTCCCTGTAACAGCAGAGATGGGCCAGCACTGCTCAGTTAGACCCGTTGGCATCTTCATCCCATAGCAAAGCCGGGACACCCAGGTCTGGCTGTTGCAGGCTGAGAACGGTGTTGGGACATCAACAATGGGAGGCCAGGAAAGAGCTGGGCAAGGATGAGTGGCCAGACTGACACGGCATCTCTCTTCCCTCCAGGTGGGCCAGCTGCAGCTCTCCCACAACCTCAGCTTCGTGATCTTCGTGCCCCAGAGCCTGAAACACCACCTGGAGGATGTGGAGCGGGCGCTCAGCCCTGCCGTCTTCAGGGCTGTCATGACGAAGCTGGAGTTATCCAAGTTTCAGCCGACTTACCTAACGATGCCAAAGATCAAAGTGAAAAGCAGCCAGAACATGCTGTCCATCTTGGAGAAGCTGGGTGAGCCCTGGCGGCTAAAGCTGCTTCCGGGAGGGGTCCCTCACATGGGGATAACATTCTAGACCGATTCTTCCAGCTGCAATCTCAGGTCGCCCTTCAAGCCTGTGAGATAAGAGGTAACTGCTAGTATCCCATCACATCAGCAAGGAAATAGGCTCAGACATTTTCTACAATTTACCCAAAACTGCTGTGACTTACCCTGGAGCTAGTTAGAGGCTGCTCAGCACATGGGGCCAGGGCTGCAGCTGTCATCTAAGCTGGTGTCCCCACAGACACGGGACAGGTGATAAAGGTGAGCTGTCAGTACCCTCCTCCCAAGACATTGGGAACAGGCAGCTGCCCTGTGGAATATGCAAGAAGCCATGTGGATGGAAGGGTCCAGTGTTTGGGAGAGATGCAGAAGCTGCAGGTCCTTCAGGTTCCTATCTAGGTCTTGTTCATTTCCTGTTACAGACCTAAGCCACTCAACACTTAATCTCATTTTAGGGTACATTGCATCTGCATAGGGAAGACACTTTGCCTTCTCCGAATACAGCACTTCTGGCTACCAGTTGTGCTAGGAGCATTTTCCCAGTCCCAGGTGGTTTGCTGATTCTCTGCAGACACAAGCTGATGACCTACAGTTGGATTTGGGTCTGACACATCTGCCTGCAGACAGTATTAGCTCCCACATTAGAGGTTCAGCCCCATGAGGCTGAGCCCCCTTCAGCCAGCACTCATAAAATGGTTGCCCCCTGCGCTTCCGTCTGATCCTTTGCAAATCAGAGGTTCTCCCTGTCCCTTCTAGGGTTCGTTCTTTGCTAGAATGGCTGACAAAATGCAGGAGAACTCACCAACTGATGACCTGATAGAGGACACGGTGAAGGCTACAGGGGGTGGGGGGCAACCAGAAGATGAGGCGCAGGGAGCTCCATCTGGAAAGGCAGAGCCCAGGGGGGCTGTGCCATGGTGCTGGAGTGCACCGCCTCCTGGCGTGGGGAGCCTTCTTCCAACCTGGAAATACAGGACTGCATGCTGCTGAGACTTGTTTAAATGTGTGTTTATTTGCTTGGGGAACAGGCTGTAGACAGAGCTCTCACCCCCTGACCCATTTTCCAAGTGTCTGCAACATCTGAGCCTGGGCTGGGCCAAAGTCAGGATCCTGGGGTGTGAGCCAGGTCTCCCACATGGTGGCAGGAAACTAACTCCTTGGCCATTGCCTGCTACCTTTCCAGGTCTGCATTAGCAGGAAGCTGGTGGGAACCAGAGCTGGCCCTGGACACTGTGACACAGGACACGGGCCCACCCAGAAGTACTTCCCTGTAGCACAAAGTGCTCTCTGTTACAAATCAGGGCTGAAGAGCAAAAGTCAGAACAAAAGGTGTCCTCAGAACCCCTTGCTAAAGAGGCGACAAGGGTTTTCATAGCTCTGTGTGAGGAATTAGGGACAGAGACCAGCATACACAAGGTTGCTTTTCAAGTTTTGTGGGAAAAAAATGGAATTAAAAATAAGTTTGAAGCAGCTGGCATGTAGCGTTGCTAGCATCCCATATCAGTGTGTTTTAAGTCCCTGCTGTTTCACTTCCTGTTCAGCGCCACATGAATGCACCTGGGAAGTAGTGGAAGATGACCCAAGTGCTCATGCCCTGCACCCACAGGTGGGACCTAGAAGAAGCTTCTGGCTCTGAGCCTCAGCCTGGCCCAGTGCTGGCTGCTGAAGCCATGTGGAGAATGAACCTGCACGTGGAAGATCTGTCTCTGTCTCTGCCTCTCTCTAAATTGAGGTGTGGGTGTTGTAGCATAGCAGTTAAGCTACTGCTTTGAATAGCCACATTCCCCATCCGTGTACCTGGGCTCTGCCTTTGCTTCTGATCCGGCTTCCTGCTACTGCACACCCTGGGAGGCATCAACTGTCGGTTCAAGTGCATGGGTCCCTGCCACCCACGTGGGACACCTGCTCGAGGTTTTGGCTTCAGTGTGGGCCCATCCCTGGCTGTTTCAGGCATTCAAGTAATGAACCAGCAGATGGAAGAGGCTTTGTTCTTCTCTCTCTCTCTCTCTCTGTCTTTTAAATAAATAAAACTTGGAAAAGATAAAATTAATAGAAAACAAAGTTGATTTGGTGCAAAAAAATGTGAAATCCATGCATAAGTGTTTTTTTCAAAACGTTCATTTTCCATGTACATTTGAAACACCCTGGATTTATTGCACACTGTTTCACAGTATCACAGCGTTATGCAAGACATATGACCTGTCTCTGATATGCTACCTGTCTCCCAAGCTCCCTAGAGACAAGCAGACAAGGACATCTCTTTTCAGTTTGCTTGGGGTGGGAGGCAAGGAGTGGTTGTTGGGTCCAACACCCAGGATTGGGCCAGAAGGCACAAGTTAGGATCCAACAAGCAAAAGGGAAAAAGAGAATATTGGGTTATAAGCCAATCTAGACAACCCGAAAAAAAGCCAGGTTCAGCAAAATTATGCTTCAACGCTATAAAATGCTAAATATTATAATGAAAATAGACATGAAACAGCTGAACAGTAATCTATAGCCATTTTAAGATGTATAGAACCTGGTTGTATATAAACTAAAATTGAAATGTCAATGAAGTAGTCACAGGATGTGGCTAAGAACTTGCATTTTTTTTAACATATTGATTACTCAATACTAAGTCAATTAATTACTTAACATTATAAATTGTTACTGATGTTATGCTGGGGCTTTTAATTGATCGGGATGATACTCTGCCGGCTCTACCTTCAGACCAGAGAAGGTCTCTCCAACAAGCCGTTGAACTTATCTGGACAATAAGATGCTGGACTCTTTGCTTGGTATATGCTTGCAATGAAAGAATCTCAAGTGAACTTGAACTGTGGTTATGCAACAAGGTGGAGGAATCCACCATGGGGGGAGGATTTGGGGAGGGGTGGGGGGAATCCAAGTACCTATAAAACTGTGTCACATAATGCAATGTAATTAATTTTAAAAAAAAAGAGAATATTGGGGCTCCCAGGGACAACCCAGAAAAGAGCAAAAGTCTCCATCCCTGAGGGTTTGCTGCTGATCTCTGCATCTGTTTTTCTGCACTTTCGCCCTAGACTTCTTTGACTTCAGCTACGACCTTAACCTGTGCAAGATGACAGACGACTTGGACCTTCAGGTGTCCACCATGCAGCACCAGGCTGTGCTGGAGCTGACCGACACAGGCGTGGAGGCGGCTGCCGCCTCGGCCATCGCTGTGGGCCGCACTCTGCTCACATTCGAGGTGCATCAGCCCTTCCTCTTCCTGCTCTGGGACCAGCAGCACAAGTTCCCGGTCTTCATGGGGCGAATATATGACCCCAGGAACTGACACCTGCAAGGGGCCAGGTGAGAACAAGCCTTCCTGCCTGAGCCACAGCACTGGAGGTGCAGTCCTGCTGCCGCCCGCCTGGACCTATCTCCCCAGGTACCTCCCATCCTGAGGGCTCCCTCAGCACCTGACAGAGGGACCTGCTCCCATCAGCCCCTCCTTATGCCTCTGTCATGCTCTCCAAACCACTTTTTGTAGCTTTCTCTAGTTCAAGTTGACCATACTCAACAAATAAAAACCTGGCAGACCATGGCTTCCTCTCTCCTTGGCCTTTGGGCTGTTTCAATTCCAGAGCCACGGGGCATCAGCCAATTGATGCTGTGTAGAAAGTCACTCTAAATGCAGCGGCTTGACACAGTGGCTTGACACAGCAGCTGTTGATTATTTTGTGCAAGTCTCAGGGTTGGCTGAATGGTCTTGTTGATGGGACCTGGACTGGACTGGGCTTCCCTGAGCTGACTCACATGGGTGGCATAGTGGGTTGGTTGATTGGGAAATAACGAGTCTTCAGTGACTTTCTTTGGGAAACTGTGGCTCAACTCCACACGTCATCCACATGCTTCCCAATGTCAAGGTTCCAGGATAGACATCAGAAATGAGCAGCCTGATTTCCATACGAATTCTTGCATCAAGTTTACCAATTTCCCATAAGTCAAAGCATGTCACATGGCCAAACCTCAGGTTCAAGTGACCGAGGACCTATCGTAGGCCCTGTCTTGTTTGCAAGAATGACAGTGGGTGACATTGTTTGGGACATATATGGGCAATCTGCTCAGAGCTCTGCAGACATTTAGTCCTCACAAAAGCTGTAAGGTAGACTCGGGGAAGCCACATATTGTCCAAAGTCACTCAGTTGAAAGAATTGGCAGAGCAGCTGGGATCTGAAGACTCATCTTGTGACTCAATGGCTATGCACATAGCCATGAACTTCTGTGTCTCTGCCCTGCCTCCAGAAAACCATGCCTGTAGGGACAGGTGCTTGGAGCAGTGGTTAGGATGCTGCTTGGCTGGGAGTGACTGATCAGGCTAACCCTCCACCTACAAGCACCAGCATCCCATAGGGGTGCTGATTCATGTCCCGGCTGCTCCACTTCCCCTCCATCTCCCTGCTTATGGCCTGGGAAAGCAGTGGAGAATGTCCTGGAGCCTTGGGACCTTGCACCCACATGGGAGATGCAGAAAAAGTTCCTGACTCTTGGCTTCAGATCAGCTCAGCTCTGGCCACTGTGGCTATATAAGGAGTGAGCCAGTAGATGGAAGATCTTTCTTTGTCTCTCCTCTCCTTCTCTGCCTTTCCAATAAAATACATAAGTCTTTTTAAAGATGTTTCTTGGGCCCAGTGCGGTAGCCTAGCGGCTAGGGTCCTCCCTCCTTCCCCTTCCATCCCTTTGTCTCTCTTCCATCTTTGTGTCTCTTTTCCCTCCACTGTCTGTCTCCCCCACCCCTCTCCTTTCTGTGCTTGTTCCAGCATTATCAACATAAACATGCCAACTGAGATTTCTAGAGTTCACTGTTTAGCTTTGTTAGAGTATAGGTAAATGCTAGGATAGTATATTAGTATGCTAGAACAGAATGTTTTTGTTAAGCAGTGTGAGATTCCCTTGCACTAGAGAAAACTGCTACTTTGCTAGGCCCGGAGGCGCCCGGACTTTGGGAAGATTCCGCTTTAGCGATAAATCAATTCTCTGCTGCCTTGCAACTTTGTGAACCCAGGTACTAAGGGGGGCAAGGACGCAATTCTTCTCCGGTCCCAAGAACAGGAGGAAGATAAGGGTGTCAGAATGAAATGAGCCATAAAAATAGTAGGTATGAGAACGAAACAGGCTCCCTGTGCCTAAAGGCCATTTAAAAATTAACATGTCAGGCCCGGCCGCGTGGCCTGGCGGCTAAAGTCCTCACCTTGAGAGCCCCGGGATCCCATATGGGCGCCGGTTCTAGTCCCGGCGGCTCCGCTTCCCATCCAGCTCCCTGCTTGTGGCCTGGGAAAGCAGTCGAGGATGGCCCAGGGCTTTGGGACCCTGCACCCGCGTGGGAGACCTGGAGGAGGTTCCTGGTTCCCGGCATCGGATTGGCGCGCACCAGCCCGTTGCAGCTCACTTGGGGAGTGAATCATCGGATGGAGGATCTTCCTCTCTGTCTCTCCTCCTCTGTGTATATCTGGCTGTAATAAAATGAATAAATCTTTAAAAAAAATTAACTGTCTAAGATTGTTACTTTTGATGTATTTCCCAGCCCAAAAGGGCCTATATAATCTTCTGTCTTGGGCTGTTCGGGGTCCGACCGCCCTGCTTGACTGGCCTCTGTGCTTTAAGTGCGGTCTGACCCCAGCATGCTGGCGCAATAAACTCTGTTTGCTGTTTGCATTACCAGCAAGACTCTGTCGTTCTCTGGGGGTTGACTAGCTCGCACCCTGATGTCCAAGGGCTTTGGCCCGGACTCTAACAGCTTCTCTTTTCTGGACCCTGCAGCCTGGTGGTCCCTGAGCCTCCCCAAATCCCAAACAGCTCAGAGGTCTGTGTGTGTACCTCCCATGGCTACTCCTGGAGATTCAGCAGCCATCAGTCACAGACATTCATCCAGTCCCTTCCTGATGTGATCAAGATTTGGCTTTCAAAGAGAGACTCGGCTCAAGTCCAGCTAGTGCTGCCAAAAAGGTTTCTTTAGGGTGTGTCTTTTGTGAGGCCATCAAAGCCACTGGATCAATGATATCACAATTCATACCACTGATATCAATACCAGCTTCCCCATTCCTCTCAGAATATCCCAATGAGGGGAAGCTGAGACACAGAGGAGGCGTAGTAGAGCTAGACAATGCAGCCAGGCTTGCTTTGGTCTGTTCCTCTTCACTGCGGTCCGTGTGGGCTGATCCCCTTCTCCGTGGCTCCAGCTTTGTGCAGGCCATGAGGGGGTCCATGCCTCCAGTAAGCCACGACACAGCAGGCACCTGAAGAATTTTGATTACCAAAGGCTCTACACTTTGGTCCCTGCTTCATGCACCTTGTGGTTGAAGTCAAGGTCCTGGGGGAGGAAGAAACACGCGGTGTGAAGGGCATTCATAGTTTAGCCCTTGCCTACCGCTGCCTGCTCCTGACTCACCCACTCTGCCCAGCTGCTCCTGCCCCTGCTGGGCACTGTTTCAAGGTGCCCATTGCAGGTCGGAGGCTGTCCCTGCAGCTCCTCTCTCAGCCAAGGTTGAGAAGCAAGCAAGAGGCATCTGACTTGGAATTGGCAGCTCTGAGGCCACATGCAGGAACCTTGCCCGCTCTGTGCAGGAAGTCCTTACCTGAAGGGGATGGTGCTCAGAACCAAGCTGCATGGCAGCAGGTCGGGAAGGAGAAAGTGACCCTGACACATAGTGGGCACTGTGCCTGCCCAGTCGGTTTGGCCCTCTCAACCGTGCTGAAAGCTGGATAACATTGTCCCTGATGATGAGACAGGTAAGTACAAACTCAGAGAGGTTGGGTACTATCCAGAGGTCATACACCGCGCATGGCTTCCACGCTGCCTGAAATTCAAACGGGGTGGGTGACTTGGTAGTGCTTCTTTTCTGCCCAAACTAGACTGCAAATCATATCTATGACTTCTGTGTGCTCCCTCCAAGCCTGGCCCTCTCTCTGTAACTATGCCTTTCAAGCAAATAAATGTTTTAAAATTCACTGAATGAACGCTTGGAGGAATGAGTCAATCTCAAGCTAAGGGAAAAATAAAATTCTTACTCCTCTACAACCGTACAACATCTGGAAGTGAAGAAATTTGAGTATTTTTTCTGTGATACTCTTCAGTTTTTTAAAAAAAATTAATCTTTAATTCATTTATCATTTGTAGAATTACAGAGAGAGAGAGGAGTGAGAGAGAGAGAGATCTTCCATCCACGGATTCACTTCCAAAGTGGCCACAATGATTGGGGATGGGCCAGACTAAAACCAGGAACCTAGAACTTCATCCTGGTCTTACACATGAGCAGCAGAGGCACAGCTACTTGGGCGATCTTTGCTGCTTTCCCAGGCACGTAAGCAGGAAGCTAATGGGAACTGTAGCAGCCAGTATAGGATGCTTCTGTACAGGATGATGGCGCCATGAATGGCAGCTTCCCCCACTGCACCACAACCCCAGGTCCTTTGCTTTCTTAAACGTTTGTTTAAAATAATAAATGTTCCATCAGGGTGGGCCTGGCTGGTCAAGAGTGGCCATGGTGCGGTGCCTGCTGGGTCATCTGGGGGCTGGCTGGAAGTTCGGGCAAGGCTTAACATTGCTGAGCCTGTACTGGTTCTCTCATGTGCCTTGGTCTTGGATGAAATGAATTGATTGGCTTTTCTGTTCCATTTGGTTTTCTTTTCCAAGAGACTGGTCAGATCTGACTCTCAGGAGGGTTGCTGAAGTCCAAGCAAGTGAGTAGAGGCAGATAAATCCTCCTCGAAGGAAGCCAGGAGCAATAGCACTTCATTGCTGCCTCTCTGTTGGCCAAAGCAAGACCCCAGAACAGTTCACACTGAAAGAGAAAGAAGTTCTATCTCCTAAAGCAAAGACTCTGCAAAGTGCACCAGTGCAGGAAGCAGGAATGATTCGGGTCAGTTTTTTGGTACATTGTAAGTAATCTTACGTACTATAGAGAAACCAGTAGTGATTTTACCTAGCAACGTGCTGATCTGAGGTTTTCCTTAAGAATCAAGGGGTTTCTGTCTATATCATCACATTACTAGAAACAAGGCTATTACATGAACTTTCAAGTTGCTTGCATATAAGTTTACTCAATTTCATTGCTATCTGCATAACATAACTAACAATCCTCATGTAATCCACCTGTGTGTGTCTCCCAGCTAAGACAGAAAGCCATGCACTAAGACAAACAGTTAGAGCCCCTGCCCCCCTGCCTGCCAGGCTGTCTTACTCTGGGATGAATTGACATTCGTGTGTCAGCCAGTCCAGATCCAGCCGATCTGCATTCTAGCCTCGGGTACCTACTCCTCCTCTGCTTGGTTTGGTTGGGGAAGATGTAAAACAGAACCCTGGAAGCGGGTTGAGGGTTCCGTTGCAGTTAATACTGGCTGCCACATGGTGTCACTGTTGAAGTTCTGGCCTGCATAGCCTCATGGACACTTTTTCTAGAAGATAATTTACTATACCTGAATTTTCTTTTTTCTTTTTTTTTTAAAGATTTATTTTTTATTACAAAATCAGATATACAGAGAGGAGGAGAGACAGAGAGGAAGATCTTCCGTCCGATGATTCACTCCCCAAGTGAGCCTCAACGGGCCGGTGCTGCGCCAGTCCGAAGCCGGGAACCAGGAACCTCTTCCAGGTCTCCCACACGGGTGCAGTGTCCCAATGCTTTGGGCCGTCCTCGACTGCTTTCCCAGGCCACAAGCAGGGAGCTGGATGGGAAATGGAGCTGCCGGGATTAGAACCGGCACCCATATGGGATCCCGGTGCGTTCAAGGCTAGGACTTTAGCCGCTGGGCCACGCCGCCGGGCCCATACCTGAATTTTCAAAAGCCCAAGTGGAGATTTAAATTTTCATTCCAGGGTCTGACACTATGGCTCGATTGGGTAATCCTTTCCCTGCAAACAACAGAAACCTGTATTGGTGAACTAAGGAGCTGGTGCAAAGGCTCAATTAGCTAAATCCTCCCCCTTCAAGGGCTGAGATCCCATATGGGCACCAGTCCAAGTCCTGGCTGCTTCACTTCCCATCCAACTCCTTGCTTGTGGCCTGGGAAAGCAGTAGAGGATGGCCCAAAGCCTTGGGATCTTGCTCCTGTGTGGGAGACCCAGAAGAAACTCCTGGCTTCAGATTGGCGCAGCTCCAGCCATTTAGGGAGTAAACCAGCAGACAGAAGATATTTCTCTCTGTCTCTTCTTTCTCTGCAACTCTGCCTTTCTGGTGAAAATAAATAAATCTTTAAACTTTGATTCCAGAATTTACAGTTTACAGTAACTCACTTCAGCCACTGTTCCCCAAAATCCATACATTTAGGGTCTGCTCGGCTTCTAGAGGTTTTCTAACTTTAGCTATGTTATAACTAGCTTTCTCCCTCTGAACCCTTGGAGCCTGTCTTGAGCTGTGGTTGACAATCACAAGGCAATGGCAACGATCTAACATGAATTTAACATTTACCATGCTATCAGGCATGACACTAACAAGTCTAAAGGATGATGTGATGGCTAATTTTAGTGTTGACCGCACTAAACCTAGAAACTGGGGCCCAGAGCTGTAACCTAGTGGCTACATTCCTCACCTTGCCTGCACCAGCATCCCATATAGGCATCAGTTTGTGTCCGAGCTGCTCCATTTCCCATCTAGCTTTCTGCTTGTGGCCTGAGAAAGCAGTAGAGGACGGCCTAAAGCCTTGGGACCCTGCACCCATGTGGGAGACCTGGAAGAAGTTTCTGACTCTTGGCTTCAGATCAGCTCAGCTCTGGCAGTTTGCAGCCACTTGGAGAATGAACCAGTGGATGGAAGAGCTCTCTCTCTGTAGATATGACTTTTCAATAAAAATAAATAAATAAATCTTTTTAAAAATTGATCTAGAAAGTGGATAGAGCATGATTTGTGGGTATGTGAGTGGGTTGTTTTCAGGGAAGACTGGTAGGTCACTCAGTGGACTGCGTGGAGCAGGTCCGCCTGCTGCATGGGTGAGCACCACCCAATCAAATGGGGCTCAGATTGAACAAAGACGCAGAGCAAAAGTGAATTCTCTGTCTGCTGGAGCTGGGACACTCTTCTACCCTTGAACATGAGAACATCAGGATTTGGGCTCTAGGATCTATATACAGGCCCCTGGTTCTCAGACCTAGGCCTTGTGCCGAGCCTTCTTCCTGACTACCCTGGTTCTGATGCTTGCTGATGACAGATCTGTAACAGGCCAACAACACACAAGACCTCAGTAACCTGGGTCTGACCTAGGACCCCTACTCACTCTGTGATGGATGGTGGTGTTTGCATTTCCCTGAAGCCTGCACGGTGATGACCTGGTCACAAGATAAGGACTGGAATGTCCTGGTTACAAATGGGACATCTGGGGGACCTCACTCACAACATGTCTCTTGGATGATTGCAGTCGTGTAGCTGAAATTGTGTATTCCCGTATAAACCCAGACCCTCTTCCCTCTGGCAAAGTAGGATGCGAAGGTGCTAGCCTGCTGCCTTCCCTGTGGTATCCTAAATAAACTCTTTCTCCCCTAAGTCTGTGCTCTCTTAGTCACTGGCTTCTCTTGCCCTGAGTATCAGAGTTCATGTTTGGGAGCAGGACTCCTCAGTTTCCGCAATCACATGAGCCAATTCCCCTATAAACCACCTATTTATTTATCACCTATATAATCCATCCTCTTGTCTATTGGCGCTTTCTCTCTGGGGAACCCTGATATAGAATACATCTTTTATTTTAAGGGGAGATCACATCCTATGAAAATGATATGTTAATGAGGACGAGGGTAGTTCAAAACCCAAACAGTTTGAAGCTCTGTTTTCCAAAGGAAAACCAGTAAGAGGACAGGAGAGGAACCTTGAACCACTGTGGAGTGTTTTTGTTTTGGTGCTATTTTTAAGCTACTAAACATTAAAGCCTCTAATATTTAACAGACCAGGCACTCCTAAATTAACTGCCTGGCATGTCGTGACAGTTACTTGAGCTTTTTCCTAATGTTTTATCCTAACTTGCGTTACAAAGTTATTGATTTTGGAGAGTGTTTTTGGCACGAACGTTGTCACTTAATGAACTCTGAGATAACATCATTCTAGGATACAGGACATATTTTAAATGGCAATATTGAATGCTAAAATCACAGCACATGAATCATTCATGTTGCTGTTGGAAGCTATGATATACATAAGAACAATGTGATACGTGATACCAGCGATGATTTGCTTTTGCCAGTTTCGGTGGCGCTGTGACACAGCCAAGGTTGGAAATACAACTTGCAAGCCACTCAAGCCATTGATTTTGAAATGATACAAACGGTGATTTTTAAGTTTAGGGAGGTGTGCAATTTTTCAAATTCATGTAAGTCAGATTTTACATAAAACCACCGTGATCCCCCTTTTAGTAGGTAAAACATGAAGCCTTCAAGAGTAATTAATGTCCTCATTCATGGTCTCGAAGGTGATAAATAATGGGGATGGTAGTAGACCAGAACTTGGGATCCGTAACTAAGATTCCACTATTTGCAAGGTAACTTTATTTTGAAGAGCTTACTGGTATTCTTGTCCTAAATCTTGACTGGAATTATACTCACCCATCCCAAAGGCTCTCCGTGATTCTGAATCAGAGAAAGAAATGCTGGGAAAGTAGGTAATCCCCTTAGCCCAGAAAAATTCCATGCAAATCAGAACGCCTCATCCCTCCTGACCTGCTTTGGCTGACAGGGACCCCCACGAGTGGCAGCATCGGCAGCAGAAGCATGTCCGCCTCTCTGCTCTCAGAACAGGGCCTGCCTGTTATTTGCATCCTTGAGGGGGCTAATCTGGTAACTTCTGAAACTGAGTCAACTACACACAAGTCACATATATGAAGCACACGCAGCACACATACATACACACACGTACATTGCCAGAAGGGTCCCCAGTACACGCACAGACACACGTTGACACACACATAGAGACATACACGTACACCATTCTGCAAATTTGAGAGTGTAGAGGGCAAATTTTATATCCCAGCCTCAGCCTCAGCCCCGGGGGGAGGGGGCAGGGAATACTTCCCAGGGCGAGAATCCGGAGTTGGTCATCATTAATTACCATCCCTGAAATAGGCTCATCTATCTCCCTGGAGTGACAGACCCGCCCCCTGGCCTCCCACCCGCTCCCGCCTTCCGTGCCATTTCTCCTTGAGTGACCACAGACCTGCTGCCCAGTGTGAAGGGTCTCAGCTGCATGCTCTCCAGCACTGGCCACGTGGCCAAGCCCTGGCTCAGCTGTAGGCCTTCTGCTCTTTCCACTCCCTGAAGCCTCCCCATCCCAGGCGTGACTCCATTTTAATCTGGCCTTTGTGTGGGCCCTGCACAGGGCCCCATTTTCAGTATTTCCTTGAAATTTTGCAATAATTCCATTTTGTCCTGTCAGATTTACAAATGAAGATAAACAACCACTAAGCTTAGCCAGGGTCACCTTGTCAGGAAGGCTAGAGATGGCCAGCCATCAGGGGTCTGCTATTTGCACACCCCAGAGTCCCTGGCCCATCTTCCCAGCACACCCTCCACCCCTGCTGCGGACTCTGCCAGTCCTTGTTGAGTGTGTTGAGCTGGCTCTGTGGCTCAGCCTTCCCTCCAAGGACTGGCAGTACTAATCCTGCTTTCCTCATCTTTCCTGAGAGCCCAAGGCTGCCTGCATTAGCCCCATAGTGAGAAACCCAATCCTAGTCCCTCCATCCCAGAGGTCCAGGGTTCAAGGACGGGGCACATGGATGCAGGAGCAACCAGGGTGAGGTCGGATTCCACCACAGACCTGAGAGCCGTGGTGACGTAACCACAGTACCCCTGTCTGGTGGCTGGCTCTGGGGCACCTGCTGGCGAGAGCTGGACTGGGTGAGGGCTGTTCAGTCAGGACCACAGTACATGCTGGTGGATGCTGGGATTGGAAGAAGACCATGTCAGGCTGGACTGAGCACCCACTGGCCACTGCTCCCACTGATGAGCATGAGAGCTGGGACTGGAGGGTGGACCAAGCTAGGCATGGCTGCAACAACTGTAGGCTTAATGTGAGCTAGGTTTGGGGGGGTGCGGGGCTAGGCTAGGCCACCAAATCTGCAAGAACATGCAATAGTTAGAATAAGTGCAGACCCTCCAGGATTTGCTGCAGCATCTGAGAGCAAGAGCCAGGACTGGGTGCGAGTCATGTCAGGCTGGCCCACAGTACACCCTGGCAAATGCAAGATCTTGGACTGGGAGTAGGCTTCGTAGGGAAACTGTGGGTCCTCCTGTGCTAGGCTTCTCATGGTGTGCATGACAGCCAAGGCTAGGGGTGGACCGGGCTGGGCAAGGCAGCAGCATCAGTTGGCATATGTGTGGGTTGGGCTGAGCCAAGCTGCAGCACCCCTGCATATGTACAATGGCTGATTTGGATGCACAATTAGTCTCATGAACATGTTGGCACACCCAGGAAATGGAGCTAGGGCCAGGCTTCACGGGGATTATTGGAGGTCTCGCTGACAAGGCTGTAGTTCCCACCAATGTTGTAAGAGCTGGGTTTGTGGCAGGCTGGATTGGCAATAGCAAGGAACACCTGTCAGTTTGTGTAAGAGATAGGGTTGGAACTGACTAGGTAACTGCCTTCACCACTATGTGCATAGGCTGAAGCAGGTGTCAGACTAAACTGGATCCTGCACTAGCTGGTGCACATGAGAGTCAGGTCTGGAGTCCACCAGGCGAGGTTTCTTGGGAGACTCTCTGACTATACTGCTCGACTCAAACTCTGGCCACAGGGAAAAATCACAGGCTGTGTGGTCTGACCTTGGAGTGCAGTTCTGGGACTGGGCCTCCTCAGTTGCTGGTGCCTGGGCAGCGGACAACATGCCCAGATGCACACCAGGGGCATGACAGGCAGCTCATCTAGGCCAGCAGAGGATGTGGAGTGACTTGTCAGAGGATGGAAAGCAGAACAGGTTGGACAATCTCCTGGCCAGGCTTTGCAGCAGGTGTCTGGGTCTATGGATGTACACGAGATGGACTTGGTCAGCCAATAAACCTTGGAAAGATTTTTCTCAACCCTGGAGTAATGAAATCAACAGCATCTCAGAACATTCAAAACCACTCAAGTGTCACCCTTGCAACAGTCTTCCCCATACTGAGGTCTGTAAGCTGACATTCAGTGGCCATCCCCTGTCACTGGATGCTGACGTAGTTTGGCAACAAGGAACGGTCCCTTCTCCTTCTCTCACACTACCCCATCCCCAGATATCAGAGAAAAAGAAAAAAAAATTTGGAAACATTTGTCTTACCCACTTTGCCTTTCTCAGTGCCTCAACCTTCCCCGTCCACATGGGCATGCATCCTTCTCAACTATGTAAACAACATTAAAATTTCAATTTAATTTTTAAAAATCAATAAATGAGAAATAGTGACTGGGGCAGACAAATCATTGGTTGGCTGCTGGAGTTGTTCATTTCCAGGGCGATGGGCACAGGGTCTGTGCTCCAAATCTAACTGGGGAAACATTGGATTCTAAAACTTTTTTCATCTCAATGGATCCTGTAGGTAAAGAGACACAACTCCTGCCAGGTTTTAGTTAACTCCCCACTGGTACACTTTGTACATTTGCCAATTATTGATGCTGGGACTCTTTTTTGGTAGCTGGGATGAAGCTTTGGAACCCTGGAGAAATTTAAAGAGCGGGTCAGGTTGTTGAATTCCTGGAGCAGTTAATTGATTTCAGATGGCAGCTCTGACCCACCCCCGACCCCCAACACAAGCCAGGGCAGGAGTACTTCCCTCTTTTCTACAAAATTAATATTCTGAGGAATTTGGGACAAGAAAAAAACCACTCCTCCTTGGCCACAGTTCAAAATTCCTTCCTTATTTTGGTTGCTCCCTGTCATTCTCTGTATAGATACTGAAATTTGTCACAAAATCTGGTGGGAATTGAAAGGGAAATACTACCTGTTCATGAATATACAGGGAGTTAAGGACTGTTTTCTTGAATATTGTCTTTCTTTTGTTTTAATTTCTTTTTTCTTTTTTTAATTTGAACACTGCTTTTCCATTGTCAAAATAGGCACTCAGGGACTGGCACAGTAGCCTAGTGGCTAAGGTCGTCGCCTTATACACGCCAGGATCCCATATGGGCGTCAGTTTGTGTCCCGGCAGTCCAGCTTCCCATCCAGCTCCCTGCTTGTGGCCTGGGAAAGCAGTTGAGGACGGCCCAAAACCTTGGGACCCTGCACCTGCGCAGGGGAGACCTAGAAAAAGCTCCAGGCTCCTAGCTTTGAATCAGTGCAGTACCGGCCGTTTGGGCCACGTGGGGAGTAAATCAGCAGACAGAAGACCTTCCTCTCTGTCTCTCCTCCTCTCTGTATATCTGACTTTGCAATAAAAATAAATAAACACATCTTTTTTTAAAAAAAAATAGGCTCTAAATAAAAAAAAAAAAACAAGAAAAAAGAAATAAATAAAAAAAATAGGCTCTCAACTAATATTTGAATAAAAGAATGGGAAAATCTCTGGGACAAAACAATTGCCCTTGAATGGATCATCTTCTTTTGTTTCTTTTGCCCATGAGTGGGTCATCATCACTTTTTCCTTGTGGTTAAACAGCAACAAAAATAATATAGAAGATAAAACTTACTATCCTAATCACAATTTGGTGTGGCTGATAGCTCTAAGATGACCCCTAGTGATCCTACCTCCCAGTACTCATGCCCTTGAGTAATGCTCCCCTTGAGTTAGTTACTTTTATATATATACATACGGCCCGGCGCCGTGGTCTAGCAGCTGAAGTCCTCGCCTTGAACGTGCCAGGATCCTATATGAGTGCCGGTTCTAATCCCGGCAGCTCCACTTCCCATCCAGCTCCCTGCTTGTGGCCTGGGAAAGCAGTAGAGGACGGCTCAGTCTTGGGACCCTGCACCTGTGTGGGGGACCTGGAGGAAGTTCCTGGTTCCCGGCTTCAGATCAGTGTAGCACCGGCTGTTGTGGTCACTTGGGGAGTGAATCATCAGACGGAAGATCGTCCTCTCTGTCTCTTCTCTCTGTATATCCGCCTTTCCAATAAAAATAAATAAATCTTTAATATATATATTCTTACGATATATACTGGAAAATCAGATTTACAGAGAGGAGAGACAGACAGATCTTCCATCTGCTGGTTCACTCCCCAAGTGGCCAAAAGGGCCAGAGCCGCGCCAGTCCAAAGCCAGGAGCCAAGAGGCTCTTCCAGGTCTCCCATTTGGGTGCAGAGTCCCTGGTATTGGGCCATCCTCTCCTGCTTTGCCAGGCCACAAGCAAGGAACTGGATGGGAAATGAAGTAATTGGAACACCAACCGATGCCCACATGGGATATGGCATGTTTAAGGTGAAGATTTATCCAGTAGGCCATTGTACTGGTCTGGGTAACTTACTTTTTTTTTTCTCAAAGGTAGATATACAGAGAAGAGGAGAGATAGAGAGGAAGATCTTTCATACATTGATTTACTCCCCAAGCAGCCAAATCAGGCAGAGCTGTGCCAATCTGAAGCCAGGAGACCGGAGCCTCCAGGTAACTTACTTTTAGCCAATAGAATTGGGCAATATTAAGGGGTTGTCACTTCCATGATTAGATATAAAATAGAGCAGCTTCCATCCTGCTAGTAGACTCTCTTTTATAGGATTTGATGAGACAAACTTCCATGTTGGAGAGGTACACACTTCAAGGGACCGAGTGTGGCCTTCAGCCAGCAACTACCAAAACCCAAGGCCACCAAGAGTCTTTGGGAACTGAACCTACCAACAACCATCAATTTGAACTTGGAAGCATATCTTTCCCCATCGAACCTTCATGCCCTAGTCCTGGATGGCACTTTGATTATGTCTTCATAAGACTGTGAATATTTTTGAGACATAGAAACTGTGAGAAGAAAATCAATGTGTATGGTTTTAAGGCACCATATTTTAGACTAGTATTTTTACATGGCAATAGACAACCAACAGAGTTGGATTTAGGGACTACCCGTCAAGAGGCAGATGAGGCCGGTAGAGAGTAGACTAAAGGCACCTCCGTAAAGGGTAACTACAGTGCAGTTCAGACGGGGCTGAAATCTGGTAGGCAAAAGCACCAGCTGTCCGTCTACCTCACGCATCCTATTTGGGATCGTAAGGAGGCGGCTGGAACCACATCGAGTGATATAGATTTTGTAGTGATTCATGCATAGGCTATACTGAAGCCTTAAGAAGGGATGACATTGCACCCAAACAGAGAAGAGTCAAGGACAGGTTTTGCAGAAATCCAAACAATTAGGGGACAGATTAAATAAGTGGCAAAGGTGATGGGGTAGGGGTATGATGCACAAAGATACGTATTTAATGTTGTACAAATTCTGCTTGTAGGCCTGCTAGGAGATACCTAGGGAGAATCAGAGCTTCTGTTAGAAACCTGGGACCTTGAGTTCCTAGGCTATTTTAGGAAGCCATCAATATAGAAGTGACTGATTCTTGCCCAGGGAGAGAGCCTGGAGGGGGGAAGCAGTGTAGACAAAACCTTGCAGAATTTACACATTTAGACAGCAAGGGCAGAAAGAGAACCCACAGAAGGAAGCATAGGAGAAGGAGGAGGTAAGCTAGGAGAGGTTAGTCTCCCAGAATCCCTGAGCACTTAAGACTGCTACAGTCACTCACAGCACATGTTAAAGAGAGACTGTTGTCACAAGAATTCCAAGTGTGGGAGATCAACAAGGAGGCCCACTGGCATCCCAGTGGGAATCAGCCCAGAGGAAATCAGGGGCAGAAACAAGGTTGTAGAAGTGTAAAAAACAGATGGAAAGTAGCAGGTGGAGGGAAAACAGCCATACAGACCATATAGGTAGAGGCAAAAAAAACCGGGCTTATATTCAGATCTCAGTAATTCCAATTGCCTTTCTTGAGTTCTGTTGTATCTCTGCAGGGTATCAGGGTTCAAAACTGCCTGCAAACTAGAACGTTGGTCAATTTTTGTTGTTAATAGCTAGGTGTAAATTCTGTAGGCCCATGCTGGCCATATGGTCTCTGTCACACCCATTCAACGCTGGCTCAGTGGTGTCTGTAGAACGCAGCAACAGACAGTACACAGATAACCGAGCCTGGCTCAGTTCCCATAAACTCTATCAGCTGAAAACCTGAAGGAGACAGGAGCTGGCCCAAGAGGTGTAGTCTGCTGAGCTAGCCCTGGGCTCACGGAAAAGGACTGGAGATGCAAAAAATGGGGCAGTTGATAAAACAAGGACAGGCTCAAGGTGCCAGGGGCTTGCTTCAGAAAGAAGGTGCTCACAGCTATTTGAGAACTGGTTAGCTTTCGACTTCGCTTCAGGTATCTGATTTGTAGTCTGCTACTGCCAGCACCTCATGGCTAGGAATGTCTTCTAGTGATTACAGAACCTTCCATATAGGCAATGCTTCCATACTAAACTGTTTAAAGAAGCAGCAGCACCTCATTGCAGAAATAGGGGAAATTGAAGAGGCTCAAATAGGAAAGCCTCCATCTCCTATGGTGAGTCAGGAGGAACCAAGTTATCAGAGTCAGTCCATCCTAGAGGCAAGGAGGGCCCCTAGCTCACACTTACAGAATTTTCTGCGGGGTCCCCAGCTAGGGATATCCAGATTATGTTTGTAAGACAACAGGAATTAGGGTGGATGGTCCTGGCTTGCGGTGAAGGTGGTGGGGGAAGGGAGGCAACTGTAAGGCCCAGGTGTGTTCTGAAACTCCCAGAGGAGGAGCAGGAAGAATATGGAGGTGGGGTAGGTGGCTGGGAGCCAAGTAGCTCCTGGCTGCATTTTTTACACTCCTGTAACAGGTTAGACCGTGTCTAGCTGCTCTTGGCCTCCATGGCTGACTCTTTGCTAAGAAAGGGATGGGGCCACAGCACAGCTTGTAGGGTGATGAGAGAGAAAGGCACCCTTCTAGCGAGCAGCTCATCCCCCAGCTGAATCAGACAGGAGAGGGCATCTCCAAGGATCACATGGATCCCAGAACTGGACACCACGATGCTCCAGGGAACGCAGCGGTGGAGACATGAACAGGGGTCCGCAGACTAGGGCAGAAGCAGCCAAGAGGGGAGCAGCATGTTGAAGCAAAGTGATGGCTTTGTAGCTGACAGGAGGCTAGAGGGAGGTGCCCAAGGAATCCGTGCCCCATCTCAGCCTCCGTGTCTCTTCTGCTCCCCGTCATGCTGGATTCCCACTGGTTTTCCCAGCCAGTCCTGAGCACATGTGCGTAATTCCCTCTCCTTGCCATCTCCTTGTGCTTCCTCCCATCTTCTGTCTAAATCCTTTCCACTCCTCAGGTCTCCAGCGGCATCTCCTCCAGAGGAGAGCCTCTGTGGATTCTTCTCTCCACTGGGAGAAATCACTGTCTCTTCTGAGCTCCTTGTTAGTCTCTCGCCAGCAAAATTCTGGGCGCAGTTAACATAGCTGCATTCCTCATCTGATATCATAAGAAAAGGATTGACAATGATAACATTGTTAAGGTATAAAATTATTTGAGAGCAGAGAGAGACCCGTCTCCCATCCATGACTCCCCCAAACAACTTCAACAGTAGGGCTGGGCCAGGCCAAAGTCAGTCCTGAAACTCCACCTAGGTTTCCCATCTGAGTAGCAAGGATACAAGTACTTGGACTATCAACTGCTTTCCCTGGTGTATCAGGAAGGAGCTGGATTGGAAGCAGAGCAGCGGGTACTCAAACCAACATGGCATGTAGGCATCCCAAGCTGCGGCTTAACCTGTGGCATCACAGCATCCACCCTGCTAGAAGAGATTTCAAACCTCATTTCCTGGGCATCAATTCCCTTCGTGATGAACAACTTGGATGTCACACCCCCACAAGAGATAAATCACCCTCCAGCCACACACCAGTAGAATAGCATTTATCATTCATTAGCAGGACAAGAATTCTAATCCTGCACTGTCCCATACCATAATCACTATCCACAGGTGGCCAAATACAAAACAATTCACAGGAAATAAGATGGCTTGGGTCTACAGTTCAGGGGCTGGACAGCCACTTGTGGTTAGTGGCCACCATATTGCATGATGTGACCACAGACCAGTTCCTCTTCACATTGAGCTCCCTGGGGCCACTTGCCGTGGACCAAACTTTCCCCAAGGAGGTCACTGAGCCCCGAGAAGGAGAACTTCCTGGCCAAGCAGGTAACCGGCAGATGTGGGGCGGGAACCCGTGTACCCTTCCTGCCACTAGATTCCTGCAGCCTCCTGCCTGCATGTCTCTTTGGGCTCCCCTAACTAGGCTCCCGAGTCCCCCCTCACTTCGCCCCCGCCGCCCACCAGGGGCCCAGCACCTGGGCCCAGGCACTGCACGGTTTGTTTGAAAGCATGTTTGTGACTGCCAGAGCTTCGGATGCTGCACATTCCAGATCGGGTCAGGCCTGCCCTGCGGCGGCGCTGGGAATTTGCTCCTTTCCCGAGCCCCCATATTCTTTCTGGAGCTGCCCTCTTCCTGCCCAACCCTGGAGGCGCGCGCGCGCGCGCGAAGGCAGGAACCTCTCTCGTGGCCTTGGGTGAGGCTGAAAGGCTGCATGGATTCTCCCTGCGGGAGAAGTCCTTCTGGCCCAGGAGGGGTTGCAGACCGGCGGGGAACTGCACCCCTTGCATCTTCCAAGGTCTCCAAGTGCGGCCCAAGGGGCATCTGCAAGCAGGCTCCAGCCAGCCCCACCTTGGGGCAGCATTTGGCGGGAACTGCATTTGCTGCCTTGGGTGGGGGGTGGCGGGGGTGGGTGATGGACGGAGCTGCGCGAGGGGCGTTCCTGAGTGGGGGTGGGGGTGAAGCGAGGCCAGAGGAGGGGGCGCCGGGAGCGCCCTGACCTCGCGGGCTGTGGGGAGGCGGAGGGAATGGGGGTTGGGGGCAGCCTGGCAGCCAATGGGAGGGAGGATCTCGTTTCAAAAGGGTTAACCCACAGCCAATGGGAGCCTGGGGGAGCGGATCCAGCTCACTCCATTCAAGAATCCCAAGTATTCAAGATGGACGGCAGGGAGTGTGGAAGGAGAAAGGGGGCGAGGGGGAAAGAGCCAGCTCGGCAGAGAAGAGGGGCGCAGCCGCTCGCCGGCCCGGAGCCCCGGTCCCCGGCGGCGGGTGGAGGGGCGGCCGCGGGGGACCGCAGCCCGCCTCGGGAGAGGGGCTGGCAGGGTGCAGGAGGGCGTGAGCCGGGGGAGCCAGGCCAGGGAGGGGAGCCAAGCGGGAGGGCAGGGCAGAGAAAGAGCCCGGGAAGAAGGAGGTGGCAGGCAGAGGAACATAACGAAGAGCAAGGTGTGGGTACCATGAGCTCCCGGAAGGGTAACGACGCCGATTTTCGGTTTTCTTCTCTCCTGGCGAGGGGCGGGCGGTGGTCTGGGCTCTTTCTCTCATCTGTTTCCTTCCTCCTCACTCTACACTCTAGGCATCTGTGCTTCCGCCACCCCCCTTTCCCGACCCCGGAGGTGGGAAGCATCGGGCGTGTGTCTCGGTAGTGGCCCTTCTGTCATTCTCCAGCGGGGGGCGTGGTGGGGAAGGGGTGTTGTTGGGGGGCAGGTGCTGGGGCTCCGGGGGGGACCCGGCTGAGACCGAGCCATCTGTCTGTGCCTGCGCTGGCGGGTGAGGGCGTGGGGACTCGGGGGACTTGCCGGGGGTGCTCCGAGGGCCTTGGCGCGGGCCAGGGAGTTGTGCGCCTCCAGAACTTGTCGGGGGAGCCCAGGGCTGCGTGCGACGGTGAGGGGGGTGAGCTCGAGCTACTAGTTGTGGGGCGTTGAGGGGTGCGGTGGGTTTTTGCGCTGGTTCCCGCTTTCGTAGTGAGGGCTGAGTGTGCAGCGACCAGGGCTGAGAGGTGTGTGTGTGTGTGTGTGGTCCAGCCCCGAGGTGCGCATTGGGCACAGTTGGGTGTTGAGGGAGAGCGACCATCACCCCCCCCCCCCTGCTTCCCAGCTGCCCCTCTCATCCCATTCACAGAACATGGCTTTCAGGACCCTCCTGGTCTCCTCCTCCTCCCGTCGCCATGACTGCGGGGAGGGGGGAGGAGGGAGGAGACAGTTGGGGCCAGCCTCTGCCCCTGCTGCTCCAGCTAACCCCCCACCTGCCCTTTCTCTCCCTTCCACAGGCTGGGCCCCATCCCCTACTGCTCTGGGGGGCAGGGGCCGAAAGATGGTGGCCAATGAAGAGGGGGAGTGGAGAGAACTTGAGCCGGAGCCTCCCCTCCCCCATTTCCTCCTCTGTCTTGACACTGGCTTCTGGAAGGAGCTGGGGGATGGCTCTTGGGCCCATGGTGGGGGAGGGGTCCTGCTGGCCGGTGAATGGCGGGCCGGCTCCTTAGGAGTGAGCTGGGGTGTGAGAGCTGAGGGGCCTTTGGTCCCCGTCCGCCCCCCCCTGCTTCGTGAGGGCTGCTTGGAGTGGAGAAGAATTTGCCCCTCGTCCAGTTTTGCCCAGTCCCTGGAGAAGCGGCCTGGGCTTGACCCCAGCAGGGCCCTGTGTTTTTTCCATTGGAAATGTACAAACCGTGGGACAGGACTGGATGTTTGCAGATTACGGGAACAAAGTGCCTAGGAAGGCGGGAGAGAAACTGCTTCCTGAGGGGGTGGGAGGCGCCTGGAGGGGAAGCCCAAAGGAAGCCTCCCCACTGGAATTCTCTGCTCTGCTGCTCCTGCGGGCTAGGCAGTGGGAAGCAGGGAGCAGGGCCCCGGCTCCACACATAGCAGGCGTTGGCTGGTGAGACACCTGACAGAGTCCCTCACCCCAGGCACTACCGCTCAGGGCTGTGCCCATCAAGTCAGAACCAGAGCTGGCTTTCTGGGCCCAGGCTTTTAGCTGGAGGGCGCCATATTGGAGCGGCCACCTGCTCAGATTCTTTGCGTTTTCATTGCCAGTGTTTGGCATTACCAGGGCAGTCTTGTGGTATCTTGTTTTCATCTGTGGGGTTACTGTTGGTCCTAGGTGTAAGCCCCTTAGGCTAGGATGAGATGGGGGAAAGTGAATGGGCAGAGCTTGAAGACTCCCTAACTAGAACCCCCTCTTCCCTGCAGGGCAGGAAACAACTCAGCTTGGAGTCCACTGCCAGTGAAAGCTTCATGCCTAACTCGGTGTGAGGTAGGGAGTCACTGTTCCGCCTGGAGCTCACCGTCCCCTCTACACCTGGGGACCTGCAGCTACAACTCCCACACTCTCTGGTCCTGCAGGTGTCCCTCAGAGAGTGTCACATCAAGGCCTGCAGCTGCCCTTCACTTAAAGAGGCTCGGGAGCTTCAGAGGAGCGTGGCCGGAGCAGCAGCGTGCTCCTTCCTCCCTGGAAAGGAAGCTGGTGGCAACACCAATCCCAGGCAGGTGCCTCCCGTGCCTGGTCCCCAGACTTTGGGAGTTTCTACCAGTCCCTCTGAGCGCTGACTACCAAGCTCCAGGTGTCCTTTTGGCTGCCTTACTGAGCCCTGTCCCGCTACCCCAAAGAGACAAGGGAGTCTCCTAGACAGACAGTGAGAGGCGGGGCTGAGGCAATGAAGGATTACCCCGGAGAATAGAGAGGAAAGCTGTACCCCAAGATAAGACCAGGGGGTGGAGGGCCTAGGGGTGAGGAGGCGTGGCCGGCATGCCCCTGCTGCTGGCCAGCGCTCTTTTCACATTGTGCTACTGTCTGCGCCTATCACGAGCAGTGCAATGTCAAAAGGGCATTGGCCGGGTAGTGCTCCCAGCGCCCGCCGGTTGCCTTCCTCAACATCACCATGTCCTCTCCCAGCTGGGCACAGTCAGCTGCTGTGGCGGGAAAGTGCCCCCAAGGATATGCAGACCTGCAGTGCACTTGCTAAATGCTGCAAACATTATCGTGAGCCCAGTTAACTGTACACAGCGTCCCATTTTACAGATGGGGGCGGGGGAGAGCCGACAAGACTGAACTAGTTTGTCAGAAGTTGTGTAGCCTTTATGTAAAATAGGACCCTGCTCGCTGTGTCTGACGGATCACTCATCTGTTTTGCAGACCTCGCTGGAACACCCCCGGCCCCCCCAACGGCATGGGAGAGGAGGACCTTCTGACCAGAGGGGTGGGAGGTTTGGGTGTATGAGGTAGCTTCCAAAGTGGAAGGGTAACCGTGGTGGTTGGTGGACATTTCTTGACCAAGGAGTAGGGATTTCTCAACCTGAGAAGCAGAGAGGATTAGAGGAATCTGTGCAAAGCCTAGAGTAGACTTCTCTCAGGGAAGTGGGGTGAACAGGAAGGCAACGCTTGCTGCCCCAGGAAGTGAAGCTGTGCGCCCTGGTACCAGCCTGGCAGCTCCTCCTCTGGCCCTCCCAGCAGGACAGCTCTGCGGGACAGGTGCTTGGTGATGGAGCACCTGACGTTGCACTCAGATGGCGCAGGCTGCACTCCATGGCCCCTGAGCCAAGCCCTGCAGGACTCTTCCAGGAGGGGCTGCAGAGCCTTTCCTTTGCTGTCTCCCACAGCGCCTAGTTGGCTTTCCTAAGAACTTATTACGGGAAATGGAGGCAGGTGTCCTGGGGCTCCGGAAGGAGGCCGTCTGTAAGAAAGCCTGATCTTCAAAGGCAGAGTGTGAGGGCGGAAAAGCCTTCCTGAGTTTGTGAGAGGTGAGAGGTGCGACTGACGGAGCCTGCTGCAGCGCAGGAAGGCGTCCCTGAGCTTGCGGGAGCTGAGGGACAGAATGGCCCACCTGCCACCTTTCCTCCATGGCGTTGGCTCTTGCATGCCTGTGTCTCACGTCTGTGTCTCCCAATTTTCTGCCTTCTGTCCCAACAGCCTCCCCACTCTGATGTTGAAATGGTACTGCTAGCTTCAAAGTCTCCTGTCCTTCAGTTTTTTCAACTTTGTTAAAACTTTTAGCCTCCTGTCTAGACACAAAACAACCCATGGAGGATGCCATTGTGACCCTTGGTCGAGGCAAGAATTTTGCTGCTTCCCCAACGTCCGTAGTACAAAAGCCAGATTCCCTAAAAGGCTTGGCCCCTCCCGCTTCATCTAGGAACGCTTACCCACGCGCACCTGTGCTTGTGCCACCGGCACCAGAAGTTTCCTCAGGTTCAATGAGCTGGAGCCGCCCCCGACACACTTCTGCCTGAAATATCCTCTCTGCACTTGCCTTTACCTACCCCAACTCCGCATCCTGCAAGGGCCACCACAGTCACCTGAAGTTTTTCTTGAAGCAAATCAAGGCTGAGGCCTCCCCTGTGAGCTCCTGGGCTTCCTCTACAAATTCCTGCCCCGATCCACAGAGGCCGTCTGGCTATTGTTTTCCACGCAGTCTAGGTCAGACCACTGTTACATGCTCACCAGGCTATCCTGCTTAGAAATGTTTGGGGTATCAATGAATGAATCTAGAAAGGGCGATGTAGCTTACAAGAAGGATTTTTATATGATGTGTACAGTCTTCCCATTAGGTGCTAGGCACCCAGTAACAGTGGACATTGCCAATATCACTGTCCAAGAAAAGTCCCTTGGGTCAGATTGTTTTGATGCTGCGATTTTGCACCATCCTGTTCCATGCCTATCAGCTAGCTACCAAGGAAGTATCTTGGCTTGTTGATTTCCCTTTTCGCCTTACGGGTGCCCAGGAGGTGGCCAAAGCATCACAGAATCGGGCAGAAAAAGCTAAGCAAAAGCCTGTTTTCTGGAATGAACCTCTAATAGCTGCCCCATCTTGGACTTGGGTCAAGAAAAATTTGTTGGCAAGTGTGCTCTAGAAGACAGGACCTGTTTGGGGGTGTTCTGAAATACACCTCACAAGAACCCATCCTTAATGAAACAAAATCTCAAATACTCTGTATAAGCCAGAGGTGGGAGGTGTGTCCTGCCATGGACAAAGCAGCTGCTGCCCCCTAGTGGTGTCAGAGGACAGGACCTGGGTGTGGAAGGAGGGGACAGAGAGGAAGGACAGGTCACAGGACAGAATGCCTCAAAAGTTGCTTTTCCCCTTTTTATTAAAAATAGACCCGAACGCTTTATGTATCATATAAAAGTTTCATTCGCTGGTGGCAGCTGCAGGGAAGACAAGCCCCGCAGCCCTGCTGTTCCACCTCTCCTCCAGAGCCTGGGTCCCAGGGTGCCCAGGAAGACTGCTCGCTCTGGGAACAGCCAGCCGGGATGGGACTGTTCCAGCGGCAGCTTCCCCCACCCCATCCAATGGCAAAGGTTAGATATTCAAAGTGCCTCTGTAGTGCGCAGATAAACAAGGGGAGTGAAATGGAAACCCCTGTGATTTTTTGTTTTTATTTCTTCCCAGAGCCTGGGATTGCTTTTTTTTTCTTTTTCCCCACTCCTGTTGGATCCTTTCTCCCATAAATGGGGGGTGGGGGTGGGAGATGGTTCAGAGATTCTGCCTTAGGACAGACTTTCCCTCCATCCCCATCCTGTCCTCATCTGCCGTCCTGGGGCCTGGCACTTACCAGCCCCATGACCCAGGATTCCTTCTCCCCCACTCCCAAGGGGGCTGGCAGGGACCACCCTGCTGCTAGTGCCCCCTCTGGCTGAGCGTGGCCCTCCTGCCTTCTCGGCAGGCAGGATGCTGGACCAGGGGGCCCCACATCCATCTTTTTCCCCCTCATTGCCGCCTCTTCCTGTCTGCTGGCCTCTCCTGAGCCTTGAACACCCCTGGGGCACCCTCTAGACCCCCTGTTCTAAAAGGGGGCCTGGTGGTGAAGTGCTGGAGGCAGGGAGAAGTGTTGGTTGGAGCCGGGTTAACCCCAGGGGTGGGGCAGTATTCATGCTGGTATGGACTGCTTGGCGGGGCGGGTGGGGGGAGGTGGGGCATGCGGAGGGGGGCAGAGCCTGCCTGAGCCCCTCAGTCCCAGCCGTTGTCCTTTACCATGTGCGACATTTCGATGATGTACTTCCCCTCTTTGTACTTCTGGCTCGTCTCAAAAGCTTGTTCCTGGTGGCGAGGGAAACAGTGACCATCCAGGCCCCACTACCACCTGTGTGCTCACCCCCGCCCTTCCTCCCAGCTCCCTCTGCTCCCTCGGCACCTGGAGCTTTGGGCCATGCAGAGACCCGACATGCTCTCACAGTCCACTTTCAGCCCTTCGTCCCCAGGTACTTACATATTTCCAGCCCAGCGTGGTCTTACAGCTCTCGCAGAAAATGTCTGCTACTGAGTGGAGCCCCGTGAGCAGAAGGCGCTGTTCGGCTGGCCCACACCCCACGTTGACCCTGTCTCAGGAAACGGGAAGGAGCCAGCCCCCAGTGGGGTCACTCCATTAGCCCATCCCCCGAGCACCCGAGCAGACCAGAGCAATGCCCTCTGCCGTGGGCAGCCCACCCCTTCAGGACTTTCCTGCACTGCTGTGCAGTCAGGTGCCCCCCCCCCAGTACTCCAGGCTGACTGCTTTGAACCCCTTTCCAAAGGTGGAGGCAACTGCTAAAGGTAGCAGGTGGCTTCCTGCTGGCTCTCCACAGAGGAAACATACACACACACGAGAAAAGAGGTGAACTCACACAGAATTAAACAGGTAGGCTCGGCCATGGCTCCCCTGGAAGGACTGTGGAGACAGAGAATGACTGCCAGGTAACCCTCGCCTCATCCCCACTGCCTGGTCCCATACAGGTTTTGTGGGTGCTGGTGGTGGGGGCAGTGGGAGAGGAAGCACTTTGGGTGGGTGAACTTGACTGGAAATGCGCCTCCCTCCGGTATACCTTGGAGATAAGCTCATCGTGTTTGGCCAGGTGCGCGCGGCAGTGGACACAGCTGTACGTCCGGTGACAGCGGGGCAGGTAGCTGCGGAAGGTTTTGGTGGGGAGGCAGGCGGGGGCTGGGCCAGGGTCGCAGCTGGGCATGACGGGCTGGAGGACGATGCCCTGGCGGGCCGGAGGGGCTGGCGCTGTGCAGCCCCCACACAGACGGTCGCAGGTGAAGCAGCGGAGCAGGTTGGCTAGAGCCGTGTTTCGGGGCAGGAGAAATGTGGGGGGGCTGCCCGGCCAGGGCCCCCCCAGACGAGAACCAGGTAGAAATGGAAGTCACCTAGGGAGAGGGCAGGGGCAATCAGGGGAGCCCTTCACAGCCTGGCCCCTAGAGTCCCAGCTGCTCTGGCAAGCCTGGCAGCTGTTCCAGGCTCCTTGGTGCCATAGCCAGGGAGTCTACCTCCCCCGTGGGGTGGCAACAGCCTCTCCCATTTTTCCACTGAGAGCAGCCTCTGGCACTTGCGCTGCCATGGAAGCGGTAGCATCTGCAAGTACCTTCTCCGAGGTGCCTGCCTGGCCCTTGAGCGTGTGTGTCTTCCGGGCAGAGAAGCGTCTGGGTTCAGGACCTCTTAGAAGCTGAGGCAGCCCGATGGCATTTCTTTTTCATGGGCTGCACCTGCAATGCAACTGGTCCCTGACCAGTCACATGGGCAGGAGGGGCCGGCAGGTGCACACACCTTTCCCCGGCCCTCTCCTGGAGCCAGCTTCTACTCTGCGACTCCCACTCTTGGCACCTAAGACCTCCCATGCACATCGCTCGTCTCCTCTCCTGGCGCTTCAAAAGCACTTGGCTGTCTTCCCAAACTCTGGGCCCGTTGAGCTCATTTGCTCTACCATTCTTTGCTGGTTGCCTTGGCCCTTAGTTACAAAACTGAGGCTCCAGCATGGGAGAAGCAGCAGCTTTCCTTTAGGCAAATCAGCCTACTGGACCAATGGGAACAGATTACCACGTCAAGGAAGCCAGACTCCTGGGTTGGGCAGGGCTATGGTGACAGCATATGAGGGCAACATCCACGATGAACAGTGCAGGGGGTGGGGGTGGCACATGCTTATTTTTCAAAGCTGTGCTCTGAGCCACAAGGCAGAAGCTGCTCGTGCCTTCTCAAGGGGCAGGAACCAACAGCTATGACTGGGTGATTAAAGATGCGGTTGAGTGCTGGATGCCGATGAGGCGGAGGGTGCTGGCAGCAGAGGATAAGCCCTTTCTGATAAGCAGGTACAGACGCTGCTTTCTCCATGGGGCCTTTGGGCTCGGCCCAAGTCGGATGCAGAGATGCCCGCTGGGTGCTCTGGGGATGCTAGACTGCCAAGCACAGGCGGCAGTGTGGGCGTGATGACTGGGGCAAACAGGCTGTCCCTGTCCTGTCCTCTGTTGTAACCACAGTGCCTGGGGCTCTCCAGTGTGTCCAAGGGCCTCCAGGCAGTCTTCAACACAATCCCAGCGGGAGAGCAGCTTTAGCTTCCCGTCCCCTCCCCCTTGGCGGGCCCCAGGAAGACCCTCTCGGGCAGCGTGACATTGGACTCTGGCCGCAAAGAAGGGCCTTCCTTGCTAAGAGATGACTGTTGAGTGTCCACTTCCCAGGCTGGCCTTCAACGTGGTCTGTGAATTCCCCCTCCAAAACGCACCACCTTGAAATGCTTTCTCGGAGGGGCCGCTCTGCTTCCTGCTCTTGGGCGCCTTCCCCAGCCTCCATCCCTTGCTCTCCTTGCTCCCCTGAGGTGCCTGGGAGAAGCTGCACAGAAAGCCAGAGCATCACCCCCGAGGAGACAGGGGTCATATCTTCACTAGTCTAATGCTAGGGAGAAGCAAGTTGGGCACATGACTTGGGGTGGGGGGGGGGTGGGACAAAAGCAGGCCAGCACCAGGGAGGGAAGGTCCCCCTGAAGCGAGCCAGTCTGGACAGTTGGCGGTGGGTAGGTAGCAGGGAAGGGGGGCGGGGAGGACTGAGAGCTGACAACAGATGGAGGCTGGAGGAACCAGGTGCGAATCCGTCTCCCGGCAAGGTGGGGGAGGGGAAACACCTGCTCACGATGGATGTTCGCCTCTGCACTGAGGTCTCTGTCTTACCACCCACCACCCACCCCCTCCCCTGGGCTGGGGCGTTCGCCAGTACAGTACGGTGCGAGGAGAGAGCGGTGCAGCCAACTCTCAGGCTACTGAGAGGTGGAGGGGAGGGCAGGGTGGTCTGCATAGCAACAAAACAGTGATGCTGCAGCCAAAGTTGCCGGGAATCGTCCGGGCTGGGAGAGGGATGGAGGAGCCATTGGAGCAGAGGCGGCGGAGAGGGGGAAGGGAAGACAAAGGGCGGATGAGAAGCAGAGGGGAGAAAGCAGCACGCAGCGAGAGGAGGACATCGGCAAAGGGGAGGAAGATCCGGTCGGAGAAGGGCTGCCCCCTCACCTTGAGGTCTGCTCCAGAGATCTCCGTCTAGCTCTCAATCTCTCTCTCAATCTCTCTGCTCACTCTTCTCTCTTCTCTTTCCGCTCCTTCAACTGGGAAAGGGATGGGGCAGGAGAGGGTTGTCGGGGGTGGGGGTGCTGGCCAGCTGCCGGGGGTGGGGGAGGCAGAGGTTGTCTCTGGTTCGGTCCCCTCGGTCTGTGGGTGAATGTGGCTGTGTGTTGTGGAGCTGCATCATAACACTGTGAGTCATCCATCCCCCACCCCCCTCACCTCCCACGTCAGAGCAGGGCTGGGAGACACAGGAGGCGGGTCGGAAGGGAGGGCGGGGCTGGGGGGAGTGGGGACAGAAGGATGAGCCAGCAGGGGGCTGCGAGAGGGAGGCATGTGGACGGTGGGTGCAAGAGGTTGTTATTGGAGGAACGGAAGGAACTTGCCGGAGGGACAGGGCTGAGCAAGGAGGGGTCAGGGTGGCGAGGCTGGTGAAGCGAGACTTGGACGCAGAGAGCCAAGCAGCGCACGTACACACACACGCATCCGAGATGGTACAGCTTGCCCTTTCGGCTCAGATAGCAACGCTGATGCAGGGAGCAGTAAGATGTGCCCATCATTACGGATGGCCGCCTGTGCCTCCAAGCGTGTACCCTGCCAGGCAGTTCCCAGCCTCCTAAGAGTGTGAGACCAGATAGGACATTCACGTGCAGGGAGGGACCTCTCCCCGGCTGCCTCCTCAAAATGCGTGTGTTCACCAATGGAGACACCTTCATTATGTAAGGTTCCCTGCTGGGCTATAAACTCTGAGGCAGGTCCTCCGGGAAACTTCGCTGCATCCCAAGCCTGCAGTGCAGAACCCTGCACACACACAGAAGATGGTCCTGCAAAGCAGCAGAGGTGCCTCTGCGGCCGTGGACCCAGCATCTGACTTTGGTCTCTCGGGATCTTGGCTGTGCCCATCATTCACTGACAATCATGAGGCGAGTTACCGATACTCTGCCTTAGTCGTCCTCTTCTCCCCGAAACTAATGCTAATCAACCCGACGGAGACTTTATTAGCTGAGGTAGCATTCAGATGCCTAACAAGTGCCTGGTGTGTGAGAGTCACTTAGTAAACAGCAGTCAGTGTTATTTCAAGATAGCATGTTTAGGGGCTGGCTGTCACAGGAGGGCCACGTTCAATCCCTTAGTGCTGCTCCCTTCCTGCTCCAACTCCCTGCTGATGTACCTGGGAAAGCAGTGGAAGATGGCCCAAGTGCTTGGGACCCTGCACCCGCGTGGGAGACCCGGCAGAGGCTCCAGGATCCTGGCTTCGGATAGGTGCGGCTCCAGCCGTTGTGGTCACTTGGGGAGTAAATCAGCGGACAGAAGAGCTTCCTCTCTGTATATCTGACTTTCCAATAGAAAAATAAATCTTTTAAAATAAATAAGTCTTTTTTAAGCAAAGATAGCATTTTTAACTTGTTAGCCCTGAACTCACAAAGGACCTGCCATTAAACTCTGGTATTTTCATGAAATTGTCAAATTTTTGTCTTAAGAAAAAATCCCATCTTTTGTTGCTGAATCCCTGTTAACCTCAATTAAGCTGCATTTGGTTCAGATTCTTCACCGAGTGTGATCCTGCGCGTGTCACTGGGGTAAGCACACACAGAACACGTCCCCTAAGACAAAAAAAACCCAATTGTTAACAGAGGGGGGACATTCAGAAAGAAAAGTACAGCGAAGATAGGCGCTTCTAAAAAAGCACTCCAGGGCAACCTATTGTCATTTTCACATGTACAGAGCGGGGAACGTGGGTGCTGGGGACACTACTAGACAGGTCTGGGGAGAAAGAGAGGAATTCTGACTATTTAATCAGGGAACACTACTGGGGGTGGAGGGGAGCTTGAAGTAAACTGTGAAAACAATTTATCTTAAAGGGTAAGAATTGGGAGGGTCAAAACGGAAAAGAGGGAAGGGTTCTCTCCTGGGCAGCAGATGAAAAAGGAGGTACAGGTGGAGGAACCCCGCAAAGGAGGCATTTCAAAGCGGAAAAACCATGGAGAGCAGGGAGCAGGATGATGGCCAGTCAGCAGGGAAGGGGCTGCGAGACGGCGGCAAGGAGCACACCAATGAACCCAAACCCGTTTAGACAGAAACTGACCAAGGCTTGAGCTGGAGAGGGGAATGAGAACTGTGAGGACAGTGTTAGCTGGGCGTCGGGTGGGGATGGCAGGCGTGTTGGCTGAGCCTCAAAGTGCTGGAAGGCAAGCACAGATGCCGTAAATGCCTTGCTCTCTCTCCTGTGTTGAAGAAGCAAACTGGAGAGCCGTCTCAAAGTCAGGACTGTGTCCTCCCTAAATTCAACGTGAAATGATGACCCAATACACCAGTGAAGATGACCTTGAGGTCATTGGCAGACATGGCCTCCAGGGAGAGAGGTGGAAGCAGGCACAGATGCGGGAGACACATGACCCACAAATGGAGGAGGATGAACTCTGTTAGGGGGAGCCTTTGCAAATGGAACACGGGAACAGATTTTTTTGAAGAATGACACGAGATGGGGGGAGGGTGCTTAATCGTCAACTAGAAAAGTAAGGCAAAAGAAATGACATCTTTAAGTAAGCCAGCAAGGGGCCCATCGCCACCGCACACTAAGCCTCCACCTGTAGTGCCGGCATTCCATGTGGGCACGGATTTGAGTCCCCACTGTTCCCCTTCTGATCCAGCTCCCTGCTTGTGGCCTGGAAAAGTAGCAGAGCCTGGCTCAAGTGCTTGGATGCCTGCACTCATGTGGGAGACCCAGACTCCAGGCTCCTGGCTTCATACCAGCCCAGCTCTGGCTTCTGCGCCAGTGGAATGAACCAGCAGAGGGAAGATCTAACTCTGCCTTTGAAATTAAAAAGAAGAAAACATCTTTAAAAAGTAATCAAAACTTTTCTGTATATCTGACTTTCCAGTGAAAATAAATAAATTTTAAAAATGTGTAAGAATGAAGGGCAGCAGTGCTCAGAAAGTGAGCTCGGAACAGGGCAGGACTGGAATCATGCCCTCCTCATCTGGGATGCCTCCTTTGAGCTGACCTGTGAGGTGAGGCCAGCCATCACACTGCCCACTGCACAGGACTCCTCCTGGCACTAAATGAATGTATCCCTCTAAAGCCCATTGACCAGGGCTCGGCGTCTGACACCCCCCACCCCATCTGTTGGTTATTTGTGTACTACTGAACTGAGACTGCCAAAGTCTGGTTTGCGCCCTAGCATGACTGCTTGGGCAAGTCCTCTGCAGGCTGTTCCCCACGCTGAACCTAGAGATAAAATAGCTGCCTTCAGCGGCTGGTTGTGAAAGCAGATAGCTGAGAGGGCCACATCAGGGCTGCCCCAAAGGACGGGATGATTAGGCTAACTTCTGGTGTCCAAGCTAACAGCTGAGGACAGTCCCCGCCACAGTATTTCACATGTGCAGAAGTTGAGTAGTGCCCAGGTCACATGCCAGGAAAGTGGCAGAGCAAACAGTTCCAGAACCCAAAGCCCCAGCTCATGAGAATTGGATTATAGACAAGGTTGAATCTGTCAGCTTTGCGGGAGGATGATTGGCCTTACATAATAGTGAGGGATTTAGGCACCAGCAGCGTGGCCTAGTGGTTAAAGTCCTCGCCTTGAACACCCTGGGATCCCATATGGGCGCCGGTTCTAATCCCGCCAGCTCCACTTCCTATCCAGCTCCCTGCTTGTGGCCTGGGAAAGCAGTCGAGGACGGCCCAAGGCTTTGGGACCCTGCACCCGTGTGGGAGACCTGGAAGAGGTTCCTGGTTCCAGGCATCAGATTGGCGCGCACCGGCCCGTTGCGGCTCACTTGGGGAGTGAATCATCGGATGGAAGATCTTCCTCTCTGTCTCTCCTCCTCTCTGTATATCTGACTTTGTAATAAAAATAAAAATCTTTTAAAAACAAATAGTGAGGGATTTAGGGAGTGAAACACAGACCCCCGCCAAACTTCCCGCTGGGTGGGAGCCAGGTTATTGGGCAAGGGATGACTGACAAGATAACTGGAAAGCACGACTGGACTTTTAGGAAAGAAGAAATTTTCTGCGTGCCACGCACGGTGCGAGGTAAAGAGGACAGCTGACTTCCAACCGTTGACAACCTGTTTTTTCCTCCTGCATAAACGGCTTTTGTCCAATGTCCCTCATTCCTGGTTCGGGGACCAAGCAAGCAGCCCCACTGCAGCACCTAGCTAGAGTTCCGCTCCTTCCCTTAGCCTTCGGGCGTGCGGCAATCCGCGGAGAGACCCCCGGCCCTCCACGCGCATCTCCCTCACGCCCCACGCCCGGGCGACACCGACACGCCCCCCGCCGACGGCGCTCTCCGTGACGCCCGCGGCCCCGCCCCTTGTGGGCGTCACGATCCAAACAACACTTTAACTACGACTCCCAGAAGGCTGCGCGGCCCCCCGGACTGCATATCCCAAGGGGCACCGCGCGCCGCGTCGCCTTCAATGCGTCAGTGCGGAACCGCGTGTACTTCCGGAACCGTCCAGGAAGAACGCGGCCGTGAGTTGGGTCTCGGTCGGGGTCCGAGGCGCGGGTGGCTTTTACCGGTCTTTGCTCGCGGCTGTGCAGGTGAGAGGAATAAGCGCAGGAATGCAACTGTCACTTCTTTGCGGCTTGGGCAGATTTCGGCGTCTGGGGAAGGTTAGACAAACGCTGGACCTCGCTCAGAGCCGCGGTCCCAGATGAGAATCTCTAGTGTATAAAGTGTGTTTTTGTTGTTTCAAGACCTCCCACAATCCGTGCTGGTTGTTAGAACAGCACCGTGAGGAAGCGTGCCGCCAGCTAGCAGCAGAGGAGCACGGTCAGGGTGTGGGAAGACCACGGGCGGTTGTGAGCTGGCTGATGCTGCACCTGTCGCGTCCTCTGCTCGTGTTCCGATCACAGTCGCCCTTGCTGGTTGACTAAGAGGGTTGAGGAGACCGGACCTCTATTGCCTTCTCAGCAGCTGAGTGATGAAGAAGGGGGTGATGTAGGTGGCGGGGCATCTTGCCACTCTGTAGGGATGTTTTCTTGCCTCCAAGTCATTTATTGCATGTATTGACGGAGGCACCAACACTTGGCCAAGCCCTGTTGTAGGTTCTAGCCTGGCGAAGAATATGCGCAACCATTGCGTTCTGTTTGGGGAAGACAGACATCCAGGAGGAGTCAGGTGGGGATAAGGAATATGGAGAGAAATAAAGGAAGGTAAGAGAAGAAGTTCTGTTGGGAGACTTCTAGAGGGGCCCTGGTTTCCGATCAGATCTGATGGTTAGGTGTGCATTCTAGGCACGGTTACTCAGAAAGGATGGGCGAGGAGAGCAGCGACGACAAGAAGCCCACGACGAAGTTCGAACTGGAGCGGGAAACAGAGCTTCGCTTCGAGGTGGAGGCCTCGCAGTCCGTTCAGCTGGAGCTGCTAACCGGCATGGCTGAGATCTTTGGCACCGAGCTGACTCGGAACAAGAAGTTCACCTTCGACGCCGGTGCCAAGGTGGCGGTTTTCACATGGCATGGCTGCTCTCTGCAGCTGAGCGGCCGCACCGAGGTGGCTTATGTGTCCAAGGACACCCCGATGCTGCTTTACCTCAACACACACACAGCGTTGGAGCAGATGCGGAGGCAGGCGGAGAAGGAAGAAGAGCGGGGCCCCCGAGTGATGGTGGTGGGCCCCACCGACGTGGGCAAGTCCACCGTGTGTCGCCTGCTGCTCAACTACGCCGTGCGCTTGGGCCGCCGTCCCACCTACGTGGAGTTGGACGTGGGCCAGGGCTCCGTGTCCATCCCCGGCACCATGGGGGCACTCTACATCGAGCGGCCGGCTGACGTGGAAGAAGGGTTCTCTATACAGGCTCCTCTGGTGTATCATTTTGGCTCCACCACTCCTGGCACGAACATCAAGCTGTATAACAAGGTGAGAACCCGCTGGCTGGCTGGGTGGAAGAGAAGGCTGGCATGAGGGTAGGCAGCGAGGTTGGGGAGCTTGCGGGCTGCACGTTCCCTCTAGGGCGAAATGGCTCCCGTAGGATTTCAGAAAAGAGAGTTTCACATATAAAGCGTTCACCATTGTTAATACTTCAGAGCACCTTATTCCTCATTTAAAAGCTAAAGCAAAAAAAAAAAAAAAATACCAATTAAAAAAAAACCTAGGCCATGTTAAAAAAAAAAAGCTAAAGCCAAGAACAACAACAAAAAACAAAACTAAATCCATGTTACAGGCTTGGAACTGCAGCCACCAAAAATGTCATTTTTTTCCTTACACTTGACACTGCATATTTTGTTAAATATTTTTTAAAGATTGATTTATTTGAAAGAATTATAGAGATGGAGACTGCCCAGCTGCTGGTTCGTTTCCCGGATAGCCACTGCATCTGGGAGAGGACAGCCAGCAGTCTGCTGCATCTCCCACGTGGATATGGAGCCCGACTGGGCCTGCTTTCCCAGCACAGGAGTCAGGAGCTGGATTGGAACCAGCACTCATGCGGGATGCTGGTATTACAGGTCGCACTGCTGCTTCGCCACAAAGCTAGCCCCCCAGAAAGTGTTTTTATAAAAATCTATGTGTTTGGGCTCCATGTGATAGCCTAGTGGCTAAAATCCTCTCCTTGCATCCACTGGGATTCCATATTGGTGTCTTGTGTCCCAGTTGCTCCACTTCCCATCCAGCTCCCTGCTTGTGGCCTAGGAAAGCAGCAGAGGACGGCCCAAAGTCTTGGGACCCTGCACCTAAGTGGGAGACCTGAAAGAAGCCCCGACTCCTGGCTTCAGATTGGCTCAGGTCTAGCTGTTGGCAGTCATTTTGGGAACCAATGGACAGAAAATCTTTCTCTATTTTCTTCTCTGGGTATCTGCCTTTCCAATAAAAATAAATAAATCTTTAAAAATCTGTGCATTTGGGCCTGCCACGATAGCGTAGCGGTTGAGGTCCTCTCCTTGCACGCCCAGGATCCCATATAGTCGCCGGTCCCAATCCCTGCAGCCCTGCCTCCCATCCAGCTCCCTGCCTGTGGCCTGGGACAGCGGTTGAGGACGGCCCAAAGCCTTGGGACCCTGTACCCACATGGGCCTGGAAGAGCTCCTGGCTCCTGGCTTCGGATTGGCTAAGCTGCAACCATTGCAGTCACTTGGGGAGTGAACCATCGGATGCAAGATTTTCATCTCTGTCTCTCCTCCTCTCTATATCTGCCTTTCTAATAAATAAAAATAAATAAATCTTTTTTAAAAAAAATCTGTGCATTTGAAAAGCAGAGTGACAGAGAAAGAGATCTTTCTTCTTTAGATTGACCCCACAAATGGCTGCAGTGTTTGGGGCTGGGCCAGGTCACAGACAGGAGCCGAAAGCCACATTAGAGTCGCCTGTGTGAGAGGAGAACCAAATAATTTGGCCATTTGCTGACTTCCTAGAATCCTCCATCCATTGGCTCACCCCTCAAGTGACCACAGTGGCCAGAACTAAGCCAATCCAAAGCCAGGATCCAGGAGCTTCTTCTGGATCCCCCACATGGGTTTGGGTCGTCCTCTGCTGCTTTCCCAGGGCACAAGCAGGGAGCTGGATGGCAAGTAAAGCAGCCGGGACATGAACTGGCCCCCTACGGGATCCCAGCATATGCAAGGCAAGGATTTAGCCGCTGGGCCGTCATGTCAGATCCTGCCGCTTACCTTAAATAGGGACAGAAGAACCATGGGTTTGCCTGGTTTTGTTTTGGTCTGGCTTACTTGTGTCCTTTGCAGATCACATCTCGTCTAGCGGATGTCTTCAACCAGAGGTGTGAGGTGAACCGCAGAGCATCTGTGAGTGGCTGTGTCATCAACACCTGTGGCTGGGTCAAGGGCTCTGGTTACCAGGCCTTGGTCCATGCAGCTTCAGCCTTTGAGGTCGATGTCGTCGTCGTGCTGGATCAAGAACGACTGTACAACGAACTGAAGCGGGACTTGCCCCATTTTGTGCGCACCGTGCTGCTGCCCAAATCCGGCGGTGTGGTGGAACGCTCCAAAGACTTCCGGCGGGAATGCAGGGACGAGCGCATCCGGGAGTACTTCTATGGATTCCGAGGCTGTTTCTATCCCCACGCCTTCAACGTGAAGTTTTCAGATGTGAAGATCTACAAAGTGGGGGCACCCAGCATCCCCGACTCCTGTTTGCCTTTGGGCATGTCTCAGGAGGACAATCAGCTGAAGCTGGTGCCCGTCACGCCCGGCCGGGACATGGTACACCACCTCCTGAGTGTGAGCACCGCCGAGGGCACGGAGGAGAACCTCTCCGAGACCAGCGTGGCCGGCTTCATTGTGGTGACCAGCGTGGACCTGGAGCACCAGCTGTTCACCGTGCTCTCTCCAGCCCCCCGCCCCCTGCCCAAGAACTTCCTCCTCATTATGGACATCCGGTTCATGGATCTGAAGTAGAGATGGAGCAGGAGGCCTCGCTGCCTAGGACGGGCAGAGGACCTGGCCATCACCAGCGGGCTCAGATAGGACACTGGTGCAGAGTGGTTTATCTGTGGCCTCTAGACCCGAGAAAACATCTGTATTCACCCCTTCAAGCAGGTGGCAGTAACCAGACTCTTCTCATTTTAAACCTAAGATGCCACTTTGAATTCTCTTGAGACCTTGGAGAGTTCTAGTTCTTTCACTGTGCTACTATGTGGCTTTTGTTTTATTATTTTTTTTTATCCTCTGCCTTATATTCCACTTACAATGCTCAGTTAGATGACTGCAAATTAAAGGAACGCTTCCTAATAAAGCTCCAACTTGGAAAAATTGTTTTAATATTTGGTGTATTATTGAAGAGAGATACTTGATGCTCCAACCCCCATAAACATGGAAATGATGTATTGCTAACGTGGTTGGAGGAGGGCAGAATCTAGAATCTATGAACCAAGAAGGGAGTTTGTATAATGCTTCCCATTTTTAAAAATTAATTTACTCTGATTAGGCAGATTTACAGAGAGAGGGAGAGACAGAAAGATCCTCCGTCTGCTAGTTCACTGCCCAAATAGCCACTGAAGGAGCTGAGCTGCTCTGAAGCCAGGGGACGTCTTTTGGGTCTCTTGTGTGGGTGCAGGGTCCCAAGACTTGGGCCGTCCTCCACTGTTCCCAGGCCACAAGCAGAGAGCTGGATGGGAAGTGGAGCTGCTGGGATTAGAACCGGCGCCCATATGGGATCCCAAGGCTTTGGGCCGTCCTCGACTGCTTTCCCAGGCCACAAGCAGGGAGCTGGATGGGAAGTGGAGCTGCCGGAACAGGAACCCGTGTCCTAATGGGATGCCAGTGTTTACAGGGGTCTGGAGTTCCTAGACGGGTGAGTGTCTGGCCATGGGGCAGTGCCTGGGCTCCTCCCAGGCTCTGGCTCTTGGTGCCAGCTCCTGCTTCTGCAGACCCTGGGAAGCAGCTGTGCTGGCTCAGGGAACTTTCTGCCGTTCCCCATGGGGGAGCCCTGCACTGAGTTCCTGGGAGGCTTCTAACTTGGCCCCAGCCCAGACCAAGCTGCTGCAGGTATTTGGGGAATGAACTAGCAGATGGGAGCTCTCATAAATAAAAAAAGGAAAAAATTGTTCCCAGCATGGTAGCCTAGCAGCTAAAGTCCTCACCTTGCATGTGCCAGGATCTTCTATGGGTGCCAGTTCAAATCCTGGCGGCCCTACTTCCCGTCCAGCTCCCTGCTTATGGCCTGGGAAGGCAGTCGAGAATGGCCCAAAGCCTTGGAATCCTGTACCCGTGTGGGAGACCGGAAAGAGGCTCCAGGTTCCTGCCTTCAAATCGGCACAGCTCCGGCAATTGCGGCCTCTTGGGGAGTGAATCGGTAGGCTTAAGATCTCTGTCTCTCCTGCTCTCTGGATATCTGACTTTGGTAATAAAAATAAAATTTTTTTTTATGTATGGAGCTGGTATTATGGCCTAATGAACAAACTGCTGTCTGCAGTGCTAGCATCCAATATAGATGCCAGGTCAACTCGCCCTGTGCTCCACCTCTGACCCAGCTCCCTGTCAGTGCACCTAGGAAAGCAGTGGGGGATGGCCTATGTGCCCACACGTCCACACGGGAATTCTGGAAGCCGCCTGACACTCCTGGCTTCAGTCTGGCCCAGCCCTGGCCCTTGTGGCCATTTGGGGAGTAAGCCAGCAGATGGAAGATCCCTGTCCTCTCTAACTCTGCCTTTCAAATTAATATTAAAACAAAGCAAGGGCCCGGTGCCATGGCCTAGCGGCTAAAGTCCTCACCTTGAACACACCAGAATTCCATATAGGCACTGGTTCTAATCCCGGCAGCCCCACTTCCCATCCAGTTCCCTGCTTGTGGCCTGGGAAAGCAGTCGAGGACGGCCCAATGCATTAGGACCCTGCACCTGTGTGGGAGACCCAGAAGAGCTCCTGGCTCCTGGCTTTGGATCTATGCAGCACCAGCTGTTGCGGTCACTTAGGTAGCGAATCAGTGGATGGAAGATATTTGTCTCTCCTCCTCTATATATATATCTGACTTCACAATAAAAATGAACAAATCTTAAAAAAAAACTATGCACAGATTTTTTTTTTTTTTTTTTTTTTTTTTGCTGTTGTTATTCCAAAATAACCTCCTATTTCCTTGGAATGTGTGAACAAGATCTCCTATGAGGTAGTAAGAATGGGGGCTCACATAGTAGGCTAAGCGGAACTTTCAACACTGACACACCACATTTTCAAGGCAACAGTTGCTGGAAAGCCAAAGAACAATACCACTTGTGCTTATTCTGGGAGTATTTTGAGAAGTTTAGCCAAAGCTTCCCTGCAGAATGCCGTTAGGGTTGGTGTTGGGGTCCGACACCACATCTCTGTCAGAGTGCCGGTTGAGTTCTACAGGCTCTGTTTCTCATCTGGGCGCTTGCTGAAGTCCCTGCGAGGTACTGATGATAGCCCAAGGACAAGATCTGTGCCGTTCACTGAAGAGACCTGGGTAGAGTTCTTGGCTCTTAGTTTTGACCAGGCCCAATCCTGGCTATTTTAGGCATTTGGGGAGTTAGCCAGCAGATGCAAAACCTGTCTCTCTTGGGCCTGACGCCGTAGCCTAGTTACTAAGTCTTTGCCTTGTATGCACCAGGATCCTATATGAGCACCAGTTCTAATCCCGGTGACCCCATTTCCCATCCAGTTTCCTATCTGTGGCCTGGGAAAGCAGTCGAGGATGGCCTAAAACCTTGAGAGCCTGCACCTGTGTGGGAGACTTGGGGGAAGCCCCTGGCTTTGGGTCATCTCAGCTTTGGCCATTGCTGCCACTTAGGGAGTGAATCAGCACACAGATGATCTTTCTCTGTCTCTCCTCTTCTCTGTATATCTGACTTTCCAATAAAAAAAAAACTTCTAAAAACAAAACAAAAAACCTGTCTCTCACATTCTGACATACTGTCTTTCAAAAAAAGTAAACTTTTGACCTGGTCCACATGGGAATCCTGGGTTGGGCTTGTTAGCATGGAACATGGCTGACCACCACACGCCAGCACACATGCAAGCTATGACTGGGGGACTGTCTGGCAGGGCTACATCTCAGTATCTGACAGTAAGTGTCAGATCAGGGGATGGGTCACATTAGACTGGACCATGACACCAACCAACACGCAAAAGAACCAGGTCCAGGCTGGATTCTGTGGGTGATATGTGGGCCCAACTCTATGGAACTACAAGTCCCACTGGTTACCTTGACAGTTGAGATGGTGTGGGGCGGGCCAGGTCGCTCCAGCTCACACAAAGGACAGGACAGGGGCCCGGTGTGGTGGCCTAGTGGCTAGGATCCTTGCCTTGAGCATGCTGGGATCCCATATGGGCACCAGTTCTAGTCCTGGTGGCTCCGCTTCCCATCCAGCTCCCTGCTTGTGGCCTGGGAAGGTGGTGGAGGACGGCCCAAAGCCTTGGGACCCTGCACCTGTGTGGGAGACCTGAAGAGGTCTCCTGGCTCCTGACTTTGGATTGGTTCAGTTCCAGCCATTGAGGTCACTTGGGGAGTGAATCATCAGATGGGAGAGCTTCCTCTGTTTGTCCTCCTCTCTGTATATCTGGCTTTGCAATAAAAATAAGTCTTAATAAATAAATAAATAAAACAAAGGCTGGGACGGATGGGGCAGACCATGCTGGATAAGGGCCAAGCACCCACTGGCATGCATGAGATCTGGTTCTGGGAGTGGCCCGAGTGGGGGAACCTAGGAAACTCCCCTAGTGGGTCATAGCTCCCACTGATGAGCATATGGTCCAGGCCTGGGTGTTGGGCAAGCTGGTCAGGGTAGCTCCATCTGTCGGCAAGTGTGTGAGTTGGTTTTGGAAGGCAGTGGACCAGGCAGGGTCAAGCAAACCATAGCCCACTGGCAAGTACAGAAACCAGGATGGAGCACAGGTCATGCTGGGTTAGGCTGCCACACCTACTGGTTTGCATGAGCCAGGGGTAACAGCAGATTGAGTAGGACCAGGTTCCAGCACCTGCTAGCAAGAGTTGGGACTGGGGATTGGCTGGGCCAGGCCAGGCAAAGGCCAAGACAGGGGAGGTGCTAAGCCAAACTGACTCAGAGTGACAACTGGCCTACGTGAGATGAGTGGCTGGGATTAGGCCTGGTTGGAGAGCAAAGGGGATACCCTGCCTGGATTGTGGCTCCCACTGGAAAGCACAGGGGCCAGAGTGCAACCTCCCTCGGCACAGGTGTGGACTGGGTCTGGGGCATGCAAAATTCCAGCATCCATTGGAGCTTGTAAGAACGAGGGTGGGTGTAGGAGGAGCTAGGCTAGGTCTCTGTCCCTGCTGAGCCATGTGTGAGCTGTGTCTGGGTATGGATCAGGTTTGGCTGGGCTGTAACACCCAACAGTAAGAACCAGAATGGATGAGGGCCAGTCAGGAAAGGCCACTGTTTCTGCTAGGACAGGAGGTGGACTAAGTAAGGCTGGCCCATGGACCCTACAATGGGTGCGAGATCTGGTATTGGAAGAGGTTTGGATGGAGGAGCTTGCCAGTTCCTCTGTTGGGACACAGTCCCTGCAGGTGAGTGCAAGAACCAAGAAAAGGAGCAGCCTAGACCAGGCCAGGGAATGGCACCCACAGGCTTACCGTGTCTCATGTCTGGGTCGAGCCAGGCTGGACCAGTTTATACCATCAGCTGGCAAATCCGAGAGCCAGAATGGGGTCTAGGTCACGCCAGGTCAGGCTGCAATACCAGCCAGTTCACACTAGGACCAGGACTGGGGGCTGGCTGGGCTGGCTAGGCTGTAGCCCCTAGCAGCATGGACTGGAACTGGGGGTGGGCCATGCTGGGCAGGCTAATGCCAAAGTGGCACTGGCAAATGCCAAAGTGAGGCGGGCCATGAAGACCAGGTCTCAGTGCCCAACCAGCACACATGAGACCCCGGGGGAAAGTGGTGACCCCAGTAGTGGGGGCTGCAGGGAACTCCCCTGCTGATCCACTACTGCACTGGTGAGTGTGACAGCTGGGAATGGAGGCAGACCAGGCTGGGCAGGGGTACACCTGTTGGCCTGCATGTGAGCAGCATCACGGACAAGCCAGGCTGGACAGACTGTACCTACTGGTACATGCATAAGCCCAGAGTGCTTATGGGTTGGTTGGGCTTTGCCACAGCATCAGCTAGCAGACACTGGCACAGGGGTAAAACTCTGTTGAGTTAAACTGTAGTACCACCTGGAGGGTGCATGATCCGGGAGTGGGAATGGGCCCAGCAGGAAAACAATGGGCACTTCCCTCTTGGGTTGCCACTCCAACGGGTGAAAATGAGAATTAGGACAAGGACAGGCATGGCTAGAAAGAGAGTGCTACCTGCCAGTACATGTGTGGACTGGATAATGGGGCTGGTTGGGTTGAACTAGGCTTCAATGCCCACTGACATGTATGAGAGCTGAATGGGATGTGGAACAGACTGGATCAGTCTGTTGTACATACTAGCAAAACCGGGAACCAGGGCAGGAGGCAGGCCTGGTGGGGGTTATTTGCAGGTCACTCCCACGAGGCTGCAGCTCCCACTGGTTTGTGTGAGGGCTGAGTGTGTGGTGGTCAAGATTGGGCTGGACTGCAACACCCTTCAGTTTGCATAGAAGACAAGGCTGGAAACAAAACTGAAACAGCAATTGCAACCACCAGCATGTGCATAAGCTGACTGGAATGATGGACTGTGCCAGACCCTGCACTGGCATGCACACACAAGAATCAGGTCTGGGATCAGCTAAGTTTCTTTGGGAATTCTTTCCCCCCACCCCACAACTGAACTGCTGGACTTAGAAATCCAACTTCGGAGGAAACTGCAGGTTCCATGGACTGGCTGTGGAATGCATATGTCAGAGCTAGGCCCAGTGAATAGTATATCCAGAAGTACATATAGGATTTGGCAGTACACTGGAGTCTGAAGAGGACACCTGTTACCAGAGGATGGAGGACCAAAAAAAAAAAAAAAAAAAAAAAAATCCATCAACTCCCCCAGTAAAGAGTGGGCAAAATGGAGACTCTAAGGTGGACATTGTCAGCCAGTGGAGTCTGAAGAGCTTTCATCGTGATTGGAGTGGCGAGAACAGCAGCAATACAGAACTGTTGAACTATCAAAACCACTTGAGCAGTGCCCTCAGAGCATGCCCCACACTGGGGATCCTGGTGTGGTTGGAGGCTGGGTGTGGCTTCTCTCCTTATCTCTCCCCTCCCCACAGATACAGGAAGGAACAAAGAGAATGTGGAAACAATGGTCTCACCCACTTTCTTCTGGCACTTGGCCCTTTGCACCCTAATCAAATATGTAAAAAGTATCAAAAATAAAATTTATACGATTAGGGCTTGGCAGGGTGGCCTAGTGGCTAAGGTCCTCGCCTTGATCCCATATGGCCGCTGGTTCTAATCCCAGCAGCTCCACTTCCTCTCTGTCTCTCCTCCTCTCAGTATATCTGACTTTGTAATAAAAATAAAATAAATCTTTAAAAAAACTTATACTATTAAAAAAATTTCCAGGAGGAGCCAGTGATGTGCTTGAGACACTGGCCTCCTACAGGGACTCTGATCTAAACCTGCCAGCTCCATTCTGACACAGCACCCTGCTAATGCACTTGGGAAGGCGGTGGAGGAAGGTCCATGTGCTTGGGCTCCTGCACCCACATGAGAGACCCGAAAGAAACTCGCTAGGTGCCTGTTTACAGCCCTGATTCAGCTCCTTTCATTTTTTTCAAAAAGATTTATTTTTTGCTTTTATTGCGAAAGTCAGATATATAGAGAGGATAGAGAGAGGAAGATCTTCTTTCCGCAGCAGCCAGAGCTGAGCTGATCCAAACTCAGGAGCCAGGAGCCAGGAGCCCCCTCTGAGTCTCCTACATGGGTGCAGGGTCCCAAGGCTTCGACCTGTCCTCGACTGCTTTCCCAGGCCACAAGCAGGGAGCTGGATGGGAAGCGGGGTTGCTGGGATTAGGCGGCGCCCATATGGGATCCTGGTGCAGGTAAAGTGAGGACTTCAGCTGCTAGGCCTTGCTGGATCCTCCTCCTTTCTTCTGTTTCATGATTTTAAAATACTTCTTTTAAATGGGCAGCCATTTTACCTTCTGTTAATGTAAAAATACTGTACTATCATGGTTAAATTTCTAGGGAACCCAGTTCAAGGATGGACTAAATGGCTACAAAACTGTCTTGAACTTTCTAGAGCTTATGTTGAGATTTTAAAAATGTATGACTTGGGGCCCGGCGGCGTGGCCTAGTGGCTAAAGTCCTCGCCTTGAACGCCCCGGGATCCCATATGGGTGCCGGTTCTAATCCCGCCAGCTCCACTTCCCATCCAGCTCCCTGCTTGTGGCCTGGGAAAGTAGTTGAGGATGGCCCAAAGCCTTGCGTTCCTGCACCCTTGTGGGAGACCTGGAGGAGGTTCTAGGTTCCTGGCATCGGATCGGCGCAGCACCGGCCATTACGTTCACTTGGGGAGTGAATCATCGGATGGAAGACCTTCCTGTCTCTCCTCCTCTATATATATCCACCTTTCCAATAAAAATAATAAATCTTTAAAAAAAAATGTATGACTTGAAAGGCAGTTACATCCTCCAATTACTGTCTCCCTGCTCAGACTGGCTGCAAGGGCTGCGGCTGGGCCAGGCTATCTCCATCCACGTCTCCTCAGGGTGCAGGGCCTGAGTACTGGTGACACACTGCTGCTTTCCCAGGGACACTAACAGGGATTAATAGTTTAACCCACTGTACCACAACACTGGTCTCAAGGTTTACATTTTTCATTTTTTATGTTTTTTAAAAACATTTTATTAGAAAGGCAGATTTACAGAGACAAGGAGAGACAGAGAGAATCCTCCATCCACTGGCTCACTCGCCAAATGGCCACAACATCTGGAGATGGGCCAATCCAAAATTAGGAATTGGGAGCTTCTTCTAGATCCCCCACCTGGGTGCAGGGTCCCAAGGCTTTGAGCCATCTTCTGCTGCTTTCTCAGGCCACAAGCAGGGAGCTAGATGGGGTGGAGCACCCAGGACATGAACTGGTGCTCAACATGGGATGCTGGCACTCCAGGTTGAGGATGAGCCAACTAACCACCATGCTGGCCTCCATTTTTATTTTTTAAGTCCATTTGTCGGGCCCAGTGCGGTGGCCTAGTGGCCAAAGTCCTCACCTGGCAATCATGGAATTCGATATGGGTACCAGTTCTAATGCCGGCAGCCCTGATTCCCATTCAGCTCCCTGCTTGTGGTCTGGAAAAGCAGTCAAGGACGGCCCAATGCTTTGGGACCCTGCACCTACATGGGAGACCTGGAAGAGGCTCCTGACTTCTGGCTTCGGATTGGCTCAGCACCAACCACTGCAGCTGCTTGGGGAGTGAATCAATGAACTGAAGATCTTCCTCTCTGTCTGTCCTTTCTGTATATCTGATTTTTCAATAAAAATAAAATATTTAAATAAAAATGGTATACACAGGAGCCTGGCATGGTAGCCGGTTGGCTAAAGTCCTCTTTGCCTTGCACACACTGGGACATATAGGTGCCAGCTCTTCTTTTTTTTATTGGAAAGGCAGATATACAGAGAGGAAGATTTTCCTTCTGATGATTCACTCCCCAAGTAACCGCAATGGTAAGTGCTGCACCAATCCGAAGCCAGGAACCTGGAACTTCCTCCAGGTCTCCCATGTAGGTGCAGGGTCCCAAGGCTTTGGGCCGTTCTCGATTGCCTTTCTAGGCCACAAGAAGGGAGCTGGATTGCTAGGATTAGAACCGGCACCCATATGGGATCCTGGTATGTTCAAAGCGAGGACTTTAGCCACTGGGCCACCATGCCAGGCCCCTGGTGCCGGTTCTAGTACCGGTGGCCCCACATCCATCCAGCTTGGGGAATGAGTCACCAGATGGAAAATCCTGTGTATCTGCCTTTCCAATAAAAATAAAATAGTTTAAAAATGTATTAATTTACTCCTTTAAAAATGAGATACCTAGACCACTGAATTTCAAATAAGTTGCTTTGATGTGTGTATAAATGCCCCTGGTTTCTTACCTGACACTCTGACATTGTTTTCACTTGCATTTTCTCATGCCTGCAGATGGAAATCACAGAGTTATCTTATTGGAATTGACCTGTAATTACAGAATTTTGAAATGTTCATGGACAAAGGATTTTTTAAAGATTTACTTTGATCTTCCTCTCTGTCTCTCCTCCTCTCTGTATATCTGACTTTGCAATAAAATAAATAAATCTTTTTTTTTAAAGATTTATTCATTTTTTTATTACAGCCAGATATACAGAGAGGAGGAGAGACAGAGGAAGATCTTCCGTCCGATGATTCACTCCCCAAGTGAGCTGCAACGGGCCGGTACGCGCCGATCCGATGCGCGCCGATCTGATGCCGGGAACCAGGAACCTCTTCCGGGTCTCCCACGCGGGTGCAGTGTCCCAGTGCATTGGGTCGTCCTCAACTGCTTTCCTAGGCCACAAGCAGGGAGCTGGATGGGAAGTGGAGCTGCTGGGATTAGAACCGGCGCCCATATGGGATCCTGGGGCTTTCAAGGTGAGGACTTTAGCCGCTAGGCCACGCCGCCGGGCCCAAATCTTTAAAAATATATATATGATTTATTTTTATTGTAAAGTCAGATATATACAGAAAGGAGGAGACAGAAAGGAAGATCCTCTGTCTGATTATTTATTCCTCAAGTGGCCGCAACTGCTGGAGCTGATCCTGTCTGAAACCAGGAGCCAGAATCTTCCACATGGGTGCAGGGTTCGAAGGCTGCCCCACTTCCCATCCAGGTCCCTGCTTGTGGCCTGGGAAAGCAGTCAAGGACGGCCCAAGGCTTCGCGAACCTGTATCCACATGGGAGACCTGGAAGAAGTCCATGGCTCCTGGCTTTGGATCGGCTCAGCTCCAGTCATTGTGGCCACTTGGGGAATGATCCAGTAGGTGGAAGAGCTCTGCTTCTCTCTGTAAATTTAATCTGCCTTTACAATAAAAAAATTTTAAAAACCTACAATAAAAATAAGTAGGGGCCTGGTACAATAGCATAGAGAGTCCTCACCTTGAACGCGCCAAGATTCCATATGGGCACAGGTTCTAATCCTGACGGCCCCTCTTCCTATCCAGCTCCCTGCTTGTGGTCTGGAAAATCATCGAGGATGGCCCAAAGCTTTGGGACCCTGCACCTGCGTGGGAGACCTGGAAGCCTCCTGGCTTCTGACTGGCTTAACTCCAACCATTGTGGCTGCTTGGGGAGTGAATCATCGGACGGAAGATCTTCCTGTCTCTCCTCCTCTCTGTATATCTGACTTTGCAATAAAAATAAATAAGTCTTTAAAAAAAATAAAAATTTTGTCAGATCAGTGCTGTGGATCAGTGTTTTAGGGCACAGTGGGTCATGTGGACACTGGTTTGAGTCCTGGCTGCTACACTTTTGATCCAGTTCTGTGCTACTGTGCCTAGGAAAGTGGTGGAAGATGACCCAGGTGCTTGAGCTCCCAACCCCACAAGGCAGACCTGGAAGAAGTTTCTAGCAGTGGCCTGGCACATCCCTGGCTCTTGGGACACTGCCCAATCAACAGATGGAAAAACTTTCCCCGTCTATCCGTCTCTGCCTTTCAAATACATGAACTCTAAAGAACACTTCTTTGCTTGAGAGAGACAGAGAGGGCGAGGTAGATATATTTCATCTGCTGTTTCTCTCCCCAGATGGTAGCACTGGCTGAGACTGGGCCACACTGAGGCCAGGCGTTTGCTCTGGAATACCTACCTGAGCGGCAGGCTTTCAGGCCCTGGAGCGTCTGCTGCTTCTCCAGGTGCTTTGGCAGGGAGCTAGATTAGAGGCGAAGCAGCTAGGGCTGGATGGAGCCTGTGCTCACAGGATGCTGGCATGCTAGGGTCACAGGTGCTAGCTTGACCTGGTGAGGGTGGAGAACCCTTTTTTTGCTTTGCCAAGGGCATCTGGGTACTTACATCATTCGTGGTGCATACAACATCACGAACTTAAAAAATTAGATTTGCTGAATTTTGAGTCCTGCCTGAGGTTGCTTTGGCAGGGCCACATCCAGTGAATTTACTGGCCTTCCAGCACCTGAGGGCTGGATGTTCCCCACCCACTCCGGAAGATTTAAAAACTACATACTCATTACAAAGCACTCATCCCGTATGTTGCAACAAATGGATGGAAACCCTTGACAAGAACCAAATAGACCCGATGACATATGCCCTGTCAGAGAAGGCACAGGGCGGAACTTCAGAAAACAAGAGACGGTAGGTCTCTGTCCTTCGCCCTGATGACTAATGTTGAAAGGCCTGAGCCACATTTACACCAGCAAGACGATGAACCATCTTTGACAGGTGAGGAACCTCGGCTCCAGTAAAGCGGAAGGTCGGATTACTTTATTCAACAGGCAGGGCTCGCTTTCGAAAGATAAACGGGCCAGAGCTGGCATCGCTATTGGCTTCACCGCAGTCTGGGGCTCTTTAACAGCAAAAAAAAAGTGTAACACCGCGAGCCACCTAAGACTGGCCAGCCGCTCCCGGGGACAGGAGCTATTTTAGACAGGCGTTTTATTTTTTCCTGCTTCTGTGCTCAAACTAGGTGAGGTCACGGGCGAGGGCGCTCCATTCCCTGAGCCACGGTGGGAAGCCAAGAGCCCCTTTCTGGAAGGACGGGCGGCCTCGGGCTCGTCCTCAAGCTGGACTCGGGTCCGTTCCTAGCCGGAGGGGCGACCTCGGCTCATCCTCAGGCTGGACTCGGGTCCGCTCGCGGCGCCTCCCCGCCACCCCAGGCTCTCCTCCTTCTCCCTCCCCGTCCACACCGGCTCGTCCACGTCCGGGTGTCCCCCGGGTCACTCTACTGCCCGCAACTGGGCTGGGGCGCAAGGCACTCCCAGGGCCCAGTACTTCTCCAACGTAGTTTTAAATAAAGTTTTTGCCCTCAAAAGGGGCCGGGGGTGCGGCGCGGGAGGCCTGTTGGGTCACCCAGCACTTGGCCAATGCCCGAGCGGGGAGAAGCAGGAAGCCCGCGAGAGCCGTCCGTCATTGGTCAGGCCGGAAGCCTGTCTGGACTGCACCACGTTAACGCGGAGGGGGCTCGGCCAAGTCGAAAGGGGCGCTGCTGGATTTCGAGGACTTCCGGCACACACGCGTAACTCCTTCCTATTCCCGAGGGTTTTCTGTCTGGCTACGATAGCTACAGTCAACGAGGCGCAGGGTCCCGAGCAGAATCTGCCGGCCATTTCCTCATTCCTGACTCCCGCTCACTCGCCCTGCCCTGCCTAGTCGTCTGCGGGCAACCCGACGCCCTTGCGCGCGCGTCCTCGTTTCCTGGCGTGCGTACGGCGCTGCGCTCCCACAGCCAATCAGACGGCGAGGTCGCCGCGGTCGCCGGGGCTCTCGCGCACGCGCCGGAGCGTGAATGGGAGCAGGAGCCGGGGCGGGCGCGACGGCCCGAGTCGCATGAATGAGAGCAACGTGCCCCGCGCGAGACGCCGCGCGCGCCCGGGCCAGGGAGCCAATGGGAGCGCGGGGAGGGCGCGAGCCCCGGCGCTGAGGGCCGCGGCCGCGCGCCGGCTCGCCGACCAGCGTCGCCAGGCGGGAGCGCGCGGGGAGCGGGGCGGGCCTGGAGCGTGCGAGGGCCAGAGCCGGACGGCACTGCCGGGAGGCGGCGGGGACAAGGACGGCGGCGGCGGGGACGGCCGCCGCGCTCGGGGTGAGTGCCGGGGACGCCGGCCCCCTTGCGGAACCGGAAGTGCCGGCCGGTGCGAGGGAGGGGAGAGTGACCTCTAGGAAAGCGGGGGCCCGGAGCGGGCTGGCGGAGAGAGGCGGTCAAGGCCCCATCCCTACTTGGGGCCGGGTCACCCAGCACCGCGGCCGGCCAGCGAGGGGGACCCTCCCCTTGAAACGGACGGCGAGCGGGCCGGTCCGTGCGGGGGCCGACCGGCTCGGGACTGCGACCCCCGGGAGCCTGGCGTCCGGCCGCCGCCCCTGGCCGCCCCCGAGCCCCGGCGGGGCCCTGCCGCTGTGCTGGAGCCCGTTCCCCCTCGGTCTCAGCGGGCATCACCTCTGCCCCGGACGTTCGTCCTCGGTGCGGGGCCCCCTCGTCGTGGGGCTGCGCGTTTCGGGTCCTGTCCCCCACCCCCACTCTGCCCAGCCTTTCACCCTCTTGCCCCAACCGGCCGAGTGCTCCGCGCTTCCATCGCTTCTAGCACTTTGTACTTTTTTTTTTTTTTTGCAAGTGGAGTTGGAATGTGCTCGCCAGTATTTTACCTATCCCCCACCCCCCGGGGCAAGAGGGTGGCAGTGTCTTGGGTGGGAGTGAGCACACTGCTGCCGTTGGGAAGTAAGCTGGTGGCGTCAAGTTATTGAGAGCGTTCGTTAGATCAGATCTGTGTTGAGCTCTAGACCATTTCTCGGCCTTGTGTTTGCCACTTCCTGGTTAATGCCATCTTGACCAGGTTGGTTTGGTGTTTACTACACTCCCACCTTTTATCCAGTTTATCCCTTCTGTCCCGGGTCAGACCTCTTTTGAATACTCATGATAGGCCATTCCATAGAACCCATCAAATGTTTACAAGAACTATGTTGCCCCATACACTTTGCTGCCAGGGTATGTAGTGATAAAATCGTGTTAAAGCCGCGGCTCTTTCCCTGATGCCTGGATGTGGTTGTGCCTTGGTGCCCAGTGACTGTAATTTCAGAGTTTGCGTGTGGTGCTGTTACAGCGCTTGGTTTCAAGGAGCAGTGTCTGTGTTGGTGCTACTGTTCTTACCCCTTCACTCCCTCAGGAGGTCCTTGACTTCAATTTTGTGAAAGCTCTCAAACCACACGTCCCGTGTTTTGGCCCTATTTGTGCCTGTCTTTATTGTTGGAGTGAGTGTGTGCCTCAGCATGGCACACGCACTCTTGTGCACTGTTTTTTAATGTCTCTGTGGACCCTGGCGGTCTCCCTCCAGTGTCATCTCTGCCATGAGCGGTAGATTGTTCTGCCAAGACTCAGTGTGTCTCTGTTATACCCAGGGAGTGCTTAGGTGTTTATCTTGCCCCCTTCTCTTAGGAAATTTTTTTTCTAATTTTCTTGAAAAACAGTGAGATGACAGTGGCACAGAGACAGACCTCCCATCCGCTGGTTCATCCTCAGCACGGCGCAGGCGTGTGGGAGTCCTGAAGTGTGCCCAGAGCTCCTGTGGGTGACAGGGACCCACGTGGCTGAGGCAGGCGCCTGTGAGCAGGGCAGCTCCACTCGGGATGCAGGGGTTCAAGCAGCACTTTTTTGGGGGGAGAGGGTTAAGATTTGTTTATTTTTATTTGAAAAGCAGAGGTAATAGAGAGTCAGAGACCCTATGGGTACAGGAGCCCAAGGACTTGGGCCACCTTCCATCTAAGCAGCATCTTAACCGTTTCCCCAAATGCCTGCCCTTAGAGCCTTGTTTTTTTTTTTTTTTTTTAAGATTTATTTATTTTATTACAAAGTCAGATATACACAGAGGAGGAGAGACAGAGAGGAGGATCTTCCATCTGATGATTCACTCCCCAAGTGAGCCGCAACGGGCCGGTCCGCGCCGATCTGAAGCCAGGAACCTGGAACCTCTTCCGGGTCTCCCACGCGGGTGCAGTGTCCCAATGCATTGGGCCGTCCTCAACTGCTTTCCCAGGCCACAGGCAGGGAGCTGGATGGGAAGTGGAGCTGCTGGGATTAGAACCGGCGCCCATATGGGATCCTGGGGCTTTCAAGGCGAGGACTTTAGCTGCTAGGCCACGCCGCCGGGCCCTAGAGCCTTGTTTTAAAAGTGATGAATCTTGAAAGAAAGTCCCTTTGCTTCCCATGTCACAAGTGAGAGGGGAACTGATAAATTTCAGGGCACATTTGTATTTCGCTATCCAAGTCTTCTGATATTTTGAATCTCTACTTGAGATTAAGAAATACTAGACTGCTTGAGGGGTATGAAACTGGTTTGTTTTAAAAGTCTAGCTTAAGTAAAATTTGTGGTCTGCTGATTTCAAGTTGTCTACCTTGGGCAGGTAGTATAGTGGATAAACAAGAGGTAGAAAGGGTTTGTCAGCAAAGGGGCCTGTGAACTTGGGTGATTCATTGGCATGGCCTCAGGCATTCCCTAGCCTTCAATTTTATTTAGTGGGATAAGGGACTGTGTCACCAGATAATGTGAGTAAAGTGCTTTGAGATCACTAGATGAAAAGCAGCCTGTAAAATCAGGGTGCTGATGTTATTTTGTTACTGTCATCAACAGAAATAATTGTTACTTTTAATCATTTTGGAGTAGGTGGGGCTCACTTTACTCCCTACAAGGCCAATGTCAGAATGAAAACCTTTTTAATTGGGGAGAAAAATACGAACCTCTGGCAGACCGGGTGTCTCAGAGATGGCATCGCGTCTCCTCAGTGCAGGGGCCTTTTGTGGGTGATCCCAGCAGGCCGGACATGCACCTTCTGCCCTGAAAAACCTAGAGGGAGAAGAGATAAGAAATGAGACCTGCTGTCCTAATTTTGAGTTGCTTTTTTTCAGTTTTCATCATAGCAGTAAATATTCATTGTTCAAAGAGGAATCCCTGATCTAAGATGTCCCTTTACTGCTGCAGCCCTTGTGTCTGCTGCCACTGGTTGGTGGCAGAGGAGATGGGCTCTTCTGAGAGCTGGTCCTTTGATGACTTGAGACCTGGTAAAGCCATGTGCTCCCTGTTCCCATCTGAGTAACACTTGGACCAGTCCAGGATCTTAACTCCATTTTCTCCCTCGATTCAGAGTCCTTTCCCACATACATATAAGAGAAGTGGAAAATAATATTGCTTTCAAAAGACCTTTAAAAAGCAAAGCAAAACAAATAAATAAACAAACAAAAACAAAGAGTAGCCTTTGGAGCTTCTAGTCTTCTTGTTGAGAAATGCCCTGAAAGGATTTTTGAAGAGATATTTGTTTTTTCTGCAGGTGAGGCACCGTAACTCAGTCGAACTCTCTCTGGAAAGCCCAGGATTAAAAAAGGAAGATCAGAGATGAACTAACCTGGGATCACGGACGTCGTTGGAACTTTGGGTTTCATCCCGAGTAATCTTTCAAAGTATCAGTTGGAATTGATTTCTGCATCTTATTCTGCTTTTTGGGAAGAAATGGCTTCAAGGATTTTAAGTTTCCTTTCAGTTTTGCATGAATTCTATAGGAAACAAAGCCCTTGAAGGGCTTGGGAATAACAAGAAGTTTGTAAACATACAAGCTTGCTGTCTGTTTTCCTTCTCCCTTCAAAGAAAAGGATTTACAACTCAACCTTGTAACAGTTGTAGCCCAGCATTAAACATCAAGAGGAACAAACGAAGTAAAGCCACCATTGCCGGACTCCGAGTCCTGGTCAGGTCCACCTGTGGGAGTGGTGGCGTTGAGAAGACTGCCGAGAAGGGGCAAGGACTGCAGTGCCAACAGCTTCTCTTTCAAGCTGGAAGGGGCCTCCGGTTCCTTCCTGGATTAAAATACGCAGGGCGCACCCCTTTGCGGTGCTGCTCACGTCTTGTGGAAGTGTGGGAGTCGTGGCGGAATCTGCTGTGTCCCCACAGGATTTTCTTGCTTGCTCAGTTTGCTGCCCTACCTTGGTGTTCTCGCTGTCTTTCCTCCTGAGGAGCTGCCTCCGTCCATGAGCTACACCCTGAGCTCCTTGACTGCCCATGCTCTCCACCTGCAGCCGTTTGCATGTGGGCAGCCTGCTGTTTGTCTCCGGTGCCCGAGCGTAGCCGCGTCTCGTGTCTGGTTCCGGGGCAGTGGTTAATCCCCCTCTGGACTCGCCTTTCCCCCTCCCATGTGCTTAGCTTCACTTGACATCTTTTGACCTTCAATTTGATTTGGGAGGGGGAAGGGTGATCATTGCACATTTTTGGTTTCCCTGGTTTTCTTCTGTACTCTCTGTTTCCCGCATCCTATTTTCTTGCCCGTTCTGCCGCTGTGTGGGCCTGGGCTATGCGGCAGGGCACATCTCCCTTCAGAGCTCCAACATGCCCGCAGAGTCTGGAAAGAGGTTCAAACCCAGCAAGTATGTCCCGGTCTCGGCAGCCGCCATCTTCTTAGTAGGAGCTACAACACTCTTCTTTGCTTTTACGTGAGTTTTCTCAGAGCGGTGGTTTGGAGAGTGGGGATGGGGTGTGCCATGGAAGGTGAGGAAGCTAGCTTTGTCTCTCTCTCTTTTTTGTTTTTTGAAGATTTATTTACTTTTTTTTCAATTGGAAAGTCAGATATACAGAGGAGAGACAGAGAGGAAGATCTTCCATCCACTGATTCACTCCCCAAGTGGCTGCAATGGCTGGAGCTGTGCCGATCCAAAGCCAGGAGCCAGGAGCTTCTTCTGGGTCTCCCATGCAGGTGCAGGGTCCCAAGGCCTTGGGCCATCCTCCACTGCTTTCCCAGGTCACAAGCAGGGGGTTGGATGGAATGTGGAGTAGCCAGGATTAGAACTGGCACCCATATGGGATCTTGGTGCTTGCAAAGACTAGCAATCAGGCTACTGTGCCAGGCCCTTAGCTTTTCTCTTGAGTTTTGCTAGTGCTTGGTATGTGATACAAGTAAACCCAAATCCTAAAGATACAGAAGAACAGTGAGGAAGAAACCTATCCTTTTATCCTTATTACAAGTTTCACTTTGTTAACTCTCCCTTCCCTGTTTTCAGTTCCTTCGGAATCACAGATGTCTGTGTATTTTCCTACTCAGCTGCATCATTAGATGATCCTAAACTAGGAAGGAAGTCGAGAAACCACCACCAGAGAGACTTGAAGCAGCTTCAGCAATGTATCTGTAAGAGAAAGAGAACTCAGCTAGACTAAAGACTTCTGACAGTCATAGCTTTCCTCCGGGATGTCTCATGTTTAGGCTTGTGATCGTAGAAACTCAGCACAAGATAAACCACTGGGAGTGTTTGGCCGTTGCTGTTGTTGCGATGATTTGCTTTGCACTGTTTAAGATCTGAAGCCTGGAGAAATGAAAGTTACTTGGAAAGGACAGATTTTATTGAGGAAGAGAAAGCTCCAAGAATCCCTGCTGAAGGAAGTGACCGACTCCGCCGTTGTTCCCTCGTTCTAGGAACAGCACTTGGTTTTCCCATCTAGAATCTTCACTTTATCTCCTTAGTGCTGAAGGGGACTGGTTTACTTTTTCCCTTTTCCTTTCTCCTTTCATTCTTCCTTCTGTTATAAAGACAGAGGGACAAAGGGAGAGAGAGCGCTCTCCTCGCTCCCCAGATAGCTGCGGCAGACGGGACTGGGCCAGGCCGAAGCCAGGAGCCCGCAGCCCCCTCAGGCCTCCCGTGTGGGCATCAGGGCCCAAGGACCTGAGCCAGCTTCTGCTGCATTCCCGTGTACATTAGTAGGAAGCTGCTTGAAGGCAAAGTAGGCAAAACTTGAACTGGTGCTGCTAATATGGGATGTCCACATATCAGGCGATGGTTTAACCTCGCCCACTGCCCCATAGGACCAGTTCTGTTTACTGTTTATCTCTGGTAATGTAGCTGTTGACCACCAGGCAGGCAGCTTTGCTGTTAACAGTTTAGAAGTGAGCATGACTAGGCTTCTGAGCCGTGCGCTGTGGAGTCGTGAGTTAGCACTCCAGTTGCAGTGTTGGAACCGTCATCAGTGTGCTTAGACCTTCTGGGAAGTTCACTTTGCTAAGGTCCAAACTCATGGCCGTTTTTGGGGTGCTATTCAGATCAATGTGGGATTCCTGGGAAGAAGAAATGTTGGGGAGTAAAAGTAAGAATGAATTGAAGCTGGAATTGTTAAGGTCAGGGCAGTTAGGCAGAAATTTAATTTGAAATGGAAGGAAAGGAAGACACCCCCCGCCCCATGCAAGTTGAACTTCAGATGCTAAAAGGAATTCTGAGAATATGGGTTGGCCGCAAGAGTCAGCAGAGTAATACTGATGTGTTTTTTTAATCCCGTTTTTATTTTTACTTTATATTTGAGAGGCAGACAGTGAAATAGAACTTGCATCCCTTGGCTCAGTCCCCAGATGCCTGCAGCACTCAGGGCTGGGCAAGGCCGAAGCTGAAAGCCAGGAACTCCAGCAGGAGCCCCAGCTAGCGGGAGCCGGGACTTGCACCAGGCACTCTTTTTTTTTTTTTTTTTTTTTTTGTGGTAGATATGTTTATTTTTATTGGAAAGTCAGCTATACAGAGAGGAGTAGACGCAGAGATCTTCCGTCTGCTGATTCACTCCCCAAGTGGCCACAACAGCTGGAGCTGAGCTGATCCAAAGCCAGAAGCTGCTTCTGGGGTCTCCCACGTGGGTGCAGGGTCCCAAGGCTTTGGGTCGTCCTTGAATACTGGATTGGAAGTTGGGAAGTCAGGACATGAACACACGCCCATATGGGATCCTGGCACATGCAAGGTGAGGATTTAGCTACTAGGCTACTGTGCTGGACCCCAGGGCACTCTGGGGATATGGTGTCCTAATTGTGGCTTAACCAAGCCACCAACTGAAACATCTCTGCCTCTGTGTAGTTTTTAAGTGAGGAAATAATGGCCTCTCAGCTGGATGAGTATTATGTTGCTTTTCGCCTCTCTGAAAATGTAGAAGTCACAGGTTCTGGTAGTTCTGGCTGTCCAGCCTGTCCTGACTCATTGGGGATCTGGAGTCAGCCCTGTTTTTCTCTGTGTGGTTCTGTTTTCTTCTTAATCATTTTCTCTTCCTTAATCTCAGCATGTTTGGTATTCTGTCCTTCCTCATGCATTGTGTAAAGAGGTGCTAGTCTTCGATGTCACAGCCCGTTTTGATGTCTACAGTATGTAGAATCAAAATGTTTACCTAGGGATGTGTCTTAGTGTCCTTGGAGCAGTCATGCTGCTGCAGGAGGGTTACCTAGAAGATCGGTTTAGCACCTGTGCGTTTGCACGTAGAGGGGCAGCTTGTGTGTAGAAGCTAGGAAACTCAGGAGGACAAGGTAGTTTTGTGTCCTCAGCCTGTCTGTTCTTGAGACAGGGCAAGCACAATCCTGGCTCTAATTTGCTAATCTGGAACCCTTGCAGTGCTTGGCTGGTTGTACCAGTTTGCCCACAGAGTTGTCCTGTCATAGGCATTTTCTTAACTGATAGTTGTAACCTACTTTGTCATTCGCTCGTCCTACTAGTAGGGTAAGGGCCCTCATTCCATGGTCTCTCAGCCCCAGGGAAAAGGGTTGTGCAGGGTAGTAGTGACTGTTTGGACTATTGCCTCTAATCTGAGTTAGAAAAGCCTTTTTCCTCATGGTAGTTACCACAGGACCAGTTTCTGGATCCTTTTCTTCCCTGGGGCCTCCTGGCCCACCTTGTGGAGACATTAATATCACCTCAGATCATGTAGTTTTGAAATTCTCATCTCTCTCTTGCTCTTTTTCTAATTTGACCATAATGGTTCCTCGATAAGCAGAAGTTTTCTAGGTTGACATACCACTGTTCTCAAAAAGTGTTTCCTCATGGCTTTTACCCTATTTGTGGTTTCGTTCTTTGTAGAAATGTCCCTTCAACCCCTTTTATAAAACCATATGCAGCCTAAAAAGCTATCCAACCTAAAAAACTGGAGACCAAAGGAAGGCTATTTTTGAAGCAGCTCCTCTTTGTGTCTTTATAACTGCTTTGCAGTACTTCTGCTCTCACAGCCAGGTTAAAGCTGGCTGTTTGTACATTGGAATAAGCCCCAGGTGAGAATTCTTTTGGGGCCTAGAGGACTAGGAGAAGGAAGAAGAATTCCTTTCAGCTAGTAGAGATAATTAGTGGAGGCGTGTAGACTTCAGCTAATTAGAAACAATTTACCTTGTGTGTTTCTTTGTCAGGTAGGGGACAGTAGAATTTACCATTTGGGTTTGAACATCAAAAGAATAGTAATCTTGTGCCTTGAGACACTGGACTAGAATAGTTAGGGTCTTCTCTGAGAAACCTAATGCCAGAGAGTCCTTCAGTTTGGACAGTAATAGGACTAAGTGGGAGTGGTGGGGATCCCAACTTAATTATTTTCTTTCACTCTTTAGGAGGGTAAATGTCTTCCCTCCAGTTGGGCTCTAGATGCTGCATTTCGTACAGTGTCGTAGTCGGCTGTGACCGACAGAGAGGGCAGAGCTAGCTCAGTGCTCGGGAGCTAGGAGACTGATTTTGGTAATCTCTGTTTAATCTTTGTAGACTTTGCTGCTTCCACTCTATAGTGAGGAAGTCAACCTAAAAGCATTGTATTTAAACTGTATGAGCTCTTCTTCAAATCCAGTCTTATTATTAAAAAAAAAAAAAAAAGGATAGGCCTGCTCTGGTCAAAATGAAGCTGTGTATGGAAGTCTGTTTGGGCTGTTAGGCAAGTCAGTGTGTCCTGTCCATTTCTTAGTGGGGAGGAGGTGTGCTAATTCTAAGGCAAAGATAAAAATTAAGGTTGTTCCAAAGTCCTGGATGGTCTTTCCAGTGTGCTGTATGCCATCTATGACACAACTGGTGTTTCGGTTTTTGCCTCTGGCTGCTTCAACCTCTTACCCACAGTTGAGTAATTCTCCCATCCCTTCCTCCCCCAGCTGCAGGGATGCCGGCACCTGAGTCGGATGGGAGTAGCCTCCTGACTTGGGGCATTTGTTGAGCAGTTTCTTTCTCTGCTTCCATCTAGGAATCAGGGCTGGGTCCTACATCTAGCATTCAGCTACTTGAAAATCTGGGTTGCAGAGGCTGCATTTACAGAGAAATTTAGTCATCTACAAGGGGAGAGACTGTCTTCCCATGGGATGTTTAGGAAAGCAGTTCTTTGTAAATTGAGTATCTTCAAGAGCAGGAAGTAGGACATTGATTTCAGCTTTCTGTCACAAATGAACAGGCGTAGTATGCTACCATTGAAGGAATGCATAGACCTGTTCTTCAGGAATTTAGCGCGGCTTAGTGTGCTTGACTCCTTAGTATCTTAGGTAAGGGAAGTGGAATTAAGAATGGCTAGAGTTGGAATGATAATTGATGATGGTGATGCTTAATAATGTTTTCTTTTTTTTTTTTTTTTTAAAGATTTATTTTATTTTTATTACAAAGTCAGATATACTGAGAGGAGGAGAGATAGAGAGGAAGTGGAGCTGCTGGGATTAGAACCAGCAGCCATATGGGACCAAGGCGAGGACCTTAGCCACTAGGCCATGCTGCCGAGCCCAATAATGTTTTCTTATGGCGAGTCATTCTTGTGTGCACTCAGTGTTAAGTCGACCGATTTTAAAAAAGAATTAAGCAGACTGATTTTTTTTTCTAAAGATTTACCCATTTTTATTGCAAAGTCAGATATACAGAGAGGAGGAGAGACAGGAAGATCTTCTGTTCGATGATTCACTCCCCAAGTGAGCCAACGGCCAGAGCTGAGCTGATCTGAAGTCAGGAGCCAGGAACCTCCTCCAGGTCTCCCACGCGGGTACAGGGTCCCAAGGCTTTGGTCCGTCCTCAACTGCTTTCCCAGGCCACAAGCAGGGAGCTGGATGGGAAGTGGAGCTGGCGGGATTAGAACTGGGGCCTGTATGGGATCCAGGCACGTTCAAAGTGAGGACTTCAGCCACTAGGCCACTGTGCCGGGCCCAAGCAGACTGATTTTAAGTAGAATTAAAAAAAATTTTTCAACCACTGTCTTCATCTCATATTTGTACAGTGTAGCTGAAGTCACAGAGTTGGAGAGTTTCCTGTGGATAGCCTGAAGCTACATAGGAAGCATTGATTGAGGCAGAATTAAAATCCAAGACTTCTTGATTCTTTCTTCTTTTTCTGTCCAGAAAAATAACTTTTTTTTTTTTAATAGTAGAAAGTGTTAGGGAGGACTAACAAACAGGGTTTCAGGGTTGTGGCTTTAGAGACCCACCCTCAATTTTATTTGGCTTTGAAAATAAGAGTGCTGAATGGGCGGGCAGAAGAACCTGTTCTGCCTGCGATGTTGTAGAGCTGGGAGTCCCCCCAGTGAGTCACTCAGGCTTCTGGGCCCTGGCTGGCCACTCCCTAACCTCCTGGAGCTCTGTGATTATTGCTGTAGTCAGTGGATGAGCCCTAACAGCTCCTCTTCAGCTCTGGCTTCATCTTCCATCAAGGGCAACAGATTGAGACAAGCCATTTGGGGTGGTCACCTGTGAGTCTGGTGAAGTAGTATAGCAACAAAACTCTTCCCCAAACCAGCTGGAATATGGGCTATGGCAGGACAGGTCCTGTTCACACATGCCCCTCTGTAATGGGATGTCCAGTGCTAGAGTGCTGTGCTTGGAAGCAGCGAATCTCTGAACTTAAGAAGGAATACTATCCTTGAAATTGCTTGCATCATTTCTGGATTGCCATTCGGAGGTCAGACTTGTTTTTGGCTACAGATACTGGAAATTGTTTCCAAGAGTATATACTTCATCTGGGTTGGTTTGCTGTAGGGTTAACAAGAATCATTCAGGTTCAGGAGTAGTTTGACAGGAAACTCAAGAAATTGGGGAAGTTGCTTTGGGAATGAAACAGAAGGCAGAGTGGGATCAGGACGTGGGAGGGGGACAGAGGGAAGGTGTGGATCTCATTCCTCCTCATTTCCCTCAGGGATGGGGGGGGACCCGTGCTTATTTCTTTCTGAAGCTCAGAAGGCCAGAGTAGCTACAGTGGTTAATTCTAGGAATAAGACTTTTAAATCATGGCCTCTTCAGTGATCTCAGGATTTAATTTCTTTTTCCCTTCTAATTATCTTCCTAGGCTGCGGCAGTCAAGTGAGTCACCCATTCTCTACTTCCGCGGGCGGAAATTGAAGCAGCAGCTTAGGCCTAGGGAGGGGCTCTGACCTGGATGGCCGGGTTTCAGTTTCTCTCCCTCCCTCCTGAGGAGGCCTGGAGGTCAGCCTGGGGTGCTGGACTCCTGCGGTTTCTCCTGACCTAGACCCTGAACCAGAGAGTTCATGGCAGTGAGCCTTATTTGGTGATGGCATAAAAGTGTGACTCAAGGTCTGTTTTGTCCTCGCAGCCATTGTGCTGATGCCAGCATCATTTTTTGTCCAGTTACACACTGATCCATCTAAACAAGCCAACTGTTAGTTGACATTTCCCATCTAAGAGCCTGATACATAGTAAATAACATAATAAATACATGCTTGTATATTTTTTTCAGTGAATAACTGAGTGGACTCTGAATTAGATGGTGGTGGTAAGGACACTTTGTGGTGCTCCTCCAGGTTGTCCTGAATCACTCTTCGGAGTGATTTTGCTTTGACGGGGTGGGATCATCCCTCCTGGCAGAATCCAGGACTATTGTGGATTAATTCTCTGGAATCATACTGTCTTGTTCTCCTGGTCCTCTCTTTCTTCTCTTCAAGGAATTGTTCCTTTTCGACTGGTCTAGATAAAAGGGACACGGCCAGATGCTGTCCTAATTCTGCAGATTAAGTTCTGAGCCACAAAACAGATTAGGGTATTTGGCCATTGCTTATAGTGGCAAGTTGGCTGTGAGTGAGTCAGAAGGGAGGTGTCTGGTATGACTGACAAAGCAGGCAGCACAGCCGATTTTCTTCTGAAGCATCTGACTATCGTATCAGGAAAACCAGAGAGAGGGGGAGCTCCTGAAGTGTCCCCTCTCACTAAAGACTCACACCCAGAAAGAAAGTGAACTTAATCTTTTGGTTAAAACAAACAAAAGAACTTACCTAAAGCATGTCTTTTTGAGTGCTGTGGAAAACTGGATATGTTTAGCCAAATCTTTTTTGTTACAGGGCTTAGCATTTTGCCATTATCTCCCCATTTTTCACCAACTCCTCTGCGTCATTTCATATTCTTAAATGTCTAGTATTTTTGTTGATGTCTGTGTTTATCTGTGTTTTTCAAGGATTTTGTAAGCGTAAGAACCAAATTTGAGTTGAATAAAAATCTCAGGAATATCTGGCACGAGGAGGCGCCTGGGCAGGAGCAGGGCAGGTGTCCCAGGCCTCGGGGCAGTGTGTAGATCAGTGGGACGGGGCTGGGATCCAGAAGCCTCCGCTGCTCCAGAAAAGGCAGCGTAGCCAGTGTCGTTTGCGCAGTCCCTGATTCTCACCTCTGCCTAGAAGATTAGGAGGGATTTCAAAACCTGCAGAGCGGTGAGGCCTTGTGAGGAAGATGCCCGCGTGTCCCATGTGTTGAGCTGTGCTTAGATTCCTGATTTCCAGCGTCCGGCGCACGCAGACCCTGGGGTTAGTGGTGACAGCTGAAGTCCCTGAGTTTCTGACTTCTGACTTCTTCCCTGCCTGGTAGATCCCTGTCCTCCCAAGCTCTGGCTGTCATGGGTGTTTGGGGAGTGAACTAATGGATGGCAGGCAGTTCGTTTTCATAGACCTTAATGGAAAAGGTTAGAACAGGAGAGACTGACTTAGACCTTAACCTAAAACGGGTGGCTTCCAGGGGAGCTGGACCCGCTCGTTGGGAAGGGGAAAGGTCATCTCGGGGATTGTTGGTTCAGGTCTCAGCTGTTGTGTTCCTGATCCGGTTTCTTGCTGATGCTCCTGAGAATGCAGTAGATGGCGGCTCAAATACTTGTGTCCTTGCTGCCCATGAGGGAGACCCAGATGGAGTTCTGCCCTTGCCTTGGGCTGTCAACCCTGGCTGTTGTAGACAGGGGGAGTTAAATAGTGAATGGAAGATCCCTGTTCTTCTGCCTTTGAAATAAGTAAGTAAACATAGTTTTTTTTTTTTTTTTTTTTTAAGAGGGTAGTTTGGGACAGCAAAAGGTAAATTGCATTAAGTGTGGTGGGGGGCAGGGTGTTGAATCTTTACAGATCTTTATGAGAATGGTTGGCATACTAAGTATTGGAGGGAGCCCCTTAATTTCTTTATTATTTATACAGGTGTCCAGGACTCAGCCTGTATGTGTCACCTGCAGTGCCCATCTACAATGCAATTATGTTTCTGTTTGTTCTGGCCAATTTCAGCATGGCCACCTTCATGGACCCAGGCATTTTCCCTCGAGGTAAGATTTCTCTTGGCACTCCTGGCTAACTTTGAAAAAAAAAACATTTGCCTGGGGGCGGGTGCAATGGTTCAGAGGCTAAATCCTTACCTTGGATGTGCCAGGATTCTACTGAGTGCAGGTTCGTGTCCTGGCTACTCCATGTCCCATCCAGCTCGCTGCTTGTGGCTTGGGAAAGCAGTCAAGGATGGCCCACAGCCTTGGGACCCTGCACCCATGTGGGACACCCAGAAGCTGCTCCTGGTTTCTGGGTTCAGATCAGCTCAGCTCTGGCCATTGGGACCATTTGGGGAGTGAAACAGCGGATGGAAGGTCTTTCTGTCTTTTTCCATCTCTCTGTGTATCTGCCTTTCTAAGACAAATAATTTTTTTAAAAGATTTGTTTTTACTAGAAAGATATACAGAGCAGAGGAGAGACAGAGCGGAAGATCTTCCGTCTGATGGTTCACCCCCAAAGTGTCTGCAACGGCCAGAGCTGAGCCAGTCTGAAGCCAAGAGCCAGGAGCTTCTGCATCATTTCCCATGCACGTGCAGGGTCCTGAGGGTTTTGGTCGTCCTCAGCTGCTTTCCCAGGCCACAAGCAGGGAACTGGATGGGAAGTGGGGCTTTCAGAATTAGAACTGGCGCCCACATGGTATTCCAGAAGATACTATGGGTGTCACTTGGGATGTATTTTCTAAAGGCCACTAGCTATCTGGCTGTCTAGGAAAAGATGCTTGTATGATTGAGTATATTATATGATAAGTTATAAAAAATCAAAGAGTTAACAGTACTTAAGAGGAGAATGGGGGCCAGCATTGTGGGACAGTGGGTCAGCTGCCACCTGTGATGATGGAGGGCCAGTTTGAGTCTTGGTTATTCCTCATCCAGTTTCCTGCTGAATGGGACTGGGAAGGCCGCAGACGACGGCCCAGGTACTTGGGATGTGATAGTATTCATGGAGTTTAGCTTTGGTCGTCCGCAGCCACGGCTGCGTAGCCATTTGTGATGCACACCAGTGAGTGGAAGATCTCTTTCTCATTCTTCTCTGTCACTAAGCCTTTCAGATAAATAAATGAGATGCTAAGTATAAAAAAGACAATATCATCCATAAATTTGAGATAACCACCTTGATATTGTGCGTTATTTCCTTTCTATATTTTTTTTAAGATTTATATCTTTTTATTACAAAGTCAGATATACAGAGAGGAGGAGAGACAGGAAGATTTTCCGTCCGATGATTCACTCCCCAAGTGACCCCAAACGGCCGTACTGCACCGATCTGAAGCCGGGAACCAGGAACCTCCTCTGGGTCTCCCACATGGGTGCAGGGTCCCAAGGCTGTGGGCCGTCCTCAACTGCTTTCCCAGGCAACAAACAGGGAGCTGGATGGGAAGTGGGGCAACCGGGATTAAAACTGGCGCCTGTATGTGATCCCAGCACGTTCAAGGCGAGGACTTTAGCCGCTAGGCCACGCCGCCGGACCCTCCTTTTCATATTTTGAAGATTTTTAAATGTAGCAGCATGTTTGTTTATATATACCGCATATCTGTAGAAATATCATGTTTTCAATGTGCGATCCTTCAGTTTTTCTCTACCTTTCATTTTTTCACTTATTTAATTCAAGCAAGTGAAATTTATAAATTTTTTTAAAGGCTTATTTATTTTTATTGGAAAGTCAGATATACAGAGAGGTGGAGAGACAAAGAGGAAGATTCTTCCTTCTCTTGGTTCACACCGTAAGTGTCTGCAACAGCCGGTGCTGCGCCGATCCGAAGCCAAGAGCTTCCTCTGGTTCTCCCACATGGGTGCAGGGTCCCAAGGCTTTGGGCCGTCCTCGGCTGCTCTCCCAGGCCACAGGCAGGGTGCTGGACGGGAAGCAGGGCCACCATGATTAGAACCGGCGCCCATATGGGATTCTGGTGCGTTCAAGGCGAGGACTTTAGCTACTAGGCTACCGTGCTGGGCCCTATAAATTATTTTGTTTATGTTGGCTTATTTATTTGATATTAAGAGTTATAGAACAAGAGAGAAGGAAATCTTGCATCTGCTGGTTCACTCCCCAGATGGCCACAGTGGCCAGGGCTGGTTCCTGGGAAAGCCAGGAGCCAGTACTCCTGTGTTTCCATAGGAGAATGTATTCATAATACGTAAACCAAAGAATGTTAGCTTAGGCATATCAGAGCCCATTGCTGAGTCATTTTCTCTTCAATTTCATTTTCCAATGGAGAAAGAATTGCCTCCTCCTCTGTTCCTATAAAATTGTATACAGAGCTGCTCTCACAGTATTCTGATTCATAATCTCACCTACTACACTGTGACTCCTTAAAGAAGAAGCTGTAATTTGTAATTTGCTTATTTTTTTATTTTATTTTTTTTAAAGATTTATTCATTTTTTATTACAGCCAGATATACAGAGAGGAGGAGAGACAGAGAGGAAGATCTTCCATCCGATGATTCACTCCCCAAGTGAGCCGCAACGGGCCGGTCCGCGCCGATCTGAAGCCAGGAACCTGGAACCTCTTCCAGGTCTCCCACGCGGGTGCAGGGTCCCAATGCATTGGGCCGTCCTCAACTGCTTTCCCAGGCCACAAGCAGGGAGCTGGATGGGAAGTGGAGCTGCCGGGATTAGAACCGGCGCCCATATGGGATCCTGGGGCTTTTAAGGCGAGGACTTTAGCTGCTAGGCCACTGTGCCGGGCCCTGCTTATTTTTTTTTTTTAAGATTTATGTATTTATTACAAAGTCAGATATACAGAGAGGAGGAGAGACAGAGAGGAAGATCTTCCTTCCGATGATTCACTCCCCAAGTGAGCCGCAACGGCCGGTGCTGCGCCGATCCGAAGCCGGGAACCAGGAACCTCTTCCGGGTCTCCCATGCGGGTGCAGGGTCCCAAGGCTTTGGGCCATCCTCGACTGCTTTCCTAGGCCACAAGCAGGGAGCTGGATGGGAAGTGGAGCTGCTGGGATTAGAACCGGCGCCTGTATGGGATCCCGGGGCATTCAAGGTGAGGACTTTTAGCCCCAAGGCCACGCTGCCAGGCCCAATTTGCTTATTATTGGTACATTTCCCCAGTGCTTACAACAGCCCAGACCAAGCCCAGCTGAAACCCGAAGCTTTGGTCTTGGTCCTGGTCTCCCCTGTAGGTGGCAGGGACTCGAGTTCCTCAGTCATGCCCTGCTGCTCTGGGTGTCAGCACAGTGGGAAGCTCAGCTGGACGTGGAGATGGCAGGACTTGACAGACTCAGGCTCTCCAGCATGGGATGCAGGTATCCAGGTAGCATCAACCTCTGTGCCATAACCCTACCCCAGACATTATTTTATTTTATTTTTTTAAATAGATTTATTTCTTTTTCTTGGAAAGGCAGATTTACACAGAGGAGAGACAAAGAGAAAGATCTTCCATCTGCTGATTTACTCCCCAAGTGGTCACATAGCCAGAGCTGAGCTGAGCTGATCCAAAGCCAGGAGCCAGGAGCTTCTTCCAAGTCTCCATTGCAGGTGCAGGGTCCCAAGGCTTTGGGCCGTCCTTCACTGCTTTGTCAGGCCACAAGCAGGGAGCAGCAGGATACGAACCGACTCCCATATGGGTTCAGGCCCATGAGCTACTGGACCATTGTACCAAGTCCACTCATTTTTTTTTTAAGATTTATTTATTTTTATTACAAAGTCAGATATACAGAGAGGAGGAGAGACAGAGAGGAAGATCTTCTGTCCGATGATTCACTTCCCAAGTGAGCCGCAACGACCGGGGCTGTGCTGATCCAGAGCCAGTAGTCAAGAACCTCCTCCAGGTTTCCCACACGGGTACAGGATCCCAAAGAATTGGGTCGTCTTCGACTGCTTTCCCAGGCCACAAGCAGGGAGCTGGATGGAAGTGGAGCTGCCAGGATTAGAATCGGCGCCCATATGTGATCCCAGCGCGCTCAAGGCGAGGACTTTAGCCACTAGGCCATGCCGCCGGGCCCCACTCATTTCATTTTAAATGACTTGTTTATTTGGAAGACAAAGTAAGAGGTATTGTCTTATTTGTTGGTTCACTCCAAATTCCTCAGCAGCCTGAACCAAGCCAGGCTAAGTGCTTGGGCTGTCTTCTGCTGCGTTTCTGAGCACATTATCAGCTGTATTATAAGTGGGGTAGTGGGACTGGTATGATAGCCTAGTGGTTAAAGTCCTTGCCTTGAACGCGCTGGGATCCCATATGGGTGCTGGCCCTAATTCCCGCGGCCCTGCTTCCCATCCAGCTCCCTGCTTGCGGCCTGGAAAGGCAATCGAGAACGGCCCAAAGCATTTCCCTGCACCTGCGTGGGAGACCTGGAAGAAGCCTCTGGCTCCTGGCTTCGGATCAGCTCAGCTCCAGACATTGTGGCCTCTTGAGGAGTGAATCATCGGACGGAACATCTTCCTCTCAGTCTCTCCTCCTCTCTGTATATCTGCCTTTCCAATAAAATAAATAAATCTTAACAAAAAAAAAAATAAATGGATTAACTCAAATTCTGAATAGTGCTCTAATTGTGATGCAGGCGCCCAAGCTGAGGCTAATGTACTGGTACATAACATTTACCTCAGAAGCTTTTTGAAAGATTTATTTATTTGAAAATCTGAATTACAGATAGGAGAGATTTTCCATCTGCTGGTTCACTCCCCAGATAAGGTTGCAGCAGCCAGCACCGCTCAGGCTGAAACTTCGAGCCAGGAGCTTCTTGCAGTTCTTGGGGAGCAGGGGCCCAGGCTATTGGGTCCTCTTTGCTGCTCTTCCCAGGTCATCAGGGAGCTGGATGGAAAGTGGAGCAGCAGGGACGTGAAGTGACACTGGTCAGGGAGTCTGGCCTGTGGATGGCAGCTTTGCCTGTGGCACTGCAGTGCTGGCTCCTGAGCTGTCTTTTAGGTATCATTGCATTCTTGGTCTTAGAATTTTGACATTGTTGTATTAAAGAAAAATGGACTTTTGCTTTCTGCAGCTGAGGAGGATGAGGACAAGGAAGATGATTTTCGAGCTCCGCTTTATAAAACAGTGGAGATCAAAGGCATCCAGGTGCGCATGAAATGGTGTGCCACCTGCCGCTTCTACCGCCCTCCGCGATGTTCCCACTGCAGTGTCTGTGACAACTGTGTGGAGGTAAGACCCTTGCACGGGCTAAGTGCTGGTGTGTGACCTGCTGCTTCTATTGCAGGATGGATCCTTGGCCTCGAGTGGAGGATAGTTCTGGCTCACTTGGGCTGTCTCAGTTCTGTCTGAGGGGTTAGTAATGAGGTACACGTGAAAGGCAGGGCATGAATATTTTGTTAGTGGAAGAAAACTTTAACTTCTAGACATGAAGATTGATGGTGCTAACTTGCCAGCATTGGCTCATTGTTTGGTTTATCTGTCCTAAGTTTATGTTAGCCTTAGCTTCACGGAAATCAAGCTGTTGCCAATAAATCTGTTAAATTTTTCTTGCCGTTTGTTCTTCTGTATCCTGTATTTTTCTTTTTTAACATTTTTAAATTCATTTTTACTTTATGATTTTCTTCCTTGACTTAAAGGCTAAGCTTTCGGAGACTGACTGTGGCCTCTGGTCATCCTCTGGTCATCCTCTGGTCATCTCCGGTGGCCTCCCTTACAGTCTGTGTAGTAAGACAAGTGCATGAGTCTTTTAATTTTGTGACTAAATAGAAAATATGGTCACCGGTTACTAAAAGCAAAACCTAAGTTCTGCCATTTATTCCTCTTGACAAGGCATGTCAAATGCTGTGGTCCCAGCTTGTTTCTCAGTCTCTCTCTCTCTTTTTTTTTTTTTTTTGTTCTCCTAGGAATTTGATCATCACTGCCCCTGGGTGAACAACTGTATTGGCCGCCGGAACTACCGTTACTTCTTCCTCTTCCTCCTTTCGTTGACAGCCCACATCATGGGGGTGTTTGGCTTTGGCCTCCTTTATGTCCTCTACCACATGGAGGACCTCTCAGGGGTCCGGACGGCTGTCACGTATCCTTCAAGGTCTTTGGGAAGTGGATTAGGATTAGGAGGTTTGAGGAAAGCTTAGTAACAGTGGGAAAGTGGCTATGGTTGTGGTTGGGGAAGGCAGTATCATGTTATTTTTGTTTTTCTTAACTGTGTGACATCAGAATGGCAGTGATGTGTGTGGCTGGCTTATTCTTCATCCCTGTAGCTGGCCTCACGGGCTTCCATGTGGTTCTGGTGGCTAGAGGACGCACAACCAATGAGCAGGTACGGGGAGCAGTGACAGGAGGGAGACCTTTGGAGGGCACACATGTCTGGGAAGCCCCCTGAGCAGTCAGCAGCGTGGTACTTCCATAAGCAGATGCTCCTGACAGAGGTTAGTAGTGAGGGATAAGGTAGTCCTAGATTCTCATGCAAGCGTAAGATTAGGGGCCATTCTCCGATAAGAAACACTTATAGAATGTCCACTATATACTGGACAAACACTGTAGGATCTGAGCTCATGGAAAAATAGTGAAAGACTTGGGTCAGCCCTTATGATGCTTGTTGCACTGCTCTAAACTTTTAATGAATTAATAGTAACTGATTGCTTAGCAGTATTTGTCAGTTGCACCTCGGCAGATGAGGAAGCAGTCATTGTGGATCACAAATACTCAGGAAGAAATTACTTTTTGTTTCAAACACGTTCTGATCTTTGTGTTAATGTTCTGTCAACAATAGAACTATGAATAGTGTAGCACTTAAATTTATTAGGGATTGTAAGTTAATGATATTTTTAAAGATTTATTTGTTTATATTGGAAAATCAGATTTACAGAGAGGAGGAGAGACAGAAATGTCTTCTGTCCTCTGGTTCCTTCCCTTAGTGGCTGTAATGGCCAGAGTCAGTCCAAAGCCAGGAGCCAGGAGCCAGGAGCCAGGAGCCAGGAGCTTCTTCCTGGTCTCCCACTTGGGGGCAGCATCCCAAGGCTTTGGACTGTCCTCTACTGCTTTCCCAGGCCACAAGCAGGGAGCTGGATGGGAAGTAGGGCAGCCAGGATACAACCGGTGACCATATGGGATCCTGGCACATGCAATGCGAGGATTTTAGCCACTAGGCCACCATGCTGGGCCGGTTAATGATGATTTAAAGTACATGGGGGTCTGTACTTAGATTATACACAAAGAAACTGAATGCTTAGATTCAGACAATTATCAGGAGGCAGATGTAGGATTTGAACTAAATAACATGACCCTTCTTAACCATCACATGTCTGTTTCTTGGTGTTTGGTTTTCTACTCTTTTTATAACCCTCTCCTAATTGTGAGTACATACAGCTTATCATTAATTCCTTGGAGGTTGAGACCCCGTCATGCAGTCTGACCTGTTTTCCTTTCTAGGTTACGGGTAAATTCCGGGGAGGTGTGAACCCCTTCACCAATGGCTGCTGTAACAATGTCAGCCGCGTACTCTGCAGTTCCCCAGCACCCAGGTACCACTTACTCCGTTAGTCTAATGTTCATCCGTAGCCAAAACTGTCTTTTTTTTTCTAAACAAATATTTTTAAATTTTTATTGGAAAGGCAGATTTATAGAGACAAGGAGAGACAGATCTTCCATCTGCTAGTTTATTGCCTAAGTGGCCACGATGGCGAGCTGAGCCGATGTGAAGCCGGGAGCTCCTTCTGAGTCTCCCACAGGGTCCCAAAGCTTTTGACTGTCATCCTGTACTGCTTTCCCAGGCCACAAGCAGGGATCTGAATGGAAAGTAGAGCAGCCGAGGCATGAACCAGCATCGATATGAGATCCTGGTTGCATGCAAGGCGAGAACTTTAGACACTAGGCTGTTGCCTAGTCAAAACTGTCATCTTTGGGCTTCTAGTCTAGGAGAGGTCTGGTGAAAGATGATCTCTTAGATGGGAATTCTCTTAGAATGGTGAGTGAATCGAGGAAGAGGCATGTTCATCTTTAGTGGGTCCTGTGAGTTTAATTGACCTTCTTCAGGTATTATGGATAACCACAGAGAAAGGAGGAGAGAAGGCTTTTCTATTTGCTGGTTTGCTTCCCCCATGGCCACAGCAGCCAGGGCTGGGCCAGTCTGAAGCTAGGAGCTCAGTCATCTGGGTCTCCTGTGTAAGTGGTAGGGACCTCAGTACTTGAGGCGTCTCCTGCTGCTTTGGCTGTTGCAGTAGAACGAAGCTGCTGAAGCAGAGCAGTGGGCCGCAAACTGCCTGTCTCAGGTGGAGTGCCAGCCTCACAAACAGCAGCTTGCTCTCTGCACCCCAGCGTTGGTTATGGGTCTTTGAGAGTTGAGTTATTCCTAAGGATCTTGATCTTGGTATCTGGTCACAAAGAATGGGTTAGTGCTAACCTTTTCAAGACTTCTTGTTGTATTTTTAAATGAATCAATGAATGAAAGATCCCTTGCTGTTGACACTCAGGTATTTGGGCAGACCAAAGAAAGAGAAGACAATTGTAGTGAGACCTCCTTTCCTTCGGCCAGAAGTGTCAGATGGTCAGATAACTGTGAAGATCATGGACAACGGCATCCAAGGAGAACTGAGGAGAACTAAGGTGAGGGACCTAGGGGCGTTAGCCTAACCTCCCTGTGACCAAGAGAGGAAAATCTGCTTTCCGGGTAGATTATTACGGTATTTATTACTTACTAGTTTGTGTTAAAATTACATTTTTTTTTTCTATTAGAATTTAAATTCATTGACAACAGAAACCGGGTCCCTTTTTTTAAAAAAAAAAAAAATTATTTATTTTTTATCAGAAAGGCAGATAAATCTTCCATCCGCTGCTTCATTCTCCAATAGCTGAAGCCAGGAGCCAGGAGCTTTTTCCATGTCTCTCATGTGGGAGAAAGGTCCCAAGGCTTTGGGCCATCCCTGCTGCTTTCCCAGGCCACAGGCAGGGAGCTGGATGGGAAATAGAGCAGCCGGGACATGAACTGGCGCCCAGATTGGATGCTGATTGTTGCAGCTGGCCCCTGCATAAGTCTTACTTAACATAGCAGCTTACAGATGATAGAAACTGGGCAAAAGTTGTTGAGCACATCAGTGACAGAATTAGACCCTTTCTGGAGACTTCATTTAACAGTGTCCTCAGATAGCTCTTGGTGCTTTGTACTTCCAGTCCCAGTTTAGCAATGTGATGGCTGCGTCTCTAATATGCTGTAGGAATTCAAGGTCTCCAATGTCCATTTTTCCAACTCTGATTCTCTTGTCACATCTAGTCTAAGGGAAGCTTGGAGATAACAGAGAGCCAGTCTGCCGATGCTGAACCACCACCTCCTCCTAAGCCAGACCTGAGCCGTTACACGGGGCTGCGGACACACCTCAGCCTGGCAGCTAACGAAGGTAAGGGCGGCCTGACTCAGTTGCCAGAACCTTCAACAAGAAGGTAGGGGTAAAAAGGCTACTTACCAGTCATGGAGAATCTGCTTGTCTGAAAGGTGCAATTTGACCTATTTCTTTGGAGAGCTGTAGTGGAGAGATGGCATTTAGCTTCTGGTGGTGAACTGTGGTTTTGCCAGGGAACCTCTCGGCCTCTAGCCTGACCAGATGTCAGTCTGCCCTAACGTCTGGGCTGCTCTCAATTTTTATTCTTGACTTCAGCAAGATTATTCTTGGGACTTGGCTTTTGCAGATGATTATCTGTTCTGTTCCTACCTTGTCCTCCCCCTATGCTTCAGGAAACTTCTGTGGACAGAGAACAGTTTATGAAGCAGTGCTTATTGGGCCTTGTTTCCCCTGCAGATAACAGCCTTTTGGGCAAGGACAGCCCCCCCACACCAACCATGTACAAGTATCGGCCGGGTTACAGTAGCAGCAGCACCTCAGCTGCCATGCCGCACTCCTCCAGCGCCAAGGTACCTGATCTGGGAGGAAGACTTAAGGGGAGGGGGAAGGAAGAAAGACGTTAGGCATTAGCGGAATTGATTTGCTTGCGAGTGGGTCGCCCGTCATATGGGGCAGTTAGCAATCACAGAGCACCGGGGCAGCATCCTCCCATGGCAGAGACCAAAGGGCCTAGGTTCTAGTCCTGGCTCCATTTCTTGTCTTCTCTTTCTTTTTTTATTTTTAAAAGGTTTACTTGTTTATTTGAAAGAATGAGTCACAGAGAAAGGGAGAGAGATCCTTTTTCTATCCACTAAATCACTCCACAGATGTTTGGGGATTCACTCTCGCAACAGCAGGGGCTAGATCGGGCCAAAGCCAGGAACCTGTGTGAGGGGCAGCATCCCGAGCACTTGGGCCATCTTCCACTGCTTTTTTAGGTGCTTGATCAGGGAGCTTGGTCAAACTGGAGCATCTGGGCCCAGCGCAACAGCCTGGTGGCCAAAGTCCTTGCCTTGCACGTACTGGGATCCCATATGATTACTGGTTTGTGTCCTGGCTGCCCTGATTCCCTTCCAAATCCCTGTTTGTGGTTTGGGAAAACAGTGGAAGATGGCCCAAAGCCTTGGGACCCTGCACCCTCACGGGAGACCTAGAAGCAACTCCTGGCTTTGGATTGGCTCAGCTCTGGCTGTTACGGCCATTTGGGGAATGAACCAGCAGACGGAAGATCTCTTTGAATACCTCTCTCTGTAAATACGATTTTCCAATAAAAATGAGTAAGAGTTGTTTAAAAAAATTCATTGATTAAAAGCACACTTAAGGGCCCTGTGTGGTGACCTAGTGGCTAAAGTCCTTGCCTTGCAAGCGCCAGGATCCCATATGGGCGCCAGTTCTAATCCCGGCAGCTCCACTTCCCATCCAGCTCCCTGCTTATGGCCTGGGAAAGCAGTCAATGACAGCCCAAAGCCTTGGGACCCTGCACCCATGTGGGAGACCTGGAGGAGGCTCCAGGCTCCTGACTTTGAATCAGTGCAGCTCAGGCCATTGGGGCCGCTTGGTGGGAGCACACTTAAATTTTCAAGAAATTTTACAACATTAAAAAAAAAAGAGCAGCCGGATTTGCAGCAATACCTATGTGATGTTTGCGCTCATGGAATGTTGGTGTCATCTTTATCCCCTTGCAACGCACTGTCCCCTGGCTTGCTGTATGATGGCAGCCTCCTGATAATGTCTGCCTGGGAGGCAGCAGGTGACGGTTCAGCCCTCGGGAGAGACTCATACTGAATTCTGGGCTACTGACGTTAGACTGGCACACCCCCAGCTGTTGTAGCAGTTTGGGAAGCACTGCATGGAAGATCTCTACCTCCATCATTCTGCTTTTCAAATATAATGAAAACCAATTAACACATTTCTAGAAAAGATAAAAAGCACCGACAACAATGTCAAATGAGTTCAAAACTCATTTTGGGCCTCCAGGCAAGTTTTCTCTAAGCTTTTTATCTATGTTCTCTAAGATTTACTTATTTCAAAGGAAAAAAACCTTACTTTTGTTGGAAAGTCAGACTTACACAGAGAAAGACAGAATGATCCTCTGTCCACTGGTTCACTCCCCAAGAGGTTGCAATGGCCAGAGCTGAGCCAGTTCAAAGTCAGAAGCTGCTTCTGGGGTTTCTCACAGGGGTGCAGGGTCCCAAGGCTTTGGGCTGTCCTCTACTGCTTTCCCAGGTCACAAGCAGGGAGCTGGAACGGAAGTTGAGCAGCCAGGACACCAACCTGCACCCATAAGGGATCCTTGCAGGGCGAGGACTTTAAGCCACTAGGCTATTGTATCAGGCTTTGTTTTCTCTGTTAAAATGAGGTGTTAATTTCCTTCAACTCATGAGTTTGCTTTAGCTAGAACTTAAACCAGATCAGGCATGTAAAACTTCTAAGCATATTACTGGATATAATGTTTGTAACAGACCCCGTGTGCTCTGAGTTCTTGCTTCTGTCCTTGGAGGAGCATTAAGAGCTTGTTGTACTTTCTTCCTCAGTTGAGTCGTGGGGACAGCTTGAAGGAGCCAACCTCAATTGCGGAGAGCAGCCGGCATCCCAGTTACCGGTCAGAACCCAGCTTGGAACCAGAGAGCTTCCGTTCTCCCACCTTTGGCAAAAGCTTTCACTTTGATCCACTTTCCAGTGGCTCACGTTCCTCCAGCCTCAAGTCGGCCCAGGGCACAGGCTTTGAGCTGGGCCAGTTGCAGTCCATTCGCTCAGAGGGCACCACTTCTACTTCTTATAAGAGCCTGGTCAACCAGACACGCAATGGAAGCCTGTCTTACGACAGCTTGCTCACTCCTTCAGACAGCCCTGATTTTGAGTCAGTGCAGGCAGGGCCTGAGCCAGACCCGCCTTTGGGCTACACCTCTCCCTTCCTGTCAGCCCGCCTGGCCCAGCAGCGGGAGGCAGAGAGGCATCCACGTTTGGTGCCAACTGGTCCAGCACCCCGAGATCCCTCACCAGTCCGTTACGACAATCTGTCACGCCACATTGTGGCCTCCCTCCAGGAACGAGAGAAGCTGCTGCGCCAGTCACCCCCACTCCCTGGCCGTGAGGAAGAACCAGGCGTGGGAGACTCGGGCATTCAGTCCACACCAGGCTCAGGCCATGCCCCTCGTACGAGTTCCTCCTCGGATGATTCCAAGAGATCACCACTGGGCAAGACTCCCCTGGGACGCCCAGCTGTGCCCCGTTTTGGCAAACCAGAAGGGCTAAGGGGCCGGGGACTAGGGTCCCCTGAACCAGGTCCAACTGTCCCATATCTGGGCCGTTCGATGTCTTACAGCAGCCAAAAAGCCCCAGCTGGTGTCTCTGAGACAGAGGAAGTGGCCTTGCAGCCGTTACTGACACCCAAGTAAGTATTGCTACCATCGTGGCCCTCAGCTGACTTAAATTTAGTCCTAGTGTCCTGTGGAGAGAGGGGATCAGGCCCTTGCATGGGGGTGACTCTGTGGTGTCCTGGTGGCCTTTAATTCTCACTCTGACTACAGCTGCCTTCAAGGGCAACTTCTGTAGAGACTGAAGATTACAGCTTACTTTTAATCTTAACTGGTTATTTGAGAATAGGTACAGCTGCAATTAGGCGTAAAGAGAAGGGGGTTGGGCTTGTGTTAGGCAGGGCAGTATCTCTGAGGAGTCCAGCTGACTCTTCCCTTAGACTTTGTTCCACCTGCTGACACCTGTTCTCTTTTCTCCTCAGAGATGAAGTACAGATCAAGACCGCCTACAGCAAATCCAACGGGCAACCCAAGAGCATGGGCTCAGCCTCCCCCGGCCCCGGCCAGCCCCCTCTCAGTAGCCCCACAAGGGGAGGAGTCAAGAAGGTGTCAGGAGTGGGTGGTACCACTTATGAGATCTCGGTGTGAGCCTTCAGCACCTCCCCTCCCCCACACCTCTGCGCCTACACCAAAGGGCCCCAGGTGGCCACCTTCCTTTCCCTCAAGGGGCTCCCCTCCCCTGCATGGACATTTTTTAAACCACCGATTCCAAGAGGATGAGTTTTATAAAATGCAACAGGGTTGGGGAGTCGGAGAGTTGGGGCCCTGAGACTGGGGTAGCAAACCCCGTTTTACCTTTTAAGACCTTCCTTAATCCCTGGACCACTCAGTGGACATTTGTGCAATTGCTCGCCCTGGAGGGAACCAGATCATTTTTAAACCAGAAATAATTTTTTTTATTATTGTTACGGATTCTATTTTTTTCCTCTTCTGCGTTACCAGGTGTGTGTGTACATATATATATATATATATGTTATAAATATCAAAGAAATTATATATCTATCCTGGGATGGGAAAATGAGGGAGGGATATGTATAAGAAAGAGGATCTTACTGTTCCTGTTCCTCAGACCAGCAGGAAAAGGGGAGATACCACCGTCTTCTCCCATGGTTCCCTCTTGTCCTTTACCAACTGAGGAAATAGCGCCCCCTGTTGGTGCTAGGTGATCAGGAGTCATCTGGGGAGAGCTGAAGAGGCGAGTCTGGGGTCTTGGGTAGCAGAGCAGAGCCCTTCCTGTTAGTCCACTGGGCTCACTGGCAGTCAAGTGTCCCCAGGAAAGAGGTCATAGCTCCGTGACATCGTGGTGGTGGTGGTGGTGGTGGTGGTGGTGGTGGTGGTGAGATCAGGAAACGAATCTGGCTTAACTCAAGAAACTGTTAGAAACCCCTCCCCTTTCTGGGTAGAAAGGGATTAGGGTGGCTTTCTAGAGTGAGCCCCTCAAAGCTTCCCCTAGCCTACATGGTTCAGTCAAGTCTAAGGACAGGACGGAAGAATCCAAAAAGCAATATTTTTCATCACATGCCAAAAAAATGGGAGAGAGGAGGAGTGGCAGGCCTTGGCCCCTCCAGTTGTCCCTTGGGGTTTACCCCTCAGCCCACCTTATTATGGTGCTGGGTAGAGGGGATACCTGGGTTCTGACCTCTAAACAGGGAAGACCCCAGCCTCTGCACAGAGGCCCTTTTATTTTTTATTCTGATTAGCTATTTTAAAACAACAAGGAATAAAAAGAAATCCTGATCTAACGGCTCCCCCCGTCTGGTGTTACTGTGTCTGCTAAGGCAGGGTGGGAAGTTACCACTAAGAAAGCTCACAGGGTTCTCTGGTCCTGGCCTGATTTAAAGTGGGACGAGGTGAAATTTAAGACAAGTCTTGTTTTAATTTGGGTGACTCAAAAATTCAGAAAAGTCCCTGAAAACTTTGTAGCCACCATACCACAGCTTCATGTGGCTTCAAAAAAGCTTAGAGTAAGTATTGCTTTGGCTTTTTTTTTTTTTTTTTTTGAAGATTTCTTTATACAGAAAGATCCTCTGTCCAGTGATTGATTTTACAAGTGAAGGTAATGGCCAGCTTTGGGCTGATGTGAAGCTGGGAGCCCGGAGCCTCTTCTGGGTCTCCCAGGTGGATGCAGGGTCCCAAGGCTTTGGGTTGTCCTTGACTGCCTTCCCAGGTCACAAGCAGGGAGCTGGATAGGAAGCGGGGCCTCAGGGACACGAACTGGCACCCATATTGGATCCCAGCACATGCAAGGTAAGGGCTTTAGCCACTAGGTTACTGTGCTGGGTCCTAAGTATTGCTTTTTTTTTTTTTTTTCTTAAGATTTATTTATTTTATTGGAAAGGCGGATGTACAGAGAGGAGGAGAGGCAGAGAGGAAGATCTTCTGTCTGCTGGTTCACTCCCCAAGTGGCTGCAACAACCGGTGCTGTGCCAATCCAAAGCCAGGAACTTCTTTCTGGGTCTCCCACACAGGTGCAGGGTCTCAAGGCTTTGGGCCGTCCTCGACTGCTTTCCCAGGCCACAAGCAGGAAGCTGGATGGGAAGTGGAGCTGCCGGGATTAGAACCGTATGGGATCCCGGTGGGTTCAAGGCGAGGACCTTAATTGTTACTCTATCGTGACAGGCCCTAAGTATTGCTTCTTAATGTAAAGCCAATCAGTGCATGGAAGCCTGGGTAAGTGTCCAGGTTGACTGCAAGTTGTTTTTGGTGGCCCATGCTGTCCCCCCTTCAGAAAAAGTGGCTCTGCTTTCGCTTCCAACAGAGCCTTGGGCGCCGAGTCTCAGCTCACTGGCTGGAACCCTTTTTCTGCACCATTTGTAACAGAAGTATACAGACTGTTGTTCTGAAATCTGATTAAAAGAAACAGTGGTTTTGTCATCAACTGACCTAAGAACAACCTTAGTTTATGACAAAAACATTTTAACTTCTATGTTAAAATTAGCTTAAAGCCAGATTATACTAGCTCAAGTCTCAGTTACCTATCAGACTGAAAAAAGTAAACATTTCTTTTACATGCTGACAGTCGGCTGCCCTTTTTGCTGTATTGGAAGTTTATAACTGTTTTGCCCTATCAGCCAAATTGTGTTAACTAAGGATGTGGCAGGCCAGTGTTTTCTAGAAAGATAAGAGAAGCATTTATCTTTGCTTGGCAGATGTTCATTTCAAAAGATAATAGTTTTCTGGCCAAAAACTCAGTCTGGTTCAAGTATACTGGTGGGTTGTAGATTTTTTTTTTTTTTTTAAGAGGAAAGACTGAAGATCTTCTGTCCGCTGAATCACTTCCCAAGCAGCTGCAACACCCGGAGCTGCGCTGAACTGAAGCCAGGAGGCTGGAGCCTCCTCCTGGTCTCCCACGTGGGTGCAGGGTCCCAAGGCTTTGGGCCATTGTCTACTGCTTTCCCAGGTCACAAGCAGGGAGCTGGATGGGAAGTATGAGCTGCCGAGATTAGGACTGGTGCCCATATGGGATCCCAGTGCATTTAAGGCAAGGACTTTAGCCACTAGGCCATGGCACCAGGCCCGTAGGTGCTTTTAAAACATTGATTATTCTGTTTAACACAAGCCTAGAAACTGCTGAGCTTCACAGATGGCACCTTAAGACCAGTGAGGCACGCGGTCTCAGCGCGGGCACAGTGTGTTCTATCTACTGTAGGGAAATATTACCAGGCTGTGTCATTCTGGCTGCTTGCCTGCCATGACCTAAGTCCCCATTATATTGTCTTGACTACTGACTTCATGGAAAGGCACTTACCTCCCTTTACAGACCAGCCACGAGAACCAGCTGGATAAATGCTTTTTTTTTTTTTAATAAGAAAAAAAAAAACCATAACAGGTCAAGTTTTAACATCAAACAAATTGCACAAAACAGAAGAAATAGCTTCCGAGGAAAGGAAGAAATGTCCATGAGAAAGCCAACTGGGCTGCGCCTTACAAAAGCATGGCCCCCTTCTCTCTTCGAACGCATTCACTGCAGCCACAGAGAGTAGGAGCTGGCCCCTGCCCTGGCTGCAGGAGGCTCCCAGGCCCAGCAGGCCGGAGGGCAGCTTTGTGAGGTTCAGTCCAGGGGGGTTAACGGAGGCTGCTGCTGCTGCTGGCCTGCGAGCTGCCCATACCTGGGTGATCTGGACTGTGTCGGCTCTGGGGAAGACAACGAAGGAGGGGTAAGAACAACTGGCACCTTGCCCCGAGTTTCCCATCTTGGCTTCAACTGGAGGCAAAGGACTCTGCTTTGGTAAGAAATGGGGGAACGATGGGGCTGTGGTAACAGACCCTAACCCTACCTTCTTTTTCTTCTTCTCTTTCTTCTTCCTTTTCCGGTCAGGATCCTCCTCTTTTTTCTTCTTCTTCTTCTTGTGATCCGAATCAGAAGGCGTTTCTGTAGGAGACATTAGACCCTATTACCTGAAGTGCTCAAAAGCCTTTACTACCATGAAATTTTGAAGACTACAGGAAGACCTCAAGTTTTTTTCCCCCTTCTAAATGGTCCCAAAGAGGCACTGCTGCTAGGACCCCTGTCCTAGGTTCCTACCTGGCCCAGAGACCTGAGGACACTGGTGTCTTCTCTGGGAGCACAGGGGAAGCCAATGAGCCCTGGGCTGAAGGGGCACGCTGCAGCAGGCTCGGGAGTTCAGGGCCGCCTGCCCCTTACCTGGGGGCACGGAGTTCTGGGCCCGGCTCTGCGTGCCCCTAACCTGGGGGCACGGAGTTCTGGGCCCGGCTCTGCGTGCCCCTAACCTGGGGCACAGGGTCCTGGGCCCGGCTCTGCCTGCCCCTAACCTGGGGGCACGGGGTCCTGGGCCCGGCTCTGCGTGCCCCTTACCTGGGGGCACGGGGTCCTGGGCCCGGCTTTGCTTGTGTTTGTGCTTCTTATTCTTCTTGGGAGGCTGAATGTGCATCAGGCGACACTGTTCTGGCAACTGAAGGAACCAGAGGAAGGTCTGGTGAGTGCAGACAGACTTTGGTGTAAGGACTCCGGCCCAGCCTTCCTGACCCCTGATCCGCGCCCCGCCGCGCCCCCCCCCCCCCTCCTGTGTCCCTCTTCTGCACACTAGGACTCACCGGGCCAGTGTGCAGGCGGAAGCCAGCCAGCATGGTGCCTGTGATAGGGTTGAAGGAGCCACTCAGGATCGGGGGCTTCTCGATGAGGGAGCGGAGACTGCTGTTATCGTGAGAGCCGGGCAGATCGATCATGCCAGGCAGGTCAGGCAGGAAGTTGCTGAGTTTCTCCTTCACCTTCTTACCGCAGAACTTATTATAGGCTTGCTCCAGGCTGTAGTGTGTGATGAGGTTGGTGCTGCCGGTCAGCTCTGTGCTACCTGCAGCAAACAGTGGAAAGATTATTCCTAAACTCGTGTTTTATAGACAGTGAGCCAGAGGAAAAGTAAAAGGCTTTATATGTATATACTGATCCTATGGAAGGACTTTTTAAAGTGAGAATTATAATTTTTGTAAGATTCATTTTTCTTGGAAAGCCAGATTTGCAGAGAGGAGGAAAGACAGCAAGATCTTCCAACTGCTGGTTTATTCTCCAAGTGGCTGCCAAGGCCGGGGCTGAGCCAATCTGAAATCAGGAACCAGGAGCTTATTTTGGGTCTCCCACACAGGTGCAGGGTCCCAAGGCTTTGGGCCGTTCTTCTCTGCTTCTCCAGGCCACAAGCAGGGAGCTGGAAGTGCACCAGCCGGGACACGAACTGGTGCCCATATGGGATCCCAGCACATGCAAGGCAAAGGCTTCAGCCACTAGGCTACCACACTGGGCACTCAAAATTGTTAATAACATGGAGGAGCTTTCCCAGTTGAAATCTTGATAGGAAAAGCTTATGTTTAAAGAAAACAGGGACTGACACTTTGGCATTGCATATAAAGCTGCCACCAGCGATGCCAACATTCCATATAGGTACCAGTTCATATCCTGGGAAAAGCAGTGGTTGATGGTCCAAATGCTTGGGCCCCGGAACACACACGGAAGACAGGAGAAGCTCCTGGCTTAGGCCTGGCTTAGCGCCTACTGCTGTAGCCAGCTGGGAGTGAACCAGCAAATGGAAGCGCTGTCTGAAAATAACATATAAGCACTAAAAGTATAATTATGCTATAGATTAGCAGGGTGAATGAGAAGGGGAAAAGGCAAAAATCTCAGCAGAGATGAAGGAAATGATCTGTTCTTCCTGGATGAGCCAGAATGGTCATTTACATGGCCTGACTGCTGAACACTGCACAGGGCTTTTCATAAGATCTGCAGTGTGACCAGGAGGGACCTCACTGCCCAGCTGCCACCACAGGGAGGGCATCTGACACGGTGGCAAGAGGGTCTGTGTCAAGAATTTTGTTCCTTTGGTTTCTAAAAAGCAAAAAGACTCATGGTTACACAGAGAAATAGCCAGAAGATTTTCTAGTTGTTGCTGTCTAATGTGGGTTATCAACATCTTTATTCTACCTAATAATACTGAATACAATGCTCTGCCAACAAAGAAATGCCTGCTAAGAAGCCAGATGGACAACCAGAATTCTAGGCGTGGCTGTTCTCCAGTTCTTATCTGTGAGGACAATCTTTCTTTTTAAAAAAAGATTTATTTATTTTATTGGAAAGGCAGATGTACAGAGAGGAGGAGAGACAGAGAGGAAGATCTTCTGTACGCTGATTCACTCCCCAAGTGAGCACAACGGCCAGTGCTGCACCGATCCGAAGCCAGGAGCCAGGAACCTCCTCCTGGTCTCCCACATGGGTGCAGGGTCCCAAGGCCTTGAGCCATCCTCCCTGCTTTCCCAGGCCACAAGCAGGGAGCTGGATGGGAAGTGGAACTGCCAGGATTAGAACCGGCAAGCATATGGGATCCCAGCGCATTCAAGGCGAGGACCTTAGCCATTACACTATCGCACCGGACCCAATAATAGCGATCTTAAGCAGACTTTTCAGAATTGAAAACACTGGTTTCTTTATTTCAACCCATGGCACCCTCTTTCATGGGATAGTTTTAGAAAAGTGGCACTTCTTGGTTCAAAAATCTTAATGGTTTCTTGTTAAGAAAAAGCTCAAACTCCTCTGACGCTCAGGGTTAATTACATCTTCCTGAATCCAACTCAGCTTTGGGCTCAAATCAATCACTGAACCCCCAAAGGTAAAATTTTGGATTCATTAAATCAGTCAAAGCATTAACCTTTACACTGCTATCCTTTAGAAAAATTATTAAAACCAGTCTGTATTCTTCACAGTTCAACTTAACTGACATCTCATTATTTTTATACATTTGTTAAAATAATTGTGGAATTTTAAAGTCCTTCTCAAAAAAATATGGAACGCTTCATAAATTTGCATGTCATGCTTGCGCAGGGGCCATGCTGATCTCTGCACCGTTCCCATGTGAGTGTATGTGCTGCCGAGGCGAGCACTACCGTCTCATTCTGTCTTTTTGAGTAGTAACACATCTTGAAAACTGTCGGGGAGCCAGTGCACTGGCATGGCAGGCTCATCTACCTATTGCTAGCGCCAGTTTGTATCCTGGCTGCTCCACTTCTGATCCAGTTCTCTGCTTGCAGCCTGAGGGCAGTGGAGGATTGCTCAACTCCTTGGGCCTCTGCACCGTATGGGAGCTGGGTGTTCCTGGCTCCTGGCTTTGGACTGTCTCAGTTTGGGCACACCTCCCTCTCTCTGTAAAATTCCAAATAAAAATAAATGTTTAAAAAAAATTCTGGTGGACCCGGCACATAGGTAAAGTCCTCACCTTGTGCGCGCTGGGATCCCATATGATTGCCGGTTCTAATCCCGGCAGCTCCACTTCCCATCCAGCTCCCTGCTTGTGGCCTGGGAAAGCAGTCAAGGACGGCCCAAAGCCTTGGGACCCTGCACTCGTGTGGGAGACCTGGAAGAGGCTCCTGGCTCCTGGCTCCGGATTGGCTCAGCTGCAGCCATTGCGGCCGTTTGGGGAGTGAACCATTGGACGGAGGATCTTCCTCTCTGTCTCTCCTCCTCTCTGTGTATCTGCCTTTGTAACAAAAATAAAATACATCTTTAAAAAAAAAAAAGATCTGTTGGCAGAACAACTCCCATTTGGGAACATACCATCAGGCTTAGAGAGGGGAACAAAAAAAAAGAAACAAATGAAACCAGTAAGGAGTTAATACTGTTTGTTAAGATAGTGTTAGTTGAAGTGTATAAGGCACTATCACAAATAGTAAGATTAACGTTGCCTAACGGGGTTAAAATGCAGGGACCACGCTGGATATTTGCAGCAGCAGTTCAGGCATTGCTGGGGTGTCCCGACTAGTACTGCAGTGCCTGGTTGGAATCCTGGCTCCTCTGCTTTCAAAGCAGCCTCCTGCTGCAACCTGCAAGGCAGTGAATGGCTCAGATCCCTGGATCCCTGCATGGAGGTCCCAGCTCCCGGCTCTGCCCTGGCTGTTGGGAGCATTTGGGGATTGAACCAGCACATGAAAAACCTGTCTCTCTCTGGCTTTCAAATAAAATAAAGCTAGAGAAGTAAGGCCCAGCTTACTACTCCGCTTCCCCTTCTCACCATGTCACCCTCCCTGTGCTTCCAGCATTTACCCAGAACAGACACTCAGGATCTGCCAACTGACTGAACAAGTGCAATCAGGGAAAATGAGGTTAAAGAAATGACTGGTGGATGTATCTCTGCCTTTCCAGTAAAAAGATATTTAAAAGGAAAACATTCTTTTAAAAGGTGTATTTTGATTGGAAAGGTGGATTCAGAGAGGAGAGACAGAGATCTTCCACCCACAGGTTTTACTCCCCATACACCGCAATAGCCAGAGAGGAGCTGATCCGAAGCCAAGAGCCAGTCTCTCACGCAGGTGCAGGGTCTCAAGGCTTTGGAACACCCTCTACTGCTTTCCCAGGCCACAAGCCTGGGAAGTGGAGCAGCTGGGACATGAACCGGCGCCCACATGGGATGCTGGTGCTTGCAGGTGGAAGGAGTATCCTGTTAAATCATCATGCTGGCCCCAGTTTCTCCACATTCTAAGTTACTTTTACTTTTTTGAAAGGCAGAAAAGGAAATCTTCCATCCACAGGCCCACTTTCCCTAAATGCTGCACAGACAAACCTGGGTCTTGGCCGAGCCAAGAGGCTGGCGCCCCATCCTGTCTCCTACCATGCTGGTAGGAACCTAAGTACTGGAGACCCAAGACTGGAGACTGCTGCCTCCCCCCAACCCCGGGGATGACCAGAGAGTCAGGACTCAGTCCTAAGCACTCAACCGTGGGAGTGGCTCACCCCGCTGGACCACAACACCCACCCCCATCCTTGTGTTGTTCTAGCATTAACCCCTGTCCGACACTATCCTGCTTCCACGTCTGCTCCACCAACATAAAAACTCAAAACAGGCAAGGACGTTGTCAGTCCCGCTCACACGCTTTCTCCAGCACTTAGGATGACGTAAATGTGCAATAAGACAATTTCGTGTCCTTCCAATCCCGTCTCTGAACACCCGAAGGCACGCCAGCAGCCTGCCCCTAAGCCGAGCTCCCCAGGGACATCACAGAGGACCAGTCGAGCTCCCACCTCGGGCCCCGTGTCCACTTTAGGAAGCCGTCAACCATCGCCAAAGGCAGCCACCCCCGCCTACTCCCATGCAGCCCCTGCGAGCTCCAAGCCGGGGCCCTGGGCCCTGCCGCCCCTGCACCTGCGGGCCGTCTGCCAGGCCCGTCACCTTGTGTCCGCGGCCCGAAGGTCCGGCCGTGCCCAGGCCGGGACTCACCTGGCAGCTCCCGCATGAGATAGAAGGGGCCGCCGCCCGCCCCCGACTTGTCGGCGCCGGGAGGGGCCGCGGCCGCGGCGGCGGGCGGCGCAGTGCCGGGTCCTCCGCCCGGGGGAGGCGGCGGCGGCGGCGGCGGCTTTCCGGGTACGAAGCCCAGGGGGGCTTGGCCAGCGGGCTCGGCTGGCGCCCCAAACAGCGCGAAGTTCTCCATCGTCCTCTCCGCCCCGGCGCTACCGCGGATTCTGGCGCTGAGGATTCTCATTGGACAATCTCTTCACTCGGTCCCGCCCTCCTCCTCATAAAGCCTCTTATCATTGGATGCCCGAGACCCCACCTTCCTTTACAGGTTCCACTTCCGTCGCTTTCTGAGAACGTTCGGGAAGTGCTAGCTAACGTTATTGACTACTTCTAGGCCATTGCCTCTTGCGTAGCCAATAACATGACCTCTTGAAAGAGCGACAACCAGACTGGCCAATAAACTGTTAAACTTCCTTCTCGACTCTGAATTATCGCAGCAGCCAATGAGAGGTCTACTTCCGGGTTTAGAGGCGGTGCTTCTACTCTTTGCACCAATAGAAATCGCAATAGGGTGGGAGGTGGGGCCTCAAGTACGGACGCCGGAGAGCAGCGGGCGCCGCCGGGCTTGGAAAGATGGCGGTGCTCGCGCCTTTGATTGCTTTGGTGTATTCAGTGCCGAGACTTTCACGATGGTTGGCCCGACCCTACTACCTTCTGTCCGCCCTGCTCTCTGCTGCCTTCCTTCTGGTGAGGAAGCTGCCGCCGCTCTGCAACGGGCTCCCCACGCAGCGCGAAGACGGCAACCCGTGCGACTTTGACTGGGTGAGCGCTGTAGGGCTCGGGACCCCGCGACCTTGACGGTCCCTGCCTCTTGGGGTGCGTGTCCAGTCCCGGGCTACGCCTTTCCGCGGAGTCTCGATGACTGGGAAGCCGGGGGCGTTGTGGTCGGAGCACCTGCACGGGTTCGAACCGGCCTCGCCCACCCGTGTCAGGGAAGTGGTCACCGTCCCGTGTCCACGCGAAGACTGGCATGGGCAGGGGTAGACGGGCTTGGCCCAGGTCACGTCACGACCACATGCATTATTCCCCTGGTTATTTCTTGCCAGGAAGAACTTCTGCTTCATTGAAATATATCCATGCTAATGGCAGAAGAGTCTAAGAAAAAAGTTCAAAAATATAAATGGATAGAAAAAGTTTTTAAATAAATATAGGAAAGTCTTATAGAATTCATTCCTCTAGGTCCTTTTGTCTAATTTGCAATTTTTAAAATTTGCCATGGTTACTAGCTAGTTTTTGTTTTTTCTGGAAAATTCATAACTTGCTGATTTGCTTTGCTGGTTGGAAGGTTAGGGAATTAAGTTAAATAACATGAAAACAGCAGTAACAGCCTCAAAATTTTGGTGGCTTAACAAAGTGATATTACCTTTTTCAGTAACCAAGTAATTGACAAGGGAATGTTGGTTTATTAATAGAAGGATTTTAGCAATTAAATGCACAAGAAATGGTAATATTGGAACTCACTATATCCTAATACATTCAGGCAATGTATTGTATATATAATATTTATTAGGCAAGTGATCATTCGTGGATACTAGAGCAGTGAAACTGTGGGCAGGGTGCCAAGCACAGTGTCTGTGTTGCCCAAGGGGGGTCTTAGAATAGGGATCAGTGGGGAGCAGGACGGACCTGAGGGGAGACTTACGTCACCAGGAAATGTCTGGGTGCTTCCCCTCGTCTTGGTTCTTCAATCTTGTGTTTGCTCACAGTTCCAGTTTTAGTCTTTCCACAGTATTTTTACAAGATTTACTTGAAAGGTAGAGTTGCAGAGAGAGAAAGAGGGAGATCTTCCAAGCCTGGTTCGCCTTGAAGTGGCCCCGCCGGCTGAGCGTGGCTGGCACGGAGCCGCCAGCAGGAGTGAGTCTCCTCCGCGGGTGTGGCGCAGGAGCCTCCACAACAGACACTGTGCTCGGACTGTGTTGCCACCCTTTTTTTTTTTTTCCAAATCAATGTTTTTATTATATTTGTATTTAGCATTTTATAGTATTCAAGTGAGATTTTACAGAACTTCGTGCATTTTAGGATGATCAAAACAGACTTATAATTCTAACAATCCATGTATGAACAATTGAGGAGTAGAACAGTCTTAGGCGGGTGTACGGAGAAATCTCCAGTAACTTAGCTAGTGAGGAATAACTGAACTGATCCTACTTAGTGAGTTCTAGGAAAAGCCAACCCCGGGAGCCTGATCAGTAAGGTACAACCTGAGCTGTTCAAATCATTCTATATTAGTCTCTCTCTCTGTCTGAGCTAATTTTGGGGCTCCTGAGTGGCCCTGATGGTCATTGTAAGAGAGGATGGGGCACCCTCTTTTTTTTTTTAATCTATTTTATTGTATTGTTGACAATCTTTGCATAGTTAATTACGGTTAAAGAACAACAAAAAAAAAGGTTCAGGGGGATAGGGAAGTGGGTAATGCTATTATGTCCATATTGTTTCCATCATGTGTCTGAGGTAAAGGGGGATATTGAGGGAAAAGCCCCACCCGTTTTCCCACCCACTCCAAGTCCCGGTTGTGGGGCATGCTCTGAGATATTTGCTCAAGTGGTTTTAATAGTTCTCCAGTTATGAATCGCTGCCAGTTTCACTCGATGAGGTCGTCCACTGATTGATATGGTCCATCATGAAGTCTCCGTTTACCCCATATTTCGCTGCCAACATATAGCTGAGATGAATGATTGTCCTGCTCTGTCTTCTGTCTTTTCTTGGTTAGAGTTCTGAGTCCAGCAGTTCGATTGGGGAGATCTCCAAAGATACTTTGAGGTATTCCCAGACTAGTTTCTTGTATGTTCTAGCAAGCACAGGGCCCGGCACAGTCCATCACCCCGATCAGCTGGTGGTTGCAATTGCTGTGTTGGTTCTGTTTTCGGTCCCGAGTTGCACTGGAACCAATGGGTGTTGCAGTCCAGTCTGGTTTGGCCCTTATATCAACCAGTGGGAGCTGCAGCCTAGTCGGGGCGACCCACAATAACCCCCACCAGGCCCGCCCCCTACCCTGGTTTGCCAATATGTGTTGCAGACTAGTTCAGTCTGTCCCCCATCCCATTTGGCTCTTGTACTTGTCAGTGGGTATTAAAGCTTAGTTCTGTTTAACCAACTCAACCATCCAGCCCTCACGGATGTTGTTGAGTGCCTCTCTATCTAGCCATCTCAGCCCCCGTCCTAGTTTTCATGCCCTCCCACGGGAATAGTGACCCAAGAAGGGGGAACCCACTTTTCCCCTCCCAGGTCTCTCTGTCCCGGTTTATGCACTCTTTAGGTGGCTCTGTGATTTGACACAACAGAATTAGTCCCCAGTGCCAGCTTCTGCCAGCTGATGCTGCGGCTATGCCCAAACATCCCTCACCCACTCTAATTTATGCTTGCACCCGCAGGAATAATCAACCCAGCCTGGCTTTTCCCTGATCTAGTCCACATGCAGCGCACAGGTGTTGTAGCCTTGCTTAGTCTGGTCTGTCTCCATCCCAGCCCACGCTCTCCAGTGGGAGTAGCTGTCCGGCGAGGGGACCAGCCCTTTAATCCCCCTACCAGTTCTGCCCCTCCCTTCCTGGATCTCACGTGTGCTGGTTGGGTGCTGCAGTCAAATCCAGTACAGGCAACCTCACCCTGGCATTCCATAATGTGTACTTGTTTTGTCGTGACCAAACCCGGCTCATCCCACACTCTGTTCTGGTGATCGGATTTGCCAGTGGATGACATGAACTGATTCAGCCTGGTCTGCTCCTGACCCATGCCGAATGTGTGCCAGTGGGAAACTTTCCATGGCCTATTCTGGGCTGTTTCCAATCATGCTTCTTGCGCTTACCTGCAGGGACTGTGTCCTGCCAGAGGAGTTGCCCAGGCTCCTCCATCAGAACCCCTCCCAATGCCAGATTTTGCGCATGCCAGGGGGTCCTTGAGCCAACCCTACTCAGTTCACCTCCTGTCCTAGCAGGAACAGTGGCTTTTCCTCGCTGGCTTTCATCCCATTCTGGTTCTTGTTGTTGGATGTTTCAGCCCGGCCATGGCTCGTCCATACCCACATACAGCTCACACATGGCTCAGTAGGGGATTGAGACCCAGCCTAGTCAGTCCCACATCTACCCTGGTTCTCCATGACACCAGATGGTGTTGGGATCTGAACCGGCCTGGGGGGCACCCTCTTAATGTGAGACTTCAGGGTCCTCACCTTTGATGCATTGGCTGAGGTCGCACCCCTGCGGCAGCCTGGAAACCTTCCTGCCGCCCCTCACTTCCTCCCACATGGTCCTGGGTCAGTCTTTAGGACTGCGAGGTCTCCTTGTGTCAGGAGTAGAGCTGGGGCGGGAACTCAGGCATGCTGCCACGTGATGGAGCGGTGTTCCTAAGAACATTAGTAATCTAGAGAACAGACTTTGTGCATTCTGAAAGTATGGTTCCACGCAGATGACTGCACTTCCGGCTGCTCCTCAGTGTCCATTTCTGCCCCGCTTCTTCCGTCTTGGCAGACATAATTATAATCCACTCTATATAACAGGCTTAACCATAATATCAGTCATAATTACAATATTTAGCAAGTCAAAACCAGGAAGACTACAGTTCCACTAGAGTATAAACACAGGCTAAAATGGCAGTAATATGCCAGAGGATCGTTTCACTCTTGTATATATTTTGTGTATTCTGTATTATCTGTGGTGTATCAAAGAAAATATATTTCAGGGTGATGTGCTGGCTTTGCAGGCAAATCCTCTGCTTGCAACATCATCATCCCAAATGGGCACCAGTTCATGTCCTGGCTGCTCTACTTCCAAACCTGCTCTCTGCTGTGGCCTGGGAGAGTATGGAGGATGGCCCAAGTAGGAGATCTGGAGGAGGCTCCTGGTGCCTGGCTTCAGCTCGGCCCGGTTCTGGCTGTTGTATCCATTTTGGGAGTGAGCCAGCAGATGGAAGAGCTTTGTCTCCCCTCTGTAAGTCTTTCAAATAAATACATTTATTAAAAAATATATATCCTGGTGGCGTGGCCTAGCGGCTAAAGTCCTCGCCTTGAAAGCCCCGGGATCCCATACGCGCGCCGGTTCTAATCCCGGCAGCTCTACTTCCCATCCCTGCTTGTGGCCTGGGAAAGCAGTGGAGGACGGCCTAAAGCCTTGGGACCCTGCACCTGCGTGGGAGGCCCAGAAGAGCTCCTGGCTCCTGGCTTTGGATCGACTCAGCTTTGGCCATTGCGCTCACTTGGGGAGTGAATCATCGGAAGGAAGATCTTCCTCTCTGTCTCTCCTCTCTGAATATCTGACTTTCCAATAAAAATAAATAAATCTTTACAAAAAAAGGCAAGCCTTTAAAATTGTATATATATATACATCCATCTTTTTAAAAAAGACTTGCTTATTTTTATTGGAAAGGCAGATTTACAGAGAGAAAGGAGAAATAGAACTGCTGCTGGTTCACTGCCCAAGTGGCCGCAACAGCTGGAGCTACGTTGATCCAGAGCCGGCAAGCCAGGAGCCAGGAGCTTCTTCTGGGTTTCCTGCATGGGTACAAGGTCCCATGGCTTTGGCCCATTCTCGGTTGCTTCCCCAGGCCACAAGCAGGGAGCTGGAAGGGAAGTGGAGTAGCCAGGACACAACTGGTGCCCCTGTGGGATCCTGGCACTTGCAGGGTGAGGATTTAGCCATGGAGCCATTGTGCCGAACCCTTTATTTATCTTTTTGAGACTAACTTAATTTCATTAAACATAATGATTTCCAGTTGCATCCGTTTAGTTAGGAAAGAGAATTTCCTTCTTCCTCACGCGCTGTAGGTGCTGGGCTCTTGTCCTCTGGCGGGCCCGGGGCAGCTGCGCTCACCATGCGTGGGCCCGGGGCAGCTGCGCTCACCCTGCGCTTGTCCCTTTGTTCTGTCGCAGAGAGAAGTGGAGATCCTCATGTTCCTCAGCGCCATCGTGATGATGAAGAACCGCAGATCCAGTAAGCGGGAGCCGTCTCAGGCGCAGGGCACAGCCTCGGGCCTCAGGGGCTTTGCCTGTTGTGGGGCCCACGGCTTGTCCCCCCCAGTTCGCCCTGCCACGCACGGGGGGGAGGGCAAACTGTGAGGTGCATTAGATAAGCTACTGATAGCTCAGGAGGTGTGGCATTTACACTTGCCCGTTTCTGGCTGTGGCTGAGTCTGACCTTGGACTTCTGTCCCCTCCTGCCCCCCTTTCCCAGTGGCACGTGAAGAGGAGCAAAGAATGGGCTAATGGCAGCATGCAGCCAGCCTGACCTGTGACATCTCTGTGTTTCAGTCACCGTGGAGCAGCACATAGGCAACATCTTCATGTTCAGTAAGGTGGCCAATGCCATTCTTTTCTTCCGCCTGGATATTCGCATGGGACTTCTTTATATCACACTCTGCATAGGTGAGGAGACCTTCTTTAAGTTCTCTAAGTTGTGTTGATGAAGAATTGACTGGGGGCCCCGTGCGGTAGCCTAGTGGCTGGGGTCCTCACCTTGCACATGCTGGGATCCTTTGTGGATCCCAGTTTGTGTCCTGTCTGACGGGATGGTCCTGCTTCCCCTCTGGCTCCCTCCTTGTGGCCTGGGAAAGCAGTTGAGGACGGCCCAAAGCCTTGGACCCTGCACCCACGTGGGAGACCCGGGGAAGGCTCCTGGCTTTGGATTGGCTCAGCTCCGGCTATTGCAGCCACTTGGGGAGTGAATCAGTGGGCAGATCTTCCCTGTCTCTCCTCCTCTCTGTGTATCTGCCTTTGCAGTAAAAATAAATAAATCTTAAAAAAAAAAGGCTTGACTGGGAAAATCCAGTTCATATTCTGTGTATCATATCTTGTACTTGAAACGGGAGAATTTGAGTCTTTGTCTGTGCGCATGTGTAAGTGGCCTTCGGTGGCCGGCGTCCTGAGGCGAGCCCTCTGCGTTTCCTGTTGTCTTCTTCCCGTGTTTAGTGTTCCTGATGACCTGCAAGCCGCCCCTGTACATGGGCCCTGAGTACATCAAGTACTTCAATGACAAAACCATTGCTGTGAGTGCCGCTCCTGTTTCTGGGGTCCCTGGTGGGTCGCTCGGTACTTGTGCCCTGAGTAGAAGGGACCGCAGTGCTGCCAGGTGGGAATCTGTGGAGCTGGCAGGAAAACCAAGCCCGGGGGAGGAGTTAGTGTTAAGATCGGAACCTCGCCAGGAGCATGTGGTGTCAGCTCACTGTTTCTTTCCTGTGTGTGACAGGAGGAGCTAGAGCGGGACAAGAGGGTCACTTGGATCGTGGAGTTCTTTGCCAATTGGTCAAATGACTGCCAATCATTTGCTCCCATCTACGCCGACCTCTCTCTCAAGTAAGTGGCGAAAGGGAGGGAGGGTGGGCCCTGGGATGTGGAACTTTCCCTGTCGTGGTTTTGGACCTTGATCTTGGCACACTGCAGCCAAGGGCATTTCTCCTTTCCCTCCTCAGAGTCTCTTCCCCTTTCCTTTGACTCATCCTTTCCTCTTCTCAGTGTATTAAATAATGTATTCTTTTCAGGTACAACTGTGCAGGGCTAAATTTTGGGAAAGTGGATGTTGGACGCTACACTGATGTTAGCACACGGTATGTACTCTGCACCTGGGCAGACGCTCTGAGCAGGCACCCCTTGGAGTGACGTGTGCGGGGCATTTACAGCATCCCCTCTGGACCCTGCAGGTACAAAGTGAGCACGTCACCGCTGACCAAGCAGCTCCCCACCCTGATCCTCTTCCAAGGTGGAAAGGAGGTGATGCGGAGGCCACAGATCGACAAGAAAGGCCGGGCCGTGTCGTGGACCTTCTCTGAGGTACCTGGGAGGAGGGGCAAGTGGGCTAGAGAAGGGTGTGGAGTAGTGGCCGGGCTTTGAGTCTCCGCTGTCACTCACAGATTGACTGTGCAGACTAGTCGTTAGACTTCATTTATTATTTCACTTAGCAAATCTGTCTTATCTACCAGACCTGAGAGTAACTGGAAAGCAATCAGGAGTTAAGATTCTGAGAACCAAAAAAAGAAGATTCTGAGAACCGTATTTTATCACAGGTTAAGCTGCCGTGTGCCACACCAGCACCCTGTATTGGAGCCCTGGGTGGGGGGGTTAAGTCCCAGCTGCTTTGCTTTTAATCCAACTCCCTGCTGGTGCACCTGGAAAAGCAGCTCTAGATGCCCCAAGTACTAAGCCCTGCCAAGCATTAGGGAGCACTCAGTGGAGGTCTAAGCCTCTGACTTTGGTCTGGTACAGTTCTGGCTGTTGTGGCTGTTTGAGGAGTGAACCAGAGTGGATGGGAGACCCCTCTATACCTTGCCCTCTCTGTGTGTCACTCTGGCTTGGGCGGGCGTTGTGACATAGTGGGTTAAGCTGCCACTTGGGATGCTTGCATTCCCATCTGAGTGCTGGTTTAGGTCCTGGCTCCTCCACATCCCATCCTTCGTGCTAGTGCACACAGGGAGGCGGCAGCTGATGACACAAGTGTCTGGGCCCCTGCCCACCTTCCAGGGAGACCCGGCTGGAGCTTCAGGCTCCTGGCTCTGACCTGGTCCTGGTCTGTGGCCTTTGGGGAGCAAGCGGATGAAGATGATACACTCTCACTGTGTCTGCTTTTTGAGCAGATGAAGATAAATCAATGTAAACAATTAAACAAAAACACCAGTTTGGACTCTGAGGTTCTGCATCTGTCATCTGTAGGCATTAGATTTCCTCCGTGGCATGTTTGAGAGGGTAACACTTGGGTCAAGACTGTTTTGCACATTAAATAATGTAGGTATGATTTTTGGCACAGTGGTTGGCATCTCATGGATACTTAAATATGGGTTGATTTTTCTGGGTGTCTAAAGTAGAGGGAAGTTCGGACAGCTCTTGGGTGCCTTGCTTGCGTCTCCAGGTCTCTGACCACCTGGGCTCTGCACTGCCTGTGCTAACCTGGGATGCCTGCATCTCTTTTGCACAGGAGAACGTGATCCGTGAATTCAACTTGAACGAGTTATTCCAACGGGCCAAGAAGCTTTCAAAGACTGGGGACAGTATCCCTGAGGAGCCACCTGTGACCCCAGCGCCTGCCACAGTGTCACAGGGGGAAAGCAAGAAGGACAAATAGGATCCTTCCCCTGGTCATTGCACGGCTCCCCTGCCTGTCGGCTCCAAGCTCCCTTTGAGGCCCTGCTCCCTGCCTGTCCCACGCCTTGCCTCAGGCTTTGGCCTTTAAGTTTTCCCTGTTGGTTGTGCCTGGCTGGGTCAGGGTGCTGCTTCGAGGGAACTGACAGGCAGGCATTGTGCAGAAAAGGTCACCCTTGGGCCGGCTGTGTCCTGGGAGGAGGGGACGAATTTTACAATATGGCGGGAGATGAACCTCCCCAAGCTCTGGTCAGTGTGAACACTGCTGCCCACCACTCGGACAGCACCACCCTGTGGCTGCATTATTCCTCTTACTGCACCTGTATAATCTAACCTAGATTAAATTAATATTAGGTGCCAGGATTTAGGGTGTTAAGAATTTACCCTCAAGGAGACTGCCTTTCTTGGGTCCTTCTGGCTTGGCCTGTGGCTATCCTGAAACGTAAGCCTCATGTTGACAGTGGCTCCAAGGAGAAGCCTCTAACTACCAGAGTTCTCGGCGTCTGGGAATAGTGGCAAACTTGTGGGGATTGAGAGGAAAGGGAGTCCAAGCTGGGGACCTTCCTTCGGTGGCACCTGGAGAACAAAGCCTCCGGACTGGGTCAGGGTTTCCGTAACCTCCCTAGTCCCCGCCCCCGTGGACTGTTTTCCATAATAAAGAGACTGGAATTTCCTTCGGATTGTGTCTTTGTGTCCCTCGCTTGCATTAGAAAGGCCAGGCTGCCCCGAGGGTCTGGCCCCTCGTGAACGTTGAACGCTGTCCTCTGGTTTTGCCTTGAGCCCAGGGATAGCTCTTCAGCCGCGGAGCACTGACTGGCAGGGAGCTGAGGGTGTGGACTCGTCTGGGATTGGTCTGCGGGCTTAGCTGGGAGGCGGGGTCCGCCTGGGACCCGCCCCGCCCCCTCTGCGCACGACGCGGTCGTGGCCGGCGGACCCGCCTCCGGACCACGTGGGCGCCGCGCGCCGCACTCCTTTATCCCGCCGCAGGTCCGTTGCTGGAGCGGGCCGTGTGGGCTTCGGCCGTGGTAGGTTTTGCTCGGTGGTCGTGTAACCCCCGTGTTTTTCCTCGCAGTGTAGTCGGCTCTGTTTTCGGTTGCACGCTAAGAGGCGCCATGGCTCCGAACAGGAGGAAGCGGAAGGCGGAGGCCGTAGCGGACGCAGCCGCGGAGAAGCGGGAGAAGCAGGCGAACGGCGTGGGCGGTGGGGAGGAGATAGTCATTGAGCATTGGTAAGGGGCTCGTGGAGACATGAGGGGCCAGCGGCCGAGCAAAGACCCGAGCCGCTGACCGCTGTGCCTTCCCTGCCTAGCACGAGCTGACGCGTCTATGGGCGCAACGCCGCGGCCCTGAGCCAGGCGCTGCGCCTGGAGGCGCCCGAGCTTCCGGTGAAGGTGAACCCCGCCAAGCCTCGGAGGGGCAGCTTCGAGGTGACACTGCAGCGTCCGGACGGCAGCAGTGAGTGGGGGCCCGAGTCGGGGAGGGGGCTGCCATTGTGGAGACCCGTACGTTCCAAAGGGACTGAGCTTGCTTCGGTCCTCGACTAGGAGCGGAGCTCTGGACTGGGATTAAGAAGGGACCACCGCGCAAACTCAAATTCCCCGAGCCTCAGCAGGTGGTGGAAGAGTTGAAGAAGTACCTGTCTTAAGGAGTTTAGGGCAGAAGTCCTCCTGCTGAGGTTCGTGATTGGGATGGGTTGTTACGGGGAGGGCAGCTCACCTCGGTGTGATTTACACAAAGCAGTGTTTTAATTCATTTCGCACCGGGTGCGTTTAAGAATACAAGTGGGAGATGCTCATTGTATGCGTTGTCTTGGGTATAAATTATAGCACGTCAAAGATTGTGTTTGCACTAGTAGTTTGAGGTCTTTCAAGGTGAGGTTTCTTTTTTCCAGGGGTGGGGTGTTTCAGGACTTAATGACCGGAAGTGGTATTGAGGCCTGGCCGGCTCACGTCCACCTTGACCTGCTTGTGTGCCTGGGAAAGCAGAGGGGCATGGCCCAGGTGTTCCTGCGCCTCCGCTCAGTAGGTGACCCTGGAAAGGCTGACTCTGGCCTGGGTCAGCCCTGGCACAGCCCTGGCACTCGTGGCCATTTAGGGAATGAATCCTTCCTTCTGACTCTGCCTTTCAGATAAACTTTTTGAAAGAATTATTTACTGGAAAAGCACCTGGAGAGGTGTCTTCCGTTTGGCTCGCTCCCCCAAAAGGGTCACGTGTTTGCGTGTGACAAGTCCTTGGGCCATTTCTTCTGCTTTAGCAGGTACATTCACAGGGCGCTAGATCAGAAAGTCGAGCAACCAGGACTTGAACTGGCGCCTCAGTACGTTGGAGTTGGTGGCATTTGCAGGCAGCCACTTGGCATGATGGGCCTCAGGCCAGTCCTGGTGGCTGCTGTTTTTATTCTCTGAGCCAGCTGTAAGTCTTGCTGGCTTCCCGAGTTAGTCTTGGACGGGTGCTTTGCATTTGTGTGAGTTGGTTGTTTCCCCTCTACTGGCAGAGTCTTTGTTAACTTCATGCTTACTCCCACTCTCCCACTGTTGTCTACAGTCCCGTGTGAGAACACCTCTCACAGCAAACTAGCAGTATCCCTGTCGCTCCTGAGTGTAGGATGTCTTGACTTTGTCCCTAGCACTATGTGAAATGGGTAGCACGCTATTGAGTGCTTTTATGCTGAGATTTGGGGCTTAAAGGTACAGGGCCGTGGCATTCAGTCTGTGGGTTTCTCCTCTAACTCACCCTCTCTTTTTTGCAGCTTTCTGCCCCTGGTGACCTTGGAGCATTCATGACGGCACATGGCCAAACTTCAGTCATGTGCCTGAAGCTGTAGTTTCTTCTTCTCCAGAAATGATGGTTCAGTTTGAGGCAGCCCTCTAGTAAGGCTTTGCAAAATTTTCTACCTTTGGTTTCTTAAATAAAGGTTAAGATAAAGCATTTAGTGTGTGTTGAGGGATAGGCAGCACCAGCTGGCTGGGCTTGGTGCTCCTTGGGTTTATTGCAGCCCGAGGAGAATGTGACCTGGAATTCCTTGGGTCTTTGCTAATGGCTAGGACGCACTTGTGAGGCAGCTGCGTCTGTTGGCTCACTGCTTAGAAGTGGCCAAGTGTGTTTTCTTGCTCAGTTTCCTATTCATCTTGCCTACCTAGTATTCTGCCTAACACCTGTCGCAACATTTTCTCACACAGGAACCCACCATAGAAGGTGTTATTTTCCTAAATAGCAATGACTAGCTACTTTAGGCTCTAACCTAGAGGACCCACTCAAGCTGGGGACCACACAGTTTATTTAGCACTAACTGGAAAACAGATTACAAAGAAATAAAATGGTTCAAGTTCATAATTTTCTACTCATGGTAACTGACTTTCCTGGCTCCCAAAGCCTGGGGAGGGGAGGAGGGGCTTACCAAGACCAGCACTTCCCACCGGCCCGAGGCCTCCACCCTGCCCTCCCCTGTCTACTACGTGAGTATATCGACCTCTGTCTCGGACTCCGAGGAAGGGTCAGGCCACACCGAGGGGATGCTGGGCACCAGCTGCCCCTCTGCTGGCCAGTCCACCACATCAATCTCTTCTGAACTGGGAGAAAGGCGGCCCAGAAGCTCCGGGTTACCAGCTGCCTCCTTTCCTGGCTCGGGGGCAGAGTTCAGTACCTCGTCCACTGTCAAAGGGACTTCCAGCCCCATGTCCACCCAGTCGCGGCAGGGAGGTGACAGGTCCCCAGAAGACTTCCTGGGAGAGTCCAACTGGAGCAGTTTGTCTCCCTGCCCACTCAGTGGCTGGGAACTGTTCACGTCAAGGTCTGGAGTCCAAGGGCCTTCCGCTGAAAGAACCTGTGCTGCACTTAGCTCAGAGGGCATGACAAGGGGGCTAAGGGACTCAACTGACTCTTTGTCGTCATGAACAGTTTCTTTGTCCAGTTCTGTGGGCCAGAGTTCCATTTCTGGCAAGCACCATTCTTCCCCTTCAATCCAGTCCTTTCCTGTTTCTGTGAAGTGGTAACTTGGGCTTCTGCAGCCTTCAGCCTCAGGACTTGCCAGAGAGCCCAAGGGCGGCTGCATGTGCGAGTCACAGAGCATGAAGTCCAGGATCTCCTCCAGTTCGCTGGTAGCAGCAGCGCTCGTGATGCGGTATTCCTCGGCTTCACAGGGCTGCTCCAGGAGGGCTGTGTCAAACACATAGGCCTCTCTACCGTCCATATCCAGCAGAGTGGATTCTTTCTCCGTGAGCTCCGAACTGGACCCCAGCTCGCCTTCTGACTTCACCGCTGGCTGGTCTGAGGAGGGGCTGGCAGACAGCAGGACGTCCGGTAGCCTGGAGCACACATGGGAGCCCAGACACAGCTCTCTCTCAGCAGACCGCATTTCCTGCTCATTAACTGAGGCTGCTTTGGTTCCTAGAGGCTCTTCTAAGCTGTCTCCTGGTTCTGGGGTCTGGGGCTTGTCCAGAGAGTTTTTGTGGGGAGGCTCTTGCACCACCTCCCAGCAAGTGCCGTTGACAATCTTGCGAAGTTTCACCCTGCCCACCTGCCCCTCCTCTGCGGAGTCCGGGTTAGGAGCCCTGACTTCAGGACTCCGCTTCTTGTTCCCGCCTGTTCTCCGGAGAGCTGATGGGCTTGGGGTGTTCTGTGAAGGACTAGCTTTCCCTGGCTTCTGCTTGTCCCCAGGGGCTTCCTTATTCATACTCCTCTGTCGCCAAAGACGCCGGCCAGGGGCTGCGGGCACTGGGCTCGGTCCACTTGGGATATCGGAAGGTTTTGCTGTAGAGACATCAGGAGGTGGCTTTGAACGACTCAGCCTGATTTTTCTGGGCAGCAGTCGCTCATCCACAGAGGGGTACAGGCTGGGTGAGGAAAGCACTGTGGGCCCCAGGGCAGGGTCGTTCCTGTTCTCCTTTGGCCCCTGACTGCGGCTGGGTGGAGAGCAGCTGCTTTCGGGTGGAGCCGGGCAGGCTCTGGCCTTCTTCTTGACGAGAGTGGTAGCCGAGCTCTCTGTACTTTGTCGTTGGCTCTTCTCCTGGGCTCCATCCTCCTTTCCTGAGGACTTCAGTCTTCCTGCTCCCAGAGGACAGGCAGTCTGGCCCACAGGCAGTGGGGTCCTGGGGCGGCGGCTGGGCACCACGACCCTGGCAGAGATGGGCATGGCACTTGGTAGCTGCAGGCACTCCCGGTTCAGCCTTCGTCCCTGTGGAACTTTCACCAGCTTCTCGCCCTCCAGCTGAAGAGATTCCAGCTCTGACACGCGGAGCTGGCGGGCAGCACAAAGTACATCCTGGGCTTCCTCTTGAGACACCTCCATCTCCGCCGTGTACAGGAAGTCCACTAGCTTCCTAAGGGTCTTGATCTTCAGGCCCCCCAGCTCCAGCACCACCTTCCGCCCCTGGGCTGGCCGCTCCCGCTCCAGGCGCTCTGTGAAGAAGGGGCTGCAGGCGGACAGGATGCAGCAGTGGGCTGGAACTGCCTCCCCTGGAGAGAAGGGCAAACACTCGTTATCAGCCTGGCATCTTAATGGGGTGAGCAGACTACTGCCCAGTGTCTCCTGCTGCTTCTCTTGTTTTTTCCCCCATTGTGGAAGTGGGGACATTTATTCCTTCTGCCTTTACTTCTGGCCTGACTTGAGAGCGCCTCCACCCATGGCAGAGCTGGGGTAAGTGCTCTTGGGCACACATGGCACTCGGCAGCTATCAGCATTTATCCACCTGTATTCTGTCCATCTCCTTTCCCTGAACATGAGAAGAGATCGTATTCACCCAGTTGCCCAAGCCTGAAAACTAGAAGTCCCTTGCTCTTGCTCCCATATCCATCCTGCTAATGACATGCCAATGAAGAAAGGAGTCATTTGCAGATACAGAGACACACGGGATTCCCCACTTTGTGGTTTTCTCTGCCAGTGACTGCAGCAGCCAGGGGCCCCGGACTGATTCAGGTCCCACAGGTGGGTGGCAGGGCTGGGCACTGGAGACATGACCTGCTGGCCCCCCAGGATGTGCTAGCAGGCAGCTGGGTCAGAGGAGCAGTGGGGATGGGAGTAGTGTGGGACGTGCACAGGGATGGCCTAACCCACTGTCCACTCTTGCCCGGCTTCTTGAGGGTTTACATGTGTTACCAGGCACTGCTGTAACAATTTTAGCAGTATTCATTTAATTTTTATTGCAGCCTTGTGAAGTTCCTATTACTATTCTATATTGATAAACTGAGGAATAGTTAAGTAACACACAACTGCACAGTTCCTAAGCAGCAGGGACACGATTTGAACCCAGAATCTGGCTACAGTCTGTAGTCTTGACTACTTCAGTAGGTCTGTAAATTCGCATAAATAGCTTGTATATTAGGACGGAGAGGTGCAGTGACAGAGGGGGAGAAGCGCAGAAAAAGTTGTTCCACCACGGATTCACTCCCCAGATGGCAGTAGCAGCTGCGGTTGGGCCAAGAACTCCTTCCAGGGCTCCTACTGGTGTAACCAGAACCGAAGAACTTGCAGCCATGATCTGCTTCCTTCCCAGGCACATCAGCAGGGAGGAGATTAGAAGCACAGCCACAAGGACTCGCCAGGATTCTGCCATGGGATGCCAGCAGGCCAAGGGCTGGTTAAGCCACAAGGTCATTCCTCCCCCCCGCCCTTTTAGGGTTTATTTATTTTACTGTAAAATCAGAATTACTAAGAGAGCAGAGAGGGAAAGACGGTTCTTCCACCCACTGGTTTACTCCCCAAATGGCTGCCATGACCACAGGTGGACAGGCCTGAAGCCAGGAGCCTGCAGCTTCCTCTGGCTCTCCCACGTGGGTGCAGGGTCCGAAGCGCTTGAGCCATTAGCAGGCAGAGGGATGAGACATGTAGTACCCAGGACACAAACGCACCCATGTGGGATGCTGGTGCCATAGGAAGAGGATTAGCTTGCTCTGCCTCTGTACTGGCCCGACCCTAGCCATCTCTGGTCAAACACCTCTTATAGTCTGTTCTATGCAATAAGGAACTATTTGCAGACCCCAGTTAGAGCTCTGAACCACTGTAAATGCTGTTCCCTCTGCTGCAGAATTGCTCCCCGTTTCCTCCTCCTCTTCGTCCTTTACCGCTCATCTATGCGGTCACATCTGCCCAAACTCTATCCCTCACCTCCTGAAGTCTACAAGGGATGCTCTTCTGTGCTCCTAAGTCAGCCTAGATTTACTCACTCTTTTTTTTTTTTTTTTTTTTTAGATTTTACTTTTATTGGAAAGGTGGATATACAGAGAGGAGGAGAGACAGAGAGGAAGATCTTCCGTCTGCTGGTTCACTCCCCAAGCAGCCGCAACGGCTGCAGCTGCACCAATCCGAAGCCAGGAGCCAGGAGCTCTTCCAGGTCTCCCACGCGGGTACAGGATCCCAAGGCTTTGGGCTGTCCTCGACTGCTTTCCCAGGCCACAAGCAGGGAGCTGGATAGGAAGTGAAACTGCCGGGATTAAAACCAGCAACCATATGGGATCCCAGCGTGTGCAACGCGAGGACTTTAACCACTATACTACTGCACTGAGCCCTTTACTAACTTTTAATTTTAAACAACTCATGCTTGTTTTTTTCATTTGCATTTGTAAGGCAGAGAATGAGCCAGCAACAGAGATCCTCCATCCACAGCCCCACTCCTCAGTGCCCACAGTACAACAGCCAGGGCTGGGAGCTCAGTCTGCATCCCCCTACTCTGGAGCCAGGGACTCAGTGCCTGGCCGCCACCTACTGCCCAGGCTGCAGATCTCCAAGAAGCTGGGACTGGAACTCACCCTCAACACGGGATGCAGGATTCCTAACCACCATGCCCAATGCCTGCTCCCAAGTATGAATGCACCGCAGTTACTTAAATACACTGGCTATTGGAGTTTCTCTTCCTTAAAGGACCTTTTCCACCATTTATCGTATGCCCAAACAGCATAATAGCAAAAAACAAGCAACTGACACTATTTTACTTCGAATGAATAGATCAATCTGAGTTCCATGCATTTACTAAGAAAATCAGTAAATCCCTTACCTCTAGGCCACGGTTCACATCTAATGCACCAGGAGACAGCTGGTGGAGAGCCAGGCACTGGAGCCCTACTTGGGCAACGTGGCTGGAGTTCTAGCATCCTGGCTTTGGGCTGGTGAAGCCCCACTTGTGGGTACTTGGGGAGTGAGTCAGCAGGTGTTAGAGCTGTGTCATTCTGCCTTTCACACAGATAAATAAACATTCTGAGAAAACAAATATATACTGGCTCCTGACTCCTACTATTTTTACTTATAACCAAGATCTCTTTCATGCTGACTTAACAGTTCGAGTGTGAAAGGAAAAGGTGAAAATAAGCTTTTTATTTTTAGCTCTAACAACGAACAACCAAAATCAAATTTAAGCCAAGAGCTTGGCAAGGAAATAGCAAATATGTAATACCATCATCTAACACTTATATGGTGGCTAGTATGCCAAAATACTGCTCTAAATATGGCCTATGTGTTGTCTTAATGTTTACAAGCATTCCATTATATTATTTATCTTTAATAAAAGTTCAATGCCTTTAAAAAACAAAAAGTACTCTTAAGGCAAGCATTTGACATAATCATGGTCTCTTGGGAAATGTGCCTGACTAGAGTTCGAGTCCTGCCTCCTTGGCCTGTCGGCTGATACCTCCTGGGAAGCAGAAGATGATGGCTCAAGTTGTTGGGTTCTCGCTGACATATGAGAGGCCGGAACTGAGCGCTAGGCTCAAGGCTTGTCCTGGCTCAAGCCTGCCTGCTAACAGTATTTTGGCTGCTAAGGGTATTTTGGGAGTTGCAGGCATTTGGGGAGTAAACCAGGAATGCAAAAAAAAATCTTTCTTTTTTAAAGATGTATTTTATTTTTATTGGAAAGGCAAAATACATAGAGGGCAAGAGACAGAGGAAGATCTTCCGTCCATTGTTTCACTCCCCAAGCAGCCACAATGACCAGAGTTGAACCAATTCAAAGCCAGGAGCCAGGAGCCTCTTCTGAATCTCCCACGCGGGTGCAGGGTCCCAAGGCTTTGGGCTGTCCTCGACTGCTTTCCCAGACCACAAGCAGGGAGCTGGATGGGAAGTGGGGCTGCTGGGATTACAACCGGTGGCCATACAGCATCCTGGTGCATGCAAGGCAAGGACTTTAGCCACCAGGGTACCGTGCTGGACCCACAAAAGATCTGTCTCTTCTTTCTGTAAATACGATTTTCCAATAAAATTAAATAAATTTCCAAAACAAATGTTTTAAAGCCCTCACTCTTTAAAAAAAAAGATTTATTTATTTTTATTGGAAAGGCAGATACACAGAGAGGAGGAGAGAGAGGAAGGTCCTTCGTCCGATGGTTCACACCCCGAGCGGCCACAATGGCTGGGACTGTGCCAATCCAAAGTCAGGAGCCAGGAGTCTCCTCCAGGTCTCCCACACGGATGCAGGGCCCCAAAGCTTTGGGTCATCCTCCACTGCATTCCCAGGCCACAGGCAGGGAGCTGGATGGGAAGTGGGGTTGCCAGGATTAGAACCGGCATACTGCAGCGTTAAAGGAGAGGACTTTAACAGCTACGCTATCGTGCCAGGCCCAGCCATCTTGAAAACAATAAGTGTAAAGGCTAGTGTGGTGGTTCAGTTAGTTAATCCTCCTCCTGCGAGCACCAGGATCCCATGTGGGTGCCAGTTCGAATCCCGGCAGTTCCACCTCCCTCCCAGCTCCCTGCTTGTGGCCTGGGGAAGCAGTCAAGGATGGCCCAAAAGCTTGGGATCCTGCACCCATGTGGGAGACTGGAAGAGGCTCCTGGCTCCTGATCGGCTCAGCTTTGGCCATTGTGGCCGCTTGGGGAGTGAACCAGTGTATGGAATATCTTCTCTGTCTTTCCTTCTCTCTGTATATCTGCCTTTTCAATAAAAATAAATAAATATTTTTTAAAACGATGGTGGCCCCAGAGTGGTAGCCTAGTGGCTACAGTCCTCGCCTTGCATGTGCCGGGATACCAGAAGGGTGCCAATTCTTATTCCCCATCTTGCATCCTGCTCTCTGCCTGTGTCCTGGGAAAGCAGTCAAGGACAGCCCAAAGCCTTGGGACCCTGCATCCGTGTGGGAGACCCAGAAGAGGCTCAGGACTCCTGGCTTTGGAGCGGGACAGCTCTAGTCATTGAAGCCGCTTGAGAGTGAATCAACGGACAGAAGATCTTCCTTTCTCTCTCTCCTCCTCTCTGTATATCAGACTTCCCAATAAAAGTAAAATAAATCCTTTAAAAAATTTAAATAAAAATATTAAAGAAGGATCTTGATTTTCTTTTTTAGTCCTCAGAGACGCATTAGTCTTTGAGCAGCAGGTATTAACGTCACGACGTTGTAAATTTCTATTTTTCTTCATGTTGTCGATTTTCTTTTGTGACTTTTCATTTAAGGGGATGTACAATAACTGCAAAGGAGACTATCATATTCAGATGTGAGGCTACAATGCAGTATGCCTCTTTACTTCCAGATCAAAGATAGACTAGCAATGAAACTGTTAAATTTATCTTGCCAATAGATTGCTGGACTCTGCCATTGTCCATGCCCACAATGATGGACTTATGACTGTTTATGAACGACTATACTATTGTAATAATATAGGGGAAATCAGTGTGTACGTGGAAGGGGATTTAAGAAGGGGGCTAGGGAAATCCCTGAAGCTATGGAACTGTATCATATAATAATATGATAGCGTAGTGGTTAAAGTCCTTGCCTTGAATGCGCCAGGATCCCATATGAGCACCGGTTCTAATCCTGGCGGCCCAGCTTCCCATCCAGCTCCCTGCCTGTGGCCTGGGAGAGCAGTTGAGGACGGCCCAAAGCCTTGGGACTCTGCACCCGCGTGGGAGATCTGGCAGAGGCTCCTGGCTTCAGACTGGTTCAGTTCTGGCCAATGCAGACACTTAGGGGGTGAATCATCAGATGGAAGATCTTCCTCTCTTGTCTCTCCTCCTCTCTGTGTATCTGCCTTTCCAATAAAAATAAATAAATCTTTTAAAAATTAGTAATAGTAATAAAAGAGAAAAAAATATTTGAGTGGCCTGGCGCAGTTGCCCAGAAGAAAAATCTGTCTTGCAGCTGCTGGGATCGCCTATGCACCAGTTCGACTCAGGGCTCCCACACCTCCCATCCAGCTCCTTGATTGTGGCCTGGGAAAGCAGTCAAGGATGGTCCAATGTCTAAACACACGTGCGAGTCCCAGAAGAAGCTTCTAGCTTTGGATCAGCTCAGCTCTGGCCGTTGCAGCCACCTGGGAAATGATCCAGAGGATGGAGGATCTTTCTGTATCTGTTTCTCTCTGTAAATCTGTCTTTCCAATAAAAAGTAAGTATTTTAGGTCTGGCTTGCATAGCCAGGATCCCATACAGACACCGGTTCATGTCCCAGCTGCTCTACTTCCCTTCCGGCTCCCTGCTTGTGGCCCGGGAAATCAGTGGAAGATGGCCCAAAGTCTTAGGACCCTGCAACCGCGTGGGAGACCCAGAAGCTCCTGGCTCCAGATCAGCTCTGCTCTGGCCATTAAGGCCACGTGGGGAGGAACCAGCGGATGGAAGATCTTTCTGTATTTGCTTCTCCTTGTATATCTGGCTTTGCAATAAAAATAAATAAATCTTTTTTTTTGTTAAGGCTTATTTTTATTACAAAATCAGATATACTGAGAAGAGAAGAGACAGACAGGAAGATCTTGCGCCCGATGATTCACTCCCCAAGTGACCGCAATGGCCAGTGCAACGCCAATCCAAAGCCAGGAGCCAGGAACTTCCTCCAGGTCTCCCACGCGGATACAGGGTCCCAAGGCTTTAGGCCGTCCTCAACTGCTTTCCCAGGCGACAAGCAGGGAGTTGGATGGGAAGCTGGGCCGCCAGGATTAGAACTGGTGACCATGTGGGATCCTGGCTTGTTGAAGGCGAGGACTTTAGCCGCTAGGCCATGCCGGGCCCAAAAGTAAATAAATTAAAAAAAAATAATAATCTTTAAAAAATATCTTAGAAATGTTTATGTATACTCATACATTTATGTGTATATACATATATATTATCCCATTTACTATTAGTTTGGGCCAAAAGCCAAGTGGGGCGCTGGCACCTTATAATCTTTTCCCACATGAGTGGCAATAACCCAGTGACCTGAGGCATCTCCGCTGTCTTCGCAGTAGTAGGGAGACAGTCAGGGCCCGGAGACAGGCAGCAGATCCAGACACTCTGATGCAGGACACAAGCATGCTAAATGATCTTTTAAATTTCACTGTGTGTGAGAGGGAGGGAGGTTTTCCATCCTGTGGTTCACGTTCCACATGTTCTCAACAGCCGGGATATAGCCAAAGGCAAGGTACCCGTCTAGGTCTCCCATGTGGGTGGCAGGAAACAGTACTTTCTGCACGATCTGCTGTGGAATGCATTAATAAAAGCTGGACTGGGGGCCCGGCGGCGTGGCCTAGCGGCTAAAGTCCTCGCCTTGAAAGCCCCGGGATCCCATATGGGCACCAGTTCTAATCCCGGCAGCTCCACTTCCCATCCAGCTCCCTGCTTGTGGCCTGGGAAAGCAGTCGAGGACGGCCCAAAGCCTTGGGACCCTGCACCTGCATGGGAGACCTGGAAGAGGTTCCTGGTTCCCGGCATCGGATCGGCGCGCATCGGCCCGTTGCGGCTCACTTGGGGAGTGAATCATCGGATGGAAGATCTTCCTCTCTGTTTCTCCTCTCTGTATATCTGACTTTGTAATAAAATAAATAAATCTTTTTTTAAAAAAAAAAAAGCTGGATTGGATGTGGAGTAGCTGGGACAGGAACCAAAAACAGAAATGCAATGCGATTATCCCAAGTGGCAACTTGGGTGCTATGCCAAAACCAGTCCCTTAACTGGTATCTGACGAGGCTAAACACTCACCATGCACTTCACATTTTATGTTATTTTATGGTTAGTTTTCAGTCTGTCCCCACAAGTTTCTTACCTTCTGCCTGCAGAAGGACATCACAAAACACACCACTCTGCTGCTGGTGATGAAGTTGCAGAAAAGCTAGCCGGAGGAACCGAGGGTTCCTGTATAGGATTTTGGAACTGGCAGGGGAGAACATCTTGGGAACTTCTTAACAAAGAGGTTTTCACAGGTCAGGTTCCTATGGGTAAGATTATACATTTCAGAAACATGATTATATTGATTTTATTTTTTGTCTTTGAAATGACAGGCAAGTTTTGTGAAAATGAGAGAGACAGTAAGGAGTTGGGGAAGGACAGTCCAGAAAGCATATAATCATAATGGTTAGAGACAGAGACAGACCTCGGATTGTGGCCTGGCACCGTGAACTTATTTGTGTAGTTGTGTAACCTCAAGCAGGGGATTTTAACTTATCTGAGTGTCAATTTCTGTGCCAATGAAATGAAAATAGCAGTACTCACCTTGTAGGGCTGTTTAAAAAATTTTAAAAGTCAATGTAAATAAAATAACGTAACCTAGCATGTGCCTGGCACAACAGAACTATCACCTCCCAAAAGGCAACTTTTGATTGCTATTTCTGCTCTTCAACCTTCCTTATTCCAATTATCACTGAGACTCAAAGACCCGGCTTCTGAGCACGGCACAGCGTAAAACCCTCCATGTTAACACCTTTCTAGAAACACCCCTGCAGGAAGCCATCGGGAGCCTCTGCTCGGCGCTCGCTCTAGCCAGCAGAGGGTGCACCAGAGGGTGCACCGTGAAGCCAAGAAGGCTCCCGCCTCAGCAGGAAGTTCCCTCAGAATTGAAGCCACCACTACCCTCGCTTCAAAATCCCTTCTCAAAGGCAGCCTCACAGGCCTTGGGGGCTGCCAGGGGCTGCCCTTTCATTGCAACTCTCTGGTTAATTACCTGAGTAAAACCAAGGCTAAGCTGGTTAAGCGTCCACCCCCTCCCCACACCAATGATATTCTCATGTCGGGTCTACCATGTTTCCGGTTCTTTGCACCGCAATCCCCACAGTCACTGCTTGGTCGCGTTCCCTTCCTGGCATGTAGTTGTTGTTGTTATTATTATTATTTTGTCAGGTGGCACTGAGGGTCCAAATGGCTCACGTCCAAAGTATAAGGAAATAAGAGTGAAGAGGCACATTAAGAAAGGGGCGGGCGCCACTCCAATCCCAGCAGAGAGGCACGGGTGGAGGGTGGCCGCTGCTGCACCGGCCCGGGGACACCTCCCCGGCCCCCCAGCCCCTGGCCTCGGCCCCAGGGCCCGACCTGGGATGGCCCTGCTGTAGGCTTTGCTGCTCTCGTCCCTCCTGGGCTGGCTCCTCTGTCCAGGCTGCTGCTTCGCCAGAGTGGCCCAAAGCAGCGCGGGTGGGCCAACGGTCCGCGTGGTTCTAGTCCTCGTCCAGAACCAGAGAAATGGGGCTTGGCGGGGGAAGCACGGCTTCGGACAAGGCCCTGCAGAGCTGGATGCCCCGACAGCCCCGGGTGCCCGGGCCCAACTCCCTGGGAGAGAGAGGGACCTCTCCGCGCAGTGGTTTCTGGGAATGGGGGCTTGTGGCGGAACCCGGAGGCCTGAACTCAGGGCTGACCCTCTACGCCACCTGTGGCCACAGGGGCTTTGCAGTCCCTTGTGGAGCTTTCCACATGCACCGGGGAGCTGTTCACAGCCAGGGCCTGAGGCCGCGCGACCCACGCGCGCTGCTGCGGGCACCGCCCTCGCGCACGGCGGTGCGACGCCCGCCAAAGCGTCCTTCCTCCTTCCCCAGCCCTCGGGCCTACGTTGCCGGAGCACGTCATCCCCATTGGCCGAGGGCTCCGGCGAGAACCAATCAGAGCACGAGGAGAGCTTTGGGCGGGAGGCAAAGTCTCGAGGGACTTGGCTGAGGGAAGATGGCTGGGCGGCTGTGAGAGGTAGGGGGAAGGGCCCTCGCGGGAGGAACTCCGACAAGAGCCGATTGGGACACTCGCCCAGGGTGGGTCCCAACGCCTTTGTAAGACACTTCTATCCTCCCATTGAAGGGGCTGCACATGTGTTTGTCCCTGCTAAGAGCTTGCCAAGGCTTCCTGGAGGAAGAAGTTTCTGGATGGTTCTACTGGCGCATTGTTCCCGATACTTTCATCTAGACTTCTTTAAGGCCTGAGATGTTCCGGAACAAAGTTTTTGGGCCAGTGTCTGAATTCAGGTGTCCCGCCCCTTCAAGGTTTCACCCCAGTTATCTCAAACCCGTGACCTAACAGAGTTGCGGAAATTTCTGCCTGGACTGGTCTGTTGGGACCTTGTAGAGACTGTTTATTTAGCATAGTTCCTGACTGGAAACAGCTAAAAGTTAAATGATCTCAAATGAATGTTTACAGGGAATGCCAACCTACCCTACGAAGCTCTACAGTCATTTGGCTTGGGAGTATTAGAATCCAAGCCTTGGTCCAGCTCTGGGAGAAAATGGCGGGGCTGCAAGGCCATTGGTAAGGAAGTGTGGGTGACAACCAAGCAACCACTTACCTGGAAGGGACAAAATGAGGGAGGTGAGCAGTATCATGTATCTGGGTATGCCTCTATCGATATTCAACACTTTTTTTTTATTTACTTATTTTTATTGGAAAGGCAGATACATGGAGAGACAGAAAGGTTTTGCGTCTGCTGGTTCACTCCCCAAATGGCTGCAACCGCCGGAGCTGAACTGATCCGAACCAGGAGCCAAGGATCTCGTTCGGGTTCCCCATATGGGTTCAGGCTCCCCATGGGGGCTTTGGGCTGTAAACCACTGCCCTCCCAAGCCACAGCACGGAACTGAAAGGGAGGTGGAGCAGCTGGGACATGAACTGGTGCCCATATGGGATCCTGGTGGTTGCAAGGTGGGGATTTTAAAGCCACTAGGCTATTCTGCCCGGCACCTCTTCAACACCTTTTCAAAAAATGTCTGGCAATGTCCAACAGAAATGGTTCAAGACTTGTATTTCCAAGTTAGGCGTTGTTTTCCTTACTTTGAAGCCTGATGCGAAAAGAAACAAGGAAGAGAAGAAGTGTTCGGTTGTGGTTGTCATATTTTGAAGGGAAAGCAGTGTTTGTGAAAAGATGTAAAGCTTGGTAGGAGGAGGATGGATTTTAGACATCAGTGGCACAGGTGCACGCGCACGCCACACACACACACACACAAGTGAACAGAGGCAACAACAATGGTGTGTGGCGCTACTGGAGGATCAAGACACACTGGGCCGGCTGGGTGCTAGTGGCGAGTCCATGGGGTGCGAAGGGACAGAGAGATCATCTTGTCAAGATAGTGCCAGCAGCACTGAAATGCACTCTCAGCAAGTAGACAGGACCTGTTTTTTGGCTTCTGTTCTTCAGTCCAACACCATTTTAATTTCTGTTTATAGGGTTTCAGAGAGACCCGATAAATGGCTGCCCTCTCCACGGTTTGAAAAATGACACACTTTGGAATCTAACGTGTAGCCACCAGAGGGTGGAAAGGAGTAAAAATCGTTTGTTTTTATTTGTGTGACTAGCCAGTTTTCTGCTGAAATGGAAGTTGAGATTGTCCCGCTTTTCCTTGGTGCTTACAGCTTTAGTCTGTGTTAGCATTGGAATCGTCACGGCATCACATTTCACCAGATGTAATCATTTGATATTGCTTTTTGGAACTCATTTTTTTCTCTCAGCTTGTTCCTAAACTCCTCACTATTTTCTGGTATTTTGTTTCTTTGTGTTTGTGTGTGGTGGTGTTTGCGGGTTGGGAGGTTAAACTTTGAGGGTTATAAAACTGAGCAATGAATGTAATGTCCATGCATCTAAACAAAGAAGAAAGAGAAAAAGCAAAGGAAAACAACGTCCCCGTGCCTGTAAACCGTCTCTCCAGCCCTCTGTCTTCTGTCCTTATTGCTCACCTGATCTACACTGCTGTCCCTATAAGCTGTGGGTGCAGTAGTGTCGAATTAATCTTGCTTTCAACTTTACCTCTTTTTTCATCTATTGTGTGAATCTTTTCGCCAGACTTTTCAAAATGCGGTTTAGATCATGTCATTCTGTTTCCAACCTCCAAAGGTTTCTCTCTAGCAACAGAATGAAGTTTCGGACTCACAGAGACCTCCCTGTTCTCTGAGTCTCACCTCTCTCCTCATTTTCAGCATCTCAGCTGGCTGGGATTTGTTTTGCCCCTGGTCCTATCTTCTGTTTGGTTTCTTACCAGTAAGAGTTCAACTTTAAAAAACAAAAACAACAATAAAAAAAACAGGGCCTGTGGGCCCGGCAGCGTAGCCTAGCAGCTGAAGTCCTTGCCTTGAACGCCCTGGGATCCCGTATGAGTGCCGGTTCTAATCCCGGCAGCTCCACTTCCCATCCAGCTCCCTGCTTGTGGCCTGGGAAAGCAGTCGAGGACGGCCCAATGCATTGGGATCCTGCACCCGCGTGGGAGACCTGGAGGAGGTTCCAGGTTCCCGGCTTCGGGTCAGCGCGCACCGGCCCGTTGCGGCTCACTTGGGGAGTGAATCATCAGACGGAAGATCTTCCTCTCTGCCTCTCCTCCTCTCTGTATATCTGGCTGTAATAAAATGAATAAATCTTTAAAAAAAAAAAAACAGGGCCTGGTCTGGACACTAAAAGTCCTCGCCTTGAATGCGCTGGGATCCCATATGGGTGTCGGTTTTAATCCTGGTGGGCACCCCCCACTTCCCATTCAGCTCCCTGCTTGTGGCCTGGAAAAGCAGTAGAGGATGGCCCAAAGCCTTGGGACCCTGCACCCACGTGGGAAACCTGGAAGAAGCTCCAGGCTCCTGGCTTCAGATTGGCTCAGCTGTGGCCATTGAGGCTGCTTGAGGAGTGAATCATCGGACGGAAGATCTTCTCTTTTTTTTTTTTTTTTTAAGATTTTATTATTATTGGAAAGCCAGATATACAGAGAGGAGGAGAGACAGAGAGACAGATCTTCCATCCGATGATTCACTCCCCAAGTGAGCCGCAACAGGCCGGTACGCGCCAATCCGATGCCGGGAACCAGGAACCTCTTCCGGGTCTCCCACGCGGGTGCAGGGTCCCAAAGCTTTGGGCCGTCCTCGACTGCTTTCCCAGGCCACAAGCAGGGAGCCGGATGGGAAGTGGAGCTGCCGGGATTAGAACTGGCGCCCATATGGGATCCCGGGCGTTCAAGACGAGGACTTTAGTCGCTAGGCCACGCCGCCGGGCCCCTTCTCTGTCTTTTTCCTCTCTGAATATCTGACTTCCCAATAAAAATAAAAATAAAATAAATCTTTAAAAAAATAAAAAGAACAGTTTGATTGAAATATTGACTCTTCTAAGAGTTTGTGCTTTACATACAATCAAAAGCAAGCTTTAAGTCACTTTTTTCAAGATTTATTTTTATTGGAAAGTCAGATATATAGAGAGAGGAGGAGAGACAAAAATATCTTTCGTCTGATGATTTACTCCCCAAGCAGCCACAACGGCCAAAGCGGAGCTGATCTGAAGCCATGAGCCTGGAGCTCTTCTGGGTCTCCCACGCGGGTGCAGGGTCCCAAGGTTTTGGGCCATCCTTGACTGCTTTCCCAGGCCACAAGCAGGGAGCTGGATGGGAAGTGGAGCTGCCGGGATTAGAACCGGCGCCCATATGGGATCCTGGCGCGTTCAAGGCGAGGACTTTAGCTGCTAGGCCACCATGCCAGGCCCTTCTTTAAGCCATTCTTATCAACCTGATCAAATCTCTACATAGAGCTCTACCTGCATTATCTTTTTAAAAATTTGCTTATTTATTTTTTAAAGATTTATTTTTATTGGAAAGGCAGACATACAGAGAGGAGGAGACACAGAGAGGAAGATCCTCGGTCCGATGATTCACTCCTCAAGCAGCCGCAGTGGCTGCAGCTGAGCCAATCCGAAGCCAGGAGCCTGGAGCTTCTTCCAGGTTTCCCACGTGGGTGCAGGGTCCCAAGGCTTTGGGCCATCCTCTGCTGTGTTTCCAGGCCACAGGCAGGGAGCTGGATGGGAAGTGGAGCAGCCAGGACATGAAGCAGTGTCCATAGAGGATTCTAATGCTACAGGCTGAGAGTTAGCCTACTAAGCCACTGCATGGGTCCCCATCTACATTATCTTTATTAATCTCTTTCCCTGCCAATGAATGAAACCTCTGTAAAAGCAGGAAACATGTCTGTTTTATTATCCTTGATATGTAGCTCATAGTATATGCTCAAAATAAACCTGAGTGGAACTAATCTTTTTATTCTCAATTAACTAGCTGTAAACAATTTTCTGAGTTAGTGTTAAGGCTTGCGATGTTTTATTTGGAGGCAGCTATTTTAGTTAAATTCAAATTTTAACATCTTTTCCATTAAAGAGTTCTTTCTTGATTGGTATGTAATTATATTTTGAATGTTATCTACAAATGCATTAATTTTAAATGACTTGCCATGGATTGAAGAAATTAGTCAGCAAAGAGACTTCCCTCATTAATGCAGCCGTTGGTGAATGTAATGTGTGAGACGAAGTCGGCTGGGGAGATTAGACTGGAACACTAAGGATGCCACGGACACCTGCTGGAAGTTTATTTCCTGGAGGGGAGACAACACAGCCAGACACACACACATATGCACGCTTGTGTTCACGTGCTGAAAAGCAAAGGGAAGGCAGAATACTTGCGCATTGTAAGCTCTGATGTGAAGAAAGCAAGACCAATGTGTCTAGAAAAACCTTAGAGCATTCTAGAATATGACTGTGATCTGGGATTCAATGAATCTGTAAACATTTCTTATTGCTGATTGTTTTCCTTTGGTAATCATGTATGGTTTTCCAACTTGCTACAGGGAAAAGAAAAATGGGAAAAGATTCTAAAGTAATGAGACTTCAAGACTTCATATCTTGTTATGGCTGTTTTATTTTGCATTCTTGGTTGTTTAAAGCCTGCCAGAAAATGGTGTGGTGCCTGGTTTTCCAGCATTGTCAGGAAAATCTTTTTTAAATTTTATTTTCTTCAAGGTTTATTTATTTTTATCGGAAAGTCAAATTTAGAGAGAGAAGGAGAAAGATACTCTGTCTGCTGGTTCATTTTCCAAGCTGCCGCAAAGGCTGGAGCTGCGCCAGTCCAAAGCCAGGAGCTCTTCCGGGTCTCCCACACGGGTGCAGTGTCCCAATGCATTGGGCCGTCCTCAACTGCTTTCCCAGGCCACAAGCAGGGAGCTGGATGGGAAGAGGAGCTACCGGGATTAGAACCGGCGCCCATATGGGATCCTGGTGCCCATATGGGATCCTGGTGTGTGCACGGCAAGGACTTTAACCACTACGCTATTGCGCTGGGCTCACTTTTTTAAATTAAAAAATTAACTACTTAGTTTATTTGAAAGACAGAATACAAGAGAGAGAAAGATCTTCCACCACTTGCTCATTTCCACACAGCTGCAGTTGGGCCAGCCCAAAGTCAGGAGCCTAGAACTTTATCCAGGTCTCCCACATGAGTGGCGGGGGAGCTATCTTCCAGTGTTTTCCCAGCCACATTAGTAGGAAGCTAGATTGGAAGCAGAGCAGTCGGGCCTCCAACTGGCACTGGTGTGGAATGCCAGCCTCTCTGGCAGCTGTTACGGCTGTTATGCCATCATACCAGCTTCTTACAGAAACTCATTCTGGACTCCGTAGAACAATTGTGTGTGCGACTATAGACCAAGTAACGGGGGTAGTTGATGATTATATCAGATTGGTTATTACGGAACATTCTGTGAGGAAGTAAGAATTTTTTTTTAAGGATTCATTTATTTTTTTTTCATACTATTTTTTTTAAAGATTTATTTTATTTTCATTACAAAGACAGATATACTGAGAGGAGGAGAGATAGAGAGGAAGTGGAGCTGCCGGGATTAGAACCAGCAGCCATATGGGATCAAGGCGAGGACCTTAGCCACTAGGCCACGCCACCAAGCCCAGGATTCATTTATTTTTATTGGAAAGGCAGATATACAGATAGGAGTAGAGATTACAGATAGGAGGAGAGCCAGGTAGGAGGAGAGGATCTTCCATCCGATGATTCACTCCCCAAGCGGCCGCAATGTCTGAAACTGTGCTAATCCAAAGCCAGGAGCCTGGAGCCTCTTCCAGGTCTCCCGCGCGGGTGCAGGGTCCCAAGGCTTTGGGCTATACTCTGTTGCTTTCCTAGGCCACAAGCAGGGAACTGGATGGGAAGTAGGGCTTGCAGAATTAGAACTGGTGCCCATATGGTATCCTGGTGCTTGCAAGGCTAGGACTTTAGCTGCTAGGCTACCGCATTGGGTCCAATTTTAAAAACTTTTTAAAAGATTTATTTATTTTTATTTGAAAGGCACAGAGAAGGAGCGACACACATACACAGGTCTTTGTTCGGTTATCTAATGGTAGCAATGGCCAGAATTACTGTGGTCTAATGCCAGGAGCCAGGAGCATGTGGCACGTATGCCATCCTCTACTGCCCTCCCGGGCCATTAGCAGGGAAATTGATCAATAGTGGAGCACATGGGCCATGAACCAGCACCCAAATTGGATGCCAGTGCAACAGGCTGAGGATTAACTGGCTATGCTACCGTGCTGCCACCCCCCCCCCCCAAACATTTCTTAATGTTATTTTTCTGTACTCCTTAATTTAGGCCAAAATAAAAATGTTTTAACTAAGTCATCTTAAACCTGAAGTTCTCCCCAAATCAAATTTTCTTGATTTGATATTTGCTTGTCTTTATTCATACTATTATTCTGTTTAAATTTACTATTTGTTCGATTTTACTTAGTATTTCTGTCAATCTCCAATGATTTTGACTTGAAATCAAATGAGAAGACAATGATTTTTCCTTAACAGCTTAGTGGATTCTGCTTTCTTCCAGGTCAGAGTAGATAAAGTAAAACTATTAACAATTCCAGGCATTTATGTTTTTTTCTAACCAGCTCTTAATGCCGTTAAACCAAAACACTGAAACTGCGAGTTTACCTCGAAGACCCCTGCCATCCCAGGGAACGCACGGTCGTCGCCGGCTCGCTCTCCTCCCTTCCCGGCTTCCTCTGGGAAAATGCTTTGGGATAGGAAGCAACCAACCCAACAGCAGCAGGCAAATCAAATCAGCTCGTTTCTAGTTTTCCCCGGGGAAAGGAAGGAAGGTGCCGAACATCCCCTGGCCCGGTCCACGGCGCCCCCCGCTCTCCCAGCCAGAGAACCTCGCGTTTACCTAGCCACACCCGCCTCCCAAGCCCAGCTCCGCTGTGATTCCTAGGGTGCTGTATAGGCTCCGCTTTAAATATAAATATATATAAAACTTCCCCCTGTCTCTTTCCTCCTCCTCCTCCTTTCTCTCTCTTTTTTTTAATTTCCTATAATAAAGTTTCCTATTGGATACAGTCATCTCCCTGATTTATGCTTGGCTCCTATTGGAAGCTCACAGGGCTGACATCACTTAGGAAAGCGAGGGGGTAGGGCTGCCAGATCAGTTTGTCACCACCCAGGCTCCTTTGCCTTTGGCTGGGTGCAACTTCCATTTTAGGTGTTGGATCTGGGGGGAAAAAAAAGAGAGAGAGAGAGAGAGAGAGAGTGAGAACGAGAGAGAGAGAGAGAGAGAGAGAGAAAGAGGAGCAGAGAAGATCCTGAGAGGAGGAAGAGGTGGAGAAAATCAGCTGCCTTCCTGGATTTGTCTTGCTCAGCACATCGTCGGAGCCGAGGGTTGCTTTCTTAGAAGTCCACATTTGAGGTGTGTGCCTTTTAAAACAAAATCTGGGTGAGGACGCGCAACCGAGGATAAGCCGAGTTGGATTTTTGTGACTGGTAACCAGAGGGGACTGGGAGTTTCTTAATGGGTGACTTTTTAAGCCGATAATACATTTTTTTTTCTTTCTACTTTCAGGACTTTGGGGTAGGTATTTTGGCATTTTATTATATTAAGGTTAAAATGTGCAAGACCTAGGAGCAAACTTCTGGGTCTCTAATACGCGGAGCTGAAATAGAACCAGAGGGTTAAGAGAAGTTGTGCAAATTTACATTTAGTTATGTTCTTTTGATTTTTTTTTTCTGGACTAAACTAACATACTTAATGTTTTCAGAGCCCAAATTAAAAGTTGTTTTTCTGGCATGCTGTGTGTGGGTTGGGAAAGGAATTTGTCCGGGTCAGAAGCTAGTTTTACAGATGGCTCTTCATATGTTTCAGAACTTTTTTCCTTTTATCACTGGATTTGTGGAAGTGGCAGTGGAAGGTTGGGGGTGCGCTTGTGGTTCCACAATCCTTGTTTCTTCCCCCGGAAAGTCTGGCCGGCCCCGGTCTGTTTCAGCCCTGCGGTGCCTGGGTGGATCCCTCGTTCACTTTCCCAGGTGCGGTGGGTGTGAGCCTCGTCCGCCTGCTAGATGTAGCCACCCTGCTTTGCCTTAGAAAAGAAAACGAATGGATCTCTGTTAACTGAATTGCCACCCCTTCTTTCTCTGAAAACTACCTTTGATGGCAAAGATGTGTGGAGATGTTGTGTGCTGATATAACTTTTGGCTTATGTACTTCGAGGCATAAGGAAATGCTAATCGGGCTTTTTTATTTCACTGAAGTGGCAACACCTGAAAATCTGCCCAGCTTTGTGCTCTGTGAAAAGGGCATGGGGTTGAATAAGGTTTGCCCAAGAGAAGCCACTGAACGCGAACTTTAGTGTTTGAAATGTGTCTGAGAAAGCACCAGGGATCTAGAAAAATTTTAAACCGGAAAGTTGTCTTTTGTTTTGTTGTTGTTGTTAGTTGGTTTTCCATGAAATCAGGAATATTGGAGCTGAAGTCCATGGCTGTTTTCATCTTTTATTTAATCTGAAGATCCGTTTTGATTTTTGAAAATACATTCTTGCAAAAGTACTGATTCTAGGTAATTACACAGACAGCTCATCAGTAGCTAAAAACTGGGATGTCCTCTTTCTGCTCCTTTGGAAAATGCAAATGATTTGAAAATTATAACCTCAGTAGATACTGTTCTGATTGTAACAAGATGGGCCTTAATGTTTAAGCAACTCATTAGCTTTGAACGAGTATGTTTCTTTAGTAGTAATACTCCGATTTGCTGCCTATTCCTCCCCCCACCTCCCTCCCACTGCTTTCAGGCTGGAACACTTCCTTGAATTTTTTTCTAGAGTGAGGGCATTTCTTGAAAGATGATTTCATCCTTGTGGGGTTGTGGCTTAGGAGGAAGCAGAACTTTGTTCCTCCTTTTAATATAATCTGAGCAAGGTTACAGGAAATTTTGATGTCTGGTCTCATAACAATTACAGTTGAAAAGGAAGGGAAAAGACAGTGTATACAGTCCGTTGGACTGTAATTCTCATTTAATACGCTTATATTTTTCTTTCCAAATGTGCTCTCCACCCCGATTCCAGCCTGAAGAGGCTTCTTGGTGGCTCTTTGGAAAATTGGTCATATTGCTGCCACCGTGTGGGTTTCCCTCTTCAGCCTTTAGGGGGAGGGATGAGAGAAGCTGAAGGAGGAGTACAAAGGCAGTTTGAAAATAGGTTCTGGATGACTGGGTGGTGATGATCTGGGTCCGGCTTTAACCACTGGGCTTTGTACTGCTGTGGTAAGGATCCTGGCTGGCTGGTGCGCAGCACTGTGCACCAGCTAAGGCATTGTTTGAACTGGGGTGTGCTGCAGAGTCTTTGGGGTGATAAAATGGAAGATGCGCCTCTTGCTTTGCTTTCACTGGGTCTTTCAGGAATTACAACAAGGGGTGTGTGTGAGTGGGAGCTGCTCTCCTTTCATGTTACATTCTCCTTATTTTGGATTTGAGGTCAGTGATGACAAGCGTGAGTTGTACAGGGTTTTCTTTCCTGGTAGGCTTCCTGTACACTGTTGGTTTCTTTGTTAGGTGAGGAAGTGGTCTCTGTTTCAGGCTTCTTTGGAGTGCTTGAAGTTCTAGTACCTTCCTTTGGGTTCCAGTGTGGATTGAGAAGCTAGACATGTTATCTCAACTATTAGCAACCTAAAAAAAAAGAAAAGCTTCAAATAATTCCAATCTAGCCATAGATTTCTGAAATAGTTGCTCCCTAGGCATGGATGGATGCAGATAAATTCAGCACAGATCACTGCCTATTGGAGTACCAAAGTGATCGGTTCCATAGGATTTGTTTTCTATTTTTGTACCCTGTAGTAACTGCCAAATTTTCCCACTCTAACACCCAACCCCCTTGTCCTCCATCCTTTCTCTGATTTTTTCCTGTTAAGCATTTTATATAAACTATTTGCTCAGTTTCCCACAATAACTTTTTTTTTTTTTTTTTTTAAGAAATCCAGGACTCAGAGAAGCTGAGATTAGCTGAAAAATCTCCCTGCCTGTAACTTGGTTGAGGCCAGGATTAACCCTGGTCTGACTACAAAGTCCACGAGTTGAACCACTAGTGCACTGCCATTTTCTGGAGAGAATGGAACCGGCAGTACTAAAATGAGCCCTGGCTGGAGGCAGGAGTCTTACATCCAGTGCAGCTTCAGTCCTCGGAGACTCCCACCTGCCTGCCGCCACCCGAGCTGGGATGCAGTGTACAGGATGGATTGTCCTGAGAAGCCGCGGGGAGCTGAATGTGCTGGGATGGACATCATTTTAGTCCTTAGGTCTGGGATTGCCTGTCCCGATTTCTTAAATGTTCTGGAATTCTCAGACTTTGTCAGTGACATTTGTTCTTGACTAGAAATCTCAGTGATGTTGTTTGGGATTAGGATCATCAGCTTGCCAGGGAAAGCTTATAGGATGTGGATCAAATAATGTATGTGTCACACTGCAAGGAAGTGCTTCCTTCTCTTCTGTGAGCTGTTAGTGTAGATGATGTCTTGGAATCCTTTAGCATTTTTCTTAGTGTCCTGTACATATGAGTGGTGTGTAAGCCTTGGTTAAACAACACAGTTGATGGGAATCAGTGAGGGACTTTGGGGAACCCAGATGAAGGAAGTTGAGATAGGAAACAAAATAACCCATCTTAATGATTTTACAGTCTGATTGTGAAATTTCCACTATTTGTAGTTTCAAGCTTTTAATCTGGAATAGTAGAAGATTTGACGTTTTAGCTTTTTTTTTTAGGGTCTTTTTTTTTTTTTTTTTTTTTTTAATGGGAAAGGCGGATCAGATTTACAGAGAGGAGAGACAGAGAGAAGGATCTTCTATTGGCTGTTTCACTCCCCAAGTGGCCTCAGTGGCCAGAACTGAGCCTGTCTGAAGCTAGGAGCTTCTTCTGTGGGTACAGGGTCCCAAGGCTTTGAGCCATTCTCTACTGCTTTCCCAGGTCACTAGCAGGGAGCTGGATGGGAAGTGGAGTAGCTGGGACATGAACTGGTGCCCATATGGGATCCTGGGTGTGCAAGGCGAGGATTTAGTCCCTGAGCTATTGTACCGGGCCTGAAGTTTTAGTTTTTCTTTAGCCTTGTTTTGTTCCTTGGCAAACAGTCTAAAAACAGTGTGAAAAGTTATTGTCCTGTCAGTTCACTTCACAGTCTAGGCAGGTTTTAGCTTCATCATTGAACACTTGGAATGAACCCTTCTGTAACAGACAGGAGCTGGTTTGCCTTGAGCACATGTTAAGGCAGCAGTAGGCATATGTTACTTTTAGCCCTGTTTGGAATGAGTGGGTTTATGCTTGTTGGTGAAAAACAAAGAATTTAGGATGATGGTTTTGAACATAAGTGCTTTAAAAAAAGTTTGGCAATCATTGTATGTATATATATATATATATATATATATATATAATTTTTGCTTCAACCGTGGAACTTTAGATTTTATACTGGGCAGTTTATGAGTTTAGAACCAAAATTAGTTTACAGGGGTATTTAAAATAGTAATAGTAGGGCCAGGTGTCATGGTGTAGTAGGTTAAGCCCCCACCTAGAGTGTCAGCATCCCAAATGGGCACCAGTTAGAGTCTCAGATGCCCTACTTCCAATACAGCTCCCTGCTAATGGCCTGGAATAGCAACCTGGCATGGCCCGAGTCCTTGGGCCTGTGTACGTACGTGGGAAAAGCTCCTGGCTTCAAACCAGCCCAGATCTGGCCCTTGTAGATATCTGGGGGGTGAACCATCCGATGGGAGAGCTCACTCTGTAACTCTGCTTTGTCAATAAAATGTAATATAAGTAAGTCCTTAAAAACCCAAAGGCTAATAAAATAATAGTAAGAGACTTACCAGAGAAATTAATTGTATGTAAGCAGAATGTGAATGATTGCAAGTAATTCTTTTTACTTTTTAAAAATGATTTATTTGGGCCCGGCAGCGTGGCCTAGCGGCTAAAGTCCTTGCCTTGAAAGCCCTGGGATCCCATACGGGCGCCGGTTCTAATCCCGGCAACTCCACTTCCCATCCAGCTCCCTGCTTGTGGCCTGGGAAAGCAGGAGAGGATGGCCCAAGGCTTTGGGACCCTGCACCCACGTGGGAGACCTGGAAGAGGTTCCAGGTTCCCAGCATCGGATCGGTGCACACCGGCCTGTTGCGGCTCACTTGGGGAGTGAATCATCGGATGGAAGATCTTCCTCTCTGTCTCTCCTCCTCTCTGTATATCGGCTTTCCAATAATAATAAAATCTTTAAAAAAAAAACAACCTTAATTAAGTTTGAAAAAAAATAAAAATGATTTATTCATTTTTATTGGAAAGGCGAATTTGGAGAGGGGAGGAAAGACAGAAAAATCTTTTTTTTTTTTAAATTTTTTTTGAGATTTATTTATTTTTATTACAAAGTCAGATATACAGAAAGGAGGAGAGACAGAGAGGAAGATCCTCCGCCCGATGATTCACTCCCCAAGTGACCCAACGGCCGGTACGCGCTGATCCGAAGCCGGGAACCAGGAACCTCTTCCAGGTCTCCCGCGTGTGTGCAGGGTCACAAGGTTTTGGGCCATCCTCAACTGCTTTCCCAGGCCACAAGCAGGGAGCTGGATGGGAAGTGGAGCTGCCGGGATTAGAACCGGCGCCCATATGGGATCCCGGGGCGTTCAAGGCGAGGACTTTAGCTGCTAGGCCACGCCGCTGGGCCCGAGACAGAAAAATCTTTCATCTGCCTGTTCACTACCCAAGTGGCTGCAGTGGCTGAGCCAATCAGGAGCCAGGAGCTTCTGACTCGCACGCGGTGCAGGCTCCCAAGGCTCTGGGCCATCCCTCTGCTTTCCCAGGCCACTAGCAGGGAGCTGGATGGAAGTGGAGCAGTCGGGATACTCGGGATACGAACCAACGCCTGTGTGGGATCCTGGTATAGGCAAAGTGCGGATTTAGGCACTGAGCTATTGTGCCGGGCTCTGTGACTGCAAATATTCTTTCATGTTTTCTTCCATTTGGAAAAGCTATATGAGGTGAAATAGAGATATTTCTGCCTATAAATATGCAGTTGCCTTGAAAGTTTCCAGTGGAGTATTGACAGTCTGGCAAGAAGGTTGTCAGGAGACAGGAGCAACTGTTGTGGGTACAGCTAAAGGGGGAAGTTGGGGTGCGGATTGGCTTATGTTCATCTGCGTAGTATATTTTTTGGAAGTGATTTTTTTCCCCCTAATTATACTTAAAATTGCATATTGCTGACTTAAATATTAAACACTGAGACCACTTTTACTATTTTAGTTTCCCGTTTTTAGACTTGCTTCCTCTCCTGTGAGCCCTAAACCTTGATTGGAGTGGTGTGGGTAATTTAGGCATAGAGTGGGAGCATTATGAGGATTCAAATAGGTTTTATGTGTGTGTATGTGTTTTTTTTTTTTAATCTTTTACGTTTTTTACTAATCATTTATAGTTAACTTGGTCATGACTTTCAGTTATGCTTCATTATGTAACAAACAATTTGACTTTTATTTCTTTAAAAACAGTTATTTTACGTTAAAGTCAGAGTTACTGTGGCAGGGGGTGTCTTCCATCTGCTGGTTAACTCTCAAATGGCTGCAAAGCCCAGAGCTGGGTTGGTCCGGAGCTGGGCACCAAGAGCTTCTTCCAGGCCCGCCCCGTGGGTGTTGAGGCCCAAGGCCTGGGGCCATCCTGCGCTGCTTTCCTGAGGTTGCTTTGGTAGGCTGCAGGCATGGAGCTAGGTTACAGGTGGAGCGGCCAGTACACAAACCAATGTTGTGCCAAGGATGGAGGATTAGCATGCTACGCCACTGTGCCGGCCTTTGACACCTTTATTTCAAGCTTACGGGAAGGTTGCAAGAATAGTGCAGCAATCCCTGTGTAGCCTTCTTTGCCTAGACATCATTAACATTTTGCTACAGATGCTTATTCTATGTTTTTTCATTAGTGTGCTGAGCAAAGGGCGATTTTTTTTTAAAGTTCATTTATATTATTTGAGGGGCTTGATGTGATAGCCTAGTGGGTTAAAAACCTCGGTTTGCGTGTGGCTGGGATCCCATATAGTGCTGGTTCTAATCCTGGCTGTTCCCTTCCCATTCAGCTCTCTGCTTGTGGCCTGGGAGGGCAGTAGAGGACGGCTCAGATGTTGGCACCCGGCTCCTGGCTTCATGTCGGTTCAGTCTGGCCGGCTGTTGTGGCCACCTGGGGAGTGAGCCAGAGGATGGAAGATCTTCCTTTCTCTGTAAATCTAACTTTCCAATAATAATAATAAAAAAAACTAAGCACATACATATATGTGTGTATATATATATGTATATATATATATTATTTGAAAGAAAAATATCTCATCTGTTGTTTCATTCCTCAAATGGTTGCCACAGTGAAGGCTGGGCCAGCCTGAACCAGGAGCCAGTGATTGTGTGCAAGTCTCCCATATGGTGACAGGAACCCTAATGCTTGGCCTGTGGAACCTGAAATAGATTCTTAATAACCTGTGCCTAGGTCTCCTTATCTACAGATTGGGGATAGTAGAAATTAAATGACTTAATATATGTACAGTTTGGGGCTTGCACCATGGCTCAGTGTGCTAAGCTTCTGCCTGAGGCTTTGGCATTCTGTGTGGACACTGGTTTGAGTCCTGGCTGCTCCCCTTCCAATTCAACTCCCTGTTAATGAGCATGGGAGAAGAGCTAAGGGTGGCCCAAGTGCTTGGGTCCTAGAATCCACATGGGAGAGCAAGAAGCTCTTGGATACAGAACAGTACAGTTCTGGCTGTTGCTGCTTTTGGACAGTCAACCAGCGGAAGGCGTGCGCTCTCCGTCCCTCCCTCCTGCTGGCTCTCCCCTTCTCTGTAAATCAACTGTTCAGATAAAAATGAAACGAATCTTTTTTTTAATAGATCAGGTTAAAAAAATTTATTTTTTATTGCAAAGTCAGATATACAGAGAGGAGTAGAGACGGAGAGGAAGATCTTCTGTCCGATGATTCACTCCCCAAGTGGCCGCAATGGCTGGAGCTAAGCCAATTCGAAGCCAGGAGCCAGGAGCCTCTTCTGGGCCTCCCATGTGGGTGCAGGGTCCCAAGCTTTGGGTCATCCTTGACTGCATTCCCAGGCCACAGGCAAGGAGCTAGATGGCAATTGGGGCCGCTGGCATTAGAACCGGAGCCAATATGGGATCCTGGCACCTGCAAGGCTAGGACTTTAGCCACCAGGCTAGTGTGCCGGGCCAAATATGAATCATTTTTTTTTTTAAGATGTTTGATAGGCAATCAGAAAGAGGTATTTTTGATTTGCTGGTTTACTCCCTAGAGTAGTACTCCTGGCTGCACTGACCAGTGTTGAGCTAGCTGAAGTGGGAGCCAGGAACTCCAGGACTCCCAAGTGAATGGCGGGTGCCTGAGTAATTTAGCCATCAGGAGGCTGGATCAAAAGTGGAGTCAGAAAGAGGGCGGGAGATAGATATCTTTAATGCATTGGTTCACTCTCCAGCTGAGTGCAGTAGCCAGGCCAGCAGCTTCATTTAGATCTCCCTCAACTGTGGGAGGGGCCCAAGCGCTTGGCCGTCTGCTGCTGCTCTTCCTAGGCTGTTAGCAAGAATAGGATTGGAAGTAGAGCAGCCAAGACAGGAACAGACGTCCATATGGGATGCCACACTAGCCCACAATGCCAGCCCCGCCCTGTTTCAGAAAATGCACATTTCCCTCTGCCAGTCTGCCTACATTTTTCGCTTTTTGTCTGCTTTGTTTTCGGTATCTCTGGTTGCCTCTTTCGGTTTTGTCGCTTCTGATATTTTTTCCCCTTAGATTTGTTGGTCTTCAAGGCATTTTTCTGCCTAAGAGGCTTCTGAGTGAACTTTCCTTAGTGCACGGTGCTCACGTGCTGTAGGTACAAGTGTTTTAGCATGTTGCTTCTGGTTTGTTTCAGTTAGATCTAGATAAAGATTTCAGTTGTAATCCAGGAAGATCGCTTCTAGAAGTTCCGATTAGTTTCTGTCTTTCATTTTCAGGTCACATCTATATTTTCCAATGAATTACTCATTGTGATTCAGTTGATAGTAGAACAAAGGAAATTTGCTTGCCTCATGTGTATTATCAGTTTTGTGTGCACTTTCCGTATTTTTCTGAATTTGAATGTGGTATCACATTGGAAAGTCCTCGTTGCATGCAGATTTTTGGTTTAGGGAGCTTACATTGGAAGAAACCAAAATGCGTTCTGATGGTAGAGAACATTAGACATTATTCAGAAAACTGGGTCAACTTTTCAGTACTTTTATCAAAGCACCTCAGTTTCCATTTCATTGTGAGTGGAGCAAATCTCATTGAAATAAAGTAGCTTCTGTATTTTCAGTACACTTTTAAAATAGAAGAGTCTTGGTGCCAATCTGATTTCTTTCCTTCTTTGTTGGAATGGGGAAGTTCTGTAACCTCTTCACTGTGGTGCTTTTCATCGGCTACTTTGTAAATTAGGGCATAGATTGGCCACTTCAATGTCCACTCTGCCAGAGGTCAGCCATGTGGGCACGCAAGGCTGCAGGAGACCCTCACTGTAGGCACAGATCACAATTAGACAGGAAAATGGCGTAATCCAGCGCCCTGCCGGTGTGTCTGGGAAGCAGCAGATGATGGCTCAAGTTCTTTTTTTTTTTTTTTTTTCAAGATTTATTTGTTTTTTTACTGGAAAGTTGGATTTGCAGAGAGAAAGATGTTCCATCTGCTGGTTCACTCCCCATGTGGCTGCAACGACCAGAGCCGAGTTGATCAGGAGCTAGGAATCAGGGACTTCTTCCGAGTCTCCCACGCAGGTGTAGGGTCCTAAGGCTGTGGGCCGTCCTCAACTGCTTTCCCAGGCCACAAGCAGGGGGAGCTGGAAGGGAAATGGAGCAGCTGGGAGACAAACTGGCACCCATATGGGATCCTGGTGTATGCAAGGTGTGGACTTTAGCCACTAGGCTACTGCGCTGGGCCTGGCTCAAGTTCTTGAGTCGGTACCACACACCTGACACTTGTGGAGTTGCTCGCCCCCTTTGGTTTCAGCCTCATCCAGTGCTGGCTGTTATGGGCATCGGGTGAGTGAATCATTACATGCAGAATCTCTCCCCTGTCACGCTGCCGTTCAAATAAACAAATACATTCTTGTTAAAGAAAAATACTGAAGACAGAAAAATGAAAGATGCATGACTTATTTTTCTAAAATTTAACTTTCTGTATTTCCTGAAGAAATATCTTCAAAAGAGGTTTGATAGTCTGTGGTGTGCCGTGCCCTGGTATGTAGTAATTGGTGACTGCCACGGTGGCCGAGAAGGGTGGAACTTGCCTCCAACCAAACCCGGAACGGATGGCGGGATTCTGGCAGGCCCCTCAGGCAGTGAGACCACCGTTGCACCAATGAGGGGCACGGACCCATATCCCCCCACCAGTAAGGGCCGAGGCGACCCCCCCCCTTCGGCTTCCCTGTCGAAGAGAATTTGATAAGTCCCTTCCCTGTCTCTTCCGGGCTCTTCTTCCTCTGCAGCCCACTCCTTCACATCTGTCCTTTCTGCTGCGTGGAGGAGGGAAGCCGGTGACCGTGGTTCCCTGAAATAAAGGCCATCTCAATTCTTTTCATATATTTGGCTGAGTTATTCTTTCCCTGGTGGTCGGCGAATCTAACCGTAATAAGCCAAATAGACTTACCACTTGAACTCGCACAGCTTGTGTAGCAGTTGTGAGAGACAGGACTAAGCAACTGAAGGCATGCATGTTAGAATGTGGTGATAGCACGAAGACCTGCGTGAGGGATGCCTGAGAGAGGCCACAGGAACTGAGAGAAGGAGTCCTGTGGATCTGAGTGGCAATGCAGAGGCCTGGGTGGTGTCAGTGTACCGGAGAGCAGGGCAGCGGCAGATGCGCGAGTGGAGGAAGCGCAGCGAGGTCAGACCTGCTGTGTGCTGTGCCGTGGAAAGACGAGTCACCTCCTTGTTTCAGGTCTCTCACAGACGCCAGTTGCTGCCGGTGTTTTGTGTGTCACTTGTAAGCTGAAGCAGCACCTTACACAGCCTCACTCCTCCCATCACAGGAGCCTCACTCCTCCCATCACAGGGGCTCCCTGGACGGTCGGCAGATTTGCCTAAGAACAGATTTTGCATAGGTGAAGGACCTATCTCAGGAAATGATAGTATTAGGGCAGTAATAGAATAAGCCTGTCTGTGTTTGGTAAGTGAAACAGGTGTTTCTTCCCTGGAGAAATGTATTTCTCCATCTTCCTATCTTTTATAGTTAGTTTGCTATGAACAGGGTTACAGTCTACTCCTAGTAGGGTTTCCTTTGGAGTACATTTGTTGGATCGTTTATGTTCTCGACCAAATGTTATGCTTGTTCTTTTTATCAACTGCTTTTCCTTATAACCAAAGAGCGCCAGCGTCCTTAAAACCCTTATTGTTGGGATTTAATGGCTTTGGGAACCACTTTATGAGTCGCCCTATCCCTCTTTCTGTCTTGAGAGTGATGATTGTTCCTGGTGACTATGTATCTTTTCCCTTTCTATATGTACGTTTAGGCATGAAGGTTGTTAGAGCACACACTGAAGTGTTTGCCACGTTTGCCTGGTTGATTCTGGTGGAGTTAAGAGAGAAGCAACAGGTGTAGTGATTTGATGTTTTGTAGCAACCCCCTACAGGAAAGTAAAAGGATATTTGATGACCAGGTTATCTGTATCTTGAATCACCCTTACTTTCCCTCTCCGGGTTTCTGGTTTAGCTCCTTTGTCTTTGAGTGAGTTTCTGTCTCTTCTCCTTGTTTGGGATTTCTCGCCCTATTTCTACTTATCTGTAGCTGTCATCCTGTTAGATGATCTCAATCAGAAAACATTTTTCCTTCTTCCCTTCCCCTTTTTGGTCACGTAACTGTCTCTGCTTGGATTTGAAATATTTCAAACAATTACAGATCTGTCAATTAACTAACTTACTTTCTTTCTCTCCTTCCTTCCTTCTTTCCTTCTTTCCTTCCTTCTCTTTCTGTGTCTCCTTCTCTCTCTCCTTAAACAGATTTGTTTATTTACTTATTATTGGAAAGTCAGACAGAGAGAGAAGAGATAGGAAGAAAGATCTTTTGTCTGCTGGTTCACTCCTCAATTGGCCGCGATGGCTGGAGCTGAGCTAATCGGAAGCCAAGAACCAGGAGCTTCTCCTGGGTCTCCCACGCGGGTGCAGGGTCCCAAGGTTTTGGGCCGTCCTCGACTGCTTTTCCCAGGCCACAAGCAGGGAGCTGGATGGGAAGTGGAGCACTCTTAATATGAACTAGCACTGATATGGAATTCCGGTGTATGCAAGGCGAGGATTTTAGCTACTAGGCTAGTGTGCCGGGCCGCTCCCCCACCCCCTTTTTTTCTTAAAGATTTATTTATTTTATTGCAAAGTCAGATATACAGAGAGGAAGATCTTCTGTCCGATGATTCACTCCCCAAGTGACAACAATGGCCGGTGCTGAAGCAATCCAAAGTCAGGATCCAGGAACTTCCTCCAGGTCTCCCACACGGGTGCAGGGTCCCAAGGGTTTGGGTCATCCTTGACTGCTTTCCCAGGCCACAAGCAGGGAGCTGGAAGTGGAGCTGCTGGGATTAGAACCCGTGCCCATATGGGATCCTGGCGCATTCAAGGCGAGGACTTCAGCTGCTAGGCCACCATGCCGGTCTCCCCGCTCCCCTTTTTTTTAATGATTTATTTTTATTGGAAAGGTGTGTCTACAGAAAGAAGGAGACAGAGATCTTCCATCTGCTGGTTCACTCCCAAATGGTCGCAACTGCTGGAGCCAAGATGAATGGAAGCCAGTAGCCAGCAGCTTGTTCTGGGTCTCCCACATGGGTGCAGGGTCCCAAGGATTTGGGCCATTCTCTGCTGCTTTCCCAGGCCACAAACAGAGCTGGATGGGAAGAGGAGCAGCCAGGACACAAACTGGCACCCATATGGGATCTTGGCACTTGAAGAGGGAAAATTAGCCAGTTCAGCCATCATGCCATGCCCAGATTAATCAATTTCAAGTTGCTTTAAATAATGGTTTGGTAATGTAGTTTTGAATACATATTGATAGGGTTCATATGTTTGTGGCTGTCGCATAGTAGTGGCAAAACCTGCTGTATTACAGTGCTGACCTTGGCTATTCACTGATTGCACTTACTCAGACCGTGATATAAAATGACTTGCTTGGATAAATGTAAGAGGTTTTTTTTTTTTTTTTTTTTTTTTTTTTTTACCTTTTTAAAAAAGACTTATCTGTTTGTAAGGTATGGTAATGGTGGGGAGAAGAGAGAGTGAGAGATTGATGGGTCTTCCATCCACTGGTTCACACTCCAAATGGCTGTAACAGTTGGGTCTGGGCCAGGTTGAATCCAGGAGCCAGGAACTCCATGCTGGTCTCCTACATAGGTGGCAGAGGCCCAAGCACCTGGGCCATTCTTTGCCTTCCTCCCAAGCACATTAGCAGGAAGTTGGATCAAGAGTGGAGCAGAGGGGACATCAACCAATGCCCATATGGGATGCTGGTTGTTTCCGGCTGTGGTTTAATGTGCTGTACCACAACACTGCTCTCTTCTATTTCAAATATTGTTGTCATTGTTGCACAGTGGATTAAGCTTCAGCCTACAATGCTGGCATCTTGTGCCGGGTGTCAGTTTATGACCTGCCTGTTCCAGGGAAGACAGTGGAAGATGGCTCAATTACTTGGGCTCCTGTCCCCAAGGTGAGAAACCCCATGAAGCTCCTTGCTTCGGCTAGGCCAACGCTGGTCTTTGTGTCCATTTGGGGAGTGAACCAGCTGACAGAAGATTTCTCTGTCTCTCTTTTTGTAATTCTGCTCTTGAAATAAGTTTTTATTGTATGAAGTGGGCTGGAATTATCTAGAGTCTTTAATGCCAGATTTGAGATTTTAGATTTACTTTGGGAAAAGTATGGAACCAGTGTTTCAAATACTGGCTCAACTCTTTGTTTCTTGTAGGAAGATCTAACCCGATTTTTTGTATAGGGGCTTACGTTGTGGTGCTGTCCTGGTGTCTCACATTGGGGCATTAGGTAGTATGCTGGCTGCTCCACTTCCAATCCAGCTCCTTGCTTTTGTGCCTCAGAAAGCAGTGGACTGTCACTTATGGGAAGCCTTAATGAAGTTTCAGGCTTCTGACCTGGACCTGGATGAGCTATGGCCTTTTCAGTAATTTGGGGGAAGGGAATCAGTGGGTGGAGGATCTCCCCCTATGTCTTCCCCTTCCTCCTCTCAAATAAATAAAAAGCTTTAGGACATTACTTGGGTTGTTCGGTCTGCAGTATAAACAGGTATATCTTTGAGTACGGCCCCTCAGAAGGGGGTGCTGGTGAGTGAGACAGTTTTCTCTTAAGGTTGAGTCTTGAATATAAGAATTGGAGGCCTGCATGGTGGCTTACAGGCTAACCTGCAACGTACAGTGCCAGCATCCCATATGGGCACCAGTTCTAATCTTGGAAACTCCTAATCCAACTCCCTGCTTATGGCCTGGGGAAGCAGTCCTTGAGGCCCAGTACCCGCATGGGTGTTCTGGAAGAAACTCTTGGTTTCAGATCAGCACAGCTTTGGCCATTAGGGTCAACTGGGAAGTGAATCAATGGGTGGGAGGTCTTTTTCTCTCTCCGTCTCTCCTTTTCTTTAATTCTGCCTTTCAGGTAAAAATAAATAAATCATTTTTAAAAATTATTTATTTTTTATTGGAAAGTCAGATATACAGAGAGGAAGATCATTCATCCAGTGGTTCACTCGCCAAACAGCTGCAAGCGCCGGAGCTGAACCAATCCAAAGCCAGGAGCCAGGAGCCTCTTCTGAATCTCCCATGCAGGTGCAGGGTGCCAAGCTTTGGGCCATGCTCGACTGCTTTCCCAAGTCACAGGCAGGGAGCTGGATAGGAAGTAGGGCTGCTGGGACAGAAACCAGCACCCATATGGTTTCCCGGTGTGTGCAAGGCGAGGACTTTAACTGCTAGGCTACCACTCTGGGCCTGAAAATAAATAAATCTTAAAAACAAAAACCTCTGCCTTTCAAATAAATAATTTGAATTTTCAGACTTCTCCACCAGAAATTGAAGTGTGGGGGATTGTGTTTTTTCATAAAGTTCCTCAGGGGATGTTTATCTCTTAAGATTTGAGGACCATAAAACCAGATCATTTGATTTACACTAAATGTATGTTTTACTTTTGAGGTGGGTGATTAGTTAGTCTAGAAAACTAGTTCATGGTAATAGACATGGCAAGTGGTTATTTGAAGTGAAGTTATACATCTAAGCATCCTGTATCACTTTGCAATTGTGTGTTCTATTGATTGGTAGGTTAAACAAACACTTGTTATGGTAAAGCGGGCTTGCATTTTAGGATGAGGGAGACTGTTAGACTGTATCTCCATTTCCCCTCTCCATTTTGAAATTGTGGAGCAAATCAGGAGAGGATGTTAGTATTGAAACTCAGCTGGACAATTTGTTTAAAACTTGACAGGAAGGGCCAATGCTACTTCCTGTCTGGAAAGGAACTGCTGGCTTCCTCTCCATCCTCCTTGGTTAACTCTGGCCAACTTGGAATAAAGGTGGGGGAGGGGCGGGTCCTGTTAATTCTCCTCACTGGCTCCCCATGCCTGGAAAGTTTTTAGTTCAGTGTGCAAGTGTGGTGTGGCTGCGTAAAGTTTGCTCCCTTCTTACTTGAAATAAGTAGACAGGTGCGGTGTGTGCTTTGCCCCTTTCCCCTTATTAAATTTGGCCGTTGCAGTCCAGGAAGCCTTCCAACTTCGCAGACATTATTTAACATTCAGTCTTAATACACACCTCTGCATTCCCTGACATTTGAAAATAAGAAGTGCAGGCAATAAATGTAAATGTATTAGACACCCAGAGGTAGGTTATAGAAAGGAGAAACAACAGGGTTATGGGAGAGGGGAGTGGATGACAAAGGCTTCTTATTTTTAAATGGAGCCAAGAAAGCATTCCTTCTAAGTGGGGCCAGTTGGCACTCTTCCTGCTATTTTAGTCCGGGCTTCTCTTTCCTACTGACCAGTCAATTGTATGAAGTGTTTGAACTGTGGTCTCAGGAGGGGAGGGAGGGAGAGTGGTGGAAACAGCTGTTGCCTTCATCAAGCCATCTCAATTACCCTTCAGAATGTTGGGGGGTTGGGGGTGGTGGGGGAACTGGATGTGTTGGGAGCCTCTGCAGGCAGCTCTCCGGATCGAGAGGATTCCCAAGCACTCTTAGTCCTGTGTGCTGTGTTGGCTAGGTGGAATGTAGCTAATCCGATCAAGCTAGTTTCTCTCCCTCTGATTCTGAGTTTTGGGACTGGTTTGGAGAGAGAGTGTGTGTGTGTGAGAGAGAGACCATAGATACTGGGGAAGTTAGATAGCAAAACAAATTCATTCTCCCACCCATTAGCAGGGATTCAGCTTAAGTCTTGGGCGCTCCATGAGGGACTTCCTCCTTACCCATTCATTACATACTCTTTGGGTTTTCTAAATCCGTCTGCAGACAGCTAGAGATGGGACAGTTAGAAATGGGAACTCGGATGGAATTGTAATTGGTCGACTGTACCGGTTTCCTTTCCTTGCTCAGCAGCCTGGGTGTCTGTGTTTCTGTGTAACCTGCTCAGTTTGATTCCGAGAACCAGAGCAGCCCAAGTGTCCTTTGGAGCGGCAGCAGCTGCCTTGATAGGGGTGTGTCTTTTACAACCCTCCTCTTTTTTTTTTTTTTTTTTTGTCATTTTTGATATATTAGCTTAGAAAACTCACCCGTACCCCCAGCAAATACTGCTATTCCCATCTGCTTTTGTGTAGTCATCTCACACTGCGGTATTTAATTGATGACAATTTTATGAAAGAATTGGATAAGAATACTGGCAACTGTGATTGATTTTTCAATATTGTGAGAGAAAAGGGATCTGATTTGGTGCTAGGTAAGAGACTTTAAACTTTGTTTTTATGTCCTTCAGTGATAGGATTTTCAGTGGCTAGACCCTGCTCTGAAGTTCTGTTCTAAAATATAAGTGTTGCTGAATATTCTTTGCTGTCCGATTCTGGAATGGCTGTTGTATATTTTTCTGCCTTGCTCCTTTGTCTTATTGTACAAGGCCCAAATAAAGACTAAATCTTTGCAAGCTGTGCTGTTTTAGACTTAGGTCTTTATGATTATGTGCTGCCTAGTTCAGGATTTAGTTCAGAGTACTTCAAGCAAGTCCAACACAAGGGGGGAGAAGGAAAGGAGAAAGGCTGAGAGATGCTAGCTGATCAGTAGCTGCCTGCAGTGTCCCTTTGTAGAGCTCTGCTGGGCATGGCATGCTCTGTGTGCGGGAATTGAGCCTTTGGGCAAAAGGTGTTTCATCTTCAGATTTTTTAAATTTTTAAAAAGATTTATTTATATATAAAAATTTTACTTATTTTTATTTGAAAGGCAATTGGGAGAGACAGAGAAATTTTCCATCTGGTTCATTCCTCCAGATGGCCACAAAGGTCTGAGCTGGGCCCGTCTAAAGCCAGGAACCTGGAGCTGCTTCTGGATTCTCATGTAGGACTTGGGCCATTCTCCGCTGCTTTCCCAGGTACATTAGCAGGGAACTGGATTGAAAGTAGAGCAGCAGGGATTTGAACTGGTGCCAGTATGAGATGTTGATGCCATAGGCGGAGGCTCAATTTGCTATGCCATGATCCCCATCTTCGGATTTTAAGAATCTTTAGCTGGGGCCAGCAGCATGGTGTACTAGGCTGAGCTTTCTGCCACCTGTGTCACTGGCATGCCACTTTAAGTTCTGGCTGTTCCATTTCCAATCCACTTCCCTATCTATGGCCTGGGAAAGCAGCAAAGGATGGCTCAAGGATGGCTCCATGGGGTCCTTGCATCAATGTGGGAGACCTGGGAGAAACTCTTGGCTTCAGACAGGTCAAGTTCTGGTTGTTGTGGTTATCTGGGTAGTGAACCAGCTGATGGAAGATCCATGTCTGTTCTCGCTGTAACTCTGCCTTTCAAATAAAAATAAAAATCAATCTTAAAAAAAAAGTATCTTTGGCAAATAGGGTCTGACCACTTATCTGTATCTTTTTTTTTTAAAGATTTATTTATTTTATTACAAAGTCAGATATATAGAGAGGAGGAGAGACAGAGAGGAAGAGCTTCCGGTGGCTCACTCCCCAAGAGACTGCACCGGCCGGTGCTGCGCCGATCCGAAGCTGGGATTCTGGAACCTCTTCCTCCAGGTCTCCCACGTGGGTGCAGGTTCCCAAGGCTTTGGGCTGTCCTTGATTGCTTTCCCAGGCCACAAGCAGGGAGCTGGAAGTGGAGCCACTGGGATTAGAACCCGTGCCCATATGGGATCCTGGCGCGTTCAAAGCGAGGACTTTAGCCGCTAGGCCATGCTGCCAGGCCCACTTATCTATATCTTTGCTTCTGGTATTTATGGCTAATTTCCAATGGGTTGTACAAGGTAATGGAAAAGATATTGTTTATTCTTGGAGTCAACTGAGAGCCTTATTGTAAAGGAATCCTTTTCCTTTATTTAAACAATTTTAAAAAAAGATTTATCTTTATTGGAAAAGTAGATCAGATTTATGAAGAGAAGGAGAGACAAAAATATTGCATTGCTAGTTCCCTGCCCAAATGGATGCAATGGCTGGAGTTGAGCCAATCCAAAGCCAGGAGCTTCTTGCTTCCCACGCAGGTGCAGGGTCCCAGGGCTTTGGGCCATCCTCTGTTGCTTTCCCAGGTCACAAGCAGGGAGCTGTATGGGAAGTGGAGCACCCGGAACACGTACTGGCACCCAAATGGGATGCCTACTCTTGCAAGGGGAGGATTTAGCCAATTGAGCCATTGCACTGGGCCCTATTTTTAAATTTCAGTATTGATTGCATGAATTAGGGAGTTGCAGACTCATGTGGGTCTCTCATTAGGTTGGAGAGGGTTGGGATGGGGGAAGGTGGATGAGACAATGTTTCAGTATTTTCTTGTATGTCTGTGGGTGTGAGTGGGAGTGAGGGACAAGGTGACAGGGGAGGGGAATGCGTTGCTCCTTGCTGTCAGACTGTGTCAGTGTCCAGTGATGGAGATGGTCATTTGTTGTTTTGGAAAGCCAGATGTGGGGAAGAATGTTCTGTGGGTGTTACTTGAGTGGTCTTGTTTTGAGAAGTTGTCCGCTTTGCTGCACCACCAGAGGTGAGATTCTCTCTAAGGTCTATTGGCTGACCATGTCTACCTCAGTGTGTCCACAGACCTGGATACTTGCTGCAAAGCCTGTCCAGTAATATTGTTCAACCTGCCCTGTTTTCCAAGTTTTGATTGAGGTACTTGAAATCCTGTTGATTTAGATGTACTGGCTATCTTGTTTTCTGTTTGCATTTGGATATATTCTGTTCTTGTGTGGCAGTCATCAGCCGGGGTGGCCCCATCCTGCAACATGTGCTCTGTGTTTGTTGTTTTTCCTGTGGTTGGGGTTCGAGTGCAGTGACCTAGTTGGGGAGCCGCCTCAGAAATCTTGCCTGAGAAGTCCTCAGACCTGACTTGTGTGCACCAGTTGATGAAGGGTTAGGTTTAACTCATCCCCGGGACCAGCAGCCAATGAATGTACCAGTGGGTGCTGCAGCTTAGTCAATTGTAGCCCAGCCCAGCCTGCCCCCAGACCTGGCTGTCGTCCGTACCATCAGATACTGTGGTCTAGTTGGGGTGACCCCAAAGAACCCTTGCCTGGTCTCTTCCCGCACCCTTCCTCCCTCTTTCCCTCCCTCAGTTTTTGTGCATACCACCCTGGTCAGAATGACCCCAAATAGCCCCTACCATGCTGCTCCTGGTTCTCACATGTGTGAGTGGCTGCCCAATCCAGCCTGGTGTGCCCTCAGCCCCAGCTTTTGCCCATGGGTGTGGTCTAGCCTGGCCTAGCCTGCCTCCAAGGCTGCCTCTCCCATGTGCTGGTGGGTGCTGAGAGGAAGGCTTTCTGTCCTAACTGGGGTCTAAATCTGTATTCCTCGACTTAATTCATAATACTGTGAGTGTGAAAAATTGAGGCTACTGTGCAATTAATTCCTAGTAGGCTAGCAGGGGACTTTTCTCCCAGCACCTGATAAACTGCCTTAGTAGGGCGGAGTCTGCTGCCTTTGTTCTGTGTGGGGCCTGCCTTAGGAATAGACTCTGTGCTTATAGAGGAAAGATTTGGGAAGATGTTGAAGACAATGAAAATATGTTTTAAGGTGACAGAGCAGAGTAATCCTTAAGTAGTTTTTCAAGTGGGAATATTCCATTTACTGAATCTAGGTTGTGAGCAGATCTCCAGGCTTTTTGGACATGTGTCACATGTCACTGCGCTGAACCTAACAGCAGCAGTAGCCTTATACTCCCGGGGCAGTGCCTCCAAAGTGAATATACTTGACAAGTAGGAATCCTAAAAATTCCTCACCTCCTCCAAACTCTAAATCCATACGCAGTATCTTTCTGCTGATTCTTAAAGGTCTGAGCTTTGTCCTGTGTAGTGTTGGCTTGGGCAGGGAGGAGGGTTGTTTTCCCGAACATGATAAGGAACTGAGCAGGGCAAAGTGGGAGCTCTGACTGGTGATTGGTAGACAGGATGCCCTGGAATGCAGTTGGCCTGCAGCCCAGAATCCAGCACTTTGTATTTGTTTGTTTCTGGGAGACTGTGGTCTGGTGCTACTGTGACAGGAAGTGAGAAAGCTGGGAGTGGGGGAATGGAGAGGGGCGAGGTCTTTGTGGTTCTCCTGTGAAATCTCTTTGTCCCTGGAGAGCAGCTCCACAGCGGAGCTCCACTGAGAAGAGAGCAGCCTTTGTGTGTCTAATGGGTCTCAGAGCCTCTAGCTGCTCTGTGGGATTAGGGAGTGTGAATTCTGACTGTGGCCTTTTGCGTCTTAGCACTTGAGTTATTACATAAATGGCCTTGATCTCTCAGTATTGGGGAGCTTACTGAGTTTTGTGTTTGCTGTTGTTATTTATGGATCTATGGGATTTAATTACGAAAGGGGTTTGAGGAGATAGATGTTAACAGATCTTCCCTACATGTATATTGCAGATAAGTTGTTGAATCTGAAAGAGAAAAAAGCAGGTAATTGCTGGGGCCCTGATTTTAGACCCCATTCTTACGATTGGCGCTGTACAGTGATCAGCGTAGGAGAAATCGACTTGTTGTTTGATTTCAGTATTAATAGGTGGTTTTGCATGTAACTAGCAAACCGTTGGGATGTTTCCTGGGAATTTTCCCCCAGGATTGAGTGAGCACCTGTAGCACCTCCAGCACCTCCTCCTCTCTTCTCTCTTGTGTTATCCTTGCCCTCTATTCCGACTGTGAAACATGCATCTCTTCTCACTTCCTAGATTGGGTGCCTGAGCTTTCAACTTCTTGCCAAGCTGGCTAGTTCCTGAGCTCACACACACAAACTGGCCTTTGATTGCCCAGGAAGACAGCTGCCCTGGAGGCAGATTGCTAACATACCACTAAAACAATTCCTTCCCTCTGTTCCCTGCTTCTAGCTCCTTCTATTTCCCGCCCCAGCTCTGATCTTTACTTTTGGCTTAGTGAGATGTCACATTAAAATTGAGAGCAGGGGACTGGTATTATTGCATAACCTGTAAAAGACATTGCCTGCTCTGCTGGCATGCTGTCTGGGACCCAGTAGAGTCCCACTACTCACTCCTGATCCTGCTCCCTTCTAATACACGTGGGAAAGCAGTGGAGGATGGACCAAGTGCTTGGGTTCTTGCACTCATTTGGGAGACCCTTAATAAGCTCCAGGCACTTTGCTTTGGACTGGCCCAGCTCCAGCCATTGCGGCCATTTGAGGAGTGAACCAGCAGATGGAAGATCTGTCTTATCTCTCTCTTCTTTCTCTCTCTCTCTTTTTTTTTTTTTTTGTTAAAGATTTACTTATTTATTTCTGTTGAAAAGGCAGACCTACAGAGAGCACGAGACACAGAAAGATCCTCCATCTGCTGGTTCACTCCCCATAGCCGCAATGGCTAGAGCTGAGCTGATCCAAAGCCAGGAGCTTCCTCCTGGTCTCCCATGTGGGTGCAGGGCCCCAAGGCTTTGGGCTATCTGCTACTACTTTCCCAGACCACAGGCAGGGAACTAGAGCAGCTGAGACATGAACCAGTGCTCATATGGGATCCCAGTGCTTGAATGGGGAGGATTAGTCAATGAGCCATTGCTCCAGGCCCTCTGACTTTCATGTCATACATACATATATATATATATATGTATGTATGTATGTATGACATGAATATGTATATATGTAGTTATTTTTAAATAAAAATTCAGTTCTTTGAAAAAAAGTAGATATGTTTGTGATTATATTTTCTTTCTTTGTTTTTAAAGATTTGTTTATTTTTATTACAAAGTCAGATATACAGAGAGGAGGAGAGACAGGAAGATCTTTTGTCCGATGATTCACTCCCCAAGTGAGCGCAACGGCTGGTGTTGTGCCAATCCGAAGCCAGGAGCCTGGAACTTCCTCCAGGTCTTCCACACGGGTACAGGGTCCCAAGGCCTTGGGCCATCCTTGACTGCTCTCCCAGGCCACAAGCAGGGAGCTGGATGGGAAGTGGAGCTGCCGGGATTAGAACCCGTGCCCATATGGGATCCCCGCGCGCTCAAGGCAAGGACTTTAGCTGCAAGGCCACTGCGCCGGGCCCTGATTATATTTTCTTTCTTTGGGTGGAGGTGATCAGAGAATGTGGCATGCGTCCACATCTCTAGAACAGACCGGTAGAAAGTTAGCTAACTGATTGGTACTAAGTACCTTTCTGTACCTCGCATCTTCCCTCTTCCTGTATTTTTTTTTGTTTTTTGTGGAGAGCGGGACTATGCCCCAAGATGGCGCTTGTTATTGTCTTCTCACAGCACAAAGGCAGTAAACAAGTTTTAGGAAGTTGTAGAGGATTGGTTCAAGGTCTCATGCAGTCTGCATGGTGTGCGCGTGATCAGAGTTGTGATTGGTGTGTGTGTGCGTGATCAAGGCTGTGATTGGTGTGTTTGATGCGTGGCCAAGCAGCCCTGTTGCAATTGGCTGTTGATAGGGTTTTAACCTAAGTTTGAGAGAGAACAAAGAAGAACAAAGAGGAGTAGTGGTAGAGTAGTAGTAGTAGTAGTAGAAGAGGAAGCCTGTAAATATGCTGTAGTTACTGCCCTTCTGTGTTATACTTGGATTTCTTGTTTTGTTATGTTATGTAATTAGTTTGTCCTTCAATAAATCCTCATAAGAGCAAGCACCTGTGTCGGAGCTTCACTCGCTGGACGTTAGTTTTTGTTTTTGTTTTTTGCTAAAGATTTATTTATTTATATGAAAGAGTGAGAAGGAAAGATACAGACCTCATCTACCTCCTGGTTCACTCCCCAGATGGCCACAAGGGCTAGGGTTGGACCAGGCCAGAGCCAGAGGCCAGGAGTTAATGTAGGTTGTACACACAATGTGGCAGAGGTCCAAACACTTGGCTACTAGCAGGGAGCTGTAGCAGAAGTGGAGCAATTAGCTGCTGGGACTTGAATTGGCACCCATATGGGATACCAGCGTTGCAGGTAGTGGCTTTACCTTATACGCTACAACATTGGCCCTGTTTTTAAATGGAAGGGAGATGAATTGAAGAGCGCTTTCATGTGCTCTTTCCCAGAAATGAGTAAAGGTAAGACCCAAAGATCTAGTTGGTTCTGTCCTGTCTTTTCTTGCCTTCTCTTTCCTTCCCTGCAAGGAGTCTACTTTTATTGAGCTTCTCTATTGGCGTTAGGATAACTTTTTATTTAATATTTAGTTTATTTTTATTGGAAAGGCAGATATACCAAGAGGAGGAGAGATAGAGAAGAAGAACCGTCTGATGGTTCACTCCCCAAGCGGCTGCAATGGCTGGAGCTGAGCCAATCTGAAGCCAGGAGTCGGGAGCTCTTCTGGGTCTCCCATGCAGGTGCAGGGTCCCAAGGCTTTGGGCCGTCCTCGACTGCTTTCCCAGGCTACAAGCAGGGAGCTAAATAGGGAGGAGGGCCGCCGAGATTAGAACCAGCGCCCGTATGGGATCCTGGCGTGTGCAAGGCGAGGACTTTAACCACTATGCTATCATACCAGGCCCTAGGATAACTTTTAACCACAGGAAGCATTCATACTCCTTCCCGTGTCAAAGAGCAGGAATGCATACTTTTTGTTTTGTTTCTAAAGATTTATTTATTATTGGAAAGGCAGGTTTGATTTATGGAGAGAAGAAGTGACAGAAAGATCCTTCAACCACTGGTATACTGCCCAAATGGCTGCAATGGTTAGAGCTAAGCTGATCCCAAGCCAGGGGCTTCTTCTGGGTCTCCCAAGTGGATGTAGGCTCTCAAGGTTTTGGGGCATCCTCCACTGCTTTCCCAAGCCATAGCAGGGAGCTGGAAGGGAAGTGGAGCATCTGAGAAATGAACTGGAGCCCATATGGGATCTCAGTGCTTGCAAAGCGAGGACTTAGCCAATGAATGAACCATTGTGCTGGGCCCAGGAATATGCACTTTGAATCCAAGGTATATAGTTGTACCATTTTCTAGTTGATGAAGTTGGGAAAAATACTGAATACTTATGATATGTAGTTTATTCATTCTAAAAATGAGGCCTTGGAGATCCTTGGCGAGTGTGGAGGATTCTGTTTGGTAACTTTTAAGGGAGATCAATAATTAATTTGATTAATGTAATTGTGATTAATGTGATTGATTTCTTGGCAGATTCAGGCCTTCTCTCACTATTGCCTGCCCCAAAACCCGATGAAATGGATGTTTCATTACTCTTTTTCAAGGTTTTGAAGAAGTGGAACTGTGTAAAAATGGCTCAGTCGCATGCTTTTGTGTTTTCCAAGTTACTCTCAAATGATGGTCAGAGGTGGTGAGAGCATCACAGACAGCGAATGGGTTTAATGAAAAGCTGCCTCCTTAGGCAGTAATTCAAGGCACTGGTTTTGTGGTGAGCAGCAGCTGGCATCACTGCGGACGCTGCCTGGAGTGTCTGCCTGGAGTGTCGTTCCAGTCTGGCTGTTCTGTGCTTCGCGGACTCCCTGCTAATGCCCAGAGAGGCAGCAGGCCGTGGCTCAGTGTGCCTGGGGATCCTGCCAGCTCCCTGGGGGGCCACGGTGCAGCTCCTGGCTCCTGGCTTTCACCCTGCCCTGCTCGTGCTGTTGCTGACATTTGAGGAGTGAACCAACAGATGGAAAATCTCTTGTCTCTCCCTCTCTGTCACTCTCCCTTTCAAGTAAATGGCTTCTGGAAAAAAAAAAGGATTGTGAGCTGAAAAGTTGAGTGACCTCTTGTAAATTATTAGGTTAAGGAATTTTTTTTTTTTGGTATCCTAAAGTGGGGAAGAATATAAGATGTTCCGGTTAATTTTCTAAGTTCTCTTTCAGTATGTGAGAATTAAACCGCCCTTTAATTTCAGTTAGACTTTTATTTCCCTGAGTGTGTCTGACCTTGCTTTCTTTTTCTCCTTCTTGGAGGGAGGAGAAAGGCATTTGGCCTCTCCCCTTCCCCTAGCCTGACACCTCCCTCTGTGTTAGTGCCCCTCCCTTTTATCTTTGTTAACTTATCAGCCTCTCCCTAAAGCCCGCTCTCTCCTTATAAGGCTGTGTGCACTGCTTTTGGCAAAGTTGCAAAAGGATCCAGGTAAGTAACTCTGGTCTCCGGACTCTCAAATTTGAGAGAAAATTTAATGTTATCTGTCCCAGCGGAGGCCTGGAGAGGCACACGGGTAATGGGGGAGGGGGAGGAGGCAGCAACCTGGCCTGAGAGATCGGAGGACTTGTTTTACCAGTCCTGTGTGCGTGCTGGCAGGCTCTGGAAAGAAGCAGGTTTGGTTTCTTTCCAAACCCTTTCAGCCCCGGTTCCCCTGGGGAGCTCAGAGCCACACCCTTCTTTGCTTCACCCCAAACCCAGTGTTTAGCCATTTTACTATGTATGGTGTGGGGGTTTCCAGAATATTTAGGTGCAGGGGAGGGGAAGAATAATGGTTTGTCTCTGATTTTAGGAGGTTATGGTGGTGTGGATTTCTTTTTTCTATCAAGACACAGTGAAAATTTTAAATCCCAATGGATAACTTTTTTTTTAAAAAAGATTTATTTTTATTACAAAGTCAGATATACAGAGAGGAGGAGAGACAGAGAGGAAGATCCTCCGCCCGATGATTCACTCCCCAAGTGAGCCGCAACGGGCCGGTGCTGGGAATCTCTTCCGGGTTTTCCCACGTGGGTGCAGGGTCCCAATGCATTGGGCCCTCCTCGATTGCTTTCCCAGGCCACAAGCAGGGAGCTGGATGGGAAGTGGAGCTGCCGGGATTAGAACCGGCGCCCATATGGGATCCCAGGGCGTTCAAGGCGAGGACTTTAGCCGCTAAGCCACGCCGCCGGGCCCCCAACGGATAACTTTGAGTACCATAGACAAATCAAGGTGCCTTACTGGTCCACAGACTGTCCACCAAGCCTTCTTTCAACCAGAGTATCTAAAAGAGAAAACCTTGTACATATTTGTTTATCTTGAATTCCTTGTCTTTTGACACTGCCAACAGGAGAGTGATTTTTCCCAGACTCCCTTAGTTGAACAGAAAGATTCTTGGGGGGCACAGGAAGACTAGTCTTTGTGAAGGTAGGCCTCTTCTGGTGACCCCTCTGGGTGCTCTGACCAGAGACTCTGGACCTGGGTTGAAGCGGAGGTACTGCTGATGGTAAGGCACGAGATTTCCCAGAATGTAGGTTTGTGACTTGAAGCAGGGCTCAGAGGAAATGAGACTGGGAAGCGTGTGCAGTCTTTAGACCTTGGTGCGGATTGGCTGCGGGACTTGAGGTTAGTGTGCAAGTGCTCCCTGGATGGGGGTGGAGTGAGGTAAGGTATGTAGACTTTGGACTCCAGTACAATCATTCTTCCTTGATAAGCAGCCGAGAACAACTGTTGACAAAATCATATTCCTTTGATTTAGAAGCAGAATGACAACTTTGTGTGTTGTGGAATAATTGTTTTGAATTAAGGGGCAAATGTCAGTTAAGGGAAATGTTTTGGTTTCTAGAAGACTCTATTGAAGCCATGTATTGAAATTCTAGAATATTATAAGTATTGCACTTTTTAAACTTATTTTTTGTTGTAATATTTATTATAAAAATAAGGAGTTGCAGACCCATGTGGACCTCTGATTAGGCAGGAGAGAGTCTCTCACCCTAATTGGAAGCCCAGAGGGTTGCTATGGCTGAGCTGAGCTGGTCCGAAGCCAGGAGCCAGGAGCTTCTTCCGGGTCTCCCATGTGTGTGCAGGGTCCCACGGCTTTCCTACTTTGTAAACAGAGCTGGATTGGGAAGTGGAGCAGCTGTGACATGAACCAGCATCCATGTGGGAAGCTAGCACTGCAGGCACAGGATTAAATTATTATGCCACTGCTCTGGCACCATGAGACTATTTTATTTAAAAAGATGTATTTATTTAATTCTTTGTAAGGCATTGTTAGAGGGTTGCAGATACCTTTTATCTGTTGGTTTCTTTCCCAAGTGGCCACAACAACCAGGACCTGACCAGGACCTGAAGGAGCTTGGAGCCAAGCACTCTGTCCTGGTTGTCTGCATGGGTGACAGGGGCCCAGGCACTCAGCCGTTTTCCACTGCTTTCCCAGGTGCAACAGTGGGGAGCTAGATGGGAAGTGGAACAGTTGGGAATTTAACCGTCATTGCTCATATGGAATGCCACCATCACGGGTGGTTGTTTAATCTGTTGTGTCACAGTGTCACAGTGCAGTCTTGTGACCTTATTCCTAGCATTTAAAAAATAATTACTATTTAGTTTGTTAAGAGAGAGAGTTACCACTCACTTGTAATTCCTCAGATGCTTGCCAGTAGCCCGGGCTGGGCCAGGCTGAAGCCAGAAGCCTAGAACTGGAGCTTTATCCAGCTTTCCCATGTAGGTGATAGGACCGAAGAACTTGTGGATCATCTGTTGTTGACTGCCAGGGTGCTTGTTAGCAGGAAGCTGGAGTTTGCTGTGGAGCCGGAATTTAAACCCAGCCACCAATATATGGGTTGGAGATGGGTTGTTGGCATCCCAAATGGCAGCTTGCCCACCATGCCAAAGACTCATTCCTTGGCACACTTGAAAAATTTATTTCTAGGCCCGGCGTGGCAGCCTAGTGGCTTAAGTCCTCACCTTGCGTGCGCCGCAATCTTATATGGGTGCTGGTTCTAATCCCAGCGGCCTCACTTCCCATCTAGCTCCCTGTTTGTATACTGGGAAAGCAGTCGAGCATGGCCCAAGGCCTGGTGACCCTCCACCCATTTGGGAACCCGGAAGAGGCTCCTGGTTCCTTTCTTCGGACTGGCTTAGCTTTGGCCACTGAGGCCACTTGGGGATGAATCACCAGACGAAAGATCTTCCTCTATGTCTCTCCTTCTCTTAGTATATCTGACTTTCCAATAAAAGTAAATATTTAAAAAAAAATAGTTTTTAAAATTATAAAACAAAATAGTGTAATTGTAAAAATTGTTAACATTAATATCACAATCTATAAGCTAAATCCAATTTTCCCTATTTTTTTTAAACAAAAAGATTTATTTATTTTTATTGGAAAGGCAGAGTTACAGAGAGAGAAGGAGAGACAGAAATCGTCATTTGCTGGCTCGCTCCTCAAATGGCCACCATGCATGACTGGAGCCATTGTGAAGCCAGGAGCTTCTTCCAGGTCTCCCACGTGTGTGCAGGGACCAAGCTCTTGAAGCATCTTCCACGGTTTCCCAGGCATGTCAGCAGGGATTTCGATTAGAGGTGGAGCATCAGGGCTGGAACTGCTGCGCAGCATGTTGCAGCGTAACAGGATAAGCCACAGCGCTGGTCCCTCCTCTACAGCTTTTTTTTTTTTTTTTTTTAAATCTAAACTCCCTCTGTGTTTCCTACTCCTTCCAGCTTCCAATATTGTAGTAGGCAGTTTTTTTTTTTAAGCTCCCATTTATGAGGGAGAACCAGTGGTATTTGATGTTCAGTGTTTGGCTTATTTCATTTACCATGATATCCTCCAGTCCATTCATTTTGCTGCAAATGACAGGATTTCAGTGGTTTTTTTTTTTTGGTCTTTTTTTTTTTTAGGCTAGATAGTATTCCATTGTGTTTATATGCCAATTTTCTTAATCTGTGCATCTAATGGTGGACACTTTGGCTGATTCCCTGGCTTGTCTGTGGTGAGGTGTCACTGCTGTATGTCTCTCAAGTTATGGGTGTGTACCTGGTGGTGGGGTTGCTCGATCATGTGGCAGTTGTAGTTTGGGTTTTCCATAGTGTCTTTACTGGCTTACATTTCTACCAAAGGTGTGTGAGAGATCCCCTCTTCTCACATCCATGGCAGTGTTTTTTTAAAAAGGTTTTATTTCATTTTTGATGATATTTACATAGTTGAGAAGGATGTATGTCCATGTGGGCCACCAGTTAGGGTATTAGGGTAGGGAGGGTTGAGGCATGGAGGAAGGAGGGTGGAAAAACACTTCCTTTTTTTTTCCTCTGGATCTGGGATGAGGAGGGTGGGGGAGGAAGGGGTCCACTCCTTGCTGCCAAACAAGGTCTCCCAAGAAACCATCACTCGCATCAGCCAATGCACATGGCTTTGAATGCAGCTGCCCAGCCCCATTCCCCATGCACACCAATGTCTCCTAGAAACCCAGCCCTATGCCCACCACTGGGAACTGCAGCTTAGTCGGGGGCAACCCTCAACAGCTCCCTCCAGGCCTGCCTCCAACCCTGGTTCCTGCTTGTGTCCACAACTGCAGCAGTCTGGTCCAGTTCCTCCTGCATCCTGCTCTTGTCTATACCCATGGATGCTGTGGATTAGCTCAGTTCGACTCGCCCTCCTGCCTAGCACACACATATGCCAGTGGGTCACAGCAGTACTTGTTACTCTCTGTGATAATAGCCATTCTAATAGGGGTGAAGGGATCTTTCATTGTGGTTTTGATTTGATCAGAATTTTTTTAAAAATCTACCTGAAATCAATGCAATGATGTAGAAATGCAATTTTGTTTACCTCTAAAAACAGGGAAAGCATAAATATGTATCATCGATGTTGATTTCATAAGTGGGACTGGTTACAGAAGATAAAATTTATTTATAAAATCTAGATTGATAAAGTTTGGAGTTCTACAATCTTTTTTTTTAAAAAAAGATTTATTTTTATTGCAAAGTCAAATATACAGAGAGAAGTCAAATATAGAGAGGAGGAGAGTCAGAGAGGAAGATCTTCTGTCCACTGATTCACTCCCCAAGTGGCCTCTACGGCTGGAGTTGCGCGGATCAGGATCCAGGAACCTCCTCCAGGTCTCCCACGTGGGTGCAGGGTCCCAAGCCTTTGGGCCGTCCTCGACTGCTTTCCCAGGTCACAAGCAGGGAGCTGGATGGGAAGTGGGGCAGCCGGTGTTAGGACCAGTGCCCATATGGGATCCTGGTGCATTCAAGGTGAGGACTTTAGCCGCTAGGCTACCGTGCCAGGTCCTGGGCCCTGGAATTCCACTTCTTGGGACAAGAGTTGGCTCTTTGCCACAGCTGACCTTCTGATCAGTGAACCCTAGAAAATAGTGAAAGCCGCCTGTGATTTTACATTATTAGTTCATGTAAACTAAACCGTGAAGAGTAATTTGAAGTTTGTAGGGATTGGAGTTTCTTCAAGGTCTTCTAGCTAGTTTTTGACCAAGGTGAGATTTGGACGCCAGGTCTTTTGTTCCCTAAAGTGAGGTTTTACTTTGTTTTTTCCTGCAGGTGTGTGAAAATTGCCATGGTTTACAGGGCTCTGGAAACGGGAAAAGTGGGCATGGAAACAACACATGGTTTACTTATAAGCCAGTCCTACTGACAACACACGTCTAGTACCGTGTTTGCTGTAATGTTAACAGCTTTCTGAGTATCATGAAGACATTTTCCTAAGCACTTTACATGGATTGTCCCATTTAATCCTTATAGTCAGTCTCCTTGTGTGTGTGTGTGTGTGTATCTATATACACACAAGATTTCTTTCTTTCTTTCTTTGGTAGCTGGAGTTGAGAGGGAGAGACAGAGAGCTCTTCCACCCAGCTGTTCGCTGCCTAGGTCAAAGCCAGGAGCTGGGAAGCCCATCCGCATCTCCCGTGTAATTGGGTCCTCACGGGATTTCTCCCAGGTGCTTTAGTAGGATGCTAGATCAGAAGTGTGGAGTAACTGGGATGTGAACCAGGCACTCTGAGGTAAGTTGCCACTATCCTAAGCAGTGGTTTAAATTATTATTGTGATCCCAGTACCTATGAAACTGTGTCACATAATACAATGAATAAATTAAAAAAATTATTATTGTGCCACAGTCTCCCCTTCTATGTGTTTTCATATTTCCATTTTATAGATAAGAACGCTGGGAATTAGAGTGTTAAGTGGTGCTTTACCCAAAATCATGTAGCTGATAAGCCCATAGAGTTGGGACTTGAATCCAGCTAGATTTCCAAAACCCATATTCTGGGACTTGTATCTTGCATGGGCACTGGCTTATGTCTCTGAAGAAGCTCCTGGCTTTTGGCTTCGCCTCAGGTCAGCTCTGCCTTTGTGGCCATTTGGGGAGTGAACCAGCAGATACAAGATTTCTGCTAGTCTTTTTTCTCTGTAAGTCGGCCTTTCAGATTATATACCTGTTGCTTAATTTGCTGTGTCCCAATGCTAACCCTGTAATTCTTGACATTAAATTATTAATTTTTCATTTTGTTTAAAGAGTAGAAGAGAAATAACTTCCAACCACTTGTTTTCTCTCGAGATGCTGATAATAGCCAGGGTTGTTACATATGTTTATAAAGCCTATATATTCTTCTAAGAATTGGTTTTAGAGGGCCTGGCACGGTGGTTCAGTGGTTAAATCCTCACCTTGCAAGTGCCAGGATCTCATGGGTACCGTTTCGTGTTCTAGCAACTGCATTTCCCATCCAGCTCCCTGCTTATGACCTGGGAAAGCAGTAGAGGATGGCCCTAATCTTTATTTTAAAAGATGCATTTATTTTCATTGGAAAGGCAAATATACAGAGAGAAAGATCTTTTGTCCTCCGGTTCACTCCCCAAGTGGCCACAGTGGCTGGAGCTGAGCCGATCTGATGTCAGGAGCCAGGAGCCTCTTCCCGATCTCCCACGTGGGTATAGGGTCCCAAGTGTTTGGGACCCCCTCGACAGCTTTCCCAGGTCACAAGCTGGGACCTGGATGGAAAGTGGAGCAGCTGGGACGTGAACTTGCGTCCTTGTTGGATCTTGGCTTTGAGCTATTGTGCTGGGTCCAAAAATACATCTTAAAAAAAAAAAAAAAAAAAAAAAAAGAATTGTAATTTGAGGACCTGGCATTGTGGCATAGTGGATAAGACTTCTGATTCTGGCTTCCAGTATAGGTACCTGTGCATAACACAGCTGTTCTACTTCGTGTGTGTGTGTGTGCTTTTGAAAGTCAGATATACAGAGAGGAGAGACAGAGAAAAAGATGCTCCGTCCAATGATTCACTCCCCCAAGTGGCTGCAATGGCCGCAGCTTAGCTGATTGGAAGCCAAAAGCCAGGAGCTTCTTCCGGGTCTCCCATGCAGGTGCAGAGTCCCAAGCCTTTGGGTCGTCCTCGACTGCTTTCCCAGGCCACAGCGGGGAGCTGGATGGGAAGCGGGGCCACTGGGATTAGAACCGGTGCCCATGTGGCATCCTGGTGCATGTAAGGTGAGGACTTTAGCCACTAGGCTACTGCCACCGGGCTGGCGGTTCTACTTCTGATCCAGCTCCCTTATGTTGGTCTGTGAAAAACTGTGGAAGGTGACCCAATGGTTTGGATCCCTGCCACCCATTTGGGATACTCAGATTAAGCTGCTGGCTTTAGCATGGCGCAGTCCTTGGTATTGCGGCTATCTGGGAAGTGGATCAGTGGATCCAAGACTGATCTTTCTGTGTGTGTGTATGTGTCTGTGTCTAACTGAATTAAATTAAAAATAACGTCTTGTAACCAGAGCAGTGATGTTTTGGGCTAAGCCTCTGCCTGCAGTGCCCACACCCCATCTACGCACTGGTTTGTGTCTCAGCTGCTCCATTTCTGATCCAGCTCTTTGCTTCTGGCCTGAGAAAGCAGTAGAGGATGGCCCAACACCTTGGCACCCCGCACGCTTCCACATAAGAGACCCAGAAGAATCTTTTGCTCCTGGCTTTGGATCAGCTCAGCTTTGATCATTGCAGCCATTTAGAGAATGAGTCAGAGGAAGGAAGACCTTTGTGTTTCCTTCTCTCTCTGTCAGTCCACGTTTCAAATATAAATTTAAAAAACAAAGCAAAACAAAAAAACTCCAAGCAGCTGTTTTTTATTTTCAAAGATTTATTGAATTTTATTAGAAAGGCAGATAGGTAGATCTTCTCTTTGCTGGTTCACTCCCCAAACAGCTGCAATGGGCAGAGCTGAACTGATCTGAAGCCAGAAGCCAGAAGCCTCTTCTGGGTCTCCCACGTGGGTGCAGGGTCTCAAGGCTTTGGGCTATCCTTTACTGCTTCCCCAGGCCACAGCAGGGATCTAGATAGGAAGCAGGGCCGTTGGGATGAGAACTGACGCCCAAAGGGGATCCTGGAATGTGTAAGGCGGGGACTTTAGCTGCTAGGCTACCGTGCCAGGCCCTAAATTTTTTATCTCTGTCATTGCATGAGGGAACCTCATGCTGGGATGTAGCAGAAAGAATTTTGGAGTGTGGGTGGGATCCAGTAGCATAGGATGTGTGTCATGTTAAAAGTAAAATTAGCTGTTCTCACAAAATCTAGTTTTTAAAGGGATGATAGGTTTTACTTTGTGTACCCCCTTTCTCACTTTAGAAATCCCTTCGTTGTCTATTTTCTTTTAAGTGAGAACTGTTAGGTGGTAAACCTGGGAAGGTGTTGGGCTGCATTCGTAAGACTGTCCTAACTGCAGCTTTCAAAGCCAGTTCGTGTTTGGCAGACTCTGGCCTATAGCACAAGCTTTTGTGAAGTGTACGCATGGAGAAGAACCATTTTTCCCTCATTAGTTTTGAGACCATTGGTTTGCTATAGCTTGCCTGACTGCTTCCTCTCTCCCTTTCTTGGACTTTCTTTATCCTACCATTTTTTTCATTCTCCCATTTGTATTTAGACATGATTGGATACTTCTTTTTCATAGAGAAGAATGGAAACCTTTTCTTTCTTTTCTTTTCTTTTCGTTTCGTTTCTTTTCTTTCTTTCTCTCTATCTCTGTCTCTGTCTTTTTTGAAGATTTGCTTTTTTATTGGAAAGGCAGGATCACAGAAAGAGGAGGAGAGAGAAATCTTCCATCTGCTCTTTGATTCCCCACATGGCCGCGTCACCTGGAGCTGGATTGTTTCAAAGCAGGGAGCCAGGACCTTTTCCTTGGTCTCTTGCATGGGTGCAGGAGCCCAGACACTTCAGCCATCTTCTGCTGCTTTTCCAAGCACATTATCAGGGAGTTGGATCAGAAGTGGAACAGCCGGGAGTTGAGCTGGTGTCCCTATAAGATGCCATGCCATAGGCTGGAGCTTAACCCACTATGCTACGGTGCTGGCCCTGGGAACTTTTCTTCCCCTTTTCTGTAGTGCTTAGGAAGAAAGCTTTGAAATAGGCACAAGCATTGTGGCTTGGCCTGTTGTCCCGTATGTTCTTGCTGCTCTGTATCTGATTCAGCTCCCTGATAATGACTTGGCAAAAGCAGAGGAAGATGGCCCAGGTGTTTGGGTACCTGCACCCAAGTGGGAGATCCAGATGAAGTGCCTGGCTCTTGACTTTGGCCTGGTTCAGCCCTGCCCATTGCAGCTCTCTGGGGAGCTGACCAGTGCATGGAAGATAGCTCTGTTTGTTTCTTTAATTCTGACTTTTAAATAAATAAAACAAAAAGATTGCAGGGAAGGGAGGCTGGATCATTCTTACACTTAAACCTCACTTGTTTTTGAACTTGACCACAAGACCTACATAGAGAATGCAAGCATAGATCTATTTAAATGTAGAACTTGTATTGACTGAGTCCTTCAGCATTTCAACACCTATTAGTCTGTTTTCTCATTTACCCATAGCTTTCTTCCTTGGCTTGTTGTAAGGACTGCCAGAAATAATAAATGATTTAGTACTTTTCACTTCTTTTCATATTTCCTTCCTCATTAAGCTGTGAAGGCCTCTAGTGAGGAGTGAAGACCTTGCTGTATTAGATGTGGTGCTGTGACTACGATGTACTAGAAAAGCTACCTCTGTCGCAGGAACACTGGTCTAGGTGGGACCGCCTAGAAAGTAGTGTGGAAGTGGGGAAACCAGTTCATCCACTCCTTAGAACCCAGATATGTTCTTGATTCAGGTAATTTCATGTACTAATTCACAAGATAGTTTGAGGCTGAGACATTACCATGAAGTAATGTATTTGGAAGATAGAAGTTAACTCTTGGAATAACGTAATACCTCACATTCGTATAGCATGCATTATCTCACCTGATCTTTATAGCAGCTCTGAATTAGACTGGGCTCGTGGTTTTGGCCTCTTTCAGAAAAGAACACAGCAGGGATTTAACTGCGACAGCTTCTTCTCCCCAAAGAGTCAGATCTTGGCTTTCTGTTGAAGTATGTCTTCTGCTCCAAGGTAGTGCCACGTGGTGAGCTTAAAACCATGAAGATGGAGGAAGCTGTTGTTTCTCAAATTACTGTCTTTACCCTGGTCTTTTCCCCTCCGTTTTTTCCTAACCGTCTTTGTTGAACCGAAGTTAAAGGTGCAGAAAGTGGCCACTGAGGGCTCAGTCACAGTCTCTGTGCAGAGGCGGGGAGTGCATGCATGCCCATGGCAGCGATAGCCTGAGATTTTATTAGAGGAGGAAGATTACAGGGCAGAACCTGCTGGAGTGATGGCTGCAGTGCCAGCCCTGTTCAGAACCAGAATTTTGAGTTCAGAATCTTCTCGGTGTGGGGCTTCAAAGGTCATTGTACATAACAGGGAAGAGCAAGTACGCAGAATGAGGAAATGGGGATGAAGGAGGCACTTATTTTAAGATTCATTTATTACGTATTTGAAAGAGAGTGACATACACACATGGGGAGGAGAAGAGGGCGTTAGATCTTCCATCATTGGGTCACTCCCCGGGTGATCAAATTTGCCAGGCCTGGGCTTTGCCAAAGCTGGAAAGAAACCTGAACCCTGAAACCCCACCAGAGTCTTCTACATAGGTCCAGGTACTCAAGTGTTTGGCACATCCTCTGCTACCTTTCCGGGCAAATTGGCAGCAAGGTGGATGGGAAGTAGCCAAGTCTAGAACCAGCACTCTGATAGGAGATGCCATTTTTGAGAGGTAAGGCTTAGCCACTGTGACACAATGTCTTTTCACCCTCCCCTTTATAAACATATAAGAATACTTTTTTTTTTAAGAAGAGAGTTATTATTTATTTTTAAAAGATTTGTTTTGTTTTGGGCCTGGTGCAATAGCCTGGTAGCTAAATCCTTGGCTATATGCTCCAGGATCCCATATGGGCACTGGCTTGTGTCCTGGCTGTTCCACTTCCCATTCAGTTCCCTGCGTGTGGTCTGGGAAAGCAGTAGAGGATGGCTTAGAGCCTTGGGACCCTGCACCCATGTGGGAGATCTGGAAGAAGCCTCTGCCTCCTAGCTTTGGATCAGTTTAGCTCCGGCTGTTGTGACTACTTGGGGAAGAATGTACCAGCGGCATGGAAAACTGTCTGTCTATCTCCTTTTCTCTGTAAATATGCATTTCCAATAAGAATAAATAAAATATTTTACAAATCAAAAAACAAATTTGAACAGCTGGGACATAAATTGGCGCGCCTAAGGGATGCTGGCACTGCAGGCAGAGAACTGGCCTGCCTGTGCTGGCCCCAAGAATACTTCCTAAAGACCTCTGAGTGGCCTGTTGGAATGTAGGATGGGACTGTGAGAAAGCAGCGATAGGATTTGCACCGTAAGGCAGGAAAAGAGTTGGTGGATAAATGATGCGGGAGCCTGGTGCTGGGAGAGGGGCATTCAGGGGAAGGGATACCACACACTTGGACTTAGAGAATCAACTCGTTCAGGAATTTATTGGGCACCTGTTTAATCAGTTTCCTGTAAGTACTTTTGCTTGCTGAGTGCTGTATATGCTGCAAGGCAGAACAGGCCCAAGCTTTGGTGCCTGGTGAGGCTCTGGGGAGCGTGGGAAAGGCAAGTGAAGCGAAGGCTCAGCCTGGGCTAGTCCCCACTTGTCTTCCCCACTGTGACTACTGCACTGGTTTCTCAATGTCTTTGTGGGCATGCTGGGACTGGGCTTGGACGTTCCTGCCTCAGGGATGGAAGGGGGTGGGGAGGGCATTCTGACAGCAACCTTCTCTCTGTAACTTGGTCACTAGGAACAGGAGGTAAATGGACTTCAAGCGGTGTTGTTACTTGTTTGTATCTCTATAAAAGTCAGAGAACCTCCAACTTAGCTGTAGAATCTTAAGTTTTAGAGCCTGGTGTGGTAGAATGCCTGCTTCGCATCCAACTCTCTGCTTGTGGCCTGGGAAAGCAGTTGAGGATGCCCCAAAGCTTTGAGACCCTGCTGTGCAGGAGACCTGGAAGAGGCTCCAGGCTCCTGGTTTCAGATCGCCTCAGCTCCGGCTGTTGCGGCCACTTGAGTGAATCAGCGGATGGAAGCTCTTCCTCTCTGTCTCTCCTCTTCCCTGTATATCTGACGTTCCAATAAAAATAAATCTCAAAAAAAAAAAAAAAGAGTTAATGAAAACTGCATCCGGGGGCCAGGCATATGAACACAGCAGTGTCCACAGGGCATCTGTCAACTAAGTAACTCTAATTCATATTCTGATTTGGTCTTTACATTTTTTTATTAGTACAAAGGAAATAGACTTTGTGTATTCCATAGTTAGAGTAGCAACATGGCCACACTTCCCTCGCTTCCCTGCTCCCCCGATATGCCGCCTCCCCTCCCCTCTGTCAGTTCTTGCAGACATAATTTTAATCTGTTCTAGATTCATGGACTTGATTTGTCACTAATAATAATAATATTCAGCAAGCAAAATGTAGGTAGACCACATGGGTTAAAAACAAGCCCTTTCCACAGTGACCCTGTCATTCCTGTTCTCTTTTTGTATTATGTGTTTTGCCACCTCTCAGAAAGCATGGTATTTGTTGTTTTGAGCCTGGCTTAGTTCAGTCAGCATAATGGTTTCTGGTTGCACCCATTTTGGTGGAACATGATTTCCTTCTTGAATCGTATTATCTTGAATCATATTTCATAGTGTGTGTACTGCATTTTCTTTATCTGTCACCATTTGATGGACATCTGGGTTGATTTCATATCTTAGCTATTGTGAATTGAACTGCTTCCCTTTCATTTTAATACCTACCCTTGCTCCTCTGGGGTTTTTATAGATTGGGTGTATTTTATTTTCCTCTCATTCTCATTTTTCTCCCCAATATTTCTACAGCTCTCTCCTTCCTGCTTCCTCCTTGCTGTGGTGGCTGGGATGCTTCTTCCATGATTGTTTTGAATCTAGACTGGGCAGTTCTCTGTGTTAAATCAATCAATTACGACCTCTTAACAGGTGTGTATGGAAATGTGTTTATTAAGAATGAAAATCTTTTTAATTGACTTTTTTCTCTTAAGGATTGATGAACAGGTGGAAAACACAAGAGAAGATTTATTCTAAAACCTTCCTTCTGAAAGTGTACTTTTGGATTTGACATAAAATCTTCTGTAACTGTAAGAGAAAAAACTCATTAAGTCCAATGGTGTCACTGTAATGCCTATTCATTTACTAGTCAACTTGTTTGATAAGAGTATGGGAAACTTCATTTCTATTTACCTGTCATTTGCCGTGTAAATATCATAAATAACCCTCAAGATGTTTACGCTGATTTGGAACAAGTTAAGGGGTATGAAGTTTATTTAGGACTGTTTGCATGGTGATTGAGATGTGGGAAGTTAAAGGTATTGATATCTGGGGCTTGGCGTGGTGGCCTGGCAGCCAAAGTCCTTGCCTTACATGTGCCAGGATCCCATATGGGTGCCAGTTCTAATCCCGGCAGCTCCATTTCCAATCCAGCTGCTTGTGGCCTGGGAAAGCAATCAAGGACAGCCCAAAGCCTTGGGACCCTGCATCCACGTGTGGAAGACCTGGAGGAAGCTCCTGGCTCCCGGCCTTAGATCAGCACAGCACCGGCCATTGTGGCCACTTGGGGAGTGAGTCTTCAATCTCCTCCTCTCTGTATATCTGACTTTGCAATAATAATAAATAAATATTTAAAAAAAGGTATTGATATCTGGAGGTAGGATGTAAGCTACTTCAAGATAAAACCTCAGAATTTGAGGTTAGTAATTCTTTCTTTTTTCAAAGAGGTGAAGATCCTCAGGAACAGTGCTGTTTTACAGGTAGTGAGCTTTCTGTGGCTCTGTTGTTCATTCTGCATTCATTATGGCACTTAGGGTAGTTTCAGGAAGTGGAAAGGCTGCTTCATAACTAGTAAGCACGGAGCTGTAATCTTACGCCCTTCCTTGATAGTGAGGAGTTTTTTGCTTCCTTCATTTCTTTCGTAACATTTTATTTTACTGTATTTTACCTGTGCAGCAGTTTCAGTGTTCAGGTTTGGGAGACATTCAGTGACATCCGTCCTGCCCCATTGTCTCTGGAAGTGGCTTGTCCTTGCAGGACAGTGAGGGCTTTTCTGTACTGTGGACTTGCGGCTTTCATTGAGATTACAGCAACAAAACAATTTAAAAAAATTATGTTTATTGAGGAACGTCAGATCTACAAAATGAAGGAGAGACAGAAAGATCTTCTATCCACTGGTTCACTCTCCAAGTGACCGCAATGGCTGGAGCTGAGCCTATCTGGAGCCAGAGGCTTCTTCCAGGTCTCTCACGCAGGTGCAGGGTCCCCAGGCTTTGGACTGTCCTCCACTGCTTTTCCAGGGCACTAGCAGGGAGGTGGATGGGAAGTGAAACAGCTGGGACATGAACCGGCCCTCATAGGATCCTGGCATGTACAAGGCAAGGGGTTAGCCACTGAGCCATCATGCTGCACCCAGCAGCAAATGTTTTAGGGAAAACTAGTCTAGTCGCATGTTCTGACCACAGCACTGAGGCACTTTCTCCCTGTCCTACCAGCAGTGCAGTGCAGACTTGGGTCTAGTTGCCCCTTGTTCAGTTGCTTCTGGTGGGATATGGAGGAAGTTAGCAGGCAAAGGTGCTTACTGGTGATGGGCTCCCAGGCTTAGTGGTGGCTTGCTTCCTGCATTGCAATAAAACTGCAAGAGGGCATCTTTGGCTCTGGGTTTAATCATTCATCTGTCTTCTCTGACCTGTGACCTTTTCTCTCCTTTCTCTTGCCCTTTCTCAATAGTGTGAAGTGAGGGAGGCCTCTCCCTCTTTTCTCCTCCCTCTGTGATCCACCTTCCCTTTTACCCTGCTCTGTGGTGGCTCTGCCCCTTACCTTCATGGATGACTCAGAGGTGGAGTCGACCGCCAGCATCTTGGCCTCTGTGAAGGAACAAGAGGCCCAGTTTGAGAAGCTGACCCGGGCGCTGGAGGAAGAACGGCGCCACGTCTCGGCGCAACTGGAACGCGTCCGGGTCTCGCCGCAAGATGCCAACCCACTCATGGCCAACGGCACTCTCACCCGCCGGCATCAGGTAACCCCTCTCTCCATCAGATCTGCAGGTAGGAGTTTGTCCTGGTCACAGCAAGGCTCTGGTTCCTCTTAGTGATGAGCTGTCAAGTGTCCATGCTGCCTACTCCTTCCAGGGGTGATAAATACTGAATAAAGAGACGAGAAATGTTCCTTTTGTGCTTAATTGTGAATTTTCTGGGTTGAGATGCAATTCCTGTAATTGCACAGGAGACTGTGCACTGTAATTGTAGATAGTGTATATAGTCTGGAGCTATACTCAGATTGCTTGTTTTCTCTGATTTTTTTTTTCTTTCTTGGTATCAAAAGCTCAACAAAATAAATGCCTGTTTAGTAGTTGGAAGCTGGGCTTCTGCTCTTAGCTCCAGTTGAGTTTCCTGCAGGGCACAGTCTGTTCTCAGAAGGTGTGGCAGTGTCTATAAAGTGTGTGTTCTGTGCGTTATGGTCCTGTGTGCTCTTTTTGGTGGTTCAGTGAATTATGTCTTGAAAGGAGGAATCGTTCATTCTGTTGGTTAGAGTTGGAGAGAGATCATCGTGCTGATGTTTAACTGAGAACCACAGGAGCCAGTGGTCTCTGGGTTGGCAGCTCTGTGATGTACCTGGAGAGCTGGTGTGGGCAATGAGAAGTAGGTTGCTTCCTGTGGTTTTCTAGTCTGACCTGACTGTAGTGTATGTAGTCTGTCCCAGAGTGTGTGTGTGTGTGTGTGTGTGTGGTGGGAGGAGTTACGTCTTGAGATCCCTCTGACCTCTGAGTGGTACCTGGAATAGTGGTTTTTCCCCTTAGTCTTTTTTATCGATTATTATTAAGATAGTGAAGACTTTTGCTAAGATGTTTTGTGGTGAGTTGCAGGCAGGTAAGGTTAGGGGTGAGATCTATGTATTGAAAAGGGAGAGGAGGACTACTCGGCTTGGAGCTGGTGGGGAATTCCAGCATACAATACATGGTTTCTCCTTTCTTGCTTGTATTTTTAACTTCTGCTCAGCTATGAAACCACACCCTTCCTTCTTCCTGAAAGTAATGTTTAACTTCCTTTCCCTGTAGCATTACACTCTGTAATGGAAGGGGCAGGGGAAGAGTCTCTTGAGGTGGCTGGATCTCACTGTATTAAGAAGGCACGTCTCTTTTTGTGTGGTATATTATCATTAAATTAATTCATGATGCTCAGGACAGAACAACTCAATGTTGATATTTTGGAATATGGCTCCAGTCACTGCTGATGCAGTTTTGGGAGTGTTGGGGTACCTATTTTCTCGTGCTAGGAAAGGAAGACTCATTTCTTTCTTTCTTTCTTTCTTTCTTTCTTTCTTTCTCTCTCTCTCTCTCTCTCTCTCTCTCTCTCTCTCTCTCTCTCTCTCTCTCTCTCTTTCTTTCTTTCTTTCTTTCTTTCTTTCTTTCTTTCTTTCTTTTTGTTTAAGCTGCCTGCAGTGGGGGAGTTTCCACTAGTATTATAGCATGAATATCCATGGAATAATACAGAAAGCTTTTGGAAAACCCCCCAATATAGCCTTTCCAACTTTTGTTATATATTCTTTTTTTTTTTTTTTTTTTTTTAAGGATTTTATTGTTATTGGAAAGCCGGATATACAGAGAGGAGGAGAGACAGAGAGGAAGATCTTCCATCCGATGTTGCACTTCCCAAGTGACTGCAACAGGCCGGTGCGCGCCAATCCGATGCTGGGAACCAGGAACCTCTTCCAGGTCTCCCATGTGGGTGCAGCGTCCCAAAGCTTTGGGCCGTCCTAGACTGCTTTCCCAGGCCACAAGCAGGGAGCTGGATGGGAAGTGGAGCTGCCGGGATTAGAACCGGCGCCCATATGGGATCCCGGGGCTTTCAAGGCGAGGACTTTAGTCGCTAGGCCATGCCACCAGGCCCTTGTTATATATTCTTATGGCTTTCCAACAAGGTTACCTGCAGAGAAACTTACCTGAGTCTCTGCTATTTATTTGGCAATTAATTGTTGAGTGTCTGTTATGTGCCAAGCACTGCTCAAGGCATTAGGGGTGTATCATTAAACAAAACTGACCCAAAACCTTCCCTGTCCCCTCGAGGAGCTTACAGTCATTTTTTTCTACACGCCCACCAGAATTCTAGGCCTGATTGCCGCTGTGAGCCAAATGCTAAGACCTGGGAGCAGTGTGATTCTTTCTGAGTACCATCCCAAGGATTCTAGGCCACGTATCTTCTTGAAAACCCTTTTCCTGTTTGGGGGAAAAAGAAAAAGATATTTGTGTTTCATGGAGCAAAAGGAGGCCACAAAATAAATTGTCTTCTTGTGGGCTGTATTTCAGAATGGCCAGTTTGTGGGCAATGCTGACCTTGACTAACAGAAATTTTCAGATTTGAAACTCAGTTGGACCCCAGGTCATTCTTTTGGCTTTAGGTTTAACTTCCTTAGCCTTGACGAGCCACACGGGTGTCTTGTGAAATGCCTGGTACATTGTAAGCACCTTCTAATGAGTTAATTTCACTTAGGGAAATAAGAAACTGGAAGTGTAAGCTATATATGACCTTTGAATCTTATTACCATCCTTTCCATTCCCCTATTTGATCTCTAGGTTTGACATTCCTTTTCAAAAGAGAAAATGGTTCTCTTGCAGAAAACCCTCCCTAAGTTGGAGGTTAGCGTAGAACAAGTCAAAGGAAGCTCTTTGTATTTTTTTTTTAAAGATTTATTTTATTTTTTATTGGAAAGTTAGATATACAGAGAGGAGAGACAGAAATATCTTCCGTCTGATGATTCACTCCCCAAGTGAGCGCAACGTCTGGTGCTATGCCGATCCTGAAGCCAGGATCCAGGAACTTCTTCCAGGTCTCCCACATGAGTGCAGAGTCCCAAGGGTTTGGACTGTCCTCAAGTGTTTTCCCAGGCCACAAGCAGGGAACTGGATGGGAAGAGGAGCTGCCGGGATTAGAACCGGTGCCCATATGGGATCCCGGCGCGTTCAAGGAGAGGACTTTAGCCACTAGGCCACGCCGCCGGGCCCAAAGGAAGCTCTTAATGAGGTTTTCTGGGTTATCTTTTTTTAAATTTTAATTTTACCTATTTTAAAGACAAAGACAAACATAGAGACAGAGATCTGTGTGCTAGTTCACTCCCCGGATGTGCATAACAACTGGGGTTTGCTTAGGCTGAGGCAAGGAGCCAGGAACTTGAGCTGTGTCTCCTGTTTGGGTGGCAGGGACCCAGTGCCTCCTGCAGCATCTCCTGCCTCTGGGCTGTGCATTAGGCAGATAGGGAAAGGGAAACAGCTGCACTGCGAATCCAGGCTGGCCTTCTGATAAGGAATGTGCACATCCCCTGTGGGTTTTCTTTTTTTTCTGAAGGGCAGATTTATGGAGACAAAGGGAAAGATCTTCCATCCATTGGTTTACTCTCCAAATGGCTACAACACCTGGTGCTGAGTCTGAAGCCAGGAGTCAGGAACCTCTTCTGTGTCCCCCAACTGGGTGCAGGGTCCCAAGGCTTTGGGCCATCCTCGACAGGTTTCCCAGGCCGGGAGCTGGATGGGAAGTAGAGCAGCCAGGGCACGAACTGGCACCCATATGGGCTGCCAGCACTTTCAAGTCGAGGATTAGCCAGTTGAGCCAATATCTTAACCATTACTACATGAAACACTTGCTGATGATTTATCTTAAAAGTTTATGTGAGCTACTCTTGTAAAGGGTCAACAAGATGTAGATCTAAGTGTAGTGAACACAGCTCATATCACGTAGATGGCCAGAACTGGAAAGTTAAATCTTTTCTCTGTCACTGGTATCTCAGCGTGGCTGTAGTTAACTCATTTCATGTTTCTTAAATGACTTTAACTGGCAAATTACATATATTGTTTGTTCTTATAAGATCAATTATTTATTTGAAAGACAGAGGAGGGAAAAATAGAAAAAAGAAAAAGGTTCCATTTACTGGTTCACCCCCAAAATGCTGACAACAGTAGGGGCTGGGTCAGGCCAAAGCCAGGAGCCAGTAGCTCCAGCTGTATCTCCTCTGTGCGTGGCAAGAATCCAGGCACTTGAATCATCCTCTGTTGCCTCCCAGGCATGTTAGCAGCAAGCTGGGTCAGGAGCATAGTGTAGCAGGGGCTTGAACTAGGCACTGTGATATGGGATGCAGATGTCTCAGTGGCAGCTTAACCTGCATGCCACAACAGTGCACCCGTCTACTGTCCTTTTGTACAAGTTTGAAAGATGTTAGCTGCATCTCTGCAAACCCAGCAGGCTATGGAAAAATGAGAAGAAGAGTCCCTGACTCCAGGACCACTACTTATTAGGATGGATTGTTGATACATGTGGCTTAATAATAGTAACTTCTTCCATTTTTTTCTTTTCCATGTAGGATCACAGTCACCTTCTGTATAGCACAATCCCCAGGATGCAGGAGCCGGGGCAGATTGTGGAGACCTATACTGAGGAGGACCCTGAAGGAGCCATGTCTGTTGTCTCTGTGGAGACCTCAGATGATGGGACCACTCGGCGCACAGAGACCACAGTAAGCATAAGGTCTCGGAGGACAGGAGATGTCTTCCTGTGGTCTCTGTTGGGGGTCGGGTTAGCACATCTGTAGGGTGGATGAAGGACCGAGCCAGTGATAGCAGGTGACCTCTGACCAGACAGAAAAGAGATGGGGAGAACCCAATGGAATATGTATGAGAGAGAGGGAGAGAATGAGAATGAATCAAGGTCCTTTGTAGGTGTTGTTACTGCCAGGTTCATTTTCCTGCTTGGGAACTTTCTGTAAATTGGAAGAAAAGAAAGAAAGAAAGGTGGATGATAGGCTGAGAAATTTCTGTGTAACGTGTTGTAGAGATGGGATTTGTGTCTTTCTTTAGGGCGATCTAGAATTCAAGCTTACTACTCACTTTCTTCATTAGTTTTTCCTGCTTCTTTTTGAAGGTCAAGAAAGTCGTGAAGACGGTGACAACACGAACTGTACAGCCAGTCCCCGTGGGGCCAGATGGGCTGCCTGTGGATGCTGCATCAGTGTCTAACAACTATATCCAGACTTTGGGTCGTGACTTCCGCAAGAATGGCAATGGGGGCCCTGGTCCCTATGTGGGCCAAGCAGGCACTGCTACCCTTCCCAGGAACTTCCATTACCCTCCTGATGGATATAGCCGCCACTATGAAGATGGGTATCCGGGTGGTGGTGACAACTATGGCAGTCTGTCCCGGGTGACCCGCATTGAGGAGCGGTATAGGCCCACCATGGAAGGCTACCGGGCGCCAAGTAGACAGGATGTGTATGGGCCCCAGCCTCAGGTTCGGGTGGGTGGGAGCAGTGTGGATCTTCACCGTTTTCATCCAGAACCTTATGGGCTAGAGGATGACCAGCGAAGCATGGGCTATGAAGACCTGGATTACGGCCTGATGTCCGATTACGGCACTGCCCGTCGGACTGCGACACCCTCTGACCCTCGCCGACGTCTCAGGTAGGCAAGGTTAGAGGAGGGTAAAGATGTTTCCAAAAAAAGGGTGCTTCTTTCTCCATCTTTGGTGGATCCAATACACTGTTGGCTTCTTCTTTTGTCTGGTCCGGATTCTCCTCCGGATTCCCTCCCACCCACCTGTTTGGTGATAAGTCTGTGCTTCCGACTTCACTGCACCTTGACTTGTTATTGTCTTTTCATTATCAAAGTCATGTTTCCTGATTGTAGAAAATGATTGTGGTGGTTCCTGGTCTGTGTCCTAAAGAATGAACTTTGATCATACACCACAGTTTCTGTTCTTTCTGGCTAAGATGTGATCTTTGTGGTGGTAAGAGAGTACCACAAAAGAGGAGCCTGTTGCCTGGGCCCAGGGAATACTCTCTCTTGTTTCCAGCCATTTCTTCAGCTCTTGGTTTGGAGTTGAGTTTTGGGTTTTCAGAACTAAAAGGGAAAAAGGTATATGTAACACTTATCTTGGTGGTTCTAATCTAGTGTTTAAAATGGACCTTGACCTCATATGGGCCCTGTGAACTTGGCACTAACGTTCTTACATACGATTATAAAGTGAAATGGGTGCCATTCATGGAGAGTTCTATTACCAGCACTCGGATGGGCCACCGTGCAGTTCTTGGGTATTCTTTCATGGTGTGAAAAGGCAGTGAATGATGTTAGAGTGATAGATGTTGCCTTGAGAAGAATACTTTGGAAGGGGATTGGCAGATTTTCATTAAAGGACCTGTTTTAGACTTTGTGGGCCTCATGTAATACTCCTTATCAATTTTTCCTTTTTTTTGTATTTATTATTTTTATTGGAAAGTCAGATTTGCAGAAAGGAGAGATAGAAAGATCTTCCATCTGTTGGTTTACTCCCCAAGTGGCTGCAACAGCTGGAGCCGAGTTGACCCGAAGCCAGCAGCCAGGAACTTCTTACAAGTCTCCCAAGTGGGTGCAGACACCCAAGGCTTTAGGCCGTCCTCAACTGCTTTCCCAGTCTACTAGCAGGGAGCTGGATGGGAAGTGGAGCAGCCAGGACACTAAATGGCACCCATATGGGATCGTGGCACATGCAGGACGAGGATTTAGCCACTATAAAAAATTAAATTATTTTTATTATTTAAAAGTAATAAAACCCGGCCCAGCATGGTGGCCTAGCGGCTTAAAGTCCTCGCTTTGAATGTGCCGCGATCCCATTGGTCACTGGTTCTAATCCCGGCAGCTCCAATTCCCATCCAGCTCCCTGCTTGTGGCCTGGGAAGGCAGTTGAAGACGGGCCAAAGCCTTGGGACCCTGCACCAGCGTAGGAGACCTGGAGAAGCTCCTGGCTCCTGGCTTTGGATCGGTGTAGTACCAGCCATTGCGGTCACTTAGGGAGCAAATCATTGGATGGAGGATCTTTGTCTGACCTCCTCTGTGTATCTGACTTTGCAATAAAAATAAATAAATCTTTTTTTTTTTTTAAATAATACCACTCTTTAGCTCCAGAGTTCATACAAAGATAAATTTAGTTTGTGAGCTATAAACCCTGCTTTAGCATTAATGATGGCTGTGTTTTCAAGGCAGAAAAATAGTAAAAAGTGAAAAAGATCTTGGTGGTAAGGGTACTCTGACACTTTCGGCTGATTTTATGTATGTGGGGTCAGGACCTTTAGAGTAAATGGCTTTGTGTTTTTTTCTCATATACTAGGTAGGATTAGCTAATACTGAACTGGGGTGGGTACAGGGGTAGAGGCCCTATTATCTAAGTCTGAGTCACTCACCTTTCAGGTGTCTTGGATAGCTAATCCAACTCCCATGTGACTCACCTTTTATTCCTGGAGGGGTACCAGACTTCAGCTGGTGCAACCTGGAGCAGTAGTGAATAACACCCATCACTGAAGCTGTCTGCCCAGGGTGTTGGCTCCAGTGTAAGTCTGCTTTTCCTGACTTCCTCATTAGTAAAGCGTAATTGGACCCAAGTGAGTGTGCATGGTTAGGTCTTTTTTTCCCCCCCTTCTATGGTAGTTGACATAGAGAGGGTTTGGAGCCTGGTTCTTGGAACTGTTCCACTGTTGCATTGGACTTAAACCTGTTGACCAGCAAGTACATTTGCTGCTTCCTGTTCCAGCCCTAGAAGAGTAATACAAGGTCAAACTCAAAGAAGGCAGTGATTATCTTGATTCTAGTTGTTCCTCAGCCACTAGCTATGTGCCCTAAAGCAAGTCATTTGATCTTTCTGAATACAGCTTTGTTATTTATACAACAATGAAAAAAAAAGTCCTCATCTATTGTCTACATTAGGAGGACATGAAAGACCCAAATCTGGAAGGGTAATTGCTTTTGTAATGTTCATATTAAAATAATAGTAAAAGGAACAGGTGCTCAAAACAGAAAAGCACAAGATTCACTGATAAAGATTCTGTGTTAAGCTTTTCCTTTTCTTGTACGCAGAAACAAACCTAACCTGTTTCAAAACTTAGCCATAAAACCTGTATTTTGTTTTAATGTTATTTTAGAATAACACTGTTGATTTTAATATTACTTTTTAAATTCTTTGCCTGTTTGAGTCACTGTTGAGTGTTTGATGCCTGCGAGACAGGCCTTGGTGGCACTAGGAGTGGTTCTGTGGAACCAACACCTGTCTTATTTGGAGAGTTCCGTACAGTAGCGTCTCCTCCTGTGGTGCTGCAGAGATGAACTCACGGACAATGGGATGGATTTCTTCTTCCTGGTGCTTATGAATAAATAATAGTGTGATAGACTCACCCTCTAGTGGTGGTTGGTAGTACTGAAGCGGCAAGACTGGTTTAAAAATCCCTCACCTTCAGTTGCTTTGTCTTTGTTCTTATTGGCTAGGCATCCTACATGTAATATTTCCATACAGTTGAAAAGATTGCCTTAAGAAAAATGGAAGGTGAAAGTCATGGCAAACATTTGTTGAGTAGTAGATAAGAAATTGGGCTGAATTGTGAAAACTAATGTTCAAGTTTATACATCGTCAGACTCAAAGATTGGCCCTTTTTTTTTTTTTAAGATTTATTTATTTTTATTGGAAAGTCAGATTTACCAGTGGCTGCAATGGCCAGAGCTGAGCCTGTCTGAAGCTAGGAGCCAGGCTTTTCTACCAGGTCTCCCACACGAGTGGAAGGTCCCAAGGCCCATCCTTTACTGCTTTCCCAGGCCACAAGCAGGGAGCTGGGTGGGAAGCGGAGAACTGGCACCCATATGGGATCCCAACGCGTGCGTACAAGGCGAAGATTTAAGCCACTAAGCCATTGTGCTAGACCTAATTGATCTTTCATCTGCTGGCTCACTCCCCAGTGGCTGAAATGGCTGGAGCTGGGTCATGCCAAGCCAAAGCCGGAAGTCAGGAACGCCATCTAGGTCTTTAATATGGGTGCAGGGACCCAAACACTTGGACCTGCTGCTGTTAGCTGGATCAGAAGTGGAGTAGCTGAGACTTGAAGCAGAACCGGTATTGGATGCTGGCACTGTAGGTGGCAACCAACCTGCACTACCACAACTGCTGACTCAGGAAGGTTTATTTTAATTTATCTAGAGAAGGTAGTAGCTGTTGAAAAGTAAATGCTAATTAATCAGGATTTGGTTCTTTCTCTGTAATCAGCTTTACTAAATACCTTTTAAGGATTTGAGCCATCAAACTTCATAGAACAAAAGAGGGTAGCTTTAAACCAGTTACAGGTACCTTTGAAATTACCTTAATTTTTCTTGTCCCACTAAAGGAAGTTGATCAGGATGTCATTTATACAATGTAATTCAGCTTTATGTTTTCTTGGAGGTGAAGGTTCATGAGTGTTTCAGGAATCTAGATTTGATGTATGTCTTTTTTTCTCTTGATTCTTCCAAAACTTTGCAGGAGCTATGAAGATATGATTGGTGAGGAGGTGCCGTCGGATCAGTACTATTGGGCTCCTTTGGCCCAGCACGAGCGAGGAAGCTTGGCAAGCTTGGATAGCTTGCGCAAGGGAGGGCCACCCCCTGCTAATTGGAGACAACCTGAGTTGCCCGAGGTGATCGCCATGCTAGGATTTCGCCTGGATGCTGTCAAATCCAATGCAGCTGCATACTTGCAACACTTATGCTACCGCAATGACAAGGTGAAGACCGACGTGCGGCGACTCAAGGGCATCCCAGTGCTAGTGGGGTTGTTAGACCACCCGAAAAAGGAAGTACACCTTGGAGCCTGTGGCGCGCTGAAGAATATCTCTTTTGGCCGTGACCAAGACAACAAAATCGCCATAAAAAACTGTGATGGTGTCCCTGCCCTTGTGCGATTGCTCCGAAAGGCTCGTGACATGGACCTTACTGAAGTCATTACTGGTAAGGAAAATTGCTACCTCAGGGTCACTGTAACTGTATAAAGATTTTGAGAGCTAGAGGGTAAACGTTAATGAAAGTTGTGAACTGGATCAGATCCAATTTACAAATGTGTTTGCATCAGGGTTTTTGAATTTTAAAATTTGCTAATGTTAGTATTCCAAAGATTTCACTTACCGCCCCAGATTCCTGGCATCTGTTGAGCAGGTGGTGGTGTGAAGAATGGGACTGTTTGCCAGCCTGGCATTATTTATTTATTCTGAGCTGATTTTGGAGCAAGTGCTCTCCATTTTACAATAATTGATAACGTGGTCTGTTCTCTGTGACTGACTGCTGCTGTATAGGACGTTCTCCCAGTGTGGAAGCTAAATGTCAGTTTTTAAAATCCACGATCTGGTAATTAAGACAGAGTTTGCAGAGGGTAGGTGTGCAGGCTAGTGATTAAGCCTTGGTTAGGTTCCTGACCTCAGCGCTTGACTCCAGCTCCCAGCCTATGCAGATGCTTGGAGGCAGTGATGATAACGCAGGTGACTGGCTTCCTGCCACCTGGGTGGGGCACCTGGATTGAATTCCTGGGTCTCAGCTTTGTCCTTGGCCAATCTCTACCGTTTGTGGGCATCTGGGGAGTTAACCATTCGATAGTTGCTCTCTGTTCTATGTTCCTCAAATAAAAATAATATCTGTTTCTATTGACTTCCTTGCCTGGCCCATGTGAACATTTAAGCTTTTGGTCCTTGCTTAATTAGAACAGTGATTTTTCATGTTGTGAGCTATGATTTATTAGTATGAATTGAACATGGTTTTGTGAATTGTAAGTAGCAATCCAAGAGAAGGAAAGGAAAATAGTAAGGACCATTGGTTTTCAGTTTATGGTGATTTTTGCCTTCCCAGGACATGCGTAATGTCAGCAGTATTTTGGGGTGTCATAACTTGACAGTAGCAGTAGAGACTACCTCAGGCATCCAGTGGGCAAAAGCCAGGGGTGCTAGTGAGGAACCCAGCAGCAGAAAGAGCAGGTAGCCACAGGAAAGAATTATCTGGCCAAAAATGTCTAGTGCTGAGATTGTGAAACTATGGGATGGATAGATAAGATAGTATTGTTTCATGAAACTTTTATTTCATGAAATGTATGTTTGTATTGATCATACATTAACTGTAGAACTACAGACAGAAGCTCAAATGTTACTACAGGGGACTTGGTCTTTGGGAAAGACTGGGAAATGATGGAACAGGGCATTTTCTGTGATATTTATGTGCTTTTGTGTTCCTACCAGGAACCCTGTGGAATCTTTCATCCCATGACTCAATTAAAATGGAGATTGTGGACCATGCACTGCACGCTTTGACAGATGAAGTAATCATCCCACATTCTGGCTGGGAAAGAGAGCCTAACGAAGATTGTAAGCCGCGCCATATTGAGTGGGAGTCGGTGCTCACCAACACAGCTGGCTGCCTTAGGTAATGGTAGCGGCTTAAATTTCTTTAAAAATAAAGACTCATTAGCCTGTTGTTTAACCTCCATTCATATTTGTATAAAGTACTGTACTCCATCCTGTCCTTGTTTGCTGCTGCTGAGTTGTTACACATTCAGCACATCTGCTTAGATCGATTGATTGATTGCTACTTTCTATACCTCATTCTTTTGTGCCTCTTCTGGAGTTCATCTCATTTGATCAAAATGTGTTGGTGTCGAGTACCTATGTGTCTGTCCCTGTTCTTGGCTATATTTCGTGTCAGGCTGTGATAAATGCAACAAAAGGAGTACAGTATTAGGGAGGGGTATGGATAAGGAAGGAAATATTTCTTTTTTAATTGGAAAGTCAGATATACAGAGAGGAGGAGAGACAGAGAGGAAGATCTTCTCTCTGATGATTCACTCCCCAAGTAACTGCAATGGTTGGAGCTGAGCCGATCCGAAGCCAGGAGCCAGGAACTTCCTCCAGGTCTCCCACGCAGGTGCAGGGTCCCAAGGCTTTGGGTCATCCTCGACTGCTTTCCCAGACCACAAGCAGGGAGCTGGATGGGAAGTGGGGCTGCTGGGATTAGAACTGACACCCATATGGGATCCCAGTGTGTGCAAGGCGAGAACTTCAGCTGCTAGGCTGCCATGCTGGGCCCAGAAAGTATTTCTTACATCTGCCAGTGCCTTTTTTCCCTTACTTATGTTTTGCAGGCTAAATGCAAATGCCTTTTTTTTTTTAATATGTTTTCCTGATTTCTTCTTTGTGTATCTTATAAATGCAGTATAATCTTTCCTTTGGAATTTACCCCTCATGCAAATTGCATTTATATAATTTATTTGTATGTTCTATTAATGTAATATAGTTTTTCCTCCTTTCAAATATACCCATCATGCCTCATTTATATTTCCAATCAAGAAGCATTTATTTCATCTTGAATTACTGTTGTTTGTTTCTGTTATTAACCTCTAACCCACCTATAGGGCTATTAGAGTTTCTGGGTTTGGGACTATCAATCAAATTTCTGTCAACTGCAGTACCTTGCTTATAATAGATACTCACCATTTATTTCAATGACTAGAGGAGGTTTTGAGGAAGTTTATAGACGTTGCAGGGCTTGCTAAGAGACAATTGGGAATTGGGTTGTTTGATCATTCTCCTGGATTCCCTTTAGGAATGTAAGCTCAGAGAGGAGTGAAGCTCGCCGGAAGCTTCGGGAATGTGATGGCTTGGTTGATGCCCTTATTTTCATTGTTCAGGCTGAGATTGGACAGAAGGATTCAGACAGCAAGGTAAGTTAATGGCCGAGTGAGTTCCACCCACTGTAACCTCAGAGTAAATGTGGTGCAGGCCTGTCCTCCAAGGCTTTGGGTGATGTTCCAGTGGGCATTCATTTTAGAAGAAGATGCTTTCTTTTCTTTTTCCTCTTTCGTTATTTATCTTTTCTTTCTTCTCTTTCATTTATTTGAATGTCAGAATTAGGGAAGAGAGGAGAGATGCAGAGAGAGAGAGAGATCTTCCATCTATCGGTTCACTTACCGTATGGCCACAGTAGTCAGGGCCAGCGTGAAGCCAGGAGCCAGGAACTTCTTCCTGATCTCCCACGTGGGTGGCAGGGGCTCAAAGACTTGGACCATCTTCTGCTTTTTCAGGCACCTTATCAGGTAGCTAGATCAGAAGTGAAACAGCTGGGACCCAGAGTGTTGCCTGTATGGGATGTCGGTGTTGTTGGCAGTGGCTTAACTTACTGTGCTCCAAGACAGTTTAGAATGTCTTTCATCTGCTTGGATCTTCCAGTATTGTACATTTTCTACATGGTGCACCAAATACTGGGAGGAGGCAGTAAATGCTGTTGGACCTTCCATCAGCCACAAACTATAGGATTTTTATGAAATCTGGGAGTGATGAATTGGGCTATATTTTTGAAGATTGCTGTTTTGATACTTGAATTATAGAAAACTGTATTTGGTGGCAAATCACTTCTCTCTTTGAGCTGTTTGTCTTATGTCCCTAAGCTTGTGGAGAATTGTGTTTGCCTCCTTCGAAACTTGTCCTATCAAGTTCACCGGGAGATCCCACAGGCAGAGCGTTATCAGGAGGCACCTCCCAGCGTTGCCAACAATACTGGACCACATGCTGCCAGCTGCTTTGGGGCCAAGAAGGGCAAAGGTAAGTTGTGGTTTCTTGTTTCTTTCTCTTCAATGTGGGACAGGGGAAAAAAAAGAAATACTCTGAGGCTTAACTATGAAATACTTGCCTAACAGTGGAAGTCTGTTGGTCAAGGGTGCCTTTTTGCTGTGGTGCTGCTTCTCCTGTGTTGTATGCTTTGTTCACTTGGTGGTGGTGGTAGTGATGGTGGTGTGGTGGTGGTTGTAGTGGTGGTTTAGGTATCAGTGACTGGGTATTGAGCAGTGAGAACTCAACTTATCTGGGGCCTTCTCCCCCATTCCTCCTTTGTATTTCCCATGTTTGTCTTTTCTTCTGTGCTTTCCTGCTTGTTTGTCCATGACTCTATTGACATCTTTGTCCTGCATTTTTCTCCTTTGATTTCTCTTCTCTGCTTCCTACCTTGGGTGACACAATGGAAGATGAGTGGTTCTCCAGAGGTGAGTGGAATCTTTTAAGCCGCTTGCCTACTTCTAATTTGCATGGTTTGGTTTTAGCTTCCCTAGTATTTCCTTGCCTAACCCTTCATTCCTTGTGGATGCATGTCGGGAAATTTCAGTTGAGGAAGGCCTTAGCTCTTCTGAGCTGGTGGTTCTTGGCATGCCGTTCCTGGGCAGCAGGCCCTATTTTCGAGGTTCAGGGTCACAGCAGCAATGGTGGCTGTCTTTCTTGCTTACCTGCTGCTGCCTGTTTCTGTCTTTGTTTCTGTGTAGCCTCCTGTTGGGACGAGCTAGAACCCACCCCCTTTGAGCATCCCTGACCCAAAGAATCTGACTGAAGAATGAAAAATTTGTCAGTTGCAATGTTCCTATCTTAAGCTTTCAATTCTTGCTCTTCCTCTTTTCATTTCCACAGGAAAGAAGCCCCCTGAGGAGCCTGTAAATGATACAGTGGATTTCCCTAAAAGGACCAGTCCTGCTCGAGGTAAATTGTCTTCTTCCTTGTCTCTGGAACTCTCAAAAGCGTAATTCACTGATACAGGTGCGAGCAGCCTCGCAGCAGACTTCAGGCGATGTGTTTGTTAAGGACTGGGAATAAAAGCATTAGGAAACTAGTATGATAGCAGTAATTACAGAGGAATGCTTGTTGAGGCAATGCTTCAGGTTCCTTGAGGGTGAGGTAAGTTCCTACAGGTCACCCTCAGTGGCTGCTGCCATCTTTGGGACTTACTCCTTGGTGTTATAAGAAATCTTTCTCGCTGTCTAATTCTTTATATTCATTAGTACAGTGGGTCCGAAGTTGACAAAGTTTCCATGGTTATGAAAATTTTAAATGTATGTGTATAATGGGCCCTTTTACTTAATAATGGGCAAGCTTGGCAGAATGAATGGGCCAAGTTAAAAATAATTTATTTGGGATGAAGAATCTATGGAATGAGCAGGGCCAGAGTACACAGTGGGAGAGAAGAGGCGGGGAAGAAGGAGAAGGAGGGGTTGAATGTGGTGATTTGATTATCTGTTCTCCGGTTAGCATGAATTCATAATTGTTAAGAAGACATGGTGTCAGGCCTGAATGGATGGGAGAGTTTAGGGGGACGAATGGTAAAGGACATCAACCCAGAATAGTAATCCCAGATTCTAAGCATCCAGAGCTGGACTGTAGGTGTTGACTGGTGTCCTCTACCTCCTTGCCCTTCCTTGTGTAGGCTATGAACTCTTATTTCAGCCAGAGGTGATTCGGATATACATCTCCCTTCTCAAGGAAAGCAAGACTCCTGCTATTCTAGAAGCCTCAGCTGGAGCTATTCAGAACTTGTGTGCTGGGCGCTGGACGGTGAGAATCTATTAGACAATGGATTTGGACATGGGAGAACTTAAGTAACTAGTTGGCCACTGTTTTTAATTGGTTCTACCTCTTTCCATGTGGCGTTTTTAGTATGGTCGTTATATCCGCTCTGCTCTGCGTCAGGAGAAGGCTCTTTCTGCCATAGCTGACCTACTGACCAATGAACATGAGCGAGTAGTGAAAGCTGCCTCCGGAGCACTGAGAAACCTGGCTGTGGATGCCCGTAACAAAGAGCTGATTGGTAAGGAACTGAGTGCTGGCTAGCACTGTGGTGTCTAGTGTAGTAGTTATAATCTAGCAGGTGCTTACTTACTAATTTCTCAATGAAATGACTGAAGGGAAAGACTCTAGCCCTCCACAGCTTGTGAATTAAAGGGTTAATGAGTATAACAGCTCATTAGTTCTTGAAAGGATAAGAAGTGATGGCTGCAAAGATAGAATGCTGCTTTTTTGCCCTTACTGAGTCTTTATGATTTTTTTATTTGAAGGACAGATTTTATATAGGGAAAAGGCTGCAGCTGAGCTGATCTGAATTTGGGAGCCAGGAGCTTCTTCTGGGTCTCCCACATGAGTGCAGAGTCCGAAGGACTTGGACCATCCTCTGCTGCTTTCCCAGGCTATGAGCACAGCTGGATTGCAAGTGGTGCAGCCAGGACACAAACCAGTGCCCATATGGGATGCCGGTGCTTTAGGGCAGAGTATTAGCTTGCTGTACCACCATGCTGGTCCCTGCAAAGATTAGTAATCCTTAAAATACAAAAATAGTCTAGGGGAAATACGTATTAGGGGAAACTTGCATTTAGATTTAAAACTTGTTTGGTAACAGAATAAACTTAAACCTTTACAGCTTTGAAGTAACTTTGTGTGTCAGATAAGCAAACTGAGGGTCATGGAAATTAAGTAATTTTATGTGGGTTTATATTAAATAGTAAGTTAGAGGTACAGCCCAGATTACCTACTTTTTTTTTAATTCAAAATGATTCTTTTATATTGAATTATTTTAGTGTTAATTCTATTTTTGTTAAGAGTATCTGAAAGATTGTAGTGTTGTCATGATCAAATAGTGTTATTTGTTCATGTCACTTTGTTCATGTCTTACTGCCATAGGTAAACATGCTATTCCTAACTTGGTGAAGAATCTGCCTGGGGGGCAACAGAATTCCTCCTGGAATTTCTCTGAAGACACTGTAGTCTCTGTTTTGAACACCATCAATGAGGTCATTGCCGAGAACTTGGAGGCTGCCAAAAAGCTCCGAGAGACACAGGGCATCGAGAAGCTGGTGTTAATCAACAAATCAGGGTGAGCTCCTTACTTAATCACAGCTGGAGGAATCCGAGCAGGCAAGGGAGTGGCTGCAGAGGGGCTTTCCTGCCTTGCTCTCTTGGGTTATTTCCTTCTCACTGACATCTGAAATAACGCTGCTTGTTTTTTCTGTCTTAATGTTGACCCAGAGATTGATGATATACTCTGATATGATATCAGACTATGCTGTCTTGCTGTTTTCAATAGAGTACAGGATTTAGTAAAAAAAAACTTGGCTCATTTTGCGACTTATATTTCTACATTCCAATTAGAAGGTGTAGATTCTAAGTTTCTTTGCTAGTCTTACAACCAACTTCTATATGGTATTACTTTCCTCAAAAGGAATCGTTCAGAAAAAGAAGTTCGAGCAGCAGCACTTGTGTTACAGACAATCTGGGGGTATAAAGAACTGCGGAAGCCACTGGAAAAAGAAGGGTGGAAGAAGTCAGACTTCCAGGTATAGCCCTTGAGAGATCAAGAATTTTGCCCTGTTTTTCTTGGTTTTAGGGTAATGATTCTAGCTTTGATTTTTTTGTTAAGTTAGTAAAGAAATTATTATCTTTATTCTTCCTCTGAAGCAGCTCCGCTCTCTGGGTTGTAATGTCCTCAGAATGTTGATGGTGATGAGTAATGCTGATGGCCTTTGGGACTGTTCCCAATTCTGCTACACTTAGAGAGTTTGTCATTTTCCAAGATGGTTTCCTTCTAGTGTATGACTGTGGAACATGAATGGAAGCCATAGTATCAATTTGTTGTACTATGTAGAGTGTTCAACTCTTACAACTTGGCTTCTTCATGAGTTGTATTGAAAGGATGAGCATTGTGGCACAGCAAGTTAGGCCGCCAATTGGGACGCCTGCATCCCATATCAGAATGCCAGTTTTTGAGTCCAAGTTCCTTTGCTCCCAGTTCAACTTCCAGCTAGCGTGCTGAGACTGTACCAGATTTTCGTCTGGTACATTTGATCCTTGGGTCTCTCTTACCCATTTGGAAGACCTGGATGAAGTTCTGGTCTCCTGACTTTGCCCTGGCTCAGCTCCAGCTATTGCAGGCTTCTTTTCCTCTGTGGCTTTGCCTTTCAGATAAATAGAGAAAGATCGTTAACAGAAAATAAGAGTTACGTTTCACAATAGGAACCCAGAGATTTATGCCCCTTAGGGAGTAAGTTACAGGTGGATTCGGTATTTAGTGATTTATTGCATTTTGTGTTTGCCTCCAGGTGAATCTAAATCATGCTTCCCGAAGCCAGAGCAGTCATTCATACGATGACAGCACTCTCCCGCTCATTGATCGCAACCAAAAAGCAGGTACAGTGTCCAGGGGCCAGCCCCTATCCTTGCAACCACTCGTGCTGTTCTCCCTGGGCTTACTAACTTACTTACTAACGGTACATATTTATTTTTGAATGCCCTGGTCTTTTGAGGAAGGTCAATAATACTTTGCTCTGAGATTGTAACCCAGAAACAGGCAAGTTCCAGCATTAGAAATCAAAATGAAACAGGAAGGTATTTTTCCCCACTTTTACATGAGACACATTTCTGTTACCCAGAGAAATTCACTGTTTTGGGTTATTTTTTTTTTTTTCACACTTTTGCCAAGAGAACATTTACTTTTTCCTTTAACAAATGAAATGTGTTTTGTTTTGTAAATTTTTATTTTTTCATTAAGGGTACATTATGACCCTTGTGACCTGAATGACACTTGGATTTGACCTCAGTAACAATTGAGCCCAGGAAATGTGGTCCAAGGGTCCACACACTGTGGCCATTTTTTTTATAAATAGCAATGCTCTCCATTTTAGATGTATTTATTTATTTATTTAAAGATTTATTTATTTTTATTACAAAGTCAGATATACAGAGACGAGGAGAGACAGAGGAAGATCTTCCGTCCGATGATTCACTCCCCAAGTGACTGCAACGGCTGGTGCTGTGCCGATCCGAAGCCGGGAACCAGGAACCTCTTCCGGGTCTCCCACGCGGGTGCAGGGTCCCAAAGCTTTGGGCCATTCTCGGCTGCTTTCCTAGGCTACAAGCAGGGAGCTGGATGGGAAGTGGAGCTTTCGGGATTAACCGGCACCCATATGGGATCCCGGCACATTCAAGGAGAGGACTTTAGCCGTTAGGCCACGCTGCCGGGCCCGATGTATTTATGTTTATTGGAAAGGTGGATATACAGAGAGGAAGACGGTTCTGTCCGATGGTTCACTCCCCAAGTGGCTGCAACGGCTGCAGCTGAGCCAATCTGAAGCCAGGAGCTTCCTCCGGGTCTCCCATGCTGGTGCAGGTTCCCAAAGCTTTGGGCCATCCTCGACTGCATTCCCAGGCCACAAGCAGGGAGCTGGATGGAAAGTGGGCCTTCCAGGATTAGAACTGGCACCCATATGGGATCCTGGCGCGTTCAAGGCGAGAACTTTAACTGCTATGCTATCGTTCCGGGTCTGGCCATTTTTTTTTAAAGATTTATTTTACTTGAAAGTCAGAGTTAGAGAACAAGTGAGAGGGCAAGAGAGTGCTTTTTCACCTGTTGGTCCACTCCCCCAAATGGCTGCAATGGGCAGAGCTGCGTGGTCCAGTCCAAAACTGGGAGCCAGGAACTTCTGGGTCTCCCCAGCAGGTGCAGGGTCCTAAGGCTTTGAGCCATCCTCTGCTGCTTTCCTAGCCCATAAACAAGAAGCTGGGTGGAAGTGGAGCAGCCGAGATATGCACTGGCACCCATACGGGGTGCTAGCACTACAGGATGGAGGATTAACCGGCTGTACCACTGCACTGAGTCTCCACTGTGGGTGTTTGTGCAGATGGTACAGAAGCAGCAGGGCTGCTGGTGGCTTGGCATAAATCTGGACACTGTCACCAAACTCAGTCATTTGTTGCAATCTTCGCTGCCATGGTGCTTAAAGCATCAAAAAACCATTTTCACTAAAGAATATACTTGAAACTGTTGATTTCATGTTTTTACCCTTGTGCATCTCTTTTTAATATTCCATACTGATGATACAGACAGTCCTCACAAGCACTCTGTTGCATACTGAGAAATGGTGGCGTTGAGGGAAAGCATGCGTATGACTGACCTTCAGTTACTGGTTGGTAGCCAGTTTATAAGTGGAGTAACCCCTATCTGTTTTTGTTTGTTTGTTTGTTTGTTTGTTTTAAGATTTGTTATTTATTTGGAAGGCAGAATGACAGAGTGATCTTCCATCCACTGGCCTACACCCTAGACGGCCACAGTGCTTGGGGCTGGTCAAAGCCAAAGCCAGGGTCTTAGGACTCTCAGTAGCTCACATTGGTGACAGTGACCCAGGTACTTGGTCATCTTCCACAGCATCCTCAAGCAACTTGGCAGGGAGCTGGAAGTGGAGCACCTTGAATTTGAACTGTCAAGCTGCTATGGGATGCTGATACTGCAAGCAGTAGCTTAGTGCACTTTAGTAACACCATTTTTTTTTCAGGATATATTTCTTTGAAGGGCAGTTACAGAGAGAGGGAGAGACAGATCTTTTGTCTGATGATCTATTCCCTAAATTCCTGTAATAGCTGTTGCTGGACCGATTTGAAGCCAGGAGCCAGGAGCTTTATCTGGGTCTCTTATGTGGGTACAGAGCTGGATTTCCATCCAGGGAACTGGGTTGAAAGTGGAGCAGCTGAGTCTTGAACTTGTGCCCATTTGGAATACCAGCACCATAGGCGGTGGCTTTTCCAGCTCAAAACAGTGCCAGCTCCAAGAACACCAGTTTTACTTGAAAATAAGATTGGCAGGGGCCCAGCACGATAGCATAGTGGTTAAAGCCCTCGCCTTGCGCACCCCGGAATCCCATATGGGTCCAGTTCTAATCCTGGTCGCCCCACTTTGCATTCAACTCCCTGCCTGTGGCCTGGGAATGCAGTCAAGGATGGCCCAAAGCTTTGGGCCGCTGCACCTGTGAGGGAGACCCGGAGGAGCTCCTGGCTTCAGATTGGCTCAGCTGCAGCCGTTGCAGCCACTTGGGGAGTGAACCATTGGACTGAAGATCTCTGTCTCTCCTCCTCTCTGTATATCTGCCTTTCCAATAAAAATAAATAAATCTTTCAAAAAAAAAAAAAAAAGATTGGCAGACCAATTGTGATTCAGATGTGATATTTGGTCTACGGCAATACCACCCTGAATGCGCCCGATCTCGTCTGATCTTAGATGTGATATTTGACAGACATTTTCTCAAAAGTAAATATAGTTAGCATTTGTTGAGGACAATGGTTGGAAGTATCTGCTGCCTCAGCTTTTAAGTGGGAATCATAATTTTCAGAAATGTATTTATTTTTGTTGTATGTTGATACATAATATATGTTAATATTTAAAATATCAGCATAACTTTTTTCTTTACTATTTCAGAAGATAATCTTTTGTTATTCTAGATTTACAGAGAAGTTAATTGCAGATAATAAAGGACATGCGCATATGGACTGGAAGCATTTCTTCCTCAGTCGTCATACTCTTTTTTTTAAATTTCATTTCATTTTATGATACAGTTTCACAGGCTCTGGGATTCTCCCAATCCTTCCCCATGCCCTCCCCCCATGGTGGATTCCTCCACCTTGTTGCAGTATTACAGTTCAAATCTAGTCATGATTCTTTCATTGCGAGCATGTATCATGCATAGAGTCCAGCATCTTATTGTCCAGATAAGTTCAACGGCTTGTTGGGGAGACCATCTCTGCTCTGAAAGCAGAACTGACAGAATATCATCCCGTCCAATTAAAAGCCACAACATAACATCAACAACAATTTACAACATTATGGAGTTAATTCACATGGTATTGAGTGACCCATATGTTAGAAAATGCAAGTTCTTAACCATATCCTGTGACTACTTCATTGACATTTCAATTTTAGTTTATACACAACTGGCTGCTATACACCTTAAAATGGCTATAGGGTACTATTCAGCTGTCTTGTGTCTATTTTCATTTTTATATTTAGCAGTTTATAGTGTTGAAGCATAATTTTTTTACTGAACTTGGCGGATTTTAGGGTAGTCCAAACTGGCTTATAACTCTAACGAGGCAAAGTAGAAGTGCAGAACAGTTTTAGGAGGGGTGTGCAGAGAAGTCTTCAGTACACCAGTGAGGAGTAACTAATCTTTGTGTCCTGCCTAGCAAGGTTTATGTGGATCCATGCTGACCATTTCCTGTCTGGTTCTAAGCTTTCCTTATTGGCCTCTGTCTATCCAGTCTAATTTTTTGGGGGGGAGGGTGGGGCTCCGGAGTGACTCTGATGGTCATTGCAAGAGAGGGTGGGGATCCAAAGTTGGAACTAAGTAAGGACCAGAGAAAGCTCCCCTCCTGAGTCCCGAAGGAAGTTTACTGTTCTTCTGTTTCTGAGGACTGCTCAGGGCTCCCAGCTATTGTTCTGATGACATTAGATCCTGCGTGGAAGGATCTGGGCATCTTCCATCCCATGTGGGAGTTCTAAAAGGGAGTGGATGACCTCAGAGTTCTTGGCCTACAAGGATAGTCCAATTCCCCGTGGTATCCTTGTATGCCATTAATTTTTACAAGGCAGTATTTTGAAGTAACCAGTGTCCGATGTTTTGAAATCATGTATGAGTGTTTTAATCCACTTAGGGTGCCAACCAGGTGGGTAGATTCTAATTTAACAGAATATGAAGAATTTGTTTGATTTATCATTTGTTGCTACAAGAAATCGCTGCTTTTTTTTTTTTTTAAAGATTTATTTTTACTTGAAAGGCAGGATCACAGAGAGTAGGAGAGACAAAGACAGGTATTTCATTTGTTGGTCACTCCCTAAATGGCCACAAGGCCTCGAACTGGGCCTGTCTGAAGCCAGGTTGGCACTTACATGAGTGAAAGGGCCCAAGGACTAGCACCTTCATTCATTACCCTTCTGGGCCACTGGAAGGATGCTGGATCAGAAGTGAAGCTGCCGGGACTTGAGCGGGCACCTCTGTGGGGTGCTGGAGCCATAGCTAAAGTTCAGGGAACTAAGCCACTGCTGGCCTCCATGGTGTGTGTGTTGAAATATTTGCAGACAAGAGTTATAGACAAGAGAGAGAAAAACAGAAATCTTTCATATCTTGGGAAGGTTTACTTCTCAAGGGGCTGGGGCTCCTAAAGCTCTAAGCAGGAGCTCTCTCTTGAGTCTCACACCCGAGTCAGGATCCCAAGCACTTAGGCCATCATCCACCGCTTTCCCAGGTGTTTTATCAGGGAGCTGGTTTGTAAGTGGAGCAGTCAGGGTCTTGAACCATGCTCAGAGGGAATGTGTGCGTTGTAGGCAGTGATGTTGTCTACAACACCACGGTGATGGCTTTGAAACGACTACTTTTTAAATATTAATAGGTTATCGCAGGAGAATATTCACAATTGACTGAGAAGAATCTTAAAATTGTCCTCCCTTTTCCAGCTTGTTATCTGTGTGAGTCTAAACTTTTTTTGTTAAATATCTACCAAAACATATATAACAATAGCGTGAATACAAGAAGAAATGAGAGTCTAGCTGTTTTATAAAGACAGACTTTAAAAAGATTTGCAGAAGTGTAAAGCATTGTTTTTTTTTCAAGATTTATTTATTTTTATTGCAAAGTTAGATATATAGAGAGGGGAGGAGAGACAGAGAAACATATTGCCTCCAATGCATCCCAGGTGACTGCAACAGCTGGTGCTGTGCCGATCCAAAGCCAGGAGCCAGGAGCTTCTTCCAGGTCTCCTACATGGGTGCAGGGTCCCAAAGCTTTGGGCCATCCTCGACTGCTTTCCCAGGGCACAAGCAGGAGCTGGATGGGAAGTGGGGCTGCCGGGATTAGAACCAGCATGTTCAAGGCAAGGACTTTAGCCACTAGGCCACAGCAGTGGGCCAAAAGCAACACTTTTTATGATAACATATAGTAGATTTATTGTTATTTTCAGTAAAATAGGTATTTTGAATTTCTCAGTACAGTGAGTATTAATGTACACAGCTGAAAGCTCTTTAGACATGTTCATAATGTTTTAAAGACTGCTTTTTATGTTTTTATTGTATCAAGAGTCTTTTTTTTTTTTTAATTTTTATTGCAAAGTTAGATATATATAGAGCGAGGAGGAGAGAGAGAAATATCTTCCGTTCGATGATTCACTCCCCAAGAGACCGCAACGGCTGGTGCTGCGCCGACTTGAAGCCAGGAGCCAGGAGCTCCTCCAGGTCTCCCATGTGGGTGCAGGGTCCCAAGGCTTTGGGCTGTCCTCAACTGCATTCCCAGGCCACAAGCAGGGAGCTGGATGGGAAGCAGGGCCGCCGGGATTAGAACTGGCACCCATATGGGATCCCGGCGCGTTCAAGGCGAGGACCTTAGCTGCTAGGCCACGGCCCCGGGCTCTGCTTTTGTTATTTTTAGAGATTTATTTATAAAATAGACGAGGGTTGCTGGTTTTAATCCCAGCAACCCTGATTCCAACCAGCTCCCTGCTTGTGGCCTGGGACAACAGTTGAGGACAGCCCAAGGCTTGGGATTCTGTATCCACATGGGAGACCTGGAAGAAGTTCCTGGCTCCTGGCCTTGGATCGGCTCAGCTCTGGCCATTGCGGTCACTTGGGGAGTGAATCATTGCATGGAAGATCTTCCTCTCTGTCCTCCTGTTTGTATCTGATTTTGCAATAAAAATAAATTAAATATAAATGATAATAAATAAATGAAATAGGGCCCGGCGGCGTGGCCTAGCAGCTAAAGTCCTCACCTTGCTTGCGCCTGTATCCCATATGGGCACCGGTTCTAATCCCGGCAGCTCCACTTCCCTGCAGCTCCCTGCTTGTGGCCTGGGAAAGCAGTCGAGGATGGCCTAAAGCTTTGGGACCCTACACCAGTGTGGGAGACCCGGAAGAGGTTCCTGGCTCCTGGCTTCGGATCGGCGCGTACCGGCCGTTGCGGCTCACTTGGGGAGTGAATCATCGGACGGAAGATCTTCCTCTCTGTGTCTCCTCCTCTCTGTATACTGACTTTGTAATAAAAATAAATAAATCTTTAAAAAATAAATAAAGAAAGAAATAGAAGGAGAAGAAAAAAGAGAGTATTTCTATCTACAAGTGGCTGCAAGAGCCAGGGTTGGGCCACACTGAAGCCAGGAGTTAGGAACTCGATCCTGGTCTCCTGTGTGGTGGCAGGGACCCAGGGTCTTGGCCGCCACGCACTGCCTTCCATGGGCATTGGCAGAAAGCAGGAAGAGAAGTGGAGCTGCTGAGTCTCAGCTCAGTACTGCAGTGTGGGGTGAGGTCATCATAAGGGGTGGCTTAACTTGCTGTTCCAAGGCCAGCACCTTTATTATTAGTTTTTGATATTTATTTGAAAATCAGAGTAACACACACACATACACAGAGAGGATGGAGATGGGGGAAAGGGAGAATGTTTCATCTGTTTCACTCCAAAAGTGCCAGCAACGCGGGCTAGGTCAGGCTGAAGCCAGGAATCAGGAATTCCATCCAGGTCTCCACAAGGGTGGCAAGAACCCTCCCAGATACAATCAGAGAAGGCTGGATCAGAAGCTGGGAGTAACTGATTCTCTAACCAGGCACTCTGACATGGGAACAGATGGCCGAGCAGTGGGTTAATCTACTTTTCCACAACATCTGTCATGTTGGATTTCTTTTTAAGGGCCCTTGGGGGCTGGTTTTAAAGCATTGCCATTTTTTACAGACCAGAGAGAAATTGTTGTGATGTACATAGAATTTAAAGGGTTGGTTTTTGACCTGGATAACTTTCTGACTCCTTATAGATAAGAAACCTGATCGGGAAGAGATTCAGATGAGCAATATGGGATCTAACACAAAATCACTAGGTAGGTGATTAATGCCTGCTAAGGACACAGAGCTACTCGTGTCTGTAGGTTTTTCTAGCATCCTCACTGTTTATCATACTGGATTGTACTTTACTTTAGTCTCCCTTTGCTAATTTCCAATGTTCTTTCCAAACAGATCTCTTCAGTTTAGCTTTGTCATTACGTGTCATACTCTCAGTTTTATGCATGTTGTCTTTCCTATTAGATTCAAGGAGCATCAGGCTTTAATGACTTTTTGTGTCCAACAAAACTATATAATTCATGGTGACTTGCTGGATGTATATTGTATTTTAGAGGGTAATGTGTTTCTATGTACTTTTTCACTAGATAACAATTATTCCACACTGAATGAGAGAGGGGACCATAACAGAACACTGGATCGATCCGGGGATCTGGGTGATATGGAGCCATTGAAGGGAACACCATTGATGGTAAATTCTCTGTATTTACTGTTGTCCATCTAAGGCGAATTCTGTTTTGAAGATGTATATTCTGTTGAATAGGGGGGAAAAAAGGTATAAAGAGAAAGATACTTTCTGGTTGATGTTTTCAGTAAAAAGGGGGGTTTTTGACTTTTCTTGCGATTTCTCGGGCCATTATTTTACTGTGGTTAAGGTGAAGGAAGGGAAGTCTGAATGTTCCGGGTATGACTGACACTGATCTGATCTCATATGTTATGTTCCTGTCTCTACCTCTTTGAGTGTTATATCCTCCTGCTGTCCTCTTGTTTGGGTTGAGTGTGTGGATTTTGACACACACTCATGTAACATTTCTATTTCTGTACTGTTACACTAACAAACTGCATGTGTTCACAGCATGACGAGGGACAGGAATCTCTGGAGGAAGATTTGGATATGTTGGTTTTGGATGATGAGGGGCACCAAGTGTCTTACCCCCCCATGGTATGTCCTGCAGCCACTCCCAAGATCAGACTTGAGGCAGGAGGCCTCAGTGTGTCAGCGTCGTGCCAATCATGCTGATGTCATCAGAGCGCGCTCTCAGCCTTGCTGGGCTCAGGGGTTCTGCCTGTGTCTGATCATTGCCGCTGGACAAGTTGGGACATGCAGCCGCTGATTGGCTTGATTCTTTACTGTGTGTTGATTTCTTTCCTCCAGATTTACCTAGCCGTCCTCTCGGATCTCTCTGTTCTCAGGTGTTAACACCCGCTTTCTCTCTTGTTTTCCCCACAGCAGAAGATTTAGTGCCACCGTCTCCGCTCCATCCAGGCTTATAATATATGTACTTTTATTTTTGGCGGTGAAATGGACTGATGATTTTTCCTTTCTTCGCTGGACTATTGTGCCAACTGCCAGGCTGCCTCCCGCTTTTATAGCCCTAAGTGGCTGCCTTCTCTCTATCAATTCCCAGCTTCTTCCAGTGAAGTTTAAATGTCCCGCCCACCTCCACCCCCATTCCCTCCAGTTTCTTCAAGAAGCTTGACTCAGTTATTTGCGTATTTTGAGGAACTGCTGCAGATTAGCTATTTTTGCCAACTCTCCCTGAACTCTTAGCCTTGTGTGAAGGGAGGGAGTGGAAATCTTCACTGGAAGCAATGGAGAAGAATTGGAGCTGATATGCACTATATGCAGTGTCCAGCAATCTGACAAACTGATGATTCCTAATCAAGATTTTTTTTTCCCCTTGGTGGGGAAGGGACTTTTCTATTCCCTTTTGGAGAAGAGGAAGTGTAAGCTCTTCCCTTATTCTAATGGCTGTTTTTGAAGCAAAGAAGGCTGGCAACATTGGCATGTACCACCTGGCAAGGGCCCTTGAGTAAGTGAAGGTCTTCTAGAACTGGGATTTAAGGAATTTTGCTCTCCTCACTGATGAGGCAGGGACCATCAAAGACCTACAGACTCCATCTCTCCTGCAAGCCTCATGCCAGTTCTGGTGTGCTGCCACTGAGGCTGTTCTTGTCCCTCGCCTCCCACCTGTGACATGTCTGCCGACTTGGCCTGGCCGGTTGCAAGAGGCCATAAAAAGAGGAGAACGCCAAGGAAGACTTTTGGTTGTGAAGGAGCAAAAAGCTATCTTGGAAAGAAGAGGAACCTCTAGGAGAAGCTAGTGGGAGTGCGCATGAAGTGGTTAGTCAGAACATGGCAGAAAGCTTCAGAGCTGGCTTCCCTCTGTCCCTTTCCCCCTTGTCCTTCTCTTTTGTCCCGTCGTCCCCTGCCTTCTCCCTGGATTGGTTGGCCAACTAAAGGACTTGATGTACATAAGTCTTGCCCTTTTCCCCTGACAAGGTGGGGGTTGCCCCTGGCTTTGCCTCTTCTCTGTGCCTTTGGCCTGGGGTGCAGCTCCTCCCTCCCTTCCACGTGCCTTTCTTTAGCTCCGCAGTCTCATTCCTCATGATTTTGCAGATTATATTTTGTTGCTTTCTTGCCCACTATTGGCCCTCAGAAATAGGAAGAAGAGAAGAGGTAGAGAACTTCAGATTCTCAATCGGGGATTGGCATAGCTTTTGATTTTAGCCATAGCAAGCTTTTGCTCAACAGCATAGGGTTGGGATTTTGTAAAATCCCATTCTGATAAATCTCATAGTGAAGTTAATGGGAGGAGTGAGTGCTGTGACACTTACTCTTTGGTCGCCCACAAGTTCCCATCATCTCTGAAGGGGTCGTAGGGAAGTCATCTTTTCCTGATTGCCCCCTTCCCGCTTTGTTGTGTATTAGCAGATTGGGCTAGAGGAATCGGCTGCTATGCGGGGTTTTTGTTGTTGTTGTTGTTTGTTTTGTTTGTTTTGTTTTTATTCCTTATTTGCCCTCTACTCCCCTTAATCTGAAAGCTTTGTTCAATGCAACTGGAATTCTTTATCCCTCTCTTCCTCTTCCCCTTATATACTGAGGCTATGGGGTAGGAGAAAAGTGCACAACTCACCCTTCCTCCACCCTTTCCCCATATGTTCAAATTCCTTATTTGTCTCCCCTCCCATTTCTTCCTGTTCCCATCTACCTTACATTCTCTGCCCCCCCAGAGCACTCCTTCCCGGGGAAGCTGCCCAGCCCACCTGCTCCACTCTTGTTTTCCCCTGCCCTCCTCTGCTTCTTTCCTGGTGCTCTCTTTCTCGGTGGGATGTGGGTGATAGAACAGCCATGGGCTTTTGGGGACCTTTAATTGCTTTCTTTCTTTTTTTTTTTTTCCCTTCTTTCCTTCTTTGATTTATAAAAACACTAAGCATTCAATTCCAGAGAACCAAAAATCCCACTTTCTCACTGAACACTACTAAGGGGCATGCCTTCTGCTCCATCTTTTCTCATTTTCTTTCTCTCTTGTTAATGCTTTTAAAAACAAATGAGTTTTTTTATATAAATAAAGTTTTTAAAGTGTGTATGTGGGGGGTCTGTGTCATTTCTTCACTTCTAGCTATCTTTTCCCTCCTTTTCATCTTGGTTACCTCCTTATATGTCAGTGGCTTTTTTTTTTTTCTTTCCAGAACAACCCAGAAAGAGGTTACACCAGGATGGATTTATTTTGAATTCAGTCCAACTTTTTAATCAAACAATATTCCTAAAATCATATGTGGAAAAAAATTGGTTTTTAGAATATTCTTGAAAATTAAATGTGGCTGGAATAGAGCTTGGGGAGCTTATTGCAAACGCAAGCTGGGTGATTGAAGTATAGAGTCAGTGACTTCCTGAGTCACCGGAATTCTTTTGGTCCATTTGACGAAACTGACATTGAATGAAGTCCACTGTAATAAATAACCCTCTTGAACAAACACTCATGAGATGACTAGAAGCTACCAACCCCAGCTGCCATTCTAATACATAGGCAAAATACAGAACTTAAACACGTGTGTGTGTGTGTAAATATTTGATCCCTGGGCCACAGTGTTGCTGTCAGGGTGTATGCAGTGCTTTAGTTAGAAAGCAATAGACCTATTTATTTGATAAGCCATATTATTTGGTTGGATATCCTACCAGAAGCTTGATAATTCACAAGGGATGTCCTACCAGATATGTGAGTGATAGCAGATAATACTTGGGTTATCAGTGACTGTCTTTACTGCAGAAGCTGAGGATTAAGACCTTTGGAAAGAGACTTATTTTTCTGGGGCCCTCATCTTCTGTCATAATTAAAAAAAAAAAAACTCAAGAGATTTTATGTAAAATGCTTTCTGTATGCCCAAATCTTTAGATTAAAATTATATAGCTGTTCCTGAATATGGTCCCGTCTCATTTTGTTGGGTATGAAACCATTCTTGGGCAAGTGAGATTATGAAATCTAAACATTGTAGTTGTTACTTTTGTTTAACATTTAAGATTTAAAGGGAGAGCCTTCCCTTTACTGGTTCATCCCCCAAATGGCCACAATGGCTGCGGCTGGGTCAGGCTGGAGCCTGAAGATTCAGCTGGGTCTTTCACATGAGTGATGGGGGCCCAATCATTTGTGCTGTCCTCTGCTGCTTCCTAGGCACATTAGCAGGGAGCTGCATCAAAAGTGGAGCAACCGGGACTCAAACTAGTGCCTGTATGAAATACACCTGCTTTACCTGCAATACCACAGCACTGACACCAGCAGTAGCTTTAAAGGCTTGATTTGTGCTCACCAATCATGGTATCACTGGAAAGATGAACCATAAAGCCTAAAAACCATTCAGAGTTTGTTTTCCACAGCAGTTAAAGGTAGTTACACTTGGTATTGCTACAGAGACAGAGCCTTCGTCCATCTGCTGGTTCTCTCCCGAAATGGCTACAATGACCCAATCTGAAATGGTCCAAAGCCAGGAGGCAGCTACTTTCCCTGAGTCTCCTATGTGGGTGTTTGGGTCATTCCATCACTGCTTTCTCAGGCGTATTAGCAGGCAGCTGGAATGGAAGTGGAGCAGCTGGAACTGGCACCCATATGGAAAGTCAGTGCTACAGGTAGTGGCTGTGCCTGCTATGCCACAGCACTAGCCCTGGGATGTCTAGTTAGAAAAATGTAGCAGCCGGTCAACATAATCCTTTATTTTCCTGATCAGTTTTTTACTGGCATTGAGCTACATACAAAGCCTTCAGTGGTCTGTTTGTTTTCTCATTCAATAAATATTTGCCAAGCACCTTATATATACTATATAAGGCATTGTTGTAGAGGTTGAAGTTAGAGAAAGAGACAGATGGGTCCCTTCCACAGAGATTGTGACACACACAATCCTATACATATAAGATTATGATCTTTTAGAAACCTCTTTATGTCCTTATCTAAAATGAGATGCTAAAGTTCTGTAGGGGCCCTATATCTTTAAAAAAAATTTTTTTTAAAATCTTTATTGCAAAGTCAGATATTCAGAGAGGAAGATCTTTCGTGCAATGATTCAATCCCCAAGTGACCACAACGGCTGGAGCGGATCTGAAGCCAGGAGCCAGGAACTTCCTCCAGGTCTCCCACACATGGGTACAGGGTCCCAAGGCTTTGGGCCATCCTCGACTGCTTTTCTAGGCCACAAGCAGGGCTGCCGGGATTTGAATTGGCACCCATACAGGATCCTGGCATGTTCAAGGCAAGGGCTTTGGCCACTACACCACTGTGCCAGGTCCTCTCTTTTTTTGGTAAGATTCATTTTTAATTTTATTGAAAAGTCAGCTATACATAGAGGAGGAAAGACAGGAAGAACTTCCGACTGATGATTCAATCCCCAAGCAGCTGGAACTGAGCTGAACTGAAGTCAAGTGCCCAGAGCCTCTTGGTCTCCCATGCAGGTGCAGGGTCCCAAGGCTTTGGGCCATCCTTGATTGCTTTCCCAGGCCACAAGCAGGGAGCTGGTTGGGAAGTGGTGCCACTGGGACACAAACCAGTGACCATATGTGATCCTGGGGCATTCAAGGTGAGGACTTTAGCTGCTAGTCCACTGTGCTGAGCTTTCATTTCTTTTCTTTTTTTTTTTTTTAAAAAAAAAATCTGTTTATTTTACTTGAAAACGGGAGAAACAGATCTCCCATCTGCTGGCTCATTCCCCAAATGACTACGATTGTCAGAGTTGGATTGTTTGGGAGCCAGGAGCCTATTCCAGGTCTCCATCATGTGTGCAAGGGCCCGAGGACTTGAACCATCCTCTGCTGCTTTCCCAGACCGTTAGCAGGGAGCTGGATTGGAAATGGAGCAGCTGGGAGTTGAAACGGCACCCATATGGGATGCCAGTGCAGAGGCGTGCCAAGCCATGACGCCTGCCTTTGGCATGTTTTCATTTCTAAAATTGGATTCAATAGTCTGAGAAGTCTCAGTAGGTCACTCAGGTTATTTTGATACATGAAGTTAGTTCATTGCAACTTGGCATACTGGCTGAGTTCCCTGAACTCGAAGTAGACATAGAAAGATTGCCCTCACACTAAATTCTGGGTGATAACTGTTGCTGTATCCAGCGTGATTAGACCAACCTTGAAAAGGTTGGAAACACAATGAGAAAAAACAAACACTAACAGGTGTTTGAAATTGAGTTCTTTCCCTGCGAGAGAAAAGGACTGTTCCTCATCAGGCAGAACAATTCAATGCATGTCCCAGCAGCTTCTATTCGTTTTGGGGAGTCATGCTTCATGTTGACTTGACTCACCAGTGGGTCATTCTTTTTGCTAGCTAGTCACTGTCCCAGCCAGGAGGTCTTCCAGTGGATCATCATCTGCATGGAGGGAGGAGGAGAGCAGAACAAGTGGCTAATTAGATAATTTCCTTGAACTCATTATCTTAGAGATGTGTGCTGCTTGAGGCTCTAGACTTGTCAGCTGTGCACCTTGTTAATGTAGCTTTCGTTTTCAGACACCTGCCTGGTACCGGTCTGTCATTCCTCTGGCTGCTGACGTCTTTCCCTAATGACCTGTGACAACTATGTTAAGGGAGAATTCATAGAGCAAAAAATGCTTGCCTCAAAGGAATTCATTCATTGCTTAAGACAGAAGTATTGGGACAGTGGTAAGAAAAAGGTGTGTGTTGAAAATCATTTCCTGTGAATGAATGCCTAGGCTGTTGAGAGGGAGAGTTAGCCCTTAACTCTGAGCCCTGCATTGTGCAGTAGGTTAAACTGCTGCTTACATGGTTGGCATCCCATGTCATACTGCTAGCTACTCTTATGATCCAATTTCCTGCTACCGTGACTGGGAAAGGAGCACAAGATATCTCAACTCTTGGCCTATCCTGGCTGTGGTTATTTTGAGGTGATCCAGTAGATGGAAAACTTCTCTCATTTGACCTTTCAACTACATACATACATACATGTATGGATATATACATATGTGTGTTTTGTTTAGCTGGGGCTCTCTATAACGCAGATAATCCCAGAGTTACTGACTTGGGCTGAAATCATTTCTAGCTACATAGAGTTCTTCAAGTTAGTAGTCCCATGAGTCAAAGCCAAGAAAACTGTATCTGGATGTCTGGGAATCCCACGTCTCTCCAGAGAGAGAACCTACCTCAACAAGGCACAGAAGGAAAAATAGGTTGTGAGAAGCAAGATTTTCCCCCCAGTAATTCTCTCTTTTTTGTCTTTATTTAATTATTATTATAATTTTATGATACAGTTCCATAGGCTCTGAGATTTCTCTTACCCCCTCCCCAAACCTCACCCCCCCACACACTGGGCTCCCCTATATCATTAGTACAGTTCTTCATGCACAATCACATGTCCATCATTGCGGGCAAGGACAATGGCAGAGAGTCCATCCTATTGTCATATTGTAAACAGCTTCATTGGGAGTTCATCTTTAGTCTGAAAGTAGAGATGCATACTGCATTGTATCTTCACATCTGGATATGATAATCTCCATTACAATTACTATACATCCCCTTAAATAAAAGTCACAAAACAAAATCAACAACAGGAAGAAAAATAGAAATTTACAACGTCGTGAAGTTAAATAGCATGCTACTGGGTATGATAGTCTCCATTACACAACTACTGTACATCTCCTTATATGGAAAGCCACAAAAACTCGGCAACAGGAAGAAAAGAAATTAAAAATGCATTAAGTTAAATTACAAGCTACTGAATGACTAATGTGTCACTGAAGAAATGAAAATCATGAACCTTCTTGAAGAAAATGATGCTACTATATGATCTATGAGTCACTGAAGAATTTAATGAGGAAAATGTTTTGAAGAGATGAAACTAAAATCAAAATCCATGAGATACAGTTTCTACTGATCTTTGTTGGTAAGATGTCTCCTGCAGGCAACAAATAGATGGGTTTTGTTTTTTAATGCAGTCTACTAATCTTTGACATTAGATTGATGAGTTTAAGCCATTTACATTTGGGGTTAATATGAATGGGTGGTAATTTGGTCCTGTCATTTTGGTAATGGGTTGCTCATTGATTTAGTCTTCTGTTACTTTGCTGGGATGTTCTTCACATTTGCCTTTTGTGGTTGATATTCCTCTGTCGAGAACATCTAAGTATCATTTGTAGGGCAGGTTTGGAAGAGGCCTATTCTTTGAACTTTTCTTTGCTGTGGAATTTTATTTCTTTTTCAAAGACAAAGGAAAGCTTTGCTGGGTACGTTATCCTGGGCTGACAATTTTCTTTTAGAATCTGGAATATGTCACTCCATTCTCTTGCCTGTAGAGTTTCCTGTGAGAGATCTCCTGTGAGTTTAAGCGGCATTGTCAGTTGATTTTTTTTGTTTATTTGCACATTTAAGGATCTTTTCCTTATGTTCGATTGAAGAGAACTTGATTATCATGTGTCATGGTGAAGATCACCTTTAATCAACCCTGTTGGGAGTTGTGTGCCTCTCCTGGATGTTGTTTCCCAATTCTTTCTCCAGATTAGGGAAATTTTCCTTATTATTTCATTGAATGCAGCTTTAATCCCAGCTTCTCTTTCTGCACCTTCTGGGACTCCCATAACTCCCACCATCCTGACCGGGCTCCCGAGCTTCATGGTGAGGGGCCCCACGTTGGGCAGTGTGGAGACCTCAGACTCATGAACAGACAGCTGGCCGTGCAGAGCTTAGCATTTTACTTGAAAAATAAAGTCTTCTGTGAGTTTTTCCCCGATGTTGTGGAGGAAATGAAGCAGAAAGCACAGGACTGCCTGAGCAGGACCCAGAGCCTACCCCTACTGAACGTATTTCCAGATGGGAACTTGCACCTCAGCCAGAACCGGGTGCCATTCCTCAACGGGCATGCTCTGGTGACCAGCCCCCACCTGGCAGGGATGCAGCAGGCCCACCGGCACCAGGACGCCCGGGAGGTGCCCTGGGGAACTTGTTTGTCATCGTCGGGTTTGCGGCCTTTGCCTACACGATCAAGTGTGTGCTGAGGAGCATTATGCAGGAATGAGGGTTCTCGGAGCCATGGCCATAATGGCCACCTCCCCCGTGTCTTTAATAGCATCTTTCAGTTCTTCAATATTTTTTTAGCTTGACCCAGCTCTGCTTCCAGCTTTTTATTTATTTGCTCCTGGTGACAGGAAATATCTTCAAATTCTGAGAGTCTTTCTTCTGCCTCTTCATTCTATTTTGGAGACTCTCCACTGTATTCTTAATTTCTGATATATCAGCTTTAATTTGATACATTTCCTGTATGACAAGTTTCTTAAATCTCTTGAATTACTGTATTACATGCTTTCCATTGTTGATAAGAAGCTTTATGACAAGTGTTCTGAATTCTGTATACCCCCATTTTCTTGATATCTTCCTCAGTTAACTCTCAGGTTGGCAAAAGCTTTTGATTCTTTGCAGGGGAGCCTTCAGTAATATTCACTGTGTCTTTGTCTCCTCTTTTGCTCTTGGTCATTGTACTTCTACTTATTAGATTCTTCTCCTTGGGGCAGATTTCTAAGCTGTGTTACCCACAGGTCTACTGTTCGATTTTACTTATTGTAATTGGTATATGGCTCTTTGTTTACAGTCACTTGTGCTACTCCCTCCAGCAAGTTCCAGGTCTGGGTTCTTGTGTTAGATTTCATCCATGGTCTCTGGAGCCCCAGCTCCTGGATCACCATTGTCTGCCTCCTGTGATACCATGCTCAGGCTGCACCCTTGTCAACACAACCTTTCTCCTACTACTTTTTAAAGCAGTTCCCGGGATTAGGGAGACACCAGGTGGCCTATATAACTAGATTTTTGGTGGTGCTGATCTTGCCAGAACCTATTTTGACCTGAATGACGCCAAAGTTGGTATTGTTTTCTGTGTGGGTGCAGTACATGTGCAGCTTATTATTTTCCCTGCAGTCTTAAAGTTTTTCCACACTGTACAAAATGGCATCTAATGAGCCACTACTAGATTTCTTGATCTGCTGGCTGTCAGGTCTGAGGACTACTTGGGCCTATCTTGGGTGGAACCTGTAGGATGCCACGTTGTAGTTCACTGAGCCAGAAATGAGTTCACTCCCAGCTTAGTGCATGCGCACTCTTGTCCATAGCCTTTGCCTCTCTATACAAAATGGCACCTGATTCAGCTTTAGAGTGTGGACTGGGCTGTGAAACCTACCTTGTTTCTATACCGCCTGTTTGTGACATGCCATTCCATCCCTGCTCCTGGTCAAATCAAACAGACCAGCAGGAAGGGCAGTTCTTTGTCTGGGTTCACCTCCTGAGCTCCCGGTGAATGCCCCTTCCCACCTTGTTGATGGTGAAGTTCTGGCTGCCTGTGCAGTTCAGATCGTTGCTTGCTGAATGTTGGTGGGGTATCAGTCACTGCTACACCACATTGTTGTGTCTGCTGCTTTCCTGTGTCTATCAGTTTCCAGGTGCTCCTCTACTGTCATTTTATCCTCTCCTATTTCCTAGAATGTGCCCTCTCTGCTTCAAACTGGCTAATGTTTCTCCATCTGTTTAAATGTATCCTTACCCTAGTTAGCCATCTTGATTCTCCCCTCATGTAATGCTTCTGGAATTTGACTATATCTCTTAAAACATTAGTTCATTAGTTGTTCCACCTAGGAACATGGATGGAAAGGAAATTGTAGGGAGTGAGCTATGAAAAATGAAAATAATGCTCTCTCTTCCTCATAATCTGAGTCTGTGTGATTAAAGACAGCTTTCTCAGTGGATTGAGTCAAGAACTTTTATCTCCGTAATTGTAAGGGTTCTCTGGCTGCCTGTATTTTAAAAATATCTTGTAAAGTGCTACATTCCTTTTCATGTTCATTTCTGTCTTTGTTGTTGAATAGGCTAGGCATCTACTTTCATTGAAAACACAAAGAAATTATTACCTTAATATCTCTAATGCAAATGGACACTAGAGGTAGGCCATAAAACATTTGTATTTTGGGGGAAAAAAATGGATTGTATGATATCTGTGATAAAGCTTGAGTCATTTCTAATCCATTATTCATCTTCATCTCATATCCATTTTTCCCTTCACCTTTAAGATGGTTTTAATTGTACAACTCTTGTGGGAATTGGGGCTAAGATAGTACAGTATGCCTATTTGGAATGAATTCAGATTTGTGTATGGTGAATTAGATATTTTGAAAAGTCCTTCTACCAGCAGCAACTGAGATGCTGGGTAAATAGGTTAAGAAAAAAAATGCTGTTAAGCATATTGCTGAGTAGTCATGAAAGAATCCATAGATCCTCAGAATGAAATAAAAGCTGCAGTTCTGGGAAGTAACTGCTGGAGCTGGCTTTTACTTAGCATTGTTGCCGAACTCAACAGACCCGAAGCTTCTACTTTATTGACTGCACAGAGCATGGGAAGCAGAAAATGAAGATTCTAGCAGATCCTGTGTAAATATGGATAACCCTCAGTGTTAGGTGAAGAATTGGATTCCATGGAAGGGGCAGCCAGGAAGGGTTCAGCTTGTCTGAGCCTTGGAGCTAGGTGCAAGGAGGAACCCATTCAGTGTCTTTCCCGAGACACTGTAACTGCAAGTGGCCCTCTGTGGTGTTGAAATCTAAATTTAGGCTCTCTATGTGAGGAATGTAAAGTGATGCTCAGTTGTTGATGCGTCAGGGTGATTTCCAAAAGCAAATACAATTTTTCGAAAGCCTCAAAAACAATTCCCATAAGTAAAGTTCCAAAGAAAATGAGCAGTCTCACTCAAAACTTACAAAATGAAAAAAGAAAGCAGCATGGGTAAAAATAGGAAAAACGTGCAGAAGTCGAGCTAAAGATATTGACACTGTCACATGATTGAGTTGATCAATAAAAACTAAGATGAAAAGGCCTGCAGCTTTTGGTGGGGGTGGGGGGAACTTTTTGAATTAGAAATGAAAAATAACGCATTTGAAATGGAAATTCAATGGATAGATGAACTAGATTTGATGAACTGAGGGAGTTAGTGAGTTAGAAACTAATTTTCAGTAAAATACCTGGATAATGTTTCTACTCCACCTCACTTTTCCCTGAAGAAAGAGGAGGAAGAATGTAAAACAGGAGAGAGGATGAGGTACAGGCAATGGAGTGGGAAGATTTGGAGCCTTGACAGGAGGTCATAGCAAGAGGCAATATTCAGAGATAATGATTGGGGGATGTTTCAGACTTGATGAAAGGCACTAAAACTCAGATTTAGGAAATCCAATCAATCCCAACCGAGATGAAATAACTCACAGACATGAAGGTAAGAAGCAAAAAACCAAAGGAAAGGCTTTGGGCAGCTGGAGGAAAGTAAAGAGTATGTAAGAACACAGCCCAGGTGGGTGACTCTTTTAACATCAACAACGAAAAGCAAAACATTGAAATCATATCTTCATCTTGGTAAGAGAAAAAAAAAATCACATAGAAGGTTACATTCAGTGAAACTGGCTTTTAGGAAAAGGCTTATTAAATCTAGCATGGTTTCCAGCCATAAAAAGTCATTGAGGTTAAGGAAAATTGATCACAGATGGAAAGTCAGATTCAAGAAGGAACATGTATTTTATAGGACTGGAATGTAAACAAGAACTACCATACTGGATAACGGTAGCTTGTAAGTTGAGGAATAACTAAATACCAGTTTTCGAATGTACTGATTAAGACTTGTGGAACAATATGTATTTGTTAAAACAACCACTGTAGAATAGATAAAGCATAGGACTTACACATAGTAGAAGGGGGGAAGGCAGATGATAGGAGAGTTAGAACTGGAACAAGCTCAGCTTGCAGGCAAGTCATCAGGTGTGCAGGGCCTACCTCAATCTACGATGCTGCAGTCCACAGGGTGCAAGTGCTGAAGGTATGTGCAGAAAACAGTGAGGAGGAAGGGTGGGGACATGGGAGAACAGGTCTGAGATAATTTCCATAAGAGCAAAATTATCTAAATGAAACCTGGCAGCCTGGTCTGTGGGTTGGTCAGGCTGGCTTAAAGACAGGTATGCACAGAAAGCCTTGATTTCCCGCTGACCAAGTTGTTGACCCTTGGCACAAACTATCAGTTGTCTGAGGAGCCTCACAGTGCCAGGCCTGGAGGCTTCCCTTTGACATGAGGGAGATGGACCTTTCTGAAGTCACTAAAGGAGAGACCAAAGAGCTGTTCTGAGTCATAAATCGTTGCCTAGGCTCTGGGAAGGGATTTTTCAGGAATAATGATTCCAAGTTTGGATTGTAGGAACGTCACCAAAAAAGACACACCATGTGCAGACATCTCTCCTGCATGATGTGCTTAGTGAGCTTCTATATGAGTGATGCAGGGCCTAGATTTTTATTTAGCACCAAGTTCTGTTATTAATGTCTTATTCAGGTACCGTTCGTTTTAATCCTTCAGGTTTCTTTTGGAGTTAGTGTCTCTAAAATCTAGCTCATAGATTATTGAGCTCACCGATTCAGAATGCTGTGCATAAAACCACTCTGGTCTAAGCTTAGGCTCTGGAACCGAATTTAGAGTTCTTACTCTGCTACTAAGGCATGTGATTTTGGACAAGTTTCCATTAAGTCTGGAAGTGCTTGGGATATTACATGGACTTCTTTGAACCAGAATAGCAAAAGTCTTCCTCACAAGATACCAAGGCATGAGTGGATGAATGGACGATGTGTGCGAATGGGTCTTTGGGAGACAGCAAAATAATATTCATGGGGAGCCATTGAAAGATATGAAGGGGTTTAGCTGAAGAAAAGAGTGAGTAAAAGCTAAATATCTTTACTGCTTACTTTGCTGTACACTAGGCCCTTCACTGATGAGAGAGACATTGAGCACTTCAGTCCCTAACTTCAAGGACAAATCGTTTCACAGTGAGGGCAAAGAGCTTTAAGTAATGAATTTGCTACGTCCCTAGCTACAGAGAGTTTTAGGGAGGGAGCAAGGTGTTAGAACATAGGGCATAATGAGAGAGAAAAGTTTAATTCCAGGCCTGTCCAGTAATGATAGTTAACAGTTGATTATAGAGCTTGCCTTTGTAAGACATTCTGTGTACTTTGAACACTGATGTTTAATGTTCATATTCATCATATATAGAGAAGAATTACATGGACTTATAATAGCAAATATCTGTGGGCTAGCTCTGGGCTAAAGGCTTCACGTGCATGCTTTTTTTCCTATTTACCACAGTTCTGTGTGCATTTACCACATCTTATGATTGAAGAAATGAAATCTGAAAACAGTTAAGTGTCTTGCCTTAGGTCACACTCGGGCAATGGCCAAACTGGTCAGATCTAGCCGCTTACCTAGGTTGCTTCTCAAATCTAAAAGGTGGACTCTTCAGACTGTCAGGTGAAGGTTGGGTAAAGAAATAAAGATGTTTTCAGGTTTATTTGCTGTCAGCCAGTGACTGAGACAGAAGAGTGGGTGGAGAAAAAAGGGGTTTAATTCTAAGTAAAGTGTTTTGACGTGTCTGAGTGACAGACCCATTGAACATTTTTGGCTGTGTGGCCCTGGAACTCAAGAGAGGCCTGGATTCTAGACACAGAACTGATAGTCAACCTATAAATAGTGCTTTCGGTCAGGAGTGTATAGCCTAGGCTGTGTAAGCGTGACAGTGCAAAGATTTAGATTTGAACCCGAGTGGCACACAAGTAATTTACACAGGGAAAGGAGGTCCTGAGAAACTAAATGGCCTGGTTTAGAAGTTTTTGTTTTATTTTATTTTTAAAATAAACTTGCAATTTTTTCTCTGTTTAAAGAGAAGTCGCTGACAGCAGAACAGAAGGGGTTGCTTTGATGTTTGCTGTTTAACCTTTGCATGATATGCTGATTTTCTTACCAATCTTCCTACAATATTTGGACCTTGATCTGAGGCCCAAGGGACATGGATTGAATCTTCTCTTAAACTTTCTTTCCCTCTGGTATAACACTAAGCTTCAACATCCTGAAAGACCACCTTAGCAATCGGGCAAAAGGGATAGCAGCTCAGCTCCTACTTCTGGGTCTGCGTGACTGTCCTGTATCATCCCAGTTGTTCGACTTCCCTCTTGCTTCCTCCTTGACCCTTCTCTTTGCTTTCTTCTTCATTTCTGCTCCAGCACATCTCTTGCCACTACACACCCAGAACTCCATACTGTGCAACCTGGAAGCCTATCGTAAGTTGCAAATCTGGAGGGGGGCTCGTGTTGTGGCACAGTGGGGTAAATTTCCACTTGTGATGCTGGCATCCCAGTTTTGAGTGCTGGTCCAAGTCCTGGCTATTCTGCTTCTGATCTAGCTTCCTGATAATGCACCTGGGGAGGTGGTGGGAGGTAGCCCAACTACTTGGGTCCTTGTCACCCATTGTGGGTGACTAGGATGGAGTTCTTGGCTCCTGGTTTTGGCTTGGCTCAGCCCTAGTTTTTGGGGTCATTGTGGAGTAAACCAGTAGATGGAAGATATTTCTTTTCTGTCATTCTGTCTTTCAAATGGATTTCTAAAAAAAAGTATTTAAAAATGTTAAAACAGGGCCTGGTACAGTAGCCTAACAGCTAAAGTCCTCGCCTTGCATGCACTGGGATCCCATATGGGTGCTGGTTTGTGTCCCAGCAACCCTGCTGCCTATCTGGCTCCCTGCTTGTGGCCTGGAAAGGCAGCCAAGGATGGCCCAATGCCTTGGGCCCCGTACCTGCGTGGGAGTCCTAGAAGAAGTTCCTGGCTCCTGGCTTCAGATTGGCTTTGGGTCTTGTTGCAGTCACTTGGAGAGTGAGTCAGCAGAAGGAAGATCTTCCTCTCTGCCTCTCCTGCTCTCTGTGTATCTGACTTTCCAATAAAAAAAAATATATATATATTTTAAAAAGAAATACATATTTTAAAGAATGTTAAAAACAAAACAAGTCACAAATCTGGCTTTGTGGCTCTCTGTTCAGAGGATGGTTGCCCAAAGTGCGGTGAGCCAGTAGCACAGAACCACATTGCAACCTGTGGCAAGCAGAAGGAGACCACACGATGCAAGTTTGCCCCGAGAGGAGTCCTCCAAGCAAAGCAGAGAGTCCTGACCGCTCGGGTTAGGGGTCTCGGAACGCTGGAAGGATCGACAGTCCTGACATATCCTTTTACTCCTGTCCGTGCTCCGTGGATCCCAATACCAACAGTCCTATTACCACATCAGCTCAGGATTTTAGGAGTCTAATAGGAGGCACCAGTGAAACGTTGGGAGCTGGTCCTCCTAGATTAGCTTTCCATCCAATAAAACGCCAAGCACGGGCACAGTGGGTGTTGGTGATGACGCATAGGTGCTCTCTGCTGGCAAAGCCCATCGGCAGCCAGGTGTTCCCACCCCCAGCAACAGTATCAGCACCCTCAGAACACACCCTACGTACCTTGCTGAATCATCAGTTAAAAAAAAAACGCTGGTTTAAAATGGTTGTGAGAGAGAGAGATTAAAATTGTGCCTATTGATGTCACTTCCCAGAGGTAACTACTGTTAACTAGTAGATATCCTTTCAGATATCTTTGTGTGCTTATACAATATAGACTTAATTTCTAATGGGTTGAGTTGATGCCTACTATTCATAATCTGTAACTGACCTTTTCCTATGAAATCGATCAGGGACATCTTTTTGCTTTGGCACATAGATTCGTCTTCCTCTCGTCATCATAGCTTACTTAACCAGTTTTAGTCTGCGCTGTAGTTTTAGTTACACCTGGTCTCTGCAAGCCTCTGAGTTACATTTCTGTGATGAAGGCCACATAACCTACTTGCTCAGGAGCCCTCCCAGTGGGAGCCTCACTCCACAGCTCCTGGTGCTGAGATGAGGGGCAGCAGACAATGTGGCCACTGTGTACACCCATCCCTGGATGGCTCAGCGTGCCCTGCTCCTTGCCCCTCCTCTCCAGAAGAGGTGGGAATGAGCTTTGTGCTGCTGTGTGCTCACAGGGACAGATGGTGTACACCTTGTCCTTCCTTTTTCTCTGAACCACACCACAGGACATCTCTGCCTTTTCTAACCCAGATTTCATTTGATGATCGGGGTTGATCTGCCAACCATCACAGCCCTGGTACTTCAGGAAACAAGTATATAGAGAAAAGGGGGTGGGTATTAACCAGCTGTTGGAAGGCTACAGCCTGCTTCTAACTTGTTTCTGATGGAATTCCTAGGAAGGAGCCTGGCTCAAACTGTTTTCAATCATGTCTTCTCTATGTTTGAGAAGTCAGGTTCCATGCTGTGCTCTCTGGACCTGAGTGAAAGTCTGGTTGTGGACACTCGGTAACTCAACTCTGGTCCCACCTTTTAGTCCATGTCTTGACTTCTGCCAACTGGTATTTTAGTGATAGTTACCTCATTGCCACTTGTTCTGCAATCTGCGTTCAACATAGTGCCACTAATATGAAACCACTTTTCCTTAAATGAAACTTCAGCGTCTTAGCAATTCATTCATTCATCCTGAAGGTAATTGTTCAATGACTACTTCAGACACATGCTAGGACCTAAAGCTATTCCTGTTTTTGAGGAGCTCCCATTCCAGGAAGGGAGACAGTAAATTAGTGAATTCATGAGGTGATTTAAATTAGTGAATTCATGAAGTGAATGTGGTATCTTTTTAATTTTCAAAAGGGGGTGAAAGCTTGGGCAAGTTTTTTTTGGAAGTGATATCTAAGTTAGTTAGAAGGGAAAATTAGGATTATGTCAGTTGGAGCAGCTGAGGTTTTTCAAGTCAGACGGACTAATATGCTAAAGTAGGAAGTGAAAAGAATAAGACTCCCTAGGTACCTAAATAGGCAAGAAGAAGCATCTCTTATTATTATTTTTTTTAATAATTTACTTTATTTTAGATGATGTTTACAGGTTGATCAGGGTGGGAAGGATCTGGGGTTAGGGAAAAGTGGGTGTGATCTTTGTTTCTGAATTTTCGATTCTTCCTGTTTCTGGGGGGAGAGGGGAGATAAAGGGAGAAGCCATACCTAGCCTCCCACCTGCCCAAATACTTGGGGGGAGAGGAACAGCCACCCTATATCAACCCATAGACCTGATGTGGCACATGCCCCAAGGGCTCTGTCCAGGTGGTTGTGATGGTTCTGAGATGTTGTTGATTTCGCTGATCCATAGATGAGGAAACCCTTGCAATGTCAATTGGTTGACACAGTTGACCTTAGAGTCTCGTTCTCCCAGATACTTGCTGACATCTTTTGGCTTGGGGTAGTTGTCCAATTTGTTAAGTTCTCCTTCCATTTTTATGGTAATGATGTCCTCTGCAGGCCTCAATGGGTTGCCATACCTCTACGTACATCTGGACCAGCCATCTACTGCTCTGTCTTTTCCACTGAGGAGGACCAGTTCTCATGGGTGGGTCCAAGGACCAAGCGAACCAGACCAAGTGACTGGGGCCCCCTAGGCCTCCCTGACCCTGGGGGCTCATGGACTTGGCACCCAGTGAACAGGCAGGCACAAGGTCCTGGGCTAGGCGACACAGACTCTGTGGGACCTCTGGCACCCTGGGCTAATGGACCCCCAAGTTCACAGACCTGGCAACCACCATGCCAATGGGCCCAAGGACCCAGGCTAGGTGACCGGGGCCTTGCTGGCCCCCCTGCACCTGGGGCTCACAGGACCCGGCACCCATCCACACAGATGGACCCAAGGACTCAGGCCAGGTGACCAGGGCCCAGCCACCCCCAGCGACTCATGGACCTGGTATCCACTACGCAAGCAGGCCCCACTGGACACCTCATCCCAGCAGATCATGGACCTGTCACCCATCATGCAGGAGGGCCTAAGGACCTGGGCTGGTTGAGATGGGCTATATAGGGCCACCTTCCCCAGGGCCTTATGAACCCAGCACCTACCATGCACATAGGTTTGAGGACTGGCCAGGCGATCTGGGCCCCACTGGACCTCCAACCTCCAGGGCTCACAGACTTGGAACCCACAAGACTGGTATGGTTCACCTCACCTTGGTATCCACCAATGGGTACTTCTGCATGGCTCAGTCCAACCTGCCCCTAGTTCTAGCTCCTGCTGGTGGATGCCACAGCCTAATTTGGCCTAGGCAGGCCCCAGTCTCAGTCTCAGTGTGAACTGGTTGGTGTTGTAGCCTGATCTGGCCCCTCCTGCACCAAATCCTGGTTTTCAGATCTGCCAGTAGATGTTATGGCCTAGCCAGCCTGGCCTACCCCAGACCTGACCCGCATGTATGCCAGTGGCTCCTGTAACCCGGTGTTATCTGGGCTGATTCTTGCCTTTGTTCTTGTGCTCAGCTGCAGGGACTGTGTCCTGACAAAGGAGTTCTCCAAGCTCCTCTATCCAGTCTCCTCCCATTGGTAGGTCTTGCACACAACAGTGGGTTCTTGGCCCAGGTGACTACCTACCTCTTGTCCTGGCAGGAACAGCAGCTTTGCTCAACTGGCCCGTACTCAATCTTGTTCTTACTGTTGCGTATTGCAGCCCAGACACACATGACCCATGCCCAGACACAGCTCTCCTGTGGTTCAGTGGGTACTGAGATCTAGCTCTGCCCATTCTACACCCACCCTGGCTCTCACAAGTACCAGTGGGTGCTGGAGTATAGCTCAGTCAGGTGTTTCCAAGACCCAGTCCATATCTATGCCAAGGGATACTGCAACAATGTCCATCCCAGTCCAATGCCCCCATACCAGCTCTTGTGCTCATTAGTGGGAACCCCGTGCCAGCCAGGGTGTCCCTTAAGCTACACAACCAGGCCTATTTCCAACCACAGATCTTGTGTGTGCCAATGGAGATTGCTGTTCCAGGAAGTGTCTTTTTATAGAAACCGTTTACCTACTAAATGAAGGAGTACTTATTTTTTTTTAAGATTTATTTATTTTTACTGGAAAGGCAGATGTTACAGATGTTACAGAGAAGGAGGTACAGACACACAGAGAGTTCGTCCAACTGCTGTTTCATTCCCCAAATTGTCACAACAACCAGAGCTGAGCTGATACAAAGCCAGGAGCCAGGAGCCTCTCCTGGGACTTGCACGTGGATATAGGGTCCCAAGGTTTTGGGCCATCCTCTGCTGCTTTCCCAGGCTGTAAGCAGAGAGCTGGATCAGAAATGGATCAGCTGGAACAGAAACTGGTGCCCACATGGGATGCTGATGCTGGCAGGTGGAGAATTAGCAAATTGAGCCCTTGTGTTGGCTCCAGTGAAGGAGTACTTGAAATACTGCATCAACAGTGACCAAGCAACCAACAAATGGACCTTAGTCATTGAGTTATCAACAGTTACTAAAATCACAAGAGGAGACAGATGCCACCTATGAACAAGCTTCTATAATCAACTATATTTAAACTGAAAATACAGAGGATGGGAGATATGCCAAACTATTCCATATGGGTGTTCACTAGAAAAATGGGAGGGGAGAAGAATTACAAAACAACCCGTTTTCAATGGCCCAGTGGCTAGGTCCTCTCCTTGCATGTGCCAGGATCCCATATGAGTGTGCTGGGTGTCTCAAAATGGTTGTTACTAAGTGATCATTACTATTTTTAGTGTGATGATATTCTTGCAGGTTGTGATTACCTCCTTGTTGATTTGAGCAACATCCTAAAATGTTAATGGGTGAGATAGTAGGATCAGGAATTTGTTTCTGTGTGGTAAAGTAGAGGAAGAGTGGATAGGGATGCACATGACATGTTTGGCTGGGAATTGCTAATTACTGAAACTGGATTATGGGTGTATGGAGGCTTATTTGATAGCACTGTATTTGATTTTCCTTATGTATTTGAAATGTCCTGTAATAAAATAAAATTTCTAGTGAAAGTTTGGGTACTCAGAGCTCCACGTGGCTGAGACACACAGCCACATAGTAAGCATCAGGAAGTGGTGCTAGAAAGGAAGGCAGCGGCAGAAGTCACCTGCATGGAGATGGGTTTACACGGCCAGAGAGAGCTTGGGTTCTGTGGAGCGGCTCTGGGCAACCACGAATGGGGGGAAGGGCTGAACAGAGGCCCCTCCAGGTCACCTCTGCATTTTAATGCCATAGGCCTTGCTTCTACTTTCATTACATTGGGCTTTATGTAAAATTTCATTTAGAAACAGGATTCTGGAGCTCTAAAGGAATTTCTCTGCAGTCACTGAGGGAATAGTTCAACATTTGGAAGACTGTCACCTGAGCTGCAGCACGCAATGTTGGATCAATGGCAAAAAGCAGCTGGGAGGCTATTGCAACATCGTATATATATGGGATTAAAAAAAAGATTTATTATTTATTTTTATTGGAAAGACAGATACACAGAGAAGAGGAGAAACAGAGAGGAAGATCTTCCATCTGACGATTCACTCCCCAAGCGATCACAATGGCCTCTTCTGGGTCTCCCACGTGGGTGCAGGGTCCCAAGGCTTTGGGCCGTCCTCGACTGCTTTCCCAGGCCACAAGCAGGGAGCTGAATGGGAAGTGGAGCAGCCAGGATACAAACCGATGCCCATTAGGGTTCCCAGTGCATGCAAGGGGAGGGTTTAGCCACGAAGCCATTGCGCCAGGTCCTGGGATATTTGTTTTTGAAAAGATTTATCCAGTGAAGATTTGGGGGAAGCAAAAACTTTACAGCTTTTGTATTACCCTCCTACTATCCTGGGGAGCACACAGAATTGGTGTGGAAGTGTGCTCACTCCTCACAAGCATAAGCCAGTGTCCTCAGAATACTCACCAGAGAGCAGGCTGGCCCACCAGCACACCCTCCTCTCCTGTACCACGCTTGGCAGAGAACAAGGAGAATCCCTGACTGCTTGCTGCAGTTTCGGATCTCATAATCAGAGTCTCGACCGTGGTTCCCTGTGCACCGTGACTGATTGTCGCCGCCCTGCAGCGACACTAAAATGATGAGGAATTTCAAGGGCCTGGAAAAAACAGGAACCACCACCACGACCGGCACACACACACACACGAACAAACACACACACAAACAAACGAACGAAAAGCCGAACCAAAAAGAAGGCGAGCAAAAAGGGGCAGGCGAACCAAAAAAGAAGGGAGGCAAGGGAATGAGCCCAGCGGAAAGTTTATTGCCCAAAGCGGGCTGCTTATATACTGTTCACCAATCACTTCTTCCCGTGGTTCCACGGGGCACTATCTGATAGGCCAGCAATCGCAGCGAGGGAACGTTAGCCTATCCTTGTGACTTCCTGCCTGCCTACTGGGCAGGCCAAATCCCGCCTCCTGGCCCTCGGCCAGCCGCCATCTTGCGGCCCCTCACGCGTGGGATCGGTGGCTCCCCACAACTGATGGTGCCGGGAGGTACGGGAAAACGTTGTCTCCTGAACACTGTGACCGATGGACAGGGAGGTAGGTTAAGAAATGGTTCCCTGGGGCCCGATCTGATGGTGTACGTGGCTGAAGTCCTAGCCTTGAATGTGCTGGGGTCTCACATGGGCGCCGGTTCTAATCCCAGCAGCCCCACTTCCCATCCATCTCCCTGCTTGTGATCTGGGAAAGCAGTCGAGGATGGCCTAAAGCCTTGGGACCCTGCACCCGTGTGTGAGAGACCTGGAAGCTCTTGGCTCCCAGTTTCAGATTGGCTCTGTTCCGGCCCTTGTGATCACTTGGGGAGTGAACCATCAGCTGGAAGCTCTTCCTCTCTCTGTCTCTCCTCCTCTTTGTATATCTGCCTTTCCAATAAAAATAGTTAAATCTTAAAAAAAAAAAAAAACAACAAAAAACAAAACAGAAGTGATTCACTGAACACCCTGACTGATAATGCAGGAGGTAGACGGAGAGGTGGCTCCCTGTGCACCATGACTGATGGAGCTGGAGGTAGGAGAAGATCCTAGTTTTTATGTTCATACATCTCACTTCCACCGGAGCGGCTCCCGTGGCTGTTGTCACTGTGCACCGTCATGTCATCCACCTTAACCTGCAGACTTCACTGTCTCCACAGTGAAACCAGTTGTTTTCTTTCCTTCAAAGCCTTAGAATTTGTTTAGGTGTCAGAGAACTCATTTTTCCCCAACTAATCTCTGTGGGAGCTAATTTCTCACTGACTTCTGTATCTTTAAAGCATATGGACACACACAAACACACACACATGCACGCACCTGTGTCTGATAGAAATAAACCATTCACAGAGCTGGTGTTGTGATGTAGCAGGTAAATCCTCTAACTGTAGCATCCCATACTGATGCTGGTTCGAGTCCCAGATACTCCAGTTCGAATCTGGCTCCCTGCTAATACATCTGAGAAAGCAGCAGAAGATGCCCCAAGTGCTTGAACCCCTGCACCCACACGGAGACTCGGAAGAAGCTCCTGCTTTCGATCCGGTCCTACCCCTACCCCCGGCTATCGCGGCCATTTGCGGACTGAACCAGCAGGTGAAAGATTTCTCTTTCTCCCTCTCTCTGTTAACTCTGCCTTTCAAATAAATAAAATAAATCCTTGTATGCACTCAGCTTCGTCCTACCTGTCTGACTTGATGCTTGAACGAAAAGCCTCTCTAGCTGTAACCACTGGTGCTTTTTTTTTATTATTAATTATTTTGCATTATGTGACAGTTTCATAGGCTCTGGGAATCACCCCCACCCCTCCCCACGCCCCTCCCCCCTGGTGGATTCCTCCACCTTGATGCAGTATTACAGTTCAAATTCAATCAAGATTCTTTCCTTGCAAACGTATACCAAGCATAGAGTCCAGCTACTTATTGTCCAGATGGGTTGAACAGTTTCTTGGGGAGACCATTTCTGGTCCGAAGTTAGAGCTGGTAGAATATCATCACAGTCAACTAAGAGTCCCAATATAACATCAGCAGCAATTTGCAACATTATGGAATTGACATGATTTTGAGTAGCTAGTATGTTAAAAAAAAAAAAAAGCAAGTTCTTAACCACAACCTATGATTAGCTCATTGACATTTCAATTCTAGTTTATATACAGGACGCTGCTATATACCTTAAAATGGCTATAAGGTACCATTCAGCTGTCTCGTGTCTATTTCATTTTAGTATTTAGCCATTTGTTGTGTTGAAGTATAATTTTGCTGATCTTGGCAGATTTTAGGATAATCTAGACTGGCTTGTAACTCTAACAAGACATTTGTTGGCATTTAAGGTGCAGAACATTTTTTTTTTGGGGGGGGTGTGCAGGGAAATCCCCAACACCATGGTGAGGCGTGACTAATCTTTGTGTCCCACCCAGCGAGGCATGAGCCAATCCATGCCAGCTCTTTCCTGTCAGGTTCCAAGCTCTACTTTTTGTTGTTGGTCTATTTATTTTAGTTTTTTTTTAGTTTGTATGATTGTTTGTTTGCTATGAGGGGTTTTCGGAGCGATCCCGATGGTCATTGCGAGGGAGGGTGGGGGTCCAGAGGTGGAGCCAGGCTCGGACTAAAGAAAGCTCTCCTCCCTGGTCCCGAAGGACGTTTATTGTTCTTCTGTTTCTGCGAACCGCTCAGGGCTTCTGGTTGTGACGTTGGTTTCTGCGCGGTAGTGTTTGGACCACTGGTGCTTTTTTTTTTTAATTATTATTTTTTATTATTATTGGAAATCCGGATATGCAGAGAGGAGGAGAGACAGAGAGGAAGATCTTGCATCCGATGTTTCACTCCCCAAGTGAGCCGCAATGGGCCGGTGCCGCCCAATCCAATGCCGGGAACCTGGAACCTCTTCCAGGTCTCCCATGCGGGTGCAGGGTCCCAAAGCTTTGGGCCGTCCTCGACTGCTTTCCCAGGCCAAAAGCAGGGAGTTGGATGGGAAGCTGGGCCGCCGGGATTAGAACCGGCGCCCATATGGGATCCCAGCTTGTTCAAGACGAGGACTTTAGTTGCTGGGCTACCATGCCGGGCCCGATTTTTTTTTTTTTAATTAAGAATCCCATGAAAATTTTAAACTTTATTTTTTCTCAATTTTCAAGGTTTTATTTAAACACAAGCAAAACATGCCCCTGAGCTGTCTCTTCATTTTTCTTCACTGCGCAGCTTGGTGCTGGGGTTGCTGGCTCTGGTGGCTAACAGGGCTGGTCTTTCCAAGATGGCTTAGTGGTCTTTGTGGTCCCAGGAAGAAGCGTGGAGAGCAACTTGCGTGCAGTAAGACGTGTTGCTCACCCACGGCGCCTGCCATTTGTTGACACGAGGACTGAGTACTTCCGAAAAGCCCTGGGCAGCGTGCCTGCTTTATTGCTGCTCCTGTAACCAGCGCTGGGCATGAAGATTCAGGCCCTGCTGCTTCTAAGCACCCCATGGTCAGCACCTCCAGCTTTCTGCTTAATGTGAGGTGCTGGATGCAGTCCGTGGTCTTCATTTCAATCGTTCTGGTTGCTCTTCACTGTGGGTGTGAGGGTAGCCAAGGGTCCAACTCCCTGGGTAGAGTTGAAGGGATTTTAAATGCTTAAACACAGATTATACTGCAAATATTTATAAAATACTTTTCTGGTATAACAATGTCACCTAACATCCTTGCTCATTCGGTTTACTTGAAATAATGTTTGGTAGAGAAAATTCTAATTTTGATATTGGATAGCAAGATCTGCTAAGAGTAACTATGTAAGTGGTAGAGTAGGAAATTGTGTAACTGTGCAAACTTCTCTCCTATGCTCTTGAAAATTTGTAGAGGAAACATGGAAACATTGTTTCTCTTGCTTGATAAGGGTCTGTCTGAAGCTAAATCACTGTAGGTTGGTGGACAGCCAACTTCCTTGTTCCAAGGATTGGCTGACTCTGACTCTCAGCCAGTTCAGAATGGCTTGCCTGTTTAAATAAAACTCACCTGGACAAGAGAAATGACTTTTTTTTTTTTGCGTTGACATGTTCTCTTTTTAGCTCTTTGTCAGTGAAACGCAAACACATTTTGCCTGTGGATTCTGAGCAGTCTTTTCTTCTTTATTTTTAAAATAAGCTGCTTGTTCTTTTTTTAAAGATTTATTTTTATTGGAAAGGCAGATACACAGAGAAAAGGAAAAACAGAGAGAAAAATCTTCCATCCACTGGTTCCCTCCCCAAGTGGTTGCACTGGCTGGAGCTGACCTGAACTTCTTCTGAGCCTCCCGTGTGGGTGCAGGGTCCCAAGGTTTGGGCCGTCTTCTATACTTCCCCAGGCCACAAGTGGGAGCTGGATGGGATGTGAAGCAGTCAGGACTTGAACTGGTGCCCATGTGGGATCCCGGCGCAAGCAAGGTGAGGAGTTAGCCACTAGGCTACTGTGCTGAGCCCAGTAGTCTCCTTGCTTTACAGCATGCGTACACACACACACACACACACACACACACACACACACTCTTCTTCCTTTTCTCAGGGCTAACAGAATGCCAAGGAATCGAGGTGGTGCCGAGGGGGACGCTGCCTGGTCCTGTGTCATGAGCTGTGCTGCCATCTGCTGTAACATCTTCGTTCCCATTTGCGCTACTCTTGCTGGATCGCCATCATAGTCCTCAAGTGAAAATCCCTTAGATTCTTCGCTGCTCTGCTTTTCCTCCCAGGCGCCTCGGGAACCTTCATCCCCTCCTCCACACCCGTCTGTGCTGCCACAGGCCCTGTCTTCCTGGGGCTGCCACACAGCCTTGGCTTCCCACACTGGGAGAGGGCAGAAGCTCTAGCAGGTGGGTTACAGGATTCCTCCCCAGGGATTCCCCAGACCTGAAGCTCATTTCTCTGACGTTCTTCACTGTTTAAGCCTAGGGAATTTAGTCTTGAAAGGTAGACACTGGAAAAATTGGCTCTGAATGATCACATATTCTTATATGCCTGTGGTTAAGGCAAGGGTTTATGTCCTGGGTTATTGATGGTTCTAGCTTTTGAAGTTCAAAAGCTTTTTAATCACAAAAGCTTTATCGCTGCCTTGAATTTCCACAACGTATTTCAAACCTCAAAGGCCAGGGATTGACTCTTCTGGTATTTGCACTATGCTGTAACAACCTTACCTCAGGGCAAAGCTGCCAAGAGGTCAAATTTGAAGGGGAAGGACCCTGGGTAAAAGTATTTTCTAATCAGAAAGAAAAGCCACCATATAAAAACAGTGTTCACCTAATCTTGAAAATCCATGTGTTTTATTCATCACAGCACCTGACTGTTTAGTTGCAAACTTTGGTGGCGCAGATGTGACATTTTGTACATGTGTTTTAGGTTTTGCTGTTTTCCTTTATAATTGAACACACTTGTTAGACTTGCTTATTAAATTCAATAAGCATCAAATTCACTGTTTTTTGGCATACTAAATGATATATTCCTTGATCTCAATTGTACAATCATTAATATTAGCTTTTTATTTTTTCCATTTTTTATTACAGTTTTATAAATAAGCGCAAAGATGAAGTAAAATTATCAGGGAATTATGCAAACATTGCTGTATTTAGATGGCAGCATTGTTCAAATGAAATTTAGCTGGCAGAGAGCAGTGTCATAAGGTGACTAGACATAGGTTATATATCCATTGAAATAGGGCAGTAAAAATTTGGTAAAGAAAGGAAGTTTAGAAGTGTTGATGTGTAATATATGAAGATACCAGTCACACAAAAGTTAATAATCATCTGTATTTTGATTTATTAAGAAGTTTTATTTACTTATTTGGGTCTATATCTATCTATCTATCTATCTGTCTATCTATCTATGTATCTATCTATCTATCTATCTATCTATCTATCTATCTATGTATCGAGACATAGCCAAAACTGACATTGAGGCTAGGCTGGTCTGAAGTGGGAGCTAGGAATTCAATTCAGGTCTCCCATGTGGGTGGCAAGAAACCCAATTACTTGGGCCCAGCGCGGCGGCCTAGTGGTTAAAGTCCTCGCCTTCAACAAGCTGGGATCCCATATGGGAGCCGGTTCTAATCCCGGCAGCCCCGCTTCCCATCCAGCTCCCTGCTTGTGGTCTGGGAAAGCAGTCGAGGATGGCCCAAAGCCTTGGGACCCTGCACCCGTGTGGGAGACCTGGAGGAAGTTCCTGGTTCCCAGCTTCAGATCAGCGCAGCATGGACCGTTGCAGTCACTTGGGGAGTGAACCATTGGTGGCCGAAACAACTTGGTCCTTGCCATCCATGTGGTAAACTCAGATGGAATTTCTGTCTTCTGGCCTCAGCCTGGTTGAGAACTGATTATTGTGAACATTTGGGGAGGGGAACCAGTGGATGAAAGATATCATTTTCTTCATCTCCGTGCCTTTCAAATAAAATATAACTGTATGAATAACATTTTTAAGAAGTTCATAAGAAAAGGAACTAAAAATAAGTTTATCTTGATGAATGAAAAAAAATCAGAATCCATGAACAGTTTCTTCATAATATACATTTTCATGAACTTTAAAAATATGTATCTATTTATTTTCCTTTTGTTTGAAAGGGAGGAAGTGGCAGAGAGAGAGAGATTGTCTATCTCCTAGGCCACTCCTCAGATGTCTGCAATAGCCATGGCTGGGCGAGGCTGAAGATAGGAGCCAGGATCTCCATCCAAGTCTCCCACATGTGTGCCTGGAACCAAGGCACAGTTATCACCCGCTGCCTCCCAGGGTCTGCGTCAGCAGCAAGCTGGACTGTATGTGTAGTAGCTGGGACCCAGACATATCAAGTGGTGACTTAACCTATGCACCAAAGGCCCACCCCGAATGGGACTTTTCAGATGTTACATGTCTTCCTTATCCCTGAGGAGGGTGGCATGTTACTTATGAACAATCGAGAAAGGTCTGTTTGTTTCAGGCAGTTTCAGACCCTGTGAGGTGCTTCCTCATGGTTCCTCTGGGATAGAAAGCTCGTCCAGTTGCTACCCGGGGAAGTATTATTTCAGTTGAAACCTAAAGCATACTTTAGGAGGGCGGTGTTTCAGGCAAAGGAAGAGCTCCTTTGGAGCTCTTGAGGCCTCGGGCAAACTTGAGTCAGGGAATTCAAAGAAATGGAAAGTCTTTACTGGCTGTGCAGGGAGAAGAGGGAGGCAGGTGAGTGGAAGTGTTAGCAAGAGTGAGCTCTGTACAGCCTTTTGTGCATTTGGGATTCAGGCAGGGTGTGGGATACAAAGGATAGAGATGCCAGTCAGATGGGGCAGGAGCTTACATGCTTGCACACAGCCTTCTGGACACCTCCATGTATCTAACTAGCCACAGCTCCCTCTCCAGAAACGTTACCCAACCCAGCTATAGGCAATGGTCTAGGTTGCCTCGTACTTAGGCAAATGTTACACTGCTGGGAGAAAAAAAGCCAGTAGCTAGCAGGCATTCTGGGCCTGGCTAATGCCAAATTTGTGTTAATATACCAGTGTTCCAGCATAGTTGCCTATTCCATTCCATTTTTTTCCCCAGTAGATAGTGAGGAAGGTGGAGGAATGCTGGGCTGGGACATGCCACCCAGGCCCCCAGGTTGGAGGGCTGCAGATTGCCCAGGCAAGGGCTCTGGGGACATATTGGAATGGGAGTGGCTGAGGGTGTGTTTGATAGGGAAGGAATGACTTCTGGGGCTCCCCAGACTGGGCCACTGCACCTTCAGGTAGCAAAGTAAATGAGACCAGGTGGTTTAGAGGGGCAAGCCATAGGGTCTGTCTGGGTCAGGCCAAGGTACCTCCTCATGTGGGAGATCTGGGCTGTGCTAAGTAAAATCACCTGCTGCCTACCAGTGCATGCAAAAGCTATGTCTGGCTGGGCTAGGCTGTAGTATCCAACTGTGAATGTCAGGGTAAGGTTTGGGCCATGTCAGACTGGGCCACGGCATCCACCAGGACATGGGAGAATTGGAACTGGGGCAGATTCTGTAGGAGACTTGTGGGCTTGCCTCTGTGGGACTGTAGCACCTTCTGGTTTGCTCAAGGGCTGGGAGTGGTATTGGGCTGATCCAGACTGGACCACAGAACTCACCTGATGCTTGTGGGAGCCAAGGCTGGGAGGTGACTGGACTGGGCCAGGCTGTAGGACTCATCAGCGAACTAAGTCTGCAGGTGGGCCATGCCAGGCTGGGCTGGAGCCCCTGCCACCATGTGAAATATCCAGGGTTGGGAGTTGACCTGGTAGGGGAACTTTTGGGACTCCTTGCAACATTGCAGCTCCCACTGGTGAGTGTAAGACCCAGGGCTGTGGGAGAACCAGGCTGGACAAGGCTGTAGCACCCATCAGCATGTATTTGGACTGTGTCTAGGGGTCGGCCAGACTGGGCTATGCTCTGTTACCTGCTAGAGCTTGTGAGAGCCAGAATAGGTATGGGACACACTGGTCTAGGCTGTGGCACCTGCTGGAATGAGTGCTGGCTAGTCTGGCTAGGTCACAGTGTTTGCTGTTGAGTGCCAGGACTGGGGGCTGGCCATGTCAGACTAGGCCACAGCACTTGCCAGCACATGAAAGATCCAGGGCTGGGACTATGACCTTGTAGGGGTATTTGGGAAACTCCCATGCTAGGCTGCAACTCTTACTGGAGAGCATAGTAGCTGGGGCTGAAGAGGGCAAGACCAAGCTGGGCAGTAGCACTTGTTGGCATATATGTGGTCTGGGTCTTGGGGTGGGCTGAGCTGGACTGGTCCACTATAAACTGGCCTAAGTGAAAGTCAGGACAGGGTGCAGGCCAGGCCAGGCCAGGTTGAACTGCAACACGGCCCAGTTTATATAAGGGCTGGGAGTGTGCCACACTGGGCTAGGCTGCTCTACCCACTGGTGAGAGCTGGGAATGGGGGTTGGCTAGGTTGAGCCAGGTGGTAACACCTGCTGGTGAGTGCCGAGACTTTGGGTGGTCATCTTGGACTCTGTTTCAGGGCCACTGCTTCCACTGGTGAGCATGAGAGCTGGGCCTGGGGGTAGGCAGGAGGCCTGTGCAGTGCTCCAGCACCTGTCAGGCAGCATGTTTGCTGGGCCTGGGAGTTGGCAGCCTTGGATAGGGTGCCATACATGCTGGCCCGTGGCAGATCCAGAATACGTGTAGGCTGGCCAGGCTGTGCTGCAATGTCTGCTGGCAAGGACTATAGGATGCAAGTCACGTCAGGCTGGACTATAGTGCTCCCTGTTGGGCACAAGATTAGGACTGAGAGCTAGCCTGTTAGGGGAACTGTGGGTATTGTCCTGCTGGGCTGTAGCTCCTATTGGTGAGCATGAGCATAAGGGATGGGGGCAGGCCACGCTGGTCAGGGTGGCAGCACCTGTTGGTATAGGTGTGGGTTGGATTTGGGGGCTGAGTTAAGCTGCACACCCATGGGTGTGCATGAGAGCCAGATGGGATGTGGAATGGATTGGGCTAGGCTGCAGTGTATGCTGGCACATGCACTACCGGGCCTGGTGGATTTATTGAGGGTTGTCCCAGCTAGGATGTGGCATCTGCTGGTGGGTGAAGACCAGACCTGTAGTGAACTGGGATGGGCTAGGCCACAGCACCTGTCAGTCTGTGTGAGAGATGAGGACTAGGAATGGAAGTGATCAGGTGGTTGCATCTAGCAGTATGTGCATTGGTCTAGTACAGGTGACAGACCGAACCTGACCCTGTACTGGCAGGCATACAGAAGAGTTAAGTCTGAGGTCACCCCAGGCAAGGTAAAAAGTGGGAGAGTGTGAGAGAGATTTTCCATCTACTGGCTTACTTTTCACATGACTGAAACAGTTGAGGCGGGGCCAGGCTAAACCAGGAGCCAGGACCTCCATTCAGACAATGGGTGTTTGTGTACTTGGACCATCCTTTGCTGTCTTCTCAGAGGCACTAGCAGGGAGTTGCATTCCAAGGGGAGAAGCTAGAATTTAAACCAGCATTTCCATATAGGATACTGGTACTGCAGTTAATATGCTGTGCCATAACACTATCCTCTAACATAATTTAATAGTATATATTTATTAATTTATTTTCACTTTAATTGAAAGACAGAGAGAATCAACCATCCATTGGCTTACCCTCTAAATCCCTGCAATAGCTCAGGCTTGTCCAGGCTGAAGTTAACAACCCAGAATTCAGTACAGGTCCCCATGTGGATCACAGGGAGCCATATACTTGAGCCAGGATTTACATGTCCTACTGCATTAGTAGGAAGTTGGCTTGGAAGTGAAAGAGCCAGGGGTCTAACCAGGCATTCAGATATGGGATGCTGACATTGTAAGTACTGTCTGTGCCAAATGCCTGTCCTGTTAAGCTAACTTTAACTTTTGTTCCAACAAATTTCAAATTTCAGTAGCTAGTGCCCTTTTTGCTGTGGAATACGTACATTGCTGAAACACGTGTACTCACTTCTTGGTCTTTGTCATCCTTTCCCATCTGCTAAGACCACTCCAAGACCACATGGTGAGTTCTGGGAAGAGACGTATTGTGAACTTTGTTTACCATAGAACTTGATGAGTCATATGGGCCAGTCTGTGTCACACATAAACCTACACACAGATCACCAGGGAAGCGTGTGAAAAGGCAGATCTGATTCAGTAGGTCTGGGGTGGGTCCTTGGAGGTTAGAGAAAACAAGCATGCAGATAGCCATTCACCAGTGTTTGGACAGAACTGAGAGCCTACTGAGCACCAGGCACTGTTCTGGACACGGGAAATACAACGGCTAATGCAGCATGACAGTGATTTGCCATTGCTCTGATGAAAACTTCATAAACTTTATGGACATCTGTGTGGTGAGGTGGAGAGCAGCTGATAGTCTATTAACACAGCACAGCAGATTCATGTCACATGGCTGCTTCACCTGGATATTCTTTTTTTTATTTTCTTATTTTTTTTAAATTTATAATCTTACTTAGTTGATTAGGGTACAAAGCGTCAAGAGCTACAGGAAAGTGGGTAAGACCATTGTTTCCACACTAATATCATCATTTTATTCCCTGTGTCTGGGTTAAGGGGAGAAACAAAGGGAGAAGCCCCACCCAGCCTCCCACCCATCCCTGGTCCCCGATGTGGGGTATGCTCCGAGGGTCCTGCTCAAACAGTTTTGATAGTTCAACAGTTTTGAATTGCTGCCAATCTCGCTGTTCCAAGCACGACGAAATCTATTCAGAATCCACTGGCTGACATAGTCTCTTCATGGTTGGTGTTCTGAGATCAGCAGTTCAGTTGGAGGGATCCCAGAGAAACTTCATCTGAGGTGATCCCAGACCTGATTCTTGTGTTTGCTTGCCAGTACAGGGTCCAGCAGTCTGTTGCCCCAGTCAGCTTATGCACATACTGGTCATTGCAATTGTTGGGTCCGTTCTGTTTCCAGCCCTGTCTTCCACATGAACCAGTGGGTGTTGCAGTCCAGCCTGATCCTGCCCACTTCATACTTGGCCCTCACGCAAACCAGTGGAAGCTACAGCCTAGCTGGGGTGACTCCTCATAACCCCCACCAGGCCTGACCCTGCCCTGGTTCCCATGCTTGCCAGTATATACCGTAGACTTGTCCAGTGTGTCCCACATCCCACTTAGCTCTCATACATGTCAATGGGCATTGAAGCCTCGTTCAACCCAACCAGCCCTGCTATCCATCCCACAGACATACTGGCAGGTGCCTTTCTGTCTAGTCATGCCTACCCCATCCTGGTTTTCATGCTGTCCAGTGGGAGTGGTAACCCCGAGGGAGGTGCCCACTCTTCCTCCTAAACCACTCTCACTCCCAGATTATGCACTCTCCAGGTGGTTCTGGAGTTTAACTTGACAGATTTAGCTCCCAGTGCCATCCTCTGCCAGCTGATGCTGTGGCAAAGCTCAACCACCCTCACCCACTCTGATTTTTGCTTGCACCAGTTGGAACAGTCAGCCCAACCTGGCTTTTCCCTGATCTAGCTCACATGAGGCCCACAGGTGTTGTAGCCCTGCCTGGTCTGCTCTGCTGCATCCCAACTCATGCTCTTCAGTGGGAGTGGTTGTCCCATGTGAGTTTAGGGGCCTGAGGACTACAATCATCCTCTGCTTCATCTGGGTCTCCCACATGGGTGCAGGGTCCTAAGGTCTTGGGTTGTACTCAAGGTCTTGAGCCATCCTCAACTGCTTTCCCAGGCCACAAGCAGGGAGCTGGATGGGAAGCAGGGCTGCCGGGATTAGAACTGGCGCCCATATGGGATCCTAGCCCATTCAAGGTGAGGATTTTAGCCACTAGGCCACGCCGCTGGGCCTGATTTATTTTATTTTTAAGCAGATTTACAGAGAGAAATATCCTCTATCTGCTGTCTCACTCTAATGGCCACAATGGCCAGAGCATATGGAAGGCAGTAGGTGATGGTCTAAGTATTGTCCCTGCCACCCAAATGGGAGACCCAGCTGAAGTTCTAAGCTCCTGGCTTTGACCTGGCCCAGAGTTGGCTACTGTGAGCTTTGGGGGAGTGAGCAAGCAGATGTAATATCTATTTTTTGTCTTTGTCTTTTTTTCTCTCTGTCACTGTGCCTTTCAAATAACCAAATAAATGATCATGAATGCAGTGCACCATTATCACCTATATCCCATGCTTTGCGTTAGAACTCTAGACTTGTTCATCCTGCTTAGCTTGTTTTATTTCCAAAGCCATAAGTCCAGAAATCCATCTCAAACAAGTGCCAGAGGTTCAAGCATTTGAGTCATCATCTGTTGCCTCATAGGATGATTAGCAAGAAGTTGGATTGGAAGTGGAGCAGCTAGAGCTTGAACTGGCACTCCAATATGGAATGTGGCCTTCTAAGCAGCGGCTTTACCTTTTGCATCACAATCCAGGCTTCTGATCTGTTTGTTCAGCAAGATGTTCTGTATTTATAATAATGTCATTAAGATATATCTTAGAAAATTTAAAAAATACTCCAACATATAAGGCTAAAGCCAATTCAGTTCAGATTGATTTTGTGTTAATTTAAAAGCATGCTTTTCAAGCTAGTGTTTAATCATAAATTATGTCTTTATGTTCAGTTTCTTCATTTGTATGAGTCTCCAGACCATGCACACTTACTATTCTGCATGCATATTTAAAAATACTTAGGTCAGGGCTGGGCCTTTGGTGTAATGGTGATAATACTTCTTGGGACTTGAACTATGGTTATGCAACAAGGTGGAGGAACCCACCATGGGGGGAGGGTGGGGGGAGAATCCCAGATTCTATGTAATTACAACACAATGTAATTAATAAATTTAATTAAAAAAATACTTCTTGGGACACATGTATTGATGTGCCTAAGTTCAAATCCTGGAACTGCTCCTATTCAGGGTTCCTGCTGGTACACACTGGGAGGCAGCAAGCGATGGCTCGAACGACTGCATCTCTTCCACCCACCTAAATGAGAGATTGTGGCTGAATTTCTGGCTTCTGGCTTTGGTTTTACCCAGCACCAATTGTTGTGGATATTTAGAGAGTGAATCTGTAGATGGAGGTCTCTGCTGATTCGTCTGTCTGTGTCTTTCTGCTTTTCAAGATAAGTTAAAAGAAAGATACTCAAGTCAAATCTAAAAATATTTTGAAGACCACTGTCTTGCCTGAACATCGCACATGCATACACCTGTGTGTGTGCACACAGTCATGTGCTCTGTCATGCTGGCAGGCCCTGTGCACAGTGCTCTCCTTGACAGTCGGGGGACATGCACATGCATCTTGCTGGAAAACAGATCTTCAGCAAAAGTCTTTCTTGAATCCAAGGCTTGCATGAAACAGATTACAAAAGGCAGTTGTGATAAAAAAAAAATTTAGGATGTCTGTACACTGGGTGGCTTTCTTCTTTGGAGCAGGAACAGAGAATTGAGTCACTTGCTGCCTACTCACACTTCACTAAATCAGTAGCAAAACAGAAGTCAGTGTGTTGTGGCTGTGCTGTGATTGAAATGTCCTCACTCTGGATGTGGGCGCCCTGCTGTTGAAGACCGACTTGTTATTAGCTTCTACTGAACTGTGTGTCTCCTTTGTAAGGTGAGATCACTGTACCGATGTTGCCTCACACTGTGATGGTGGGGGTTCAGTCTGATAATGAATAACAGCATGCTTTATTAACTGTAATGCATGCGAAGTACTGCATTTGTTCTTTCCCCGTACTTCTCCTTCCTTCAAAACCAAGGTTACTCCTAGTTAGGTCCATTCATTATGTTACTTGGCTCTTTTTCCAGTCCCAGGAACCCTCAAGTTAAGTGTGGATATGGCCAAGCCGAGAATTAAACTATGCACAACTGGTCCCCCAAATGGCACAGAAATGGCATCAAGCAACTCCAATCACAAAGATAAGAATCTCTTTGCGGGGTGAGCCTGCAGTTCCTCAGGACCAGGAAGCACAATAAGAAGGGCCTGAAGAAGACACAGGCCAACAAAGCCAAGGCTGTGAGCTCATGTGCTAAGGCCACCAAAGCCTGTGAAGCTTAAGGAATTTATGCTCCCAATCCAAAAATGGTGCCAGCTTCAAGGTTCATCAGCTTGCCTGATGAAGCTTGGCAAGTGTGTCTGTGTTGCTAAACATCTTAAGCTATTCCTGCCCAGAGACAAGGCAAAGGCCCAGGCCAAGAATGAGACTCAACTCAAGGGAAAGACCAACGCTCAATTCAAGCTCAAGACCCAAGTCCAAACCACACCCTAGAATAAGATCCAGGTCCAGGCTGTACTGCACCTGCAGCTCCAGTTCTGGTTCAAGTTCTTCCCACCATTGTCCAGCTCTCCATAGATACTCTGTAGGACAGCCTCTGAGTGCCAACCCAGGATGGAAGGACTCTAGTGACCCCTGGGCTGCTGTCTGCATGAGGTTAGTGGCCTCTTGTGCTGCTGATGCAAATAAACCTGACACAGGGCAAAGCAACTTAATTTGGAAGAAGCTTTGCCATCCTCAGTTTAAAAGTTTATTTTCGGGCTCGGCAGCGTGGCCTAGTGGCTAAGGTCCTTGCCTTGATCCCATATGGCTGCTGGTTCTAATCCCGGCAGCTCCACTTCCTCTCTGTCTCTCCTCCTCTCAGTATATCTGACTTTGTAATAAAAGTAAAATAAATCTTTAAAAAAAAAAGTTTATTTTCACCTGGGAGGCAGGTGTGCAGAGAGAGAAGGAAAGGCAGGCAGAGATCGATCTTTGACCTACTGGTTAACTCCCCGAATGGCCACAATGGCCAGAGCTGAGCCGATCTGAAGCAGAAGTAATGAGCTCTGGATCTCCCATGTGGGTGCAGGGGCCTAAGGATTTGAACCATCCTCTACTGCTTTCCTAGGCCTTAGACAGGAAACTGCATTGAAAGTGGGGTAGCCAGGATTCAAACCAGTGCTCATATGGGATGCTGGCACTGCAGGAAAAAGATTAGCTTACTAAGCTGCTGTGTCAGTTCTGCCTTATTCATTTTAATCGGCAGTCTTACAAGGTTCAGCAGGGAAAGATGCTGACTTGGAGCTTTCTCTGTAGGGCAGCCTTCACCTCCTTGTTGCGGAGGCTGTAGATGAAGGGATTGAGCATGGGGATTATGATGGTGTAGAAGACAGACACTACTTGGCTATTACTGTCATCAGTGGATCCATGGGGCTGGACATAGGTAAACACCACAGTGCCATAGAAGATGGCAATGGCCAGAAAGTGGGAGGCACATGTAGAGAAGGCCTTCTTCCTCCCAGCTGCTGAGCGCATCTTCCCAATCGCCACCAGTACAAAGCTGTAGGAGATAAGGATGACTATGGCAGGCAGAAGGGTGACGAGAGCAGAGAACATGTAGAGGACCATCTCTGCTGTGGCTGTGTTGGTACAGGCCAGGCGGAGAAGGGGTGGGATGTCACAGAAGTAGTGCATCACCTGGTTGGGCCCGCAGAAAGGCAGGGCAAAGACATTTCCAGTTTGGATAGCAGAGTTGGCTCCTCCAAATGCATAGCAAGCAGCCACCAGCTGGAGACAGACCCTCTTGGTCATGGTAGAACTGTAATGGAGGGGGCGGCAGATGGCCACAAAGCGGTCATAGGCCATGGAGGCCAGCAGGAAGCTTTCAGCTGTCACATGCACTACAAAGAATGTCAGCTGGGCCACACAACCCTTGAAAGAGATGGACTTGTCAGAGGCCAGAAAGTTGACTAAGAGCTTGGGTGTGACCACAGAAGAATAGCAAATATCGAGAAAAGAGAGAATACTGAGGAAAAAATACATGGGGCTGTGGAGCCGGGAGTCTGTAAAGATGAGTGAGATCATGCCCAGGTTGCCCACCAGTGTCAGGATGTAGATGAACAGGAATATTCCAAAGAGAAGCTCCTGGATGTCCGGGTGATCAGAGAATCCCAGCAGGATGAACGTTGTGACTAGGGTGTGGTTGCCGGCGGCAAGGGTTAGCTTTCCTAGAGTCATCTGCAGGGGTGACAGTTGATGATTGCTCAATCAGCATGACTTAAGCCTATACATCATTGTGCTCTGTACAATGAGAGAACATCGTAAGCTCCCTAGACAGGGCTCTAATGTGCTTCCTGTTCACTGTTACGTTGGGCAGTTCTATTCTCTGTGGGCCTCTGACTCAGCAGCCCAGTCAGGGTTTGGTATTGAAGATCTTTGACATCACAATCTAGTAGTCTGACCATGAATGCATCTTTCCTGAGCTTCCTGTCTGGAGACAAATCTTTTTTTAAAATATATAGTTTATTTTTATTTTTTTTTTAATTGGAAAGACAGATTTACAGAGAGAAGGAGAGATAGAAAAATTCCATCCACTGGTTCACTCCCCAAGTAGCCACAACAGTCACAGCTGAGCTGGTCTGAATTCAGGAGCCAAGAGCTTCTTCTGGACTTCCCATGCAGGGTCCCAAAGCTTTGAGCTACCCTCTGCTGCTTTCTCAGGCCACAAGGAAGGAATTGGATGGGAAATGGAGCAGCCGGGATACGAACTGGCACACACATGAAATTCTGGTGTATACAAGGCGAGGATTTAGCCACTAGGCTATTGTACCAGGCCCTGGAGACAAATCTTGGTGCAGGTATGTCTCAGGGAGCACAGGAAGAATCTATGTGAACTTGCTTAGAAAAGGGAATAATCTCGGGGCTGGCATTGTGGCATAGTGAGTTAAGCTATTGCCTATAATGCGGGCATTTCATATGGGTGCTGGCTCATGTTCTAGCTAGCTTCCTTCCTTCCTTCCTTCCTTTCTTTCTTTTCATGATGGTTTCCTTATATTAGAGAGAACATATGGTATTTGTCCCTTTGGGACTGATTTATTTCATTGAGCGTAATGGTCTCTATTTGGGACCATATAGTTGCAAATGTATAATTTCATTCTTTTTAGTGGCTGAGTAATAGTCCATGGAGCAGACGGGCATCTGAATTGTTTCCATACCTTTGGTATTGTAGATTGTGCTGTTGTAAATAGTATTACAGATCCCTTTCTCTTATTAGCTCCCCCACTTTCAATTCAACTCCCTGCTAACATTCAGAATAAAGCAACAGAGGATGGCTCAACTGGTGTTGGGCTCCTGCACTGATGTGGGAGACTGAATGAAATTCAGTCTTTGACCTGACCAGCTACACCTGTTGTAGCCCTTTGGGGAATGAGCCAGTAAGTGGAGGACCTGTCTCTCTTTCTCCCCTGTAGCCGTAACTTCCAAATAGGTGAAAGAATAAATCCTTAAAAAGACAATCATCTATATCTGATTATAATGGACTGTTTTAGGAAGGCTGTACAGTTCACAAGCATCAGTTGAAGTGCCTTGGCCACTCATTGCAGTGATCTTTGGTGAATATATTTTACATGAAATAACACAAAGTATTTGAGAAATCCTGTTAACATAAATGAATACATGCAGACACAAGTAGTTTTTTATGGTAATATCTTTCAGTTCCTTGAGCAAGTTCCTAGTTATGCCAAAAATCACACAGTGGTGTGTCATCAAAAACTATTTTTAACGCTTTGACATCTGTTCATTTGAAAAGATCCTCCTATTTGGTAAAATTTTTTTATTTGAATTTAAAGAGATGTTAGAAGCAGTTATTAAAGTCTCTTATTTTTCAACACTTATTTATCAAATTATATCGTTGCATGATAGCCTGGAAGTTTTTGTATGTTGCTGTAATGCCTTCCAGTAAGACTCAGGTTTGAGTAGAAGAATACATATATCTTTTTTTTAATTGTACAGATTTATAGGGTACATGTGATAATACAATGTATTCAATGTGTAATCACCAAATCAAGGTAATTAGCATTTCTATCTCCTTATACATTTGTCATTATTTGTATTGTCTCTCCTAGTTTTTTGCAAAATATGTAAGAAACTGCTGTAAACTACATTCACTCTGCTATACTACAGAACACTTATTCCCCTACATAACTGTATTTGTGTGCCTGGTATCTGCTGTTTTCCTCCATCTCCTCCATAGAAGCATGCGTTTCTTTTCAAAAGTGAAAGAAGGGCAATTATGAAGGGGAAGATAAGAAAAAGGCTCCGCATTGCCAGCAGACATGTCCTCAGGATGTCAATTTTAGGAAAGAGTCAATATAAACACTAAGGTTGAGGACATCAATTCCCTTCAACTTGCTTTGCTATGAACCCTCTGAAGAATCTTTACTTCCTGTGAGGGTACACAACCCACTGAAGACCATGGACTTAGAAGAAAGCAGTCAGTTTCTGAAACTGCCAGGACCCTCCTTCTTCCCTGGGTGCTTCTTCACCTTCTGGAGCTGGGGCTATGAACATGGGATGGTAGGAGAATACTCTAGACAACCCATGCCCTTTATGGGGCTAATCTTGAGTTTGTTGTGAAAGTCAGAACATACAACTCCAAAAGGCAGGGTTCGGATGGGGTGGCAGAATCAAATAACCTCATGATCCCATCCTGAGGTTTAATCTGGTAAGGCCAGTGTTTGGCCCTGGGCTTGAATATCTCCACCCAGCGGTACCATTTGTTTACTCTTTCTTTTTAACTTTCTAAGGGGTCTAGTTCTGTACAAATCCAAGTGTTCACGATCTCTGAGCTGCAATGAATATTATTACGTGCAGGTTTCTCTATTAGGGTGCAACCTGATCCTTTAGAGGCATGCATACCTAAAGCCATGCTCCACATTTTTTATTTAGGCTGAGTGCCTGATTTTACTCTTCAGCAAATGAAGTTCCTTGCTCCGGTTAATCCCCTTACCACCATCTTCCCATGGCGCAGGACTGTGTGCTATCCTAGTCTTCTCCTGTTCGCACTCAAACTTCCAGATTTCTTTTTGATTTCTTCAGAGACTTATCTATTGGCAATCCGTAATTGAGGTGACCTTGACCAATGGTCTTACAGAGGCTATTGAAAAGCTGCTCTAAGCCTCTGCAAATAATCCTGTAAAAATCTTGCTTAGCCTTTCCAGGCAGACTTGCCTTACTCAACTGGATTCTTATTTGTGTGCTTTGTAATCTTGCAGTTGGTTTTCATTCATGCAGATGTAGAAGCTAACAGAACTTTATCAATATTTCCAAGTCTTTCTTTCCCCCACAGGGCCAATTGGCTTCCATATTACATCATATTTTCTGAGAGTAGAGGCTATATTAACTTTTATATCAGGCAACCAATACACATTTGAACAACTGCCACTGTGGAAAAATATTTGTTCAAAGATGTTTGAATCAAGACAGTTGAATAAAGACTCTTGAAATAATTGCAGTTGTTCAAAAGTATTTCAACAATTACTGTTGCTCAAAATATTTCAGCAACTCTTGTTAAAAATAGCATAAGATGTGGCTGTGGCCATTTAAGACCTCAAAATTTTGTTGGAGGACCAGCTTGCTTCCATAAGGGTGGCTGAGGCTGGGAGTGATGTGGGCAGGCTTCGGGGTGAGCAGGGCTGGAGTTCTCAGAATGAGGCGGAGGATGTGGGGAAGTCTAACGGCTGAAAGTGGGTGGTAAACATCAACTAAGCAAAATGTGGGTTGGAATGTGCTAGGAAGCTTGGTGCAGTTCCGCAACCTCTCAGAACCTCAACTTGTTCTGTGTTTGTGATGACTGAAAGCTAACTTACTGCACTTCCAGAAACATAACAGGCACTCGAGATACATTAGCTTCCATCCCACCACAAAGCAGCTTATGAACTCACAGTGAAGAGGGACTGGAAGAAGTTGCCAAGGACCCCTGAATGGTATCAGATCAGAGGCTGGCAGAGCGGGGGTGGGTGGGTTGGGTGTGGATTTTGGAGGAACAGAACGAGGAGAGAACAGGCAACCTTGGCTTTCTGAATCAGCTCTTGGAGAACCCAGCAGAATTTCCAACAGACAACACCAACCTTAGCTGATGGGCCTCCTCGGCTGTTTCACCTCCAGGGGAGCTCAGTGTCCTCTCAGCCTGGCCATCTTGGGTGGCTGGGGAGCTCCCTTTCATTCGAGCCTGTGTCTTTCAGGTTCTCCCCACTAGAGTTGCTTCCAGGTTGTCCACACATGCAGACCTGATGACAATACATACAGTTCAGATGGGCGGAAGCAGTGGACACGTTCTGGTTCTGCTCGGAGTTTATAAAGCCAAGTCCATCCTCTCACGATCTCCCATGGCTTTGGATGACTAGACCTCTGGGGAGGTTCGTGGAACACACCTCTCTCCGTGACTTCTCCTGGGGTTCAGACTGCAGGGAGGAAGAGGTGAGTCTCTGTGGATGAGGACCTTGAGGTCGATGGGGTGGTGAGCAGCTCCTTGAGGAGCTGAAGCTATGGCTCCCTTCTTGTCAAAAGGAACAGATTGGAGTCTTCCCACATCCTCTTTGGATCGTAAATTCTGGATGAAAGGAAATTGGTTTGCCCTTTGGGGGTTTGCAGGGACCTGGGAGGAGTGCAGTTTACTTAGTTATTCAACTAAATGACCCCTGAGGCCTCTCTGATGGACACTGAGGGCTGATAAAAACAGCAACAACAACAACAGCAACAAAAAGCGGGTTCGGAGTGAGAGGCGAGCCGAGTGTGGGCTAGAGCTAGGCCGAGGGCCAAGTCCCTCTTCTCATCATCGTTGTTCCGCAGCATTTTTGTGGTCAAAGGCCATGTTCCAGCCCTTGTGGCGCATGGAGGGGGACTGGAGCAATCCCAGGGCAGGGACTCTGGGGCCTGACCCTCCAGGAAGCGTTCTTGGCTTTGGCCGCTAGGGAATCAACTGAAGAAGCACTGGGGGCCTTGTTAGCAGAATTGGTAGTTTGTTTGTTTTAGCAATTCAAAATGATGCTTTCAGAAATAGACCTAAGCACAGTGAATGTCAGTGGGCACAAGGAAGAGGCAGGGGATTTGGTACTGGGAGTACAATGTATGCTGTTCATTGCTGGGTGTCACTCCCTGACTTCTTGCTGCCTCTCTGGGCTTTGCTGGGGTAAGGCGGGGGTGGTATGGACTCTTCCCTACCCATTTGTCACCTGGCACCGCTCGCCTGAGTCTACCCCTGCTAGGCTCAGCTGAGGCTCCTGGAGCAAGGGTGAATGAGAGCACAGCTATTCCAGTGACTAGGCTTTCAGCTGAGGGGAGTGGTGAAGCAGAGACATTGAGTCAGGAAGGGGCTGCCTGATGGGGAGACCAGGAACATGCTTAGGGCAGCAAACAAGACACGTGAACATTACTAGCACACAAATAAATAAACAAATGCATTTGGATGCTCAAGGAAAGGCATCAGGGAAGGATAAGATGTTGGGACTTGAGAGGGCAGGTGCTTCGTGCAGCAGTGAAGACTCTGCTTGGGATGCCCACGTTCGATGTCGAGTCTTGGGCTTGAGTCCTAACTTCCTTGATTCCAGCTTTCTGCTAGTGCACCCTCTGGAAGGCAGAAGTTCAAGTGTCTGAATCCCTGCCACTCACCTGGGAGTCCCCATACCGAGTTTTTAGCTTCTGGATTTGTCTGAGCCAGCCCCAGCTGTTGTGATGTTGGGGGAGTAAGCCAGCAGATGGGAGATGTCTCCACATCTGTATGTCTCTGTTTGCTACCTATCAAAAATCAATCAATCAATCAATCAAGCAAGCAAGCAAGCAAGCCAGCTGGAAGCCGGTATGGTGGCACAGCAGGCTAATACTTCATCCTGTGGTGCTGTGCATCCCGGAGGAGTGCCAGTTCATGTCCCAGCTGCTCCACTTCCAATCGAGCTCTCTGCTATTGGCCTGGGAAAGCAGTGAAGGATGGCCCAAATCCTTGGGTCCCTGCACCCACATGGGAAATCCAGAAGAAGCTGCTGGTTCCTGGCTTCGGATCAGATCAGCTCTGTCCATTGCAGCCATTTGGGGAGTGAATGAATGGATGGAAGGTCCTTTCTCTCTGTAAAATCTTGCCTTTAAAATAAAAATAAGTATATCTTTAAAAAAGATTAATCTGAGAGGAAAGGTGAGACACAACAAGAATTGCTATAAGTTGATAACTGTGCGGTTAGGTGATAGGTATTTGGGAGTGAATTGATCATACTGCTTTTGAATCTATTTGAATACTCCAATAATAATTTTAAAAAGCATTGCAGCATCACAGAAAAATAAAATCTTTGTTGCAGCTCCTTATACTTAAGTTTTTCTGTTCAGTATTGGCTCAAGAAAATTCCTAAGCAGAGTGGCATGCGTCCTAATATATCAGGGTTTATCTCACAGGAAGTAAAACTGATGTTCAAAGAGAACCGATTTGCCTGGAGTCATGTAGATAATTAGTTTTATGCTCAAAATTTACTCATGTCTCCTACATCTAGTCTACAAATCTTTACACAATCCCTTCAGATGGTGAATGGTCAATAATTTGGGATAAATAAATGCAGGAAACCTCTACCTTGTCACAACACAGAGGGTTCTGTGTTTGGTTGTTTCACTTTTCAAGAAGAAAAAATTAAGACAAATGTAAGCCACAAAGATTAATATAATAGATGCCAGATGTCTGCCACTCTGACTTAATAAATGTAAACACTGTTGTTTATGTTTCATAGATATCAAATAAGAGAAACAATACATACTAGGTCACTGAAATTTTCATACATTCTACTGCCGTCTCATACTTCTTGCCATGAAACAATCATGCTGATAAATTTGGTTTTTATCTTTCAGTCCGTGGAAACAGATTTTTAAGAAAACTTTGACTCATGCAAGTATAAAAAAGAAGTGTGTATTAAAATGTTTGTTCAATTTATCGGGGAGTAAAATAAGAAAACAGTGAGATTGATTCGGAGAGCATTGGCTAGGGTGGGTGTTCGGAGCAGGGGCCGGTAGGATATCGTGTGAGATGCTTGTGTCCCGTGTTGGCGCCCTTGGGTTTGAGTTCCAGTTCAGCTCTAAATCCAGCTTCCTGCTAATGCACAATTTGGGAAGCAGCAGGTTCAAATGCTTGAGTCTGTCATCCATGTGGTAGATTGAGTTCTAGGCTCCTGGCTTAGATCCAGCAGTTGTTGGCATTTAAGGAAAGTATCCAAGGTGAGGGATAGTTATAGGAAATTTAGAGTAAGTTTGCTAGGTTGGTTGTCCAGCAGTTTTTCTCCCATGGGGGCAACATGAGGCTATCTTTTTCAAAAACTTATTTATTTATTTATTTTTAAAGATTCATTTATTATTGTTATTGCAAAGTCAGATATACAGGGAGGAGAAGAGACAGAGAAGATCTTCCATCCAATGATTCACTCTCCAAGTGCCTGCAATGGCTGGAGCTGTGCTGATCCGGAGCCAGGAGCTAGAAGCTTTTTCTGGGTCTCCCATGCAGGTGCAGGCTCCCAAGGCAGTGGGCTGTTTTCGACTGCTTTCCCAGGCCACAAGCAGGGAGCTGGATGGGAAGCGGGGCTGCTGAGATTAGAACCGGCACCCATATGGGATCCTGGCATGTGCAAGGCAAGGACTTTAGCTGCGAGGCTATTGTTCCAGGCTCAATATGGGACTATCTTTAGTACAAGATAGGAATTTGCATCATAACTAGACAAACACCTGTTAAGTTATCAAGACATAGTTAATTAAATGGAATTGTTTTTTATTTGGATTTATTTCCATTTGTCCAGCTATAAGGAACAGAAACCTCAGAGTGCTTTTAAATATATTAATTCTTACTGTTTTAAATAAAAGTCAGAGTGTTATATTCTTAATAACTTATTTAGCTTACAGTTGAGAATTTATTTGTTTATTTGTTAATTTCTTTATTTTTTTGAAAGGCAGATTTTACAGAGAGAAGAGAAACAGGCAGAGAAATTTTCCTTATACTGATTCACTCTCCAAATGGCTACAATGGCCAGAGCTATGCTGATATAAAGCCAGGAGCCGGAGACCAGGAGCTTCTGCCAGGCTTCCCACGTGGGTACAGGGGCCCAAGGACTTGAACCATTCGCTGCTGCTTTCCAAGGCCATAAGCAGGGAACTGGATCAGAAGTGGAGTAGCAAAGATGCCAACTGGTACTCATATGGGATGCTAGCAATGACAGTAGAGGATTAATCCACAACACCACCTCCTCTGGCCCCTTTACTAACAGTTGAAAGATAAACACACACGGAAGTCAACCATATAGTCCATGTGGGAACTTACTTCCCAAATGTCTACGATACGTGTGGTTGGGCCAGGCTGAAGCAGGGTGAGGAACTGCATCCGAGTTTCCTATGTGGGTGACAGGAACCCAGCCTGTCACCTGTAACAATTTTCATATTACTATGATTTCAGATTTATAAAGTAATTGTTTCTGAGAGTATTTGATATGTTTTGCAGGTTCAAATGTGTCATGGATTTGTGTTGGGACACCTGGGCTATTCCCTTTCTCTGGAAACTGCTCTTTGATTTTAGTTTGAGAGATGGCTCCACGTCCGTACCATAATGGTCTGTCTCTCTGGCTAGAGCCTACTGATCAGGAATGGTTGTCTTCACAATGGTTTTCCCAAGGAATCTGGGGAACTTACTTGGTTGTGGGAGCTAAAGTAAGAAGTGCATTTGAATCAGGGAAATTGCACTATGGCCATCAGAACCATGTGTGAGCAGAATCAATGAGGGAGCAGAACCATGGCTAGGCAAAGGAGGACACGCTGCAGAGAGACACAGAGATAGGTACACTGGAATAAACTAAGATGCAATTTATCCTTAGTAAGAAAGACACTCATGAAGGTACCATTGCAGACAGCTTCCCAGAGGGCAAGCAGACACTGGGGTCCAGAAGCCTGACGCTTTAGCACCTGCAAGAGTGTGCTGTCTGCAGCGCCCTTCTGCTTTACCTGCTTGGAGCAAGGCATTAGTAAAGATGTAAACACACCTGCTATCATTACAAGACTTGTTCTCTGTTTTTCACCACAAAGCACACCCCCATTCCTATGAGTTCCATATATTGAAATATTACCACCAGCCCCCAAAACACAGCTACTAATTTATTGCAGTTCCCATTTTAAAGGATTTATTTATGTGAAAGGCAGCATCAGAGAGAGATCTTCCATCCACTGGTTCACTCCCCACATGATCTGGGCTGTGCCAGGTCAAAGCCAGGATGCTGGAATCCCATTTGTGTCTCCCACACGGATAACAGGGGCTCGAGCACTTGGACAATCCTCCATTACCTTCCCTGGCGCATTAGCAGGTAACTGAATTGAAAGCGCAACAGCTGTAACTTGGACTGGGTCTCCTAAGGTGTGCTGGAGTCACGCAGTGGCTTAACCTGGTATGTCATAATGCCACTTCCAGTTCTCATTTTTTTTTAACTTTTTTTATTATTTATTATTTTTAATTCTTTAATTACATTGTATTATGTGACACAGTTTCATAGGTACTTGGGTTCTCCCCACCCCTCCCCAAACCCTCCCTCCATGGTGGATTCCTCCACCTTGTTGCATAACCACAGCTCAAGTTCAGTTGAGATTCCCTCATTAGCTGTACAAAATTAGGTTGCTACATAGTGTTTATAATATCCCAACCACAAAAAACAACATGTGGTATTTTAATTGACTCATTTGCATGATCATAATATCACGTTCATCAGCTTTTGGAAGTGTTAATGCTAGTTCTGAAACAAACTTCTTACAACTTTCATGGGTTTCCAGCAATCCCAAAATGCTAGTTTTGGAAATATTGATATAAAAGAAGCAGGAATGGGAACCTACAAAGAGTTGAGGACAGAGGATTCCACCAAGTCACCAAGTTAGCATGCACAGTTTGGTGACCTTGAAGATCCGCCAAAGACTTGCAGAGTTGCAGAGTTACGAATCTAGAGCACTTGGAAGCCTCCTGGTGTCTGGAATGAACCACTTTTGGTGAGTGAATTGAACTAAGCCCTTAGCATTTTCATTCGATGTGGTTTTGCCGCAGGGCATTTCAGAGGGAAATTACATGCAGTTATTACTTGGCAGCAGTAAGACTGAGGATTGGTAGCTTCTTGGAAATACTACTGAATAATATGGAAAGTCTAGCCTGGTGGAGTGTCTTCCAAAAGCTAGTTACGATTTTTGCCAAATGTGTACATTACTTGTAATAGTCACATAATAGAAAAAAAATCACAACCCACTTGAGACAATGTTTTCACATTAAGAAAAAAAATCTATAGATCTATGGACTTACTGTGACTATTGTATTTTCAATGAATATTTAAAAATATATAAGTATTAAAATAAAAATTTTAACTTCCATTTCACTTAACTTTCTTTTAGTCACACTAATGTTGACTTGGAAATCATTTGAAAAGTTGTAAATCTTGGTTCTGATGTTTATGGTTGTGCAGCGTCAGATCAATTACATAACGTCTGTGAGCTCAGGTTTCTCACTTGCAAAATGGGTTCAGAAACCCCTACCTCGGAAGGGATGTTAAGAGAGCTAAACAATATGTATTGTATATAGTAAACAGATTAGCACAATGCCTGCTATGTAGTAATGCCCAGTGAATAACTTACATGGACTGTGAGTTGTGATTTAGATTCACAGAAATTCCTTTCTTTCTTTCTTTTTTTTTTTAAAAAAATTTATTTATTTTATTACAAAGTCAGATATACAGAGAGGAGGAGAGACAGAGAGGAAGATCTTCCGTCCGATGTTTCACTCCCCAAGTGAGCCGCAACGGGCCGGTGCGCACCGATCTGATGCCGGGAACCAGGAACCTCTTCCGGGTCTCCCACGTGGGTGCAGGGTCCCAAATCTTTGGGCTGTCCTCGACTGCTTTCCCAGACCACAAGCAGGGAGCTGGATGGGAAGTGGAGCTGCTGGGATTAGAACCAGCGCGCATATGGGATCCCGGGGCGTTCAAGGCGAGGACTTAAGCTGCTAGGCCACGCCGGCGGGCCCGATTCACAGAAATTTCTAAAAACAGTTTGGAACCAAAGATTTAAAAAGTAACTTTTTTTGACTCTAACCTAGAATAGACATTCCTTGGGTTAATAAAAGTCCACATCTCCAAGATGGTGAGACTGACCTATTTGAGCAGTCTGCTGAGGACTGATAAATGGTTGTAGCGATGGCCATTGTGAAGAAGACGAAGCCATCTGAGACAGAACTGGAATCATAGGTCCCATGGAGGCCTGGCGTGATGGCCTAGTGCTTAATCCTTGCCTTGCACGAACTGGGATCCCATGTGGGTGCTGGTTCATGTCCTGCCTGCTCCACTTACCTTCTTGCTCCCTGTTGGTGGCCTGGGAAAGCAGTGGAGGACAGCCCAAATCTTCAAGACCCTGAACTCACATGGGATACCTGGAGGGAGCTCCTGGCTAAGCTCCGGCCATGTGGGCACTTGGGGAATGAACCAGTATCTTTCTCTCTGTCTCTCTTTCTCTCTGTAAATCTGCCTTTTCAAGAAAAAAAAAAAATCTTAAAAAAAAGAGAGAGACTCTATGGACTAAGGGGGAGCCAGCTGAGGAAGTGCTGTCCAGTTACGGGGTGCTGTCTAGTTACAGGGTGCTGTCTAGTTTTGGGGTGCTGTCCAGTTACGGGGAGCTGAAAGGATGAAGAAGCACAGACTCAAGTTACAAGTAATTTTGCTTATACGTCTCTTTTTATTTATTTCTTTACTTGAGAGGCATAGTGACAGAGAGGAAGACACACACACACACGTACATTTTCCATCTGCTGGTGGCCGCAATGCTATTGATCAGGCCAGGTTGAAGTCAGGAGTCAGAAACTCTACCCAGTTCTCCCATGTGGGTGGCGTGGGCCTAAGTACTTCAGCCATCATCCACAGCTTTCCAAGGCATGTTAGCGTGGAGTTGAATAGAAGTGTAGCAGCCAGGAGTGGAAGCAGTACAGCAGGTACTCAAACTGGTACTCTAATAGGAGATACCAGTGCTTCACATGGCAATCTAACCTGCTGTGCCACACCATTGGTCCATGTCTCCTCTTTTTACAGACTTTATCTCAACTCTGCGTCCTCTTCTTCACTCTTGTTGCAGTTTTTAGAAGAAGGATGAAAGCTGCCTCGTATACAAAATCCTTCAGCATCATCTCCACATGTGGTGGCCATGTGCGCCACCCTGCCAGACCGAGCATGTCATGTCTTGCTCTGGTTCCTGCCTTCTTGCTCCTCAATCTGTTTTATTTTAAAGGTCAATTTTATTTTTGTCTGAAAGGGAGATTTACACAGAGAGAAGGAGAGGCAGAAAGAGAACTCTTCAATCTACTGGTTCGCTCTCCAAATGGCTGCAGTGACTGGAGCTGAGTTGAGCTGAAAGCGGCAGTTAGGAGTTAGGAGCTTCTTCCAGGGGCCCAAGAGGACTTGCGCCATCCGCTGTTGCTTCCCCAGTCCATAAACAGAGATCTGGATCAGAAGAGGAGCAACTGGGATTAGAATCGGTGCCCAAATGTAATGCTAACACCACAGGTGGAATCTTAGCACACTGTGCCTTGGTGCTGGGCCCTTTGTTCCTCAATCTTACTGTGTCCTTACTTCTGGGTAACCTTTATCTTTCCTATATTTAAATGCTAATTTAGGGGCAAGTGCAATGGCTCAATCGGCTAATCCTTCATCTTGCAAACACCAGCATCCCATATCGGTGCTATTTCATGTCCTGGCTGCCCCACTTCTCATCCAGTTCCCTGCTTATGGCTTGGGAAAGCAGTAGAGGACAGCGTAAGGCCTTAGGACCCTGTACCTACTCGGGAGACTCAGAAAAAATTCCAGGCTCCTGGCTTTGGATTAGCTTAGCTCCAGCCATGGTGACCATTAGGGGAATAAACTACCTGTGCTTCCAGTAGATATCATATATAAGTATACATTAAAATATAGAATCATGAATTTGAAAGAGATATTAAAGGTCTGAAAGGTTGATGTGTAGTCCAGCTTTTTCAAAACTCTCCCAAGATAAGCATCGAACCTCTGCTTAGAGCATTGGGCACTTCACTAGAGTTTGGAGAATTTAAACTCAATGAAAAGTTTTCAGTTCAGGAATTTAAAATATCTTATCCCTGATCTGTCCCTCACACTGTTAGGTGCGTCTTGTGGGAAGGCACAGGTGACTGGCAGCTCTGTATGTGCATGAATGCGAGGAAACCACAGGTTACTCCCTGGAGCCCTCTGCCAGATACGCACACATAGCTTCTATTTGCTTCTGTTCTTTTGTGACAGAAGGGGAACACTTGAATCCACTGATTTTTACCCAAAATTTGTTCTCCTCTGCTCTCCCTTTTATTTTTGCTCTATGCTTTGAGCTATCTAGGAGACTTCAAATCCTGGCGTTCCTTGGAAATATTGAGGACGAGAACAGTTCTTTGTAATAATGCATCTAAAAACTGGAAGAAGTCTTGAAGATTATGCTTCCCACAGAGTGGGAAAATGTTTCATTCATGATCAAGTAGTGAACATGTGTGGGATTAGTGGCAAACAGTTTTGCACAGTAGATTCCAGGGGAATATTCCCAATAACTCAGCCTCAGACATGTAAAATCAAAGGGCCGTGATGGTTGGGACAGCTATGGATGGCTCATCTGCAGCCATTTGCATACACCCACTCCAACCCCCAGCTATCTCTTCTCACTTATTTCTTTAGGAAGCATGGTATTACCTTTTTTCTTTGTCATTTTTAGTTTTTCCTTTCTTTCTTCCTCTTCACCCACTCAGAGGGAAGAGTATTCACAGAGCATTAAAATTAAACTTCAGACAACTATCTTTGATCATTTAGTTCCTGCTAAAACAGCCCTCCAAGGCTCTTGGCCTCAATGGTGCCAAGCAAACCGGACAGGAAGAGAGACCCTCACTCAGGAGGCTGATGGGTATGGGTAGGGCTACTGAGAGCCTGGGTACACTTCAGCTTGGGACACACACACTTCAACAGGGATTTTAGCCCAAGGCTGCTGTCCCTTCCCGGGGACAGGGACTTTCCTTTGCTTCACACTCTCTCCCGCACCTAGTCCAGCATGTGGTACTCAGCAGAACCTTTATTTGCTGAATACACAAATGTATGAAGCTACACGAATGTTCTTTGGTTTTATGAAAGTGTATAAAACTAGTAATTGCTTCTCTGCCAAAGGAGTCACCTCTTAGGAAAGTAATGAACATTGCGCACATTGGGGAACGTTGTAGCCACTCCTTTACTTGATTTCTGCCACAGCATTCTGAAGTAGCCATTATGGAGGAAGTGCAGTGTGAAGTCAAAGTGCTGTGGAAGTGGAACGTGTTGTTATTCCTGGTGTACTTAATGGAGTAAATAATTTAAAAAAAATAATGTTTTGCTATTCATTTTTTTATTTCAAAGAGAGTGAGGGGAGAAAAGGCAGATACTATCCCCCACCCACACCACCCAGATAGAGAGGGATAGAGGGAGGGAGAGAGAGGGGGGTTGAGAGTAGGAGAGAGAGAGGAAGAGAGAAATAGAGGAATAGAGAGAGTGGGAGAGAGAGAGAGAGAGAGAGAGAAAGAGACAGAGAGAGGCATTAGTGGCTGGTTGACTCACTAAGTGCCAGTAATAGTCAGGGCTGGGTCAGACAGAAGTCAGGATCCCAGGACTCACGCTGGGCTTCCCGGGTGGGTGGCGGACCTTCTGCCCTCCAGGATACACATTATAGTAGAGAAGTTGTAACTTGTGGTGGAGTTGGGGCACAAACCCAGGCACTGTGTTACGGAATGGGTGTGTCCTAAGTAGCCTCTTAACTATTATGTCAAATGCCCACCTCAGATTGATTAATTTTCTCATCAGACACTGGCAGCCGCAGTTCAGGTTTCTTGTTTTTATTTTATTTTATTTTATTTTTTATAATCTTACATAGTTGGTTAGGGTACAAAGGGTCAAGGGCTATGGGAAAGTGGGTAAGACCATTGTTTCCACACTAATATTATCATTTTATTCCCTGTATCTGGGGTAAGGGGAGAAACAAAGGGAGAAGCCCCACCCAGACTCCCACCCATCCCTGGTCCCCAATGTGGGGTATGCTCCGAGGGTCCTGCTCAAACAGTTTTGATAGTTCAGCTGTTCTGAATTGTTGCCAATCTCGCTGTTCCAAGCACAATGAAATCTATTCAGAATCCACTGGCTGACATAGTCTCTCTCTCTTTTTTTTAAGATTTATTTATTTTACTACACAGTCAGATATACAGAGAGGAAGATCTTCCGTTCGATGTTTCACTCCCCAAGTGAGCCGCAACGGCCGGTACGTGCCAATCCGATGCTGGGAACCTGGAACCTCTTCCGGGTCTCCCACGTGGGTGCAGTGTCCCAATGCATTGGGCCGTCCTTGACTGCTTTCCCAGGCCACAAGCAGGGAGCTGGATGGGAAGTGGAGCTGCCGGGATTAGAACCAGCGTGCATATGGGATCCCGGGGCTTTCAAGGCGAGGACTTTAGCCGCTAGGCCAGGCTGCTGGGCCCGACATAGTCTCTTCATGGTTGGGGTTCTGAGATCAGCAGTTCAGTTGGAGGGATCCCCAGAGAAACTTTGAGGTGATCCCAGACCTGATTCTTGTGTTTGCTTGCCAGTACAGGGTCTGGCACAGTCCGTCGCCCCAGTCAGCTTATGCACATGCTGGTCGTTGCAATTGCTGGGTCCGTTCTGTTTCCAGCCCTGTCTTCCACATGAACCAGTGGGTGTTGCAGTCCAGCCTGATCCTGCCCACTTCATACTTGGCCCTCATGCAAACCAGTGGGAGCTAGAGCCTAGTTGGGGTGACTCCTCATAACCCCCACCAGGCCTGACCCTGCCCTGGTTCCCATGCTTGCCAGTATGTACAGCAGACTAGTACAGTGTGTCCCACATCCCATTTAGCTCTCCTACATGTCAATGGGCATTGAAGCCTCGTTCAACCCAACCAGCCCCATTATCCAGCCCACAGATATACTGGCAGGTGCCTTTCTGTCTAGTCATGGCTGCCCCAGTCCTGGTTTTCATGCTGTCCAGTGGGAGTGGTAACCCCGAGGGAGGTGCCCACTCTCCCTCCTAGACCACTCTCACTCCCGCTTTATGCACTCTCCAGGTGGTTCTGGAGTTTAACTTGCTCCCTCCCTCTCTGGTTCTCACGTGTGCTGGTCTGGTCTGCAGCCACATCTGGTACGGCTCACCTCACCTTGGCATTCTGTAATGTGCATTGGTTTGTGTCGAGACAGAACCTGGCCCAATCCACACTCCATTCTGGTACTCGGATTCACCAGTGGGTGATGTGAATGGGTTCAGTCTGGTCTGCCCCATCTATGCCATAACAACGATTATGTAAAACACTTGCCTTAAGAGTACCTTTTTATAAAAAGATTTATTTATTTTTATTACAAAGTCAGATATACAGAGAGGAGGAGAGACAGGAAGATCTGTCCAATGATTCACTCCCCAAGTGAGCCGCAACGGGCCGATGCACGCCGATCCGATGCCGGGAACCTGGAACCTCTTCCGGGTCTCCCACGCGGGTGCAGTGTCCCAATGCATTGGGCCATCCTCGACTGCTTTACCAGGCCACAAGCAGGGAGCTGGATGGGAAGTGGAACTACCGGGATTAAAACCAGTGCCCATATGGGATCCTGGTGTGTGCAAGGCAAGGACTTTAGCCACTAGGCTATGGCACCAGACCCAAGAGTACTTTTTTTTTTTTTTTAAGACTTAGTTGTTTATTATACAGAGAGGAGGAGACACAGAGAGAAAGATCTTCCATTCACTGATTCACTCCCCCAAGTGGCCACAATGACCAGAGCTGAGCCGATCTGAAGCCAGGAGCCAGGAGCCTCTTCCAGGTCTCCCACATGGGTGCAGGGTCCTAAGGTTTTGGGTCATCCTCAACTGCTCTCCCAGGTCACAAACAGGGAGCTGGATGGGAAGCAGGGCTGTTGGTATTAGAACCAGTGACCATATGGTATACCGGTGTGTGTGCAAGGCGAGGACTTTAGCTGCTAGGCTGCTGCTCCAGGCCCTGAGGCAGTGTTTCAAGGTGGAGGGCTTTATATTGGTCTTTAAAGTTAGGGCCTGGGGCTTTAATAGCCACAGAGAGAAAGGAATCTGGACTTAGAACTGACTGCAGGAGTCATAAAACCAGCTGTCTAGCCAGGTGTCTGGGTAAGAGCATAGGGCATTAGGAAACCACACAGATAAGAAGACACACAACCCTCTGGCACTTCCTTCTGTCCCAGGGCGTGGGTCCTATTTGTCACCCGCATCTAATTTACACATTTATTCATTGGGAGTAACAAATCTGCCTCAGAGACCTCAGCCCCAGGTCCAGTGCTTTCTCAACTACATAGGAGGCTGTGTTAATGGGAGAGAAACATTTACATGTAGGTGTTTCCTAAGACACTGGTTAAGTTACCCATGGCTAGATCAGTACGTGGGTTTCGTGCCAGGTTCTGACTCCAACTTCCTGCTAATGCAGACCCTGGGAGGCAGTGGTGATAGCTCAAGTGACTGGTTCCTGCTACTCACGTAGCAGATTTAGATTGAGTTTATGGCTTCTGGCTTAGACTGCCTTCCCAGCCTTGGTCTATTATGAATATTTGTGGAATGAGTGAATGGATGGAGGAAGCTCTGTCTTTCTCTGCTTCTCAAATTTTAAAAAAAATCACTCAAGTCAGCTAAGCACCTTATCTGTCTACAGGTGAAAGGTTGGGAAATTGATAGTGGTGTACAAGGCAGGGTCCGTGGGGCCTCCTGGCCCTGAAGCTTTGCATTAGATAAGCTGGAAGCAAACTTAGCTCCAGGGATAGGAGCAGGGTGTGTAAGAGCTGAGAGGTGCCTCCTCTAAAGAGCTAGGGTGGGGTGAGGAGCATTTATAACTTTCTTCATGTCCGGGCTGTGGAATGACATGGGGGAGGACTAAGCTGGAAAAGGAGCAGAGAGACAAATCAGTAAGGCTGTTTTGCTTATCCACCTAGGAGGGGCCATTGCTTCGGATGGGGTAGGAGCTACAGAAAGTGAATACCTTGTTCTCTGAGTTACAAATACCAAGTTCCCTATTCTGAACTGCTCCACAACCCAAAGCTTTTTGAATGACAACCCATCACAAGTGGGAAGTTCTCACCTGATTTTGTGGGATGGCTTGTAGTCAAGAGGAGAAGGGGGGAGGGGAAATCCTGGAGCCTTTGGAACTATATCATAAAATAAATAAATTTAAAAGAAAGGTACAGGCACATTGTAAGTATTAAGTAAAATTGTCCTCAGACCATGTGTATAGGGTTATTTGAAGCACAAGTGAATTTTCTGTTTAGACTTGGGTCCCAACCACAAAATATCTCATTGTATTTGTAAATATTCCAAAATTCAAAGTATCTCAAATTCTAACATTTTCAGTTCCAAGCATTCCGAATAAGAGATACTCAACCTGTGATCAGGGTTGTGGCCCAAAAGCTTAGCTCATGCTCAGATTCTTGCCCCTGCTGCTTCTCATCCAGATCCCTTTTAGTGAGCCTGAGGAAGCAGGTGGTGGCCCAAGTACCTGGGTCCCTGCTACCTGCATGGGTCACAATGGTGGGGTTCCAAGCTGCTAGCTTCAGCCTGGCCCAGCTCTGGCCATTTGGGAAATGAATCAGTGGATGGAAGATCTGTTTCTCTGTTTGGAAACCAGATTGTCTTGCTGCATTGATTAGATTTCTGCTTCTGAAAGCCCATTGGTGCCAGGGGAAGTGCAGGAGTGCCCTTCACCACCTGTAATTCAACCCCAGACCTGTGCTGTCCACCTGTCATCTCTGGTCACTAAGTACTGGTCCACATTGAGACAGGTTGTAAATGGAAGATACACTTTGGATGTTGAAGACTTTGCTTGGAAAAAACCTAACATGTTTTGTTATCTAACACAATGAAAAATATTGATTATATGTTTATGCTTTAGATACATGAGGCTCAATTAAAATATTTTATCCAAATTAGCTTTATTATTATTTTTTTACTGTAGCTACTAGACATTTAAAATGAAGCTCTGTGGCTTACATTGATGTGGACTTAGGCAAGCAGCTAGTTCAGTCATGAGTTTGGAAGCCACACTTTCCTCATTGATGTAATCCTTTCTGCCCACCTGGGCAGTGATGCCTACCTATCGTTACCTGGAACCTGAGTGGGGTGGTGTTGCATAACCCTTGCCCTTCTCAGCTCTCAAAAGCCCATGCTAAAGAGGGGCTCACTCTGTCCTCTGCCTATGGAAAGACACCGAGGACAGAAGCTAGCGGCCTCTTCCTCACCCTTTCTTCCTGGCCCACTCTCCCTGAACATGGCCCCTGGGTGTCTGTATTCTTCACTTTCTGAACAAACTTTATCACTTTTTATAAGCTGTGTGGGTGCCTGTGCTTTAAATGCTTTTGAAGAAAGAAGCAAGAACCTAGGAGTTAAACAGTAGGTCCTAATCTATACCACAGCAACATGGTGTTTCTGTTGGTCTTAGACTCTGAGTTCTCTCCAGAATCCGTCTTCCCTCTCTAAGCTCTGGGAATGGAGTGGAAGTGTGGCCTCTTCCTGCCTCCCAGGTAGAATGTCCAGGTTCCAGCCCCAGCTTTGTCCTGATTCCAGCTTCCTGCTATCGCACACACCGGGAGGCAGTGAGCGAGGCTTTGTGTACTTGGGTTCCTGCCATGTGAAGACTCGGGTATTTGGGGAGTGAACCAGAGGAGAACTGTTCCTCCATCTGACTGTCACTTTGTTTCTCAGATAAGATGAGCAAATTAATAAAGTTCACAACACCTTTTAAAAAAAACAGTGGTGGGCCCGGCGGCGTGGCCTAGCAGCTAAAGTGCTCGCCTTGAACGCCCCGGGATCCCATATGGGCACTGGTTCTAATCCTGGCAGCTCCACTTCCCATCCAGCTCCCTGCTTGTGGCCTGGGAAAGCAGTCAAGGACGGCCCAATGCATTGGGACCCTACACCCATGTGGGAGACCCGGAAGAGGTTCCTGGTTCCTGGCTTCGGATTGGCACAGCACCGGCCGTTGCGGCTCACTTGGGCAGTGAATCATTGGACGGAAGATCTCCCTCTCTGTCTCTCCTCTCTGTATATCTGACTTTGTAATAAAATGAATAAAATCTTTAGAAAAAAAAAAAGATGCATTATGAGGGTGGCTCCCTGAGAGGAAGAACCCCCCCCACCCCCAGGGTGGAAGTGGTGTCTTTTAAGCACAATTCAGATAAGCAAACAATGGCTAAGAATCAACAAGAGGGCAGGGACCAAGCCTAAGAGAAGGCCACAGTTGTCATCTTGTTTAGCTTGTCCATCAGAAGGGTGTGACTGGTAACTCAGAAGGGTGGGAAGGCACCTTTGTCCTAATAAGAGTACCTCTGGACAAAACAGGTGTTTTATGAACTTTTAAAGAGACCCCTCCTTTTCTCATTCCATCAGCGGGAGTGACCCTAGTGCACTATGAGCTCATCTGTCACATCATTGTTACTTTTACTTTCCCTCACTGTCCCAAAGGAAGTAGCAGTGGAGCATTTACATGAAGATGGGTCATTTTCAAGCCTTTCTCAGAAGCAGCAGCTATAGGAGAGGAGATGAGGCTGGGTTCCCACATTCCCCATAAGGAAAAGGGAGAGTGAGCAAGCTCTCGGGGCCCTTGGCCACAGCCCAGCTGATTTCTGGCTGCCTCCAGAGGGTGTCTTTGGTTGTCACACTGGGTGGAGGCTGCTATTGGCATCTTGGTGGAGTATGGGAATGCTGTACAGGATATCCTCCTCCTGCTCCCAACAAATTCTCCAGCCCCAGATGTTGGTATGAGACTCATGGCCCAGGCTCAGAAAGGCCTTGGGTCTTGCTTACTCTGGACACCGACACAAGGGGCTGCGTTTACCCTACCCTCTCCTGTTCCCTGGCTCTTTCTTGTCAGTGACTCATGGCCCTTCCCCTACACACTTGAGCCTGCTTCAACTCATCCTGGTGGGGAGAACAGGAATTCGTCTCCCAAGGATGAGTCACGTACCCCACGCCTCAGGTGCAGACTGCTCCCTTCTGGAGCTAGGCGCACTGGAAAGGGAGGATAGAGGGAGAGTTAGTCCAGAGAGGCTGGCCTTGTTTCCTCCCTGGCTTGCCTTACCCAATCAGGCCTTGTAGTTTCTTGCTCCCAACCCCTTCTGCAGCTCTCTTGGAGCTCCAAATGTTGGGCAGGTGTTGAGCTTCTGAGAGGATGAAGCTGGTGGAGGCTGATATATTTTTTCCCCTCCTCCAAAGGAATACAAGCTGAACTTTCCTACAGAAATCCCAGATCTCAGCAGGGATCAGGGGAGCAGTACCGTTTGGACAGTTCTGCCCTGTAGTTTTCCAACCAGATCTCACTGAATGCTAATTCTAAACTCCTGTTCTAGAAGACACTGGACTGGGGACTCAAAATTTGCACACTGAAAATGATTTTAAACAGGTGGCAAAGACGACCGTGGTAGCAGGTGGTCGGGGTTCAGAATGATGACCATGGTTGCCCAGAGCTATGGAAAGAGCCACTATTCTGGATCCTACAGGCTTCAGCCACACCCTGCTGCTCTAATTGCCCAACTGTGTGACTCCTTCCATGAAATGAAGGGAAGAAAAAAACAAAACCCAAAACCCAGATTCAAATGAGACTTGGTACTGCTGTCTGCTCCCTCTGCCCATATACAATTGGTTTGAATCCTTCCTAAGGAGGCTTGCTGGGCACAGGTGTATTTCTATCTATGTTGTCTCTCTGCAGAAAAAGGCTTTCTGAGGGCAACTGGCTTTTCAGGTGAGGAGCAGCAGCTCCTTGGCAGCAGCTGTGCTAGGCTTTGTCTAAAGACATCACTCTATTTCTTGGGAGAATGATGCCCCCCCTCCCATTATGACAAACACACAGGCTGTTTCCAACTAGGCCAGATCTCTTTAAAAAATGAACTAATTTGGGCCCGGCGGCGTGGCCTAGCGGCTAAAGTCCTCGCCTTGAAAGCCCTGGGATCCCATATGGGCACCGGTTCTAATCCCGGCAGCTCCACTTCCCATCCAGCTCCCTGCTTGTGGCCTGGGAAAGCAGTGGAGGACTGCCCAATGCATTGGGACACTGCACCCGCGTGGGAGACCCGGAAGAGGTTCCAGGTTCCTGGCTTCGGATCGGCGCGCATCGGCCCGTTGCGGCTCACTTGGGGAGTGAATCATCGGACGGAAGATCTTCCTCTCTGTCTCTCCTCTGTGTATATCTGGCTGTAATAAAATGAATAAATCTTTAAAAAAAAAAAAAAAATGAACTAATTTGTTGATGAGGCAGAGAGGTCCAGGTTCACCCTTCAAATGTCCAGGAGCCAGGAACTCAGTCCGAGTATGGCCTCATCTGACCTTCAGGGACAGAGACTCACCCTGCAGCCATAACCCATGGCCTGGCCCCGCCTGCATGAGCCATCTGTTCTCACATTCCTCTTCTCCTTGCTCGGTCTTCCCCAGCCTGGTATGCGCATCTTCCCATCTCTTTGTCGATGTGACAAATACTTATCTTCCTTCTAGTTTCAGGTTAAACGTAGCCTGTTCTGAGAAACTTCTTTTTTTTTTTTTTTATTGTTTATTGAAATACAGCACACATATCAAGAAATGCATATGAATGTATATGGACAAATGAGTGTATAGTCCTGTGATCACACGCATAATCAACATACAAATTAAGAACAATACATTACTAGCATGCAAAGAATCCACTATTTCCTCCTCTACCCACTTTAAAACAAAAAGAGTTATTTCCTTACTCGAAAGGCAGAGTTACACAAAGAAAGGGAGATAGAGCTTCCATGTGCTACTGTTCAGTCCCTAGGAACTTCATCTGGCTCTCCCAAGTGGCTACAGGGGCCCCAAGAGTGATCTTCTGTTGCTTTCTCAGGCACATTAGCAGGGAGATGGATTAGAAGTGGAGTAGTCAGGACTTAAACTGACTCCCTTATGGGATGCCAACATTGCAGATAATGGCTTAGCTCACCACACTACCATGCTGGCCCTCTCCATTTTCCTCCCTGCCTCTTTCCTTCCTTTCCTTCCTTCCTTCCTCCTTCCTTCCTCCTTCCTTCCTTCTTCCTTCCTTCCTTCCTTCCTTCCCTCCCTCCCTTCTTACCTCCCTCCCTCCCTCCCTCCTCTTGGTGAAGAGGCAATAGCATCCTCATAGGAGTGAATAAGAAAGCTATATTGAGAGAGAACTGGAGAGTCTGTGTCTAAAACAGCAGGTGCAACCCTGCCTTGTGATAGAGCTGATTCTAGCACTTCCTGTGTTCGAATTTATCCAGTCAGCAGAACCAGGAGCCAAATAGACCTATTTTCTCCAGAAAATATCAAGCTTCATGTATCTTGTTATAGCAACACAACATGGACCAACACACAGCCAGATGATGAGATATAACATTACTGACTTTATGTTGGCTGATATTTAACTTCTTAACATGGTATGCATGTAACCTACTGGCAGGAGGTATTGGGGTTGTGTGTGAGCCATCACTTCTCTGCCACCTGCTGCTCTAGGCCTTAGGCAGGAAGGGATATTAGCCCTGGCTGGTAGGTGCCCAACCAGCATTCATTCACTCTCTCTCTTTCCCTTCAAGCAGCATCCCAAGATAGCCAAATTGGTAACGTGCCCTGCCAAAAACTGTTACCCAGTATCTCTTGCAGATGTGCGACTGCCATGTGACTGGGTTGTGGTGAATGACAGGCAAATGGCTGCTATTGGAATGGGTGCCAGAAGACAACAGATAGCTGGCAGCTATCTCCCCTTGCTCCGGTTTTCCTTCTTAAACACTAAATGGATGGCGAGGGCTTTAGCAGTTGGTATGGAAATGTGAAGCAGTGTGGTACGGAAGTACTAGTGGAAGTTAGGAAGCTGTGCATTTTCTTGGGCTGCCAAGACAAAACGCCACAGACTCCATCATTTAAACCACAGTTGCTTTCCCACAGTTCTGGGGGCTGGAGGTTAAAGACCAAGGTATGGCAGGGCTGGCTTCTTGTGCAGCCTTTTTCCTTGGCTCGTAGGCGTTGCTTTCTTCCTTCGTTTTCACCTGTTCTTTCTTCTGTGCGCAAATGTCCAGCATCTTTTTGTGTCTATTTTTCCTTGTCCTACAAGGACACTAAGCATATTGGGCTAGGATGTTGAATTTAAACATCTGTCAGAAACCCTATCTCTAAATACTGTCCCCTGAAGGAGCTGGACAGAGAGTTAGAAGGGATCCCAGGCCTTTGTGGCTTGCAAAAAAGAGCCTCCATATCAGGCCTGAGCTATTTCCACAAACGCCCCCACACCACTAAAAACAAATGGTTCTATCACAGTTCAGGACATATGGAGATTGATTTTGTCTCATTCCTTTGTCACCCTGAAAACCTTCTTTGCATTATTTTAATCCCAGTTTAAATGTAACCACTTCTGGAAGGTGTGCCTCCTCTGGGCAGAATTCACCACAATAGATGTCATGATGTAGATTGTTTTGGTCAGATTTCTGTTACTAACAGAGGAAGGTAATTCCAAATGGATGCAGGGGTCTTTATGGAACAGATGTCTATTTTCCAGATGTTAGAGGCAGAGGAAAGGTGTTTAACTGCAAGGGAGACTGTATCAGAAGAAATTAAATGGGAATTACAGAGTGGAAAAGATGGGTCAGCCATCTCTGTTGTCATATTGAACACCACAGACTAGATGGCTTACACACAAGTTCTCACCGTCTTGAGAAACCCAAAACCAAGTCACCAGCATGATCTTGTCCCTGTGCATGGTCACCCTCTTGCTGAGGTCTCATACAAAGAATCAGAGACAGAGATAGAGCAAGAACAAAGAGTTAGCCATCTCTTCCTTCAAGGACACTATTGGATCGGGGCCTTATCTTTATTATTCCATTTAATTTTAATAAATCTTCCATCGTCCCTAGCTCCAAATACAGTCATATTGGGAATTAGGGCTTCAGCGTATGACTTCTGGGGAGGCACAATTCAGTTCATAACACCAGGAGATCAAAACATTTTCATGTCTTCTGAAATGAACTTGACAAGTGGGTGCAGAGGGGCTGATGTTGGCATAGCCAGTTAGATTGCTGCCTGTGATGCTGGCATCTCATATGGATTCCTGTTTGTGTCCTGGCTTTTCCAGTTTTGATCCTGACCCCTGAGAATGGACTGGAAAATGTGACAGAAGATGGCTCAAGTCCTTAGTTAGGCCCCTGCCACCTATGTGGGAGACTCCTATAAAGCTCCTGGTTCCTGGTTTCTGCCTAGCCATTGCATTCATCTGGGGAGTGAACCAGTGGATGGAAGAGCTCTGTGTCTCTCTCCTTCTCTTTTTCAAATGAACAAAATAAGGCAGAGTTAGAGAGAGAGAGTGGGGGGAGGGAGGGAGACACACATATACACATGCACAGATCTTCCACCCTCTTGTTCATTCCCTAAATGGTTACAATGGCTGGGCCTGTGCCAGGCCAAAGCCAGGAGCTAGGAGCTTTTTCTGGATGTCCCACTTGGGTGTAGCAGCACAAGCATTTGGATCACCTTCTGTTGCTTTTCCCAAGCTATTAGTAGGGGGCTTGATTGGAGAAAGAGTAGCTGGGACTCAAGCAGGGGCCCATATGGGATGCTGGTATTTCAGACAGCAGCTTTACCTACTACACCACAGCGCTGGCCCCAAGAATAAACCTTAAAATACATGTGTGGGTGTAGAGCATTCCAATACAGCCCGGGACTCGGGGCTCTTTGGTGTTCATTGTACAGCTATCCAGCGAGACTTAGAGCTGGCCGGTTAAAATTCTTTCTGTTTATTTGTAAAGTGGGGTAACAGCATGTGGCCTCGGTACATTTACTAAGGATCTAGCAAAAGGATGAATGTGAACGTTACTAAAAAAGGAAACTATGAGTTATTTGTTCCAATGTTTATAGTGATTTCTCCTAATGTGATGTTTTGTCCTGTGTAGCATCTGCATTGTGATTTTTCTATAAACTGGGCTGTCTTAAATAACTGTTTATACTAAAAACCTTTAGCAGAATGAATAAAAAAGCCACAAAAAGTTAAAAGCAAAATATTATTAAATGCTGACACCAGTTACTGTGTAGTGTTAAGCCTTGCTCTTCCTGTTACAAATTATATTAAATCAGGACAGGCTTAAATTAGTACAGGAGACTTCAACAACACACAGTCACAAGAACTGAGGAAAGAGAATTGGAAGGGATACATTTATTATTTTAAAGGAAATCTGCCTTTTTTTAATTTAAAAGAAAAGAGAAAGAAATATTCTATGTGCTGATTCACTCCCTAAATGTCCACAACTGCTGGGGCTGGCCCAGGCCGAAGCCAGGAGCCAGGAATTCATCTGGGTCTCCCATAGGAATGGCAGGGATCCAGGGTACTTGAGCCAGCACCTGCTTTATCTCAGGATGAACATGAGCACAGCTGGCTGGGGAGTGGAGGCAGGACTCGAACTCAGGCACTCTGATGTTGAATATCATCATTTCCAAGTGGTGGCTTAATCCCCTGTGCCACTTCACTAACCCTAGTGGAAATTTCTCATTATTCAATGGAATTCCATTATCATAGCGTATGATGTGGTCTCATATTTTACAAATATTGTGATATCTGAAATTTAGAAAGCAAAGTAAGGCTGTCCATCGATGGGAAACAGTCATCAGAAAGAAGCAGTACAGCAGGTGGCTTGCGAATAGGGTCTGTAAAATCAAACTGTCTGGATTCAAATTCTGGCATTGTGTCTCATCAGCTGTGTGACTCTGTGGCTCAGATTTCATTTTTTTTCTTTTTATTATTGTTATCATTTTATGATACAGTTCTGTAAGCCCTGAGATTGCCCCTATGTGGCTCGGATTTTACACAGTTGTCATGAAGATTCAATGAGTTGAGCCTTGTGAAGTATATGACATATAGTTTGCTATAAATGTTACTATAATCCACACTTTTTATTGTGGCTACTCTGTTTGTTATGGCTTGGGATAGACTGCTTTGCCCTTGGTTAAGAAGGAAGCTTGCGAAAACATTTCTTTTTAAAAGCAGCTTTCATATATTTGTTCTCCAGGCTAGAGGTCAGAGGTTTATCATTGGGATAGCAAAGTTGTAGAAGATGGACACCATCTTACTTTGTCCCATAGAACTGAGAGAGCATAGTTGAGCAGACATGTAGGTGATGGTGCTGTAGAAGAGGTGATGGTGATGAGGTGGGAAGCTCAGGTGGAAGCTCAGGTGGAGTGAGATTTGCTCTGGACTGCCAAGCAATGCATCCTATGAGTGATCACCAGGATGCAGGTGTAGGAGACCAGGGTGGTGGTGATGGTGAAGAGGACCAACAGGCTGGATGATGAGAAGATGATGGTCTTAGTAGTTTTGTATAGGCAAGGTGGAGCACAGGAGGGGGGAGGATGTTGCAGAAATAGAAACTTATGACCTTAGGGCCACAGCAGGGCATCTTAAAGATGTACTCGGTTAGCGAAGCTGAACTGGCAAGAGAAGTAGTACATGCGGCTGCCACCAGAAGGATATATAGATGTTGCAATATAATGCTGTGATAGAGGAGAGGGTGGCAGATGGTGGTGAATTGGTCATAGGCCACGATGGCCAAGAGTGGACACTCTGACGTCCTGTCTGGAGTCATAAGGGCCAGTTGCACTACACAGCCTATAAAGCAGATGGACTGGCCTGAGCTGAGGAAGCTCCTTGCTAGCACGGGGATGTCCACTGGAAGAAGGAGGAGTCCAAGAAGGAGAGGGTACTTAGGAAGCAGCATATGGGTGTGGGGAGCTGTGGGTCTATGTGGATCAGGATTTCCCGTCCTGTGAGCCCCAGCACGAGGAACCACGTCATTCAGGTGCAGTTGTTCATTGTGGGGCCCTTGCCACTGCAGAGACCAGAGGAGATGTGTCTGCCCTTTAGGGCTGCATCCACAGTCTGTACCGGGAGCCTTCTTCATGTGTTCAGAATGGGTGGTGCTGGGGGAAGTGGGGAAGGGAGACCAGCACAAAAGGAAATCCTACAATGAGCAGTGTGTTAGCTCATTTCCTAAACAGCTTTTCATTTGGTGTGTGTCTGCGGATTTCAATACTGTGCCCACTTATAATTATGGAGTTTATCAAGTGAATTGAGGCTACAGAGCCAGTATCTAAGAAAAACAGAATAAGAGCTTGATTCATTCTGCTAACTATGCTTACTGTAGAGTCAGGAGTATTTTCTGTCTTGAGATTTCCTGTTCCGTGGAGAGACAGCATTCCTAGTGAGTTACAGGCCTGGAGTACTGGGCCGGAGAGGAGATGAGGGAAAGGATTCATGTGGGCTGGCTTTGGGAGCGAAGATGTCAACAGGGCTTGAGGCCAGGACACGGGGAATCAGACACTTCATATCCTAGGAATGTAAGGTGACTCAGCAGAGCAGTAGTTGCTCCCTGGCCGTGGGTTGAATTGTGTCTCCCAAAGTGATAATGTTGCATTCCTAACACTTGCTACCTACCGTTGTGACCGTATTTGGAAACAGGGTTTGGAAATGTGATCACATTAGGTGTTAGGTCATATTCTCCTAGGGTGGGCCCTACGCTAACATGATTGCTGTCCTTATAAGAAAAGGAAACAGGGCCCAGCGGCGTGGCCTAGCGGCTAAAGTCTTCGCCTTGAAAGCCCTGGGATCCCATATGGGTGCCGGTTCTAATCCCGCCAGCTCCACTTCCCATCCAGCTCCCTGCTTGTGGCCTGGGAAAGCAGTTGAGGACGGCCCAATGCATTGGGACCCTGCACCCGCGTGGGAGACCCGGAAGAGGTTCCAGGTTCCTGGCTTCGGATTGGCGTGCATCGGTCCGTTGCAGCTCACTCGGGGAGTGAATCATCGGATGCAAGATCTTCCTCTCTGTCTCTCCTGCTCTGTGTATATCTGGCTGTAATAAAATGAATAAATCTTTAAAAAAAAAAAAAAGAAAGAAAAGGAAACAGAGGCACCTAGACTCAGAGGAGGTTGGTCATGTGAGGAGAGATGCAGAGATCGGAGTTAGATGGCCACCACTTAGGAATGCCCAGGCTTCCAGAAGCTGAGGCATGGGGTAGGGGAGGACCTGCCTCAGAGGCTCTGCATGGAAAATGGCCTGTGTGATACCTTGATCCCAGACTTTCAGCCTGCTGGACTGTGAGAGATAAAATGGCTCTTGGTTTCAGCCATGGCATTTGCTTGTAGCAGCTGTAGGAAACAGACCAGTAAGGGATGATCGTGCTTTGGATCATCATCCCAAGCAGGGATGGCCTGTTCGGGGAAGGCCTCCTGAGCCACTGTCAGGAGGTGGGGGCTGTCTTGTTTTATGTTGGCAGAGCTCACAACCTACGGAGAGAAAAAAAAAAAAGAATCAATTCTTTGGATGCTTTGAACAGGCAGCTACAGGAAATACGAAACCCCAGCTTGACCAAACAATGACAAGGAATCCAACATTTGAGGCAGTGGAAAATGCCAGACCTGTGGCTCTGGGGTCCAGGGAGGGACACAGCTCTTAAGGCGGAATCGCAGATGCAATCTCTAACTACAAAGGTCAGTGTCCACATGTTTTTCCCCCTTACCTAACCCAGAGGGCCCTCATGTCCCTGAACCCTCTCCCAAGAATTCACCTCTAGGGAACCTCATCACCTAGGTTTTCAAAAGCAGCCAAGGCATCTCATGAGAGGATAAGCTTTTGTATACAGGTCAGCGTTGGCTCTGATGGATGACATGACTGCTCTGGTAGGTCAAGCTTCCTGTCCAGTTGCTTAGGTTTCTGCTCTGATTGACTGGTGCCTGTGGCATGCCAGAAGTTTAATGTTTAGAATTCCATGTGATCTGAGTAAAGCTGAGAAGGAAGAAGCAGCCAGGCAGGGTCTGTTCTCATGTATCCCAGAGCAGCTAAAAATTTGGGCCTCTACTCAGTGGATACGATAGCTTTGCACTACCAGCATGTTACGGGCAACTTCTAGCCCTTTTAGAATAAGCAATGTTTGCTGACTTCAGCCGTGGGCAGTGGGCAGTCATCATGATATCCACCTTCCTGTGGAGACACTCTGACCCTCAGCCTCTGAGTGATCTGAGCTTGGGCCAAGAGGTTGGTTGTGTATAATCCTGCTCTAATTTCTTCTTTGCTTCTTCTGCTGTGTTCCATTTCCAGTTCTTAAAACTGGGTCATAAGTCTGTCTAATTCAGGGGCTCAGCTGCAAGATCACTCACCCACAGGCATGAATCATGTTCTGTAGCACATGTTTTATCAAGTGATGCAGGTGATGTTTTGTTCTAGTCTGCTTTCCTTCTATGTCTTATCTCTTAATTGGTTCAACATTTGCATGGAGAATGGAAATGCTATTTATTGTTGTCCTTAAAGACCTCATCAGAAAGAAAATATGATGGAAGCTAGCAGGAGTGGTTCATTTGTTTGGGATTTTGAAGGACTCCATGAGCTGTACTCACAGACCCCCTAGCAAGCCGACATGGGTGAGCTGAAGAGTGGTGAATTCCACTGCAAAAAAGTAGAAAAAAAAATGGGGTTGCTGTGATGGCTCAATTGGCTAATCTTCTGTGTGCAAGTGCTAGTATACCATATAGGTGCTGGTTTGTGCCCTGCTTACTCCACTTCCCATACAGCTCGATGCTTGTAGCCTGAGAAAGCAGCAGAGGATGACCCAAAGTTTTGGGACCCTTCACCACATGGGGTATCTGGCTCCTGGCTTCAGATTGGCTCAGCATTGGCCATTGTGAGCTTTCCATGGAGAGTCTCTGGGGGAGGGGATTCTCTCCTTTTTTCATTGCTTGCTTCTGGCCAGCTTTATCTAGATGCTGCCTTAGCCACCTGCCATGAAGCTTTGAGGGCAGCAGAGCTGGGAGGTTTCCTGTCTTGGGGTATGTTTTATCCTGAGCCCTGTAACACAGCAGAGGTCGTTTGTCCTTCCAGAAGCAGATCCCAGGCTGCAGATAGTCTTTAAGGAGTGCTAGAGAAATCTTGGCAAGTGTCTGGGAACTGCTGAGGAGCCGTGCTTCCCCGTCAAGCGGCAGGACAGGCCTTCTTCCTCTGTGGAGTCCGTTCCCAGGAGGCGTCTGTTAGTTTAATGAGCTTCCAAAGGCTGTCAAGGCCAAGAAGTATACAAGAGCATAAGTCAAGGTAATTTCCTGATCTCACAGGAAGTGGTTAGAAGTGCTGAATTTGCTTTAACCATTCAGTAATACCGTAAGTACATCCTTCCATCTCAGAAAGCCATTATTCCACCACTGCCCAACAGCTTTACTGTCTCTGAAAAATAATGTGCTCTGTTTGTAAAGAAACCTTATACAACCCAGGAAACGACCAAGAAGAGAGTAACATGTCGTGGGAAATCCCAGGACCATAAAACGAGGATCCTGGTGAACATTCATCTTAACGTAGGTCTAGTGGTGTATTCAGGACTATTTCCCACACAAAGAATCATCTTATACAAGCAGTTCTGTCATTTACCTCCTCACTCAGCAAGATGTCATGGGCATTGTCTCATCTCAACAAATAACAGTCTACATCATCAGACTGAATGGTGCAAATGATTTTGCTGTGCCAACGCTTACTTAACTAAATCCACTTGGTTGACAACAAGGCATTTTTTCTTTCCCTGTAAGTAACTCTCAGACAGACATCTTGTGGGATGGAGTACAGAGTCAGGAGGGCCGAGTCGAGAGGGAATGCAATATGGAGAGGCCTCCTTTTCGGGAAGGATTGACATTGCAGTTGTACAACTCTGTAGGAAATCAGGCAAAGCAAAGGGCCTTGGTAAGCAAATGACTTGGTTGTGCAACAGAAGTTCAGTCCCTAGATCGCTGGTCTGGAATGCAGTCCTGGCCAAAGAAGGATGAAATCACTCAGGTTTTCTGTTATTGGTTCATTCGCCTGACAGAGCACCCTGCACCTCACTATAGAGGTGAAGCAGCATTGTCCTTTGAAAGTCCCCACTGTAGAAAGACATTCAGAGCTAGGAAGACAGGTGGAGAGGCATCTTGTCTCTCCAGAAGCCCACAACAGGCTGCAACAGCCTTGGCTGAGTCAGGCAAAACCAGGAGCCAGGATTTGCATTCAGGTCTCCCATGTGTGTAAAGACCCAAGTACTTGAGCTGCCACCTGCTGTCTCTCACCGTGTGCAGGAAGTTGGATGGGAAGTGGTTTAGCTGGGATTTAACCACAGTGCCAAATACCTGTCAAGGGCAAACTTCTTTCCTTGGCTATAGACCCAGTTCTGTCTCATCTGTTTCATGTAGAACTCACTGTCTCCCTTGGAGAGAAGTTTCCTGTACCTATGGAGCCTGCATCTACTTAACTGATTTCAGGCAACACATTCCCCCTCCTTCCTTTTTTTCCCCCTAGATACGACAAGGTTCTGTTATTACTGTTACTGTGCAGGTTCTGAAGTACTGCATTCTTGTAAATCTGGTTGGCTGGTGATATGAAAGTACTTCAAGAAAATATTTTATTTTGAAAGATTTTATTATTAACACAAAGAGAACAGATTCCGAGGAAAATAGGATTAAGAGATGTTCATTTTTGTACAAAGTATTTTGAAATTTCTTTTGATTTACTTTCCTATGAACTTTTTGAAATGTTCTCTTTTTGAAGATTTATTTATTTTTATTGGAAGTCAGCTATACAGAGAGGAGGAAAGACAGAGAAGAAGATCTTCCATCCACTGATTCACTCCCCAAGTGGCCGCAATGGCTGGAGCTGAGCTTATCCGAAGCCAGGAGCCAGGAACTTCTTCTGGGTCTCCCACGTGGGTACAGGGTCTTAAGATTCTTGGGTCGTCCTCGACTGCTTTCCTAGGCCACAAGCAGGGAGTTGGATGGGAAACAGGGTTGCTAGGACATGAACCGGTGCCCATATGGGATCCCGGCACATTCAAGGTGAGGACTTTAGCCACTAGGCTACTGTGCCAGGCCCTGAAACATTTTTGTATGTTGCCATGAAAGACAATCTTGGATCAAATTCTGTCCAACTCTTCTGTTAAAGCAACCATAATAAGCAAGACAAGCAGTGAACACCACTGTCTGTAACTGAGATAAGGATCCTTTCTCTGACTTCAGGAATACTGATTAACAAGTCTTTACCTAGCCTGGCATGGTGGCATGGTGTGCTGGTGGACTGGGCCTAACATGCTTGAATCCAGGCTGGGTGGAGGGGTGAGGTCTCAGATTGGCATGTGTGCTGAAAGACTGGCTCTAGGGTCCTGGGTGGGCAGGCAGGGCTCCAGACCAGCATGCCACCCTGTCAGATGACTGGATTAGGGAACCCATGTGCTCACGGGTGCAGGGGCTGTGGATTGATCATGGAAGAGGGTATAGGATGAGTGGGAGGGGGAACTCCTGAGAGAGTATGTTACAGGTGAGGAATGACTTCTGTGGGACTTATGCTGAAAAGGCCACTGTACTTGCAGGTGAGCAATGGGACTGGGGCTAGGTGGTTTAAAGGAGGGAAGCTAGAGGACCTTTCTGGGTCAGACCGATGCACTCGCCCATGTAGGAGACCTGAGCTGGGTTAGTTAGCATTGACCACCACCCACTGGCGCATACTAAAGTTAGGGCTTGGGGCTTAGCAAGACTAGATCATAGTACCCACAAGTGAGTGTCGGAACAAGGGGCAGGTCATGTTAAGCTGGGCCAACAGGCAAGAGAACCAGGTCTGGGGTTAGATATTCCATGGGGTTTATGTGGGCTCACCCCTATGGAACTGCGACATCCACTGGCTTGCTTACCCCGACACTCATAGGTACAGGGGTTGGGAACAGGCCAGGTTGGTCCAGACTGCAGCACCTGTAGGAGCACCCAAGAATAAGGTGTGGGGTGGGCTAGGCTGTGTTATCCACCAGCGCACAGAGGCCAAGACAGAGGGGGGAAGTTGTGCTGATAAGGACCTAATACCCACTGGAACATGTGAGATCTGGGTCTGGGAGTAGACCTGGTGGTGGAGCTTGAGGAGCTCCCCTGGTGGGTTGTAGCTCCTGCTGGCAAGCATGTGAGTCAGGGCTGGGTGTTGATCAGGCCAGCAAGGCTGTTTCACTTGTCAGCAAATGTGCGGACTTGTTCAAAGGGGTGGATTGGGCCAAACCTTAGCACACTGGCATATACAGGAACCAGGATGGAGTGCAGGCCATGCTGGGCTAGGTTATCACATCTTCTGTTTTATGTGAAAGCCAAGGATGGAGGCACACTTGGCAGGGTTAGATGTAGCACCCACCAACAGATTTGGGCTTGGGGGCAGGCTGGGCCAGGCCAGGCTACAGCATCAGATGGTAAAGGCCAAGATGGGGATGGGTTATGCCAGGCTGGGTCAGAGCAACCACTGGCATGTACAAAATCTGTGGCTGGGAGCAAGCCTGATCAGGGAGCTAAGCAGCCATCCTGGCTGGGTTGTGGTTCCTACTGTGAGCACTAGAGCCAGAATGGGGACAGCAAATTGAGCTGGACATGACTGCAGCATCCCTTGGCATGGGTGTGGACTGGGTCTGGGGTGTGCCAGACTGGGTTAGGCTCCAGCACCCACTGGTGCTCACAGGTGCCAGGGTGAGTGTAGGTCAAGTTGAACTATGTCTCAAAACCTGCTGAACCATGCAAGAGCTGGGTCTAGGTGTGGACGAGGCAGAGCTGGCTGTAACATCCAATAGTAAGAGCTGGAATGGATGCGTGCTGGCTAGGCAGAGCCTCTGTACCTGTCAGGACAGGAGGTGAGAAAAGTCAGGCTAGACCAAGAACCCACCCATGTGCACAAGGTCTGGCACTGAGAAGGGACCTGAAAGAGGAGCTTGGGGGAAACTCCTCTGTCAGGACATAGTCCCTGTAGGTGAGGACAAGAACCAAAACTGGGAGCAGCCCAGACCAGGCCAGATTACAGTACCTGCCAGCATACATAGATCAAGTCTGGGGGCGAGACAGCTTGGGTCAGTTCATAACACCCACTGGTAGATGTGAAAATCAGGATGGGGTGCAGGACAGGTTGGGTTGGGCCACAACAGTAGCCAGTTCACATTAGCACTGGAACTTGGGGCAGTCCAATCTGGGCTAGGCTACAGCACCCACCAGCATTAGCTGGAACTGGGGGCAGGCTGGGCTGGGCCAGTCTGCTGTACCCACTTGCGAATGTCAAGGTGAGGCAACACATGCCAATATGGGCCACAGCATCCACTAGCACATGGAAGGGGGTGGGGGATTGGTAGTGGCGAGCCTGGGAGGGGGGCAGTGAGGACTCCACTGCTGGTGAGTGTGAGAACTGGGAATGGGCACAGACCTGGCTGGGCAGGGCAACAGCACCCATTAGCCTGCACGTGAGCTGGATTAGGGAAAGAGCAAGGCTTGGCTAAGTGGCCATATCAACTGGTGCATGCATGAGACTGAGTAAGTGCAGGCTGGTAGGGTTTTGACACAGCATCAGCTGGCAAGGGCTGGGAATGGGGGTAAGTCCTGTCAAGTTAGGCTGAAGAACCACCTGGAGAGTGCAAGATCTGAGCTGGGCCTTGGCCCACTTGGAAAACCGTGGACACCTCTCTGATGAACTGCAACTTCCACTGGTGAGCACGAGAACCAGGGTAGGGGTAGACTTGGCTGTACAGGCAGTAGCATCAGCCAGCATAAGTCTGGGCTGGATAGTGGGGTCAGTTAGATAGTGGGGCTGAGCTAGACTGCAGAACCCATTGATGTGTACAAAAACCCTGGGGATGCAGGACCGACTGGGCCAGTCTGTTTTATATACCACCATGCACAGGAACTGGGGCTGGGGGTGGGCCTGGTGGGGATTATTAGGGGTCTCTCCACCTGGCCTGCAGTTCCAGCTTGTGTACATGAGGGCCGAGTATGTGGTGGGCAGGTTTGGGTTGGGCTGCAGTATCCATTGGTTTTGTAAGAGATGGGGCTCAGAACAGAAATGACCCAGCAATTGCAACTACCAGTGTGTGTATAGGCTGATGTGTGGAACAGACTGAGCCAGATCTCATACTGGCTACCACACACAAAAGTCACGTATGGGGTCACTTTAGACAAGGTTTCTTTGGGGACTTCCTAACTTAACTTCTGGACTCAGAACTGAACCACAGAGAGAATCACAGGATCTTTGGTCTGACTGTGGAGTGAGTATGTCAGAACTGGGCCTCCTTAGTTGCTGAAAATGGTGCAGTGGATGGTCTGCCCAGATGCACGCAGAGGATATGGCATTTCACTGGGGCCTGCAGTGGACATCTAATACCACAGCAGAAGATGGAGGGCAGAACAAGTTGGACAACTCTCCCAGCCAAGCACTGACAGCAAGTATTTGGGCAGCAAGTAAGTGCAGACTCTAAGGTGGACTATGTCAGCCAATGGACCTTAGAAGGATTTCCTTACCCCTAAAGCAACAGCATTTCAGAACTATCGAAACTACTTTAGTAGAATCCTCTGAGCATGTTCCATATTTGGGACCATGGGATGATATCGGGTGACTATCCCCAATCCCTTGAACTGATGCAGTTTGGATGCTGGGTGCAGTTTCTCCTCTTTTCTTCCCCCATCCCCCAGATATAGGAAGAAGGGAAAGAAAATTGGAAACAATGGTATCATCGACTTTCCGCTATTCCTCAATCCTTCCCAGCCTAATGAGTGGTCCACATGGTCATGATTCTTCTCAACTATGTAGACATCTTCAAAAATAAAATTCAAAAAACACAAAAAATATTTATTATAGGATTCTATCTATCTATCTATCTATCTATCTATCTATCTATCTAGAATGAGAGCAATTATCTATGACCATCTGAATGGCTATAGTGGCCTCAATTAGGGCTGGGTAGAAGCTTGGAGTTGGAAAGCTAAATCTTCGTTCTCCATTTGGGTAGCAGGAGCCCAATCACTTGAACCATCAACTGCTGCCTCCCAGGGTCGGAACTGCAACAAACTGGTGTAAGGAGCTAGAGCTGTGTATCAAACCTGGGTACTTTGAGATGGAATGTGATTATGTAACCTGGCATCATAAGTGCTGGACCAAATGCTTTTCCTTGTGATAGTTCTATTCTGAATAGTGTATGTTTATGGTCTTAACTGATAAATGCTTGAAACAGAACTCATATAAAGGATATACAAGCAGTCAAGGAATTCTCTTTACTGCTTTCGCATTTTTGTGAATGATGGATACCCATGAATGGAGCCAGATTGAAGAATTCCATAAACCTGGAGTTGAAAGAACTTCAGGGGAACATCCAGATCCCTGTGCGTGGGAGTGGAAAGAGAGACCTTCTGGGGGAAGGTGCTTGCCAGAAGATACACAGAGCCAGTGAACTGAGTTTGGATACCTGCTCTTTGTGCAGGAAAAAATTTCTCACTTGACACTGTCAGAGTGTTGCATTACTGTTACCAGTTGCGAATGTCTTGATCCTTTTAGGGAAATACTGATGACTCGTTATCTATCTAGGCCACAGATAGTCTCTAATATGGCAAGGAACATTCCTTCAGTGGCTCCAACTTCCTGTTGATTGATTCTGCTCACTCTGTGAAGTGGTATGGTAGCATATACTCAGAGTTATTGTCCAAGCATAGTATCCTTGGTGGGAGGAAGCAAAATTTTATTTCCATGGGAACAGTATAACAATTTTTAAAAATAAGTTGAACCTGAGAATTGAGAGCATCTATATCTGTATGGTATGGTTTAACTTCTGGGACTGAGAATTAAGACTTACTTTAGCAACATGACTTAACTAATGAATCCAAGAAATTCACACCTAGAAAAGGGATGGCTATAAACTAATCAATACCTTCACTGTTTGCTTCATGGAATTCATGCACGCCAATCGAACAAGCAGTTTGTTCCTTTGAGCAAACAGCTGTCTATCAGTGAAATAGATTACCCACCTGGACCAACAATTTGCTCAGCAAACAATAGTTTAGTCATGAAGATATACTTCCAGGCCATTCCCTCATGGTTCCTGCCAGTCATATATGATAACGTCATCAATTATGTCCAATCTTGATCTATTCCTTACCTGGGAAGATTTACCTTAAATCACTTGGAGTCAGGCCCAAAAGTCCTATGCATATTTCCCCGTGACATCCTTCTTTTAAGATGTAGAGCAAAGATTCCACTAAGGAGACATTTTCTCTTACTACTGTAATTCTAATAAATTTAATTGACAGACTGGTGTATTTTCTAGTGGTCTTTTGGAGGCTTACCTATAGACAAGCCACTGGAATCTTGAAGTTACTTGATAGTGTTTTGCTTCCTGGATTTTATATTTTGAGGGCCTTTTGCTTCTGTTTGGGTTTTCTCTAATGATGATTAATTGAGAAAAACGTAGATTTACAGTGGCCTATTGGAGTGGAACTTACCTCGTCAGCATATAGGGTCATTGGTACAGCCAAGAGGGTTTGATTGTGAATATTAGGACAGGATAGCATCTTCCATAGATTATTCTTACTATCATCTTCCTCTTACGTAAAGAAAATAGCTGCTTGAGGCAATGCATCCTTCTTTAATTTGGGGGAGAAGCGCTATAGTTGGCTACTTTAAACAAAGTCATGTCTCCAACTCCCAAATTAAAAAAATTCAATATGCCAGTCACTAACCATCCACTCCTGAGACCAGCTGGGATTCGAGGAGGGGAAAGAAGCCTTGTTATCTATTGCGACTCATAAAGAAAACTCTGTGCTTGCTGTGGTGGAACCCAGGAAGATGCTGAGCAAGAAGTCACTGGTTTAGGGAATTGAGCTTTCTTTGGTGGTAAAAGGGTGGGATCTGTGCAATGGCACACTAGCTTTTTCATAGTCTCATTCTTTTTGCCCCTTCTATTCTGTATTGTTCTTCCAAGTTGCCCTTTGGGTGCACTGTGAAAGAAATCTTGTGAAAACTCCTAGTGAGAGTTAAGTCTGTACGGAATCAGCAGAAAAGATTGGAAACGATGGGAGTAATTCCTTGGGAGGTAGTAGGCATTTAAAGATGTTACATAACTTTCTGCAAAAATCCCAAGAGATTTTTAGGAACTGCACTGCAGAACTGTCTTTGAAGTTAGCTGGCTCTACCAATTATGAATAGTTCACAACCTTTGATAAGTTATATTCTTGGACTCTCAGTTTAATCATCTGTGTGATAAGAAAAGTTTACTAATGGAATTGATGTAGGCATCCAGTGGAATAATGTACAATGTGCTTCACAGGATGCCTAACTTGTAACATTGGCTCAATAAACAGGAGTTAGTAATTATCATTATTAAGAATTTGCTTTCTTAGGGAGCAATAGGTGCTTGATTAAAGCGCTAAGCCTAATAGAAAACATTGGTATTTTTTTCATCATCTGACACCTAGAATCCTAGGATCCAAAGAGGAAGAGCTGAAATGTGTATAGATATAAATACATACTGCTTGATCTCTGAACAAGTAGCTAACACTTTGATAGGCTCAGTGGGGAGTGAAATGAAATATGAAATTTGACTCCTGCCACAGGCAGTGTACCTTTAAGTTAAGAAGACGAGATAACATTGGTGAGCAGCTTGTGGGAGTGTAACTCTGTCACAGTGACAAGTATGCCTGTGTTCAGTTAGGTTTCAGGGAAAACAGTTTGTAAAAAGACATGAACTGATGGTGAAGCAGGTATTGGAAAATAGCATCTTTCACTTCAACCTTAGAAGCGCTGCCCTTGCACTTTGTGTATTATTTTGGATGACTGCAGTATCCGAGAGGTCGACATCAGGCACCAGGATATGAGAGGAGCTGTTAAAAGAAACTTAACTTCAAAGAAGCTTTGGGCATTAAGTCTGCAGGAGTCAGGAAACATCCTTTCCCTCAGTCTGGCTTCTTCTGAGCCGGTTTGGAACAAGGAATCTGGAGTAAGTCCTGCTCCCTAGGGCACTGTCTGTTATCCCGACTTCATGGCTATTCTTGTCTTGTGTTAGGTTTTGAAATCTTATCTTTCTTGGCTTTTGATTCATCCTTAGTTTTCAGTTACACCATTCTGCTTTTTGGGATCTGATAACTTGTCCTAGATCTACTTTGCTGGTGGACTCCAGAGTGGAGTGCATCACCTTGGGACTGTAAGAGTTTGGCTGAGCACATATTCACATGATGGTGCCATAAAGAGGATGATGGCAGGATGAAAGAGACAATTAAGAGAGAGTTTTGCTTTGCGCTTTCAGGCAAGGTGCCTGTTAGAAGTCAGCCAGGATGACAGTAACAGTGAAGAAGGTAAGCAGAACAAAGGAAGTGGATGGTGTCAGCATGGGTAATATTGATAGAAGCAGTGAGAGTATGGGGAGAAGGGAAGGAAGTACAGGAATAGTGATTAATAATTTTGGGGCCACAAAGGCACAAAATGAAGATGTCATTTCGCATGATCACATCACTGCTATCTGTGGCCAATGCTCTTCTAAAGCTCTAGAGTGGATAATGCTAAGGGAGGTGGGGAACCTGGTAGCCAATGAGCGTCTGATGTGAACCGTGTTGTTGCTGGGCTCTTCACTGTGATGTGTTTGTTCTTCATATATCTTTCTTGTTGATAAATTATGCTGTGTTTGGACATCAGCAGTGATTGATTTTGTAACTCATATAATTTCTGTTCCTCCTTTTTTGTTGTTAAGGTTTATTTATTTTTTATTTTAAAGGCAGATTTACAGAGAGAAGGAGAGACAAAGAGAAAGATTCTCCATCCACTGGTTCACTCCCCAAGTGGCCACGCTGGCTGGAGTTGAGCCTATCTGAAGCCAGGAGCGAGGAGCTTATTTCAGGTCTCCTGTATGGGTGCAGCATGTTAAGGCTTTGGACTATCCTTGACTGCTTCCTCAGGCCACAAGCAAGGAGCTGGATGGCAAGTGGAGCAGCCAGGACATGAATCGATGCCTATATGGGATCCTGGTGCTTGCAAGGTGAGGATTTAGCCACTAAGCCATCACACTGGGCCCCAACATATTCATTTTTTTAAAAAGATGAAGAATTTAACATTGTATAGATTTATTTGACAGAGCTGGAACACAGTCTTTTTTTTTTTAAAGATTTATTCATTTTTATTACAGCCAGATATACACAGAGGAGGAGAGACAGAGAGGAAGATCTTCCGTCCGATGATTCACTCCCCAAGTGAGCCGCAACGGGCCGATGCGCGCCGATCCGATGCCGGGAACCTGGAACCTCCTCCAGGTCTCCCACGCGGGTGTAGTGTCCCAAAGCATTGGGCCGTCCTCAACTGCTTTCCCAGGCCACAAACAGGGAGCTGGATGGGAAGTGGAGCTGCTGGGATTAGAACCAGCGCCCATATGGGATCCCGGGGCTTTCAAGGTGAGGACTTTAGCCGCTAGACCACGCCGCCGGGCCCGGAACACAGTCTTAAGTTTGGTTGTCTCTAAGCCCACTGAACCTCAAGAATATATGGTCTTCCTTAGGAAACAAACAAACAAACAAAGAAATAAACAAAAAAACAGCAGTGAAACTGGCCAAATTGCACAGACACAAAAGCAAGGCTTATCTATAAACCAAGCCCAGAGGACTCTGTGAGGCTCTGAGTCTAAATTTAAGATGATCCGTTAGGGGCCCAGCGGCTTGGCCTAGTGGCTTAAGTCCTCGCCTTGAATGCCCTGGGATCCCATATGGGCACCAGTTCTAATCCCAGCAGCTCCACTTCCCATCCAGCTCCCTGCTTGTGGCCTGGGAAAGCAGTCGAGGATGGCCCAAAGCTTTGGGACCCTGCACCCGCGTGGGAGACCTGGAAGAGGTTCCTGGTTCCTGGCATCGGATCAGTGCGCACTAGCCCGTTGCGGCTCACTTGGGGAGTGAATCATCGGACGGAAGATCTTCCTCTCTGTCTTTCCTCCTCTCTGTATATCTGACTTTGTAATAAAAATAAATCTAAAAAAAAAAAAGATGATCCGTTAGTAGTTATTTTGGTTGTTTTGTGATACATAACTTTCCTATAACTTAGTGTCTTAAAATATTGTTATTCTCATAATTCTGCGAGTTAGGACTTTAAGCAGGCCTTGGGTGGCTGGTTCTTCTGTTCAACAGGCATGGACTGGAGTTTGTAGTGGGTAGTTGGACTGTCTTGGAAGGCCAGTGTAGCCGTGTTCGGTGTCCATTGCTTAGTGCTTCTCCATGTGGCCTTTCTGCATGGTTAGTGGGCTTCCTCACTGTATCATTGTCTCACGGTAAGCTTCCAATATGGAGAAAGAGGAAATTGATGGCTCTTTTCAAGGCTACACCTGGATTAGCACACAATCAATTCTAGTATTCTCTCTTGGTCAAAACATACCACAAATGGAGCTACCATATAATATATCTAACATCCAGCTACATTTTAACTTCTGTTAGCAATGAATCTTTTTTTTTGCAAAAGTTGTGCTGTGCAATATTTGGGAAGCCTTTTACCAAAAATACTCACTGTTACATGAAATTCAAACTTAACTGAACATTCTATAAATTTATTTACTAAATCTAGCAGCCCTAGTCACAAGACCAGCCCAGACTTGATGGTAAGAGAAATAGATATCCGTAGTTGATGAGAGAATTCAGAGAAGGAAGGAATTTGCTATGCCTATGCTTGCAGACTTTCTACCTTGTGGGGGGGCGGTCCAAGGAATGGAGACAGTATAAAACGGAGGGTAAGGTAAGGCACTTTGCAGTCTAAGTGTCAGTCCTGGCTCTGCCACTTGCTAATTATGTGATCTCAGGCAAGGTACTTCTGGAGTGTCATCCTTGAATGAGCAAGGTTCTTCATTGCAAAAGTGGAAATCTTAGTAATTTGTTTCTCGAGTTGGAAGATTGGGAGGATTATACTGAAAGATGAAAGTGAAATGATTGACATATCAGAGGCACATGATAATGTTAGAAACTAGGCAGGCTCTTGAGTGAAGATCTAATGTTCTAGCAGAAGTTGAGGCTGAGAAATTTGTGATTTCAGAAAAATGCTGGTAAGATCCCTTCAACCTGTGGTTGTTACCAGAAGACATCTTGAGGTTTCTTGCCACCTGAAAACTATGTGGGCAATGATGAGAGCATGAGAGAGTTGCTTGATTTCATTCCTGAAGCAAATTCTTGTTTCTTTTTTTTTTTAGATTTATTATTTATTTTATTACAAAGTCAGACATACAGATAGGAGGAGAGACAGAGAGGAAGATCTTCCGTCCGATGATTCACTCCCCAAGTGAGCCGCAATGGGCTGGTGCGCGCCGATCTGGAGCCAGGAACCTGGAACCTCTTCCAGGTCTCCCACGTGGGTGCAGAGTCCCAATGCATTGGGCCGTCCTCGACTGCTTTCCCAGGCCACAAGCAGGGAGTTGGATGGGAAGTGGAGCTGCTGGGATTAGAACTGGTGCCCATTTGGGATCCCAGGGTGTTCAAGGCGAGGACCTTAGCCACTAGGCCACGCTGTAGGGCCCAAATTCTTGTTTCTTGTCCATATTCTTAACCCCCTGGCTAACTGATAACAATACGTGAGCTGAGTGGGAGAAAAGATGCTAGGAGCTGGAAGATGGCTCCCACAGGGAACTCTGCTGAGGGGAGGGCATTTTGACGAAGGGGCTGATATGAAGGGACATGAAACTGGACAGAACATCTGGGCCTAACTCTTATGTGTATGCGAGTGTCAGGGCGAGTCCACAGAAGGAAACTCACCAAAGCAAAGCTGGAAGAATGGGAAGCTCTGGGAAATATTTGAAGAATCCAAGCCTGTCCAGAGACCGTGGTCCTTCTCTTGTCTTTTTAGTTTGAGGGTCCTCCAGACTTGCACACTGAATTTGTTGTCAGGTATGCTTTGCGTGTATATGCAGTGATTTGAGTCATTTTTATAAAGACTTGCAGCTTTGAGTTTAAAAGCACAAGTGAGCAAAATATCAAATTATGCTGTGGATGCAAAAATAACACCAGAGAGAAACCACGCTGCTCAGCCCCTGAGGTCATATCTCAGATGTATTGTTTTTTTGGCAATACTTCAAACACAGATTTGCAGGTTTTCTTGCCAATAAAGATTCTGGAATGTTGGCCTTAAAACTTCAGCTTCTTAGAATGATGGTAAACAATATATTTTAGGAGCATCTCAGAGTGGAAGAGAGTGCCTGATGCTTTCTCAGCTTGGTAAATTCATTTTTACAGAGCTGATCTACATGTCGCCTGTGAGTCAGACTTGCTCCCCATCTAGCTCAGCTTCTGGAGACTGGTGCCCAGTTTTTCTTCCTTCTTCTTCTTTTTTTTAAGATTTATTTTATTTTCGCTTGAAAGGCAGATTTACAGAGAGAGGGAGAGACAGAGATCTTCCACCTGCTGGTTCACTCCCCAATGGCTGCAATGGCTAGAGTTGAGCTGTTCTGAAACCAGGAGGCAAGAATTTCTTCTGGGTCTCCCATGCGGGTATAAGGTCTGAAGGCTTTAGGTCAACATCAACTGCTTTCCCAGGCCACAGCAGGGAGCTGGATGTAAAATGGAGCAGCTAGGATTTGAACTGGTGCTATATGGGATCCTGGTGCTTGAAAGGGGAGGATTAACTGATTGAATTATTGCCCTGAACCCTGGTCAATTTTTTCTAAGGTTATGGAGGAGGAATGAAATTGGATCTATGACACTCTGTAAAAGGAGATTTTCAGTGTTTGGCATCTTGATCTGTAGAGGAGGAAGGATGATCACTTCTTGGCAGGGTCATGAATTTTCTAGAAGTTGTTAGTCACTCCCTGAGACACTAGTTGCCTCTGATCAGCTCCAATGAGTGACATCCGCACTATGTTTTAGGATTATTTCTCTAAAGGAAGGGCCCTGTTTAATCTACATTTGACTACTCCCAGCTAGTGTCTTTAGTCCCCATTGGAGTCAACAATGAATGATGTGTGTGTGGTTACTCCAGAGATTAAGCTGGGACCTGATAAGTAGTGGCCTTAAGTTGTCTCTGAAGTGACACCTGGAAACTTAGATCTTGCGTTCAATCAGTGATAGTCGTTGGCCATTGGAGGTTTGAGTTTTCACTCAAGATTCCGATTCCAGGGCAAATTTCCCACTTCTTTCTACTATTCCTCTTTCCTAGGCATCCAGTGTTGGTTTCAATGATTTTGATATCCTTGGTAATGAAATACAAGGATTTAAAAAGATCCACCCCTGCACTATCATTTGTAAGCAAGATTCTAGGGTTCACATCTGTGTGGCACAAGTGGAAGATCCAAGATCTGGTAAAGCCAGCCCATTTTTCTCAGTGATGAAGCTAGTAACTGGTAATGATAATTATTTACTGAACGCTGATGAGCACAGTGGTCTGCTACAGCTTGGTACTTTCCTTAGCTTTGTGGTCAGGACAATGAACTAGTTTTTTGTTTTCCAGCTAAATCTGCCTCTGTTTCTTCCCTGTGTCTCCACTTTGACTTAAAGAGAAAGTTCTGAATCTTCCATTATTTGGGTGGATGTGTATTGACTTTGTTTCTGATCTCTATCCTGATGTTAGAATGAAAGAACCATGAAGACCAGCTTTTTGTGTATTTTATTCATTGTTGTATCTCCAATGATTGGGACGCAGTAAGCTTTCAATAGAAAGTTGCTGGACAGTGGATTCTGAATAGATTTCATCCTGCTTGGAATGGCGAGATTGGCAGCAATTCAGAACAATTGAACTGTCAAAACCACTCAAGAAGGACCCTTGGAGCATGCCCCACATCGGGGACCTGGGATGGGTGGGAGGCTGGGTGGGGCTTCTCTCTTTATCTCCCCCTTTGCCCCAGATACAGAAAAGAAAAAAAAAAAAAAGAAGACAACAATGTGGAAATAACAGTCTTACCCACTTTCCTGCAGCCCTTGAACCTTTGTGCCCTAATCAACTATGTAAAGTTTGTCAAAATAAGCAATTAAAAAAAAAAGAAAGTTGTTGGATGTGTGAATGGAAAGTTATAAAGAAGATAACGGGTTTTTAAAGAGAGGAGCGCCTGTACTCCCCTGTCAGCCTTGAGGTTTTGGCCCTAGTGTTCCCCTATTCTTGACTATCTGTAACTCCAAATGTTATGGAAGCTTTGGGTTGATTCTTTTCAGATAGTTACATACTTTGTACTCGTTATTGCTAATTTTTTGTGAGAACTGTTTATAAATCTGTTTACACAGAAAATTTTTTATCACAATTATACTACTTATCATAAATTTGAGCACATTTGAATATATGCATACCAAATATACATACTACTTAAAGCACTTAAGACACTCAAGATTATCTGCCTAATTGGATATGAAATACTGAGGAAGTTTAGCTAAATTGAATTAGCTAAATTTATGCTTGATTTGACTGCGAAAACGCAGGCACGTTTGATATTGTATACCTTTTAGATTTTTAACAATTGTTAAAGTGCTTGCTTACTAATGTATTTGAAGGGCTTGAGAAGTGAGGAACATTAAGTTTGTGACTGTAACTTAAAAATTTGAGGCAATTTGATTAATGAAGATTATAAACAGCGTGCACATGATTAGCACGAGTTGCTTCCTGTGCTGGTTAGGGCTTTCCCAAAAGACAGACCAATAGGAAATGAAAGACAGATGAGCGTTCTTGTCAGAGGAACTGGCTGGTCAAATCATGGTGGCCCAGAAATGCTGTGACAGGCCATCTGCAGGCTAGGGGCTTGGGATGCTGGTAGTATGACTCAAGTGTGAGGCCTCAACTTGAGGAAAGCTGATGATATAGTTCTTACTTGATCTTAGCCAAAAGGCCGAGAAGCGAAAGGATGGCATAGTTCTCAGACCAGAGCTGGAGCCTGGGAATTCTAGTGGCCACGGTATAAGCGCTTAGATTAAAGATCAAATAGCCTGGAGTCCTGACACCCAAAACTGCAATGAATCTAGACCAGTCCTTGCGGCAAGAGATCGGTCTGCTTTCTGTTTGAGGAACTGCTCTGTTTGGGTCCTCCACACATCACATGGTGCCCACCCCCACCGCGGGCAGTTCATACGGTGCCCACCCCCACCGCGGGCAGTTCACACGGTGCCCACCCCCACTGCGGAAAGTTCATACGGTGCCCACCTCCACCGCGGGCAGTTCGCACGGTGCCCACCCCCACCGCGGGCAGTTCGCACGGTGCCCACCCCCACCGTGGGCAGTTCGCACTCTGCCCACCCCCACCGTGGGCAGATCACGGCACTCAGAGTTGCATGCTGACAATCTCTTCTGGAAACACCTTACTCTGGATAGTTCTTAATCCAGTTAAACAGCCTTCAAGGAGTAATATCACACTTTCTTAGATATCTTTCTTTGTGACTTCACAAAGAATTTTATTTATTTGAAAGGGAAAGAGAGACTATCTTCCATTCACTTATTAATTTCCCAGATGTCTACAATCAGCAAGTCAAAGCCAGTAGTCAGGAATTCAATACTGATTTCCTATATAGGAACGCAATTCCTGCCTCCCCAGGGTGTGTGTGCATTAGCAGGAAGCTGAAACTAGGACTGGAGCCAGGACTCAAACCCAGGCCCTGTATATGGGATGCAGGCATTCCAAGCGGTACCTTAACCACTTCACCAAATGTCCATCTGTGAATTTGTTTTCCTTTTAGAGATCTTGATTGTAAATAATGCTTAAATTGTTTAGGAGGATTTACTCTGTTAATTGTTTTTGCCCTATAGGTCTGGTGCAGTAGCCTAGTATCTAAGGTTCTCATCTTCCTTGCATGCGCTGGGATCCCATTTGATTGCTGGTTCATATCCTGGCTGCTCCACTTACCTTCCAGCTCCCTGCTTGAGGCCTGGGAAAGCAGTAGAGGATGGCCAGAACCTTGGGACCCTGCACCCGTGTGGGAGACCTGGAAAAAGCTCCTGGTTCCTGGCTTTGGCTCAGCTCTGGCCATTGCAGCCAAGTGGGGAGTAAATGAGTGGATGGAAGATCTTTCCAATGGCCTGCGAGAACATTAGCCAAAGATAGTGTGGGGAGTGGGCCCTCAGCCTAGCAGTTAAGATGCTAGTTAAGAGGCCCATTTCTTTTTTTTTATTTTTTATTTTTTATTTATTTATTTTTTTATTACAGCCAGATATATACAGAGGAGAGACAGAGAGGAAGATCTTCCGTCCGATGATTCACTCCCCAAGTGAGCCGCAACGGGCCGATGCGCGCCGATCCGATGCCGGGAACCTGGAACCTCTTCCAGGTCTCCCACGCGGGTGCAGTGTCCCAATGCTTTGGGCCGTCCTCAACTGCTTTCCCAGGCCACAAGCAGGGAGCTGGATGGGAAGTGGAGCTGCCGGGATTAGAACCGGCGCCCGTATGGGATCCCGGGGCTTTCAAGGCAAGGACTTTAGCCGCTAGGCCACGCCGCCGGGCCCAAGAGGCCCATTTCTTACACCGAAGTGCCTGGGTTTGATCCCACTGGGGTGAAGGGATGCCACTCATGTCAAGGATATCTAGCTCTTCCTATTGTGGGCATCCGGGGAGTGAACTTGTGGATAGCAGATACATCAGCCTCTGTGTCTCCAAGAAAATCAAAATGAAAATATGTAAATTATGATTGTTTTATAATCTAACACAAATATAAACAAACACAATTTAACACATACATTTATGATATTTGAAAATTACATTTAATGACTTAAGAAAGAAGTTAAAGTTTATAACTTAAAATGTAACAATTAACAAACAGATTTAGATATTCTTTTCCACACATAAAATATTAGGATGTTAAAAAATTGCTTGTGACATGGCACATTGTGGATCTGATTTTATTCCAGAGAAAAGCATGAAGGAGCTGTGGAACTGAAAATCTAATTTCTTCCTATTATCAGAGTTAGGAATATAGTTCTGGTTCTCTATTCTTGTGATGTGACACTGTTAGAAATAGGATTCCTTCTATTTCTTAAAAAATATTTATTTATTTTAATTTGAAAAACAGATTTACAGAGAGAGAAGAAAAGAAAAAGAAAGAGAGAGAGAGAGAGATCTTCCATCCACTGGTTCACTCCCCACACGGCTGCCACTGCTGGAGTTGGACCAGTCTGAAGCCAGGAGCCAGGAGCTTCTTCCAGGTCTCTAACATGGGTGCAGGGCCATCCTCTGTTGTGTTCCAAGGACATAAGCAGGGAGTTCTATTAGAAATGGAGCATCCAGGACATGAGTTGGCACCCATACGGGATGGCAGTGCTGCAGGCAGAGACTTATTATGCTGCTATGCCGTGGTACCTACCCCAAGTCATTTGGTGAACCTATGAAGTGATGATGACAATCATAAACACGAAAAGACCTTAAAACGTGTGGAAAATGGAATTAAAAGATAATTCATTCTGGTGCAAAGAATTTTGAAATCTATGCGTAGTTTTTTTTTTTTTTCATAATACACATTCCCTACAAGCTTTCCACAGTCCCTTTGTATGCAGAGATTTAAAATTTTTTTTGGTGGCTAGCGTCAGGACATAGCAGTGAAGATGTCTGAAATTCTAGCATCCCATAGGCGTGTCAGTTCATGTCCTTGTTGCTTCACTTCTTATCCAGCTCCCTGCTAATAAACTGGGAAGAACCACAGAAAATTGCTCAAGTGCTTGGGCCCCTGCACCTGCATCTGACCCAGTGCTGAAGGGCAGGCTCAGAGAGGTGCAGGGGAGAGATGATAGAGGTCATCCACTGGTTTGCTTACTCCCTAAAGGTGGCAACAGCCAGAGCTGGACCAGGATGAAACCAGGAGCTTCTTCCGGGTATACCATGTGGGTGTAGGGGCCAAAGCACTCGTGCCATCTTTTGCTGCTTTTTCCAAGTCACCAATGGAGAGCTGGATGGAAAGTGGAGCAGCTGGGACAGGAAGCAGCACCTGTGCGGGATGCTAGCGTTACAGCGCCTTCATCTGTGTGCTCTGCTCTGTGCTGTTCCTCCATGAGGTCCTTCCCCCTGCTGACACCTCCACATCCCGGAGGAGCTAGTCACCTGCTTAAGGTCACAGACTGATGAACTGAGATTTGTACCTGGATGACTGTATGTAGAGGAATGGACATAATCCTCTCTTTGTTGGGTAGAAAACAAATGACACGACTGAGAGAAATGAGGTTACAGAAACTGAAAGATAAACCACGGTCACCAGGGAAGTACAATCTGATCCAGGAACTCAGCCAGCAAAGCCCGATGTTCAAACCAGGCTCAACTTGGGCGATGTGTTTACGCCTACATAAAGTCCTACCAAGAACACCCTTAGAGCAGTTCTCATTCTTTTGGCTGAAGTTCTTGTTCAGGGATCCAAGTAGAGGAGGGTCCTGAAGAGGCCCCTAACTGTCCGCCTGTGCTCTGAGGGGTTGCCATTGACTCACTGGTGCATAATGGTTTTGAGCTGAAGAGTGTTGCCCGGCAGTTGTTTGTCTCATTAGAGGGTCACTTGAACTTGCTCCAGAGAAAATCCAAGCACACGGAACCTCCACACTCTGAACACACAGCCTTTGGGGCTCTCTCCGCAGTGACGTGAGCTAGTGCTACTCTATCCCTTTTCAAAAATTGGCCCTGCTTGGAGGTTTCAAGTCAGACTTAAAACAATGTTTGTTGGATGAGTCCATTTCATTGAATTATAGGGTGGTTGGAAGCCCAGAAAAAGGAACAAGGGAATGATTTTTCAGTTTTAGCTTTTGCTTTATAAAATGGGAAATATGTTTCTATACCATGAAATTCAAAATAAACTGAAGTGAAAATAAGTCATTCTCTCCCCTTCCCCCCTGGGCTCCCCAGCCTCTCATCTGTCTTCCTTGGAAGCTACTCATTTCTTGTGTGTGTCTCCATGGTTAGTCATTACTTATATAAGCAGTATGTGTGAGTGTATGTCCTCTTTCTTTTGGAAGGTTCAGTGACATAAGGAACAACACATCTTGAAAAATCTTACCATGTTGTTATACTCACTTCCCTCCCCCTGCTAAAGGCAACATGCACCATGATGCATTTTATGAATTCTCACTCAAGCAGAGCCCTAGTAAGGGACATTTATGTTGTCGTCATTTGTTTGCAATTCCCCTTGTTTGCAATTATCAACAAAATAGTACCTATTATAAAGCCATGTTGGGTTAAAACACTTGGGAATCTAGAGCTAAAGAAACCTTCCTGACAAACACTAGCAGGCAGCCTCTGATTTGTCTTCCTTGCAGAATTCCCAGGCTTGCTGCAACTTTCAAGATCTTTCTTTTGGGGAGAATGTTAAGAGCCCTTGCATGGTATATTCTTGTTTCTTTTTCCTTTTCCTTCCCAGTCAAGTGTGACAGATGCTCACAAGCTGAGGTTACAGATCTTTCTTACTGAGTTACTGAAGGGTGACCCTTAGAAATGTAGATGTTGGTCTGTTCCAGCCCTACCCAGTTAGACCTGCACTCTAACAAGGGACACAGATGAATACTACTCTTGTCAGAGTTGGAGACACAGTGGTGAGCAAGCAGTGTGGGCTTAGCACAGGAGCCACTTTCACACTGATGGAACAGATCCAACTGGAGGCTCCCAGTCTTTGTATAAAGCTCTAAGGATAAAAGGAGAACTACACCACTAGGACTTCTTAGGGCCCATCTTGAATGTGGCCATAGCTTGGTTTAAACACCTGCAGGTGGCCTGGGAGATGTGTGGAAATGGCTGTTGTGGAGATGGCAGAGTTCTTGCAAGGGCAAGTTCACAGATTAGACATTCTTCTTACAGCCTGGACATGTGGGTATTGGTAGTAATCCTAGGATCACCTTTTTTGCATAGGAAGAAAAATCACTTTTCTCCTTTAATGATTTTCTAGTTTACTTTTGTGATCAAATAACAGTGATTAGCAATCATTTTTTAAAGATTTATTTCATTCTTATTACAAAGTCAGATATACAGAGAGGAGGAGAGACAGAGAGGAAGATCTTCCGTCCGATGATTCACTCCCCAAGTGAGCGCAATGGCCAAAGCTGAGTCGATCCAAAGCCAGGAGCCAGGAACTTCTTTCCAGGTCTCCCATGCAGGTGCAGGGTCCCAAATCTTTGGGCCGCCCTCGACTGCTTTCCCAGGCCACAAGCAGGGAGCTGGATGGGAAGTGGAGCTTCCAGGATCAGAACCAGTGCCCATATGGGATCCTGGTGCGTTCAAGGTGAGGACTTTAGCCACTAGACTACGCCGCCGGGCCAAAGTAATTAATAATCTAAGTAGCTGTTTAAAATGAGTTGAAGAGGAGGATAGTCATGAGCCGCACAGTGATGTTTCAGTCAGTGAAAGAAGGTTGGACCCATAAGATTTTGATGCAGCTGAGAAATCCTTATCACATACTGACATCATAGCTGTCCTGAAGTCATAGAGCAATCCGTCATGTATGTGTTTGTGGTGTGGCAGTAGAAACAGACAGTACATAATACTTTGACAAGAAATGCCCATGTTACTGGCTTGTATATTTTAAATGAACTTTTAAATTATTGTTGTAGAATATACTCCTTTTACTTAATGTTGATCGTCACATCAAGCCACTAGCAGACTCCATTTTGTTTTTAACATTGTTTACCTAGTTGAGAGGGATACACGCCTACGTGAGTCTCCTGTGTGGTTGGGGTGGGATGAGGCAGGAAGATGAGTGGGACAACTGTTTCAATTGTTTTTCCACCTGTGTCTGCAGATGGGGATGTGGAGGGATGTTGTCAAACTACATGAGCAGCTGGGAGTGGGGAGATGGTCGTTTGATGAAGCTGCAGAAATCCCAATGTGGGGAAGAGAGTTCTAAGGGTGTAACTTGAGTGGTTTTGACAGTTCTTAGATGTCATTGGCTTTGTTGCTCAATGACTGAGGAAATCTTCTCAAAGTCTATTCGCTGACAAAGTCCACCTTAGTGCATCCATGGACCCAGACATGGGTCCTTGCTGCAAAGCTTGACCAGGACAGTGATTCAGCCGGTTCTGCTTTCTGTTCTCTGATGAGGCACTCAACATCCTCTGCTGGCCTAGATGAGCTGGCTGTCATGCTCCTCTATGTATGTCTAGGCATATTGTCATTGCGCAAATTTTAGTAACTGAGGAGGCCCAATCCCAATACATGTTCTCCACCATTGAACCACATTTACTGTGATTTTCCCTGTGGCTGGGGTTTGAATGCAGTCATCTAGTTGAGGAGCCCCCAGTAAAAACCTCAAACAGAATAACCTCAGACTTGACTCTTGTGTGTGCCTGCTGGAAAAGGTCAGGTTCGGTTCATCACCCGCACTAGCCAATGCACATACTGGTGGGTGCAACTGCCTGGTCAGTTCTGTCCCCAGTCTCATTTCTCATGCAAACCAAAACAATGGGTGTTGTGGCCCAGACCAGCCAGTTCAACACAGACCCAGTCCTCACATATGCCACATACCTAGTTGGGATGACCCCAAATAATCTCCACTAGGCCTTCCCCTATCCCCAGTTTTGCACTTGCCAGCATGTGCTGTGGCCTACCCTGGTCCATCTCACATTCCATTTGGCTCTTTGTCATATCCATGCGTGCTGCCACCTTGCCCAGTCTGGCTCTTGTGCTCACCAGTGGAAGCTGCAGCCTTTAGTTTTCCTACTAAATCCCCTCCCAGTTATGGATCTTGTGCTTACCAGGGGGTACTGCAGTCCAGCCTGATACAAATTTCCCTCAGTCCTGTCACTTGCCAGAGGGTGCTGTGGCCTAGTCTGGGCAATCCACATCCATTCTGGCTACCTGGCTATTGGATATGACAGCCAGCCCAGCCTGGTCTGCCCCTAGACTGGCCTGTCCACAGTCCCAGCTTTCATGATAACCAGTACCAATAGTGGCCCAGCAAGGGAGTCCCCAAACTTCCCCTACCAGGGCTGCTTCTAGCCTCAAGTCTTACACATGCCAGTGGGTGCTGCAGCCAGTCTGTGATGACCCAGCCACAGTCTTGGCATTTGCCAGAAGGTGCTACAGGCTGGATCATCCAGGCCTGCCCCCAATCCCAGCTCTTGTCAGTGGGTACAGCAGCCTAGCCCATCTGGCCCACTCCCAGCCCCAATGTTTTTTCTTTTTTCTATGTATTTTTTTTAATTAAATTTATTCATTAATTACATTGTGTTGTAATTACATAGAATCTGGGATTCTCCCCCCCACCCTCCCCCCATGGTGGGTTCCTCCACCCCGCTGCATAACCATAGTTCAAGTTTAGTTGAAATTCCCTCCCTGCAAGAATTTGCCAAGCATAGAGTCCAACATCCCATAGTCCAGACAAGTCCAACTACTTATTGGGAAGACCCTCTCTGGTCTGAGGGCAGAGTCAGCAGAGTATCTTCCCGGTCAAATAAAAGCACTAATATACCATCTGCAACAATTAACATCATTATGGATTTGATTGACATGATATTGAGCAGTCAACATGTTAAAAATAAATGCGATTTCTTAGCCACTTTCTGTGACCCCCCATTCACAGTTCAATTTTAGTTTATATACTACAAATGACATAATATCCATAACATAACATGATATGCTTAACATCATATCATATTAAATTAAGGCAAACATGTGGTATCTAACCTTTTGGGATTGGTTCATTTCCCTTAGCATTATGGTTTCCAGTTTGGCCCATTTGGCCACAAAGAACTGCATTTTGTTTTTTTTAATAGCTGAGTAGTATTCCATGGAGTAGATGAACCATAGCTTTCTTATCCAATCCTCTGCTGATGGGGATTTTGGCTGTTTCCATGTTTTTGCAGTTACTGATTGTTCCCAGCCCCAATGTTAACTGGTGTTAACTGGCAGGTGTTGTCCAACCCAGCTTGGCTTATATCCCCTCCTGGCACTTGCTCATGCCAGTGTGTCCTGTGAACTGGCCCACCCCAGCTCCAGTTCACACATATACTGATGGGTTATGCAGCTTGGCCTGGCCTGGCCTGCCCCCAACTGCAGCTCTTGTGCTCATCAGTGGGAGGGCTGAAGACTAGCAGAGGATTTCCCCAAGTTCTCCTCAATCCCAGATCTTGCATGTGCTGGCAGGTGCCATGGTCCAGCCTGACATGACCCATCTGCTACTCCAATGCAGGTGGGCATTGCAGTCTAGCCCAGTCAGGCCTGCCCCCACAGCCCCAGAAGAGAAGATTCTTGTACCTTGTGTTTGCTGAGTTTCTCAATGCCTCATTTTTCTTGTGCGCAGTCTAATCTCACTTTGCTTTGTTGATCGTGTTCCTAGAGCAATAGACAACATAGGACACACACACACACATGAATATATATATATATATCTCCTTATGTCCTATGTTGTATTAAGCTCTGGTATCTAGGTTTGTATACCTACACTTTATAATCTCTGCACAGTAATGAAATTGCTTAATAATATATTTCTCAGAATGTGTCCTATTGTTAAATGATACATGGCAGTACTGAACTAAATAACTAAGTTTGGGTCAACCTAAATAGTGGGAACCCAGGAAATAATTTTAATTTAAGGGCCCAGACACCAGGATGATATGCAAACTCTGAGAACTGGCCATGAGAACCCAACTCCAAGGAGTAATGACAAACACCTAAATGGCCCAGAATGGCTGAGAGAGCATAGGGGTTCTGCAGCTCACTTCCTTATTTCATTGTAACTTTCTTTGCCTTTTTAGAAGAATTTCTCTGTGCACTCCTGGCTCCTGGGGCTGAGGCTTTGTTTCTGGGGAGTATTACCATATAGCACCTGGGAGCAAAAGTCTTGGTATTGGCCAGATCTGGGTCTCAGTGCCAGACCTTCCTAGTGCTTCTAGGACATGTTATTTATCCTGGCTCAGTTTTGTCTTCTCCAAAGGGTTGCTATGAGGATTAAATGTGATGATGCTTGTAAAAACACTTAGCGTATCTGGCACAGAGGAAGAACTAAATGCCAGCTATTATTTCTAAACAGGGACTTTGAGGATATGGGAAAGAAAGAAAACAACAGAGGAGAAGAGACTTGTAGGAAGCATGGATCCTCTGTGAGCACACTGGTGAATGGAGCATCTCTCTCTAAGCCTAGCTCTCAGCCATCTTGGAGAAGGACTGTTCCTCCACAGACTTTGGGGTGTCTTAGTCCAGTGATGGGGTGGGTGCCCTCCAATGGTCCGAAAGTTCCCCAGTCTCTCTTCTCTGGGAAGGCTCTGGCTGAACTCTTATCTGGCCTTGTGGTAAGGGGGTTGTTTTGGATCATCCCAGAGGCCACATAGAATGCTGACAGTTGGTGCTTCAGATTAACCATGGAGGGATGTCTGGGGCTGGATTTCTGATTGAGCCTGGGTGCCTCTGGGGCTCTTGCTGCAGGGATTAACTTCATTTACCATCTTTAATGAGAGTGAGACTCCAGAGAGGGAGAGTTATGCGGAAATCCATCCTAGAGTCACTACACCACACTCATCCTTCTGGAGGCCTGAGACAATTAACCTTTTCCTCATCAACAATAGCAGCCTTGTGAGTGTGTCTCCTCTTATTCACAAGAAAAGGCTGAGACCCAACAAAACTCACTCCTTTTTTTCTCATCACGTGGCAAATCACAGATAAGACTAATCATGACAACTTGTGTATTTCTTTGGCAATAGCTTAAATGTGTATGATCTTATTTTGTCTTGGTACAAACCCTATGAGCTCTGTTCAGCAAACATATGGTCTGTACATTATGGAAGAGTAAATCGAGGCTTTGGAGAGTTAGATGACAAGTTCAACGTCACATCCGGTAAGTGGCATAGTCAGGACGGAAGCCCTGTTCCTCCTTGTGTCTTGGGCTTGGGTCGAGCCTTGGGTCTTGGCTCTCTCTCACATTTCATAGTGTTTGGGGTTGAGTTAACTGGGAATTACTTGAGAATTCTAGTTTATGTACAGAAACAACACAAAACTATTTACAGGTGAGACATAAGCAGATTTAACACTGTCCTCTGTGCCATAGCATCACCATCTTCAATGAGATTTCTGCTTTGAAGTTCAGCAGAAATCCCTCCAGTGAGGGAATAGTGTATGAAGCCTGTGGCTGAATACCAAACAGGTGATGGAAGCCTAGCTCCCAAATGCCACTTTCCTCTCTGCGTGCTTTCTGGCTGCATTTCTCTTCCTTTCCTCCCATCTACTGCCGGCCCAGCACATTTTACTTCCGTGGACCCTGCTTGCCCTGTGTGCTCTGAAGATGTCACCTTTTGGAGGACTATACCATGGCATCAACTGCCTGTCTCCACTTGGACCTGTCGTTGTTACAGCTTTTGGCGTGGCTAGCCTCCTCTGTTCTTGTAGCTACTGATTCTCAGAATGTTCCCACCCCCTCTCTTGTTTTCCCCTCTGAATTGCTGTGGCTTCACTTCCTGTCTCTTTGGATATGTTTGTAGATAAACTGAATCTTGCTTGAATGGCCCCTGAAACAGCTTTTTACTTAAGACTGGAAATCCTCTGACAAGGGATCTGTAATGGGTGTTTGTATTATTTAAAATAATCCTTATAGAAAATCAGAGAATCTAAGTACAGAGCCGAGGAGCTTGTGAGATGGAAGGTAGAGATACGCAGGTAGGCATGGAAGTCAAGAAGCATCATGTGTTCATGAAGTGTTTGAGTCACTATGCCTTCAGGAGGCACTCAACAGTCATGAGTTCTTACACAGGCAATCTTGGGGGATGCCCATTTTTGGTTGCACTTGTTCTTTGCAGATACAAGGCATGGTTGTTTAGCAAGTCATCGGTGAGCAACAGCCATTGGCTGCACTACTTGTTCTGGTATTGTTCTGTGGGAGCACCTGTTGGCTCCAGGCACTTTTAATCTGCTGACATCCTTTGCTTTTCCTCAACTTCATGTTGACAGCAAGAGAGTGAGAAATGGAGACACCCACACAAACACCCCTCACAGAAACAGTGCGCAGTAGTTTGTAACACAGCACTCTTTCCTCAATTTTTCCTTTTCTTTTCCTTTCCCTCCCTCTTTTCTTATTACTTTAATAAGGCATTTGATTGCAGTGTTGTGATTTGGTCTGTAGATCTTTGATTCAATAATCTCCCTGATGATGTACTAGCAGGCTATCATTGTACAAAGGTAATTCTCACATGAAAAATCCATTTTAGCTGTATCTTAGAAGTACTAGGCAGCAGGTTCTGTCCCATCTTGTGTTGGGGCATGAAGGCGAGGCAGCTTGGTCCGTGAGGCCCGTGAAGGATACTGTAGGTGGTAAGAGATCTTAGACTCTGCACCAACTTTATTTCTGCTCCATTTTTGTCTTGGCTGTCCTGGTGTTCCTCTATATACTTTGTGTTTGAATTATACTTCATTTCTCCCTTTACTTAAAGCCCAAGTCTCAGAATCTCAACTTCTTCTCATACCCTACTGAATTCTCTGTGCTAAACCTGAGAAAACTCCCATTTTTCTATATTTGGGTTTCCTGCATTGAGATATAAGGAAAAGAACCACTACTGATGGACTACAGTGAGAAGGCTGTTAAAAAATAAAAAAAAAAAAAAAAAAAAAAAAGAAGAAAGGAAGAGGGGTGGAGCAAGGGAAGGGTAGGGTGGAGTTTATCACCATGTTCCTAATTCTGAGCTGTGAACTACGCAGAATTTTCTCACTTTATGTAAATAAAATAATTTTTTAAAAAGAAAAACATAAGGAATGTCATCCCCTTAAGTATGCTGGGACTCTTTGTGTTCCACTGTTTTGGGAAATTATGATGAAAAACAAAGAATTGTTAGGCTGATTTACTTGTTTATGTGAACAAAATCCCATCTCCAGACTCCTGATTCCAGATTGAAGCCTGAGAACAGGGGGATGCGTAGAGGTTTGAAGAAGACTGTAGCTGTAGTCTGTAGAACTCTACACTTCTCCGAAGGGCTGGATCTGGTGCAGTCTAGGGCATCTCACAGAGCTGATACCTTCCTCAAACGACCCATTTGTCATTGCATTCGCCTACGTAACAGCACACAAGGGCTCCCTGATACTTTACTGCATAACATAAAAGGCTAACAATTTTCAAGTATAAGAGGAAGCATTCATGGTGGATTAAGAATGGGCTATAATTCTTCACCTAGTTCTGACTCCAAGAATGAAGTCTAGTATTTTGCTTACGACTTTCTCATCTGTTTTCATGAGAGACTGACTTGTAATTTCCTTTTCTTTCATATTCTTGTGACAGAATAGGTTCAGATTTTGTTGGCCTTACTGAGGAGTGGAAAATGATTCCTTTTATTATTTTCTAAAGAAGACTGGAAATTCTCACTTGTAAAACGTTTGAGGATGGTAGTTTTCTTTTGGGAAGTTTTTTTTTTTTTAATTCTTTTTGTTTCGGTTTTGGTAAGTTTATTAGATATCAGAGATGTTGAAGTGAAGTTCATAGAGGCTTTGCTCCTACTGTAATCTTAGATGTAGGAATGTTAAGATGTGACTAATGGACTTAAGTCAGTGTTCTGATGGTATTTGGTAGAAAGTTATTGGTAGGTGGGAGAGTGCAAGGGCCTCTGTGTACTATTATTATTTTAAAAAATATTTGTTTATCTATTTGAAAGTCAGGGTTACCCAGAGAGAGGGAAAGACAAGATCTTTCATCCACTGGTTCACTCCCCAAAACGGCCAGGCTGAAGCCAGGATTCTGAAGCTTCATTCTGGTTTCCTACTTGGGCCAACTTTAGTTGTTCTCCCCAGGCCATTATTAGGGAATTGGGTCAGAAGTGGATTAACTGGGACTCGAACTGGTGCCTATATAGGATTCTGGCATTGCAGGTGGCGTCTCTTCGTGCTATGTTACAATGAGAGTCCAGCCTCTGTATATGAAGCTAATTGCTTTTGAGGCGGGCACAGATGAAATGTTATTTGTTTTATTCATTGATGTGTTACATCTAGTTCCTAGAGATCATTAGAATAGAATAGATGCTAATTAATGTGTGAAGAATGAGTGAACATATAGAGCAACTGAAAAAAAGCAAGCCTCATAGGCAGACATCCAATAAGATTCTGTGTCCATGTGCTTCATGCATGTTTATGTATGTGTGTGCTGAATACACACGTCTTCTGTGTATATGCGTAAGCCACTCTTTTGCAAAGGTCTGTAATACATATGTCAAACATTAAAAGTGGCTATCCTGGGCCAGGATAACAAAGGTAGAACTTTGACTTTACACCCATTTTTGTGTGCTGAATTTTTATCTACTGTCATGTTATGCACCCTGCCACCAGCTCACACCATTGCGCTCAGTACCAACAACAAATGGCAAGGAAGGTATAAGGCCTCCCTGACTTCAATGAAGGAGAAGAGGCAACTGTTAAAAAATTGGGTAACATACTGGGAAGATGTGGTGTGAATTCTGATGAATCCCCGAAAAAGAGGCTGCTAAATCTGGATAGAATCAAAGATCAGAGAAGGCAGGTTCTGAGGGAAAATTTAAATATTTATGTTTGTTTTGTGAGTTTCCCGGAGGTTCTAAGTCATTAATTGAGTTGATATAAACTCTAGGGAAAAGCTGTGAATGAAAGATGCTGATGCTCCAGCAACAAGCAGGGAGTTAGAGATGATAAAAATAGGAGTTTCTGAACTGGATGTCTTTAAGATTGTGAACTATAAATTTGGGTGTATAACGTTTCCCTTTTCTGATAAAACATAAAGTCCCAGTCATGTGCAGAGGGCCTGTCTGGGGAAAGGGCTGAAGCTGAAAGGGTGAATGAATAATACAGGATTATGGACGTCAGTGATGTTAGACAAACAGATTGTTCTACTGAGAGAGCGGAGCATTTTGTCCAGAGTTTGGATAATTTTAAATAGATAAGTGGGTCTCCACTGGTATCAATGTTCAGGTTTGGTTATTTGTACAAAGGATTAATTTACTTTTGAATAGATTGTTGTCTTCCTGGGGTATCTGCTAGCCGATGGGGAGTTAATTTGTTTCTAAAATAGTACAAGGATTTTTGGTTTCACCCAGGAGAGTGAATGGGTCTCTGTTTTTCAAGGTTGCACATTTTGCTCTGTTCTGATCAAACAGAGATAAGAACTCCAGGGCTGCGGAGTACAATAGGCTATTCTTGCTATTCAGAGGTGACTGAGCACCACGAGTTGTCTCTGTTCTTGACCCTCCACCCACATGGAAGCAGGAACTCTGTCATCATTTCTCAAACAGCATGCAACAAAAATTAACAAATGATGACAGCTTTCCTGAACGGTGCCTGGGGACACTGAAAAGAAGCCCCGTGTGTCCTGTGGCGGTAGCTCTCATCTGTGGCAAAAGCTGCCAAAAGTTCCCACGAGACACATGCTCTCTTTTCTCAGGGGAAATGTTTCACACTTCCTTTATCTCTTTTTCTCTGTGTTCTTAAGCCACACAATGTAATTACTTTCAAGGTTTTCAGTGTCTCATCCACCCGTCCATCATCCCTTTGCCTGGCAATGAAGTATCTTCCTCAGCAGCCATCCCCTTTAGAGGAAAGATGGGCTGTAGGGTGTGGGAAACCTGGAAGCAGCTGGTCTGTAGGGCATCTAATTATCCAATTTGCCCTTGGAGGAATGAATGGAGACATATTCTTCTCTTGCTGGGATTGGGATTCCTGTAGGCAAAGGCTTTTCTTGAATTCCTTTTTTCATTTTAAAAAGATTTTATTTGAAAGTGAGAGTTATGAAGGGGGGGGGTGGAGAGAGAGAGAGAGATATTGGTCTTTCATGCACTGATTCACTCCTCACGTGACAGTAATGGCCAGGGCTGAGCCAAGCTGAAATCAGGAGCCATGAGCTCTGACTGGGTCCGCTACATGGGTGGTACAGGTGTAAGCGTTAGAACCACTATCTGGTTTCCTTTCCAGGCTCTCAGCAGAGAGCTGCATCAGAAATAGAAAAGCCAGAGCATGGATGGGCCACCATATGGGATACTGCCATCTAACGCAAGGGCCTTACCCACTATTTCATGAAGATGGTCCACTCGTTTTTCTTTAACTTTGGAATTCTCCTGTTTCTGTTGACTGTTTCACTAATCTCCCTTCATTCTGATGATTTTTTTTTTGTCACTCAGTTGAATGTTCATGTAGCATCCATCCATTCATTCACCCTCCTCCATCCATCCCTTATAGTGTTATTCAGCACCCAATATTGCTAGGCAGAATTCTAGGCTCTGGGAATACTTGCGTTGTGACCAATAATTTGAGAATATTCCTATTCTCATGCCCTTGTATTTTGACGTGAAATGCACATAAACAAGAAGTGTCAGACAATGATGAATTTGAAATTCAATGAAGAACAATAGGCAGGATGGTGTTGAGTGTTACAGTTTGGGTGAGTACAGACAGTCTTTGGAGTGATGTGATATTCACTGATGTAAGCTTAAACTGTACACAAAATAAATTGACAATTTACTATTCCACCCTTCTTTTAGGGTCAAAATTTTAGTGTGTGCCATACAACTCCCATTTCAGCATGAGCCTGGCACAGGTATTGGCAAATTTCTTCTGTAAGGGTCCAGAGAAGAAAGATCTTTGGGTTTGTGGACTGTAAGATGTCTGTCACAGCTACAGCTTCCTACTGCTAGTGGCATGTGGAGGGGGCTGTGTCTCTGCCTAGGAGCAGGGCTCAGGCCCCATGTCACTCCAGTCTAGACCGAGCCTTGTCTCTGCTTGATAGTGGCAGCGGCAGCAGCTCCGTGCCTTCAAGAGGAGTGCCCTCTCCTTGAAACCATCCTTCATCTTGAGTTTTCGTTGTGGAAAAAAAAATCCAAATCACGGTTGGCTAATTTGGAAAATTTGTACAATTCACAAGAAAAAGCAGGAAACAAGGTGAAAGTCTTACCCCTACCTTCAGACAGACTAACTACTGTCAGTATCTTGTGAATATTTTTTCACTCGTGCATATATACACCATACTCTTTTTCTCAATTTTTTAATGCATGTGACTGAATACACATAGTAATATATGTGTGCAGACATCCAAACACAGAGGCTTTCTTGTAGCATTGCCCATTTCTTTTCCTGACTCCGTATCTTCCTCATTTCTCTTCCTCACTTCTCCCCTCCTCCTTCCTTCCCCCTTTCCTTTCATTCTAACACATATGGTGTCATTCTGAAATACTCTTCCGCAGCTTGCTTCTATCACCCCACATTGCATCACTGTATGCCTCTTTGGATCCCAGAGGCCCACATTCCACAGTTGCTGTACTGTTGTTGCCAACCGGCATGACGTGAGTGTCGGATTATTTTTGGTGACCGGTGTGAGAAGCAGGTGCCGGTGGGGGCATGACGCTTCCCAGCCCACGCAACCTCACTGCTGGCAAGAGCATGCCTGACATTAAGTCTCAGACCGAAGACCAGCAGCTGCACAGTGCCTTTTTGGTTCACAGGCACAGCAGCTGGGGTGGTGTGTGGAAGGGGGCACACTGGCTGGCACTGGAATGAAAGGCTTGCTCTAAAGCAGTTCTAGCTTACAGCGGGAGGGACAAACTCCACAGCAGACAGGACTGAGCCTTGGACACCTGCTTCCTCTCCCCAAGTGGACTCTAGGGCCAGCTTTACTCTCGGGTAGAAGGGCTGTGGGAATTCCAAGGGAGTCACGAACCCCCAGAGTTTTCCTTTTTAAGAAAAATTGGAAATTGCAGGATAAAAAATTTGTATATTTTTTGCTTAGAGTAGTAATTGTTACTGTTTTCTTACTTTAGCTTTGCCAGTTTTTTTTTTCTCTCCAAAAAAAATATGCAAGCGTATATATATGCTCATGTACATATATGCTGGTCGAGAACACATTACCAATGTACAGATATATAAATGTATTTAAAATCTTATTTTTCAGAAATTGTAGTAATGAGCATAGAACATGACATTTATAATCATGACTGCTTTTAAGTGCTTAGTTCAGGAGTATCAGACATATTCATGCTGTGGTGTGACAGATCTTCAACTTGTTAGAACAAAACCATGAGCCCTTTACACACTCCATTCTCTCTCTGCTCTCTTCCCAGGCCTAGCTCTGCCTTGCACGTTCTGTTATCTTAACTGCTTTCAATCCCTCCTATGGGTAGGAATATGTAGTATTTGTCATCCTGTGAGTGACTTGTTTTACTCATCATGACGTCCTAGAGGTTAAACCGCATTGTATGTGAAAGGTTTTCCTTCCTTTAAAGAAAAGTTTGCTTATTGACTTGCTTATATAAAAGAAATAGATTTCATGCGTATAGTTTTAAGAGCATAATATTTGTATCCTATCCTTCTTTTCCTCCGTCATTCCTATCTTTTCTTTTCCTTCCTTTTCAATTTTTTTTGTTGACTTGGTGACAACACACTGTTTTGAACTTTTGATTTTGGTTTTTAGTTATTTTTTGACAGAAGAACTCATGAAGAACTCAGTGACATTCTCTCTCCACTCCCCTCTTTCTTTCATCCCTCTTCCTTCCCATTTTCTTTTAATTTTTGAGGTAGCATTCTCTAGACCTCCATTACAGTGTAAAAGGTTTAATACTTCACGGAGTTAGAAGCTTAACAAGTAAAAAGCAAACAGATCTTGGCTTAGTGGGAGTACAGACAATGGCTATAAACTGTAGTCTCATGGAAAAATGACCATTTCATTAATGTATAGTAAATTGTAAGGTCATTGTGGATCACACTGACAAACGTTGACAAAAGTTTAAAACAAAGTTTCACAAAACTATATTTTCAGTAATCCTGATATACACAGGCATTTCATTGTTTTTGCTTTTTGTTTGTTCATAAAATTTTAGCTCCCACCTGGTGTATTTGTAATTCTGGGAGCAGCTTATTTCATGCAACGTAATGAGAGTGAGAGAGGAGAACAATGCAAGAGGGAGGCTGTTCCTACCTGCTGGTTCACTGTCCAGAGGCCTGTAGTCGCCAGGGCTGGTCTCTGCTGAAGCCTGGGGTCAGAAACTCCAGCTGTGTCTTCCACCTGCTGTCTCCTGGCGGGAGTCTGGATGAGCTGGAACTCAGCACTCTGCTACGGGTTGCAGGAGACATTTTGACAGCTGTGCAAAATATCTCCCCCTGGAAGGTCTGAACTGTCCAGTCATTGGCTTTTCTGTATGATTACATTTAGACTGAACCTTCTGGACAAGAATCCTATTCAGATCATGTGCTGTTACCTAGAAACACAGAACATCAGTTTGTGTCTATTTATTTGGTATTAATTTGATTGGGCAAATTGATATCTGTAGGATTTTGTTACTGCTAACATCTTTTTCTTCGTAATTGAAAATGTGCCTGTAGGGGTGCATTTGGAAGCGTGAATATTCTCTTATTCTCCAGTGTCACCCAGGAGTGTAACAATGATTGATTATTCTATCCTGAATCAATCATCACATTGGTGATTTCAAATAATCACATATTTGAAACCAATTTCTTCAGACAAAAACCATTGCTAATATCTTTTATTCCAATTAGCTAGCCTCAAGGGCCCAAATAAAATTAGCTCTTCTCCCACCCCATGCTACTCACCCTGATGTAGTTCCTTGTAAATCACTGTGAATAAAATTAACTCCTATTGAAACAGTTTGCTGGGTGTTCTAAAAACACACCAGGCTTGATTAGTGCTCAGTCAGGAGTACAGACCCCTGGGGCTGGATACCAATGCTCTAAGCCCCTTAGTTCTGTCTGTGGTCTCTTAAGATCCAGAAGACTTTCGGGGGGGGAAAAATATCTCTTGCAATTGTAAATGTTTGAGTTGCTGCCCTTCCTATTTCCAATATGTTGAAATTTTAGCCCCCCCGCCCCCAATACCTTTCGGAGATGATTAAGCTATGTGGGCAAAATCCACGGGAAGGGAATCTGTGACCCTATTAGAGTTTTCAGACAGCTTCCTGACTTCTACTATGTGAGGCTGCAAAGAGCAGTGGGCAGTTATATGGAATTCTTTCTATTTTAGAATAGTTTCAATCTGCAAAACAGAACTTGTGAAGTAGGACAAACAGTCCTGATGTACTCCACACCCAGTTCTTCTTATTATTAACAGCTTATGTTGGTGTGATGTATTGGTCAGAATCATTGAACTTAGCTTCCTCTGTCATTACTACCTCAGATTAATAGTGACATATTTCTCACAATTATGGAAATGAGCTTCCCCTCTATCTCTCCCGATCACCCAGGGTATAGAAGTCTGCAGAAGATGGCTCACCAGAAACCAAGTGTTCTCACACATTGATCTTGGGGCTCCTTGATTTGAGAACCATGAAAAGAACCTACTTCCATCTATCCAGCCCTCACGGATGTTGTTGGGTGTCTCTCTGTCTAGCCACCCCAGACCCTGTCCTAGTTTTCGTGCCCTTAAGAAATGGGTGAAGGAAACGAGTATGTGTTTTTCTTTTTCTTTTTCTTTTTTTCATTTTTTGTTATATTTTTAACAATGTTTTTAAAAATTATTTATTACATAATCTTTACATAGTTAGGGTAAAAATGTTCAAGGGCTACAGGAAAATGGGTATGACTATTAGTTCCAATTGTTTCCTTCATATAACTGAGGTAAAGCGGGATTTTAAAGGAGAAGCCCCACCAAGTCTCCCACCCACCCCAGGTCCCTGATGTGGGGCATGCTTCGAGGGTCTTGCTCAAGTGGTTTTGATAGTTCAACAGTTATGAATTGTTGCCAATCTCACCTTTCCAAGCACGATGAGGTCGCTGCAAAATCCACTGATTGACATAGTCCATCATAGAGTTTCTGTTTGCCCAGACTTTCACTGCCAACATATAGCTGAGGTGGTTGATTGACTTGTTCTTTCTTCTGTCTTTTGATGGTTAGGGTTCTGAGTCTGGCAGTTCAATTGGGGGGATCCCCAAAGAAACTTTGTCTGAAGTGTTCCCAGGCCAGATTCTTCTATGTACTAGCAAGTACAGGGCCCGGCACAGTCCATCACCCCAATCAGCTGGTGGTTGCAATTGCTGGGTTGGTCCTGTTTCCAGCCCTGACTTCCACTGGAACCAATGGGTGTTGCAGTCCAGCCTGGTTCTGCCCAGCACATACTTGGCCCTCACATAAACCAGTGGGAGCTGCAGCCTAGTGAGAGCGACCCACAATAACCCCCACCAGGCCTGCTCCCTACCCTGGTTTGCCAGTATGTGTAGCAGACAAGTTCAGTCTGTCCCACATCCCCTTCTGCTCTCATACATGTCAATGGGTATTAAAACCTACTTCCATATATCCAGCCCTCACAGATGTTGTTGGGTGTCTCTCTGTCTAGCCACCCCAGCCCCTGTCCTAGTTTTCGTGCCCTCCTGTGGGAGTGGTAACCCAAGAGGGAGGAGCCCACTATTTCCCTCCCAGGCCGTTCCCACTCCTGGATTATGCACTCTCCAGGTGGTTCTGTGGTTTGACTTGACAGAATTAGCCCCAGTGCCAGCTTTTGCCAGCTGATGCTGTGGCTAAGCCCAAACAACTCTCACCCACTCTAATTGTAGTTTGCACCAGTAGGAACAATCAGCCGAGCCTGGCTTTTCCCTGATCTACTTCATATGAGGCCCACAGGTGTTGTAGCCCTTCCTAGTCTGGTCTGCCCCCATCCCAGCTCATGCTTTCCAGTGGGAGTAGCTGTCCAGCAAGGGAACCACCCCATACTCCCCCTGCCAGCCTTGACCCCCTCTCTTCCTGGTTCTCATGTGTGCTGTTGGGCACTGCAGTCACATCCGGTACAACTCATCTCACCTTGGCATTCTGTAATGTGCACTGGTTTTTGTCGTGACCAAACCTGGCCCGACCCACACTCTGTTCTTGTGCTCAGATTCGCCAGTGGATGACGTGAACTGATTTAGCCTGGTCTGCCCCGACTCATGCCAAATGTATGCCAGTGGGAAATTTTCCATGTCCTGTCCTGGGCTGTTTCCTATCATGCTTCTTGGCTTACCTGCAGGGTCTGTGTCCTGCCAGAGGAGTTGCCCAGGTTCCTCCATCAGAACCTCTCCCAATGCCAGATTTCGTGCATACCAGTGGGTCCATGAGCCAGCCTTACTCAGCTCACCTCCTGTCCTAGCAGGAGCAGTGGCTTTTCCTGACTGGCCTTCAACCCAATCTGGTTTTTGCTGTTGGATGTTTCAGCCCAGCCACGACTCATTCATACCCACAGAGAGCTCACACATGGTTCAGTAGGGGTTGAGACCTTGCCTAGTCCATTCCACATCTCCCCTGGTCCTCCAGAACACCACACAGTGTTGCAGTCTGGCCTGGCTTGGTGGTCCAGTCCCAGTTCATAGTTGTGCCAAGGGAGACAACTGTTTCCTGATCAAAACGCAGCCCCCCATTCCAGCCTACACACCCCTTGTGGGAACCTCAAACCAGCTAGGGTGTCCCCTTAGCTCCCCAACCAGGCCTGTTCCCAGCCATAGATCACGCGCATGCCAGCGGTTGCTCTGACTCAGCTTGGCAGAGTGTTAATAACTAAAAAGTATGACCCTGCTATCCCACTCCTGGAAATATATCCAGGAGTGAAACCTACATAGGAGAAAGTAAACTGCATCCCTCTATTCATAGCAGTTCAATATACAACAGCAAAGACGTGGAAGCACCTCAGATGCCTATTGAGAGAGGAATGGATAAAGAAACTGTATAATGGAGATCAGCACCAGGAGTGAAGATACATTCCAGTATGCACCTCGAATCCTAAATAAAAGATGAACTCCCAATGACACTGTTAAATATATCTTAACAATAGGATGCTGGACTTCCTACCATTGTCTATACCTACAATGTAAGGATACGCTTAAATTACAGAATGATGTATTTGTGACATTGAAGAATTACACTGTTGTAATGATGTAGAGGAAATCTGTGGGAGCAAGAGAGGCTGAAGAGGATGGAAAGGGAAATCCCTGAGCCTATGGAACTGTATCATAAAAAAGAAAAAAATTATTTTTATTGGAAAGGCATAATTAAAAATTATTTATTTTTATTAGAAAGATTTACAGAGAGAAAGAGATACAGAGAGGAAGATTTTCTGTCAGCTGGTTCACTTCCCAAGTGGCTGCAACAGCTGGAGCTAAGTTGATTTGAAGCCAGGAGCCAGGAGCTTCTTCCATGTCTCCCATGCGGGTGCAGGTCCCCAAACTTTGCACCATCCTCAACTGCTTTCCCAGACCCAAGCATGGAGCTGGATGTGAAGTGGAGCAGCCGGGACATAAGCTGGAACCTATATGGGATCCCAATGGGTGCAAGGTGAGAATTGAGACACTGATCTGTTGTGCTGGGCCTGATACTAGATTTTCCAAGTTGGTGGATGGATCAGACAGTGTCTTATTCTGTTTTCTGTTGCTATAACAAAATATCCGATACCACATATTTCATAAAGAATGGAAGTTTACTTGGCTCACCATTCCGGAGGCTGCTGAGTCCCAGAACACAGCACTGGTATCTGCTTGGCTTTTGTTGAGGGCTTTCTTGCTGCTCCTTGCCCAGTGGAGCACATCACATGGTGAAACAGAGTAGACGTGCCAGAAAGAGTTGATTTATATAACAAAAGCCCTCCCACACAGACTCATTAATTCTTTAATTTATGAATGGATTAACGGCTAGTGACTCAGTCCCCACAACCCTGCCACATTGAGGTCCAAGTTTCCAACAGAAGATTCCTGGGGGACATACTCAAGTCATGGCAGGTGAGCATGGAAGGAGAAGATGCTTTTGTCCTACTCTGACACTCTGGTATAGAGAAGGTATTTACAACTGGAGAAGTAGGACAGATAGCTCATTGGTGAGATGTTAGACTCCTTTCTCTGATACCCAGAGTTCACAGAATTGTTCTACACAAAAGATTGCGGTGGTAGAGCTGAGGCTGCATGTGGGGCTACTGCCACCCAGTTTCTCATTCATCCAGGATGACTCGCTATGGCCTCTGCCAAGTGTTTGAATTGTGGACAGGAGTGACAAGTGTCTGAGCACTTGGAATGTGTGATCCGTGGAGGTTTAGCCTGCTACCTAGAGGTAGATTCATTGTATTGACTGCTTAATATGATAGAATATTATGACTTGTTCCCATATACCTTGGGTTTGATTTAGTTTCCATTATTTGTCTTGATCTCACCAGTGCCAACATCCATATGTCACTGCTTCTCATTCAGGGACGTTTGTCCTCCAAGGGACATTTGGCAAAGTCTGGAGAAGTTTTAGTGGTCCTGTTTTGGGGGAGGAGGAGTGCTGCTCCTGCCATTCAGTGGGTAGATGTCTGGGATGCCGCTAAATACCCCAGAAGGCACGAATGCCACCATAACAAAGAAATCTGACTCCCTATGTCAATATTGTTGAGGTTACAAAATTGCTTTTTTAAAAGATTTATTTATTTTTATTACAAAGTCAGATATACAGAGAAGAGGAGAGACAGAGAGGAAGAAGGAGGAGAGACAGAGAGGAACATCTTCCATCTGATGATTCACTCCCCACGTGACTGCAATGGCTGGTGCTGTGCTGATCCGAAGCCAGGAGCCAGGAACTTCCTTCAGGTCTCCCACACGGGTGCAGGGTCCCAAGGATTTGGGCTGTCCTCGTCTTCTTTCCCAGGTCACAAGCAGGGAGCTGGATGGGAAGTGGAGCTGCTGGAATTAGAACTGGTGCCCTGCAATGTGTTGCTGATGCTGTTGTTGTTATTGTTGTTGAGCTTGATGTGGCTGTTATGAAATGATGTCAATCCAAAAAACAGTAATATTATTGCAACCCCAAACTGCCTGTATCTCATGCAATAAGATATTGTGAAGTAACCAATGATATGAGGCAGATTGCTTATGATCTACATCAAAGAATTGTAAAACCTAATGTACTTGTAAGACCCCATGATACTTGGAAATGGGGAGGGAGAGCAGAGAAATCTTACATCACCCTAGAAGGTGTGAGGAAGATGGGAAATATAACCTATCAGGATCATAACTGGTAACTCATAGACAACAGACTCGAATTAGCATTAGACAATAGCAAAACTACAAAGGCATATGGGGGAATCAGGAGTAATCCTAACAACCTCTTAACAGGAGGTCATGTGCATAGAGCAGGGGGGGACCCCAGAGTGGAGCAGGCGGACAGGAGAAGGCTTTTATCCCAATCCTGAAGACTCCCAGATACTCACCAAGGAGCACCGAGGACTACATCCCTACTGCCAAGGAGACCACGGGGAAATGGAGTGCCTTCGGAGACCAAGAACTCTGAGGTCAACCACCCCCATTTGGATCTACCACATGGGATGGAAGAAGCCCAAATTCTGCCTAGCAGGTTCCAAGGTCATCGGAACAACAACCAGGATCCCTGAGCGGTCCACAGAAACAGAAGAACAGTAAACTTCCTTCGGGACTAGGGAGAGGAGCTTTCTCTGGTCCTTGCCTGCTTCCAACTTTGGGTCCCCACCCCCCTCTCATAATAACCATCAGGAGCGCTCCAGAAACCCCTCAAAACAAACAAACAAACAAACAAACAAACAAATAAAACTAGAATAGATAGACAGAGAACAAGGAAAGATTAGAAACAGACAGGAAACGGCCAGAGGGGATGCACTTATACCTCACTGGGTGGGACACAAAGATTAGTTACTCCTAACTGGGGTATGGAAGATTTCTCTGCACACCCCTCCTAAACATGCTCACCTAAACTGTTAACATATATCCTGTTAGAATTATAGAGTTAGACCACCCGAAAAACAGCCAGGTTCAGCGAAATCATGCTTCAATGCTATAAACTGCTAAATACTAAAATTAAAATAGGCATGAGACAGCTGAATAGCAATCTAATCCATTTTAAGGTGTATAGAACACGGTTGAATGTAAACCAAAATTGAAATGTCTATGAAGAAGTCACAGGTTGTGGTTGAGAACCTGTATTTTCCTACTAACATATTGGTTAATCAATACCACGTCAATTAATGCCATAATGTTGTAAATGGTCGGAAATATTATGTTGGGGCTTTTAATTGATTGGAATGATACTCTGCCGGCTCTACCTTCAGACCAGAGATGGTCTCACCAAGAAACCATTGAACTTACCAGGACAATAAGATGCTGGACTTTATGCTTGGTAAATACCTCCAATGAAAGAATGTCAACTGAATTTGAACTATGGAAATGCAACAAGGTGGAGCAATCCATCGTGGGGGGAGGGTTTTGGGAGGGGCGGGGAGAATCCCAGTGCATAAAAAAATGTATCGCATAATGCAATGTAATTAGTTTTAAAAAAAGGAAATGCAATAAAAATATATGTTAAAAAAAAAAAAAGAGCTGGTGCCCATATGGGATCCCTGCGTGTTCAAGGTGAGGGCTTAAGCCTCTAGGCCACTGTGTCGGGCCCAGGAAACTGTTTTAACCATCAAATTGTCCTCCAGATAATTTGACTATGAGGCACCTCCTTGTAGTGAAAGAAATAAGGCAGAAGTATGTTCAGGAATTGTGTTCAATTCCAAGTAGCAGAGAATCTGGAGGAATTGAATATTATTTTCTCAATAAGTTCTTGTTTCTATTTTTTAATTTTTTAAAATATATTTTTATTTTGAATTTTGAATTATGTGGTACAATTTTGTATAGGCTGGAATTCCCCCCCCCCAAAAAAGATGGACAGAGACTGTCCCCCTCCCATCAGATTTTTCCCGTTTTGTTACAATAGTGTAGTCTATTTTCATAAGGAATCATAATTCTATCAGTCTCTTATTTAAGCGTACCCCGACGTTGCTGGTACAATGTCAGACAGTCCAGCATGCCACTGTCTACACAGTTCTTGTTTTTAGTTCAGCAACTTGGAAGCGTCAAAGCTCAAGAGGGACATGCAAGAGAGTTCGTTGGTATGTGCACATCACAAGGGCAAGGATATTTGTTTTGCTATTGCTTTATTCCGATGGCTTGAAAGAGTGCCTGTCACATAGTACATACTCACTAAATATTTGTTGAGTGGTTAGAATTGTGATTACCAACTTCAGGCAGCAGAAAAGAGGTCCAGTTGCAAAAGAGGGCTTGCTCCTACGTCAAGAAAATAAAATATTCCTAGGAAATCACTGACCGATTTCCAGTTGAGCTGCCTTAACTGGATCTGTTGGAATTCCACCTATATGATAGACAGGAGCATTTGGCCAACTGGCACATTCCTGCAATACACACACACTTGCACACACACACACACACACACACAACACAACACATATGCATACACACACAATTTGTATTCTGTAACGTAGAAAGGAAAATTGAGTATGATAAAAAAAGTTTTTAATGGGTTCTGGGACTATGCCTGGAGATTCTGAGACATGGCAAGACAGAGAGGTGAGGGTCCCAGCAAATGGAACCAGAGCAGGTGTTTCTCAGGAATTGACCAGACTCAGAGGAAAGACAGCTAGGTAGCAAACCTGACTGCTTGCAGTTTGTGACCCAGGTGTCTTATCTAATCTCATGAATCTGGTGTTGAACTCAGAGTGCCAGGAACCAACATGGACTTGGAAGTTTAACAATGGGCTGGAGCCAAACTCCACTGTCCGAAAGTTCTGAACTGGCAAAGTCATGAATTGCTTGAATCAGACAATTCTCTTTCCCTTGAGCTTTATGGTTTTCACCCTGAGGTGCCCTGCTCTTGTTCTTGGTTGGTGAGATCATCTTCTCAGGTTTCCTGCAATTCATGTATGCTGAGGAATGTCCACGTGTTCTGTGGGAACCAGCCAATCTGAAAAAATGAGGCTCTTGAAATAAATTGTTAGAAATTTTCAGATGAGGCTTGGCATTGTGGTACAGCAAGTTACGCTGTCATTTGAGATGCCAGTATCCCATATTAGAGTGCTTGTTTGAGGTCTGTGTGTGTTCTGGCTGCTCCACTTCTGATTCAGCTTCTTGCTAATGTGCTTGGGAAGGCAGTGAATGATGTGCTTGGTCCACTGCCAACCATGTGGGAGAGCAGGATACAATTCTTGGTCCTGGAATTGGCTGTTGAGCCCACTTGGGGAGTGAATCAACAAATGGAAAATCTTTCTATCTGCAACTCTGTCTTTCAAATAAATAAATAAATAAATAAATAAAGAAAGAAAGAAAGAAAGAAAATTTCAAGATAGTTATAGCAAAACTTTAAATTAAGCAGGGGCCTTTCTAAACAGTCACACTGTCTTGATGTCTACCTGTGTGATGAAGTCCTCAAGGCTTAGACCAACTGTCTCTGCGTTACTTTGGAGAGTTAATCTGAAGATTGCATCTCACAGGATTGAATGCCTCTACGTGGATTGGATTTTCCCTGTTTGCCCGACAGTAAATTCAATTCCAACTAACACTCATAAGGATTTAGAACTGTTATTTTTATAAGGATTTATGTATTTATTTAAAAGGAAGAGTTATAGAGAGAGTGGGAGAGAGGGAAGGAAAGGGAGAGATTCCAGATCGTTCACTCCTCAAATGGCCACAATGGCTAGAGCTGGGGTGGTCTAAAGCTGGAAGCTTCCGCATCTCCCACATGGGTGCAGGGGTCCAAGGACTTGTGCCATACTCTGTTGCTTTCCCAGGCCAGAAATACAGAGCTGGAGTAGAAGTGGAGTAGCCAGGACCCATATAAGATGCTGGAATTGCAGGCAGAGGATTAGCTTGCTATGCCACTGCATTGGCCCCCTGTTACTGCTTATTTTATTTACTACAAATTGGGAGTAGTGGCCACATTATTTCGGCTAAATATGGGTGATAGAGTCTACAATGTTATATATGTTCCTTTCCATGAGGCCACTAAAGTGTCAGTCAAGGGAAAAATGTGTGTACCTGTAAAGACAGAGACCACGAGAGCAAAGAGAGAGGAGAGCAAAGAAGTTGAGAGATGAAGAATGTAATAAAGTTTAATATATTAACATGTAATAACAATCTACAGAGGGACAGGCAGAAGCTGACAAGACCCTCCTGTCATCGCAGAACTCCCCAAAGACTTAGGAATTGGAGACAGGAGGAATCTCTAGAGGCAGGGGCTAAACCCAGAGACACAGGAGAAGGTCTGGATGAAGAGTGAGTCCTTGCCTTTCTCCGGCCAAAGACTGGGGGCAAGTTTTCTCCCCGGAGAAGGAGAACCGCAGAGCTCTTAGATCTGTGGATGTCAGGCACAGTTGAGAACAGCCATCTGATACCAAATTGAAAATGGGGTTGCATGAGAACCTGAAAGAAGTTTCTGTGATCTGTGTTCTCCCATTCAGATCCCCAAAGCTGACAGCCAGGCTCATGGGAGGCAGGCTGGAATGTAGAGGAGTCCTCTCGGGGAAGACCAGCAACCAGAGAAAAGGGTGGTTGCTGTCTCCACTCCCTCCCCCCGCATCACAGGCTTCCTCTCCACTGCCCTTTTGGATGCCTATGAGCCAAAATTCCTACCTGGATAAGCAAGCTATGCGTCTGTCTTAAATCTGAGTGAGCAAACAGGCTTCTGTAGAAAGTCACTGGATTGAAAGGCAAGATCTAAATCAATGAATAGAAAAAGGAACTTGGGAGAAATGGCGTACAGAGAACAGATGTTCATTTCACAGTGTCATATGACAGACGAGCGAAGCCTGAAATAGTTGCTCTGTATCACTTTCTGTTTAAATTATGTAGAAAAAGAGCACAGAAGGTCAGAAAAGACATTGGAATAGTAATGGGGTGATGGGAAAATGAAAAATTCAATAGGAGATTGCAAAAGTAATATTGAGACAGCATCCTCCAAACACAGAATAAAATGACAGAATAAAGAAAATATAAGCAAATTAAAAGATCAGAGAAATAAGAATTCCAATTGGAAGAAACAGAAAAATTTATGGGGAAAAATAATCACAGAAATGATAAAGAAGAAGACTGAAGAACTAAATTTCCAGAATTGAGACGTTCATTACTGGGAAAATAAATGACAACAGACTTGTGTTAAGGCTCATAATTGTAAAATTTTAGATTTCATGGAATAGTAGAAGGGGAAAAGGAAACAAATTGAAGGTGAGTTAATTATTATGTAAAGATTGTCAAAAATATAATAAAAAATAAAAAATTAAAAAAAAACCCAACAAATTGAAGGCGAGTATCAGAATGGCCTTGGACTTCTCAACAGCAACACTGGCCACTAGAAGACAATGGGATGGCGAGCTCAAAAGACCAAAAGGAGGTGACAGTTTCTGAATTTTATACTTAAATTATTTGGCCAACAATAATTGGTATAAAATGGTATAAAATAAAGACAGGTTCAAATATGCTAAACTGTAAAAAATGTGCTTTTCAGGCATCCTGTCTCAGGAAGCTACGGAGAAAATGGCAAATATATAGAGATCAACCAAACCACAGGGAGGACCTGCACCCAGCAAAATGTGAGTCCAAACAGCACAGAGGGCAGAGGAATTGTCTTTCTGGAGGTTGCTTCAGGCCCAGAGGGCAGCCAGTCCAGGGAGGCAGAGGCACAGACGATGCTCCAGGAGGGGTCTTTCTCAGAACTACGTGGGACTAACGGAGTCCCTGATGTGTGTCTGGAGACAGGTGGTTAGCTCTGATGGGAACAGTTTCAGTATGCACTAACTACAGCTCTAGGGAAAGCCACTCAAGGGAAAGACGAAGGCAACTACTGCTTCAAGAAAAGCAGAAAGTTTTATAAGGAATGACATGGAATTAGAGTGTATCAGATAATCCAGTTGTAAATTACATTTTTTAGAGTTAATAATGTAAGCATTAAATATTGATTTAGCACACAATCTTGATCTCTAGAAGAGATCTCTAGAAGGAATCTAGGGATAGGGGTCTAATATGTCAGGTTAAAAGTGAAGTCTTTATTTTCCATTAAGAATCCAAAAGTTAAAACCTGGAAATGGAAGGCAAAATTAAAATATTTTAGTGAGCATGTGAGCTGGAGACATGATAATAAACAAGAGCAGAAAAAAGGAAAAATTTCAAAGTGATTGCTTTAGGGTGTGGGTCTGGGTATAGAAAACAGTGGTTCAGGGAGATTTCCCGTGCTCTAAAACTCATGGTTCTGTTTGACATTTTAAGTTGAATAATGAAGTCTTTTGATAATAAAAAAAATGAAGTAAAGAACAGTATGGTAATGAGACGATGGGCATCGACGCTATCTTAGCTGTAATTGGCCTCATGATGTGCTTTCAACGGTGACTGCTTGGAGGCAGCTGCACCATTGGACTTGGTCATGTGCGATGCGGTATCTTCTTTGAAGCAGTCACAAGCTTGCCATGTTCTTTCACTTTCTGCTGGAACAGAGGCTTGGGAACCAAGAGTTTCCCACTAGACATTTAAGGATGGTTACACGCAAATATCACACTGATATTAGGCTATTTTTCCCGGCTAGCAAAACAAAAACCCGCACGTTATTTTTACTCCAACCACCAGCTACTGCTTTATTTTTCTGCCTTACTTCACAGTCATATTTTAAATAGCCACCTTTAAATAGCTGTTCTTATGCATGGTCTAATTTTTTCTTCCCATTCTTTCTGAATCTGCTCCACTAGCTTTTTATTAAAAACAGCTCTTTTCCAAAATCGTCAATGGCCTTTGTGTCACTAACGCTCGTTTTTAAAAAACAATCTTATGTTTTTGTCTGATGTAACACATTGGCTGTATTTGACGCACTAGAGGATTTTGGATCCTTGATACCCTCCAGACCAGTTTTCCTAAAGTTCTTCTTACTATTGACTACTCCTTCCCTGTCTCTTTTGCAGATTCCTTCTTAGGTCTTGATGTAGAAACACTCAAAGGATAGTTCTTGGGAAACAACTTCTTTTCCCTGTCTGGATTCCTCCCTGGGCATGTTCTTGTAGCCCGTGGTCTCTGAAGATGGAGTGTAGGATGATGGTTTCTGCACTTACATCTCCCATCTAGATCTACTCTTTGAACTTCAGACTCATAAATGGAAGCTCTTTCACTTTCTAGTAAGATGTATCTAAAAATATTTTTGTTATTTATTTGAAGGGCAGAGTTAGAGAAAGAAAGAGATCTTCTACCCTCTGGCTCAGTCCCCGGATGGTTGTAATGGCCAGGGCTGGGCCAAGCTGAAATCAGGAGACAGAAGCTTCTTCTGGGTCTTCCACATGGGGACAGGCTTCCAGTACTTGGGCCATCCTCTGCCATTTTCTCAGGCATATCAGCAGAAAGCTGGATTGGAAAAGAAACAGCCAGGCAAGAATCAGTGCCCATCTGGGATACCAGTATTGCAGGTGGCAGCTTAACCCTCTATGCCATAGTGCCAGCCTCCTAAAAATACAATTTTTACATAAAACCAAGCTACTTATCATCCCATATCTTTTCTACGTGAGTTGCCCTTTGTTTTTCTAGTGTCTCAAGTCAAATTTCTTTTTTGTTTGTTTTTAAAATTCCCATTATGAATTGGCTTGGTCCATTAACTACAATACTTCCTAACAGACATGCAGTAAGCTGTCCTTGTTTCTCCTCTTTTTCTTGAGCCTCACATCTCCTCTGTGAAAAATCCTGCATTTTCTGGAATTTTCAAATGCTTCCAGGTGTTGACACTTCACATCACTTTCTCTCCTTCTCCACACTGGTGTCATTTTCCACCTGGATTGCTGCAATGCCTTCTACCTCATCTTACTGCACTTACCATTGTCTCTTTGCAGTTTAAAGAACCTGAGGGGTGGGGGCCGGGTGCGGAAGCTGAGGGGATGCTTATAGCTTCACACCTCGTGTCGGAGGGTGTGGGATGAAGGCCCAGTTTCGTGTTCCCTCACAGCTTTCTGCTCGTGTGTATTCTGAGAAGCTGCAGATGAGTGTTCCAGTTAGCAGGAAGCGAGAGTCAGGTGCCAGAGCCCGTAATCCAATGCAATTGCTCCACTGTGCGGTGTGGCTATCTTAACTCATCAGGTTGAACACTTGTTTTCTTAATAACATGAGCTTTTACCTCTTGCTTGTGTTAGGTGTAGACCAGGTTGGTAGAGGGCCACAGGCTAACTCATTTTATAGCAGAAGAGGAGAAAAGCTGGAGGCTCACAGGGGTTTTTTTCCACAGCTTCAGCCTGGAGGTGACAGATAACTCCTTCTCTCCTGTTTTTCTCCAGGTCCAGTCTTCTGTGCAACCAGGGAAGAGGAAAATGAATGGGATTTTGGTGGACAAAGACCATGATCTTTGTCTCAGTCACTTGTCGGGTGGTGTGTGTCCAGTGTCAAAGGGCGTAAGTGCTCCGTCATGAACTGCACTTGTGTTTTGGTTATGATACATGCATTGTTATTTAAAAAACATGTTATTTGCTTTAAAGATTTATTTATTTTTATTGGAAAGGCAGATATATAGAGAAGGAGTGACAGAAAGATCCTCTCTCCATCTTCTGGTCTACTCCCCAAGTGGCTGTAATGGCCAGAGCTGATCTGAAGCGAGCCTCCTCCAGGTCTCCCATGTGGGTGTAGGGTCCCAGGGCTTTGGGCCATTCTCCTCTGTCCTCCCGGGCCACAAGCAGGGAGCTGGATAGGAAGTGGAGCAGCTGGGACACAAACCGGCACCCTAATGGGATCCTGGTGGCTCCAGGTAAGGATTCAGCCACTGAGCCATCGTACTGGGTCCCAAAACACGTTCTTTGTATAACCCCAGTTCAGCTCCCTTCTTTGACTCTGGATTCTGAGAATATTTTCATTTCTGTCCCAAGGCAATCGCATTGCAAAACTGCGGGATTCTCATAATTACTTTTATCTTTACAACAGCCTGGAGACTCAGCTATAATTATCTTCACTTTATGTATTGGAAAACATAGATAAGATAAGCTTGTCCCTTCTCTAAAGTCACAGTAAGTGAGTGGAAGAACCAGGATGGCTTCAGGCCCTGTCCTGCATTCCTGGGTGGTAGATTAGAGATGAAAGTTCATCTTCCCATGAGTTATAGCGTCCTAGCCCCACAGCTCTTTGCTGCCCTCTCTTGACTTCTGCATTTATGATAGAGTGAAACGTAGCTTCTAGAGAGACTCAGGTCCACCCTGATTTTGCTCTTCTGGATAGTTCTCATGCTCATCCCATCCCTCTGGTTTCCAGCTGCTGTTCACAGGGACTTGCGGTTTTCTTGAATAATCAAGAAATAAATTTAACAGCAGCACCTGGGATGGAGGCAGTAGTGTTCTCTATAGAGTTTGTGCTTCATGCTGATCACTGTGTCCATATAATCCCATGGATGACTCAACACTTCCATAAGGAATTGCTATTTTTCTTTTACAAATAAGAAGATGAAGTTCAAAGAGGATATAGTAATACCTTCAGGATAATTTGCACCAGATATAGTAATATGGTACACTTATTAATGTTTATTTCATGTTCCATTCAAGGGCACTTTGAATCTGCCCGACACTGTACCAGATGCTGGGATATAATGAGTTAAAATCCCTATTTTCAATAGGAAGAGATGTCTCAGTTTTTTTTCTTGTTTTTAATTATTATTTAAAATAAAATGGAAGCACATTGTCTACCTGCCTTTGAGACTTATTCCAATTGCTACTTTTTTGTGAAGTTTTTCCTGGTTCCTCTTTTTTCCTTCCCACATCAAACTTAGAAGCACACTAAAGAGCTTCATTCCTGGAAGTCTCTCAGGTTCTGAGAGGCAATTGGTGTTCTCTGTCTTTTGGTCCTGAGACTGAAGGTCTGGATGACCTCTTCTGGGGCTGACAAGTATCAGTGGCTTGTGATTTCTTTTTTGGCTTGAGCGCCTCAGCAGACATTATTCACAACATCTTTCACAAATTGTATCCTGGGGCCCTTCCTCTCTGGCCTAAATAAAAACTTGTTTATTTAGTTTTAGAGGCAGAGGAATGGACACACATATACATAAACAGAATGGTTGGAGGTGGAATGTGGGAAGCTGGAAACTTACCTCAGCGACTTGAGTCATCACCCCTGCCTTCCTGGGTCTGCAGGAACAGGAGGCTGGAATCAAGTTCCACGTCTGGGAATTGAATCCAGTTACTCCTCTATGTAGGACATGGGCCTTCTAACCTGGTCTCCATTGTTGGGCCAAGCACCTGCCCCTTTTAAGAACTTTGAAACTCTATGCATCTGCTCTCATGCGGAATTTTCAATGAGGTGATCTGGGTCAGTTGGATGGATGACTTTTCTTGTTTGGAATCTTGGTGATCAGACTAAATTGTTCATCTGAACAGAATGAATACACCCTCAGACAAGGATCAATTCTTATCTTTCCCACTTATGAGCTCTGGAATTTTGAAAATGTAAGTCATGTTATCTTTCCAAGGTTCAACTTCCTTATTTCTGAAGAGTTCTCATACGATTTTCATGCAGTATTGTGAAATTAAATGGAGCGGTATGGGCAAAGCACATAAAGTTGGTGTTCAATAAATGAAGATTCTTTTCTTTATTGGACATAATGATCTTTATCCCCCTTTGAGTTATACATTTTTTTATTAGGGTTTTCTAGTGAGAAAGAAGCAATAAGGTGTATATCTAAATAAAAAAAGGCTTATTAGAAGGCTGATTGTGGTGCTGAGTCCTAACATCTCTGAGATCAACATGTCCAAAGGACTAAACCAATGCAATTTAAGGTTGTGGGACTCAAGAAAGGGAGATGATCCCAGATACCGGGATGGACTCAGTCAAATCATTTATGTCCTTAAAAGCAGAGAGATTCCTCTGGCTAGAGTGAGAAGGAAGTGGGGGGGAGAGGAAGCAGGGGAAAAAAGCAGAAAGGGAGGTCCCCACAGGCAGGATGAGCTTCCCAGTCCTTACCACTCAGTTGGAGCAAAAGGCATCTTGCAAGCAAGCACACAGAAATTAACAGAGAGAAAAAAAATATTTTGAGGCAATCAGAAAGGACTGAGACAGTCATTCTGACAGCCCCACCTGTCTCTTCCACCTGCCGTCACTGGAGCAAACACGAGTTGAGACAAAAACACTCTGGGAGGATAGAGCATCTACCCTATCTTGTCAATGGAAATGTGAAGATCTAGGGTGACTGGGGAGAATGTGGGGAGACACTGGAAGCAGGGTGACCATTTTCCAATAATACACACTAAAGAAACCATGGTTATGCCTGGGGGTGTCACGGGGAAGCTGCATTGCCTGCTGTTTCCTGTCGTGTTTCTGTCTGAGGTTTTGGATGATTGGATGAGCTGTCTAGGGTAAGAGGTGGGACAGAAAGATGATGTTAAAGTGAAACAATGCATTGAGTTCTTGGTTATGAGGGCTGCTGGTGTAGGTGTGATGGACTCAGTTTGCTTTCCTGGCTCCAGGGGTTGTTATATGTATCAGAAAAGGGGAAAGAGACCATCACCTTGGGATGGGTGAAGTGAGCTCTCTTGTCCACGAGATAGACAGAAGTGAAGGTATGGGTCCTGCCACCAAGGAGAGAGGGCTAGTTGAGAATGAAGCTAACAGAGGAGGAAAGAACAGAGGGATTGAAAACATCCTGGGAGCCCTATTTACATGCCTAGGACTTTTCAGTAATATTAGTTGATAAGAGGGCACTCATAATGAAATGAGCACCAGTTGAGCTTTCTATACTTTTCAATCAAAATATTCATGATAGACATGGTTGTATTGTGTAGGTACAAGCAGCATGAGGACCAGAGTAGAAGTGACAACGCTGATGGCTCATGGTAGTGTGTGGTATTCGTTATCTTAGCCAGTCACCCCTGAACCAAGCACATACAGTCTGAACCAAGCACATGGGGGTTACACAGAAAACCCTGTAGAAATCTAGACAATACATTTCTGACTTTTCTCAGAATTTATTTTAAGGGGTACTCCTAGGTGGCATGTTTTCCTTTTTCAGTATTACTGGGAATATTTGAAATCCAGATCAACACTCTTCTAGAAAATTGAATTGTTACATTAACAAAGAATGTTATGTTACATACAGTACAAATGTTTAATAAATGCTGCTTTACCCAGATGTAACTCTTTTGGAGTGGACCACCTTGGGACTTAGAGCTCATCATCTTTTCCCTGCTGTAGAAGTACGTTTTGATGCCAGTCCTCCCAGTGACCAATGTTGGACATATGTTTATTTAGTTGCATTCTCCTCTGTTTGCATTCAAGTCACCTGGAATCCTAGGGACGGAGAGATTATCCCTTCTGCTACTTCTCTGTATCTATACTATATATTCCTTTCACAAGTGCTTGTGTTAGGGTCAGCTACACTGTTCGTTTATCAATTTGTTCATTAAATTTTCCCTATGTGCTAAGCATGTGAATATGGAAAACACTCATGCCTCACAGAATGTACTGATGTATTCCAGAGAGTCAAGGAACTGTATTGTCTTGTAGAGTCTTTGGTGTACACAGTGTATGGATTTACGCAGATGATTTTTTGTTTATTATATATGGGACGAAGGTAGCTGGGAGGGAGGGACATTTAGCTCCATTTCTTTGTTTTTGATCCTTTCCCCTCTTGGCTTCAGAGTCACTTCCTATTCCCTTTTGTTTTTCTCTTCCTGTTGATGCTTTGAAGACCTTGTTGCCTACTGAATTCTTTCATTCCCTGTGTACTGCGTTCTATCACCAGGTGCATCCCAATAGACTTAATACATGCTAGACAGTGTGCCAACAGCCAGACACAACACTCACTTAACCCTTACTATAACCCTGTACAATCCTACATTTGGGTGGCTCAGGAATGCATTTTTCTAAATGATTCAACTCAACTATTTTAATTAACTGTTTATTTGACAGTTTCACTTGTTGAATTCTGAAGAGTCAGAATCATATTTGTCTAACATTTCATCTTGACTGCCTCTTGTGTGCTTAGAGCTTCAGTAATATATGTACAGCAGCTGGAGAAAAAAATTAAGCCTAAGGTGTTATTCATACTACTTAGTTGGCTTGACACTTTGGGCATCAAAGTTGATACCAGCTGAGTTCTATATAATCCAGCTCTCTAATTTTAAGAATATTTACCTGCAGCTAGGGCTGGATGGAGTGGTGAATTTATGGTTCAAGAACTTCATCTGCTCAGGAAATGGCACTTCTGGAAAGAAAGAAGAGAAAACAGAAGAATGTGTAGATGTCAGAGCTAGCCAGGCCTGGAATCAGGAACCATCTCAGTCTTCCATATGGGTAACAGAATTTTAAGTTCTAGGGCCATAAATTTTCAGGTGCATTTTCAGAAAGCTGGATCATAAGCAGAAGCAAAACTCAAGAGTAGGTCCTCCGACATGGAATATGGCAGCTCAAGCGATTGCTTTACTGGCTATGTCACAGGCTCACTCTGTCCAGAAAATGTCACAAATTAATAACATGAGTTCTAGAAGGGGAAAACAAATTAAAAAAAACGACTAGGACAGAATTAATAAAATAATTTAGGAAAGATTACTAGACTAAATGATATGAATTTGGACATTGAAAGGGCTTAGCAAATGTCTGGTACATAGTAGTTCCATCTCAAGGCATACCCTTTTGAAATTTTAGCAGATAAAACAGATTCTAACAGCTTTCAGAAGAGAGAAAAAAGCAACCAAAACACATATTCACATAATGCAACATGCATCCCTACTTCCAAATCAAAAATGGACTCCCAGTCCAAACTGTTGGACACATCTAGACAATGGGATGATGGACTGTCTGACATTGTCTGTACCAACAATGTCGGTGCATACTTAAAAAAACAGACTGATGGAAATATAACTCCTCATGAAGAACTATACTACTGTAACAATATGGGATAATCAGTAGGGGAGGTGGGAATTTGGGGGAGGGGAAGCCCAGACTCTACAGAATTGTATCAGAAAATTCAAAGTTAAAAAAAAAAAAACTACATATATTCAATGGACCAGGAATTACAGTCCCTCAATAATAACACAGTCACCATAAGAATATAGAAGACAATGTCTTTTACATACTAAAGAGAAAGCATTTCTAATGCAGAATTCTGTGAATCTAGCCAACCTCTCACTAAATTTGTGAATTTTCAGGAACTCAAAAGATAAACAAACCTCAGAAACCATGCATTATATGCCTTTTCTAAGGAAGCCACGAAGGGAAATGTTCCACAAATACAGGCATACTGTAGAGTATCCGTGGGAAAACGAAACCAAGAGGAAAATTTAATTTTGGTACAAAAGTGTTTGAATTCCATGCATACAAAAGGTCTTTAAAAACTGGTGAAAAATATGTATAATGAAGAAACAATGCATGACTTTCAAAATATTTCTCCATCAACATAAACATTTTAATTCAATTTTCTACAGACTTTTTGCAGAACTGTCCTGTGAGAGAATAAGCTGAGGAAAGGAAATAGACAAGACACAGGAAACAGATCTCATCCAGAGGAGAGGTGAAGGCAAATTCCTAAGATGCTGGTGATGGTAACTCCAAGGTAAACACAGTTCAGAATGGAGCAGATTTGGAAATCTGTGAACAAGCTCAGAGAAGTTTTGATGTGCATGTCCCTCCAGAGGAGTTGATAAGCATTGTGGAAATCAAAGACACCATTCCTTTGACAATATTCACAGTATAGAATCTTCATGGTCACCTTTGCATGATATGATTATAAGAAGTATACTCTGATAGGGGAGACTGCACTGAGAGTCTGTGTTTTTATCAACAGCTGGGCAAGAGTAACTTAATGTTCACAAGTTACAATGTAGAAGGAACTATGAGTTATTCCAAAAAAGAGAAATCTTTCCATATAATATATACATGTCCATATCTAAATGGATAATACTATATGTGTACTTTTATTCCTTTTGAATTTTGTGCTATGTGCATATATTATCCACCTTCAAATTGCATAGAATGAAAATGAAAGTTTTCTTAAGATTGGATACTAAGATTGTTAAATTAAAATGTCCCTATATTGAGGAAATAGTTTTGTTCATTAGGAATATATCTCACAGGTGATACTTCACATGTTCAAAATGAGGTGCACAGATTTATTCTAACAGCAAAAGACTGGAAACATTCCTCCCATGGGATTGGTGCATTAATCACAGGCACAGTTCAGACAGAGATCTGTGGCGAGAGGTCAGAATTTTTCATTTTACTCTATCTTATGCATTTTGATAAATTTACTTTTATTTTCATTTTTTCAAAATTTTTTCTTAATTTCTTCACTGACTCTTAGGTCATATAGTAGCATCATTTGCTTCAAGAAGGTTTTTAATTTTCTTTTTCATTTCTTCAGCAACACATTGGTCATTCTGTAGCATGTTATTTCACTTCATGTTATTGTTAATTTTCTATTTCTCTTCCTGCTGTTGATTTTGATGGCGTTTAATTTAAGGGGATGTATAGTAACTGTGTAGTAGAGACTATCATATCCAAATGTGAAGATACAGTGTGAATCTCTATTTCTAAATCAAAGATGGACAACCAATGAAACTGTTTACTGTATCTTGACAATAGGATGCTGTACTTTCTGCCATTGTCCATGTCTACAATGTCAGGACATACTTAAATAGCAGAACGTTGACATGGGGAAACCTGTAGGGGTGAGAGGACTTGGGGAGAGGGTAAGGGAAATCCCAGAGGCTATGGAACTGTTTCACAAAATAAATAAATTCAAAAAAATGCAGAGAATGAGACGGAGAGAGATAGAAGGAGAGATAGAGGTGGGTGTGAGGGAGGCAGAGCGAGAGGGGTAGGGGAGAGAGAGAGAGAAAGGTAGAGAAATGTCTTCCATCTGCTAGTTCACTCCCCAGATGCCTACAACAGTCGGGGCTGAGCCATGCCAAAACCAGGAGCCAGGAGCTCTCGCTTGGGTGACAGGGGCCTGAGCACTTGAGCCATCATCTGCTGATGACCAGGATGCATGAACAGGAAGCTGAATGAGAAGCTGAGGAGTTGGAAATGATGGAATGAAGACATCCCAAGTGGAAGCTTCACTTGCTGTGCCACAACACCTTCCTCCAAGAACTTTCATTCCTGAAGTGTTTCCAGGGACTACTGCTGCTGCTACTGGAGGTGACCACTCGTCGAACTGTGTACAATGAGAAGACGAGTGTGAGACTGCTCATCATTAGGAACACAAAATTTGGTGTCTCTCCCTCTCTGCTTTCGAGAGGCACCCCACCTCTTGGCTCTCTCTCGGGAGGTGCTTTGCCCTTTGCTCTCCCTTCCACGTTCACCTGGGCACTTCGCAAATAAAACTTCCCTGTCTGCAATCAGCAAACAAACAAAAAAACCCACCACAAAATAATAAAACCTCACAAAAATTAGAAACAGCTTCAATGTTCGTCAGCAAGAGAATGTATTAAGAATGCTTTCTTTTTTTATTATTTATTATTTTAATTCATTAATTACATTGTATTATGTGACACAGTTTCATAGGTACTTGGGTTCTCCCCACCCCTCCCCAAACCCTCCCACCATGGTGGATTCCTCCACCTTGTTGCATAACCACAGCTCAAGTTCAGTTGAGATTCCCCCATTGCAAGCGTATACCAAACATAGAGTCCAGCATCTTATTGTCCAGTCAAGTTCAACGGCTTCTTAGGTATACCCTTTCTGGTCTGAAGACAGAGCTAGCAGAGTATCATCCCAGTCAATTGAAAGCTCCATCATACCATCAGCAAAAATTTACATCATTATGGAGTTAATTGACATAGTAATGAGTAACCAATATGGTAAAAGTAAATGTGAGTTCTTAGCCACCTTCTGTGACCACCTCACTTACATTTCAATTTTAGTTTACATACAACATATAACATTCATAACATAACATGTTATACATAACATCATATCATCTTAAATTAAGGCAAACATGTGGTATTTAACCTTTTGGGATTGGCTCATTTCCCTTAGCATTATGGTTTCCAGTTTGGCCCATTTGGCCACAAAGAACTGCATTTTGTTTTTTTTAATAGCTGAGTAGTATTCCATGGAGTAGATGAACCATAGCTTTCTTATCCAGTCTTCTGCTGATGGGTATTTCGGTTGCTTCCATGTTTTTGCAATTACTGATTGTGCTGCTATGAACATAGGAGTGCATGTTGGTTTCTCATAAAACAATTGTTCTGGATATATTCCTAGGAGTGCTATTGCTGGATCATATGGTATGTTGAATTTGAGTTGTTTGAATATTCTCCATACTGATTTCCATAGAGGCTGTACCAGCCTGCAGCCCCACCAGCAGTGGAGTAGGGTTCCCTTTTCCCCGCAACCTCGCCAACAAGTGTTGTTGGTGCTTTTATTCATGTGGGCCAGTCTTACTGGCGTTAGGTGGTACCTCATTGATGTTTTAATTTGGATTTCCCTTTTTGCCAGGGAACTTGAGCATTTTTTCATATGTTTATTTGCCATTTGGGTTTGTTCCTTTGTGAAGTGTTTGCCCATTTCCCGTGCCCACTTCTTGAGTGGCTTGTTTGTTTTGACATTTTGGTTGTTTTGTAGCTCTTTGTATATTCTGGAAATTAGCCCTCTATCACCTATGTCGTGTGCGAAGATCTTCTCCCATTCTGTGGGTTGCCTTTTTACTTTGTTGATTGTTTCTCTAGCTGTACAGAAGCTTCTTAGTTTGATGAGGTCCCAATTGTTTATTTTGGTCTCGATTTCTACTGCATTTGGAGTCTTTTTTAGGAAGTGAGGGCCTACCCCTAAGTGTTCCAGTGTGTTTCCAACATTTTCTTCCAAAAGTTTGAAGGTTTCTGGATGTAGGTTTAGATCTGTTATCCACTTAGATCTGATCTTAATGTATGCTGAGAGATGTAGATCTATCTTTTTGTTTCTGTAGGCTATTAACCAGTTGTCCCAACAGCATTTATTGAACAGACCTTCCCATTTGCCTGGATTGTCGTTTGTCTTTTTGTCAAAGATTATTTGGCTGTACCTGTTTGGGCTCCCTTCTGGTGTTTCTATTCTGCTCCATTGATCTTCCTCTCTATCTTTGTGCCAGTACCACGCTGTTTTGATAACCACTGCCCTATAGTATGTCCAGAGGTCTGGGACTGTGATTCCCCCTGCTAACTTCCTATTCTTCAGGATGGTTCTAGCTACCCATGGTTTTTTGTGTTTCCAGATGAACCTTTGGATCATTGTTTCCACTTCCGTGAAGAATGTTTTGGGCAATTTGATTGGGATTGCGTTGAATGTATACATTGCTTTTGGCAGTATAGACATTTTAATGATATTGATTTTACCTATCCAGGAGCATGGGATGTTACTCCATCTTTTGAGGTCTTGTTCAATTTCTTTTTTAAGTAGTTTGTAGTTTTCTTCAAATAAGTCTCCTACATTTTTGGTTAGATTTATTCCCAGATATTTCATACTTTTCTCTGTTATTTTGAATGGTATCTTGCTGGTTAAGTCTTTTTCCATCTTGGGGCAGCTCGCATACACTATGGCTGTTGATTTTTGTTCATTAATTTTGTACCCTGCCACTCTACCAAACTCTCGTACAAGTTCTAGCAGTCTCTGTATTGAGTCTCTTGGCTCTTCTACATAAAGAATCATATCATCTGCGTATAGTGAGAGCTTGACTTCTTCGTTTCCCATTTGGATTCCTCTGATTTCTTTTTCTTGTCTTATGGCCTCAGCGAGTACCTCTAGGACTATGTTGAATAGTAGTGGAGAAAGTGGACATCCCTGTCTTGTTCCAGATCTCAGTGGGAAGGGTTCCAGTTTTTCTCCATTCAGTATGATGCTGGCGTTGGGTTTTTCATATATGGCTTTAATTATGTTGTGGATTTTTCCATCTATGCCTATCTTGGTTAGAGTTTTTAGTATGAAGTGGTGTTGGATTTTGTCGAAAGCTTTTTCTGCATCTATTGATACTATCATGTGATTCTTGTTTTTCAGTTTTTGGATGTGGTGTATCACATTTATGGATTTCCGAATGTTGAACCATCCCTGCATTCCAGGGATGTATCCTACTTGATCTGAATGAATGATCTGTCTGATATGTTTTTGAATTCTGTTGGCTAGGATTTTGTTGAGAATCTTAGCATCAATGTTCATCAAAGAGATAGGTCTGTAGTTTTCCTTCTCTGTTAGTTCTCTGTCTGGTTTTGGGATTAAGGTAATGTTGGCTTCATAGAATGAGTTTGGAAGGGTTGCTTCTTTTTCTATTGTTTTGAAGAGTTTGTAGAGGATTGGGGTCAGCTCTGTTTGGAATGTTTTGTAGAATTCTGGAGTGAAGCCGTCTGGGCCTGGGCTTTTCTTTGTTGGGAGGTCTTTAATCACTGATTCAATCTCTGCTTCAGTTATGGGTTTGTTCAGGTCGTTTGTTGCCTCTGGGCTAAGTTTTGGCAGGTGGTAGAAGTCTAAGAACTTTTCCATTTCTTGGTGATCTTCTGATTTGTTGGAGTACAGTGCTTTGTAGTAATTTCTAATTATGTCCTTAATGGATGCGGTGTCTGTTGTTATGTTGCCTTTTCCATCTTTGATCCTGTTAATTCTTGCCTTCTCTTGTTTTTTCTTTGTCAGTCGGGCCAGTGGGGTGTCTATCTTGTTTATCTTCTCAAAAAACCAGCTTTTTGATTCATTGATTTTGTGTATCATTTTTTTTATTTCTATCTGATTAATTTCCTCCCTTGTTTTGATGATTTCTTGTTTCCTATTGTGTGTGGGGCTCTTCTGCTGTTGTTTTTCCAATTCCTGGAGGTGTGTGCTTAGTTCCTGTATTTGATGCCTCTCTTGGGCCTTGACATGGGCTCCAATTGTGATGAGTTTACCCCGTAGCACTGCTTTGGCAGTGTCCCACAAATTTTGGAATGTTGTGTCAGAGTTTTCATTGGTTTCCATAAATTTTTTGATCTCATCTTTAATTTCTTCTCTGATCCATTGTTCATTTAATAGCATATTGTTCAGCCTCCAAGAGTTTCTGTATTTCCTGGGGCATTTTGAATTGCTGATTTCCAGTTTCATTCCGTGGTGGTCTGAGAGGATACATGGTATGATTCCTATCTTTTTGAAGTTATTTAGGTTTGCTTTGTGTCCTATCATGTGGTCGATCCTGGAGAAGGTGCCATGTACTGCTGAAAAAAATGTATAATCTGTGGCCTTAGGGTAAAAAATTCTATAAATATCTATCATGTCCAGTTGTTCTATTGTTTGTATGAGCTCTGTTGTTTCTTTGTTGAGTTTTTGTTTTGTTGATCTGTCTATTGTTGTTGTGGGGTGTTAAGATCACCCACTATTATTGTGTGCATATCTATGTCTCCCCTTAAATCCGTAAGTAATTGCTTCACGTAGCTAGGTGCGTTTGAATTTGGTGCATATATGTTCACAATGGTAATTACTTCCTGATGGATCAGTCCCTTCACCAATATATAATGTCCTTCCCTGTCCTTTTTGATGTGTGTCAGATTGAAGTCCACATCATCTGAAATTAAGACAGCTACCCCGGCCTTTTTTTCTCGTCCATTGGCATGAAATATCTGTTTCCAACCTTTCACTTTCAGCTTCTTCGAATCTCTTCTGGTTAGATGTGTCTCTTGTAGACAACAGATAGTTGGGTGCTGTTTGATAATCCATTCTGTTAATCTATGCCTTTTGATTGGTGAGTTCAGGCCATTTGTGTTAAGAGTTAAAATTGAGAAGTTGTGATTTTGCCCTGCCATACTTGTTTTTGTGGGTGTTGATATCTGTGTAATTGCCCTTCCTTGTGTGGACTTTAGTGTGGAGACCTTCCTGTTTGCCATCTTTGCTTATGATTCACCTCCTTTTTTTCTGGATTTAGTGCATTTCTAAGGAGATTTTGTAGAGCTGGTTTTGTGCTGGCATATTCTTCTAATTTCTCTTTGCTGTGAAAGTATCTGATTTCGTTCTCAAATACGAATGAGATCTTTGCTGGGTACAATATTCTTGGTTGACAGTTGTTCTGATTCAGGATTTGGAAGATCTTTGTCCATTCTCTTCTTGCTTGTAAGGTCTCTTCAGAGAAGTCAGTAGTGATCCTGATTGGTTTTCCCCGGTATGTGATCTTTTCTCTGCTTCGTACTTGTCTTAGGATTCTTTCTTTGTCTTCATTGGAGTGGAACTTGAGCACCATATGTCTGGGTGAAGATCGCTTTGGGTCATATCTGCTGGGAGTCCTCTGACCGTCCTGGATTTGGGCTGGGTTCATGTTCCAAGTGTTTTGGAAGTTTTCCTGTATAATTTCGTCGAGCACCATTTGCATTCCTGACTCTTTTTCCGCTCCTTCAGGAAGGCCAATAATCCTAATATTTGATTTTCTGAGGTTGTCTTTCATTTCTTGTATGGTCTTATTGGCTTTGTTCAGACTTGTCTCCAGCTGTTTAATGAGCTGGGTATGTTTGTTTTGAGTGTCTTCCGTTTCAGAGATCCTCTCTTCTGCTGTATTTGTTCTGTTGGTTAGGCTCTCAATTTTGTGCTCTAAGTCAAGGATTTTACTTTTCATTTGTTGTATTTCTGAGGCTATGTGGTTCTTGAATTCCTTGAAGTCCTCCCAATTCTTCTCATTGTCTCTGACATATTTTAACATTATTTTTTTGAATTCCTTGTCTGGTAGATCTTCCATGTCTTCATCTCACATCTCTGAAATAGACATTGGCTTTCGATCCTTTATTGGTAGGGTGTTGGCTCTCTCATCTGGGTCATTACCTTTTCTGGTATTTCTTCCCATTGTGTTAGTGTTTCTTTTTTGAGAGACCTAGGCACCAGTGTGCTGAGGGGTCTCCAAGTACTATCCTGTAGAGATCGGAGTCTGCAGGCGTAGAGTAGCAGGGTGTGGGAATTTTCAAGGCACTTTTGGTGAGTCTCCAGAACACTGGACCTCATGGCACCACTTCCAGGGCCCAGCGGGTTCAAAGCGCACTTTCAGCTCGTCCCCTACAGGTATGCTACCACAGGGTGTGGGGGAGTGAAGGCACTCTCTGTGCACGCCCCCTGTGCGCGGGATCACAGGGCTCGGAGGATTCTAGGTGCTTTCTCGGTGTGTCCCCAGTGCCAGGGACTGCAGGGAGTGGAGGTTCCAGGTGCTCTCTGGGAACGCCTCCTGCACGCGGGTCCGCAGTGCCCTCCTGGTGTGTCTCCCAAGCATGGACTATAGGGTGTGGGGTGTTCCAGGTGCTCTCTGGAAGCGCCTCCTGCGCAGGCCCGCCCACCCCAGCGCTTGCAGGGGACCTACCGCCCCAGCGCTAGCACGGGACTGCCCAGCCCAGAGGCGTGCTAGGGTTCCTGTGGGATAGCACTGCCCAGCTGAGTGCCAGACCGCAAAGGCACGGGGGAGTATTCAGTGTGCCTTTTGCCTTTCTCCTCAGCGCACAGGACCGCTGTGCATCACCTCCCAGACACAGTTTTGGCAGTTTCAAGGCACTCGCCCTGTGTCCCTAGATGCTGGAGGCTCGGGGGGGGGAGGGGCGGGGAGATGAGCACCAAGGGTGTTCAGGCTCTGTGCATGCCCCTGGGGGGCCAACTCCCGGAGCCTCCGACCCACCACTGTCCCCACCCAACTCACTCAAACCTCAGGTTCTTGCAGTCTGCCTCTTCCTCTGGTGGGAACCCTCGCCGCGGGTGCGTCTCCTGGCGAATGTGTCCGGTGCAGGTCGTTGCGGGTCCCAATGGGACCTGGAGACTGTGGCGGGTGCAGGTCCTGGCGGGACTTGGCGACTAGGGTGGGCGGATGCCAGTGGGTCCTAATGACTTCGGGTCCTGATGTCTGCAGCGGGTGCAGGTCCTTGCAGGTCCTGGCGACTAGGGTGGGCAGGTGCCAGCGGGTCCTGATCACTGCTGGTCCTCACGGCCACAGCGTCTGCGGGTCCTGAGGTCTGCGGCTCGTCTGCGGCTCTCAGCGGCTGCACTCAAAGGTGACTCAGCAGGTCAGGAGTGGAAAGCCGTCTTCCCTGCCCTTTGTTTTGTTTTTCCCTGGTTGCTCTTCCAAGTTGTGTGGATTTTTTTGGCTCCACACTGTCCAAAGAACTTCACGTTCTTCTCCCTGTAGCCCTATGCTGCTCCACTTACGCTTTTGTCACGTTCTAGCCCTCTCTGTCTGTGAGCTCCCTCACAGTCTTCCTCCTATGTCGGCCATCTTGTGAGTCTCCCCAAAAATGCTTTCTTAATACAATAAGATTTACATAAAAATGAATGGCCCAAAGTACCAACATAAGAAATACTGCAAGCACTATTCTTTTTTTTTATAAAGATTTATTTTATTTTTATTGGAAAGTCAGATACACAGAGAAGAGGAGAGACAGAGAGAAAGATCTTCTGTCCGATGATTCACTATCCAGTCACTGCAACGGCTGGTGCTATGCCAATCTGAAGCCAGGAGCCAGGAACTTCCTCCAGGTCTCCCACGCGGGTGCAGGGTCCCAAGGATTTGGGCTGTCCTGGACTGCTTTCCCAGGCCACAAGCACAGAGCTGGATGGGAAGTGGAGCTGCTGGGATTAGAACCGATGCCCATATGGGATCCTGGTGCGTTCAAGGTGATAGGCCACGCTGCTGGGCTCACAAGCACTATTCTAAGATTCAGATGTCACTCATAACACAGTGTAAATACTTGGAAAAAAAACCCACCAAGATTTCTGGAAAACAAATAATATGAATCGTGTGTGAGAGTGATAAGTAATGAATTTACAACAATGGTTAGTTCTTAACGGGAAGGGTAGACAAGGGAGCTAGAAGTCATAACGGAGAGTTTCAGCTGCACCTGCGTTTTCATCTGTGTTTGTGTGTGTATTAGGCTATCAATCTCATGTTTACAAAGATGGATGTGAAATAAATACTGCCAAAGATTACTAATTGATAAAGCTGGCTCTGGGTATGAGACGTTTATTGTATTATGCTCCTTCTTGTGTATAAATTTGAATTGTTTTAGAATTAAAAATGTAACAGTAAAAAACTTTCAAGAAATCACAGGCCACACTTAGTGTCTGGATGTTTTAAGACTAGAAAACATCATTACTATTATTATTTAAAAGATTTATTTCATTTTTATTTGAAATACAGAATTGCAGAGGGGAGAGAAATCTTCTATTGTTGGTTTACTTCCCAAATGGCCTCAATGGCTGGAGCCAGGCCTGTCTGAAACTGGGAGCCAGGAGCTTTTTTTGGGTCTTTCACATGGGTGCAGTGGCTCAAGTATTTGGGCTACTGTCCTCTGCTTTCCCAGGCCACAAGGAGCTGGAGCATCCAGGACACGAACCAGTGCCCGTTTGGGACACTGGTGCTACAGGAAGAAGCTTAGCATGCTACACCAAGATGCTGGGCTGCTGCAAAATATTATTTTAAGAAGAGTGTCTATTGTATAATGGGGTTTATATACAATTTTATATATTTAATCAAATAGAGTGTAACCATTTTAAGTACAATAGGCATGTCCCTCCCTTCTGGGAGGACTATGGAAAACCCTGGGCTTTTTCCTTCAGTCAGTTATACCTTGTGTTGGAGCTGAGTTAGCTGCTGCTCCTCTAAGTGTCCTGGTTTCTGGGTTGGGATATTTGATGCCTCAGGAAAGAGGAAAATAAAAGGAAGATGATCATTCAAAGCCTCCTTTATTCCTTTCCCTCACAGAGAAGAATTCTGTCTTTAATTGCTCAATTTCTGAATCTTTGTGGTGCGAAACTGGGACAAGAGATAGAGTAACAAACTTGAGCCATCAAGGCTTGACTGGTTTACATGAAGGCGAGAGGAGAGAAGAGAAGGTCGGAGCATGGGTTTGAGATCAGAGACTGAGAGCTTGTCTGTCTCCTTGCCCCTCCAGGTTGGTGTTTTCCTTTGGATGCCCTTGGTCGGCTTGCCTGGTGCTTTTTCCAGCTGCTTTCAATCAGCCTCATATGTCGAGCAGAGCAGAGCAGAGCAGAGCAGAGCAGAGCAGAGTTTTCCACTTGGCAGAGAAGTCTCTGGCAGGTTGGGTCGAGTTGGGAAGCAGCTTTCCGCTGAGCAGGAGTGTAGATCTAATACAATTCCACACCCTTCCGGGCTAGATGCCACAGTGCTCTCAAGTCTGTGATTTTTGGTGGATGAGCTCTCTGTTTGGATCACTTCATGTATCTCTCTCCATATCCTTGTCAGGTAGTATTGTTTTCCTCATTGTAGAGATGAGAAAACTCAGAGGGACTGACTTGCTCAAGGATGTCAAGCAGAGGCTGCTTTGAGATTCAAATCCAAGTCTATGACTTTTTACATTGAGAGACACTGCACTTGTCTCTGCAAAAGCACTAAATAGAAGGGACAGACCCAGGTAAAAGAAGCCTTGTCACTGAGTTGGAAGGAGAGGATTTCTATTCCTGAGATATTAAGGCTGAACCCAACTCATAAAATCAAGGCAGATGATCCTACTGGTTTAGGATATGTTCAAGGATAAGTCATCAATGCGGTTTTGAATTTGGCTTTGGCTTGGCTGCCTCCTATGATTCAAGATAGTAGATGATTCATGGTGAAATGATACCATATTTCCTTTTTAGGGAAAAATAGGGCACTGATAACCACCAAGTTCTCCAGAGGAAGATCTTTGGGAGACGGACACTTTAGCTTACTTCCCTTCAGTATAAAAATGTCCCTCTGTCACAAGCTCAAGGATTGAGTCTGTATCCTTCAAATGTGTATAGTATGAGCCTGGCTCAGAGTGGTGACTCAGTAACATCTGTGATTATCATTGTAAGTTACTTCCCAGCTGAAGGATAAGGGGTGATTGGATCGGTAGAAATATCCCATCCATTCCAGTGGAAGAAGTTCTCCTTGTATCCCTGACAAATCTGGAATTCTTAAGTTTCATTTAATCCTTAACCTCACCCCAGGGTAGTTCAGAGCCAGAGACCTTGGCAAAGAGTCTGGCATAGAATCTTATTGGGTTAGACTCTCCGACCCCATTCTGAGATCTCCGTCTACAAAACCGGGACTCCCATGTAGGCTTCTGGGGCAGAAGCTTTTGTTATCTTCCTTCCTTTGCTCTCTGAGAGCTACAAACCTCCAGAGAGATCTGATCCCATGGGCCACCCCTCAGAGGTTACAGACACATAGAATATGAGTCATTTTATAGCAACCACAAACCATGTTTCTCCCCTTTCCAGTTTAGCCAAGGCTGTGACTCTGGAACTTTGGATCCCTGTGACAGAATGGGATCCACTCACCTGTCTCTGCCACCAGTTCCAAGGATTTGAACACATTTGGCCTTTCTGTTGCATCCGTAAAGAGTAGGAGAAGCAGGTGAGTGGGCGGGTCAGGCTATTTGGCTTCTGATGCATACAAATGACAGACATAAATAAGCGCATAGTTAGCCAAACAGCACGCAGGGCATGATGCGTGGAAAAAGTGTTACTGACCTAATAACTCTAAAATAATGATCCCTAAGTTCAATATAATCAAATCCTTTTTTTTCTCCAGAGTTTTCCCAATGTATTATTACACTTTTCCCCAAAATTTCTTGAAGAGATATTGTGTTATTACAAAAGATTTATTTCTTATCATTTGAAAGGCAGAGTTTGAGATAGAGGGAAGAGACAGAAAAAGAATGAGAGAGGGTGGGGGGGCGGAGAGAGCGAGAAAGAGAGACAGGCAGGCAGACAGAGAGAGAGAGAGAGATTAATCTTCAACCCCCTGGTCCACACCCAAATTATCACAGTTGTTGGGGCTGTGCCAGGCTGAAGCCAGGAGCCTTGAGCCAGGAGCTTCTTTCTGGTCTCCCAAGTGGGTGTAGGGGCGCAAGCACTTGGGGTGTCTTCCATTACTTTCCAGGTGCATTACAGAGACCTAGAAGAAAAGTACAGCATCTAGGTGTCAAACTTGGTGCCCATATGGGATGCTGGCAATTCAGGTGGTGCCTTAGCCCACTATACCGTAATGCTGACTCTGAAGAATGTGTTTTAAATATCTGTTTTTCAAGTGAGGAAGCTGAGGCACACAGAATTCAATTGGTTTGCTTGAGTTCCTATAGAATAGAGTGACAAAGGATGTTGAGAGATATTAATTCTTTATCATCTGCCCCTTAAACCACCTCGAACAAGCCCATATCTAAACAAAATAAAATTGCTTGTTGAATCAGTGCAGTTTCATGACTATTTCCATAGCCCCTTGGACTTCTATGAATGAAGTAAAGTCTTTACTGGAATTCTGCACTGATCAATGGTTCACAAGCAAGAGCATAAAAAGTCTTCCCAGTGGATCATTAAACTTATCAAAGCCCTTAGTACATCACTGTCTCATTGATTCATGGAACATCCCAGGAGTCAGTGAGAACAGGTATTGTTCCCATCTAAAAGAAGCTCAGAAAGTTGATTCCAATTTTGTATTGCTTCTGCTACGGTGGGCTCTCTGGGGTCTTGCTTAGGGTCTGGGGTCTGTGTTGCACTCATGACTGGAGAATCCTCCTGTTTCTTTTCCCATACCCAGGTTTCTCATTTGTTCACATCATGGGAAAGTCATATGTGAGTGAGATTGAGAAGCAGGCCATACCTGTTCAATACTAACATCCCTGGAATAATGGGAGAATCACTTAGTTGATGGGGTAGATTTGGTTCTAGGAATGCTTCCCCCTGACTGAGGAGGTGATATGGTGGGAAGGTGGTGGCTCTGGGGTCAGACTGGGCTATATTCTCTTCTGGACTCTGTCTTTTACTAGCTGGGGCAAGCAAGGCTTGTAGGAGTTCATGTGCTAGACCCGTTTGTTCCTCTTCCTGGCTACTTGCCATCTGAGGAGATCTGGGGCCAAAATCTGAAAACACTCTACTTTTCAGGAAATTTAGAATTACATTCAGTAGCTAAAGAAATTGCAGGTTAAAATCAACTCAATTCGCTTCTCACCCAAGGTCAGTGGTGTGATTCCAGTCCCCACACTCAGTCATTGTTCTTGTAGGCATCAGCAGTGTGGAGCTGACAGGAGGGTTGCATGGACAGCATTCAAACTGAATGGTGCTTGTGTAAGTGTCTGGGACCTCCTTTTCTTCTTGTTCCCCTGAAAACAGAAAGCTGAAAGTGGAAAAGGAAATTGAGTTTCTGGGCCAACATTATGCCAGCAGCACGCATCTCATTCTTTTGTTATGGTGACCTATTTATGGCATGTAGACCAAATTCCAATGCTTCTTTTTGATATTGATCAAACAGTGATAGACAAGCAAAAAGTACTGTTTTTGAGGAGCCTCTTTGTATGCTTATAGTGTGCTTGTGTGTGAGATATAGACACATGAGTATCTAAAGATGATAATGAGGCTGTATCTCCAAAAATCAAGCAGAGAAGAGGGTTGGGAGAGTGTGGGGAGCTGCATGTTCAAAGAGGTGGTGAGAAGTTTTCTTTGCAAAGAGAAGGGAAGGAAGTGCAGGAAGAAGCAAAGAGACTGCCGTGGTAGCAGATGTTTCGAGCTTTCATTTCACGCCGTCTCCTTCCATCTGTAGACCATTTCTGTGTTTGAAGATGAGGACCCTGAAGGTTAACAAGCCTGAATAACTTTTCCCAAATCACAACTAGTACTTGACAGAGCCAGGGTCTAACTCAGTCCCTGATTCCAGAGATGCTGCTGTTAACACAGGGGGGTTATCCGCATGTTAGAAAGTCAAGTGTGCTATTGCTGTGAGTACAGCAGGAGCAGGGAACCAGGCATGTTGTACGAGTGCAGAGGGATCCTAGAGCAGGTGTTTGGGCTTCAGCTCCAGGGCAGCTTGCACTCCCTTCTGTCTAATGGCTTCCACCCACCATTGTCTGCTCACTGAGGCGTGGTGTTTGTTTCCGACAATTGTTGTTTGGATCTTAATATCTTCAGTTTCCAATTTGTTTCTCCTTTGCTGACAAGTCTCTCAGAGGTCAGTGGGGAGACATCAAGCCTCACTCATCAGGTGGGTCATGCAATTACACAAGTAAATAGCTGCAGGGACCAATTTTTAATTTCCCTGCGAAAGCCCCAAACTATTTTTTCCATATTTTTTTTTTTTTTAGGGGAAATATTTGTCAAGAGATCATCATCTTTTGAGGACACCAAATTGGGCCAGATTCCTGTGTGGTCTTTTTAGTGACTGCCCCGGGTGACCTTTTCCCTGCTTGTTCCCTGCATGACACTGAGTTGACAAAGTTCTCTCCACCTTGGAGAGGAAGTTGATGCGGTTAATAGTGCTGGGAGCCTCACTGTGCTGGTGCGGGTCGCCTGAGCCTGTGGGGGATTCCTCCAGTGAGGTGCTGTGTTGCAGAGAAATTAACCTCACAGTTAGAGCTGGGATACAAGGCTGCAGGCATGTCACTTGGTGAAATCAAATGACAGTGGAGGTGGAATGGTGTGGAAAGCACAGAATTGTGTGTCAGACACGCTGGGGTTTGGGTCCCATCACTACCATGTAGCAGTTTTTGAGCTTGTGCAGACTGTCTCTGAGTCTGTTTTTTTTTTTTTTTTTAATTGGATGAAGACCAGGATGAATAACATCCCTGTCAAGAGTATAAGGATCTTATAGAAGATATAAGATCATAATACTGTCTGGTGTCATGAGACAGTGAGTTAAGCAGCTGCCTATGTCACCAGCATCCCAAATGAGCCCTGTTTGCAAGTCCTGGATGCTCCACTTCCAGTCCAGCTCCTTGCCCATGTGCCTGGGTAGGCAGCAGAAGATGAGCCAAGTGTTCAGGTTCCTGCCACCCACATAGGGAACCCAGAAGGAGTTCCAGACTCTTGGCTTTGGCTGGCCCAGCTCCAGTTGTTATGGTTATTTGGAGAGTGAGCCAGTGAATTGAAGTCCCCCCACCCCAACTCTGCGTTACAAACAAATAAATAAACAAACAAAGTAAATCAGTCTTGAAAAAGATAGTTTGTGAAGATTAAGTGAGTCCCCGTGGGAGGAACTCAACAAATGCCCAATTCTCTTTTGTAGAGGGGAGCTTCTCTTTCTATCCAAGAAGGTGAGGGTAGAAGAGAAATATTTGCATGGTCTGAGGTGAGGCACAGCCCATTCTGGAAATTTTTTCATAATATACTGCATACTAAACTCACTTCTAAAGTCTTCAGGGAATTTTATCAGAAACTCATTTTGTTGTATTATACATTTCCCTCTCTCCAAGTTTCTGTTTCTCTCCCTGCCCCACCATATTTCTTTTACTTCATTGTGCTTAAGAGATGGTGAAACTAGCCTGTGAGGTCTCCGGGTAGTCTGATGGCTGAGCATGTGCTTATCCATGGTGCTGTCCCACATCCAAGGGCCTCACTGCCGGAGTCCAGCTCCAGCCGAGAGTTCGGAGCTCAGGAAGGGTGCGTGGCGTCGGCGATAAAGAAAGACACAGACACTGACACTTGGTGTGTTCTTGCTATATGCCTTATTCTCAAGAAGAAGCTGTCCTTTTTATTTACTTAGACACATCACTAGCCTCTGCACAAACGTTTGATTTTTTATCTTTAGAACTAAGACAGCATACACAGATGTTCAATTAATTTTTACTTCATGGTCAACCAGGGTCTCTTAAAGATAATTCTGTAAGTTACTATAATCAGTTTCTTTAAAGCAAACCATTATTCATTCTTCAGAAGTAGCCATTAGGTGACAGCCAGAAGTCCAAGGCCGAGGCACAGATGGTTACCTACTAATCAGTAAAACATTCCTACCTACTACATTTTATTTTCACAACTTATCTATCACTTAATGGGAAAGATACATCAAAAGAAAAAGAACATAAGGATCTAAGGCAAAAAGTTTCAAACATTAAATCCCCCTACAACTGCAAACCCTACAACCCCATAAACAATTAAACAATAATCAAAAGTATATCTCTGTGATGTTAGTAGAATTGCCCTATATTTCCTCTAGTTAAAAAATTATAAAAACGGCTAAAACAGCTGCATTTTCTATGCTCTAAAAGTTGCAAGGACAGGCTAACCTTTAAGGTCACAGTAACTATATTTTTTTTTGCCATAGCAGTTTCCACTCATACTCCCATCAATTCTGTTAGTTTGTAAAATTCTTATTAAGCCATTTCCCAGAAGGCATGCTATATTTCTGGGCCAGATTTCAGGACAATGGGTAGGTACACAACAAGGTGTCCAGAAATGGCATGGGTTTAATTGTACTCCTGTGCGCAGTTAAAGGCCCACTCACCAAGACATTATCAGTAACATTAACTCTCAAGCTCATATTACTTGCCAAAGCCATCTCACAGGGGCAAACAATGCCTCAATAGATTACAGGATTCTTAGTGGGGTGCTTGAGTGTCTATGCAAAAGGGTGGTGAGACTGCATCAAGGTGGTCAGAGAGAAATCCGCCGGGCCCTGCCAAACAGCTGGAAGCTCCCCCGGGCCCTGCCAAGCAGGGGAGCTGTTCTCTTCACACCTTCGTGCCATCTACACCTACTGCACAGTCCCCTGCACCTCACAGCCTCTGCTAGTGGTGCTGCAGGGCATGTAGGGCACGGTCATACCTTCTTTCACACTAGCCTTCCTTTGTCAGTCCAAGATTGCCTTCTCTCTGGCTTTTGCTGTGATCCAATTGGAAAGATAGTTCCCCTATCTTGTCTCCGTTCTAGCCAGATTAGTGGATCCCTGCCCTGTCCTCCCCCTTGTCACATCTGTGTGGTGATCTTGCAAACTTCCCTAACGCCCTTGAAGGACGATGGGTCCTTAGAGGGCAGCGCTTACAACCCTTTTCCATGAGAGGCTTGATGCCTAGCACAGCATCTGCCACTCAGGGCTCCTTGGTCGATGTTTGAGTGAGGAAGTGGCAGGCTTGGAACTGTGTGCAAACAGTGTGAATTAACAAAGCAAGGGGTTCAAAACGCTATAGATGTCAACATTCGCCAAGAATTCTATAATTATGAGGGTTTTGTTCTTTTTAAGTGAATTAAGAGGAGCCACATAATGATCAGGTGGTACCATGAAATTATATTGTGACATTGTAGTCTGTATGAGTCCACAATGTTTGCACAATGATGAAATAACTCAATGAGACATTTCTTAGAACATATCCTGTTAAATGGTGCATGACTATGTGGATACATTTACATTAAATTTAGTGAAGAAAGCAATGCGGGAATTCATTCAATTATTTTACTTATTTGAACTTTTTGAATACTTTTCTTCATATGTCAATCCAGCCTCTTGGACAGCTTGGATTTGTCTCTTGAGCCCTTGAAAGAATGCAAGTGGGTAACAAGCAGCAAAGGAAGAACTTTAAGAGATTCAAACACATTCCTAGGGTCATCTAGTATAGATGTTGGGCTTTTGATTTGGAATTTGAGAAATGGCTCATCCAAACATTGCTAATTAACCATTAGGGTAGGAGAAGTAATAATGGCACTTTGGGTTTCTAGCAAGGGTACAATGACTCCTGTGTGTCTAACCCATTCCTGACAGTGCCAGCTGTCCTCCCCATCTTCCTGTAGGACAGCTGGCTCTGGCTGCTTCTTGGGAGCAGTAGTGGTTGGTGAGTTCAACAGTAACAATTACTCTGGCTTGTCACAGGATGATGGTGCATCAATATGAGTCTAGGAAAGAGATTGACAAATGAGAGCCCTGGTGCAAATACAGTTTTCACAAAAGGGCCTCAAAAGCACATAAACAAAAGAACTTTCCCAGAGCACTATGTGGCAGGGATTCTCTGTGGCTCACAAAGCTTTAACTGTTTGACCTCTGGCCTTGAACCCAAAATGCTTGATGATCTGACCAGGGAGGTATGAATTATCTTCCATGGGAGTCCAGGCTTCTTCTGTCTTGTGCCTCCTTGACTGAGGAAGAGACAGTTGGAAAGGTGCACTTGTTTCTTAAAATCCGAAGTCATGGACGTAAGGGGGTAGAAATGTAGTTCCTGGCTAGACAGCCGTCTTCCAGCAGTGAGTCCGTGCTGAGCCAGGGGAGACAGAAAGCTTTGTAAGCCTTAGTCCCTGAAATATCCCTTATCTATTGATGGATTTGCTGTTTCTTCTTTTGTTTTCTCAATTACAAAACCAGCTTCCTTCAGTGTAACTAGCATGCGATGTAACTAACATATTAAGGGGCTTGAAATTTGTGTAAAACGGAAGTCAGAAGACAAGTTTATTTTGGTATAAAAATTGAAATTTGTGCATAATTTTTTATCATAAGCATTCTCTGTGACCTGTTTGAAGACCCCAAGGTAGTCCAATAGGTGATAGTGCCAGTTTGGTAAGTGAACCAGAGAACTCACAGTTCCATAGAGCAACACCTGCGATGGGCCAGGCTCCTTCGTGGATGCTGGAGGTTCTTGCACTGTGTCAGGATGCTCCTCAGTCTGCCTTCTGGCTCCAGGTATAGAACCAGTGCTGCGTGTATTTGTTGGCTTTTATTTGCACAGAAAACTGGAGGATGGGGCTCATAGGTGGAATGAGGGGTAAGATTTAGAAACACCAGGAACATTTTTTAGGTTTAGAAAACCATGCCAGCAAATGACCGTGCCAGGGCAGGACCTCAAATCTGTTTGACTCTGAATTGTGTACTCTCCATGAATATGAAAATGAATGAACATTTCAGAGAGCTTTCCTACTGAGCTTGTTCATCACTGAGCAAGTCAAGTGAGGCTTCCACAGCACTTGTCTCATGCTTTCTCTCTGTGTGCAGTGAATATCTGTTAGAAGTGGCCTCTAGGAAGGGTGAGTGCCGTTTTGAGGCTACCACATGGTAAGCCCAATTGAAAAGAGAAATGGGCAGGAGATGTGTGCTGAAGTTTCATAGAAGCAACCGCAATTTGTTAGGCGTATGGGGCTGCAGTGCCACTGCCTGGCCAGGAAGCCAGTGCGGGATGCTGGAACATGGACCTTGGCATGGTGAATATACACACAGGATCTGAAGACTTTGACCTGCGTCATTTCTGAATTTCTATCCGTACATGCTCTTGCTGCCACAAACTTGTGTAATATTAAACTCCGGAGGAATTCATTTGACTTTTTTTTTTTTTTTTTAACAGGGAAAGAACAAGGGCTTTAGAACTTGGCAAACCTGGATTTGAATTCCAGTTCAGGCATTTGTGACTGTAGGCCAAACATGACTTTTCCTCCAAAGGTTCAGAAACAGTGAATACTTTGTCCAAGGTTGCAGGAACAATATTTGTTTTCATGATTTATTATTACTTAGCAAATAACCTCCAAAACTTACAGCTTTAAAGTAACAATGATCTGCTATTTAGCTTACACATTCGCACTGTGGGGAGGGCTGAGCAGGGAAGGCTGTTGTTAGTTTTGTCAGCCCAATCATGAGGTTTGGAAGTTTTATTTCTCAGATGGCTCATTCACCTGGCCAGACTGATGGTGCAGGCATTCAAGGGGAATCTTGGCCAAGGGTCTGAATTTTTTTCTATCTAGAAGTTTCTGCAGGTTGTTTGGGCTTTCTTGCACTAGGGTGGATGTGTTCCAAGAAGTAGAAAGCAGAGTCTGATGGTTGCTTAAGGCCCGGGCCTAGAGATTGGCGCAACATCATTTCCATATTACTTTTTTTTGTTACTATTATTTATTTATTTTTTTATTAATTACGTTGCATTATGTGACACAGTTTCATAGGCTCTGGGATTCCCCCAACCCCTCCCCGGGCCCTCCCCCAATGGTGGATTCCTCCACCTTGTTGTAGTATTACAGATCAAATTAAGTCAAGATTCTTTCTTTGCAAACATATACCAAACATAGAGTCCAGCATCTTATTGTCCAGATAAATTCAACAGTTTCTTGGGGAGACCATCTCTGATCTGAAGGTAGAGCTGGCCGAATATCATCCCAATCAATTGAAACATATTACTTTTAAAATTTTTATTTCATTTTTATTTGACAGGCAGAATTATAGACAGAAGGAGAGAAAGAAAGCACTTCATCTGTTGGTTCACTTCCCAAATGTCTGCAATGACCAGAGGTGAGCAGCTTAAAAATGGAGCTTCTTTCAGATCTCCCATGTGGGTGCAGGGGCCCAAGGACTTGAGCCATCCTATGCTGCTTTCCCAGGCCATAAGCAGGAAACTAGGTCGGAAGTGGAACAGCCAGGGCACAAACTAGTGCCCATGCAGAATGCTGGCACTGTAGGAGGAATCTTAGCATGCCATGCCACTGCACCAGCTCCTCCATCTTACTTTGTTGTGACGTAGTTTTAGAGCTCAGATTCAGCGGGAATGGTCACAGGTCCCATTGTTTCAGCCAAAAAATGGTTAAATAATTTTGGGCTGTATTGAAAAGCTGTCGAAGTAACAGAGATTACATTTCTTCACTAATCTTAAAATAGGACAATCTCTGAACATTTAGAATTTTTTTCTGCTTTTAAAAAATTAACATTGTTTAGAAATTTAAGTTGCTGTTGGATCTTAAATTTGAATGCCGCTTGGATTTGAATTCGATCCTGTTGAATTTTTTAAAAAAATTATTTTTATTTGAAAGGCAGGTTTTACGAAAAGAGAGGTCTTCCTTCTGCTAGTTCACTCTCCAAATATGCACAATGTCCAGAGCTGAGCTGATTCAGGGCTTGGAGCTGGGAGCTTCTTCCAGGTTTCCCATGTGGGTACAGGGACCCAAAGCCTTAGGCCATCCTCCACTAGTTTCCAAGACCATATGCAGAGAGCTGGATTGGAAATGGAGCCACTGGGACATGAATTGGTGCCCATGTGGGATGTCAATGTTTGCAGGTAGAGGATTAGCCTGTTATGCCATGGCACTGGTCCCAACCTCATTGATTTTTTTTTAAAGGTTATTTATTTGAAATTCAGTTACAGGAAAGAATAGGAGAGACAGACAAATCTTTCATAATGCTGGTTATCTCCCTAAATGGCTACAATGGCCAGGGTTGGACTAGGCCAGGAGCTTCATTCAGCTCTCTCACAAGTGTGCAGGGACCCAAGCACTTGGGCCATCTTTTGTTGCTTTTCCAGGTACATTATTGCTCTCTGTTTATGGTCTGGAAAAGCAGTGGAGGATGGATTGGAGGTAGAGCAGCCATGACTCGAAATGGTGCCCATATGGGATGCCAGTGTTGCAGGAAACAGCTTGACCTATTGCAACACAGTGCCAGCTCCAATCCTTGGGAGTTCTTTGGTAGCTCTGTTCACTATTCAGTTCTTCTGTCGTTTCATTAGTTAAGGCCACACTCACTCTGTGCTATCCTAACAACAACTTCCCAATCTGGCCTTCCTGTCTCTTTTCTTCCCCTCTAAAAGCACTCTTTTTTCTTCCCCAAATTATTGATGTATTTGAAAGTTGGAGTTACAGGAACAGACAGACAGAGAGACACAGATGCACACACAGTTCCCTTTGCTGGTTCACTCCACGGATGGCTGCAAAAGCAAGAGGCCAGGAGCTTCTTTCAGGTCCCTCGCTTAGGTGGCAGGGGCCCAACCACTTGAACCATCTTTCGCTGCTTTTCTGAGGCTGTTAGCCATGATTTGGATCGCAAGTGGAGCAACTGGTGCCCACACTGTTTGTTGGTAGCAGGCAGCTGCTTTCCCCATATTCCACAACAGAGGCCCTGAACTTGTTCCTTTTGATGGGCAGAAAATATAGCATTTCTTCATTGCTTAGAATATTTTGAGGCATTCTTTCCCTAACCTGTTTACTAGCCTTTCATGATATTCTGACCAACTCTTTAAGATCAATAATCTTCCCCCTGTTCTTGGGGAAGTCAACACTTAAAATTGTTCCCTACTGACAAGAATATGATGCATTACAGGTATTATATAATTTGAATGTTCAGGGTTGTCATGGTGGTATAACAAGATAATCTTGTACTCTCTGATGCCAACATCCCCTATGGGTGCTGTTTTGTGTCTCAGCTGCTCTACTTCCAGTCCAGTTCTTTGGTTATGAACTGGAAAAGCAGTGGGGATGGCCCAAGTCATTGGGATGCTGCACTCATGTGGGAGACCTGGAGGATGCTCCTGGCTCCTGGCCCTGGATCAGCTCAGCGTTGGCATTTGTGTCCATTTGGGAAGTGAGCATTTGGATGAAATGCTTTCTTTCTCTATCTTTCCTCTTTCTGTACAAATCTGCCTTTCAAATAAAAATAAATGAACAAGTTCTCAAAAGAAGTTCACAACAATTACCACTTAGGTTCCAACAAAGTAAACTTGGTGGGGAAACCAAACTCTTTACTTTAAAAAAATATCGATTTTTATTTGAAAGGCAAAAGTATCTATTTTTATTTGAAAGAGAGAAAGAGAGGGAGAAGGAGAGAGAAAGAGAGGGAAGGAGGGGAGAGAGAGAGAGAGAGAGAGGGAGAGAGAGAGAGAGAAAGATCCTCTTTGTCCTGGTTCACTCCTCAAATGGCCACTGCAGCCAGAGCAGAGTCAATATAAAGCTAGGATCTGGGAGCCAGAAGCTTCTTCCCCATTTCTTCCCCACCTCTCATGTGAGTGTGGGGACCTAAGGACTTGGGCCATTTGTTGCTTTCCCAGCCCACTAGCAGGGAGCAGGATTGGAGGTGGAGCAGCTGGGACCTGAATTAGCGCCCATATGGGATGCTGGCCCTAAAGGCAGAGGCATGGTCTGATAGACCACTGGGCCAATCCCCAAAGTCTGTTTTCAAAAAATATATATTTTTGTTTATTTGAAAGAGTTACACACACACACACACACACACACACACACACACACACACACATTCTTTCATCTGCTAATTAATTTCTCATATGATCAAAATGGCTGGTTCTGGCCCTTGCTGTAGCCAGGAACCAGGAGCTTCTTGATCTGGGCACAACCATCTTTTGCTGAATTTCTCAGGCCATTAAGAAGGGAGTTCCATGGGAAATGGAGCATCCACAACACAAATGAATACCCATATGGCATGCTGAGAGCACAGTTGTTGGCCTTACTTGCTATGTCACAACACCTGCTCTGCCAAGCTCTTAATATCCAGGACAACATTTTCTCTGGGATCTGGGATTTCATATGTACCAAGGCTCTCTGCTTCTCTACCTTTAATCTCATGAAGTTCTACTTCTTTTTCAGGTACCAGCTTTAGATAACCCTGCTTCCAGAAGGATCTATGAAGACTGCTAGAGCTTTCCTTCCATTTTTTCCCCCCACAAAATCCTGTCTTACTCCTATCCAGCACTCGTCATTTTACACTGAAATTGTACACTGTCTTGTGTATCTCACAGATTATAAATTCTTTTAGGGTGAGGCCAGTGTCTTGTTTTGCTTTCCTCTTCTGAAATGAAAGATATTTTAGCCCAACATCCTCCTAGGTTGTGAGCTTTCAGCATCTGTGAGGCTATGGGCCAACTGTGCTCTCATGCCACACATGCACTCATCCACCCTAAACTGGACGCAGGTAACTGAGTTTGTTATGCTGGGTTTTGCTGGTGTACATGAGGCACGTATATTTTTCTTCATGCTGTTCCTCATTATGTACTTGTTCACCTTGGCAGAGAACTTGGCCATCATCTTAGTGGTGGGCTTGGATCATCGGTTGTGGAGACCCATGTACTTCTTCCTGACACATTTATCCTGCCTTGAAATGTTGTATACCTCAGTCACAGTGCCCAAGATGCTGGCTGGTTTTATTGGGGTAGATGGGGGAAAGAATATCTCCTATGCTGGCTGCCTGTCCCAGCTCTTCATCTTCACCTTCCTTGGGGCCACGGAGTGTTTTCTGCTGGCTGCCATGGCCTATGACCGCTATGTAGCCATTTGTATGCCTCTGCACTATGGGGCGCTGGTGTCCTGGGGCAGCTGTACCCGCCTGGCAGCTGCTTGCTGGCTGATAGGCTTCCTCACACCAATTTTGCCCATCTACCTCATGTCTCAACTGACCTTTTGTGGCCCCAATGTTGTTGACCACTTCTTCTGCGATGCCTCACCGCTGCTAGCCTTGTCCTGCTCAGATGTCTCCACCAAAGAGACTGTGGACTTCCTGGTGTCTCTGGCTGTGCTCCTGGTTTCCTCTACAGTCATTGCTGTGTCCTATGGCAATATTGTTTGGACACTGCTGCACATTCGCTCAGCCGCTGAGCGCTGGAAGGCCTTCTCCACATGTGCAGCGCACTTGACTGTGGTGAGCCTCTTCTATGGCACACTTTTCTTCATGTATGTGCGGACTAAGGTGGCCTCCTCCATCAACTTCAACAAGGTGGTGTCTGTCTTCTACTCCATCGTCACACCGATGCTCAATCCTCTCATCTACAGTCTGAGGAACAAGGAAGTGAAGGGAGCCTTGAGCCGAGCCTTTTCTTTCAAGTCTTGGAAAAGGCAGTGAGGAAGTGGGTGGGTGGGGACCAAGATTCCTCACTTTGGAGGACTTTGGAAGGGGTTATGAACTCAGAATACAGGGTCATGAATTACATAGTAACTAAAGTGGTAATATGCTGTCATGTAGCTTAATGACTGAAGGAGATTTTATCTTTCTGATAAGAATCAAGGGTGTGGCAAGTTGGTGGGTGACTTGTCCAACAGGCATTCAAAGTTCCAAGTTCCTTTCCTCCTGTAAGGTCAATATCTAGGTATTGGCAAGCTAAGGTTTGCAGGCAAAGCCTGACTCAGCAGTTGCTTTTTGAGGCTTGTGAGCCAAGAGTGGCTTTTATATTTTTAAACCATTGAAGTCAAACTAAAAGAATACTGTTATGTGACACAAAGAAATTCCAATGTCAGGGAACACAGATAAAGTTTTATTAGAACACATTCACTGGCATATGTATTATCAATGACAGATTTTGTGCTCCAGGGGCTGAATTGAGTAGCTGTAACTGACAACTTGTTAATTTCCATATAAGGTCTTTTTGTTATTTATGTGGTCAAAAAATGGTGAGACTTCAGTGTGGAGGAGACCCATTGTGTATATTAAGTTTTCTTGATCAGTTGTAACAATGATCACTTTCACTCATCTCTTGAGTGAGAAGTGAGTCACAGGTCACATCTAGTTGTAAGGCTGGTAAATACGGTATATAGTCAGAGGCTAAGTGACTAGCAACCATTTAATTATGGCAAAACAGTAAAAATATAGTCAATGATTTTCCCCACAAACTAAGCCTCCAGGGTCAGATCTGATTTCTATGTGATCAATGGTGTTCATCTTTTCTCTACTCACATTCTCTTATTTGAAACATAGCCTAGTTGTACCAGATACTGCCATGGGAAATGATTTAAGAAGCAAATTTATTACTAAATGAGATTATTGACAAAGTCAAAATCAGATTTACAAAGGCATTTATGGTTCAAACAGTTGCTTACATGTTGGCAGTTACATTCCTGAAGACATATACAAGTATGCTTCAGAAAGTTCATGAAACCGAAATAGAAGATGTTTATTTTGGTGCAAAACCCATTTTGAACTCCACGAATGTTATTTTCATGATTTGTATTTCCCACAAACTTTTGGAAGACTCCTTGCATACATGGAGTTCAAGGATTTTTTTTGCATCCAAATTACCCTCTAATTACATTTCTTCACAAACTTTCTGAGATATTATTTAATTTTCACTGGAATGTTGATTCCAGGAGCAATACTATATGGCAGAGGGAAACACTAAGCTTAAAGGAAAGGCAGATTTTCTGGGATGGTATTTCTCAGCTGGCCAGTGAGAACAGATTACACCATGGTTCCTGTCAGCATTACAGGCCAGCCCAATAGGATCTGAGTTGTGACATTTTCGTGGTCAAAAGTTGGTTATAAATCATGTATTTTGGAAAGCATTTCATGTACTGAATATGGTACCAATAAAGGGTGTTAGATTCATTTAGATGATTGCAAGATGCAAAAGCTGTACAAAGATGAGAACTTTTTTAAAAAATTTACTTTTGATGATGTTTACATAATTGATTAGGATGCGAAGGGCCAAGGATTAGGGGAATGTGGGTGAGATCATTGTTTGCAAATTTTCTTTTACCTTTTTCTGAATCTGGAGAAAAATGGGAAGATTAGGGGAGAGCCTTACCCAGTCTCCCAACCGCCTCAGTACCTGGGGATGGGGAAAGCCAACCAATGTCATCCCGGGGCCCTGATGTGGCATATACTCAGAGGGTTCTGCTCAAGTGGTTTCGATAGTTCTGAAATGCTGCTGATCTTACCGAGACAAGGATGAGGAAATCCTTCTAAGTTCCGTTGGCTGACATAATCAACCTTAGCGTCTCCATTCACCTAGGTATTTGCTGTCACTGCTTGCCTGGGGCAGTTGACCAATTTGTTCTGCTCTCCTTCCTCTGCTATGGTACCAGATGTCCTCTGCAGGTTTCAATGGATGCCATATCCTCCATGTGCATCTGGGCATGCTGTCCACTACTCCATCTTAGCCACTGTGGAGGCCAAGTTCTGACATATGCATTCCATGGCAAGATCAAAGATCTATGATTCTCTCCACAGCTGGAGTTCTGAGTCTAGCAGTTCAGTTGGGAAGATCCCCAAAGAAACCTCACCAGAGGTGATCTTGGACCTGAGTCCTGTGTGTGCTTGCCAGTCTGGTGTCTGGCTCAGTCTGTCTTCTGCATCAGCCTATGCACACACTGGTGGTTGCCATTGCTAGATCAGTTCTGTGTCCAGCCTAATCTCTTATGTAAACCAATGGATGCTGTGGCTGAGCCCAACCCTGTCTACCATTCATTTGGCCTCATGGACACTAGTGGGAACTACAGCACAGGCAAAATGACTCCTTTACTACCCCTAGGCTTATGCCTGTTTCTATTCCTGTGCATGATGGTATGCACAGCAGACTGTCAAGTCTGTCCCACATTAGCGCTCACGCACTTCAATGGGCATTGAAGCCTAGCTCAACCCAATCAACCCCACTATCTAGCCCGCACTTGTGCCAGCAGGTGCCACCACCTGTCTAGTCAGGCCCACTTCCAGCCCTGGTTCTCATGCTCATCAGAGAGGAGCCCACAGTTTTCCTACTGGGCACACTCTCAGTCCTGAATCTTGCACTCTCTAGGTGGTTCTGTAGTCTAGCTTGTGGGACTTGCCTACGGTCCCAGCACTTTCCAGCTGATGCTGCAGCAAAGCCCAACCAGTCTGCACTTACTTAGTCTCATGCATGTACCAGTAGATACAGTTGTTTAGCTCAGCCTGGTTTTCCCCTTAACCCAGTTCACATGCGGGCCAACAGGTGTTGTAACCCTGGCCGACCTGGTCTGCCCCAGTTTCAGTTCTAATGCTCACTGATGGGAGCAGTGGCCCAGCAGAAGAGCCCCTTCAATCCACCTATTATGCTTGCACTGCCCTATCCTGAGTCTTACGTGTGCTGGTGACCCAATCTGGCATGGTCTGCCTCACCTTGGCATTTGCTGGCAGGTGCTGTAGCCTGACCCAGCCCAGCCTATCCCTAGTTCCAGTTCATGTTGGTGGGTGCTGTAGCCTAACCTAGCCTGGACAGCCTCTAGTCCTGGTCCTAACGTGAACTCACTGTTGTTGTAGCCTGACCTGGCCTGCCCTGTACTCTGTAACAAAAAAATGAGAGCTTTTCAAGTAACTAACCTGAGTGAATATAAACACAAGATGAATTAGACATTTAGGTTTCTGGTTGATGTAAAAGCAAAAAAAGCCACAAAACACTTTGAGTTATACAGTTCATACTCATGGCAGCAGCAACAATTCAAATTCAAACATTAGACACATTGTCTGGATTTTGAGACCTGCTCTAAGACAATGCCAAGGGACCCATTAGTTAATTTTTCAATTTTGAGTTTCTTGAAAAATAAATCTATGTTTTTGAGGCAGATTGCATGAAATACTAAAAACTCTGAGGCGTGATCTTGGAAAAGATTCTATACATGCAGGAGTAAATCTTGCTTTAGTAAAATCTGACACCAGAAACTAAACAGAACAAAAAACTCACTTTAGTGAGCGTGATTGTTTACAAGAGGAAACAAAATAATCACTCCCTTACAAATACAAATCTAACTTCCAGGATCCGGGGTACTTGATGTGTGAAGGTATTGATGGCCGAAGTTTTCAAAGCCACCACTAATGACAGAAAAATCTGCAATGAAGATGGAATATGGAATCATGTGCGAGCAAATGCACATTTTGAAACCTGAGAATTTATGAAAATATAATTCCTTCTTTCCTGCACATCTTCATGGTGCAAATGGCAGTCATAAAAAATGTTAACCCAATGTAGACAAGCTCATTGCTACTCAGAGAATGTAGGGAGCCAGGCTGGATCAACAAGACATTAAGATAGAATTCAGCGGAGTGATGTTATCTTATTTTGTGTATTATGGGTACTAAAAGGTGAGCTGATCAGGAGGTAGGCACCATCTGTCACCATCTTGGAAAAGGCCTTTTGCCTTGGACTTGGTGACAGTGTCCACATCCGTCCGTTGGTGGCATGCACCGTTGCTGGAGATGTGGATGGGGTCTACTTCAGGAAGTCGATCTGCACCCTCTTCCATGACTCCGTGTGGCTCTTCTCCCCTGCACCTGTGCCAGGATTCCCATCTCACTTTATGCTTTTGAGTCATTAGTCATTTTTAAATTTCCTGTTTGCTAATTTTCCCATGCTCAATCTTTAGCAGATGATTTTCTCATGCTTTTTTTTTTTTTTAAAGATTTATTCATTTTATTACAGCCAGATATATACAGAGGAGAGACAGAGAGGAAGATCTTCCATCCGATGATTCACTCCCCAAGTGAGCCGCAACGGGCCGATGCGCGCCGATCCGAAGCCGGGAACCTGGAACCTCTTCCAGGTCTCCCACGCGGGTGCAGTGTCCCAATGCATTGGGCTGTCCTCAACTGCTTTCCCAGGCCACAAGCAGGGAGCTGGATGGGAAGTGGAGCTGCCGGGATTAGAACCGGCGCCCATATGGGATCCCGGGGCTTTCAAGGCGAGGACTTTAGCCGCTAGACCACTCCGCCGGGCCCGATTTTCTCATGCTTGTTAGAATTCCTGCTTTCACTGGGAAGGTCCTGCCTGACAATCTGGTTTGGAGAAAGGGTCTCTTGGAAGTTTCATTTATGCAACAAAGGATCAATGGATCAGATTTTGCCACGCTGGAAAATTTTAATGAATTATCTTACAAACACTTGATGTATACTATGTGCTGGAAGCGTGTCTAAGTGCTTTATGAACATGAATTCATCTACTTCTCCTAGGTGATCTTCCTTTAAACAAGATGAAGTTGGAGTAGACAGCAGCTCAGCACTCTGGAGTTGCACAGCTGTGTGGTAGAGTTGGTCATGAACCTGGTTCATTTGACTATTAGCCTGAAGACTGTGAGCCCTAAGTATTTGTCATCCCCACTCTTGGCTTCAATTATCTTAATAATAATATGACTATGTAGATTTGGTGACTTAAATATTCTGCTTTGAGTGTTTATTATGTGTTGAGGACTGTCACAAATTTTTTTTATTTTTTTCATTATTATCACATCTGGAGAGGGAGGCTTAATCTGATTTTTTTTAAAAAAATTGTTTATTTTTATTGGAAAGTCAGACATACAGAGGAGGAGGAGAGACAGGAAGATCTTCCCATCCATTGATTCACTCCTCAAGTGGCCGCAATGGCCAGGAGCCAAGAGCTTCTTCCAGGTCTCCCACGTGGGTGCAGAGTCCCAAGGTTTTGGGCCGTCCTCTACTGCTTTCCCAGACCACAAGCAGGGAGCTGGATGGGAAGCGGGGTCACCAGGATTGGAACCAGCACCATTATGGGATCCTGCCGCATGCAAGGTGAGGACTTCAGCTGCTAGGCTACTGCAGCAGGCCCTAATTTTATATTAGAAGAAATGAACGCACAGAAAGCTTAGGTAAGATGCTTGTGTCTGTATGTACAGCACGGAGAACTTGGAGGAGCCAGATTTCTCTGTTTCACTCAACCTCTCTTTCTTGCTCCCCTCTCTCAAAGATCTCTTCTGCCGCTAACTTTACCCAAGTTGCTTGCTGTGTGTACCAGTCCTTGGTTATGTGCTGAGGGACAGAGGATGAGTCAGCTCAGATGATTACACCCAGGACAGTTGTACTTCCAAGCAAGTCCCATGTCTCCCTGATTCACTGAAACTCAGCAGAGAAGGAACACAGAGGACAGGGCGTCCTGCTGTGGAGCTCAGGGCTGCAGTCCCGAGAGGAGGTGCTCCCTGCGGTTCACACCTGCTGTCCTCATTTGAGAGAATGCCTGTCCTTTTGTGTTCTTTTCAGGGTGGAAAAGGATGATGCAGCGTTTAGGAAAGAAGAGACAGAGCATGAGGCTGCTCCTGATGCCAAGATGGCAAAGACTGCCACAGCCACTGTGTCTTTGCTCGGGCACTCATGTAGGCAGGCAGGAAGGACACCCAGACACAGGAGTACACCACCACGCTGAGTGGGATATGCTTTGCTTTGTTGAAGGTGTCAGGCAGGCAGCGAGCAGGGACGGCCACCAGCAAGCTGACCAATTCTAGCATACCAAAGTAGCCCAGCACGGCATAGAAGATCTTCAGAGAGCTGTCATCACACTCTAGGCTCTGCAGAGTCCACAGGCTATGGACACCTAGAACAGATACAGCATGGCCTCGATGAGGGAACAGATGCTGATGATGGTGCTGGGGAGTTGTGGCCCTGCCCACTTTCTTATGTGGGTGCCTGGCCTATGACAGAGAAGGCTGCCAGCACCATGACGGTCTTAGCGAGCACAGTAGACACAGAGACTGTAATGGTAACCCTAAAGGTTGCCTGGAGCACAGCACGGGTGAGGCGGCCTCGGTGGCCCGCGAACATGGAGGGCAGAGGAAGCAGATCACCAAGGAGGACTGTAAGAAGTAGTTACTGGCCCTGATGGCAGGGGTGTGGTGGTGCTGGAGGAAGACACACAGGATGGCCAGGGTAAGCAGAAAGATGGCCAGCACTCTGCCAAGGGAAGTCCAGGGTTCTGCGGCTGCACTGATTTTTCTCTGCATTGAGCCACTGGTCCTCAGGGCACTTGTGATGTGCAGCACTATCTGAAGACAGACAGAACAGAATAGGGAAGTTTCTGAAGTTTTTCATGATCAAATATTCATTTGAGTAGGACAGGTTTTCCAATAGGGTGACTACATTTCAATCTCATGACGATGGAACTTCCAAATTGCCTGGTATTCTCAGCTTCAGAGCCAAAGACACAGATGGAAGAGTTCCTGGTGGCGACTGCTTATCATGTATCACACTGCCGATGAAACAACAAGGAGACAGTCGCCTCTAGAAACTTTGCCTCCATCTGGACTTTCATCCTATTGAATGCGCAACAGTTACCACTGGAGTGTCAGAATTCGGAGTTAAAGTTAAGCAATGCACTTAGTCATCCTCAAGCACATTTAACTCAGGAAATGGGCATAAAATACTTGCTAGACTCACATTGTCTCTCTTATTTTTAATTAGTTGGTTCATTAACTTGAGGGCCAGAGCTGAGTATGGAGCCCTCAAAGGAATGTGGGCATCCTAACAGGCATCTTAGTTGTCAGGTTAAACACTAGTCCCTCTATTAAAATAAAGGAATCCCTTTAAACCACCTGAACAACAGTGCTTTGCAGAGCTTTATATTCCAGTTGAAAGACGAAAATTTGTGCCTGAAGCCCTAGGATAATCATATATTCTTACTTGACCTTTCTCCTTGATTTGGTTATATCTCCACGTTCCTAGATTGTTTGAATCCATAACCTGCTCATATTCTCAGCATCGTTTATTGACACCTTTCTTTCGAAAAGGGCAAAGAGTGTCCCACAAACCTCCACCTTCCTGGGGTAAGTTTTCAGTGTGAGAAAAGACTTCACCTAAACCTGTGGCTACAACAATGACCTACTTTCTGAACATGGTCTTCCTGCCCTAATTCTTCTTCTGTTCTACCCACCCATGGTCTGTTCATCGCCTCTAGATTCACAGTGAGGATAATGCACACTGTTTGTCTCCTTGTTAAGTCATCGAGTCCCAACTCCTACAAGACGCAGTTGAAGCTCCGGAGTGTGACAATGAGGCCCTCTATGACCTGGCGTCTTACATTTCCCACCACTCTGTGTGTTCAGACCATTCTTGGCCCCTTCTTGCTTCCATTCTTTGAGCCTTTAATCACTGGTCCCTGTCCCGTGCTCTTTACTGAACTTCACTGCCTTTGAAACCATGCTTACTGGTTAAGACCTACAACACACGTCACCTCCAGTGAAATGTGCTTCTACATAGCTTTGGCTAGAATGAATTGTTCCCCTGTGTTCTTATAACCCAGTGATTGAACTTCATTAAAGGAATTAACTTCATTTTAAAGTATAGTTTCTTTACAGAAAATAAAGAAACTCTTTCATTTGAGTGGAAGGAGCAGTGCTAGTTATGGGGATAGAATATTATTATTTAGTGTATTGTGAATATTATGGTTCCTTCTTTATATTTGCTACTCTTAACATTCAACATAGCAGCTTTATTCTGGGTGCCAGTTGTTACCTGTTCAATGAATGCCATCCTTAAACCACCTTTCCTGCAGGGCAGTAGATCACCATTGGTGTTGCACGTGCCCTCAGGGTAGATCCACACTTTGAGGTTCTCCAGGACCATGCGCTCGCTCAGGCTGGCCATTACACTCATGGCGGTGCTGGACTGCTGTCGACTCTTGAAGAAGACGCCACTCAGGTACATGATGAGTCTCATGGAGCCCAGGAACAGGAGCTCCCACTTGGCTACCTGCACGTAGCGCCATGGCAGGACCTCCATGAGGCCCATCATGTCCAGGATACTCTGGCGGTTGGAGATGATGACGCAGGGCTAGTCGATGTCCAGCTTGGGCCAGCCCCTGACCTCAAAGCGGAGGCTATACACGTACTTGAAGGTCCGCACAAACCAACTGATGATGTTCATGTTCTCCACCGGGCGGCCATCGTGGCACACCAGGCAGACGAGGGAGGCGAGCGCCGACCTGGACAGACAGAGTGTGCAGTAGAGTGTGAGCTTGGCGTAGAAGTTGGCAGCCACATTACTGGAAAGTTCCCTTGTGTGCTGCCTGGTGGGTGGATAGAGTTGTCATTTGTCTGTACACATTTTATGTAAAAAGAGCTAGTTTTTCTCATGGTCTGAGTTTGGGTGAATTACAGGACATCAGAAAGTGAAGATCCAGGTGATGCAAATTTGGTAAAAGGTGAAAGATTTACACGATCTGAAGAGAAACCAGAGTATGTGATGCAAATTTGGAAGCATGGGGTCATCCTTAAGTCAAAGTTCAGACAGGCCAGCCTATGAATACGAACCTACCAATTCTCCACCCATCCATCCACACTAGAGACTACTTTATGCAAGATGTGTTTGATATCTAGGATATGAAATCTCAGGCCTTCCTTCAAAGCACAGAGCTTTGGCTGATGTAGAACTTCTTTTGATTATCAGATGTGACCCGAGGAGTGTGTTTTTAGTGTATTCCAAACTCTTCTTAGTTGAGAAACTTTCAGAGTATAAGACTGTCAGAGACCCACCGTCATTCTCTTCGAAATTACGTAAATGGAGGCAAAAGAAATTACTATCCCTTCATTTTTCCCACTCCCACCACATTCCCAACAATCACATAAGTAGGAATCCAATTACAGTGCTAATAGTGGTTACTAATAATGCATTATTTAGCTGAAATTTGTTGGGAGAAGACCTTAAGTGTCCAAATTCCCTTCTCTCCCAAAATTGTGACTGTAGGTGGTGATAAGTGGCCATGTGCATGCACACACACATACACACACACGCACCCTCATACATATAAAACTATGTCACAAAGCCTGAACACATGTAGTGTTTGTCAGTTATAGCTCAATGAAACCAGAAGTACAGGTGACAAAAAGGACAGAGGACTTCAGTGATCCTCCGTGACTTCAGTGAGGGTACTCCGAGGTCTTTGAACACCTTTGGGAAAGTTGGGGCTGACTTTGACTCTGTGACTAGGAAGAGAGGCTAGGCTTTTTCACAGAAACCTGAAATGTTCCTAGAATACACTTGAAGTTCTTTCTAACAGAGCTCCAACCTGCCTTCCCAGTCTTTCCTCCTGTTTTTGCTGCATTTCCTATTTTGAATCAGTTGGACTCCTTTTTCACTCCATTTATTCCCTTTCCTCCAACATCTGGCATATATGATTATTCATGACCTCTTAGTAGAGTGTAAACAGCTTTGTGACAAACACACAGAAATGAATGGGTATTTGTGTCAGAAAATATATTTGTTGAGTTAGGCCATTATAATCCAGTAAGACTAAGGGACAGAGCTTGGTTGGGAGCACAGCTTGATCAAGACTCCTGAAGGATTTCTGGAATTCTTCAACATAAGAAAGCCAGCTGGGATTTTCTTTCTTTCTTTTTTCATATTTTACAGTAGCTGGGATTTTCTAAGATCACTTGCTGATCTCCTAGCACCACTCTCATCAACAGCAGCCTCCCATTTCCTCGAGAAAGCTGTAACCAATCACATGGACTAATCACCTGTTGGCATTCTTGTGCATACCCTTTCATTTTCATGGAAATGCTGGAAGGAATATATTATTTTACTCATTACAGAGAGGAAAAAGCTAAAGTTCAGTTAAAGTAGAACCACTTTGACCATCATTTGGTACTCCTCTCATAGGACACTCTATAGGTCTTGTAGTTTGAAAACCAAGCAAGCTGAGAGGCAGAGAATTGGCGGAGTGTATTGACTGCTCACCTGCCAAGGCCTGGAATCCTGTGCTTTGGCACATAAGCCTCCCAGAAACAGTCTCTCCTGGAGAGCAGGACTTCAGGTTTTGATAGGTGGTTAATGGGACTTTGGCTGACAGGTAGGCTTGGTAAGTGCCACCAGTATTGAAAGTTTGAAGGCAGACAGGTGGGTGGTGGTCATATTCTTCATCCCTGTGCAATTGGGTGTCTTTTCCATGATACTTTGAGTAGAACCCCAAACCCAGGCCACCTGCATCCCTGCAGCTCTTCCCACAGTTTCTTAATCAGATTATTGCTTGGGTACATGGCAGGGTGCAGTGTTAACAGTAAGTCCACAAAGCCAGACATTACTCCTGAGTGTATGTCCAGGATTAAGCTACCAATCAATAAGTCCTGGGACTTGGCACCCAGCACTGTGGTGTCACAGAGGTGGAGAAGATCCACATTCTCCAGGTGACCTTGTGTTCTTGTAGGGACTCTGATGGGAGTCTGAAGTGTAAATGGTAGCAGTTATAGATGATGACTGAGGCTGTGGGGGGTGAGGCAATAACCTTGGCCATGCTTGCAATGCTCTGCAGATATTGCTGATCCTCCCTGAGAAGGCTAAGCAACCACCTGCAGCCCCTTCTGCTGCTGCTGATGCAACCATTTAAAGTTACCATTGTCTGAACCCACCAGGCCCACCCACATCCAGTTAAAGTGACTCAAGAGGTTGGCCAGGACTCAAGGCCGATGGTCGCTGCTGGGCACTGTGCAAAAGAAGAATGGGAACCAGAAATGGTTGGAGAATTGGGGTTGCTGAGATCCATGGCTGATCTGGAAGGAGTTTCTGGCTTCAGGTCAATTCAGTTCAGGTCAATTCAGTTCCTACCAATTCGCTTTAGGAATGTAGTGGAACAGAACATACCTTGGGGCAGGTGTGTGGGAAAAGCAGCTAGGTAAAGATGTGCTCAAATTTTGCCTTTTCATACTGTATATTTCTTAAAGTTGCCTGAGAGATAGAGGCTCAAGTGAATTAAAACTTAAGTAATCATTAGAGAATTAGAAACTAGAGACTGATGTGTGGTGAAGGCTTTAGCTACCTCCTGTGATGCTGGCATACAATGGGCATTTATTCAATTCCTGGCTGCTCCAGTTCTGATCCAGCTGCTTGTTAATTGAACTGGGAATACTGCAGAAGATGGCCCAAACACTTGGGCCCCTGATACCCACATGGGAGACCCAGATCCTGGGAGACCAGGATTGCTGGATTCAGCCCTGGCCATTTGGGAGAATGAATCAGTGGATGGAAGGTCACTGCCTGTCTCCTCTTCTCTCTCTCTCTCTCTCTCTCTCTCTCTCTCTCTCTCTCTCTCTCTCTCATACTCTAATACTACCTATCAAACAAATAAGCAAATCTTTAAAGAAATGATTTGAAACTAGATATAGAACCTCCATAATAGCAGAATTAAAAATGGGTTTAAAAAGGTGCCGGATCCTGTACTGGCAAGTACACACAAGACTCAGGTCTGGGATCACCTCAGATGAAGTTTCTTTGGGGATCCTTCCAACTGAACTGCTGATCTCAGAACCCCAACCATGAAGAGAAGTGCAGGTTCCATGGTCTGACCATGGACTGCATGTGTCAAAACTGTGCCTCCTCAGAGGCTCGGATGGAACAGTGGACAGCATATCCAGGTGCACACGGAGGATATGACAGTCCATCAGAACCTGCAGAGGTCACCTGGTACAACAGAGGACAGAACAAATCGATCATCTACCCCAACCATGTGTTGGCAGTGAAAATCTGGACAAATGGAGACTCTAGGGTGGACTATGTCAGCCAGTGGATTCTGGACAGATTTCATCAGGCTTGGGATGGTGAAATTGGCAGTAATTTAGAACTGTTGTAGTCTCAAAACCACTTGAGCAGGACCCTTGGAGCATGCCCCATGTTGGGGACCCTGGGATGGGTGAGAGGTGGGTGAGGCTTCTCTTTTACCCCAGATACAGAAAAAAATAATGAGGAAACAATGGTTTTACCCACTTTCCTGTAGCCCTTGACCCTTTGTGCCCTAATCAATTATGTAAAGATTATCAAAATATAATAATAAAAGAATGGCGAAATTAGAAAACTCAGGGATGAACAAACAAGGGAAATAGGAAAGCATAACAAAAATAAGACTACAATACTAATAACAAATGAGAATATGGAATTCTTTCCAACAAATTAATAAAGGTCTAAATCTATATTTTGTGCTATTATAGCTCTAAAGTTTATTCATGGAAACTGATGAGTAGCCTAATACACAGAAAAATTATGTGTAATAGTGTCTTCAAAAAGTTCATGAATGTGTATTGTGAGAAAAATGTATTTATGGCTCACATTTTTTACACCTAAATATGTTTATTTTTAAAATTCTATGTTTTGAGATAGCTTTGTGCAAGGTCAGAATAACATTAAGATGTCCTTGGACAGAGTCAGGGTGCAAGGAGAGACACGTGAAGCCAGGCAACGACAACACTGAATATCCGGGCTGCATAGACCCCTATGTTAGGCGAGGAATCTAGTCCTCCTGAGGGTGGGAGGACATGAGGCTTCTGGAAGAGTGGGAGTCAGGAGTCAAATCAGCAGACCATAGGATTCACCAAGTTTTTAACCCATCTCTTGATGAAAGATTTGTCAGGGGCAATGACAGTATGAGGTTATGCTTAGCTGAGTGTGAAGGTTAAGAAGCATTCAAGGAATAAGAAAATAAGCTTTTTGGATTAATAAATATAAAGGTTGAATAAAATATATCTTGCTTTCTTGGTCCTTGGGAAGCTCTCTTGCTTTGGTTTGTACCAGCCTAGGATCATCTCCAGCTCATCACCACCTGCCTTTCCCCTGCAATCGTCTTTGAAGCGGTATCCATGATCACAGTGGATGGGTTCATGAAGGCATCCTGACTGTTGTCTCTGTCATCTTCCTCTTCGTCTCTGCCTCTTCAGGCTCTGCAGGTTGCTCAGTGAAGGGCTGCCTGCCAGACTCCACAGCTCATGGGAGGAAGCTGTGCCATCATTTGTGTGCATATAAGTTCTCTTCAAGTTTTTTTTTTTTTTTTTTTTTGGCTTTCAAAACCTATACTAGATGAAACCAAATAGAAGACTTGGGAACTAGGTGTTTTCCCAAGTTCACTGCTTCTAGGCAATGTCAATAACTATTTGTCATAGTTTTAATGTACCAAGTCCTGCCTATTCCATTGTTAAATCCACAATGATTCTGATAGATAAAATATTGTTAACCTTTGTGACATTATTTTATGGCTGGATAAAGATTACTTTGTTTGTCAAGATTGCATAGTTGGGACTGGCACAGTAGCCTAGCAGCTAAAATCCTTGCCCTTCACATGCCAGGAACCCATTTGGGCGCCGGTTCATATCCCGGCAACCCTGCTTTCCATCCAGCTCCCTGCTTGTGGCCTGGGAAAGCAGTCAAGGTCAGCCCAAAGCCTTTGGACCCTACACCCATGTGGGAGACCCAGAAGAGGCTCCTGGCTTTGGATCAGCTCAGCTCCAGCTGTTGTGGCTGCTTGGGGAGTGAATCAATGGATGGAAGATCTTCCTCTCTGTCTCTCTCCCCTCTCTTTATCTGATTTTCCAATAAAAATAAATAAATCTTTATATATAAAAAAAGATTGCATAGTTACTGGCAAGTCAGGTCCCCGTAGAACGTCTAGCTCTTTTGCTTCAAGCCTGTCTTTGTTCACTCCTTTGTTGTAGGTCTTTAGGGATTTATATAACATGAGGCGGCTCTCTGCTAGGTCCATTGATTATATGGACTCAGGGGGTTTTGCAAAAAAACCTGTGCTGGGAACAGTTTAAGCTATTGCAAAAATATCCAAGGATTGGGCCTGGTGTGATAGGCTAGTGGCTAAAATCCTCGCTTTAAGTCCCCTGGGATCCCATATGGGCGCTGGTTTGTGTTCTGTTGCTCCACTTCCCATCCTGCTTCCTGCTTGTGATCTGAGAAAGCAGTAGAAGATGGCCCAAAGTCTTGGGATCCTGCACCCACGTGGAAGACCTGGAAAAAGCTCCTGGCTCCTGGCTTCAGATAAGATTAGCTCCACCGTTGCAGCTGCTTGAGGAGTGAACAGGTGGAAAGATCTGTCTATATATATGACTTTCCAATAAAGATAAATAAATCTTTAAAAATATTCAAGAATTTTCTAACATTTGACACATTTTGGAGCTACCTTGAATTTTAGCAAAAGGTCCTCTGTAGCTTACTGTCCAGCAGGTGGATGCTTTATAATAAGTGTGTTTAGCTTCTAGGGGATCTGGACCTAGGAGTGTGTGGCAGCCAAAGCTTACCTTGAGGAAGACTAGCTTAAACAGAACGAGCTTAAGCTTTTACAAAGGACCCATTAGGTGTAACAGCAGACTGACCAGGCAGGCAAGCCAGATATGGCCTCAGGCCTGGGATGTGACTAAGGAAAACTCTTCCAGGTTGTTGATGCTGGAAATTCTGTTCCTCATTCTCAGTTAGCAAGCAATGTCCAGGCAGTAATTGTTGGTCTCAGTGACATCAGTCATCTTTTTTTTTTTTTTAATCGTATTTTTGACGATCTTTACATAGTTAATTACGGTAAAAAGATTCAAGGGCTATAGGGAAGTGGGTAAGACTATTATTTCCATATTGTTTCCTTCATGTATCTGAGTTAAAGGGGGTTATTGAGGGAGAAGCCCCACCCAGTTTCCCACCCACCCCAAGTCCCAGATGTGGGGCATGCTCTGAGATACTTGCTCAAGTGGTTTTGATAGTTCTTCAGTTCTGAATTGCTGCCAGTCTCACCACTCCAAGCACGATGAGGTTGTTGAAGAATCCACTGATTGACATAGTTCATCACAGAGTCTCCATTTGCCCAGTATTTTGCTGCCAACATATAGCTGAGGTGGTTGATTGACTTGTTCTTTCTTCTTTCTTTTCTTGGCTAGGGTTCTGAGTCCACCATTGCGACTGGGGAGATCCCCAAAGAAACTTTGAGTTATTCCCAGACCAGATTCTTGTATGTTCTAGCAAGCACAGGGCCTGGCACAGTCCATCACCACGATCAGCTGGTGGTTGCAGTTGCTGGGTTGGTTCTGTTTTCAGTCCCGACTTCCACTGGAACCAATGGGTGTTGCGGCCCAGCCTGGTTCTCCCCAGCACATACTCGGCCCTCACATCAACCAGTGGGAGCTGCAGTCTAGTGAGAGCGACCCACAATAACCCCCACCAGACCTGCTCCCTACCCTGGTTTGCCAGTATGTGTAGCAGACTAGTTCAGTCTGTCCCACATCCCCTTCTGCTCTCATACATGTCAGTGGGTATTTAAGCTTAGTTCCATCTAACCAGCTCAACTATCCAGCCCTCACGGATGTTGTTGAGTGCCTCTCTGTCTAGCCACCGACATCAGTCATCTTTGAATGTGGATTTCTTTCCTGCAACCGTGATAGCATCTCATGGCCTACACCTTGCTAGGGAGTGAGTTCTCTGATGTTCACAATTGAGTCTCACTCACTCATGGCATTACATTATCTGGCTGTGAACTGAGACATTGCTGGAACTTCTAGGTAGCAAAATAAAAAACAGAACCTTACTGTTGCATAAAAAAGTGCTTTAAAAGGCTTAGGGAAAATAGAATTAAATAATATAGTTTTTGAGGCTGGTGTTTGGTCTAATGGCTATGATATCTTTTGGGTTGCCTGTTTCTTGCATTGGAGCATCTGGGTTCAAGTCTCAGCTCAGCTCCTAGCTTCAGCTTCCCGATAATGGGCCCCATGGGAGGCAGCAGGCGATGGCTCAGGTTGTTACATCCCTGCAACCCACAGGGGAGACACTGATGAATTTCTCACTCCTGACTTTGGCTTGGTCCCAGTCCTATCTGTTCAAAGCATGTGGGGAGAGAACAAGCAAATAGAACTTCTTTTCTACCTGTATCTCTGTTTCTCGCTCGCTCTCTCTTCTTTCAAGTAAGTAAAAAGATAAGGTGATTTTGGTGTAATTTTAGGAAATCTATGCCTATTAGAGGTCATCAATGAGTTCATGAAAAGTGTGTATTATAAAAAGATTTCAAATGTTTTGCACAAAATAGACTTATTTTTCATTCTACTTCCATATGCTTTTTGAAACATCCTAATGTGTCTTCATTTGCCGTCTTTGGAGTACTTTGCCTCATTGCCATGATGACTGCCTCCATTTCAGGGTCTCATAGGGTGGGGGAAGGGGCCTGGTGAGGAGGGTGTGATGCCATGGGGAAGGATTGTCTCAGGTTGCACGTTGCTCGCTGTGTTGCAGTAAGAACTTGCAGTGGCCACAACCATGAGCTCTGACCTGCTTCTACGTTCCTCCAACTCGTTTTCAGGTAAAACCTAACAGGAGTGATCTATTTTCCTACCTTCATTGTACTTTTCTTATAAATAAAAATCAGCAAAAGGAATTCTTGGTCAGCCAAGAAATGAAGTTACTGTAACCCAACCTTCCAGTGGAACCTGGAGGCTAGGCAGTGCCATGAGTTCTCCCAAGGTGCCTTGGTGTTATGGTCACTGGATCTCTGTTGCCTGCCCTTCTAGGAAGTGAGCATTCCTGAATATGTGGCTCTGGCCTCAGAAGTGCCTCTTGGTACCTGTGATCAAAGTACATTGCTCTTGAAAATACACTGGTATAAAATCAGGCAGCATTTTTACTGAGGCGAATCTCCCTACTTCTTGCCATTTCTCCTACTTTCTTCTACCCTCAAAACCAAGTTTTCTGACTAAAGTTCTCACCTTGCACGCACCAGGATCCCATATGGGCACTAGTTCATGTTCTGGCTGCCCTGCTTCCCATCCAGCTCCCTTCTTGTGGCCTGGGAAAGCAGTCGAGGATGGCCCAAGGCATTGGGACCCTGCACCCGCAGGGGGGAAGCACCTGGAGGAAGCTCCTGGCTCCTGGCTTTGGATAGGCTCAGCTGTAGCTGCTGTGGCCATTTGGGGAGTGAATCACTGGATGGAAGATCTTCCTCTTTGTCTCTCTCCTCTCTGTATATCTGTCTTTCCAATAAAAATAAATAAATTTTTTTAAAAATAAAGTTTCCTGATAGTCCCAAATTACCACTTGGGAATTATGTGATTTTGGGCAAGTGACATATTGTTTTCAAGCCTTAATTTTATCATTTGTAAAAATGGAAACAACAATGTATCTAACTTAGAGAGCTGCAATAAGTATTGAATGAGACCATGAAAATGACGATAATAGCAATAATAGTGGGGGTCAACTTTCTGGCTTAGTTAAGCTATCACATGAGTGCTTATATTCCATATTGCAGTACCTGAGATTGGGTCCCGTGTGTTTCCAACCCAGCCTCCCACTAATGTGCACTCTGGAAGGCAGCAGGCGATGACACAGGAACTTAGATTTTTGTGACTCTCATGGGAAACCTGAATTTTAGCTTGGTCTAGCTGTTGCAGGCAACCAGTGGTGGACTAACAGATGAAAGTGTATTCTCTCTCCCTCCCCACACTTCCGTCTCTCCCACGCTCTCTCTCCCTGTCACTGCCTTTCAAATATCTACCTAGCTATCTACATAAACCAGTAAACAAAAGAAAAAAACAATAACAGAAAATATTGATGTAGGAGTTCAGTCAGAGATTTTTTTCTAAATGTTTTGCATAGATTAATATCATCTGAAGACTTTTAACATAGGCCAAGTATCTAAAAAGTAGTTTCTGGCAGTAATAAATATCAAACAAATGATAGACACAGTATTATTATTCAGCCACTCTCTGCAAAAAAGCATGTTACAAATTCATTTCTACTAGAGTATCAATGACTGATAATTAGTAGAATTCATCCCTCTTAGAGAGTCTAGTATTTTTATCCAATTGTAGATTTTCAACTGTGGCATTTGAATAGATTCTGGAAAGGAAGATAGTTAATATTTTTGTGAGTTTCATATTTGGCAATGGCATTAGGCAGCATGTACCTTTCTTCCAGAAATTCTGGGGGAAATGAAAATTTTTTTTTTAACCAAAGAAATGATTTCATAAGCCTCTCTTCCCTTCCTAACAAATTTTGTCCATTTGTGCTCTGGCCTAGGAGTTGATATCTCATTGTGTTTTTATTTCCTGTTGGCCATTGTTTCTAAACATTTTCTGTATTGGCCAATGCTCAGTGGTACAGTCATTGCGGAAAATGTGGAGATTCCTCAGAAAACTAAAAATGCATATGCCATAGAATATTTCCAAAGGAAATTAAATCAGCATATGAAAGAAATATCTGCATCATAGTGCTAAGGCAGCCTAATTCACAATAAAAAAGATACAGAATCAACCTAGATATCTATCAAGTGATGACTGGGTAAAACAAATATGGTATAATAGAACTACTACTTAGCCATGAAAAAGAATGAAATTCTGAATTTACAACAACATGGATCCACCTGAAGATCATTATGCTTAATGAAGCAAGGAAGACAAATATCAATGTTTTCTTATATTTGTGGAAGTTAAAACACACATATATAGTATATAGTATAAAATCATGTGGTTTTCATATCACTCGGTATTTAGTTACAAATATTGCTTCAATGGCTCATACCATGCCAATGCCAATATACTTCTTTGTTTCATGTTATGATCTTTGTCATCAGTCTCTCACTAATGATACTAATGTTTTCATTTTCAAGAAAAAAAGCATACATGTAAACAATGTTTGAAGTAAATGTAACAAAACAAAAAAGCTTGCTAAGCAAGAATGGAAAAAACTTACAGATGATAAATATCATGATTTTTGGCTTTAAGATAGTGTGAAAGAGTGTATTTTGAACATTGGATTTTGCTCCGCTCCTAGGTGAGTGATATACTACGGTACTTACTCACAATGTGGGAGCCACAGCTCTCAACTGACTAGATGATCACAAGGGGGGACAACTGATGCTCTATGGTGGATGGTATTGCTAACCTTCGATGCTAGGAAGTTGATTGTATTGCATATTTGACATACAGTGCTTTCAATTTATGGTAAGCTTATCAGCACACAAGCCCATTCTAAGTCAATCATATTTAAGTGCTCAAGTGATTTCGTCTTCTCAAGAAAGCTCTTACCTGGGGACTCTGTACAGAGAGCAACTCAGCCATGGGCTCTGACTCTGGGGAGGTCATCCTTCCAATCACCCCAAGGAGCAGTTTCTGGGGGCCACATCTGAAGTTGGGCCTGGGTTGCAGGTGGTTGGACAGTACGTCCAGGGTGCTGCTTAGAGCCTGGGTCCCTGAGATGCAGGAATCACAGATCTGCAGTCCCACAGAGATGCTGGGCAGAAAGGCTGGGTCTCTTGCTGTCTCAGTCACAGCAAAGAGAATGCTCAGAGCACTCAGCCAAAAAGCGAGCTTTGGATCTTGGAAAGACAGGAGAAGCGAGGATTTGTCAGCAGCACTTTAAGAGCCACAGGAAACAGCTCCAGGGGAATCCTCCTTTGGGAGAATGCAAGGATGAGCTAGAATGTGGAGCTCACCTTGGATGTTCGTTTGCTTAGAGGAAGATGCTTTGAGGGTTTTAGTGAAGACAGATAACAGGAAGGGCGACATGGAGAAGGCTACAGTTTCCCAGTATCGACAAGGAGCCATAATGTGGGAGTGTGCAGGTACACAGACAGTCTCAGTTCCTCAGAGAGAGGCTGACAGCAACGTAGGCACGTACACAGCCCCAGGTCAACAAACGGAGCAGACTCCTGACGCTGGAGATGGATATGACACAGACACAGGAAGACACAGGGACTGTGACAGGTGACTCTGATGCGGAAGCTGTCAGAGGCTGGCTCTCTGACGGACTCACGGACTGGGGCGGGTGACTGCTGTTCTCTGACGTGGAGAGACAGGAAGTCCTGTGGCACTGACTGTGGTGAGTGCAGAGACAGGAAGCTGCACACAGACTCAGACAGGAGTAGGCAGGCCGACATCTGCTAAGACAAATAGCCCAGACACAAGCGGAGAACAGTGAGTAGATGGGAAGGCACGATGAGAATGCCTTTGACGAGACTCGGGCAGGAAGAACCAAGACAAACATGGGGCAGAGTGGCAGAGGCGTCTGGCTGCACATTTCCCTTTTGTCTTTCTGGAGAGGACCTGCAAGTCTATAGATTAAAGTCTCATTTAAATCTGGCCAGTTGTGAGACAGTTGAGAAATGCATGAAGCTGGTCTTACTTGCTGGAGTAGCTGGTAAGGATGGGCCTGAGCAGCTTTTCTTGAGCCCCACGCATGTGCCCAGGAGATGTTTCTCATCAACTCGCACTGCCAAGCTGACACCATCCCAGGCCTATGACTGCTGAACTCTTTGCTCTACCCCATTTAAAGAGCATGCGCCTTGAGCTGAAGGAATAGATTTGCGTTTGGTTCCTCAGAGATTCAAAGAGCATGGCACTGAGACTGAGTCTCCAATACTTCTAGTTTGTTCCTTTGGTCAGGCCATGTTTGTGGAAACAAACATCTATCATCGGTTGGGCCCCTCACTGTGGCTTCTATCTACCCATTTCCACTGAGGCAGGAACAAGCTCCTAACGGGGTCCCTCGTCCAGCGAGTGAAGCTCCGACACAGGTGCTTGCTCTTATGAGGATTTATTGAAGGACAAACTAATTACATAACATAACAAAACAAGAAATCCAAGTATAACACAGAAGGGCAGTAACTACAGCATATTTACAGGCTTCCTCTTCTACTACTACTGCTACTACTCTACCACTACTCCTCTTTGTTCTTCTTCTCCTTTTGTTCTCTCTCAAACTTAGGTTAAAACCCTATCAACAGCCAATTGCAACAGGGCTGCTTGGCCACGCATCAAACACACCAATCACAGCCTTGATCACGCACACACACACCAATCACAACTCTGATCACGCGCACACCATGCAGACTGCATGAGACCTTGAACCAATCTTCTGCAACTTCCTAAAACTTGTTTACTGCCTTTGTGCCGTGAGAAGACAATAACAAGCGTCATCTTGGGGCAAAGTCCCGCTCTCCACAAGCTCCAAAGAAAACTACAGAGACAGGGAAGTTCCTGGCCAAGGCCATCCCTGCCCTGGCTCCCTGGAGGAGGGTGATGGGCCCAAACTCCCAGGTGGCTACAGTGATTCGTGAGGATGCTCCTTTTCTCTCTCCTCCCTCCTAAGGAGAAAGAACGTGCCCACTGTGGGCACTTTGGCTGCTCTGGAGGCTGCCGGGAGTTGACTTCTGCCTGATCTAGGACAGCATGTAAGGGAGGCACAGCCCCGATGAGCACATCTTCTGTGGCTCAGATGCCTGAGGGCCTGAACATGGGCGGGTATCTTGGGCCAGAGGTAGTGTTTGCCAGGTGCGCTGATGCCAGCAGAACCATAAGAACCATGGTGAAGCAAATGGGAACTTCTCTCCTGTGTGGATGCGTGGCTGAGTGTCCTCTGTTGTCAGAACATTTGGTTCTGTTTCCTTCTGGAGGTGCTATGCGCACCTGCTGGGGATCCCAGGGGCCCAGAAAAGGGAAGTGAGTGCGGCTGAGCTGCCAGCCTTTGTCCTATATACCTATGACCTTACAATTCCCAGGACTCTGGGATTCCTTCCGGCTCTGGATCCCATAACTCCTGTCCTTATCTCTCGGGTAACTAGCTTTCTTGATGTTTTGGTCAAGATGCCTGGTGGAAATGGCCTTGTCACAGACAGGTCCTGGTTTTCAATGCCTCTTTTATTCTGAAGACCCTGCTAGAGGCCTGTGTTTATCAAGGAGTCGTACTTCCCTGTCCTGGGCCCACGGAGTTTGCTCATACCCCATAATCTTCAAACACAGGGTTAATCCCATGATGCACAGGTGAGGCCTCAGGTTCCCAGGGAGAGTCTGCAAAAGAAGCCATCCACAATGCTTTCCTGAGCCCATGGCTGCAGGCTCATCCGGGCACAGAGGGCACAGGGGTGGATGGTGGGTGAGTCATAGCGTTTGCTTTTGATTTTTTTTCCTGCCTGACTTTTATTCCTACTGCTTGTGTGAATTCTCTGAGTGAACCCAGGCAAGTGTCTCCTCTTTCTAAGACTTCAGTTTCCTCTTCTGCAATAGAAACATATTGGATTTAGCAGGTAATACTCAAACTCTGTTTCAGTAACAAAACTTTGCATCTCACACCACCTAGTACAGATCAAAATCACCATTTCTGAGCCAAACACAGTCAAAGTTTTGAAAAGGTTCTGGTGAACACCTATGCACGGGAGAAGGAGGGCTCATGGCAGGGACTCAGGAGTGCAGTAGTGGGGCTCTCGCCTCCATGGTGGTGTACAGAATAATTCTCCACTTAGTTTTCCACAGATAGAGGAGTGACTCCTCATTTACAGACTGGATGCTGAAGTGCAGAAATGGAGGGATTTTCTCTAGGCTACTGGCAGTGTAAGTGGAAATCGTGTTGCTGGATTCTGTCCTACAACTGCACTGAATCGCAGGCTTGTCCTGGAGAAACAGGAAACATCATTTGCAGGAGCCAACAGTTGACTTGAAGGATGAGGCTATTAATGCATGTGGTGCATGGCGTTTATGACATTTTTCCATGGTGTTGGGTGGCAGAACCTTGAACCATATCCTTTCTCAACCCAGCTACCTCCCAGAACAGGTAACACAACCTGCCACGAGCTGCACGAAAGCCTTAGCACACCAGTTCTGCTGTGCTTCTGTCTTACCTGCCCGGCCTCTCTGCTCAGCAGCCCTGCCTTCGCCCAGGGGATGAGCCCACACCACCTTAGGAACACCTCCATAATGTGAGTTCTCAGATGCTCCTTTCGGTGACATCCTAGACTTTCCCCAGATTCAAGCCCTGACTCGATCAGTGCTGGCTGTGTGGCCCACTTACAGACACACAGAGCTGGTGGAGTTCACCACTGTCTCTCGCAATGGCGGTGAGTGTGTCTTCCTTGCTCTCTTTCTGAGGTAGAGTGTCAACGTAATAGCTTATTGAAAAAGCTGTGCCAATTAAAAATAATTTATTTGTTTTAAAGGCAGAGCTATACAGGTGCACTCTCAATTTTATAAAATACTGTGAAAAGGAAGTGATGGCTATGCGGAATTAGAACTCTTCGACCACAGCAGATCAGAGAACATAGCAGCCCCAGAGTGCGGTTTGATGCAGTAAGGACTATTAAGGCAGAGGGAGTTGCCTGAGCAAGCCTGATGGAGATAGCAGTGAGGAGGAGGAGTGCAGGGTCAGAGACTTCCCCCGTCCTGTGGACCCTGAGCAGTGCTGTGAGTGCCCTGAGTACTCTGAGGATCCTTGGAAACAAGGTGCACAGTACTCATGATACCCAGAATCACAACTTCTCAAAAGCTCAGAGGTTGGAGATGGCTGAGTAGAACCTGAGCTGTGCAATGCTGGGGGTCTCCAAACATCTAGGGGTCTGGGGAGATGACTGGGAAAGGATGACATGGCCCATTGAGGAGCAGGCCAGGAGGCCCTCAGTCTGTCTTCCTTCCTTCCTTCCTTCCTTCCTTCCTTCCTTCCTTCCTTCCTTCCTTCCATCCATCCTTTCTCTCTCTCTCTCTCTCTCTCTCTCTCTCTCTCTCTCTCTCTCTCTTTCTTTCTTTCTCTCTTTCAAATAAACATTCAGGGCCAGGTGCAGTAACCTAGTGGCTAAAGTCCTCACCTTGCATGCGCTAGGGTTCCATTTGGGTGTCGGTTTGTGTCCCAGTGGCCCTGCCTCCCATCCAGCTTCCTGACTTGTGGCCTGGGAAAGTAGTTGAGGACGGCCCAAAGCTTTGGCACCCTGCACCTGAGTGAGACTTGGCAGAAGCTCCTGGTTCCTGGCTTCGCATTGGCTCAGCTCTGGGTGTTGTGGCCTCTTTGGAAATGAATCAGCCAATGAAAGATCTTCTCTCTCTTCCTTTCTGTATATTTGACTTTCCAATACAGAAATAAATAAATCCTTAAAAATATACTCATTGTTTATTTGAAAAGTAGAGTTACATAGAGAAAGAGAGAGGAAATTCTCCAAATGGCCACACATTGGCCAGAGCTGGACCACGCTGGAACCAGGAGCCAGGAACTCCATCTGGATCTCCCAGAAGGGTGTCTGGACACAGGCACTTGGCTTGTTATTCAACAGTTGAATGATTGGCACACAGGCACTTTGGGCTATCTTCCGCTATCCCAAACCACATCAGTAGGGAGCCGAACTGGAATGGAAACAATTGGAACTTGAGCTGGTGTCCATATGGAATGTCCATGTCATAGGTGGAAGCTTAACTGGCTCTATGATTTCTTGCTTGTAACCACACTGTTACATTTGTATCTACCAGGTTTCTACATCAGTCGGGTTCCCAGCAACACACAAAGATTGAGTTAGAAAAGGAATCTATTGAAACAATATTGGATTAGGGAGAATGCTGGGGGAAGTAACAGCATTTCAAACCAAGGAGAGGAAGTTTCTGTGTTGGAAGATGTGAAGACCTTGGAACTGTTGTCCCGACAATAACATCGGCACAGGCTATCAGACTCTCACTCTGCTGTGGAAGTCAACACTCTGAATATGTCAGCGGGGTGGATTTTTGAAACTAGCGCTGTGAGAATGTGATGATAGGGTCTATGTGGCATGTGACAAAACAAACAAACAAACAAACAAACAAAAACCAAGAGCAGTAAAACAATGACAACAAATAAGTCCTGCCTAAGGAAATTTATTTTTATAGGAAAAGTTTATTTTTACATTCCCCTGGTGGGACTGAGAAAGATTTTGGAGCAGGAAATTCAGGTGGAGTGGATTGCGATTTCTGTGTTGGCTCTGCTTGGAAAGATCCTTGGTCAGTTGGGCATCAGCACCTCCCTGCTGCTTCTGCCCTCCCTCCTCTCAGCGGGTGGGACTCTTTCTTCTCTCTCCACTCCTGCAGTCCTTGTAGCTGGAGCCACGGGCTGCTACAAAGCACACGTTTCCAATATTTAAGTGTTATTCAGGGAGCACTACTTCATATTTTGTGCTTTCACTGGTAGACAATTTCGGGCTAGTTTTATTGATGCTGCCGGGAGAAGACTGTTTAACCAGGTTTGCTTTAGAAGCCCATATATACGTCAGTGAAATCTGGTATAAGCGTAAGTGGGAAAGAATTTCTTTTTAATTTGAGGGAATTAATGTTCTGAGATTGACTCCTCCTGCAGACACCTTATGAAAAAGGAAACCGTTTCCCCAAATATGGGAGGAATGATTTATAGGAAATAATGTGACAATGAAGAAGGTCATCTGGCTGTTCATGACTTTGTGGATGCTGATAATTGAGACCATATGATGTCTCCGTGGAAGAAGTAGCAATGCTTAGCAAACATTCCTTTTGCCCCTTTACCTGCATGGCCTACTTTACATGAGCCAAGACCATCTGGCTACAGGTACAAGTGACTGTATGCAGTTGTTCCAATCTCCTTTTCCCTACAAAGGTAACAGAAGCTGTAATGTTCCAGGCATAGCTGCATAGTGGCGGGCTTATGTGAGCCTGGTGGCTACACAGAGACTACATAGAGCCATCTCTCCTGCATATTAGAGTGGGACAAGCATTTTGAACAACACATAAAAACTTTGTTTCTGAGTTTGGGTTGTCACAGAAAAGTCAGCCTGTTTTACTAAATCCAAGCCCACAAATTGATTTTCATCATTTTAATCCTCAGGGCAATTCAAGTGGAAAATTTTATTCTGCTTTTGATTCTGAGACAACTGATGCTGTGGAAGAATAAGCTCTTCCCTGAGTTGCAGCATCGTTAAACAGCGGAAGGTGGAAGTGCATTTAGTTCTACAGGCATTTCTTCAGGGACACCCCTTGTCAACCTGATTTTATCATCAAGGAATTGTACAGAGGAGGTAAAACAAAAGCAGTAAACACATTTTGTTACCCAGATCTTGGAGTTGCAATGATACACAAATGAAATGATGGTAGCAGGTTAGTTTTATTGAGGTATAATTGACACACCAAAAGTGCTCAATTTAATGCATAAAATTTATCCAGTTAGGACACAGGTACGATATTATCACAATAATCAAGATAAACACATCAACTGCCTTCCAAAACTTTCTCTTGTCCCTGTACTTTTTACTTATTTTTTGTTCTTTCTTTTGTTATTTGCATTTTGAGACTTTTTTTTGTTTTTGTTTTCTATTTTTTTTTACAAATACAAATTAAATATGAAAAATCCTACTTCAAACAGTTCAAGAAAGGCTAATCAGTTGCATTCTAGACATGCTAAAAGCTATCTCACAATTTAAGTTTTAGTGGTAGAAACTGTTTCAGAATTGGTTGGTCATCACACACCAAAACAAAGTAACTCTATTAACATCATTTATTCTGTTATTAGCCGTACTAGCAAAAATCAAAAATGTCAAGTTTTCCAATGGCAGTTTTGTGCAACAGAAGATTATGACTCTCAAAGAAAAAACAATTTGGATTTTTCCTGCTTTCAAAATGTTTATCAAATCCTGTATCTCAGGGTTTTGAAGCATGTAGAAAATGAGGACAAGTGACTGTAAACAAAGAGCCGTGTACCAACTGCAATAAGTAAAATCAGACTGTAGACCTGAGGGTTATACACCTTAGAAACCTGCCCCAAGGAGAAGACTCTAATAACTAGAAGTACAACGACCAAGAGCAAAAGAAGAGACAAAGGCACAATGAATATTACTGAAGGCTCCTCTGCAAAGGAGCAAAACCCTTTGCCAACCTCAAAGTTAACTGAGGAAGACATCGAGAAAATGGGGGACACAGAATTCAAGACACTTGTTATAAACAACGAGAAGCATGTAAAGCAGGAGTTCAAGGAATTTAAGGAATATGTCACCCAGGAAATGAATCAAATGAAAAATGAGCTAAATGAAAGCTGATATAACAGAAATGAAGAATACAGTGGAGCAAATTAAAAGTACAGTGGAGAGTCTCCAAAATAGAATGAAGGAGGCAGAAAAAAGAATCTCAAAATTAGAAGATATTTCCTGTCACCAGGGGAAACAAACAAAAAGCTGAAATCAGAGCTGCCTCAGGCTAAAAAAAGTATTCAAAAATTGAAAGACACTATTAAAAGGTCAAATACAAGAGTTATGGGACCCAGTCATGCAGAAAGAGAAGCTGTGGTTAAAGGTGTATTCAATGAAATAATAAGGGAAAATTTCCCTAATCTAGGGAAAGAATTGGGAAACAACATCCAGGAGGGGCACAGAACTCCCAACAGGGTTGATCAAAAATGATTTTCACCACGACACATGATAATCAAGCTCTTTTCAGTCAAACATATGGAAAAGATCCTTAAATGTGTAATTGAAAAAAATCAACTGACATATAAAGGAATGCCAATTAAACTCACAGGAGATCTCTCACAGGAAACTCTACAGGCCAGAAGAGAATGGAGAGACATATTCCAGAATCTAAAAGCAAAGAAGTTATTGGCCCAGGATAACATACCCAGCAAACTTTCGTTTGTCTTTGAAAATGAAATAAAATTCTTCCACAGTGAAGTTGAAAGAATGATACTTAAAGATGTTGTCCTGACAGAGAAGAGGAATAGCACCCACCAAAACCAAAGGCAAATGGGAAGAACATCCCAGTAAAATAACAACATAAGACTAAACCAATGAACAACCCATTGCTAAAATGACAGGACCAGATTACCACCTATTTGTATTAACCTTGAATGTAAATGCCTTAAGCTCATCATTCAAACACCACAGATTAGTAGATTGGATTAAAAAGTAAAATCCATGTATTTGTTGCCTACAGGAGACACATTTCACCAACAAAGATCAGCAGAAACTGTATATCATGGAGTTTAATTTTTTTTATTAGTTTCATCTCTTCAAACAACTTTCTTCTCATTAAATTCTTTTTTTAATATATATATATTCATTTATTCATTAATTACATTGTATTACATGACACAATTTCATAGGTACTGGGATTCCCCTCACCCCCTTCACCCCCAACCCTTCCCCCATGGTGAATTCCTTCACGTTGATGCATAACCATAGCTCAAGCTCCGTTGAGATTCCCTGATTAAAAGTTCACACCATACAGAGTCCAGCATCCCACTTGTCCAGTTCAAGTTCAACGGCCTCTTAGGGAGGCCCTCTCAGATCTGAAGGCAGAGCCAGCAGAGCGTCACCTCGATCAATTAGAAGCTCCAACATATCATCAGCAACAGTCCAGGTATGATGAGGCTGGTGCAGAGTCCACTGATTGACATAGTCCATCTTAGAGTTTCCCCTTGTCCAGTTTTTTGCTGCAAACATATAGCTGAGGTGGTTGATTGATCTACTCCATCTTCCATCTTTTCTTGGTTAATGCTTTGATTCCTCCATTTTGTTCAGGGGAATCCCCTAAAAAACTTTGAGGCATTCCCAGTCCAGGCTCCCACATGTACTACTAGTAAGCACAGTTCCCGCCACAGTCCATCACTCTGATCAGCTGGTGGTTGTAACCCCTGGGTTGGTTCTATTCTCAGCCCCAACCTCCATTGGAACCAATGAGTATCGCATCTCTCCCCGGCTCTGCCCATCACACTCTCGTCCCTCACCTAAACCAGTGGGAGGTGTGCTGGTTGGGTGTTGCATTCCCTACTGGCACAGGCCATTTCACCTTGGCATTTTGTGTTTTGTACTGTTTTTTTTTTCGTGACCAAACCCTGCCAGGCCCCCACACAGTTTCAGTGCTTGGGCTTGCCAGTGGATGACGTGAACTGACTCAGCCTGCTCTGCCCCAACCCGAGCCAAGTGTATGCCAGTGGGTCACATTCCAAAGCCTCTTCTGGGTTGTTTACCTCCATGCTTCCTATGTTTATTTGTAGGGTCAGTGTCCTGTCAGAGGAACTGTTCAGATTCCTCCCTCCGACTCCTTCCTGGTGTCGGGCTTCACGCATTCCAGCAGGTCCTTCGGCCAGCTCCGCTCTTCAATCCATTCTGGTTCCTGCTGTTGAGAGTTTCTCATTAAATTCTTAAAATGACTTATAGATCATACAGAAGTTTCATTTTCTTCAAGAAGGTTCTTGGTTTTCTTTTTCATTTCTTCGGAGACACATTAGTCATTCAGTAGCATGTTATTTAACTTCATGGTGCCGTTAATTTCTTTTTTTCCTTCCTGTTGTTGATTTCATATTGTGGCTTTTCATTTAAGGGGGTGTATAGTAACTGTAATGGAGACTATCATATCTAGTAGCATGCTATTTAACTTTATGATATTGTAACTTTCTATTTTTCTTTCTATTGTTGATTTCATATTGTGGTTTTTTATTTAAGGGAATGTATAGTAACTGTAAGTGAGACTGTCATATCCAGATGTGAGGATACAATGCAGTATGAATCTCTACTTCCAGACAAAGATGGACTCCCAATGAAACTGCTTACTATATCTTGACAATAGGGTGTTAGCCCCTCTGCCATTGTCCATGCCTGCAATGATGGACATATGGCTGTGTATATAGAATTATACTAGAGTAATGATATAGGGGAACTCAGTGAGGAGGGAGGAAATTGGGGAGGGGATAAAGGAAATCCCAGGGCCTGTGGAACTGTATCATAAAATGATAATAATAAAAGTAAGTAAAATAAAAAAATAACAATTATCTTATTATTCTGGAGAAATGTTTTTGAAGTACAATGCTATCACTTGACAGCTTATTATATTATAATATCTTAATATATTTTGCTATATATTATATATTTATAGATTTATTACTATACATCATTATATATTACTATACATCTCTCCATATATTACTACATGTTATTATATATTTAAAATTTTATAAATTCAGAGCAAAGAATTTTTAAAGGAAATCTTACATAAGAAGTACACATAATAAAAACATATGATACTACCAAACTCATTAACATAATAGATACAATCAGAAACCAGTCAGCAAAATGACAAGCATTAGTTCTTACCCATCAATACTAACCTTGAATGTAAATGTGTTAGGTTGGGTGAACAGATAAAAAGCAGGACCCAATTATATGTTGCCTACAAGAAACTCACTTTACTTGCAAAGATATATACAGACGTAAACTGATGGGCTGGAAAAGAATATTCCATGCAAATAGAGATAAGAAACAGCAGGGTTAGTTATACTTGTATCAGATAAAGTAAACCTCAGATCAAAAATTGTAAAAAGAGATAAAGATGTCCATTACATATTGATAAAAGCATTCATTTGGCAAGAAGATGTAGCATTCATGAATATATATGCTTTCAATACAAGATTACCCAGCGAGATCCAGTATGACTGAATAGGAAAAAGACATGCCAATTCTGATCGCAGGAAGGTAATAGAAGAAAAAGGGGGAGGAATTGAAGTTCCAGGGGACAATGGAGAGAAGTCTGTGGTGGAAATATTCTACAAAAGGAAGAGAGATGCTGTGGAGCAATTTGAACAGTACAGTCCTGCAGCAGCAAACAGGATACCACAGTGACTTCCACAGCTGGTGAATGGAAGGGATGCCATTGGAGTCTGACGATCAGAAACCAGCAGGGAGGAAACATTAAACATGCAAGTGTATCTGCTGTGTCCCATGCATAATCGGGGGATTTTATCAGAGGGATAAACCCTTGGTTGCCACTGATCTTGAGTCTGGCTTTGAGGGTTGATGGATAATAGGGTACTTACTTAGACACATGAAGTGCACCCCTCCTGTCCTTCTAATAGATAAAGCACCAGGACTTTACTTGCCAAGGCAGAACATGGACCAATCTAATGGCTAGACACATGGCTCTGGGAATGCCGCTTCTGAGTGGTAGGGAGACTATGAGCTAAAAGTGGATTCCTTGGTTCCTGTAACTGTGGGAGAACTGCACCTGTGACTGTGGGAATTTTTTGTGTAGTAGGGCATGGGACAGGGAATGATGGGCTCCTTAGGTAGTCACTAGGTCTGCCTTCTGTGACTCAGAGTTCCAAGCCCATACTGAGGAGCACACAGATCTTTTAGGTGGTTCACATGCCTGCATGAGGTACCTAGGCACTGTGGGCTCACCCTGTGTGGTTGATTCATTTTGTCAGACCGGGTCTAATACAGTGATCATGCCATTCAAATAGATCTACCACGTGTGACACGGGTGCCACCCTGGACACTTGCTCCATGACCCCCCCAGCATCCATCTCTGGATAGCCACTGAAGAAGCAGGCATTTCACTGAATCACAGAGGCGCATTTCAAAGATTTATTTATTTATTTGTTTATTTATTTATTTTTAATGATTTATTTATTTTATTACAAATTCAGATATACAGAGAGGAGGAGAGACAGAGAGGAAGATCTTCCATCCGATGATTCACTCCCCAAGTGAACTGCAATGGCTGGTGCTGCACCGATCCGAAGCCAGGAACCAGGAACCTCTTCCGGGTCTCCCACACGGGTGCAGTGTCCCAAGGCATTGGGCTGTCTTCGACTGCTTTCCCAGGCCACAAGCAGGGAGCTGGATGGGAAATGGGGCTGCTGAGATTAGAACTGGCGCCCATATGGGATCCCGGGGCGTTCAAGGTGAGGACTTTAGCCACTAGGTCACGCTGCCGGGCCCAAATGTCTAAAAGTAAATTTAGAAATATAAGAAACATGAACGAGGAAGGCAATATGCCTTTCCCCCAAGAACACAACACTTCGGTATTGGAATGTAAAGATAGATTGATGAAATGCCCAAAAAGGAATAAAAAATTGACCTGAAGATCATTAAAAAATAAAGAGAACGGAAAATACTAATTAAAAAAATCCACATGTGGGATGGATGAAAAAATCTGTCGAGATGGAGATATTGAGGAGAGATTAAACTAAAATATTAGAAATGAAGAATTAAATATGTCAAATAAAATAATATAGTGAAAAAATTTAACAGACTTGTTGAAGCAGAAGAAACAACATCCAAGCTAGAAGACAAATCTGGACATATCTTAATCATACCAAAAAACCCCCAGCAAATTAGAAAAGCTGAGAGTATTATTGGATGTAAGTGATATTATCAGATGACCAAATATGCTTATCGTAGAAGTTCCTGAATGTCCTAGTCTTTCCTGGGTCTCTCACGTTGGTGCAGTGACTCCAGGACTTGAACCAACTTCTGCTGCTTTTCCAGGTCATTAGCAGGATCTGAATCAAAAGTGGAGCTAGTGGAACTTGAACCAGTACTAATATAGGATGCTCTCTGTTCAGGCACAAATTTAGCTTGGTATGTCATGTCTCTGGCCCAAATTGGAGAAAATATTTATCCAGGCTCTACAAAGAGCTCAAGAAACTTGAAGGTAATAAAACACCAAACAATATAATTACGAAATGGACAAAAAACATGAACAGGAATATTTCAAAGATGAAATACAAATGACCAACCACAACTGAGGCTTCAGCTCAGCTCATTTATGATGCTTAGCATCCAAAACAAACAAACCCACAAACAATAAATGCTGCCAAGGATGTGGAGAAAAGGCCCTTAACCTGCTGTGGGTGGGAATGTAAACTAGTATAACTACTAGGGAGGCAGCATGGAGAGTCTTCAGGGATCTGAGATAGATCTACCCTATGATGCAGTCATCCCAATCCCAGAAATATACCAAAAAGAAATGGTATCTGCATATGAAAGAGTTACCTGTACCCTTGTGTTTGTTGTAGCTCAGTTCACAATGGCTAAGATATGGAATCAGCACCAGATGTCAGTGGAATGTTGACTGGGTAAAGGGAATGTACTATATATACACCCAGCCATAAACTGGAGTGAAATCTTGTGATTTGCAACAAAATGAGCGCAATTAGAAACCATTATGTTTAGTGAAATAAGCCAGTTCCATGGCAAATATTGTTTGTTTCTCTAATATGTAGGAGTTAGCATAGAACGAAAATATAGAAATAAGATCATTTCTTGTGATTTGATTGCTTGTTTTTTAGTTTTGCTTATACTCCTATGGAACTGTGGTCTTCTACTTTTTGTTTGTTTAACATTTTGATTAGTGCTGCATTAAAACCATGATTACAGAGTGGATTGAAATTATGCTTTTGCAAAAATTAAAGGGAAAAAAGGAAGGACGGAGAGGCATTTAGGGAGGAGGGATTATGGCTATCTTCTTATAACTGAACCTTAAAAAAAAATAAAATCTGTTTTCTTTATGTTAATAGAAACTTTAAAAACTTAAAATGCCTCATACTCAAAACTTTAAAAACTCCAAAGAAAGCAAAATGAAAACACCACTAAGATGTATTACCGAAAGTACTCTGAGGCCTAAAAGGAGAGACACAATGTTACCATAATGGGGAACTGTTACACCACTCTGTTATCAGTGGGCAGGTTATCAAGACAGAAAAATCAATAAAGATGAAATCAAAATTGAATCATCCTATTGAACAAATGACCTAATGGACATTAACAGAACATTTCACTCAACAGCTATAGAATATACATTCTTCTCTCACACACATGCAACATTTTTTAGTGTAAACTATGTAGGTCACAAACGAAAAGTAAAAAAAACTTTAAAAGACAAAAAAAGAATCTAAAAGGCTATAATCATATCATGTCTCTTCTCAGATCGCACAGCACAAGAACTAGAAATTATCAATAAGAAGGCAAATAGAACATTTACAAGTCATAGAAATTAAATGACATGCTACTGAATAACAAAAGGGGCACTGATGAAATTAAAAAGGAAATACATCCTCTTTCTTTTTTTTTTTTTTTTTTTTTGTTTGTTTGTTTGTTTTTTTATATTTATTATTTAACTTCAGTAATTACATTGTATTATGTGACACAATTACATAGATACTTGGGTTCTCCCCACCCCTCCCCAAACCCTCCCACCATGGTGGATTCCTCCACCTTGTTGCATAACCACAGCTCAAGTTCAGTTGAGATTCCCCCATTGCAAGCGTATACCAAACATAGAGTCCAGCATCTTATTGTCCAGTCAAGTCCAACGGCTTCTTAGGTATACCCTCTCTGGTCTGAAGACAGAGCCAGCAGAGCATCATCCCAGTCAATTGAAAGCTCCAACATACCATCAGCAAAAATTTACATCATTATGGAATTAATTGACATAGTAATGAGTAACCAACATGTTAAAAGTAAATGCGAGTTCCCAGTCACCTTCTGTGACCACCTCACCTATACTTCAATCTTAGTTTATACACAACATATAACATTCAAAACATAACATGTTATACATAACATCATATCATCTTAAATTAAGGCAAACATGTGGTATTTAACCTTTTGGGATTGGCTCATTTCCCTTAGCATTATGGTTTCCAGTTTGGCCCATTTGGCCACAAAGAACTGCATTTTGTTTTTTTTAATAGCTGAGTAGTATTCCATGGAGTAGATGAACCATAGCTTTCTTATCCAATCCTCTGTTGATGGGCATTTTGGTTGCTTCCATGTTTTTGCAATTACTGATTGTGCTGCTATGAGCATAGGAGTGCATGTTGGTTTCTCATAAAACAAGTGTTCTGGATATATTCCTAGGAGTGCTATTGCTGGATCATACGGTATGTTGAATTTGAGTTGTTTGAATATTCTCCATACTGATTTCCATAGAGGCTGTACCAGCCTGCAGCCCCACCAGCAGTGGAGTAGGGTTCCCTTTTCCCCGCAACCTCGCCAACAAGTGTTGTTGGTGCTTTTATTCATGTGGGCCAGTCTTACTGGTGTTAGGTGGTACCTCATTGATGTTTTAATTTGGATTTCCCTTATTGCCAGGGAACTTGAGCATTTTTTCATATGTTTATTTGCCATTTGGGTTTGTTCCTTTGTGAAGTGTTTGCCCATTTCCCGTGCCCATTTCTTGAGTGGCTTGTTTGTTTTGACATTTTGGTTGTTTTGTAGCTCTTTGTATATTCTGGAGATCAGCCCTCTATCACCTATGTCGTGTGCGAAGATCTTCTCCCATTCTGTGGGTTGCCTTTTTACTTTGTTGATTGTTTCTCTAGCTGTACAGAAGCTTCTTAGTTTGATGAGGTCCCAATTGTTTATTTTGGTCTCGATTTCTACTGCATTTGGAGTCTTTTTTAGGAAGTGAGGGCCTACCCCTAAGTGTTCCAGTGTGTTTCCAACATTTTCTTCCAAAAGTTTGAAGGTTTCTGGATGTAGGTTTAGATCTGTTATCCATTTAGATCTGATCTTAGTGTATGGTGAGAGATGTGGATCTATTTTTTTGTTTCTGCAGGCTATCAACCAGTTGTCCCAGCAGCATTTATTGAACAGACCTTCCCATTTGCCTGGATTGTCGTTTGTCTTTTTGTCAAAGATTATTTGGCTGTATCTGTGTGGGTTTCCTTCTGGTGTTTCTATTCTGCTCCATTGATCTTCCTCTCTATCTTTGTGCCAGTACCACGCTGTTTTGATAACCACTGCCCTATAGTATGTCCAGAGGTCCGGAACTGTGATTCCCCCTGCTAACTTTTTGTTCTTCAGGATGGTTCTAGCTATCCGTGGTTTTTTGTGCTTCCAGATGAACCTTTGGATCATTGTTTCCAGTTCCATGAAGAATATTTTGGGCAATTTGATTGGGATTGCGTTGAATGTATATATTGCTTTTGGCAGTATAGACATTTTAATGATATTGATTTTACCTATCCAGGAGCATGGGATGTTACTCCATCTTTTGAGGTCTTGTTCAATTTCTTTTTTAAGTAGTTTGTAGTTTTCTTCAAATAAGTCTCCTACATTTTTGGTTAGATTTATTCCCAGATATTTCATACTTTTCTCTGTTATTTTGAATGGTATCTTGCTGGTTAAGTCTTTTTCCATCTTGGGGCTGTTCGCATACACTATGGCTGTTGATTTTTGTTCATTAATTTTGTACCCTGCCACTCTACCAAACTCTCGTACAAGTTCTAGCAGTCTCTGTATTGAGTCTCTTGGCTCTTCTACATAAAGAATCATATCATCTGCGTATAGTGAGAGTTTGACTTCTTCGTTTCCCATTTGGATTCCTCTGATTTCTTTTTCTTGTCTTATGGCCTCCGCGAGTACCTCTAGGACTATGTTGAATAGTAGTGGAGAAAGTGGACATCCCTGTCTTGTTCCAGATCTCAGTGGGAAGGGTTCCAGTTTTTCTCCATTCAGTATGATGCTGGCGTTGGGTTTTTCATATATGGCTTTAATTATGTTGTGGATTTTTCCATCTATGCCTACCTTGGTTAGGGTTTTTAGTAGGAAGTGGTGTTGGATTTTGTCGAAAGCTTTTTCTGCATCTATTGATACTATCATGTGATTCTTGTTTTTCAGTTTTTGGATGTGGTGTATCACATTTATGGATTTGCGAATGTTGAACCATCCCTGCATTCCAGGGATGAATCCTACTTGATCTGGATGAACGATCTGTCTGATGTGTTTTTGAATTCTGTTGGCTAGGATTTTGTTGAGAATCTTAGCATCAATGTTCATCAAAGAGATAGGTCTGTAGTTTTCCTTCTCTGTTAGTTCTCTGTCTGGTTTTGGGATTAAGGTAATGTTGGCTTCATAGAATGAGTTTGGAAGGGTTGCCTCTTCTTCTATTGTTTTGAAGAGTTTGTAGAGGATTGGGGTCAGTTCTGTTCGGAATGTTTTGTAGAATTCTGGAGTGAAGCCGTCTGGGCCTGGGCTTTTCTTTGTTGGGAGGTCTTTAATCACTGATTCAATCTCTACTTCAGTTATGGGTTTGTTCAGGTCGTTTGTTGCCTCTGGGCTAAGTTTTGGCAGGTGGTAGAAGTCTAAGAACTTTTCCATTTCTTGGTGATCTTCTGATTTGTTGGAGTACAGTGCTTTGTAGTAATTTCTAATTATGTCCTTAATGGATGCGGTGTCTGTTGTTATGTTGCCTTTTTCATCTTTGATGCTGGTAATTCTTGCCTTCTCTTGTTTTTTCCTTGTCAGTCGGGCCAGTGGGGTGTCTATCTTGTTTATCTTCTCAAAAAACCAGCTTTTTGATTCATTGATTTTGTGTATGGTTTTTTTTATTTCTATCTGGTTGATTTCCTCCCTTGTTTTGATGATTTCTTGTTTCCTATTGTGTGTGGGGCTCTTCTGCTGTTGTTTTTCCAATTCCTGGAGGTGTGTGTTTAGTTCCTGTATTTGGTGCCTCTCTTGGGCCTTGACATGAGCTCCAATTGCGATGAGTTTACCCCGTAGCACTGCTTTGGCAGTGTCCCACAAATTTTGGAATGTTGTGTCAGAGTTTTCATTGGTTTCCATAAATTTTTTGATCTCATCTTTAATTTCTTCTCTGATCCATTGTTCGTTTAATAGCATATTGTTCAGCCTCCAAGAGTTTCTGTATTTCCTGGGACATTTTGAATTGCTGATTTCCAGCTTCATTCCGTGGTGGTCTGAGAGGGTACATGGTATGATTCCTATCTTTTTGAAGTTATTTAGGTTTGCTTTGTGTCCTATCATGTGGTCGATCCTGGAGAAGGTGCCATGCACTGCTGAAAAAAATGTATAATCTGTGGCCTTAGGGTAAAAAATTCTATAGATGTCAACCAAGTCCAGTTGTTCTATTGTTTGTATGAGCTCTGTTGTTTCTTTGTTGAGTTTTTGTTTTGTTGATCTGTCTATAGTTGTTAGTGGGGTGTTAAGATCACCCACTATTATTGTGTGCATATCTATGTCTCCCCTTAAGTCCGTGAGTAATTGCTTCACGTAGCTAGGTGCGTTTGAATTTGGTGCATATATGTTCACAATGGTAATTACTTCCTGATGGATCAGTCCCTTCACCAGTATATAATGTCCTTCCCTGTCCTTTTTGATGTGTGTCAGATTGAAGTCCACATCATCTGAAATTAAGACAGCTACCCCAGCCTTTTTTTCTCGTCCATTGGCATGAAATATCTGTTTCCAACCTTTCACTTTCAGCTTCTTCGAATCTCTTCTGGTTAGATGTGTCTCTTGTAGGCAACAGATAGTTGGGTGCTGTTTGATAATCCATTCTGTTAATCTATGCCTTTTGATTGGTGAGTTCAGGCCATTTGTGTTAAGAGTTAAAATTGAGAGGTTGTGATTTTGCCCTGCCATACTTGTTTTTGTGGGTGTTGATATCTGTGTAATTGCCCTTCCTTGTGTGGACTTTAGTGGGAAGATCTTCCTGTTTGCCATCTTTGCTTATGATTCACCTCCTTTTTTTCTGGATTTAGTGCATTTCTAAGGAGATTTTGTAGAGCTGGTTTTGTGCTGGCATATTCTTCTAATTTCTCTTTGCTGTGGAAGTATTTGATTTCGTTCTCAAATACGAATGAGATCTTTGCTGGGTACAATAGTCTTGGTTGACAGTTGTTCTGATTCAGGATTTGGAAGATCTTTGTCCATTCTCTTCTTGCTTGTAAAGTCTCTTCAGAGAAGTCAGCAGTGATCCTGATTGGTTTTCCCCGGTATGTGATCTTTTCTCTGCTTCGTACTTGTCTTAGGATTCTTTCTTTGTCTTCGTTGGAGTGGAACTTGAGCACCATATGTCTGGGTGAAGATCGCTTTGGGTCATATCTGCTGGGAGTCCTCTGACCGTCCTGGATTTGGGCTGGGTTCATGTTCCAAGTGTTTTGAAAGTTTTCCTGTATAATTTCGTCGAGCACCATTTGCATTCCTGACTCTTTTTCCGCTCCTTCAGGAAGGCCAATAATCCTAATATTTGATTTTCTGAGGTTGTCTTTCATTTCTTGTATGGTCTTATTGGCTTTGTTCAGACTTGTCTCCAGCTGTTTCATGAACTGGGTATGTTCGTTTTGTGTGTCTTCTGTTTCAGAGATCCTCTCTTCTGCTGTATTTGTTCTGTTGGTTAGGCTCTCAATTTTGTGCTCTAAGGCAAGGATTTTACTTTTCATTTGTTGTATTTCTGAGGCTATGTGGTTCTTGAATTCCTTGAAGTCCTCCCAATTCTTCTCATTGTCTCTGACATATTTTAACATTATTTTTTTGAATTCCTTGTCTGGTAGATCTTCTATGTCTTCATCTCGCATCTCCGAAATAGACATTGGCTTTCGATCCTGTATTGGTAGGGTGTTGGCACTCTCATCTGGATCATTACCTTTTCTGGTATTTCTTCCCATTGTGTTAGTGTTTCTTTTTTGAGAGACCTAGGCACCAGTGTGCTGAGGGGTCTCCAAGCACTATCCTCTAGAGATCGGAGTCTGCAGGCGTGGAGTAGCAGGGTGTGGGAATTTTCAAGGCACTTTTGGTGCGTCTCCAGAACACTGGACCTCAGGGCGCCACTTCCAGGGCCCAGTGGATTCAAAGCGCACTCTCAGCTCGTCCCCTACAGGTATGCTACCACAGGGCGTGGGAGAGTGAAGGCACTCTCTGTGCGCACCCCCTGTGCGCGGGATCACAGGGCTCGGAGCACTAGGCTATAGGGCATGGGGTGTTCCAGGTGTTCTCTGGAAGCGCCTCCTGTGCAGGCCCGCCCACCCCAGCGCTTGCAGGGGACCGACCGCCCCAGCGCTAGCACGGGACTGCCCAGCCCAGATGGCGTGCTTGGGTTCCTGTGGTATAGCACCGCCCAGCTGAGTGCCAGACCGCAAAGGCACGGGGGAATATCCAATGTGCCTTTTGCCTTTCTCCCAGACACAGTTTTGGCAATTTCAAGGCACTCGCCCTGTGTCTCTAGACGCAGGAGTCTGGGGGTGGGGGAGGGGCGGGGAGAGGAGCACCAATTGTGTTCAGGCTTTGTGCATGCCCCTGGGGGGCCAACTCCCGAAGCCTCCAACCCACCACTGTCCCCACCCAACTCTCTCAAACCTCAGGTTCTTGCAGTCTGCCTCTTCCTCTGGTCGGAATTCTCGCCGCAGGTGTGTCTCCCAGCGACTGCTGTGTCCGTTGCTGTTCTCGGCGGGTGCAGGTGGCTGGAACCTGGAGGCTGCAGCTGGGGCAGGTCCCGGCGGGGCTTGGCGACCAGGGTGGGCGGATGCCGGCGGGTCCCGGTGATTCAGGGTCCTGGTGACCAGGGTGAGCAGATGCCAGCGGGTCCCAATCACCGCTGGTCCTCACGGCCACTGCGTCTGCGGGTCGGTCTCCGGATCGGTCGGCGGCTTTCAGTGTCTGCACTCAGAGGTGACTCAGCAGGTCAGGAGCGGAAAGTCATCTCCCCTGCTCTTTCTTTTGTTTTTTCCCTGGTTGTTCTTCCGAGTTGTGTGGATTTTTTTGGTTCCACACTGTCCAGGGAACTTCACGTTCTTCTCCCTGTAGTTCTATGCTGCTCCACTTACTCTTTTGTCGCGTTCTAGCCCTCTCTGTCTGTGAGCTCTCTCACAGTCTTCCTCCTATGTCGGCCATCTTGCGAGTCTCCCCCGAAATACATCCTCTTTCAAATGTTACAAAATGAAAACAAAACATTTCAAAGACTGAGAGACAGCAAAAGCATCAGAAGAAGGAAGTTTGTAGGATTAAGTAAGTGCTTGTACTCAAAAATAGAAAGATCTTGGGTCTGATACTTTGGCTCAACAAGCTAATCCTCCACCTTGTGGTGCTTTAGTCTTGCAGTGCCGCTTCCAGTCCTGGCTGCTCCACTTCGCTCAGCTCTGGCCAGTCTGTCTGTTTGGGGAATGCCCCAATGGATGGAAGATCGTTCTCTTTCTCTGTTTCTGACCTTCTCTCTGTTTATCTTGTTTTTTTTTTTTTAATCTATTTTATTGTATTGTTGTTGACAATCTTTACATAGTTAATTACAGTTACAGGAAAAAGAAGAAAAAAAAAGGTTCAGGGGGACAGGGAAGTGGGTAATGCTATTATGTCAATATTGTTTCCATCATGTATCTGAGGTAAAGGGGGATATTGAGGGAGAAGCCCCACCCGGTTTCCCGCCCACCCCGAGTCCCAGATGTGGGGCATGCTCTGAGATATTTATTTGCTCAAGTGGTGTTAATAGTTCTCCAGTTATGAATCGCTGCCAGTTTCGCTCGATGAGGTCATCCACTGATTGATATGGTCCATCATAAAGTCTCCGTTTGCCCCGTATTTCGCTGCCAACATATAGCTGAGATGAATGATTGTCCTATTCTGTCTTCTGTCTTTTCTTGGTTAGAGTTCTGAGTCCAGCAGTTCGATTGGGGAGATCTCCAAAGAAACTTTGAGGTATTCCCAGATTAGTTTCTTCTATGTTCTAGCAAGCACAGGGCCCGGCACAGTCCATCACCTTGATCAGCTGGTGGTTGCAATTGCTGTATTGGTTCTGTTTTCGGTCCCGAGTTGCACTGGAACCAATGGGTGTTGCAGTCCACTCTGGTTCGGCCCTTACATCAACCAGTGGGAGCTGCAGCCTAGTTGGGGCGACCCACAATAACCCCCACCAAGCCCGCCCCCTACCCTGGTTTGCCAGTATGTGTAGCAGAAGAGCAGTCTGTCCCCCATCCCATTTGGCTCTGGTACTTGTCAATGGGTATTAAAGCTTAGTTCTATCTAACCAACTCAACCATCACAGATGTTGTTGAGCACCTCTCTATCTAGCCATTCCAGCTCCCGTCCTAGTTTTCATGCCCTCCCACGGGAATAGTGACCCAAGAAGGGGAAACCCACTTTTTCCCTCCCAGGTCTCTCTGTCCCGGTTTATGCACTCTTTAGGTGGTCCTGTGATTTGACACAACAGAATTAGTCCCCAGTGCCAGCTTCTGCCAGCTGATGCTGCTGCCCTGATCTAGTCCACATGCAGTGCACAGGTGTTGTAGCCTTTTTAGTCTGGTCTGTCTCTATCCCAGCCCACGCTCTCCAGTGGAAGTAGCTGTGCAGCGAGGGGACCAGCCCCTTAATGCCCCCGCCAGCTCTGCCCCTTCCTTCCTAGATCTCATGTGTGCTGGATGGGTGTTGCATTCATATCCAGTACAGGCAACCACGCCCTGGCGTTCCATAATGTGTACTGGTTTTGTCGCGACCAAACCAGGCTCATCCCACACTCTGTTCTGGTGATCGGATTTGCCAGTGGATGACATGAACTGACTCAGCCTGGTCTGCTCCTGACCCATGACTTTCTGCTGAATCCTACAAAATATTTAAAATGGAATTAACTCTGATCCTTTTCAAACTAGTCCAAAATATTGAGCAGCCTGGAACTTTGCCAAACTCTTTTTATGAGGCCAATATCACTCTGATATGAAAACCAAAGACATTGAATGAAAACCGCAGTTCTATTTTTCTTGGTGAACACAGATGCAAATATTCTCAGCAAAAAGTTATCAAACCAAATTAAGGAAAAACACATAAGAATCATACATCATGATTTGGTGGGATTTATTCCAGTATTCAAGGATGATTCAATATTGACAAATTAATAAACATCATACAGCACATCAATAAAATGAAGAACAAAAACTATTTAATTGTCTCAATAGATTTGGAAAAAGTACTTGCTTGTATTCAGCACTCCTTCATGATAAAAACCCTGCACAAATTAGTCATAAAAGGAACACTGCACAAAATTATAAAGGCTGTTCATGACAAATCAACAGCTATATCTACTGAAACAATTTGCTCTCAGATCTGAAACAAGACAATGATATACACATTTTAACCACTCTTAGTCAACACAGAATTGGAAGCATCAGTAAGACCAATTACAGAGGAAAGAAATACATACGTCAAAATTAAAACGGAGGAAGTCAAAAGTCCACATCTTCAGATGACGTGTTTTTTTATGAACAAAATCCAAACATGCCACTAAAAGTCAGAATTGGTAAATCAATGCAGTAAAGTCCCAGTTTACAAAATCAGTGTACAGAAACATTAGCTTTTACAGCATTATTGATGAACTTAACAAAAGGAAAATTAAAAAAAATCCCTTTCACAATAGCCGCAAAATAAAATATTTATGAATAAACTTTGCCAAAGAAGTGAACAATGTCTACATTGAAAATGATTAAACATTGATAAATCACAAAGGACTCAAAAAATGTAAAGATATTCCTTGCTTATGAATTGGAAGAATTAGCATCATTAAAATATCTACACTACTTAAAACAATCTACAGATTCAACACAATCCCTACCAAATACCAATGAGATTCTTTACCAAAGGAGGAAAAATTCTGAAATTTATATGAAATCATAAAACCAACAATAGTCAAAGCAGTTCTGGGGGGGGGAAATCAAGCTGAAGGCAAAACAATACTTAACTTCAAAGAATACTTTAAAGCTCTAGTAATTAAAACAGCATGGTACTGGCATAAACAATGACACATGGACCAATGGAACAGAATAAATACATGTACATGGAGCCAACTGCCTTTTTACCAAAGTGCACAGACCATAAATTGAAGAAATGATAATCTCTTCAATAAAATACATTGGCAAAACTGAATGTGTGCTTTCAGAATAGAATTCGATCTTGGCCCACTGTAGCCATGTTGGTGGGTAGATTCCAGGTAAGTCTGGGCAGAGACATAGACGTCTGAATCTCCCAACCATGTGGCTGGAGGAATCCTTGCAAGGCCAGGCTTTCTACTGGGGATCTTCGCTCCCCGTCCACTGCTGCCAGGCAGTGGGCAAATCCTGAGCTTGTCCAGATCTGAGGTCCAAGAATTTCCTCTGTCCACAGATCTTGAATACCTCTGAGCATGCCCAGGACCATGGCTCCACGCACTGCCACCATGTTGGTGGGCAGAGTCCGGGTAAGTCTGCTCTGAGGTACGGGTGTCTGAATCTCCCAGTCACGTAGCTGTGGTTAAGGGAAATCCTTGCTGGGCCAGGCCTCCTACTTGGGAAACTAGCTCCCTGTCGACTGCTGCTAGGTGGCAGGCAAATCCTGAGCTTGCGGGTGGACAGAGCACCAACACCAGGTTTTGCCTGCTGGCAGCCAGGTGACAAGCTCTGGGATCTTGGGGATGTGGAATTACTGCTTAAGGTTATTTGTGGATAAGACCACTGTATGTATAGGTGAGGAATGAATCCTGAGGGACACCCAATGACAGAGCCACTGTATTTGCAGGTAAGCAAGGGGACTGAGACCTGGTGGTTTGGAGGGGAGAGACTGGAAGATCTGTATGGGTTAGATTGATGCACCAGTCCACATGGGCACCCTGAGTTGGGCTTGTTAGCATGGAACACTGCTGACCACCACACACCAGTCCATGTGAAAGCTAGGGCTGGGGGCCTGTCTAACAAAACTAGATCCCAGTACCTGACTGAATGTCAGAACAGGGAATGGGTCACATTAGGCAGGGTCATGGCACTAACCAGCACATGAGAGAACCAGGTCCAGGGGTAGATTCTGTGGATATGTGGGCCAAATCCTGTGGAAATACAAGTCTTACTGGTTAGCTTAAGAATTTTGGAGGTGATGAGCTGAACTAGGTGTGACCTTGGAACCTGCCAGCATTCACAGGTAAGGGGACAGAGAATAGTCTGGGCAGGTCCAGGCTGCAGCACCCTCATGTGGTTTATAAAACAGGATGTGGGGAGGGCTGGGCCACAACATTCACTAGCTAACTCAAGGCCAAGATGGAGGGCCAAGCTATGCTGGGTGAGGGCCTAGTACCCACTGGCATGCATGAGGTCTGGGTCTGGAAGTGGGCCAAGTTGGGGAACGTAGAAAACTCCCTAGTGGGTCAAAGCTCCTGCTGGTGAGCACGTGGTCCAGGCCTGGGAGGTGGGCAGGCTGGGCAAGGTAGCTCCAACTATTGGCAAATGTGTCAGCTGGTTTTGGAAAGGAGTGGATCAGGCAGGGCTGAGCAAATCTTAGACTGTGCCAAGCTGGGTCAGAGCAATCACTGGCACACACAAAATCAATGGCTGGGAACAAGCCTGGTTGGAGTGCTAAGGGGACACTAGGCTGGGTTGTGATTCCCATTGAGGAGCGCCAGGGCCAGAGTGGGGGCTGCTATCTGGGCTGGATATGGCTGCATTATCCCTTGGCACAAGTGTATACTAGTTCTGAAGTGCGCCAGACTGGGCTAGAATCCAGTGCCCACTGGTGCTCATGAGAACCAAGGTAGGTGTAGGCTGAACTAGGCTAGGTCTCTGTCCCTGCTGAGCCATGTATGAACTGTGTCTGGGTGTGGACCAGGCTTGGCTGGGCTGTAACACCCAACAGTAGAAACTGCAATGGCCGGTCAGGAAAGGCCACTGTTCCTGCTAGGAAAGGAGGTGTACTAAGTAGGGCTGTCCCATGGACCCATCAGTGTGTGTGAGATTTGGCACTGGGAGAGGTTTTGATGGAGGAGCTTGGGAAACTCCTCTGGTACGATACGGTCCCTGTAGGTGAGCTCAAGAATCAAGAAAGGGAGCAGCCCAGGCCAGGTCAGGGAATAGTACTCACTGGCACACGTTTGGCACAAGCTGGGGGCTAACCAGGCTGGTCCAGTTCATATCACCTGCTATCGAATCTGAGAACCAGAATGGAGTGTGGGTCAGGTAGATTTGGCCCGCAACACAAGCCATTTCACATGAATGTCGGAACTGGGTCTGGCTGGGTTGGGCTAGACTGTAGCCCCTACCAATGTGAGCTGGAATTGGAGGTGGCCAGACTACAGCACTCACTGGCAAATACTGAGGTGAGGTGGGCCATGCCAGACTGGCTGCAGTACCCAATCAGCACATGTGAGACCCCTAGGGTAGGGGGCAAAGGTGATAGCGGGGCTGCGAGAGGCTCCCCTGCTCGGCTATCTCTCCCACTTGACAGCGTGAGTTGGGATGATGGCAGACCAGGGTGGGCTACAACACCTGTGGGCCTGATGTGAGCTGGATCAGGGGAAAGCCAGGCTGGGCTGACTGTTCTTACTGGTGCATGCATAAGCCAGAGTCAGTGTGGGTTGGATGGGCTTTGCTGCAGCATCATTTGGCAGATGCCGGCACAGGGGGAAAACTCTGTCAAGTTAAACTGCAGAACAACATGGAAAGTGTATGATGTGGGAGTGGGAGTGGGCCCAGTAGGGCAACAGTGGGCACCTCCCTCTTGGATTGCCACTTTAACAGGTGAGCCTGAGAACCAGGACTGGGGCAGGCATGGCTGCTACCAGAAATGCCTGGTGGATTCTTTTCTCAGCTTAGTATAGAAACAAAAAGCTGGGAATCTGTTGCAGACAGAAAAGTTTATTTGTGAAGGGACTAGCTGAGCAGGGAAGGGAGAGGAAGGGAAAGCACCTCCCTAAAGAATGCCAGGAGGGGGGTGCCACTCGAAAGGGAGGGAGAGAGAGACACCAAAGGTTTGAAGAAGGGTTTTGGGATTTTAAACATTCCCTGACCCCTCTTTGTTAGGTGGGAACCTACAGATAAGATGTTCCCCGCTGGTGGTCTCTTGATCAGTTACGAAATGTGTGGGCAGTGCTGGTGCCGCCCACCTGAAGGTGTGGCCAAAGACCTCAGCAGGGCTGGATGGTCTCAGACCTCACCTCTTGAAATCCCACATCCTACTTGTGTAGGGGTAAAGGGCAATGATGACTTCTGGCTGCTTCCTGCTGAAACAAAGGGGCCCCTGGAGGTGTGGGATCCAGAGAGATGGTCCTGGTCATCCAAGTTGCCGTGGCAGAAGTTAGTCTGGTCATCATACAAGTTTGCATGTTCAAGGCCTCCTGGATCTGAAGACCCCTAATTGGGAAACAAAGAACACAAGCTAGTTGAAAAGCTAGTTGCGTGTTCCACGTGGAGCGGCGGGAGCTCGCACAGATGCAAAGATGGTCCATAGGCTAATTCTCTCCATTCAAAGGCTCAAGGCAGGCAGGCAGGCTGTGGTGTAGCAAGTTCCGGTGCTCAAAGGAATCCCAGTATCTAAGGTGGCACAGACAGAAACATCTCTGTTCAGCCTCCCCATTTCCTACACCGTGCTAGTTCTGGGACTCCTGCCAGTTCAAGTATGTCCTGGTTTTGCACTTGGACACACTAGTCAGAATAGCATGTGCTGGGAGTACTGAAATGAGGACACCTATGGCTAGCAGGGGGCATGCAGGGGTGCACTGAAGACCACAGAGGAAGGAAGGGAGGGTGAGAGCAGCACGCTTGACTCACGCTCACTTGACCTTCCATGCCTTTGGGATGTCTCCGTTAGAACAACATCTGCCCGGGAGTGACAATCCACTCTTGTTCCGTGTGCCATGCTAGACGTAGGCCTCTTTCTGATCCAGAATGTTCTGGAATTTGTTTTAACCTCAAGTTGAAAAGCCTGCTTAACAATAGGCCTGATTCTATAAGCCTGCACGATGATGTTCTTAGTTAGGGCCCCATCCTGCTAGCTGCAAGGATGGCATTGGGTGACAAGATGAGGGGGAGTACATAGAAAGCACTTATCTGCTTTTTGAAAAGCAGCTTTAAATCCTCCAGTGCTTTCCAGGTTGGTTCTGCACAATCTGATTGACAGAGGGTGCTGACCTCAGACTGCAGAGTCAATAGCTACCATATGGGAAAACAGCCTTGCACAGCAGGGGCTAAGACTAAGCCCACAAAGACGTTCACCAATATATCTCACCCCAATAAAGGGGCCAGGGTCAGTGGAATAACAATGAAAGAGCAGTAGAAGTGAAGATCTCCCCAAGTACAAGTCCACGGCCAGAGATGTCTTGTACAGTTACTTTGAATGGATCTTGGCCCAGGAGAGAAAGGCAAGGCAGAAAACCGAGCACCTGTGTCTAGCAAGAAACTGACCTTTTGAGAGCCCACCATCAGGGAAACCTGAGCTCCTCAGTACAAACCCAGGTGGTGAGAACCTGAATAGGGGTCCCCCGACCCATCACTGGGGGTTCTGGTCAGCAGACCCCTGCTCCCTCCGGAGCTGGGGGCAGTCTGATTTCAGCTAGACACAGAGTGGTACCTGCTGGCATGTGTGTGGGTTGGATAGTGGGGCTGATTGGGTTGATCTAGGCTTCAATACCGATCTACATTTATGAGAGCTTAATGGGATGTGGGACATACTGGAGCAGTATGCTGCATATACTGGCAAGCATAGGAACCAGGGCAGGGGGTATGCCTGGGGTGGGGTTACTTTGGGTCACTCTGACTAGGCTGCAGCTCCCACTGGTTTGTGTAGACAGGGCTAGAGACAGAACCGACCCAGCAATTGCAATCACCAGCATGTGCATAAGCTGACTGGGGCGACGGACTGTGCCGGACCCTGTACTGGCAAGCACACACAAGAACCATGTCTGGGATCACATCAGATGAAATTTCTATGGGGATCCTCCCAACTGAACTGCTGATCTCAAAACTCCAGCCATGAAGAGAATTGCAGGTTCCATGGTCTGATCCTGGAATGCGTGTGGCAGAGCTGGGGCTCTTCAGTGGCTTAAAGACAGAGCAGTGGACAGCATGTCCAGGTGCACATGGAGGATATGGTAGTACATTGGAGTCTGCAGAGAACACATGGTAACATGACATAGGATGGAGGACAGAACAAATTGAACAACTACCCCAACCAAGTGTTGGCAGTGAAAATCTGGACAAACGGAGACTCTAAGGTGGACTATGTCAACCAGTGGATTCTGGAGAGATTTCATCATATTTGGAGTGGTGAAATAGGCAGTAACTCAGAACTGTCGAATTATTAAAACCTCTTGGGCAGGACCCTCAAAGCATGCCCCACATCAGGGACCTTGGGGGTAGTGTCAGGTGGATGTCCTCCATCCCAGGATGGAGAGGTATTTGGGAGGCTGGTTGTGGCTTTTACCCTTATCTCCCCTTTTCCCCAGATACAGGAAGGAAAAAAAGAGAGAGAGAGAAAATGTGGAAATAATGGTCTCACCCACCTTCTTGTAGCCCTTAAAATAATCAAAAATAAAAATAATTGTCTTTAAAAAATTAATACATCTCTATGCTTCACCATACTGAGAAATCTACTCAAGATGTTCAAAGATCTAAATTTAAGATCTTAGGTTATGAATTTGCAGGAAGGAAATGTGGGGGGTATATTTAAAGACATTTGTGCAGATGAAAATTTCTTGGATAAAAGCAAATCTGGGCAGATAAAATTATATCAAATTTAGAAATGTTTGTACGTAAGAGAAAACTATCAATAGAGTGAAGATACATCCCACAAAATGGGAAAAATACTTTCAAGCTGTTAAACGAACAGAGTTTTAATACCCAGAATGTATCAGCAAGTAAAAAAAAACTCAACAATAACAAAAGCTAATCCATTTTGAAAAAAATGGGCAAAGGATCTCAAAAGACAGTTTTCAAAAGAAGAAATTCAAATGGCCAATAGCTACATGAAAAAACATTCAGCATCGCTAGCCAACAGGAAAATGCAAACCAAAACTCCAATGAGATACCACCTCATCTCTCTTAGAATGACAAGCAAGAGCAGATACTGAGGAATAAGTGGAGAAGGGGAACTCGTATGCAGTTAGTGAGACTATAAATTAACGCATGCGGACAACAGATTGGAGATTCCTAGAAAACCAGAAATCGCCCTGTTCTATGATCCAGCAAACCCTTCATTGAGTCTACGCCTGCAAATCATGAACACACTGTATTAAAGAGATACCTGCACCACCAAGGTTACAGTAATACTGTTCCTAAGAGTTCATTAATAGTAGGATGTTCATTTTTCACTGTAGCTTACTTTAATTACATGTGATCTTTTTTTCTTTTTCCTTTAATTGCTATACCATGGCCCCTTTAAATATTGGGAAGTTACACTTGTTATAGTGAGGTGAATGAATAGAATATTGTAATAATTTGGGAAAAAATAATAAGGGAGTACATAGAGAGGAAAGTGGGGAAGTGGGGAGGGGTAAACTTCTGTGCTTTTAAATACATATCATGGAACTATGAGATTTAATCATTTTATATAAATTAAAAACCAAAAATTTTCAAAATAGAAAAATATGGAATCAACCAAGATGTCCACCCTTAGATAAACAGATAATGTGTATGTACAATGAAATTTTATTGTTACAAAAAAATTAAATTCTATCATTTGCATCAAAATAGTTGCTACTGGAGGATATTACCTTGAATGAAATAAACAAGGCACAGAAAGACAAATTCCACATTCTTTTCATTATGTGTGGGAGCTAGAATGAAAAAGAAAGCAGGGGTCCAGTGCAATGGTGCAGTGGCTAAATCCTCACCTTCTAAGAGGCAGGGTCCCATATGGGTGCCAGTTCACATCCTGGCTATTCCACGTTCCATTCAGCTCCTTGTCTGTGGCCTGAGAAAGCAGTAGAGCATGACCCAGAACTCTGGGATCCTGCACCAATGTGGGAAATCTGGAAGAAGCTCCTGGCTCCTAGCTTTGGATCAGCTCAGCTCTGGCCACTTGCAGCCATTTGGGGGAGTGAACCAATGAATGGAACATCTCTCTTCCTCTCTGTCTGAAATTCTGACTTTCAAGTAAAACAAGTAAACCTTTTTTTAAAAAGATACCCCAAAAACGAATTAGTTAGTGGAAAACTAATTATTCCTCAATAGATAAGAATAATACATAATACAAATAAGTAATATTTATGAACAAAGTGACATTTTGATATAATTTTTTTTAGGATGGGTTAAAATGTATTTACACTACTTGAAATGTATGGTTGCTTGAAAAACTTGAAAAACGTGATTGCAAGTACTCAAGAACCTTGATGCATCCTCTGCTGCTTTCCCAGGTCATCAGGAAGCAGTTGGGTTGGAAATGGATCATGCAGGACATGAACTGGCTCCCCATATGGGATGCTGTCACTGCAGGCAGATGCTTAGCCTGTTATGCAGTGGTGCTGGCCTCTCTACTTACTACTTGTTGAATTGTTTATTTAGTGGAGATTTAAGCTTTTGATTATAACCGAAGAAAAAAATATGTCATTATAAAAAAATTCAAATAAAAAAACAGAGGGTAGAACGGAGGGTAGGCTGGGAAGCATTATTGTGTTCTTAAACTGTGTCTATGAATTGCAAAAAATGTTATTGCAAAAATTAAAGGAAAAAAGAAAGGAAAGAAGGCAGGGATTTGAGGGAGGAAGGGAGATCAGGAATAGTTAAGTTGCTCATAACCCATGTGAAAGCACCAATTCCCAGTTCAGGCTCCCAATTCGTGTACATCCCGGGAAGTCGCAGGTAAACGCCGAAGTGGTTGGTTCCTGCCACTCATGTGGGAGACTTCAGGTGGTGCTCCCAGATCCCAACTTTGTTGTCCAGCCCCAGCTGGTGCAGACATTGGAGGAGTGAACCAGCCAGTGCGAACTCTCTCTCACTTTCAGATCAATCAATCAAAAAACCCCAACAACTTCCATACTTTTCATATTTCTATCCATTTCAGGATACAATGGCAGGACAGGTGCAGGATGTATATTTCCAGTACGAAAAGAGGAGACAGGGACAGACAAAAGAGTAATCAGGCTAAAGCAAGACCCCAAATGAGCAGGGCCATCTTCATTCCCAGCTTCCTGGAGGACTATGACGAGGGCTGATCTCACATGGCTTGGGCAGCTCCACCTCTACAACTTTGCTGACCATGCCTGCCTCACTTCTCACAGGGCACGGCCTCATCTCTGAGGTTCTACTATGTGCTGTTCTGATACGGACTGTTTGCAGTAGCTCTGTCCCTGGAACGAATCTCTGTATGAACCTCAGTGGGAAGCATCCTTTAAAATCTGGGTGGAGGCCTCTGTTCCTCCATACTCTGTTGGCTTTTGCCCACACAGTTCCTCTGTGAGGCTTCATGCTGATGTCTGTAGTTTCATCAGGTTTTCTTAGCACACTGCTTGTAACATTACCCAATTGGTGTTATCACATTACTGGTGAGTGCTTTTCTGGGGTTTCTTCTGCAGCTCCATCAGCATGGTTTGACCCAGGAGCCTCAGTCTCACAGCACAACCCCATCTGGCATCCAAGGCTTTCATTTGAAATCTCAGCAGAAGCTGCCATGATCCCGTAACTCCTGCATTCTGCATGATTGCAAAACTGGAATCACGCAGATGATTCCAACAGCTGCCACCAGCTGGAGCTTGTGCCAGGACCTGCTGAATCAGAGCTGCAGTCATCTCTGAGAACTTTGCCAGCATGTTGGAATTCAGAGCTGGCTCTGAGCTTTCAGGAAACAAGCTTTCTCTTCCAGGCTTCTGGACCTGTGATGGGAAGGGAGGCCTCCAAGATCTCTGAAACATGTTCAGGGCCATTCTTGGACTATCTTTACGATTTACACAGCCACCTCCAAGCCTCTCACACTATTTTTTCAAGCAATATTTCTCAATCTCACTATTCTGTATCAGACAGGCTTTTTCTCTGTCCTTCCACTGGACAGCCTATACATCTCACAAATCTTTCTCCACTGCTCTCTTTTGCTCCTGAGTCTCCTTGTACCATTTAGTAGCAGCAGCCAGTAACATGCACGCTGAAACCTGAAGGCCTGGCTTCCTCAAAATCTCCTCTGCTAAACAAATGAGTCCACCATCTCCAAATTCATCCTCCCCACAGACACAGAAATCCAGCTTTTCTTTCTTTTCTTTTTGCCGCTGTTTACATGGCTAATCTTCACATGTAATTTGCACTACAGCTCTCATTTCTACCTGAAGACTTATCAGCCTGGCCAAATTCTCTGCTCATGATACTGTATGCTTTATCCAGCCGGTTCCTCTGAATTCTTTCAACCTGTTGTGAAGTGTGACCCATTGAGGCTGATGTAACAGTGGTGAAAGAATTCATCAGAGCAGTCCGACAGAGTGACAGAGTTAGATTTATTGAACCTGCTGCAAGGGAGCAGTGGACAGGCAGGAGAGTCAGAAGTTGACTACGGCTGCAATACAGGCTGCACTCCCAGAGGCACACTTGCAGTTGCTTCTCAGGGTGCATTTCCCGCAGGATCCAACACGTTTTCCCAGGTATGTGATTTGCATTTCGGGCTAGACCTGACTGGTGAGCCTGAATTGGGTTTAGCTTTTTGACTTTCCCAGTGCCTACACACTCTTCCCATAAGCCAATCCTACAGATGCTTCCACAGCTTCACATGCAGTTAATAACAAGTTTTTCATTAGTTCAACGGAAATATTCAAGAAAGGCAATTTATGAAGGAAGAGAGCTTGTTGTGGCTCATGGTTTGGAGGTTCACAATCCAAGACCAAGTGGTATCTGGAGGAAGCTATGAATGGCACAGTGTGTGTGTAGGAATGGTCACACAGCCAGTGAAGAAGCATAGAGGTACGGGGAAAAAGCTCTACTCATCTAACCAGCCTTCTCTCAAGAGCTGTACTCCAAGGGCATGCCTCTAGTTACTGATGACTTCCCACAAGAGTCAACTATTAGGTGGTATAATTGGACCAATGACTCACTCTTAATTCATGTTAGCATAAGATGTTGGAGCTTAAACATCTGCATGAGTTTGAGGAGCCACATCTTGCTCTTTCTACAACATAAAATCTGCAAATATTTTTCTGACAATTTTATTGCCTTTTACCTCCACTTCTTGTTTCCTTTGTTGTGCTGGATCATTTAGTCTGCTACAGTCCCACTTACAAATTATCCTTCTGACTGTGGTTTTGGTGTCATATTCATGCAGTCATACCAGTACCAATGTTTTGAAGATTTTTTCCTAGAAATTTTATAGTTTCAAATCTTTTTTTTTTAAAGATTTATTTATTCTATTACAAAGTCAGATATACAGAGAGGAGGAGAGACAGAGATTCACTCCCCAAGTGAGTGCAATGGCCGGTACTGCGCCGATCCGAAGCCAGGAACCTGGAACCTCTTCCGGGCCTCCCACGCGGGTGCAGGGTCCCAATGCTTTGGGCCATTCTCGACTGCTTTCGCAGGCCACAATCAGGGAGCTGGATGGGAAGTGGAGCTGCCGGGATTAGAACCGGTGCCCATATGGGATCCTGGTGCATTCAAGGCGAGGACTTTAGCTGCTAGGCCACGGCGCTGGGCCCAAGTTTCAAATCTTATATTTAAGTTTTTACTCCACTTTAAGTTGGCTTTTGCATTGAGATAGGAAAGGATACAACCTTATTCTTTCCCATGTGAATAGCCGATTTCCCCAACATCATCTTTTAAAGATGCTATGATTTTTCCATTGTGTATTCTTGACACCTTTGTTAAACGAAAATTGGCCATATTTGTGTATGGGTTTATTTCTGGAATGTTTGGTGGACTCCATTGGCCCACAGGTCTGTCTTTACAGCAGTACCAGACTGTTTTAATTCTATAGCTCTATTACACATTTTCAAATTAGAATGTATGATGGCTATAGCTTATTTTTTCCTCCCTCCAGATTGATTCAGCTATTTTGGGACTTTAGTTGTTCCTGTTGAGTTTTATAGTTCTTTGTACTTGTTTCAGAAACATCAGTGGGATTTTACCAGGAACAAGTGATGAAGTGAAATCAAAGTCCTGGATTTTCAAAGGCAGATGTAGCACCTGAACAATCATATTTCTAATAACAATTCCAATAATGTGTGGGAATGAATACATATCGAAGTTATTGATTAGCGGTAGGTTGGGCATGAACTAGTCTGGTCTCTCCTCTTGCGCCCATCTTCTATGACCCTCCGCCAGAAGGAAGGCTTAGATTCCTGAACTTAAGGCAATTCTCAAGACCTTACATGCAGGAGTTTAAGCATATTTTCTCCAGAACACTGTTTTTACAGTTTGTAAATTAAAATTGTTGAGGGGACAAAGGGGTGCATAGCACACTAATCCTTTGTCTGCAGGGACAGCATCCCATGTGGGAGCTAATTGCCTGAGGAAAAAGTGGAGGATGGCCCAAAGCCTTGGGCCCCTGCACCCATGTGGGACACCTGCAGGGAGCTCATGGTTTCCAACTCTGGACTAGGTCAGCTGTGGCTCTTGCAGGCTTTTGGGGAGTGATCCAGTGAGTGGAAGATCTTTCTCTTTGTTTCTCTGTAACTTTGATATTCAAGTGAAATAAAGCAACCTTTAAAAGAGTAGAAAATATATAGCTGGCCTACACATCAACTGTCTTCTATGGCCAAAAGATAGTTATATGATGCAAAACACAACTTTTGTGAATGAAACTATATGCATTGGGCTAGCACTCTGACATCCATTCTGGTCTTCACTGGGGCCATAACTCAATTTGGAATTTTGTCTTATAGTTGTCTTAATTGTTACTAAAATATATTATTTTGCTCTGTAATATAAGAATTTATTACTTTGGGGAATTATTCCTTTTGCATTAAGCAACAGAGTCTTTGAAGATTAGAAATGTAAATGTCTTTGAGGCCCTTTAAAAATTATTCCAAATGTTTCAATATGTGGAGCAAATAGCCATAAAACTCATATTTTTGAATAATCATATGGTTTATAGACTTGCAGCAATATTTCACTACCTACTTGGATTTATGATGTCATAATTGGCAAACCGCAGCACCTATCTTTCCAGAATAGTCATAATCTTTGAGATCAGCTCTTGGACTTGTTCCATTATACTTGCAAAGCTTTAGCGTCATGCTCTAATTGATCTCTTTCGCCTGGAGGAATTTATTCATCCAGCAGCTATCTCCTGGATGGTGGTAGCTGCAGCTCACACATACGTCAGATGGTCATTGTCTCAACAAGAAACACTTCCCAACAAGAATATCTGTTGAGTTATCAAGCTTGGCTAGTGCTTTCTGTGCCCATGTTTGTCTAGTATTTCAGTTTTGAATTGCGTATGTCCAGGTGAGCATTTGGGGACTGCTTTCTATTTCTGTCCAACAATGAAGGGTCACTCACACAGGACTGCTTGCAAGGGCTCAACGAGGCCTTACACACTGAAAGTGGTGACTCAGTGTGCTCCTTTCCATACATGTTGAAAGGATTCCTGACCCTCATCACAGACCCATCACTTACAGACACAGAATTCATTAGTTGGACAGAAGCTCTGGGATGGTGTTCTGTGGATTTAGCTCTGCTGCCCTGAGGCCTCTGCCTTCTACAGATGCCAAAAGAGGAAATGGCAGTGGGAAGCGAAGGAGCAGCTGAGTAGGAAGTGAAGATGGTGATGCTGTCCTCTTCATCCCGGCTTAAAAAAAAAAAAAAGCAGCAGTTCTTCCAATTCTTGAAGAGTGAGTTTTTAAAGTCCATTTTGTTTGGAAGTAGGATTCCACCATGAAAAAGGCATTGGAGCATATCTGGTTTGCTACATTTGCTTTGTCAGAAGAGAACATTTAAGCCCAGAGAAGTTACTTTACCCTATTCCTCAGAAAACATTCCTTCCCAAATTCCTGTCAATGGGCTTGTAACACCAGCATTTTGCTTGTTGTTTAAGGAGAAGTCACGGATTCATGAAAGTAAAAACCAGAAGAAAGTCCAGAACAGGGCCATGAGGATGGCACCTGCAGCACAGCTGAGACACTGAGAGGCCAGGAGGCAGCACTTCCCACACCACCAATTACATTGTGGGATCTCTTTTCCAGGAATATCCATTTTCCACATTATCTTCTCCAGAGTTCTTATTACAAATGTATTTCTTTCTGAACTTACCAGTGTTGACAATTGCTGCCCATGCTCTCAGTATCTTGTATAGTCTGGCACCAGGGGAGCATTAATATCTCCATGCTAACTATTATTCCCTGGTTGATGTATTAGGTGCTGATCACTGCCTTGGCAAAGTATGTATTCCTATTCCATTTTATGGAAGACAGTTTTGAAGTGTTGGAAAGATAAACAACTTGTCGAAAAGTTCACAGAGATAAAATTTAAATGATGTTAGAAACATTTGGAAAGCATGTTCAATAGTTTCTGGAATATACTTTATCTCTCAATGTAATATAATTGCATTATTCACATTACCTCATAGACAAAGAGCTGGCTCTTGTGTTCCTGAGAGGGACACCTGTAAAGCTAAGCCAAATACAAACTGTAGGGACCATAAATCCATGGAAAAGGCAATACTTCATCTTCCTTGGGTTGATACTTTGTGGGTACTGGAAAACAACCTTTGAATGCAACCTATCAGGAAGCAGGGCCAGTGTGCCCAGTTTTCTCCAGTGCTGTCATTAGAGATTTGGAGTTTATCACGTCATTCTTTCTCCAGGTGGTCAACTATTTTGCCATCTTGCTCAAGCTGTCTGTTAGTGCTGTTTGTTTTTGAATTAAGAAGCTTTCTGATTCTATTGAACCCATTGGAGGTTTTATCATCTTGTAAATACAGACTATCACCTGTTCTGAGATGATGCTTATGTATAAGATGATAAGGGAACTAGAGGGCCTGCTTCTTTTTAACTACAGTTATCTGGTGATTTACCTGATGGTGCCTTCAGTGTGTGATGTCAGAGCTGTGAGATGCCAGCTTTTTTTTCTTTAGATCTGAAAGCAGGAATACTATGTCCATGCTTCCCTGGATCCAGCCCCCAGCATGGGACAGGAAGCAATGAGTCAGGGAATTGAAAGGCTCAAGGGGTAAGTGACTGATGTGGAATGACATCATTTCCTCTGGGTGCTGTTCTGAGAACCAGCTTTGTTGTCTTGGTGCCACTTCCTTTCATGATGGAAAGAGAGAAAATCTAGACCGACATTAGTATTCCAGGGGAGGAAGCAGACCTAGAGGGGCTGTGAGTGCTAGGCACTGTTGTTCACCTTTCCAGCTGGCAGCCGGAGGTGTGTGAGAGGATCTCCTGGGTGGACGGGATGGGCCTGGCCAGGAGTGGGAGGTTGGGACTGCGCAGGTAAGGTAGCTTTGATCAGATTGGTTTGGCCAGTTAGCCTGGTTTACTGAAGGATTCTGCTATCTTCTCGACCCAGTCTCAGTCTCTCTGCTGGAAAACCTGAATGGACTCCTCACCGACGGTTCTTCAACCCTCAGTGTGCCATACTTGACTTGCCTCTCCGTTCTGTACTGTGTGACAGAGCCTTGAGCACCAGGCTGGCTTCAGCTTAACATTCCAGAATGTTCTCTGGGGGAAAATGTGCAGTTTTACAGGATATTTAACCTTGAAGTAAAGGGTTGCTTTGGAATTTCAGAAATACAAAGACAGTAGCTTTTAGGCTGTTTCATTATAGAAAAAAAATGTATGAGGTAATGAATATGCTAATAAGCTTGTTCTGGTGGAAAATTACAGACAATAACAGAGCAGAGAAAAAGTCATACAGAAGGGAGCCCCTTGTTTGTCCCATTTTGTTGTTAAGGGAGGATGTGGGTATTTCATTGTTGGGGTTCTCGCTGGAACCCATGACACAGGGTTACCTTAGGATGCAGGGGAAGTTTCAGCTATTTCTACTTTGTATTTTAGTTGTGAAATATAATATGCCAAAAGACAAGTACTTAAAATGGATATAGTTTAAAAAAAATTGCAAAGCAAATACAAGGCAAATTCCATTAGATCAAAATAGACTTCCTATTCTCTAGAAGTTCCTGTGAGGCCCTACTGCTTCCTGTTCCTCTCCAATTCTTACATATTGACTGGTATTGTAATTATTTAGTTGTTTAATTCAAAGGCTTGTCATTTGTGTATTCCCAATAACAGTCTACTTTTGAAACACAGCTATTCCTTGGTGGTTGGAGGTGATTGGTTCTAGGATCAGTTGTTCAAATCCCTTATATAAAATGATGTTAACTTTTCATATAATTTGCAAATCCTCATATATGCTTAAAGTTATCTCTAGGGTTTTTAAGCATTACTTTGTGAGTCCGTACAATGTCAGTGCCATTAGATAGCTGTTGTACTCTATTGTTTAAAAGAACATCTGTACATGTTCAGTACAGATGTGCTGTTTTTTTCTGATTACTTTTGATTTGTGCTTTATTGAATCTGCAGATGCAGAACTATTGGATTTGGAATGTTGTGAGTATGTGTTTTCTTGAATAAGATACATACTTATTTATTTTAAAGATTTACTTCCTTATTAGAGAGGTAGAGAGAAAGCGAGAAAGAATAAGATACACAGACTTCTTGCATTCACTGGTTCAATTCCTCAACTGTCCACAATAGTTGGAACTGGGCAAGGCTGAGGCCAGGAGCCAGGAATTCCATCTAGGTCTCCCACATGTATGGCATGGGCCCAGGTATTGGGCTGTCTTCCACTGTCAACTGAAATACATGAGTAGGGAACTGGATTGGAAGTGTAGGGAGCAGTCTGATACAAGATGCTGGTGTTGCAACTGGGTGTTTAACATGTTGTACCACAGTGCTAACCAGTAAATGTTCATCTATTAGTATGTAAAGAAACCTGAAGATAGGAAGCCAAGGAGTCACATGGCTTATCAACAATGTGAACAGGAACGTAGGCTTCTCTTCTACTCTGCTACCTTTATGTGTGGCTTTTTATCTTTAGAGTCATTTTATGAGCCACAATAGCTTCCAGTCATCACAGTTAAAATAACAGTAATTATATAAAGATGATCATTTCTGAGTTTGTGCTTTATAATAATGTTTCTATGTGATAAACTATCCTAGAGAAGCTTCCTTAGGAAGGAGTGAGGATTATTTTCACTCACGGATTTGGAAGTTCACACTCCAAGATTGGGTTGACCTCTTTGATTTGGTAGGTTGGAGAATGGCAATGGTGGAATGTGAGTGAATGAGCTCATGATAATCCAGGAAGCTGAGAGAACAGCTGAGTTCAACCCAGTTTTTCATAACCAACTCTGTCCCTAGAACTGCTTTCCAATGGCACGCCTTCAGGGATCTAAGGATTTCTTACTTGGCCACTTCCTAGACACCATCATTCAGTTAAGTTTCTGCTCGCAATATCATCACTTTATGACTTTGGGATTTAAAGATTGGCATGAGTTTGTGATCCATGTCCTATTCTTTTACTTTATGATCATTCTGGCTAAAAGGCCCAGCTGGGTGGGGAAAGGGCAGCCTACAGGAGGGAGGCAGGTGGGAGGGGGGGATTGACTGATGCAATGAGGCTGAGGGACAGCAACACCCGGAAGCCCCTGCCTGGACGAGCAGTGATATCTGGACCTGACCAGGCCAGAGGGAATCTACCAGCACTCACATTATCTTATAAGAAGAAGTTCTTTTCCCTACTAGGCCCCACACTGCTTACTGTAAAAGCCCTGGTTCATGATCCTTGGGTGTGATTTCCCTGGCCATGTGCCTGTGTTGAACTGGTGAATCTTGTCTGGAAGCTCTTCCAATAAAGCTCACTTTGAGTCGAAACTTTGTTTCATTTGGATTTTTTTTTTAGATTTATTTATTTTTATTGCAAAGTCAAATATACAGAGAGGAGGAGAGACAGAGAGGAAGATCTTCCATCTGATGATTCATCTACCAAGTGACCTCAATGGCTGGCACTGAGCTAATCTGAAGCCAGGAATCCAGATCCTCTTCTGAGGCTCCCATGAGGGTGCAGGGTCCCCAGGCTTTGGGCTGTCCTCGTGTGCTTTCCCAGGCCACAAGCAGGGAGCTGGATGGGAAGTGGAGCAGCTGGGATTAGAACCAGGCCCATATGGGATCCTGACTCATTCAAGGTGAGGACTTTAGCCACTAGGCCACTGTGTTGGGCCCTCCTATGGATTCTTTTAACTGAAACTTGGATTGGGCATAACCCTGGCCAGATCCTCATGCCCATGGTCAACAGATTCTCAGTGCGGAAGGCTAGGTCATTGAAAGGATGGAATCACTGGAGAAGTGTAGCTATGATTTTTAAAGGATGATGCCAAAAGTTTACAAAGCTGCTGAAGAGGTTTATGCTACCTTTTTTTCATTTTTTTTTCTGTCAACATGGTGGTGTCATTATGTTAAATTTTTGTAAATTTGATGACTGTGCTGTAGTTTTAAATGTATATTTTCGTGACTCCTCACAAGAACAGAGATCTTTTTATGGATGTAGCAGCTATTTGTATATTCTCTACTGTGATCAGTTTTGTCCCTATTCTGCATCTTTTTCATGTGTTTAGCTTCACATACCCATGGTGTTTTATTTTCCTTACTTTGAGGACCTTATTTATGAATCAACTGCAGTCTGTTAAAGGTCATTTTCATTTTTTCAAAAAATTTTATTTTTGATGATATTTACATAATTGATTAGGGTGGGAAGGGTCACAATTTAAGTGAAAGTGGGTGAGATCATTGTTTCCAAATTTTCCTTTTCCTCTCCCTTTGTCTGGGGGAAGAGGGGAGATAAGAGAAGAAGCCACACCCAGCCTTCCAACTGTCTCAGTACTGGGGTTGGAGAACTGCCTAGTATTGTTGATGATTGGCATGAGTTTGTGATCCGTGTCTTATTCTTCTACTTTATGATCATTCTTGCTATAAGGCCCAGCTGGGTGGGGGAGGGCAGCCTACAGGAGGGAGGCTCCCCGATGTGGAGCATGATCCGAGAGCTCTGCTCAAGTTAGTTTTGAAATGCCGTCAATCTTGACGGTCCAAGGATAAGGAAATCTTTCCAAGGTCTGTTGGCTATTATAATACACTTTCCATTTGCCCAGATATTTGCTGTCATTGCTTGGCTGGAGTAGTTAATCAATTTGTTCTGTCCTTTTTCCTCTGCTATTGTACCAGATGTCCTCTGCAGGCCCCAAAGAACTGCCATGTCCTCCATGTTAATCTTGGTATGATTTCCACTGCTCTGTCAAAGCTCCTGAGGAGGTCCAGCTCTCATACATACACTCCATGGAGAGCACAGATCCTACCATTCTCCCCATGGTTGAAGTTGAATCCAGTGGTTCAGTTGGGGGATCCCCAAAGAAACCTCATCTGAGGTGATGCCAGACCTGACTCCTGCGTGTGCTTGCTAGTATGGGATCCAGCTCTGTCCATCACCCACATCAACCTACACACACACTGGTGGTTGCAATTGCTAGGTCATTGCTCTCTCTAGGCCTGCCTCTTACATAAACCAATGGAAGCTGCAGCCAAGCTCAACCCTGCCCATCACACACTCGGCCCTCACATGCACTAGCGGGAACTGCAGCCTAGTAAGAGCGACTCCCAATAACCCCCTGTAGGCCCACCCCCAGCCCTGGTTCCTGTGTATGATGGTATGTGCAACAGACCGGCCCAGTCTGTTCCATACCCCATTTAACTCTTGTGCACATCAATGGGCATTGAAACCTAGTTTGACCCAATCTACCCCATTACCAGCCCACACTCATGTTAGCAAGTGCCACCACCTATCCATAGAGGTCCACCTTCAGCTCTGGTTCTTATACTCACCAGTGAGAGTTGCAGGCCAACAGAGGGGGCCCACAGTTTCCCAACTGGGCCATTTGTAGTACTGGATCTTGCACTCTCCAGGTGGTTCTGCCATCTAGCTTGACAGGATTTCCCCCCAGTCCCAGCACTTGCCAGCTAATATTGCAGCAAAGCCCAACCAGCATGCACTTACTGTGGCTTATTGCATGCACCAGTGGACACAGTTGGTCAGTTCAGCTTTACTCTCCCCCAACCCAGCACACATGCAGGCCAACAGGTGTTGTAGCCCTGCCTGACCTGGTCTGCCCGCAATCCCTGTGGTAGCGGTGGCCCAGCAAAAGAGCCCACCACAGCCCTCCTACTGGACTCGTACCTGCCCCTCCCCTTGCCAGGTCTTATGTGTGCTGGTGGGTGCTGCAGGCCAGTCTGGCATTGACTGTCTCAGTTTGGCATTTGCCAGCGGGTGCTATAGCCTAGCCTGGCCCTGCCTACCCACAGATCCAGCTCATGCTGGTAGGTGCTATAGTCTATCCCAGCCCAGTCATCTCCCAGTTCCAGCCCTAATGTTACCTGGCTAAGGTTGTGTCCCAACCCAGCCTGTCCTGCACCCAGTCCTGGTTCCCACATCTGCCACCAAGCCTGACTCATGCATATGTCAGTGGGTTCTGTAACCTGGCTTGGTCTGGACTGCTCCCTTTCATGGTTCTTGTGCTCACCTGCAGGGACTGTATCCTGACAGAGGAGTTCCCCAAGCTCCTTTATCAGGTCAATGCCCAGTGGCAGATCTCACAAAATCAGTGGGTCCTTGGCCTAGCCTGACTTAGTCCACCTCCTGTGTTGACAAAAACAGTGGCTTCTCCCACCTGACTCACACCCATTCCAGTTCTTACTGTTGGGTGTTGTAACCCAGCTACATCTGGTCCACCCCTGGACCCAGCTCTTGCATGGTTCAGCTAGTACCCAACCAGCCCAGCCTGTCCTTTACCCACCCTGGCTCTCATGAGTACCAGTAGGTTCCAGAGTCTATCGTAGTCTGGAATACCCCAACCCAGTCCACATTTGTGCCAAGTGACATTGTAGTCATTTCCAGCCCAGACCATTGCCCTCCATTTCGGTTCTCATGTTCACCAGTGGGACTCACAACCCAGATGGCTTGTTCCCTACCACAGAGCTTTTGCATGCCAGTGGTTGGACCCCTCCGTCTTGGCCCACATATGAGTTGATGGATGTTTTGACCTGGGTCATCCCACACCCCATTCTTGGGTTTCCCTGCAGATGTTACACCCTGGACCTGCCTGGCCAGTGCTCAAACCTAGCACCAACAAGTGTCAGAGGGTTCCATAGTTATGACTAGCTCAGCTTATTACTACATCTAGCTCTTCAGCTAATTAGTGGAAATTGTAGTTCCATAGGGGTGGGCCCACATATCCCCACAGAATCTGGCCCTGGCCCTGGCCCTGGTTCTCTTGCATGCTGGTTAGTGTCATGGCCCAGCCTAATGTGACCCATCCCTGTTCTGACACTCACTGGTGTGATCTAATTCTACCAGGCAGGTTACCAGCCCTAGCTCTTGTGTGGGCTGGTGAGTGGTAGTCAGTGGTGTTCCATGCTCTCTAGCCCAGCTCAGGTCTCCCACGTAGGTGAGGGCATTGGTCTGATCCATAGAAATCCTCTGGCCTCTCCCATCTAAACCGCTTGGTCTCAGTCCTCTCACTTCCCTGCAGGTACAATGGCTTCATTGATTGAAGTCCCTCAGTAATCATTCTTCACCAGCAACACCTTCCCTCAATGGTCCTCCCTCACATCCTTCTGCCCCTTTCCCTAATCAATCCATAGTTCCTGTGCCCAGGAGAGCATTGATTCCCCAGCCCTGCCATCTGAAGCAGGGTTGTGTGCAGGCCTAGAGCTTTGCTCACCCATGGGGATCCCAAGCTGCTGGCATGTGAGCTGGCCTGGGACTTTATTCCCTGCTCCCCACCCCCCAACTGTGCCCTAAGATCCTGGTCTACTCAAAGTTCCCCAAGTCCAGTCCACCAACACACCGGGACAGCATGCTGACTTGGGGCTCTCCTCTCCCCTCCCTCCATGTTGCCTGGAACCAAGAACCCTGGCTTGCTCTTCCTGTCTGGACAGGAGCTATCAGTTCCCCAAATGCTTCTGCCGGTGCTATCCCCACTCCCGGACCCTGCGAGCCCACATCCCCTGGTCCCCATGAGCTGACCTCCTGCAGCTCCAGCTGCATGGGAATGGCCACAGGGTCTCCTGTTCCTTGCTGCTAGGAGCCAGAATGGCAGGTATTTTTCTTAAATTGGTTGTTTTTAAATGGAGGGGAGAGGAGAATCATCTCTAAGCTCAGGGTTTAGTGCAGGAATTCACTGGACACAGAACAGTATGTTCAACAAAAAAGACAATCTTTTGTTATCTGTATGTGTGATGTTAAACCCTTACACACCTAAACAAATGACTGCTTTATTAATCTTCCCTTCACTGCTCTCATTGTCTTCATTATCACCAGATCATCATCTATTTTATTTTTTTCTGATTGCCATGGAATTGTGACAAGTTCCCAGGGAAGTTCCCAGAGAAGGAAGAGAAAAACATAGATTGAGCATCTTCTTAAGCCAGGAAATAATCATCTTATTTATTTGTTCATTTATTTAAGAAATTTATGTATTTTTATTTGAAAGGGAAATTTACAAAGAGAAGAAGAAGAGAGAGAGAGAGAAAGAGAGAGAGAGAGATCCTCTGCCTGCTGGTTTACTTCCCAAATGGTTAAATTGGACAGATCTGAGTTAATTTGAAAGCAGGAACCAGGAACTTCTTTCTGGGTTTCCTGCATGGGTACAGGTACCAAAGACTTGAACTGTCTTATAGCCTTCCAAGGCTATAAGCAGAGAGCTGGATTGGAAGTGAAACAGCCAGGAAATGAACTGGCACCCATATGGGATGCTTCTGCTACAGGCAGAAGATTAGCTTATTGAGCCTCCCATCTTATTTATTTTTAACAACCTCCTCTTGAACAGACACCATGCAATTCAAATGAGATCATGCAACGTGCCATAAACATTCTTCCAAAACAAAATATTGAGCACTCCTCTGGGTTAGATTTTGGATTGAGCCATGAAGAAAACAGTCTGACTTCTAGGGTTTTGCAGTCTGGTGTAGGTGTTATTTCCTTCTCTCACCAAATCTTTGTTGTTGAAGCTAGTATGTGGTTTCACTGCTTCAGTCAGTTCTTAGTGACCTGGAACTATCTATGATGCAGGCAATTGGAATGAAGAGAAATCTGGCACCATGTCCTTCAGAAACAAGACAGCTTGGCCTTTTAGAGAAATTTCCAAAGGGAAGAAGGCTTATTTCATCTGAAAGAGCACCATTAAATCAGGAACAATAAAACCAGGGTGTTTCCCAACGGTAAGGCAATTTTCAGCTTCCATGGTTCTGGCCTGAGTGTGATGGAAGATGCTGCAAGGGGGAAAGATGGTCCAGAGGAGTGAGGAGAGAGGATTGTTTCCCAAACCTTTCCTCTCCTTAGCCAGTTTGACACTCAGTTTTATTCAATAGTTCCTGTTTATTAAGGTGGTCAATAACTTACATAGTAAACAAAAGACCTATTAGCACAGTTTACAGGGTTATCTGGACAGAATCTTGATACAGAGAAAACTGTAGAATTCATGGGAATAAATTAATAGTGGAAAGATGATAAATTCAAGTATAGGTGCAAACAGTATTGAGGTGGATGAAATCAGTTCAAGACTTTTTAGACCTCTTGTTCTGTAAGCTACACATCACAGGGTAGGATGATACTTGCGGGTAGCAAAGAACACAGTGGATGTTGGGGCGGGACTGAAGAAGAAAGTATCACAAAATTTTCAGTAATAAAGTTCACCACAGTTGTAGTTTTTCTCCTATGCTTTGTTTGTGTTCATAGGTGTATGTTGTATATAGTGCATGTGCCAATTACGGTTAAATTGTTATCGGCACAAAATGAGTGAAGCTCTTTTATCCAGATCTACATGCTATGCAACACCTGAAATCTACTAGTGATCTTTGTAAAGGCAGTTTTCACATCCTTGTTTCTCAGACTGTAGATCAGGGGGTTCAGCATGGGGATGACCACAGTGTAGAAAACAGATACGACTTTCTCTTCTTCCAGGGATTTGCCCGAGCTGCTTCGAATATACATGAAGATGAGGGTTCCAAAGAAAAGGGCCACAGCAGTGAGGTGGGAGGCACACGTGGAGAATGTCTTGGCCCTGCCACCTGAAGACTTGACCTTCAAAATTGCTTTGATGATGAGTAGGTAGGAAGTAAGGATGACCAAGGCATTGGCCACAATCACAAAGTTGCCAAAGAAGACAATGACAATCTCAGAGTTTGTAGTGTCACTGCAGGCAAGCTTTAGCAGGGGTGGGAGGTCACAGAAGAAGAAGTTGATCTGATTGTTGTCACAAAAAGAGAGGCTAAAGGTGCATGTGGTACGAAGAATGGCTCCTGACACCCCACAGATGTAGGCTCCCAGGACTAAAGCCCAGCAGATTCTAGGATTCATGGTTACAGTATAGAGTAGTGGGCTGCTGATAGCAATGTAGCGGTCATAGGCCATCACTGCTAACAGGAAACATTCTGTCCCTGCACAGATGGTGAAGAAGAAGAACTGGGCAGCACAGCGACAATAGGAGATGATGGTTTTGCTTGTGGTTAACGTGGCCAGGATTTGAGGGGTGATGACTGAGGTGTAGCAGGCATCCAGCAGGGAGAGATGGCTCAAAAAGAAGTACATTGGGGTATGGAGTTGGATATCCACTTGGATCAGAATGAACATCCCCACATTGCCTAGAATGGAGATTAGATAGAAACCCAGAAACACCAGGAACAGGGGAATTTTCATATTGGGGTGATCATTAAAGCCCATAAGAATGAACTCAGTTACTGTGGTGAGATTACTGCTGGCCATGGATATGATATGGACTGTGGTGGGTTTGAGGATAATGAAATTTTCAGCACCTAAAAGCTGAGGGACAGACTCTTTCTGAGGTCAAAATTAGGCTTAAAACTCTGAGTGTATTCATAGAGATTTTTTTTGCAGAAATCTTGAACCCAGATGATTCTCTTTGGACATCTAATGCATTTTATGGAGCTGAGCGTTGACCTGTTTCTGACTTAGATTTGGCATTTCTGTGAAGATAAGAGACATAAAATTCTCAGATTTGGAAGACTCAATGCTCACCTGGAACTGAAATCTCTTCTAGCCCATGGTCATCCAGCTGCTGCTTGAGCCATTGTGGACAGTTCCATCTGTAACTACTTTCTGGGTCTGGGTTATTACCTCTTTTTGCAGCTTCTACATACTGATAGTATTTTTATGTCTTTCTGACACAACAGTTGCAGTCTGTTCTCATCAAAGCCTTATGGAAGTTGGAACATGATGAAGCTACTTTTCACAGTGATCAATATGCATGGACACATCTTTGTTTTACAGTGTGTTAATTGTCCAGGCAAGCAATCAAACTGCTTAGGTGATAGTATTAACTAATGAATAAAAGTCTTTCTTTTCATTTTGATCTTTATTACCCTAAGAGGTAATTCTATTCAATAGATGGCATTTAAAATTTAAAACATTATTTATAGCATCATGATTGTAAATAATATGTGCAAATATGTGGTCTTGCCCTCTTTTAATTATGTGATCTTGAGCACATTGCATAACCCTGCCATTCTTCTATTTCTTGTCTACAACAAACATGCTGGAAAAACATGTCTGTCTCACAGGGCTGTTTTGAGTATTAATTTTAATATCTGTAGAAGATGTAGAACAGTGATGGTACCCAGAAAGAACTCATGTCAGCTATTATTATTGTAATTGTTCTTTTCATGCATTTTAAAAGCACCTGTTGACTTTCTAGTCTTACAAGGAATGAATTTCCTTCCTACAAATGGTTATATTGCTGTCTGAGTCCCTATAAATAATATATTTACATATTTCAAAATTATGTATACACTATATATATATTTATTTTAATAATTGTGCCCAAATTTGGGCTCTCACTAAGAAAGATGAAAAAAAATTTCCTGTCCCATCCTCTCTCCTTGCTTTTACCCCACTTAAAAAACCTTCTGCCTTTTATCTCATTCATGGAGCAATGCTTTCTATTCTAGCCAAGTCTTCTGTACTTTTCTATAGGTTGATGGTAAATGATGTTTCCTGATTATGGGTACATAACTGTACACTAAAAGACTAAACATTATGATAGGAACTGCAGAGGAAGAAATGTAACTTAAGTGCTACTGCCTGTAAGAGAAGCTTCCAAACACCAAGTCAAATGAATGCTCTTTTCTTGTACCCTACAATTGCTCAAAATAATTATGCTCACTTTCTTTTACATTTGAATCATGACAATTTTTGTATTTCCTAAAATTTCTCATTGCCATATGGCATAAAATCTGAGTCACATCTGAATTCTGCGTGCTTGCCACTGACCATTTTCCAAGTCTATTAGGATCCTCATTAAAGTGTTCCAAATCCAAGTAGTTCTTGGGAGAGTTTGCAAGGAAGCCAAGATTCATATTTCATTTCTCCAAAGGCTGCTCTACTCTTCTAGAACCTCCCACACATGATGCTTTATGAACCCCAGGTTGTAACCAACCAATATATGACATTCATTTTATTTATATACCAGAAAAAGACTAGGTATGTTGAATGATGGAGGATCCAGGAACCATTTCTCCACGGTTCCACTTGAGCCATTTTCCTGACATCCTTCTGGGATTACAATACTTTTTGGGAATATATTATTAATTCCCTTAGGTTTGAACTTGATAATTTAGAGTTCTTGAGTCTGTCATCAAGCCTATGAACATAAAGATTAAATTATTAAGAAATACTTCTTTGTAGCACAGTTAAGAATTTTCTTTTTAAAGCAATCTGTGGATTGCCAGTTTTGAATAAAAATCTGCAGTAATCAAAACAGCTAATCACCACTCTCCTTATACTTTTTTCATACATTTTATTTTCATAAATGTCTGAGATTGTGTCCTGTGAAATGAAGTGGTTGATATTAATTTATATTATCTTGTTTTTTGGGGAGAGTGGTAGGAAAGTTGACACTCAGAGGTTAATGATTTGTTCACAGATTAAAGAATTAGTCATTTGCAAGTCTGGGGATAGTAGACAGGTCATCTGATTTGCTAGGACTTGGCTGTCCTTTCCTCTAACATGAGCTGTAAGTCCAATGGAATCTAGCAGTAAGAGGCTTCACATTTGTAAAGAGACCTCAAATGAGACTGAGTCACCATAAATAACTGCGATAGTTTTATCCATTACGTTGGTAGAGAAGCAAGCAGCACACACTTTCATGAGTGTTGGTGGAAGTTGTTCTTGGGCCCAGGGCTCCCTCCATATCTAAGAAGGGTCTCTAGTGGGCTTCAGATATTGAAAAATCACTTAAAATTATGCCCTAGGGTTTCCCATTTTACCCCACTCTAGAAATAGAGTTTGGAAGTGAGTTAACTTCTTTTGAAGGTCCTCTTGGGATGGTTCAGGCTCCACAGCTGCCATTTGTATGACAGCAATTGGAGGATCTTCGAAAGTTCACTCCCCTGCTTTTCCACCTGCTTGGAAAGTGGTGAAAGTAGATCATGTGATCCTAAAAAAATTTTTTTTTCTCATGGCCCTTTAGTTGTATGATTGGTGTATAGGCTAAATGGGGGCTCTTAAAAGGATTTTCCTAATGTCAGTGATAACAGAAACATATGTGCTCTTTAGTTACGAATTATGGAGTCTATAAAAGTATGCAGACACTATTTAAAGTGGATTATAGTCACTTAAACATGATGTATGGGATCTTAGGTCCACAGTTTCCGATAACTCATCATCATTCTTAAGGCAAGACTTTTTCATATCATTTAATTGTTTTCCTGCTTCCCCTTTTATCTTCACTCTTATTTCTTGTAGGTGATGTCCATTCCAATGTTTTAGAAACACATATCCTGAGTCTGGGATGCAGTAGCCTAGAGGTTAAAGTACTCGCCTTGCGCGTGCCTCGATCCCATATGGGTGCTGGTTCTAAACCTGGCAGCCTTGCTTCCCATTCAGCTCCCTACTGGGAAAGCAGTTGAGGATGGCCTAAAATTTTGGGGCTCAGCACCTGCATGGGAAACCCAGAAGAGGCTCTGGGCTCCTGGCTTCGGGTTGGTTTAGCTCCGGCTGTTGCGACCCCTTCGGGAGTGAATCAATGGATGGAAAATATTCCTCTCTGTATGTCTGCCTTTCCAATAAAAATAAATAGATCTTTCTTTAAAAAAGAAATATGTATCATTCTATATTTATTTAGAAACACTTGTATCTTTAAAAATGTAATGACTTTTGTGTGTTTTAAACTTTACATGTATGGCAGTGCTATGTTATTCTCATGTATTTTCCATATGTTATATTTTTGTGATTATAAAGTATTGGTAAATCTAGTTATTTTTGATTCTGTTATGATTTTTGATGTTCTTCTAGTATATTCTACTTATCCATTCTGCTGGAGACTTGGCATATATGATCTGATTTAATCCCCTAAAGTGTACCTTAAACTGCTGAGAGATTAATTTGTCTAACTCTATTTGGTTAAACTGGAAATGAGGAGCTGCTTGATGGCAACTTCTTTTTGCTGTGAGTTTTCTTTTATTATCTCCTAACATTTTACTGCAGGTTTAGGATTTATGGAATTCTTCCTACTTGTATAGCTTGAAAAAAACCTGGAAAATTTCAACGTCTTTCTTAGCTCCTAATTTTGAAATCACCACAATCCATTTTCTGTCTGTCTCATAGCTGGATTCCAGGGGTTTTCTCTGTTTACTAACAACATTGCTCAAGCTGCCTGATCAGAGCTTAGAGGGCAGGTTGTTCAGGTGTGGGTGTAAGAGCACTAGATTTATGTCTCACGCATATCAAGCCTATCTTTCATGTTACCTACAGCCTTCAAATTAGATACAGCAGTGGTTATTCTATGGAATAGCAAAATCAAATCTTAAGGCCATTAAGGAAATTGCCCAACTTGCTGTGTACATTTAAGCAAGAACAGAATCAGCTTCTGGATCTAGGACTTTCTAAATCTAATTTCTGTTCTCTTTCAAGCATGTTATGTTTCATTCTCAGAATAAGGGGATTAGTTTTTCTGCAGATCCTAGCATCAAACTGTTAAAAATCAAAGCATCCCTCTTCTAAGACTGTTAGACAAAATCCAAACTTCTTTGGGAGAAGAGAATTATGATTGATTTTGGAGTTCTTTGGTCTATGTTTTTCTTCTTCTTTTTAAACTATTTGAGACAGACTTAATTTATGGTGTATTGCTGGGAAGTCACTTAATCCATTAGAACCTGAATTTTGTTCCCTGGTGGTCTAGTGGCTAGGATAGAACGTGAATGTTCTCAATAAACACAGTAGTAACTTTAACCTAATGAACGAACTGGAGGTTTTTTTTATTTTGCTGATTTTTTTTGGAAAGGACATTTATGAGGTATTTTCCAGAGTAAAAATTTTCAGAATATAACTAATGGCACCCGAGTTTGCATGGCCTGATTTCAGAAGGGGTTGGGATAGTGTCAGCTTAGATTGAGCTGCAAGTAATAGGAAGCAGTACACTCCTTGAACCCAGGAAAATCTTCCAAAAGGGTAAGCAAAGACTTACAACCAGTGAGCATCTTAAGGATACCTACAGGACCAGCGTCTTGGCACAGCTAACTGAACTGCTGTTTACAATGCCAACACCCTGTTTCAGAGCATCAGTTTGAGTCTTGGCTACTCTGCTTCTGAACTAGGCCCCTTTTATTGCACCTAGGAAAGCAGCAGAATATGGACCAATGGATAGGGTTCCTGTCACTCGTATGGCAGAACCAGATGGAGTTCTAGCTACTGATGCAGCCTGTTCCAGCTTTGATTGCTGCAGCCATTATGGGAGTAAACCAATGGATGGAAGATCTCTCTTCCTATTTCCATCCTCCAGGCAGTTTGTCTTTCAAATAAGTAAATGGTTTAAAAGAGATTATCTGGGGGCATAGGTGAATTAACATTAATATCTGTAATATGTTTTGATTGTGATGTGCAATGTAGAAGAACATGAAATTCTGGAGGAAATTTGGAATTCTGAAGATAAGAGATGTCTTATTCAGGAAAAATCCCGTAGAAGGTAGTCTCTCAAGTTTGTACTTACTTGGAAGTCTTCTCCCAAACTCTTCTTGCTTGCTTGAGTAGTTGAATCCTAAGGGCAGACAGAAGGAGCTCAACACAGTTTACTTTCCTCATCTTACTGGGATTGATCCTTCAAAATCTTTTGACCTTTACTGAGCTCTCGCTTAGAGTCAGTAGACGCTGGGGATTATATTTCCTTTCCACCTAACACTAAGATTATGAAAAAGGAACACTGATTTTTATTTTACAGCTGAGGAAATGGAGACTTAGAAGCATTTGCCTTTTTGCCTGAGATTTACAAGTAGGAACAGAAGATGTTTAAGCTCTGTCCTATGCCTTGATGCCAGAGTGGGGATACTGAGCTAATATAACGTGGTGTTTTTCCCAACACTGGTAAACACTTATTGTAGCTAGGTTCTAAGAAACCAAGATTTTACAGGTTGTGTACACACCATCTCACATAAACCTTAGAATAACTTTATGAAATAGGCATTGCTTTGTTCTGGAAATGACTAAGATGCCAAGTTCACAAGACCAGTGGGTGAAAGAATCTGGCATCTACCTCATGTCTATTCCAAAGCCAGAGCTATACTTCATCCAACATTACTCCCAGAACAATTATAGGAAGTACAGCAGCTTTTAGGGAAATCTCTTGTCAAAGCCCTCTCAAAATCTATTCATATTTTCTAAAATTTACCTGGTAACACATAAGCCCAAAGATATTGAAGTTGCAGGTCTCAAAAAACAATTGCTTGAGTCTTGCCCATGTAGTTCATGTTAGAACCAAGATCCCTGTCTAGACACGGTCTTATCAGGTGGTAATTTGTGCCGACAAGGGTCAGATTCTCTGCCAAGTTTCACTTTTCCTAGTTTGTATGGACCCTGCTTCAAGGCCAATGTCTTTCCAAGATTATCAGGGTGATAATTATGTCTTAATTACCTGGTGGAACAGTTCAGTTAGATCAATCTTGGGTTTGGATTTAAGCAAAGCTAAGGTGGCTGAAACATACCGTAGAAATCAGCTAAGAGCCCACAACTAGATGACTACAACTGACCAACTTAAGATTTCTTTCTTACTAACCAAACCAACAGGACATTTAAAGGACTTCTGGGGATGGTTCTGTGTGCTAGAAGCATTGAGCTCAAAGGTACTCCCTGAATCACACATCAGCACCTGGGACAACCTCAAAACTCCTGGGAGAAGGCAGCCTGCCTGCCAGGGAGAACACACTCCAGAGAAGGCTCATTATCTCAACTTGTGCACACATCTGAGAGGATAGAAGCAAACCAGGTGGGATTTCACGGCACTCCTAAGCCTTGTTAGTCTCCAGGCTGATCTCCTGCAGGGAATGAACTTGTTCTTTGTCACTGGCTCTTGTGCTCCTTCAGGACTGGAACCAGATCTGAAGATACCTTCTGACATTTTCTTTGTGCTCATCCTTAGTCCTAACAGATAGCTCTCTTTCAGAGGCTGAAAACAAGGGTGCTGTATGCACAAGGCTTCATGCTGATGAGTGGCTCAGGAGCGAATGATTCTGGGTTGGTCTAAGCACCATTTCCATTTACACATACTTAGTAGCCATTAGCTCCATTTTTATGAGTGGCTTTCTCTGGCCACTCCAGCTTTCCTTCCTATCCTATTCTCTGAAGTCCACGATCTTTTTTCTTAGAACAGTATCATTTGGTGTTTATCCCGCTTGTCTTGCATGTTCTCCATTATTATTTTAGGACTTGGTCTCATTTCTCCTGTTACGGGCTGGGTTCTTGGAGAATGCACTTTGCTCCCTGCTCACGGCTGCGTGCTGCTTCAGTAGAACCATTGTGTCCTGGTCATTTTCAGCTGCTCATTATTACAGGAGCAGAGCACATCCAGCAGGATGAACTTCAAAGCGGCCCGATGCCACAGTCACAGCTTAGTGACATGGCTGGGAGAAAATCCTTTGATCACAAGCAAGTATGCAGCCTCGCAGCATAGTTTTTGCAACTGCAGGTGCCAAATGGTGCAAGAATATATTACAAAGAAGGGAGGCAACAACAAGCCAGGGTTTCTGGCAGTCAGTGCAGAGAATTCTATCTTACAGTGCATTTCTGACAACATGATAGTTTCCTTTACTTGAATAACAGTATGTGTAGTTTTGTTTTTAGATGATTTCTTCAGTGGTTTAAAAGATACAGTAACAATTTGAGCAATGTAGAAGGAAAGAGGAAGAATTTGCTGGCAATGAGAATATTCTGTTCAACACCACCTAGGGAACTTGTGGAAATGAGTGACTGCATAGTGAGTTTTATTATTTTGCTTCTTTTGATAGTCTGGAGTTCCACATTATTGTTACTATTAGTACCAATATTAAATAGTATCAGAAATATTGTGAGAACTTCTGGGAAGAGATGTATTTAAAAATTTTTTTTTTAAATTTTTTTAGAAGACTTATATTTATTTGGAAGGTAAATTTCACAGAGAGGCGAGATAGAGTCTTCCATCTGCTGGTTCACTCCTCAAATGGCTGCAATGGTCAGCGATGAACTGATTGGAAGCCAGGGAGCGGGAGCTTCTTCCTGGTCTCCCAACATGGACTTGGAGGCCCAGGCACTTGGGATGTCCCATTCTGCTTTCCCAGGTCATAAGCACAGACCTGGATCTGAAGTGCAGCAGTTGGAACCTTGAGCTGGCATCCATATGAGTTGCTGGTGCCTCATGGTGAAGGATTAGCCTGAAATGCTATTGCACTTACCCTGCTAAGAGATATTTCTTATATTAGATTTCATAAGACTGACCAGGGCTGACATTGTGGTGGTGTATGCTAATCCTCCCCCTGTAGCATCTGTATCTCATATGCACCTGTTTGTTTCCTGGTTGCTCCACTTCTGATCCAACTCTCTGCTTATGGCCTGGAATGGTAGCGGAGGATGGTTCAAGTCCTTGAGCCCCTGTGCCCATGTTGGGAGATCATGGAAGAAGCTCCTGGTTACTGGCTTTGGTTCAGCACAGCTCTGCAGTCATCTGGGGAGTGAACCAGCAGATGGAAGATCTCTGTCTCTCCTTCTCTCTGTAAATCCACCTTTCAAATAAAAATAAATCTTTTAAAAGTGACCTGTGAGAGAGGTTTTTGCGTAAGTGTTCCCCTGTTGGAGCAGGTACAGAGGAGATCTGCAAGGGAGTGGGTGATGTGGGAAATAGGGAACAAAGGCACAGTTTCAGGTGGAGTCTGCACTGTAGGATGTCCCCAAGGGATGGGGGTGTGGCTTCCTGGGAATTTCTGGAGAAAATGTATCCCTTAGTGAAGGATATAGCTGTGAGCTGTTAGCACAGCAGCTGCAGGTGGGTGTACTGATCTGGTAACTAGGATACCTAAACTTGTTCTTTTTTCTCCCTGATAGACTTTTGAATATTTATAGCTGAGTCTTCTGATTCCACTATGTAAATGGAAATAGCCAAGAGGGAAATTAAGGGGTGCAGCAAGAAAGACTGTGGCTTAACGAGAGCATTGGAATTCCTGGAGAAAACTATGCGTGAAGACAACCAGATCCATTGTTTTTAGTTACAAAGACTGATACATTTAACTTTTTTGGGGGTTTCTGAGAATCTCAACTGAATAATGCCCCAATACCAATTATGGGATATTTCACTGTTTTAAATCTCTACATTGACACTGGAATATCCAGACAAATCTGTGCCAGACTGTAGAAAATGAGTTATCATTAAATGTCATGAAAAGAGAGTCACTTTAAGCGTCTTTGCTTGGGGATATATTAGAGAAATAATATTACTGAAAAGAAAATATTTCAATAGTTACAACAGAAAGGGTAAAAGGATGAAGTAGTTAAGAAAACTGGCAAAAACAGGATATAGTGTGGAGAGGACAATCAACCTACCTGACATAAATGCTTTCTACAAAGTTCTAGTAATTGAACCAATGCTTTTCAGACATAAAAAACTGGCAGATCTATCAGCAGAAAAAATTGCAAAGCTTAGAAGCCTATTAAAGTGTACATGAGATGCTGATGTGTAATAAAGCCAGTAGTTTACAACACCGGGAAAAGAAAGTTTAATGAACCCCTGAGAATAAAATCATGGGTTAAGTACTTGGAGAAATTTGAATGGTGTCTTATAGCTTACATAAAAGCAACTTTCAGATGTGTCCAATGTTACAAAGAATATTTAGGTCATCTTTGTCATTTTTCCATCTCTTAGGGTGGAAATATACTTTTTAAAACTTTAAACACAGGAAGAAAACATAAATGTCATATATGCTTGCCTACATAAAATGTTACAAATTCCATGTGTCAAAAACGTTGTGTAAAACTATACAGTGTATACTGAAAGGCATTTCATTTTCTTCCCCCCCCCCAGTGGTCAACTGTACTTTATTTTGAAAAAGCCAGAGACAAAAAAAAAAAAATGTAAATGTGCATTAGAAAGGAAACAATACATCACTCCAAGAACCCTATAAAATCCAAGCAGAAAAATGGAAAAATGAACTATTTAACATAAATATAAACACAAATTATTCAATGTACTGAAAAGCTGAGATAAAAAGAACACAGTAAATCAGGGAAAACAAAAATAAATACCCAGTGCAAACCAGGTAAAATAACTAAAAATGCACAAATTCCCATTAGCAACAAGGTGAGCTAAAGGAAAATAGAATAAGTTACTTAAAGCATTGGGCTAGTGTGGCACTCATGAAGCTAAAATTACTATCAACAAGCAATAAAATATGAAAGGCATTTCTGATGCAGAAGACAAATCCTAACTGATGCGCCTCCCAGCATCCCAATTTTATTCCCTTGTCCTTTTCTAGCACTACTTGCTGCATAACTTAGGTTATGCTGGAGATAGAAATACCAAAAATCTCAGTGGTTCCATCGACTTGAGATTTATTTCTTGCTCCTGGCACGGGGCTCTTACAGGTTTACTTAATCGAGCAGCTCAGGGACCCAGGCTTGCCAATGGTCCATTTGGCATCACAATAGTACTGACTGGCTCATATAGAGTCATATTAAACCAAGGGATCATGTAGTGCTCTCTCTGTGATGTCGAATACTGATTTGATTTCTGCCAAGTCCTACATCTTGGGACCCTCATTCCCACAGAAGCCTTCCAAATGGCTCCCTGCTTTCACTTTTACTTCCCCTATAATCCATTTTCTAATATGGAAAACCAGAACCAAATTCTACAACTTCCATATTAATTAATTTCCATGGCTTCCTATCACACTTAGGAACAAATCTCACTTCTTTGTTTTTTAAAGGGTGAGAGAGAGAGTGAGTGACAGAGAGAGAAAGAGAGAATAAATATGACTCTTTTCATTGACTGTTTTCATTGGCTGTTTCTCTTCCCAGATGCCAGCAACAGCGAGGTAGCTACCTGTGCTGTCACCTGCTTACCTCCCAGGGGTGCATTGGCAGAGAGCAGGAATCTGGAGGTGGAGTGGGGAATTGAGCCAGGCACTTGGAGAGGGGAGGTGGGGATGTTAACAGCTTGGCCAAATGCTGCCCCTCAAGCTTGATTTCTGACTTCAGCCAAGTGGCCCAACGTGATCTGTCACCTGCCCAACTATTTTTCTTTACTGTTTCTCCATCTGTCCCTACGGAGCTCAGCAAATCCGCCTCAGGGTGTTGGCTTGCTGTCCCCATGTCTGAAATGCTTTTGAGATGAAGGGTACGTTATGGCTTCCTTCCATGCAGATGTTGGAATCAACACCACATCAGAGAGGTTTTTTTTCTGACCTCCAGGAATTTCCTTTCGCTACTGCTACCCTAACAATTTGTATCACATCAGTTTTCTATTTATTGTGACACAAATCTCTATGAGAATGGGAATTTTGTCTGTCTTGTTCATTGTCATACCTCCAATGCCTAGGACATTTCTTGAAATATATCAGACATGTAGGATACATATATTAAATAAGTGCAAGACCACTCGAATTCAGAGAAAATCAAAACTCCCATAGAAAAAAACAGGCAAAAGCTAAGAATGTTCAATTTATTAAAGAAATAAATATGTCTAAACACATGAAGTAATTTTAACATCATAGGATGTAAAAATTATAAATTTATGCCACCATGTTCACCTTCAGAATCATCAATTATTTAAAAGAAAAACAAATTTTTGCTTATTAATAAATGTGCCAGGAAGCCAACACTTTCATGTATAGTACAGTGCTGGAGGAACGTCCTGAGGTTAGTTTACTAATTTTTATGAAAGTTCTTAGAAATTAAGATGCCCTTCTCCCTACAATTCAGCCCCTCGGAAATGACACCAAAGAAATAATAACATAAGGACTAGCCATCATGATCTTTTATTTTCTAATAAAAATTCAGAATATCACAGTGGTGTGGTTGCTCAACAGGCTAATCCTCTACTTGTAAAATCTGAATCCTGCATAGGTACCAGTTCTAGTCCCAGCTTCTCCTCTTCTGATCCAACTTCTTGCTTATGGACTGGGATGGGAGCAGAGGACAGCTCAAGTCTTTGGGCCCCTGCACCCATGTGGGAGACCCAGAAAGAAGCTCTTGGCTACTGGATTTGGACTGGCTTAGCTCCAGCCATTGCAGCCAATGAACCAGGGGATGGAAGGTCTTTCTCATCTCTCTCTTTCTCTTTCAAATAAAAATAAAGAAATTAGAAAAAAATCATAATATCAAAATAGCTCAAATTATTTAGGTATAGTAAATATTTTGTAAAGACTTATCTAACAGAGAAGTGGCACAGGAAGCTGGGGGATTTCTCCTGAGATAAGGGATTCAAACTCAGATCTCTAGAGTACTGAAGGTGTGAGCTGTCCTCAGCTGACCCAAGGGGGAGTGAACCTGCAAAGCATCCATCCTAAACAAAGGAGGCGTGTTGTTGGTGGACATGTTTCCACAACTGGAGATGGTGCTGACGTGTTGGTGTCAGACAAAGCAAAATAGCCAGTGTAAGGCAAACATTTCTGGGTGGATACATTTTCTTCATCACACGTGCAGATACAAAACACGTGTCTTCATTAATATGTTTTCTAACTAAATGTTAAAATCCCCTATCTGTCAAAGACTACAAGTAGTTTGATTCCTATCACCCTTGTTGGAACATCTGGATAGTTTCTGGTTTCCAAGTTTCAATCAGTCCCAATCTTGATTACTAGCAATGGGAGTTCTTTCTGTCTTTCCACTTCTCAAAGAAACCAGTCACCATCATTATCAGTTATCTTTTACCTATTTAAACCTATCTTCCATCCCTCTCTATGTATAATGCTTCATGTATCATGTTTGCATAAAGTTGTAACATTGTATAAAAGTGGTTTCTGTAACTATTACATATATTACATAGGCAGAATTTTTTGTGGGGATCTCTCTTATACTTGAGGTCTTTTAGAATTTTCACATTTCATAATATTTGGGGAGGTGTCTATGGCCTTTAGGCGCTCGTTAGCTTGAACAAGTGTGTGTGATTCATTGAAGAAGGCAGTCACTAATTTTTGGCCAATTTCCAGTCTTTTCTTTTCTTGTGGTCTCATATAGTTTTTTTATTTTTGAAGATTCATTGATTATTTTCATTGGGAAGTCAGATTTACAGAGAGAAGGAGAGACAGAAAGAAAGATCTCTCATCCACTGGTTCACTCCCCAGATGGTCACAATGGTTGGAGCTGAGCTCCTATCCAAAGTCAGGAACCCTCCTCAGGGTCTCCCACATGGGTGCAGGGTCACAAGGCTTTGGGCTGTCCTGAACTGCTTTCCTAGCCCACAAGCAGGGAGCTGGAAGGGAAATGGAGCAGCCGGGACTGTTTTCCCAGGCCACAAGCAGGGAGCTGGATGGGAAGCAGGGTTGCTGGTATTAGAACCAGCACCCATATGGGATCCTGGTGCAAAGGCGAGGACTTTATTTGCTAGACCACCACGCCGGGTCCCTGCGTCATATAGTTTTAGGATATGATCCCAGCATTGATGAACTGCACAATGAGGGGGTCTCAACACTTTCCAGAATAGTTCCCTGGGGTAAGTCACTGCCACTCAAATAAAATTATACTAGTTTACTTTATCTTATTACCTTAAATGTAAATCCAACATATCAACTTCAATATCAATTCAGAAAAATATGGAGTGCATATAGAAAAAAATCTGGGAGGATATTAATAGCACCAGGCCCTGTTCCGAGTGTTTTATATGCATCATCTTGTTAACTTCCATGACCATTCTGGGAGGTGGGTGTAAGAAGTGACATAACTCACTTAAATTCGGGAGGCACGGGGAGGGTGTGGACCCAAAGCAGAACTCTTGTGCTAAATGAGTATGTCCTAATGCATTTCTCTCCAACTGTTGGCAGTGCTTATTGAAATGTGCGCTCCTAGTGGTTTGAATTTCTACCCTTATACTTTTTTTAAACAATGTCCATTTTTCTATAATAAGCCAATTGTATTTATAAAGAACTAAGTGATGCCAGACAGCACAGCATAGTGGCTAAAAGCCAAGGGTGTGGCTGTAGCCTCCCTGGTTCCCAGCTCAGTTCTTCCTGTTACTACCTGAGTGAGCTTCAGTGGTTATTTCATCTCTTACTGGTTCAGGTTCCTCACTGATAAGCAGAATAATGATCCCACACACCTCATAGGATGACTATTATCCTGATATGGGCTCAGGTTAGAGAATATTGGCATGGTATGCCAGACACTGCTTGAGCACTTTTAACATAGCAAATGAAGTACTAATTGGATAAATGAATACGCAGACTGCTGCAAAATCACCTGGTCACGTTTTTCACTGATGCCTCATGAAAGAAATTAATCTTTGGGTTGATTAGAGTTTTTCAGGGAGTAGAACAGTATGTGTCTTATTCCCATGATGAGGTTGGATTGTGGTGGAGGAACCCACTAGACAGGACGATGGTTGAATGGATGGGAATTCAGAACTGCCAGCATGGCCTTTTCCTGAAAGTTTGTTTCCTCTAGGAATTTGAGAAGTTTAATTAGAAGCTTAGGGCCTGTTTAGATTACCCCAATCATTGGCAAATCCCTCTGCTTCATTCTTCTAATTGCCTTTCTGGGGTGAAGGATCTAGCCCAGGACGGGGCAGGAAGCAGTATATATTAACGGATAAACTCCTGGGGCTGCTCGGCTGTATGAGCTGCAGATGTTGGTGATGCCCCAAAGCACCACGTAGATTCCACTCTCTGTGCACGCTCAGCCCAGCCTTCTGGATGAGAGTAGGCCGTCGGAGTTGTTGAAGGTGAGTATGGCCACAGTAGACCAGAAGAGGACTGGAAATGTACTTGACAACCTGAACCTTAGTATTCTCAGCTATAATGGAACTTTCTTCGACTTCTCTAGAAAGTAGAATCAAGGCTCAGTGTGATTTGGTGAGCACCACGTGCGTAATCACTTTCACTTCTCCCTGCGGTAATGCAAGATCCTTAGCATCTCTGAGTCTGTTTCCTCATCCTTAGTTTGGCACTGATAATGCCCCTCACATCTGCTTCTCATATGTTTTTCAGAATCATGTCGAAAAGTTGGAAGGTTATTTAACTGGAAGAGGTAATACTGATACAGTGGAAAGAACAAGTCACAACTCTTGTTGAAATTCTAAAAAACTTGCCAAATTCTAAGAAATATTAGGAATGATTTGGCATGATGGCATTGAGATGACAGAAAAAGATGGAAACTGAAGGTAGACTCTGTGACAGAACAAGTTGTTGTGGGAGAGCAATTTCTCTATCCTTGGCAATGTTCTGATAACATAAATGTGGTTGGTGAGAAAGGGTTACTCCTACTTAGCTCAGAAATCAGCTGTCACTGATGGCAGAGAAAGGATTTGTGCTCTGGGTGGCAGATAAATCTCAGATACTTCCAGTTCATAATTTGGGAAGCTTTTTTTTTTCCCTGTGGTTGCTTGACTGAGCCACCCCTACTGCATTGAGAATTCAGATCTTCCCTTCAGGAACTGGTCAGCTGCCTTTGGAATGTTGCAGAGTGAGTATTGATGCCCAAATTTCAGTTTTGTAAGGATCTATCTTGCTGGTAATCCTCATCACGGCTCTTTGCCAATCCCTTTTGCAAGACAGGCATCCCAGTTCCCCCCTCACACTGGGAAGCAGAGAGCTTAAGTAGATCTGGGATACAGAAAAGCTGTACTTAGATTCTGAAAGTAGAAGGAGCCCACGCAGTAGAATGTCTCTTCTGGCTGCAGGAAATCTAGGCTTTGTTATCCCCCAAGCTTCTCACTGGGGAATTGTATCTGGGCAAGACCTTCTTCGTTTCAAGACCTCTCCTTCTTTATATTTAGGTATAGATAGTGCTGTCTGTCCGAAGATAGAAGCCAGGCGGAATCCATGAGCTTTATAGACTCCTTTCAGTTACAAGGTTCTGTACACTCAGTCTGGGATGCAGATGGACAGTGGGCAGGCAGGCACTGCGGAAGAAAAAGTTAATAGATAAGCACATCAGTGTTTGAATAGACTTTATACACCATTGTAGAGGCTTGACTTAAGGGACACAAAGTCAGTAAGCACCCAAATCTTTTCAATTTTCCATGCTTTTTGTCCACCTTTCATCTTCAGATAAGTCAGCTGCATCTTTGGTACTTTGGGGAGTGGTCTTGTGCTATGGTGGGAACAGCCTGGGGTCCAATACTGGCTGCTTTTCTTTCTGCTATGTGACCTCTGAGGATGTGGGTTGATTTCTCTGAATTCAGTTTTCCTCATCTGAAAATGGGTTGTGTGAGAATCAGCTGCATTTATGAGTACAATATTCTAAAGGAGAGATCATGGAAGTAATTTGTGATTTGGGGAAGGGGGAAATTCACAGCTTCTGTTATGAGCACCAGAACCTACTTTGTTAAACACACAAACAGTCATCTTATTTCATCCTCACAATGCACTCTTGGGAGTTTGGTTGGTATCACACCCTTCTTCTAGAGCAAGTAACTGGAGTCCAGGGAGTGTATGTAGATGATCGGCTGGGCTTCGACCTCACTTGACAAGAAACTTCAAAGCATTCTAGTTCCCTGACATCATGTTGGTTCTGCTCTTCTGCTATTTTTAACTCAAATGTACCACCAGAAGAGTTTGTCCTATGCCTTTAAGAGCTTTTTGTCAAGCAGAAAATGGTCAGCTAGAGCTTTTTTTAAATAAGTTTCTGAAGGAAAGAGGGAGTTCTTGAAAGAAAGTTTTCATCTCTAGCTTGGACTGCCTCTCTACCTGAATACAGAGTGTAGGTGGAAGGAGCTCTTATTATTTTTCATCTTTCAAGCATTCTCAGGACCCAAGTCCACTATTACTCACCAAGTACAGCCGGAACATCTTATACTTCACCCCTCTTTCCTCTTCAAGTCAGCACGGGTGAAATATGCCAGTTGATCATAGGGGCAGAGGGAGAACTACCATCATCTATGACTAAATATTTATCATGATCTTCCCAGTGTCCAGCATGCTTCCTGGCACAGAGTAAATGGGCAGAGGCTTTATAAATCTTTGTTGCATAATTCCAGCTGGGAACACTGACTGCACAGCTCTGGGCATACCACATAACCTTTATGCCTTACCATTTAAAAATAACTCTAAACCTGGCTTCAAGGATCTAAGTGGATTGGTTTTGATGAGTTACATAAACGCTCTTTAGATCCACAGCTTTGTATTTCATGCGGTATGTGATATTATGAAGTTTATCCCTGTACACTTATAGCAATCCCTTCCTAGTGCAATCTTTTTTTTTTTTTACTTTCAGAGTCATCTTCAGATGCATCTTTTAATTTGGTCCATAGAAGCCCCTGGGTTTCTGCATCAGGTTTTTTTCTGCTCTAAGATGACAGATGGAATCTATTAAAGTCTACTGGTCTTTGTCTCTTCTGAAACCTTTAAGTTTTCTGAGGTTTAGTGGAGGTTTTGGGAGCTTAATAATCTCAAAGAGCACATGGTCTCTTTGTCCTTTGCCTTTGGAATGTGCATTATATACCACAGATGTGTTTACCATTGGATGATATGAGTCTTTGAATCTTGGATAGAGATAACTAATGTTGGGGAAGTTTTATCTAGAGATCTATGAGTTCACCAGAGGAGGACTTTCTGGAAGTGAAATGTTTATGTGCCTGCTTCACATTCAATAACAGGTGATATTGTTGTTGGTCAGTACCGTGTCGTTTGCTGGATTTCAGGTAGCATTAAGGATTCTTTATTCCCATAATCTCATAGCCCATAATCGCAACTACTTTATGGTCTCCAAAATCAAGAAATAATTCCTTAGGGTTCTTTTCATACCTTTCAGACTACTTAATCTGAACTGCCTGGGACATAGTAGATTTTCCCCTGAAGCCACCTGGATTCATAGTTCTATCTGCTTGGAGATTTTTATGGAGATGTTGTTTTTGTTTCACAATCTTTGTCACAGGGACATCGATCTGTTGTTCCATCTAGAGTGATAAAACAGTCCAGATCAGTTCAAGAATTTAAATAGCCAAAACCAAAGTTTTGGAGGTAACTGATTTTTCTAGCTTCTTTGAAGATCAGCAGTAAGCAAATAATCTTACTTTTAAAAAAGCAGCAATTTCTTTACCTATTGAGAAATGGATGTAGCTGATGCTCAGTGGGACCATGTTATGTGGCCCTGTGGATTAGGATATCCTCTCCCAGGCGTCTTCATGCTTTCCTGTGTTTCAGGATGAAGGACTCTCTTGGTATTTTGATTTCAGGAGATGGTTATGACAGCATAGGCCTGGAGTCTCCCCTGAGCTTTTCCAGTTTCTCCCTGTAGTGCCTGCCTTTCTCTGTAGCTACTGTTTGTGCACTGTGCTTCCAGAACACATTCGGCAAAGTCGTTTGCTGACCCTGTTGCTGGTCTGATGCTGATGGGGCTAATTATTCTGACTATTTTGGCATCCAGCAAACAGTCAATCTTATTTTATATTTATGTACTAATCAAGACTTCTCTCCCAAAGAGATTTAAAATGGCTTATAAGCATGCATAACATGCAGTAAGATAAAATGAATTAAAAATGAGAAATGAGATTTGGGCAAAAGGAGAGTCCAGATTGGAGCACAGTTGGCTTATATGACTTTTGTCTTGCAAGTACAATCTGGCCTCGATGTGATGGTGGGCACAGACCTTTACCGAAGTTGATTCTGATTGTGTCTTTGAGCATCTCTTTCCCTCTGTCATCTCTGTCCACAAGATGTGATGCATAAAGTGATAAAAAGGAAAACATGTGCAGTGTTTCCAACTCAGAATTGAGGTTTCTTGGCAAAATCACTTATCTATCTAATTTGTGGCACTCTCCTTCTTGCCAAAGTGGAAGAGGGTCATGTATGTAAACCCGTTAGAGAAGTCCTGGGCATATAGACGGTGCTCAGTGCAGGGTGATTGCTGTTGTCTCCAGACTCACGAGCAATGGGAACACAACTGGAATCCAACAGATCATGCTTGAAATCTCAGCTTCAGCAGTATATACAAAACACGTTAGTCCATCTCTCAAGCCCCTGTTTTTCTACTCTAGGAAAGGGGATAATAAGAACAAGTCCTGTGTTTGGTCATTTTGAGAGTTGCAGTTCTAGAATTGCAGTAACCCATTCTATGAAACAGGAATGCTCCAATGAATTAATCAGAGGAAACGATTTGATAGAGAAATCTGAAAAAGGCAGAAAAGATGAAGAAGTGGCACAGTCACTTCAAAGTCATTTTCTTGTAAAAGTTACCATTGCTGGTTGAACCTGGCCTATTTGGGTGTATGATATTGTATCTCTTGTGATTTCTTGGAAGGTCAGATGAACAATTAATTTTTTGTTTTTCTGGAGGTTTGGCATGGGTGACTCCATATAGATTTGATTTGCTGTACTTTGTGCGGGAGTTTAGGCCAAGCCAATGGCTTCCTGTAAGTTTCATTTCACATGAATAGATAGTCTTTTAATTGGACTATGAAGAGTAGAATAAAGAGCCTCATAGCACAGAACAGAGTGTAGCATCCAAGGCCCTTTAGTGTCTACTTTACAGACCCACAGATTAGAGACGCTGGTTTTAGTAGTGGAGCCCAGACTTGAACTCAGTTCTCTAGCTGTAGTTTCCGGTCTTCCTACCATAATTATTTTTTTTTCATCAAGACCAATTGTGAGTTCCCACTATGCCACCCTCTCGCAATAAATTGGGAGCTACTTAGGCAGCCACTCCGAGGCCTAAAAGCCTCTCTCAGGCAAGAAGTGAAGCAAAGGGGGTCTCCTCACCCTTGCTTTCTAAAGCTTGGCAAAAGCATCCCACTTCCGGGGCTGAGGTGATGGTTATGATGTAGGCTGGTGAAAGCCACAGTGAGTTTGGAGGCAAAAGTCCTAGTGCTGATTACTAACCTGTGGTCTTCAGAATACATCTCTTCTGTTTTTTAAAGCTATATTGCCTAGGTCTACCTCTGCTAGAAAACTAATCTTAAAGATGAGGATGTTTTCTTTGTTCCAAATTATTAGACAAGTTATTTTGTAAGTGGTAAGTTCTCAGTAAATTGTTTCTAAATAATTAAAGTGAATTTATCCTCTTTTTTTCCCCCTTTGGCCAAGATGATTTCTTTTAAACTCTTGAGAACATGGTAAAGAATTGTTTTGGGAGAGTATCAGGATAAGATTTGTCTCTAGATGGGAAAAAAGTCTGAATATTTACACTATCAACAATTCAATGGAAAAGAAATCCTACCAGGTGCTGATGTTTATTCCATCATTAAACCAGCTTTTCCCAAATATTGATCAAAATTTTACTTTATTTGAAATCCTATAAGACCTTTCAGGTTTTTTTTTTTTTTTTTAAGGATGGAGTGGACAAGAAGGATCACCTTGGAAGCCCCTGCTTGGTATTTTCATTAACCCAAATTGTGAGCATCTAAAAGCCATGAGACTGGCTTGTCCTACTGCCTGGCTAGAACCTCATCTGTACCAGAATTCTGGATTCAATATGGTGGCGTTATCCCTTTATGAGCATAGCAAACTAATTCTAGAATGCTTTGATTTCCACATCTCACTGATTAATAATGATCTGGCATTTAAAAAATGGGGCAGATCCTCTGGAACAAGAGATGTTGGAAACCAGGCTAGGTTGCCTGGCAGGAACAGAGAAGAAATGAGTCGGCAGCAATAGGCTGCAGAGGTTCTAACAGTGCTAGTCCTTTAGGACTCCATGTGCAGCATCCAGACCCACTGTGCTCACGTGCACACTGAGAAAACCCCAAAGAAAGATAGAGTTGATAATGTCACTTTAGGAGGCTGTGGACTCTCAGTGCACCTAGGAACTTATAAGTCTCTCTCTCACATTTTCCTAGCATTTAGAAAAAATACTTTTTATGGATTAACCATTTTTAAAATAATAGGCAAATAAAAATTGTGTATGTTTAATGTCTATCACTTGAAGTTTTGGAATATGTGTACATTACGGAATGTGGAATGATTGGATCAAGCTGATTAGCATGTGTTATATTCTCATATTCTTTTTATTTGTTTATTTGTTTTTGGTGGTGAGAACTTTTCAAATTGATTCTCTTAGAAATTTCCAAATATATTCATTGTGCAAAAATAAACTTGTGTTTTGATTTCATTTTCTATGAACTTCTGGAAGTACTTTGCATAACACACTGCTATTAACTATAGTCACGATGTTGTGCAATACATCTTTGAACTTAATGCTCCTGTCTAAAAGAAATTTTGTATCCTTTTACCCACATCTTTCAAACTCTCTTCCTTTCACCTTTCACCATTTGCAACTCTGCTTTTCTTAATTCAACTGTTTTAGATTACACACATAAATGAGATACAAGGCAAGATCTCCTTGCTTCTTAAGATTGGATAGTGGTTTATTTTGCAAATGCACTACATTTAAAAATAATTTTATGTGTGTGAGTTGAATTATAGGACATGCACAGTATGTAAATGATGCCTTTTACAAGGCATCTTGTTACTTTGGCACTGTAATTTCTGTTTAATCAAGAAGGAGGGTGAGGTTGATTAACTTTCTTGAGGTGTGAAGATATTAAACATCTGAGTTGAAAGACTGTATTATTAGTTCTGTACCATTCAGATTTCCTCAGCAAAGCATTTCCTGTCTGTCTGAGTCTGATGTGGCTTTCCAAGTGGAACTGGTCAGAGGCTTGGAGGTCCCTAGAAGTGAGTGTTGCCCCTAGCTCTGCTTGCTTATTTACCACGACATCTTGGACTAGTCACTTTCCCTCTATGCCCCTCATATTCTTCTGTAGAAACAAAATTGACGATATGCGCTTCCAAGGATATCTGAATCAACAGAGATAAAGTTGGTGAAAAATGTAAATCTGAAACGTCATTATTGTTACTGAACCATGATCGTATCAAACTGTGGTCACCTAAATTCGCCTTCAATGAGACTTTGCTTTCTTTTGTTTCAGCAGGAGATCGTGGCTTCATGGCAGAGAATGGCACCGTGGTGACTGATTTTGTCCTGATGGGATTCCAGCTTCAGGGGCACCTTCAGACAGGTCTCTTCCTTGTATTTCTGGCTTTTTATCTCATTACCGTGGGGGGCAACCTGGGCATGATCATGCTAATTCATAACGACTCTAGGCTCCACACTCCCATGTACTTCTTCCTCAGTCATCTTTCCTTCCTGGATATTTGCTACTCTTCTGTTATTGTCCCTCAGTTGCTTGAGACCTTGAGAACTGATAAAATGGTCATCACCTATGAGCGCTGTGCCATTCAGTTCTTCTTTTTCACTCTCTATGCTAGTACAGAGTGCTTTCTTTTGGCAGTGATGGCCTATGACCGCTATGTGGCTGTGTGCAACCCTCTCCTCTATGCTACAGCCATGACAACCCAGACCTGCCTGGGGCTGGTGGCTGCAACCTATGCAGGTGCCATGATCAATTCTGTGGTTCGTACAGGGTGCACCTTCTCTATCTCCTTCTGTAAGTCCGATCAGGTGGATTTCTTCTTTTGCGATCTCCCACCCCTGCTGAAGCTTGCCTGTAGTGAGACTGGGCCACGGGAGCAGATAATCTACCTCTTGGCTTTCTTGGTCATCACAATCAGCATTTCGGTGATTGTGATGTCTTACATATTCATCATTCGGGCTATTCTGAAGATTCGTACAGCAGGCGGCAAAGCCAAGACCTTCTCCACTTGTGCTTCTCATATGACTGCGGTGGCTCTTTTCTTTGGGACACTCATATTCATGTACCTGAAAGGTAACATGGGACAATCCCTCTGGGAAGACAAGATTGTGTCAGTATTCTACACCGTGGTCATTCCCATGCTCAATCCAATGATTTACAGCTTGAGAAACAAGGAGGTAAAGGAGGCCCTGAGGAAAGTTTTCAATAGGATGAGGGGTTTCCAAGCAGAATAGGACATGCGCTCTGTCTGCACAGGAGTTCCTGCAAACCATCCTCTGGCCTTCTGCCTAGTCCCCTTAACACATGAACCAGATTCATCACTGCAAAGATACATTGAGGCAGAAGCACATGGATTTGGGTTCCAACATCTTCTTTCTTAGTTCTGACCTTGCATCAAAAGCATGCTGCCCTGATTTTTTTTTTGTAAGTAAAAATTTCTTCCTTGTTTTGATTAAAGGCCAAGTAACTAGGATCAAGTGAGATAGAATGACAAAAAACTTTGTAAATAATAATGTGTTGTAAAGTATAATATTTATTTTTCTTCTTTGTCCTGAATATTATTGAGTATTTTCTCAGGTATGTGAATTTTTCGGCTAAGCTCATCTTTTGATTCCCTATAATGATCATACACCAATAGCTCACTGTTTTCATAATAAGAACAGCTAAATTTTTGTTGCCTGTGGATGGTGGAGTGGATAATGGTCTTGACCAAAGGAAACTTTAAAATTTAAGTCATAACCAATTTGGGAATTTGTCATAGAAAAATGCATTGGTTGAACACATGGATAAAAAAAAAGTGGAGCAAGGAGACATGCATTGGGAGATGTTGAATTAGAATACGTTAGGTTACCTCCCAGTTGGCTCAAAGGAACAAAATACTGTAGAACGAATTGGAGATGAATTAGTTTGCATGAATTATTGGAAACAATTTGATCTTGATGTAGGGCTCAACAGAATCCCACATATTACTTTGTAATATTTCTTGAATAGCAAAGGTCAGCAGCTCTATTTTACTTCTGAAGCATTCATTGCTCATGGACCATCTGTCAGCGTGAACTCAAGAACTCAAGTTATTTCCTATTCTCTAGTAATGAAAGCCTCTATCTTCTTTCATCTCCTCTAGGACATTTACTTTATTGTCAGAAGGCAGATAGTTCTGAATCTACTGTCACCTTTTATGACCTCCACATTTGCAAGAAATATTGGAAAAGAAACATCTCCATGGAGACCCACAATCTTATCCATTAATTCAGCCAAATATTTATTGACTATCCACTACGTATTAGACAAGATATAAAACTCAGAATACAGCAAAAAGTAAGAATAACATAGTTACACAGAAGGAGTTGACTCTGGAGAATAGAAAGATATTAAGTCATTACACAGGCAATTAATTTTATTTTACATTTTGGCAGGTGGAGCAAAAGAAACAACACAGGATATTGTTACATTATCAAAGAGGATTCTGACCTAGTTTGGTGTGGTCAGAAGAGGCTTCCCTAAGAAACTGACGTGTAAACAAAGGCTCAGTGAGTAAATATGCCATAGTTGTGGGCTGGGAAGACTGTTCCAGGTAAACAGACATAAATGCAAAGTTCTGTGGAATGGGATTCCTTGACATACCAAGAGAAGCCAGAGGATCTGTAGCACGAGTGAGAAGGGGTTTATTGTGAGACGTAACTAGTAAATTTAGGAAACACTAGGTCAGAGAAACTTGCATATTTGCATGGAGTCTTGTGGACTTTATTTCAAAAAGCAGAGTGTGACGGAGCTGAATTTGAGTTTTAAGTAGACCTCTCATGGAGCTATGATGGATGGAGAGGAGGTTGGTGGTAATAGAAGTGGAGATGACTTCAAACAACAACAACAACAAAATTGGTGTATCCTAGTGCACGGCATTTTTTTAAAGATTTATTTATTTTTATTGGAAAGGCGGATATACATAGAGGAGGAGAAACAGAGAGGAAGATCTTCCGTCCGATGATTCACTCCCCAAGTGAGCGCAATGGCTGGAGCTGAGCCAATCCAAAGCCAGGAGCCAGGAACTTCTTTCCGGGTCTCCCACACGGGTGCAGGGTCCCAAAGCTTTGAGCCATTCTTGACTGCTTTCCCAGGCCACAAGCAGGGAGCTGGATGGGAAGCAGAGCAGCCGGGATTAGAACCGGTGCCCATATGGGATTCCGGGGTGCAGAAGGCGAAGACCTTAACCACCAGGCCACCGTGCTGGGCCCTCGTGCACGGCGTTTGACTTGCACACAATACTGTGTGCTTCTTTCTAGAATCCTTGTTATGTTCGAGAAAGTTAGTGGGTGTAAGATGATCATGATAGCTGTGCACAGATTCTTGGCCAAATGGTGAAATTAGGAAATACAAGTTTTTGTGATAATCTGCCTTTTCATTTGTGCATCTTTCCTTTCATAAAATGTGACCTTCTTCAGGCACACACAATATATGCTATCTGTTTGTTTACCAAAAATATTCATCAATTACTCCTTACTCAAGGGATCGTTGGACACAATATATATTGTCTGTTTATTTACCAAAAATGTTCATCAATTACTCCTTTCTCAAGGGGTTGGTTGGATTTTCAAGAACCCCCTACTGTTGGTCAAGCTGTGAGATCTGTTTGTGGACTGGAAGCAGGAGAAATCTTCAAAAAACAAAACTAATTTAAGTGGCTAAAATGCTAAGCGGTGGGTTTTTACTTTGGTGGGTGATGCAAGCAGAGTGATGTGGATGTTAATACCTGATGTATGCACAGTTATTACACAAAAGAGCAACTGAATAAAATAAAAAAGTTAATGTGTTTGAAGGAGCTTCTGACTAATGTTGAAAACACCGGAGGAAATTGCATTTATGTTGTGTTATTAATTAGATACACTAATAAGTGAGTGAAAACATTTTTAAGGTTCTTAGCTGTGTCAGGTTCTGTGTTAAAAGCTTTCATGTTTTTCAGTTGAAGTTCTTATTACTAAAGAGAAAACTCTCAAGCTCTCATTCTATAATAGGTTCTACAATAGTCTTAGAAGTATTTCTGTCAACTTCTAAGTGCATTTCTGTTGAGGACCTGGAATTTGAAATGATATATTTTTAATTCTAATACTTTGGACTCAATCCACCAAAACGATATTGGAAAAGTGAGGAAATTAGACCTTGTAATTCTGAACTAAGTCATTTTCTCAATACATTAAGAAGGTGAAATGTTTCACATTTGTCAGCACTTAGAGTAACATTGATACCCTAATTACAGTTTTTTATTTTTCACATATATGAATCTGAGTAATTAACCTACTCAGTGGGAGGACACGAGTGCAGGCTGAAATCATGGAGTGTAATTCACCCACACAAGGTCTTGGTCCTTTAATAGAAGGTATTTCTATTGACACTGTCATGTACGGGTAGAGGTGTATTGAAGGAGTCACAATACTTCAGATAAGAGCAAAAATACCATGTTCTTTTTGGTCATGGGGATCAGTGCATGGCAAACAGAAATACTTCTCACGTGTCTCCTTTCCCTGTTGTTAAAACCCTATTTGCATAGTTTAGGAAGAGTCATGTTCAAATGGCCTCAAGAACAGAGCCGTTGCAGCCCTAATATTACTACCCCTCATGATCTCCTGTGTGTGTGTGTGTGTGTGTGTGTGTGTGTGTGTGTGTGTGTGACAATGGGGAAAGAAGGAAATGAAGGGATGAAGAATTTTGGTTGAAAGGTTTTTGCTGGTGACGGAGTTCAAAGAAGCTAAGATGGCTCTAGGTTATGAATCTTATTTTGCCTGATGTTGAAGCCAAAGCTCAAATAATATTTTATCCTCAGTCTTCCAGTGTGTGAGGAGGGTAAATCACCCCGAGAAATCGGGAATAGAAGGCACATGTTGAAAGGAAAGCAGGCTGCCTGCTCCCTGGGGTGAGCTTGCTTGTGGAGATCAGGATGTTTCGTGGACATTACACAAGTCCTCTCTTTCATCCTCTTAGGAAAGAAAATCTCAGCTATTTTTCACTTTTCTCTTCTTCAAAAACTCACAAAGTTTTCTGAAAATAGTTGAAAAGAACATTGTGTCTTATTCTTCAGCTCAACATTTCTCTGTTCTTATTTAAAACCCAGTAGTACAAACACAAAAATAAAAGCTGACAGCAGTAGCAATGAAAATGTTTTTTTTTTCTTGATATAGAGTGGACATATGAACTCTTTGTAATCTTGTCCTTGTTAAATTTGTTGTTTTGGGTTTCCAAACTTCCTAAGAAATGGCTGTCTAAGAAACCTGCTTTATATACAAAGTGTTTTATTAATTAGTCCAAGAATTCAACTCTTTATTGATGTGTTGTCATCTACTGGATACTATTATAATGATTTTGGAGTTATAGTAACGAGGAACATGATCAAAAATTCTATTTCTTTTCTAAACAACAGTGTTTGTTTTCCCCTACTTGCTATTTGTTGAAATCGTTTATAGAGGGAAGCTTGACATTATCAATTGAAAGTATGACATTGTAAAAATTAAAGAAAAATAATAAAAGAATGAAGGGTGGAAGTCTTGGAGGAAGGGAAGGATGGGAAGTATTATTATGGTTTTAAAACTGTATATTTGAAATACACGAAATTTGTTCGCTTGTATAAGCAAAAGATTACAATAAAATATATTCAACTTAAAAATTCTATTTCCTCATAGAATCTATGCCTTTTTGTAGGAGATAGATGAAAATGTTGAACATATTATATAAACAATATGCATAAAATATGCCAATAGTTTAGTGGAGTATGTTACTGTGTGTTAAATACCGTGGAAAAAACAAACTAAATAACATAGTAAGAGCAATTTCTTATGCCAAGGATTCTGCAATGGATAGCCAAGTGGCAATTATTGTTTTTTCAACTTAAATAAAATAATTAATTTGGAATAATATTTGTGTAATTTGTGCAATGCTGTAGATACTCTAATGAGTGTGAGAGACGAATAAGTCATGGTTACTGACCTCAAGGAGCTTACAACTCAAAGAAGACAGAAACATGATTAAACAGGTATACAAGGCTGCAGTAGAACCATGTGCAAGACACATATGTGGCCAGGTGCAGGAGGAATGATCTTTTCCTTGCAGGGATTGGTTGCTGGAGAGTCTTTCAGTTGGCAGTAGAAATTTTAGCTGCATTTTGAAGGATCGGTAGGAGCTGATCTCCTGAACAGATTGTTGGTGACAGTGAGGCGATGGCATTCCTGAAAACAGGAAACAAAAACCTGGTGATGGACCCAGGGCATGACGGTGCAGAAGAGGCAGCAGGTGGATCTTGGGAGTTTTTATCTGATGTTTTGGTGTCTGTGTATAACGAATGAGGCATAGGGGATGATGTTGTCCAAGGTTACAGAAAGATTTTACAATTTTCAACCAATGTGGCTTATGTTTCCTAAGAGACTTTCATCTTCAGTAAACTTTATGAGATCATATTTTTTTAAAAAAGATTTATGCTACTGGCAAAGCTCAGTGGATTATTTCTTCAGTTTAGTATAAAAATAAAAATTAGGGAAACAGCTGCAGACAGAGAAGATGTATTTACAAAGTGAACAAATGAATGCGAAAAGAAGGAAAGCGAAGCATAATTTGGGAGAGATCTGGGAGAAGAGGTGTCTCCTGAAAGGAGAGAGGGAGAGAGACCAACGTTTCAGGAGGGGTCTTGAGTTTGTAAGGGTTCCCTGCTGCTAGTGGGAACCTGCAGAAAACCTCCACTGGTAGTCTCTAATCAATTAGGAAATGATGGGGCAATTCCTGTTTTGCCCACCTGAAGGACTCTGGGTCACTGATTCATGTTAAGTTTCCCACCAAACAGTGTATATGCAAACTTGGGACAGTGAGGTGGTGGCACAGGGAGAATGGCCCCACAAGATTTGCCCCTGGACTTCACATGAGATATTAGTGGGCTTGAATGGGCTCAATATATTTATTTTTATTTGAAAGACAGAGTTACAGAGAAAAAGGGAGAAAGAGAGAGAGAGAGAGAGAAGGAGAAGGAGAGAGAGAAGGAGAAGCAGAGAGGGATCTTCTATTTTCTGGTTCACTCCCCAAACAGCTACAATGGCAGATTCTAAGCCAGCAGCAGCAGCAGCAGCTTATTTGGGTCTCTCACATGGGTGCAGGAGCCCAAGCACTTGGGCCATCTTCTGTTTCTTTCCTAGGTGCATTGGCATGGAGCTGGACAGGAGGTGGAACAACCAAAACTTGAGCCAGTGCTCATATGAGATGATGGTGTTGCAGGCAGAGGTTTAGGCTACCACACCACAGCGTTGACCCTTTATGAGAACATTCTAATTCAACTATCATTCTCCTAACTACAATTTTTCTTCCAAGAGTCTTGAATCTGTTATGAGCATCAGTCAGTTCGCCTGATCTAAGCTCTGTGAGATGCTGAGTCTTGTCTATCAGTGGCATTCTGGGTTTCTCCAAGAAGAGAAGAGAATACCTTACATGAATGCCAAATCTTCAGGGAATCACTCCAGATTGATCAGCTGGTAACCATGAAGTTGGAAAAATACCAGGAAACTCTGGTCGGTGATGAAAAAGTTCTGCTGGCTGTTTGGACTTGAAGCAACTAAATTTCTTGATACCAAAGCAGAATACGGTAGTTCTTTGCTTCTTCAGCCATACAAAGAAAACTGCAACAACACTGAGTGTTCAGAAACAGGATATTGATAAAGAGATAGAGAGCTTGGACTCTAATTTGCCTGATGCATCGCTTACTACAGAGAACCATTTTTTGACTCCTTTTTTTGTGCACCTGGAGAATGGATTTTGGGACATACAAAGCATTTCACTAGGATTTCATGTAACTAAGTAGTCCCTGTTCTATGTTTGCCTCATCAGCCTTCCTTCGCTTTATGGTATTCAAGGATTTTTCTTAAAATTTTATTAAGGACATGCTGTTCTCTTATTTAGATGCTTTCAGTACCTCCTCCCATTTCTGCTAGATTAAAACACATGCTCTTCGCTAAAGACAGCAAAACCCAAATGAGATGGTTCCTGCCCATTCCTCTGCCTTACTGCTCATGTTGGGCTCCATCTACATTGTCCTACTGCCCTTGACCATGCCATATTTATCCCCTGCTCATGGCTCTTGCCCTTGAGACTTCCTTTTCCAGGAAAACTTATTCTTCAAGCCTTTAAGTAGCTATTCCTCCTGACTTACATGTCTGCTCAAATATTCCTTAAGCCCAAGGGCATCCCTGGACACTGTGTCTACAATAGCACTCCAACACAGCTCCAGTGTTAGAGCCGGAGATGCTTTACTACAGAGAAAATCCCAAAATGGGAGTCTCTCTTCCTTTGTGTAGTCCTGAGACACTGTAGCTTCCAGAGCGTGGTGCTGGCCATGTTGGCACAGCATACCAGAGCACTGGTTCTAGTTCTCATGGCTGTGCTTCTAATCCAGCTTCCTGATAATGTGCCATGGAAAATAGTGGAAGATGATTCAGCTACTTGGGTCCCTGCCAACCACATGGGAGACCAGGATGGGCATCCTGGTTTCTGGCTTTGTCCTGAAGCAGAAGTGGGTGTTAAGGCAGTCTCGAAAGTGTCTTTTGCTCTGTTTCTCAGTCACTATGCCTCTCAAATAATGAATGAATGAATGAATGAATTTAAGAAGTAAAGAGCCTTAGAACGAGCTTCTCAAAAAAAGGGACATATTGTGTTTGGGGTTTGTGAGCTCCCTTTCCTTGGGAGCACTTAAGCAAGGACTTAGATGCTTGGTAGAAGATTCAGACATCAGGAGCCAAGCCACTGAGCTAAACAGGTTGAAGATGATTCAATAGAAAGGTGTAGGACAGTGAGGGGCAGAGCACCCCCCGCTTTTTTTTTTTTTTTACAGCAAAAGCTGCCTCTCAGTTCTAAGTGTTGCTGTCTGCATTTGCAGAAAGATTTCTTTTTCCCAAAGATAAATTTGAAAAATTTAAAAAAAATAGGAAAATTCTTGCTTTATAAATTTTTCACGGGCTTTCTCTTATAACCTGCCAGTTGGTAAGGCCCGTCTCAGGTAAAAGGGAGAATCGTATATAGAAATGATAAGTTTATGGACTAGAAGACCTTTCATGATTTTCTGACCTTTGTTCTCTGATTTCTGAGTTATATAAAAGAGAAAGATTATTAATAGTGTCACTCTATTACTAGAATATGACTCAGCATACGAGAAGAGCAGATAAGATGCAGGAAGAATTCTGATTTGATGGAAGGAAGAGTATTCGTGGAATTAGATTTCTCTGTACCACCCATCACCATTTATACCAATTAATATTAATTTCTGATAATAATAGGTGGGGAAAGTCATATAAGTAAGTCTTACCAAGGAGTTTTAAAGGGACAATGAAGAGAGTGTGAGAGCAAGAGTGACATTGAGAGTGAGAGATTGAGGGAGGGAGGGAGATAGAGAGAGAGGAAAAGGGGTCAGGAGGAAGAGGACAGAAGGGAGGAGAACATGACATGAGGAGACTGGGATAAGGAGAGAAGTTTTGGCAAGGAATTCCGATGTACAGAAAGGAAATCAAGAGTTTGAAGACTCTGCTCTGAGGCCAGTGGTTTGGAGACACAGGGCATTCTGCAGGCTGCATCATTTACTGATCACATGGAATGTTTCAGCTTAGCAATAAAAATCAATACTATGGATTTTTTTTGTTGTTGTTCTGTAAAGAAGCTGAGAGTATAGAAAAAGAACAGGAGTTCTTATTGCTTTGTGACCCAACCGGATTTTGTTGCATATTCATAACTACCAAGGAAGCTGCATGAATAGTGAAGGAGATGGCTTTCCCTCCTCCAGCACTGTAGCTGGAAATAAAATTCCCTTGTTGAAGGAGAATGTGCAGAAGGGATCCTTGTAATGAGGTACAAGGTCATGACTCCACAGGTGTGAGATCCACACCTGTGTACAGCAGCATGGTAGATGGCAATGCTATCAGAGCCCTTTCATATCCTCTTAGCATACACAGCTCCAGCATACAGCACCTGTGAGCCTGTTACTGTAGATGCCAGCCCCTCTTTTTCTCTACCCTATAACTAGGCACCCTGGGACTTACGATCCTTACAGAAGTGCTCAACTGAAAAGTGTCAGGACTTTTGGGTAAATCCTGAGTCTGCATTTTCCAGATGGGGCTGTGTCCTCAGGCTCTGAATTACAATATGAGGAAGCTGCTCACATCATGGCCCACTCCGGGTCCCCTTCTCCTCTTTCTTATCTCACTTGTCCCCTTTCCTATCTGCACGCCTTGGCTGTCACAAGAAAACCATCTTGTTCTTGACTCTCCATTCTGATTCTGGGGTGATCTCCTCTACCTTGTTGCACAGGCTAACCCAGGGGAAGTGAGTTCTAGGATTGTTGGTACCATTGTGTCCTCTCTAAAATTGATATGACTATATCTGGAGATAGGCTTTTAATAGAGGTAATGCATCAAAAATGATATCACTGAGCTGGAGTGCAGGACTAGGCTTATATGACTGGATAAAGGAGAAATTTGGACACAGAGGCAAGCATCTGAAAAGTGTCTTCATGGCAATACCTAGACTGTTGTTTGACTAAATAACTGGATGCCAAATGTGCCAGTTTGACACGTTAAAACTATCACAGGCCCTTTGAAGATTGCACGAGACAGCAATTCCTCTTAAAGGGACACTCACTGTCAGTGTTATGCAGGATCAGAACCAAGGGTAATTGTCTCCTTAACTTCTGTACCTCCCTAGCCTCACTGTGAGTGTGGCCCTGATGTCCATGAAAGATAAAGAATTGTGATTTTAATCTGAGCCTACTCAGAGCAGGATAGAATATGGGTCAGAAAACTCAGGGTTTGAAATCTGATTTTGTGACTCTAATGAATTCTCTGAAAGCGGCACATTAGAAAAGTTATTGTTATTATCATTTTCCAAAATATGGTGTTGTGACAGGGATTCCCCCATTCCCTCCCATTTTCCCTTTCCCACTCTCCCCTTCCACCATTTCCCCCATATTATTAAAGTAATGAAGTCCTTTAGTTGCAGTTACAGGTTTAACATTCTGCCATTTAAGTGGATCGGGACATTGTAGGTATAGACCAAGAAACAAAATCTGGCACAGTCATTTAAAGCCTTAGCTTTCCCAACAGTGGAATTGGGGACCAGACATCACTTGTTCTCTAGGGGCATTGTGAGGTGCTAGAATATCAACTTTTCTTCTGGGTCTCCCATATGGGTGCAGGGTTCCAGGGACTTGGACCATCCTCCACTGCTTTCCCAAGCCACAAGCAGGGAGCTGGTTGGGGAGTAGAGCAGCTGGGACACAAACTGGATGGAAGATCTCTTTTTACGTTTCCTCTCTATAAATCTACTTTTCAAATAAAAATACATAAATATTCAAAACAAATCTACTCAAGTTAGCTGAATAGAGGTAGGAATATTGGCTGGGTGTTTGGGTGGGGGAAACTGGGGCCAGGACAGAGGTCAAACAGGAACCATAGCTGATGTTGTCTGGCCACCCATCCAGGGCACCTGTAGTGGCTGCAGGACAGGGGTTAAGAAATGAATGTTGGATGAAGGACAAAGTTGTTTGATATCTGATGATAATAAATGTCTTCTTTTATTGGATTGTAGAAGTCTCTGAAATCAGTAGTTTTTTTTTTTTTTAAGGAAATGGGAAGTGATAATATCCAAACATAAATTCTGAAATACCTCTTCAGGCTTACTGGAACATGGAGCAAGAAAAGCTGGACGGGCGGTATAGCCCGCTTCTACGGGTGTTGGTCAACCAGACAGTGGAGGTGTTGGGGGCCCCAAATATGAACCATCTGCATTGCTGTGAACACAACAGATTTTAACAATTTGTGGAACAGACTTAAAGACTTTCTGCTGATTTGAGATATCAAAATTATACCCTGCTTATAGATCAGCCACTAAGTATGCAAAAAAGTCCTCTTTACCACTGGCCATCAGGTCCCTCACTTGGGTGGCCTGGGGCTGAGAAACCCTCCTGGAGAACCAGAGCAAATGGAGAACAACCAGTCTGACTTTTCAGGTATGGTGAACTTTGAGAACAAGGAACATTAAGACATCCTTCTGCGGAACTGCAGGGGAACTTCAACGTGGCTCTGAAAGAGGTGGCGTTTCTCAGCTGCGTGATCCTTTACTGCCCGGACATTGAATTTGTGTTCAAGGGTGACAATGACCACCACATTACATTCTGCGTTACTTGAATAGCTTAGTCAGGAACAAAGCCACAGAGTTGTTGACAGGTTCTGTGATTCACAATTCTGAGCCTTACCTGGATAAGAAACTGAAGTACCATATCCCAGAACTGGTGGCCTCAGGGGTCTACCTGCTGGCAATAAGCGAGGGTGGCAGCTTCCTCTTTCCTGGGCTCCTGTGGGCTGTAGTTATTCAACCCAACTGACCACGTCTGTCTACTCCACAGAGGGTGTTTATGTTTGGATGTGCTATTGGAAACTCTGCATGGTTCCTGAGCAACACAAAGGCTTCAGGACATTTAACTTGGGGGAGAAAAAATAAGAAAGACATTTGTTCTTATGTAGGTCTGATGTGAGTGCCTAGGTGACTGGAATTTGATCTCAGTTACAAAACTCTCTTTTAAAATAGTAACAGAGTGGGCCTGGCACAGTAGCCTGGTGGCTGGAGTCATTGCCTTGCTTGCACACGGATCCCGTATGGGTGCAGGTTCATGTCCCAGCTGCTCCACTTCCTTTCTGGCTCCCTGCTTGTGGCCTGGGAAAGCAGTCAAAGACAGCCCAAAGCCTTGGGACCCTGCACCTGTGTGGGGGATCTTGGAGAAGCTCCTGGCTCCTGGCTTCGGATCAACTCAGCTCTGGCCGTTGTGGCCATCTGGGGAGTGAGCCAGCAGACAGAGCACCTTTCTCTCTGCCTCTCCTTATCTCTGTAAATCTGACTTTCCAATAAGAGTAAGTAAATCTTTTTTTAAAAAAGTAGCAGAGCTACAAACTGACATTTGCAGAGTGCTATATACTGAAACAGTTCCCATGTTGTGTTGTGTCAGTAGAGTGACTTCCATGTAAACCAGTAAGACTGTCTTTATAAGGCAGTTTTGTTTGAAGGCCTTGAAACCCTCCAGGTTGGCACTTCTGTGAACGGGAATTTTTTTGTGGAAGTGGGGGCAACTTGATTGCTTTGACTCATCTTTCCCTTTTTAAAGATTCATGTGTTATTTTAAGGAGGAGGTGGGTGAGAAGGGAGAGGGAGAGAGAGAGTGAGATCTTTTGTTTGCTGGTTCATTGTCCAAATGGCTGCAATGGCCAGAAGCCAGTAGTCTCATCCAAGTTTCCCTTGAGGATGCAGGGGTCCCCGCCGGGGCTGACTGGAATAGACACCCATATGCTCTAGAGATAGTGGTTTTACCACCTACACCAAAGCTGGCCTGGCCTTGATCCTTCCTGAAGTCATTGTTGTTTTCCAATTGGTTCCCCATTCTCTCAAAAATCATTAAGTTCCTAGAATTTACCACTTTAAGTTATTTTTGCTTTGTACTTCTCTGTGAATAACATTTCTATTTCGCTGTTATACTACTGATTTGTGTGTAATTCAGGTACTTATTACCACACTGGTTATAAAGACTTTAGCTTTCAACAATCATTGGCTTTTTGTTGAAATGGGATTACATTTCTTTTTTTTTTTTTTTTTTTTTTTTTTATAATCTATTTTATTGTGTTGTTGTTGACAATCTTTACATAGTTAATTACAGTTAAAGAAAGAAAAAGAAAGAAAAAAAAAAGGGTTCAGGGGGATAGGGAAGTGGGCAATACTATTATGTCCATATTGTTTCCATCTTGTATCTGAAGTAAAGGAGGATATTGAGGGAGAAGCCCCACCCGGTTTCCCGCCCACCCCGAGTCCCGGATGTGGGGCATGCTCTGAGATATGTGCTCAAGTGGTGTCAATAGTTCTCCAGTTATGAATCGCTGCCAGTTTTGCTCAATGAGGTCGTCCACTGATTGATATGGTCCATCATAAAGTCTCCGTTTGCCCCATTTTTCGCTGCTAACATGTAGCTGAGATGAATGATTGACCTGTTCTGTCTTCTGTCTTTTCTTGATTAGAGTTCTGAGTCCAGCAGTTCGATTGGGGAGATCTCCAAAGAAACTTTGAGGTATTCCCAGACTAGTTTCTTGTATGTTCTAGCAAGCACAGGGCCTGGCACAGTCCATCACCCCGATCAGCTGGTGGTTGCAATTGCTGGGTTGGTTCTGTTTTCAGTCCCGAGTTGCACTGGAACCAATGGGTGCTGCAGTCCAGTCTGGTTCTGCCCTGCACGTACTCGGCCCTCACACAAACCAGTGGGAGCTGCAGCCTAGTCGGGGCGACCCACAATAACCCCCACCAGGCCTGCCCCCTACCCTGGTTTGCCAGTATGTGTAGCAGAAGACCAGTCTGTCCCCCATCCCATTTGGCTCTGGCACTTGTCAATGGGTATTAAAGCTTAGTTCTATCTAACCAACTCAACCATCCAGCCCTCATGGGTGTTGTTGAGTGCCTCTCTATCTAGCCATCCCAGCCCCCGTCCTAGTTTTCATGCCCTCCCACGGGACTAGTGACCCAAGAAGGGGGAACCCACTTTTTCCCTCCCAGGTCTCTCTGTCCCGGTTTATGCACTCTTTAGGTGGTTCTGTGATTTGACTTGACAGAATTAGTCCCCAGTGCCAGCTTCTGCGGCTATGCCCAAACATCCCTCACCCACTCTAATTTATGCTTGCACCAGCAGGAATAATCAGCCCAGCCTGGCTTTTCCCTGATCTAGTCCACATGTAGCGCACAGGTGTTGTAGCCTTGCATAGTCTAGTCTGTCTCTATCCCAGCCCACGCTCTCCTTCCGGTGGGAGTAGCTGTCCGGCGAGGGAACCAGCCCCTTAATCCCCCCGCCAGTTCTGCCCCTCCCTTCCTTCCTGGATCTCACGTGTGCTGGTTGGGTGCTGCATTCATATCCAGTACAGGCAACCATGCCCTGGCATTCCATAATGTGTACTGGTTTTGTCGCGACCAAACCCGGCTCATCCCACACTCTGATCTGGTGTTCGGATTTGCCAGTGGGTGATATGGAGTGATTCAGCCTGGTCTGCTCCTGACCCATGCTGAATGTGTGCCAGTGGGAAACTTCCCATGGCCTATTCTGGACTGTTTCCTATCATGCTTCTTGCGCTTACCTGCAGGAACTGTGTCCTGCCAGAGGAGTTGCCCAGGCTCCTCCATCAGAACCCCTCCCAATGGCAGGTTTTGCGCATGCCAGGGGGTCCTTGAGCCAACCCAACTCAGTTCACCTCCTGTCCTAGCAGGAACAGTGGCTTTTCCTGGCTGGCTTTCACCCCATTCTGGTTCTTGTTGTTGGATGTTTCAGCCCGGCCATGGCTCGTCCATACCCACATACAGCTCACGCATGGCTCAGTAGGGGGTTGAGACCCAGCCTAGTCAGTCCCACATCTACCCCCTGGTTCTCCATGACACCAGATGGTGTTGGGGTCTGAACTGGCCTGGTGCATCCAATCCCAGCCCACAATAGTGCCTCGGGTGACTGCAACTGTTTCCTAGATAGAACGCAGCTCCAATTCTAGCACATACACCCCTTGGTGGGAACCTCAACCTAGTTAGGGTGTCCCATTACCTCCCCGATTGGGCTTGTTCCTAGCTGTAAATCATGCACCTGCCCGTGGTTGTTCTGAGGACCAGTAGGTGCAAGAGCCTAGCTCGGTATGACCTGTGTTCCATGCTGGTTTCCAGTTGTGCTTGTAAACAAAGGTTTGCTCAGTCCTGCCCAGTACATTATGTTCCATTACCAATTTACACATTTTGGAGCTACTATGCCTTGCTAGTCCGACCCCCAGATGTGGACGGCGTGTTCACCAGCGAGAGCTATGACTCGCCAGGGGAGCTTCCCAAGTACCTCCACTTGATCCACTCCCAAACCCAGTTTACATACATGCCATTGGTTTTTAGGCCAGTACCCGGTGTACTCTGGCCTCCCATTTGGCCTTGTATGAGCTGGTGAATGTTGCAGCCCGGCCCACCCCACAACCTATTCAGGATGCACATTTGGGTGCTGCTGCCTTGCCCAGTCCAGTCTATGGCGGATCCCTTTACCTGTGATTGATGGCAGGCTCCTTGGTCACACCTAGCTTAGTCCATAATCACCTAAAATTTAGGTTTACCAGTGGGGCCAAACTTTCTACAGGGTGTGGCCCACACATCCTGCACAGAGTTCACCCCAGGATAAGGTTCTAGAGTGCTAGTTAAAATTATGGACCTGCCTAATGTGACCAGTCTCCTGAGCCAACATCATGTCAGGCAAAAAAATATCCTGCTAGACAATCTGGGGGTTATCTTCTGCATTATAGGTGTTCAAAGCTTAGCATTATTGAGTGATTAGAAGTTCTCCAAAAGAAGAGTCACTGGCATTGGGAATCTTTAGGATTGACTCAGAACCCAGAAACAGTGGGGTCACCCTAGAGCTATCTAAGCAGCAGTTCGGACATCCATTACCCCAGAGCTTCCCGGCCGGGCGGCCAGCAGGCAAAGCCTGGCACCACATGGTGCACTGGCCGCCCTGGATGAGGCCGAGGACTCGTTCACTACCTTGCGGCAGTGTCTTTGGTGTGAGCCCCCAGCATTGGGTCCGACCCGGCAGGGGCACCCCCCACAGCCGCCACACTGTGAGGAGCGGCAGTTGCCCCCGAATCCCAAGGCCCGAACCCCTCCCAAACTCACCTAGCTGCCAGATATTAGCAGCTGGGTGGAGCTAGGAATTTTAAGCCAGTTCCCAAGTTCCCTCATGGTGCACTTACCCGAGGAATGAGCTCTCTTGGGTCCTGGATGAGGCCGAGGACTCGTTCACTACCTTGCGGCAGTGTCTTTGGCGTGAGCCCCCAGCATTGGGTCCGACCCGGCAGGGGCACCCCCCACAGCCGCCACACTGTGAGGAGCGGCAGTTGCCCCCGAATCCCAAGGCCCGAACCCCTCCCAAACTCACCTAGCTGCCAGATATTAGCAGCTGGGTGGAGCTAGGAATTTTAAGCCAGTTCCCAAGTTCCCTCATGGTGCACTTACCCGAGGAATGAGCTCTCTTGGGTCCTGGATGAGGCCGAGGACTCGTTCACTACCTTGCGGCAGTGTCTTTGGCGTGAGCCCCCAGCATTGGGTCCGACCCGGCAGGGGCACCCCCCACAGCCGCCACACTGTGAGGAGCGGCAGTTGCCCCCGAATCCCAAGGCCCGAACCAGATTACATTTCTGTTTCATGTATTTTAGGTAAGTTTTTAAAGTTATCTAGAAAATTGGGGAGAATCAACATGGCAGAATATGGTAAGGACATGTTTAAATAGATGGAAAAACATTAGTCAGTGTGAAACATAGAGGGCACATTCCAGGAAATAGGAGAGGACAGAACAACAGCAGAGGGGCACCTGGGGACTAACAGACACAGGAAAGCAGCAGACACAACGGTGTGGTGTTGCAGTGACTGATACCTCAGTGGCATTCAGTGAGTGATGATCTGAACTCCACCAGCAGCTGGAACTCCACCAGCAACAAGGTGGGAAGGGACTTTCACTGGGAGCTCAGGAGGTGAACCCAGACAAAGAACTGCCGATCCTTCTCATCTGTTTTGTTTGACCAGGAACAGAGACAGAGCAGCAGATCACAGATGGGCAGTGTGGCAACAGTGTGGATACCACAGCCCAGTCCATCCCCTAGAGCTGAATCAGGCACCATTTTTTTTAAGGAGGCAAAGGCTATGGAACAGGACTGCGCATGCACTGAGTTGGGAGTGAACTCATTTCTGGCTCAGTGAACTGCAACAATATGGTATTCTACAGGTTCTACCCAAGATAGGTCCGGGTAGCCTCCAGATCTGAGAGCCAGCAGATCAAGAAATCTAGTGGTGCCATATTAGGTACCATTTTGTAGAGTGTAACAAAGACTTTAAGACTGTAGAAAAAACAGTGAGCTGTGCATGCTCTCAGCTCTTGTGGAGAGCTCACTGAGCTCATTTGCATTACGCTGGTCCCACAGGGAAAATAATACAGACTTTGGCATCGTATGGGTCAAAATAGGTTCGCGTGGCCCTCAGACCTAACAGCCAGCAGGTTCCTGCAAGAATACCATCAACAACAACCTAGCTATATAGGACTCCTGCTGTCTCCCTAATCCTGGGACCTGGTCCAATCGAAAGCGGGAGCAAAGCTGCACAGACAATGGTACAACCTCAGCATGGGATCACAGGAGGTGGAGAGTGGTGAGGCAGGAGCTGGGCCTACAGAGATTGTGGTAGGAATCTAACATGGAACTCCCTGGAGGGGGTGGTAAGAGTGACTGCAAGCAGAGTCATGTATCAACCACAATAAGTAAAATCAAATTGTAGACCTGTGGATGGCACAGCTTAGAAACTTGCCCCAAGGAGATTCTGCTAACCAGAAACACAATGACCAAGAGCAAAAGAGGAGACAAAGGCACAGTAAATATTGCTGAAGACTCCCCATGCAAAGGAGAAAAAGCCTTCACCAACGTTGAAGTTAACTGAGGAGGGCCTGGCGCGGTGGCCTAGAGGTATAAGTCATCACCTTGAAAGTGCCAGGATCCCATGTGGGCGTTGGTTCTAATCCTGGCAGCCCTGCTTCCCATCCAGCTCCCTGCTTGTGGCCTGGGAAAGCAGTCGAGGACGAACCAAAGCCTTGGGACTCTGCACCCGCATGGGAAACCTGGAGGAAGTTCCTGTCTCCTGGCTTCAGATGGGTACAGCACCAGACGTTGCAGTCACTTGGGGAGTGGATCATCAGATGGAAGATCTTCTTCTCTATCTCTCCTCCTCCCTGTGTATCTGCTTTTCAAAAAAAAAAAAAAAAATTAACTGAGGAAGACATCGAGAAAATGGGGGACACAGAATTCAAAACACTTGTTATAAAGCTTCTTATTAGCAATGAGAAGCACGTAAAGCAGGCGTTCAAGGAATTCAAGGAACATATCGCACTGGAAATGAATCAAATGAAAGTTGATATATCAGAAATGAAGAATACAGTGGAGCAAATGAAAAGTACAGTGCAGAGTCTCCAAAATAGAATGAAGCAGGCAGAAGAAAGAATCTCAAAATTAGAAGATATTTCCTGTCACCAGGGGGAAACAAACAAAAAGCTGGAAGCAGAGCTGAATCATGCCAAAAAAAGTATTTAAAAATTGAAAGACACTATTAAAAGGCCAAATATAGGATTATGGAGGTCCCAGAAGGTGCAGGAACAGAAGCTGGGTTTAAAAATTACTTAATGAAATAATGAGGGAAAATTTGCCTGATCTAGAGAAAGAATTGGGAAACAACATTCAGAAGAGGCATAGAACTCCCAACAAGGTTGACGAAAACTAATCTTCACCACGACACGTGATAATCAGGCTCTCTTCAGTAGAACATATGGAAAAGATTTTTAAATGTGTACATGATTGTATCAACTTATATATAAAGGAATGCCAATTAAACTCACAGGAGACCTCTCACAGGAAATTGTACAGGCCAGAAGACAATGGAGCAACATATTCCAGATTCTAAAAACAAAAACATTGTCGGCTCAGGACAACATACCCAGCAAAGTTTTCCTTTATCTTTAAAGATGAATTAAAATTCTTCCACAGTAAAAAAAGTTCAAAGAATATGTGTTTTCCAAACCTGCCCTATAAATGATACTTAAAGATGTTCTCTTGACAGAGAAAAAGGAATAGCATCCACCAAAACCGAAGGCAAATGTGAAGAACATCCTAATAAAATAACAACAGAAGACTAATTCAATCACAGGACCAAATTAGCACACATTCATATCAACCCTGAATGTAAATGACTTAAGCTCATCAGTCACACATCTTAGATAAGTAGAGTGGATTAAAAAAACCCATCTGTATTTTCTACAGGAGACATATCTCACCAACAAAGATCAGTGGAAGCTATATCTCATGGAGTTTAATTTTTTCTAAATTTAGTTTTATCTCTTCCAAATGCTTTATTTTTCCAATAATTCTTAACTGGATCATAGATCATACAGTATCATCATTTTCTTCAAGAAGGTTCTTGATTTTCTTTTTCATTTCTTCAGTGACAAATTAGTCATTCAGTTGCATGTTATTTAATTTCATGATATTTTCTATTTCTTTTTTGTGCTGCTGATTTTGTTTTGTGGCTTTTCATTTAAGGGGATGTACAGTAGTTGTTTAATAGAGACTATCATATCCAGTAGCATGTTACTTAACTTTATGGTCTTGTAAATTTCTGTTTTTCTTCCTGTTGTTGTATTGTGGCTTTTCATTTAAGGGAATGTATAGTAACTGTAAGTGAGACTGTCATATCCAGATGTGAGCACACAATGCAGTACGCATCTCGACTTCTAGATCAAAGATGGACTCCAAACAAAAATGTTAATTATGTCTTGACAATAGGATGCTGGACTCTCTGCCACTGTCAAGCCCACAATGATGGACATATGGCTGTTTATGAAGAACTATACTTTTCAGATTAGCACTGCTCTGGCTATTGTGGCCACTTGGGATTGAATCAACGGACGGAAGATCTTCCTCCCTGTCTCTCCTCCTCTCTGTACATCTGACCTTCCAATAAATAAATAATCTTTAAAAAAATGTTAAATGCTAGAATATAAAATATGCTGATATAAAATATGCTAAGACATAATGAAGATATGTTAAATAAAGCTTTTTTTTTACATTTTAAAATTTGCTTTTGTAGGATATGACAGAATTAATAAAATTCTACCATACATCTGCTTATTTATATTATCTTATGCTTTCTTGAACTATTTTGGTGTCTATAGAGATGAGGATTCTAAAGTGGAAATGAAGTTGATGCATTAAAAAAAGTGGGAATATTGTTATAAAGATAGAGTAGGCAGTTTCAAGGATAAAGTGCTGAACTGCAGTAAGGGCTCTTGAAAACTTGCCTCTAGGAGTTATTCAAAACCTAAGGGGAGTCATGCCTGGATATATCTCTGCTTCCCACTGGCTCTTTCTGTGTGCTTAACTAACTTCCCCTCTTTAAGCAGGGTTATAAGATGGCTACCATTGTTCAAATGAATCCTAACCACAATCTGTATGTATTTTTATTAAAGCTTTCCAGAGAAAGAACATAGGTCATCAGATTAGCCACATTGTTGGATGCACTCATGTCTGCCTGGGACCATGCTTCAGATATTTCACATAGGGATGTAGAAGGGCATTATGATCCTGGAAGGGCAGGGACCACAGGATTACAATTGCTTGGATAATATTTGTATGATAACAACCAAATGGATACCTTTTGTATAACTGATTGGATATCATTTGTACGAGAACAGTTGAGTGGACAGCATGTGAATGAGAACAATTGGTAGAATATACAAAACAAAAAGAGTTCCAAACAAAAGTACTGAACAGTTGAGGGGTTGTTGATAAGTTCAGTACTTCCTCCCTTATCCCATATGATCCTCAGTATATAAAGTCTGATGCCACTAATAAATTTTGGCTTTTTGACCATCAGTCAGAGTCCATGCGTGTTATTATCAGCTCTGTGCACCAAGTCCATTGCTGCAGGACAGCGACATAGGGAGAGTTTTGTTTTTAAAGATTTATTTATTTGTTTATTTATTTATCTATTTATTTTATTGGAAAGGCAGATGTACGGAGAGAAGGAGATAGAGAAAGGGTTTTCATCTTGGGTTCACTTCCCAAGTGGCTGTAATGGCTGAGTTGATCTGAAGCCAGGAGCCAGGATTCTCTTCTGGATTTCCCACATGGGTGTAGGGTCCCAAGGGTTTGGGCCATCCTCTATTGCTTTTCCAGGCCACAAGCAGGGAGCTGGATAGAGAAAGTGCATTGGGAACATCAGCCCCATAACATGTTTAATGCATTGATGTATTAAGAATTTAGGTCTCTGCTGTGTTACTCATGTCTTTGAAGACATTACCAAGGTTTATACTAGAGCTATTGAATGCCTTGCTTTCCCAGAAATGGGAACATCATTATCAAGAGGACAGACACAGATACTCAGTAACCAAGGTAGTTTTGGTCTCTCGAACAGAAGTGGTAAGGAAGTGAGGTGCATTTGCTTGGGAGTTGTGGTTGACCATATTGCCACAGGGACTAAGCTGCAAGAGAAAGCAGTTCTTCAGGCAAAATGAAATATGAAGCTTATGTGCAGAGAGGAGAGCAGGGAGATGGAGGAGGAATACTTTATATTCTTAGTCGTTCTTTAGCAGTAGTGTTTCTTGAGTGTGGCTGCATTTAATTCTGAGGATGATGAGGTAGTAGGACAGTAGAAAGATATTTTGGGTTTTGTGGAAAGAATGGTCAGAATGGAAATTGAGAATGGAAGAAGAGAGGCCAATTTGAAAGTAGTTGCCATGGTATAAAACAATTTGCTAGTCATTTGGTCCAGGATGGTAGCAGTGAGAAAGTCAACTTCAAGATAAGTTTTGCAGGCAGAATTAACTAGATTTGCAGGTGGATAGTGTAGTTAACAATGAATTAGATTTCTTTTTTTTTTTCAAGATTTATTTATTTTATTACAAAGTCAGATATACAGAGAGGAGGAGAGACAGAGAGGAAGATCTTCTGTCTGATGATTCACTCCCCAAGTGAGCCACAACGGCTGGTATGCGCCAATCCGAAGCCAGGAACCAGGAACCTCTTCCAGGTCTCCCACGCGGGTGCAGGGCCCGAATGCATTGGGCCGTCCTCGATTGCTTTCCCAGGCCACAAGCAGGGAGCTGGATGGGAAGTGGAGCTGCCAGGATTAGAACCGGCGCCCATATGGGATCCGGTGAGGACTTTAGCCGCTAGGCCACGCCGCCGGGCCCAATGAATTAGATTTCATGCCATGTTCTCTTCTTATCATATGATGTTACATGTTGATACAGGCCTTCATCAAGAAGTGGTATCAATGGGTCTTCCTCTTTTTAAAAATTTATTTATTATTGTTTTGAGAGAGGAAAACAGAGGGAAAGTGTGTGTGTGTGTGCATGTGTGTGAGTATGTGTGTGTGTGTGTGTTGTGGAGAGAGAGGGAGAGAGAGAGATAGAGATAGAGAGAGAGTGCTCCCATCTGATCACTTCCCAAATGCTTGCAATTTCTGGGACTAGGTTGGAGCTGGATCCAGGAACTTGGAACTCAGTCAATATCTCCATGTAAGTGGCACGGATTCAACTACTTGAGTAATTGCTCCTGTTTCCCAGGGTTTTCATTACTAGGAAGCTCTAGTCAGGATCTGGAGCCTGGTCTTAGACCCTGGGTGCTCAGGTATTGGGTGTGATAATCCTTAACTGCTAGGTCAAACCAACCCTGATTCTTCCTCTTCTAAGAGAAAGAGAGAAGGGGAGAATGAAGGGGGCTAGGGGGAGAGAAAATAAGAGGGAGAGAGATAGACTACATACAGAATGAGGGGGTGGTTGTACAGACACAGACACAATTGACTGTATATTTGAGGGATCAGAATGCAGCTAATTCAAATTCAAAACATAATTTAAAAACCCCACATCTGTATGAATATACAGGACTTTTGTTATTATTCCCTAAACAATAACACATTTAGATAGTAGGGATTGTAAGTAATCTGGAGATGATTTAAAGTCTGTGAGAAGATACACATTGGTTATGCACGAACACTACACCGTTTTATATGAGGGACATGAATACCCACAGGTATTAAAAGGAATAGCTAGATGCATAGAAATCACTGCTGGAGTTCTCACAGGACTTCCTGTTCTTCTTTAGCCCAGTAGTAATAATTCTGGCTTAGATTCTGAATACACATATCCTTCTAATAAACTTCATTTATTTTACAAATGCTTATTCGAATTGTTTTTTGTTGCTTTCAACCAAAGAGTCTAAACTGACGCATACAATCAATAAGAGCCTCCTCGCTTCTCCGTCAGTCAACAACCATGCCAAGGCTCCTTGAAACGGCATTGCTGGAAGGGAGATCAAACTGTGGAGTTTTGGAGCACCCCAGACTTGGCCTCACCTGTATGCATAGATCCAACCTGCTGTGCCAGTTGACAACTGGGTACTGATCCCTGTATAGGGGAATGGGTGAGTGTTCAGGTAGTTTGCTTTTGCTATTCCTATGTGGGAACCTTTTGACTAATATCTTGGTGAGACAGAAAAGTCAAGGTGTCTTTGAGGAAACCTTCTAGCAGTTATTCTAATCCCCTTTGTAACTGGATCACGTGCCAAAAGTCATTATTTTCAGTTGTTGTAACAAAAAGTCATGGCAAATAAAAATTTGCCAACTATGAACAAAGAACTTTTCATCTTTTAGAAATGTTATGTTTTATTTGAGCGTGTTTTAGGTAATGATACAGAGAATATCACTCTAATAATGGGTTGTCAGGGTGTTAAGACTGGGATGCTAGCTTGCCATTATGCTGGAGATGTGTTTGTGAATACATGCTGTTAAAATCATTTCAGAGCAAGGAGTAAGAGGGAGCCTTGGGTAGTGACACTGGCTGTGGTGTGCTCTAGCAGTTGGTAAAAGCCTCTTCTGAGTCTTTGTTAGAGCTGCAGTGCTAGGGGAAGGGTGATTTTGTTTTCTGGCACTGTAAGGAGCAGGAAGGACAAAGGGGTCAACACAAGCTGCGCAGTGCCAGCTGGTACCACACAATACCAAGAAGGTGACTCAGTATCTGCTTTCTGAAAAAAAAAAACGCTAGGACAGACATGATTTAGAGTGCTTTCTGTATGCCAGCTGAGATTGTAATGACATCTCTGCAAGACTGGAGGTGGGTGTTAGGCGAGTGTCTTTGGGTCATTCATTACCCTCCCCCCACATCTATGTATCTGCAGAGTGGGGAGGGCCACACCATCTCTGTGGTTCTTAGGAAGAAAATGGGTGGTTTATTGTTCTTAAAAGTCAAAGATGCTCTGTGAATACAAGAGATTACGACTTGTTCTTTCTTTGCATTTTTCTGTAGTAGAAGGGGTATGTGGAAAGAAAATGAGGCCAGGCTTTACCTAGGGTTGGAGGACTATAGGATAAATATAGTGAGGATGTTACATGTCATTTCAGAAAATTGAGTCAGGGCAAGAAGAACAGAAGTGTTGATTTTGAGTCAAGGTTCAGGCTGCATGCCTCCACTTTGGAATTTACAGGGAATGGCCCTTCCAGTGTGGAAATGACCTATACAATTTCTGAAGGCAGAAAGTTTGTATGCTTGTGTCTGTCTGTTTCTCTCTGAGTGTGTGTGTATTTGTGTGTGTAAATTTCACTCAGGACTTCCAGAACCTCTTCCAAACTGAAACATGACAAAATGTATCCGCAGATGGTTCTCACCTGTCCTCCTCCTGATCCCACCTTGTCCTCCTGACCTTGTCCTTTATGCTTGTGTGGACATTCTGAGATTCATAAGAAAAATTGTGCATATGATGCTAAGAATAATTGCCACAGTTTCTCAGCCTCAGAGAGCTGGCAAAGGTCATGCCAACCTGCAGACTGTGCCAATTGCTTCTCCCAGCAATGCACTTGTTCTGCTTATTCCCCCAAACACTAGTGTTTCTCTTTTGTTAAAGATTAAAAGAAGAAACCTGATGAAGCACCTGACTGTCAGGAAGGCAAACTAGTAGCTATAACGGGGCTTTTTTTTTTTCCTGTAGATGAGCATGTTCCCATTATTCTGCTTCTGGGTGAAGGATGCCAGAGCCCTCTTTCTCTTAGGGGTCACAGCTGACAAGGGTGCCATAACCTATGATTCATGGCATTAATCTAACCAAGGAAATAAATCCTGAAAATGCATATTTCCTCTTGGGAAAAGTGAGACCTGGAATTCAGGGTCCCTCAACCATTCTTTAAAATTTTTATTTTTTAGTTAGATTCAATGTGTTTGGGAATATAACTACGACAGCATAATATTTCCTTCCTCCTCCACCTCCACCATCCTTCCTTCTCTGGTTCTCTTTTTAAAAAAGGTTTTGAGATAACTTAAATTTGCATTCCTGTAAAAATGTTTAATACTTCATCAAATAAGAAGCTTAAGAAGTAAAAAGCAAAAAGATTCTAGTATAGTAATATCACAAACAATGACTATCAACAATAATTGATGGAAAAATGACCATTTTACTCACATATGGAAAATGTTCTAGTAGTCACAGTCATTAAAATTCTAGTATTGTAACATTATTATAAACTGTCTTTTTTGTGTGTTTAGTTTGAAACCTACAAATCTGGTTTATCAATTCAAACAGCTATTTGGTATAGTGTTTAGATTTTTTTGGCCATGGCTATTCAGACTAGTTTTCTAAGATCCTTGTATTTCACTGGTGTCATTTCTTTGTGTGTGTGTGTGATTTCTAATGTCTGTTTTTTAATCTACAATTTTATTTATTTGAGGTTTTTTGTTAGTCTGCTTTGTTGATCACTTCTTTGATCTTCTTAGTTTCAATTTTATTTATTTCTGCTCTGATTCTTATTATTTTCCCCCCTCTTGATGATTTGGGATTTAGTTTATTCTTGTTTTTCAAAATCTTCAAGATGCATTGTTAACACTTGTAAAGAGATTTCTCTTTCTTAATGTTAGCTCTTAATGCTATAAACTTCCCGTTAATGTTATGCTTGTTGAATCCCACTGGTGTTTGCATGTGTTTTTTATTTATGTAAAGAAAGATTTTGATTTCCCTTTTAATTTCTTCAATGACGTATTGATCATTCAATAACATGTTGCTTAGCTTCCAAATATTTGCTGAGTGTCCTGCTGCTCTTTTTGCTGTTGATTTTTGGTTTTATTCCTTTCTGGTTTCAGAAGATACGAAGTATGAGTTCAACCTTTGTGCATTTTCTGAGAATTATTTGTATTCCAATATGGGATTCATCCTAAAAAAGTTGCACATGCTGATGAGAGGAGTGTGTGTTCTACTGTGGGGAGAATTGTTTTGTAAATGTCTAATAGGTCCATTTGCATGCTTCAGTTCCGATGTATCTTTGATTTTATGTTTGGGTGATCTGTTCACTGGTGAATGTGTAGTGTGAAGTCACCCAATATGGTTATAGGAGAGTCTATCTCTCCCTTTAGTTCTAATCGTATTTTCTGCATTGATTGGGTGGGCTTTGTTGGGTGCATATATATTTATGATTGCTATTCCTCTTGCTGAATTGAACCTTTTATTAAAATGCAATATCCTTCTTTGTATCATTTTTTACATTTTTTTAAAATTTAAACTGGGTTTTATATGATAACAGGATAGCTGTTCCTGCTTTGTTTTGGTTTTCATTTGCCTGGTATATCTTTTTCTAACTCTTTACTCTCTGTCTGTGTGTGTATCCCTGAGAAATGAATTTCTTGTAGGTAGTGTATAAAGGAGCTGTAATCCCTTTTTAAAAAATCTAGTCAGATAACCCAGTTCTCTTGGAGAATTTAATCCATGCAAAGAGTATTGATAGATAAGAATTAAGACTTAAAAAAATAATTAAGACTTGCTGTTTTGTTAATTCAATAATGATTCTACCTGCTGTGTTAATTAATTTGGTGTTGACACTTCTCTCCTTTTTCCTTTGGAATTTCTTGTAAGGTTTGAGTAGACCTTTTCATTCTTCTAATTATTATTTTTATTTTTAGTAATAAGTTCATTTTATTTTTGATGATGTTTATGTAGTTGAGGGGGATGCATGTCCATGTGGACCCCCAATTAAGGCGGGGAGGGTCGAGGAATAGGGGAAAGCAGATGATAAAACTGCCTTCAATCTCCTTTTTTCTTTCGTATCTTGGGAAGGTAGAAAGAGAAGGGTCACTCCCAGCAACCCAACCGCATTAATACCCAAGAATTGGGGAAGGCCACCTGATGTAAATTATCTTTTAAATTTTTATCTAATCAGGTTATTTCAGAATTATTGTCGCTGAGGTCAGAAATTCTTCTACATGATGTATTCTGCCACTCAAGCTCTCCGCTCTGTTTTTTTATTTCATGTTCATTTCCAACATTTGTATTTGGTTCTGGTTCATGAGTTCTAGCTTGCTAGTAGTATTTTGATTCCCTAATTTCTTTAATATGTAAGTGACACAGTGGCTTAAAATACTACCATTCATATGGATAAAAGTGTGGCTTTGAGAAAGCCAAGGATTTCCTTAGATGTATTTCTTTGGTCTATGGAGAGTTAGGTGCCTGTCTTCCTGGGGAATGGAATAACCAGGAGCTTGTTCTTGGTGTCAAGGGAGACCAGAATGGCTGTTCCCTTGACCTACTGGCATGTCTGAGTGATGCTGTGGCCTATGGCACTGATTGCTGTGGCTCTAGGAGTGTGACCCTTCCTCCATGTCTGCTAGGAAAGCCCAGTTGGTGCTGTGGCTTCTAATACTAACAGCCCTAGTCTTAGGATAAGTGGATCTGAACTCAAACTTGTTGCAGTCCTTGAGAGTAACTACAAGGTATAGAGGAGATTTTGCTCTGGAAGGTATGAGTCGAGAAAGCTGGAATGCAGGTAGACTTGTCCCTATGCTCACCGGGGAGATTCCAGTGGCACCAAGAAATTTAGAATGCGTTGTTTTGGTTCTGATGTTGAAGGATATAGTATGATCATTACCCCACTCTTACACATTGTAAGTTTTTTTTTTCTTTTATGGGCTGCTTCTGGTTTTAGCTCCTCAGAAGCTGAGGCAACCCCCCGCCCCTGCCAGCTAACAGAGAATACATGAGCAGGGTGCAGGGGATCTGCACCTTGCCACACACATTGCCCTGACTCTGCTTTGAGGTGCTCTGTGCAGCTCCTCACTACTGAGTATGGCACTTTTTGTGGTTAGTGGAGGGAAGTACAGGAAAGCAGCTCAAGCCTGGTGGTTGTCCAGATTCCACTCAGCCCCTCATGCTGAAGTGAAAGTCTGTGGGTGACTCTCAGCTAAGACTGCAAGCAGCACTTGCAAGGGAATTTCTTTCTGTCTTGTGGTGGTTCACATCTGGCAGCTGGCTGTAGTGGTGGCTGTTGTCTCTCCTTTTGGCGCATGGAGTCTTTCTTGTTATCTATTTATTTATTTATTTCACTGCTCCACCCAAAATGTCCATCAGTCAGACCCCTGGAAAGGTAGTCCTTCTTTTCTTCTTTTCATATCCCAGAGCAGCCTAAGTTAGTGTGACTACGCCCTGTCAAGTCATTTTGGATTTCTCACTCTCCATCATTCTTATGGCATTTAGCAAGGCATACACGGAAGAAAATTTCCATGTATTCTCACATTAAAAGTGTCATTTGCATGTAAAAATCATCAGTATGAGCCATAACCTCTCTGCCCAGACCCAGATCTGTCATTTACTGGCTACAGCAGAGCACACAGCTAGTACCTGTTTCTGGAACAGGACAAGCGCCATGCCTGCTCTCTGTCCTTGTCTGAGTGGAGAATGTGCGCGTGGACACCTATGGAAAGGAATAAAGGACAAGAACCTTAAAAATCAATCTCTCTAGGTTGCTGTCTTCCAGAGATTTATTATCCATACTTTTTTTGGAGTTAATTAAAAAAAGAGAGAGAACATGGCGTGTGTTGTGGCATTATGGATTAAGATGCCCCCTATGATGCCAGCCTCACACATGGGTGCCAGTTCACATCCCAGTTGCTCCACTTCTGATGTAGCTTCCTGCCAGGGCCCTAATGCTTGGTTCATTGCCATTCAGGTTGGAAACCTGGAAGAAGCTCCTGGCTCCCAGCTTTTGCTTGGCCCAGCCCTTGTTACTTGAAGCCATCTGGAGAGTGAACCAGTGGATGGAATACCTCTTGCGCTGTCTAACCCTTTCTTTCTATAACTGTGCTTTTCAAATAAATAAAAAATAAATATAGAAAATAATATAAAAATAAAATAGAAAGTGTAGGATTACACAGCCAGTCAACGGCGGTGGTGGGAGAGGGCAGGTATCTGGAGCTTCATTTCCATCCTGTGAAGAGCAGACAGCTAAGGACAGAGAAAAAACCCTGATTGAGGAGAGAAAGGAAATGTTCAAGGAAAGAGGAAGCAGGTTCACATGAGGAAGATGATTAGGTTCACCAAATCCTCACTCAAAACAACGCTGCCAAATCAGTTTCTGAACAAGTGTCACATGGGGGCCCAGCATGGTAGCCTAACAGCTGAAGTCCTCGCCTTGCCCGCACTGGGATCCCATATGAGCACTGGTTCTAATCCCAGTGGCCCTGCTTCCCATCCAGCCTGTAGCCTGGGAAAGCAGTTGAGGATGGTACAAAGCCTTGGGACCCTGCACCCGCATGGGAGATCTGGAAGAGGCTCCTGGCTCCTGGCTTTGGACCAGTGCAGCTCTGGCTATGGCGGCTGTTTGGGGAGTGAATCAATGGATGGAAAATCTTCCTCTCTGTATATCTGACTTTCCAATAAACATAGCATAAATCTTTCTTAAAAAGTGTCACATGGGTCTGGCATTGTGGTGTGTCCGATAAAGCTGCCAGCTGTGATACTGACATCTCACATGTGGACTGGTTTGAGTCCTGGAAGCCTCACTTCTGATCCACTTCCTTAGTAACAGGCAGAGAAAAGTGACAAAAGATGGTACAACGTTTGGGTCCCAAGCTACACATGTGTAAGACCTGGATGAAGTTCCTGACTTCCGTCTTCGGCCTGGCTCAGGTGTGGGAAGTGAACCAGCAAAAGGATGAGCTCTTTCTGTCTCTCCCTCCCTTCCTATACCTGTGACTTTTAAGTAAATAAAAAAATCTTCAAAAAGAATACCCTCATATGGACAACGGCTCTGTTTAACATTGAACCTGCTGCGCAGGGGCTTTCAGAATAGTCAAACATTGTCTCTGCAGCCTAGCATTACAACTCTGTCACAGTCTACCTTAATTAATTTGCAAAAATTTCTGGCAGTCTTACCTGTCATACTGAATTATATAATTGTTTTTCACATAATTTTTCTTTTGATAGACAATGGATTTCCTTCCATGTCTCAAAAACAACCAAATAAATAAACAAAAAACCCAGGCATGATCTTACCTTTGAACCTTTGCATTTGGTCTTCTCCTGCTAAACTCCAATTCCTTCAGATATCTGTAGTTTGCTGTCTTGCTGTCGTCAAGTCTTCGCTCAGACATCACTTCCTAATGAGGCATTTTCTGATCACTCCGTTTAAGGTGTCAGCATCTGCTGGTGTTTACTTTGACATTCCTAGTGTTCACTTCATTGGACTGGGTTCTCTCCTGTCCCTGGTGCTCACACAGTCCCTGGCCGATGGGAAGCACCCAGTAAATATTTGTGGAATAAATGCTCAATGCGTGACTGTCCTCCTCCACGTCGGATACATTTTGTGAACATGTCTGACCTGACACATATGCTTGATAGAATAAAAGACACACTTTTTTTTAATGTACCAAGAGTTCCATTTAAAACGGTTTGATCATTTAGTATGACCTTTGAGGCTTCATAAATTCTTGATCTCTTTTGTGAACAGTTTTCATATTTATAAGTTTTTCCAAATTCAGCATTCTCTAATAAAGTCTACAGATAGGATGGAACTTTTCTCTGATTCCCTTAAGAGGCTAAGCTTGCTGGTCATTGGCTGCTGTGGTGTCCTCACTGCTCTGTTTGAAATTCTCAAAACGCTCATCACTTGGTTGACCTATCTTTTTCTGGGTGAACTTTAAATGTTTCTGTAGGGCAGGGTGTGTCAGCCTTGCTTATTGTGGCTTCCTGCCTTCCAGCCCACTGACCTGTGGTAGACAGTGAAGGAGCGTTGTTTACCAAGTCAGGAATCATCCTCAGCGCTATGGCAGGATTAAAACATGTTTCTGACTTCTGTCACTTGAGGAGCTCTTTTACGGAAGCTCCCTCCCTGATGTGCTTCAGCGAGTGCATCATTTGGGAAATTCTTTCATATGAAGACTTGACATTTAGAAAGTGATATAGCTTCTGGAGTTATGAGACTGAACATAGAAATTCTCCCACTTGCTCAATAACACAGAAAATTGACAATATGTTACCCAGATTTCTCTGTTTCTGAACACTGTTTCTCTGTATTCTTTCAGCTTTGAGGAAAAAGGCAAGAGGGTCAGCACAAAAATCTCCTTGAAATAAAAATGTCAATAATTATGATTATTAGAACTAAGTTCTAATTTTATTTTGTTTAATAGATTCGATGTGATTAAATGTCGAGGGCACAGCTTAGGAGTCTCAAATTTGTGTTAGCTTTTGTCAGTTCCTGTGATATATGCTTTTAGAAACTTAGACTTAAGATTTCATTGGGGTTTTTATTATAAAAATAAGCTATTTTGCTATGATAAAATTAAAGAATACAGAAATATACAAAGTAAAACAGAGAATATTGGTCTTTTATTGCTCTTTTATGCTCATCAAACATTTACTTATTTTTTTTTGTTTTTTAAAAATAATTTATTCATTAATTACATTGTATTATGTGACACAGTTTCATAGGTACTGGGATTCTCCCCACCAAAATATATCATGTTTCATATAGTTTTTTGTAATTTGCCGTTTTGCTTTACTGTGTTCTTACAACTTACAGCTATGTCTTCTTGTTAAAGGCTGCATAGTATTCCATTGTATGGAAGGATCCTCATTTATCCATCTATCCCTCTAATTCCCTAATTCTCTAATTCCCTTCGTGACAGAATTGCAATAAGTATCTTGGATTGTGATTAAGTATGCATTCACGCTCTTCGTAATGATCCATTAAAGTGAAATTGATCAGTTGAAAGTGAAATTGGTAGTGGATTAATTTATCCTTGCTGGATTTCTATTTTCCATAGTTTGTCCTATTGTGTAATTTTTCAGGGTGGGCCACAAAAGACATTTTACATGAAATTTGGAAAGAAGTTGGGAGTAAGGTAGGACAGGTTAATCTACCTGAAAGCACCAGCATCCCATGTGGGCCCCAGTTGGTGTCCTGTCTGCTCCACTTCTGATCCAACTCCTTCCTTATCGTCTGGGAAGGCAGCAGATGATGGCTCAAAACTTTGGGACCCTGCAACCACATAGGAGATCCGGAAGACGTTCCTACCTTTGGATTGGCTCAGCTCTGCCCATTGCGACCATTTAGCAAGTGAACCAGAGAACGGGCAATCTTTGCCTCTCCCTCTATCTGTAATCTGCCTTTCCAACAAAAATTAAAGAAATAACATTTTTAAAAGAGTGGTGCTAGGGTTGGAATGAGAGTGACCACTGCAACTCTCATTCTGTAACATGTAGTCATTAATCTTCTCTCTCACATATTGTGGTGTCATTGCCATGAGACCTTCACCACAGTTCAGGCACCTCCAGAACTGTGAACTCAACAAGTCCCTTTTCCTGTGAAATGAACTAGCTTCGGGTATTTCATTGTAATAGTGTAAAATGGACCAAAGCATTTTAATTTAGTTTTAGCAAATGTTTTATAAATGAAGTCAGGAGTCAGGCACTCCATCCAGGTCTTCCAGTTGGTGGCAGAGACCCAAGTACCTGAGCTGTCATCTGTTGCCTCTTATGGCATGCAAGGGAAGAAGCTGAATAAGTATGCCTAGTGTTCTAGATAAATTGAATTAACTTTTCGCTTAAACAGTTTATTTATTTATTTATTTTATTGGAAAGGCAGATCAGATTTTATGGAGAGGAGAGACAGAGGGAGACAGAGGGAAAGCTCATCCATCCGCTGGTTCACTCCCCAAATGGCCACAGTGATCAGAGCTGAACCAATCTGAAACCAGATATCAGGACGTTGTTTTAGGTCTCCCATTTTGGTGCAGGGTCCCAAGGCTTTGGACCATCCTCCACTGCTTTTCCAGGCCACAAGCAGGCAGCTGGATAGAAGTGGAGCAGTGGGATACGAATCGGTGCCCATATGGGAATCCCGGCACTTGCAAGGTGAGAATTTAGCCATTGAGCCATTGCACTGGGCTGTTACATGTCATTTTTATCAATGCTTCAATAACTGTTGCGATAATAATGCATTAGTCTATTACAATAAGCTTTTATGGTTCTACATTTAAGGTGAGTCTATAATGGTTTTAATTTGAGTTGGAGGCTCATGCATCTCCATTCTACTGTGCATCAAGCCATATTTTGATTAAATCTTTTCACACATCTAGAAATTTAAAAACTCTGAGTAGATTGAGTCCATTGATCTACAAAACATGAATTTGTGTCTTATTACAAGGATACAAAGATGGCCCAGCATTAGAATACTTGTTAACATGATTTGTTGGCTTACTTTTTAGAAGAAATGTGTTAGTAGAATAGATTCTCAGGATCACAACAAGCACATCAGATAATAAGTACTGCTATATAACTCCCATCAATTCTCATGTTAATGCAATACTAACAGATTCCACATAGTTCATAGATGCAATTCTAAGAATATGATAATCTCTCTTCCTCTTTCTTTTTTTTCTTTTTTGTTCTCTTTTCTTTTTTCTTTCTTTCCTTTTCTCACTCTTTCACCCTTCTTTCCTTCCTTCTTAACATCTTGAGATAAAATCTTAATATTTATTTTTTAGTTTTTAATGCATTCAATATAGCTTAAAGATATAATTCTAAGAATATAATATTTCCTTCTTCCCTTCTTCTTTTCTTAAATCATATGCTCATGGCAATATATTCCAAAAATAATAAAATTGAATAGTTATCTTTATGTTGAAGCATAGACAACAATAGTAAGATTAAAAATTAGAGGCAGGCATAAACTTCTTCATGCTGATAAGGATGGGTATTCTTAGGAAATCACATAAGACAATGAAATACTAATGACACTTCCATTACCATCACACAGAGCATTAAGTAACCTCTCCTCCCAGTGACTATGAAACAGCTTTCTGCAGGTCTAAACCAACATAAAAGCTAGAAAACTTGTCAATTGTTTAAATGGCATAGGGTTTTGCTCCTTTGCAGGGGAGTTTTCAGTAATAGTCATTGTGCCTTTGTCTCTTCTTTTGCTCTTGGTCATTGTATTTCTGGTTAGCAAAATTTTCACCTTGGGGCAGGTTTCCAAGCTGTGTCACCCACAGATCTACAATGTGATTTTACTTATTTCAGTTGTACACCACTCTCGGCTTGCAGCCAATTGTGCTACTCCCTCCAGCTAGTTCCAGGTTTGGGTTCTTACATATAAATATTACCAGTGGAGGAAAACTAGGGTACCAACTGAAGAATTGTCAATTTAGCAATATAATAAAATTGTATTATCAGATTAACAATCTAATAAAATACTTAGTGTAATTTTGATATGCAAGAAAACATTTAAAAATCACAACTGTGAATATCTAAAATCTTGCTTTCCAAATATGACAACAAAGCCACATACAGCTATTAGGCACTTTGATGCTCTCCCCACACAGCCACCGTGGCTGGGGCTGAGCCAGGCTGAGGCCAGGAGCCAGAATTCCATCCTAATCTCCCCTGTAGGTTGAAGATGCCCAAGTTCTTGGGCCATGTTCTATTGCATTTCCAGGAGGCAGAAAGTGTGAGCTGTTCTTTCCCATAACCAAAGGTTTCTCACTATAAAACCGCTTTTTACATTTCTCAGTCCTAGTGACATTTATTTGTTTATGTCCGTTTTTTCCTTGTGTTGGTAATGTATTTATCTATTATATCCTGCTTTGTTATACCTTTAAACATTTCTGTTACTGATCGTTACCATCTTCTTAATTTTTTAAAGATTGGGATCACGACATTTAGTGCAGCTGATTTCCTCTGTCTTCATTACCCCCTGTGCAGATGTAGCTCATCTTTTCTGGTTCCTAATGCCATGCACACCTGTTGACTTCTGCTGTCCATAGAAGCCATGATTCTCTCCCAAGAGACGTTCTCTTTGTGTGGCCAGAGGGACCTTCTGATTTTTGGAGCAACTTTGATTTCAAGGTGTCAGGATTCTGTGACATTGTCTTGATCCTTCTGCCCTGACACCTTTGCCAATCATTGTGCATATGCTGTTCTGCCCCAAGGAGAGTGCAAAGAATTCCAAGAAGTCTTTCCATTACCTTGGGAAATGAAGCATGAGGAGCTCCTCTTCTAGAAGCTTCTTATGAAGTTTAATGACCCCTCGAGGTCTCATCTAGGGTTGACTGGCATTGGAGTAATGGTCCTTTCTTACCTCTGTGATCTAAGTGAGGGATACTGTCAGATTTTGTACTCTCCTGCCTACTGATAACATTCTTTCATTTTGAGTAAGAAAATAACTCTTCAGTATGTTATGAATTTTCTGCTCACGTTGCAATTTTTTTTTTAAATTTTTCTCTTCCACAATTACTTTTCTCATGTTAAATGATCCATGTTGGATAATTCCAAGGAAAGCTTTTTTCTTTTTTTCTCATTTTAAAATTATTGTTATTTTATGATACAGTTCCATAAGCTCTGGGATTTCCCTTAACTCTTCTCCGAATACTCACCTCTCTATTGATTTCACCTATTTTATCACAATAATATAGTCATTCATAAACAATCATAAGTCCATCCTTGCAGATATGGACAATAGCAGAGAATCCAGCATCCTATTGTCAAGATATATTTAACATTTTCATTGGGGGTCCATCTCTGATCTGAAAGTACCAATGCACAATGCATTGTATCCTCACATCTGGATATGATAGTCTCCGTTACATAGTTATTATACATCCAATTAAATGAAAAGCCACAAAACAAAATCAACAATAGGGAGAAAAAAAGAAATTAAAAATGCCATGAAGTTAAATAAATAATATGTTCCTGAGTAATTAATGTGTCATTGAAGAAATGAAAAAGAAAATTAAGAATCTTCTTCAACAAAATAATAATCTGTGAGTCGGTGAAGAATTTAATGAGAAAAAGTTGCTTTGAAAAAATGAAACTAAAAGCAATAATATCAAAATCTGTGAGATGTAATTTCTACTGATCTTTTTTGGTGAGATGTGTCTCCTGTAGGAAACAGATGGGTTTTGTTCTTTTTCATCCATTCTACTAATCTATGACATTTGATTGATGAGTTTAAGCCATTTACATTCCGCGTTAAAATGGGCAGGTGGTAATTTGGTCCTGTCATTTTTAGCAATGGGTTGTTCATTGTTTCATTTAGTCTTCTGTTGTTATTTTACTGGGATGTTCTTCACATTTGCCTTTTCAATATTTGCAATTAAAAGCCTTTGTGTGAAGATGAATATTTCATAAATATGTTAAGATATCCATTAAGAAATCAGTGAAATCTATAATCACTTTATATAAATAAAGTAAGTTTTAACAACCCATTTAGAAGGTCAACTGGTTCTGTTCCATGATGTGTCAGACACACTCCTAAACAGAAGGTGTAGGACAACAATCACTACATCTTAAATCATGGGGGTGAATCAAGGGCTCTCAGGAACATAGACTGTTGGATGGAGGTGGTGGTGGAAATAGATGCCTCTGGGTGATAATAAGGCAGAACTTAACATTCTGAAAATGGCCTAAATTATGGCATCATCTTTAGAAATACCACTTAAACATTGACTTGACTATCCTGTGACATTGTAAATCCCTGACTTATGCCACTATCTTGGCTCTCAAGACGTCTTGAAGGTAGTGACTACACAGCTTAGAGGGTTTAACAACATGATTCTATCTGTAGATTTCACCTTTGAACTTACGTTTGGAGTGAGTTCTTACTGATTAATTTTATTTTCTGTGAGCCCTGGTGACACTGAAGCTCACCTGGGAGGTAGCTTTCTTTTTTAAAAAAATTATTTATTTGTTTACTAAAAAGGTTTATTTGTTTTTATTGGAAAGACAAATTTACAGAGAAAAAGAGACAAAGAAAAATATCTGTATCCAATGGCTTGCTTCCTAAGTGGCCTCAATGGCTGGAATTGTGCTCATCTGAAGTCAAGAGCTTCCTCCAGGTCTCCCAAGCAAGTGCAAAGTCTCAAGGCTTTGAAACATCCTCATTGCTTTCGCAGACCACAACAAGAAGTTGAATGGAAAGTGGAGCATTGGGACACGAACCAGTGCCCATATGGGATTCTGGGCATGCAAAGTGAAGACTGAGCTGCTAGGTCATCATGCTGGGCCCCTTAAATTTTACTTTTATTTATTTGAAAGGCAGAACTACAGAGAGAGGTGGACACAGATATATTGGTTTTCTATCCTCAAATGGCTGCAATGACTGGAGCTGGACTGTGTGCAAGCCATCAACTAGAAATTCCTTTCTGGTCTCCTACATGGGTACAGGGACCCAAGCACTCAGCCATCTTAGGCCTCTTTTCCTTGGTGCATTAGCATAGAGCTAGATAAGAAATGGAGCAGCCAGGACTTGAACTTGTACCCGTAGGGGATGCTAGTGTTGCAGGCAGTAGTTTTGCCTGTTATGCCACAGTGCTGGTCCTGGAGTTACCATTCTCTAGCAGCTGCTGATTTCCCTGTTTATTCTCAGTACAATTCTAGCCAGACTCCCCATGTCCCTGTTTCCTTATCTGTTCGTAAAGAACACCATCTGAATACACACAAACCTTGTCTTTAGGCAGACCTCTTATACCTTTGCCTCCCATATAATTGCAGTGTAGTTGATCTTTAGGATACTAACTTTAATCTGTGTATAATGATTTAGCCAAGTCCCTGGTGCAGGTAAAGTCTATGTGTTCCACATAGTTATGATCTTCAGGATGAACCTTCCAATTTTATAGGAGCAAGGGAGTGAAGCAGGCCATGAGGAAATCTCTTAATGAAGCTGAATTGTTCTAATTATCTTCACAGCTCTGCAAGATGTTCATAAACAAACTAATTTGTTGGACTAACCATCTGGGCTCTTGTCATTTGCAAGTGTTCACAGTATACTAGGCGTGAAACCAGGGACCCAGAGATAGAGAATTTTACTACAAGGAGTTTCCCATTAAACCTAGTTATAGGAAATGCAATGTCATACAGAGATAGAATGTCAGCAAGTGAATTTTATATGTTACTGGAGAGAAATATTAATAGATATTTGAATATAAAATACGTAACATCAACAACATGGAAGGGTTACATCAGTAGTGTCATTAAACTTGAAACAGAAAACAAAATGTGATTAGAAAAGGATGAAGACACAGTTGCAGAATTTATGAAGACTCCCATCCAAAGAAACAGTCATTGTATAGAAGAACATCTCCTCCTATTCTCCTATTATATTTATCTTGAAGATGTATAGTGAATAGTTAATTCTGATATGCCTGGTGTGGTGTTTGACATACAGCGGGCACTTAAACACGTTATCACAATTACTATCAGTGGATTCTAAATTAATGAAAATACAGATAGAAGGTTGCATTGTTATTTAAAGAATTAGTTGGTATTAGCTCTATAATGGCATTGAATAAATTATATTTAGATCTGTGCATAAGAAGAAAGGTTGGATTCAATAAGTTTTCGAGGAAGCACCTTTCTTATTAGTGATGATCAGAGTTTCTTGTACATGGAAGGCAGAGTGACAAAGAGAGGGAGAGACAGAGAGAAAGATAGAGACCTTCCATCTGTTGGTTCGTTCCTCAATGATTGTCCAGATTGAAGCCAGAAGCCTGGAACCCTCTTCTGGTGGCCCACATGGCCGGCAGGGGGACAAGTAATTGTACCATTACCCTATTTCTTTCTTCCCAAGTGCATTAGCAGAAAGCTAGGTCAGAAAGTGAGCAATCAGAACTGGAAGTCCGATATGGGATGTCAGTGTCACAGTGGACACAGTGGCTGAACCCGCTGCATGGCAATGCCAACCTCTTCTTTCTTTCTTTGAATTTTCTCCATAACTTACTGAGTTTGGTGCTATGATTCCCAACTTGTAGATTAACAGTTGAACTACAGAGAGAAATTTGCCTCTTTTTCAAGATTGCAAAGCTAGAATTCACATCTAGGCCAACTGGCACTAGAATCTGTGCTCTTGTGCTAAACCTAATAATGGCCTTTGTTTCCTGGTTAACTACAGGCAGCTAAATAACATTGTTGACTGAGACAAAATAGAAACTGTTTTGATTTAGGAGTTATATATCCTTGAGTTTATTTTGCTTGAAAACCAGAGAGAAAAAGAGAGAGAGAGAGAGAGAGAGAGAGAGAGAGAGAGAGAGTTCTTTCATCTGCTGATTTGCTTCCAAATGAGCACCAAGGCCAGAGGTGGGCTGGTCTGAAATTGGGAGCCAAGAGCTTCTTCCAGATCTCCCATTTTGGTGCAGGGGCCCATGGCCCTTGACAAGAGGAAATTCTATCTTTGATAGAGGAGCTAGCAGCCTAACTCACAATAGCTAGCATAAGGAAATGATTTAGATATGCTTTATCTGATGACTGGATAAGGAAATTATGATATAATACATGATGGAATACTACTCAGTCATAAGAAAGAATGAAATCCTGTCTTTCACAACAAAGAGGACACAGCTTGAAACCATCCGACTTAGGGAAATAAGACAAATATCATTGTTTCACTTATTGTTTTTTTAAATACAGAGTACAAACAGTGTAAACAGTGGTTTCTCTATCTACTACCTGTTGAATTTTTTTATTTGGTGGAGGGTTAATTTTGTGATTATAAAGTGTATTGAAGTATGTAATTGTTAAAAGTAAAAGAAAATAAGAAAAGAAGGAGGAAGGTAGGTGGGAGTTAGGGAGAGAGGAAGGCAAAGGTTGGAAATATAATGCCCTTATATCTGTGTGTATGAAATAAGTGAAATGTCTTCCCTTTATATAAATAAAAAATAAAATAGTATTTATATTGTTTACCGAGGTTTTTAGTGCCATTTTAGCTTATGCACTTAAACTAACACCTTTATTTTCTCATTTTAGTCCTAGCTATGGCTTGCCTGATGTCATTCTGTACTGCCATTCAATTGCCACTAATTGTCCCTGAGCACTCTTGCTCCCGTGTGTTGGGGTCATACTGACTTTTGCCCTTCCTGACTTTTGCCTATGACTTTTGCCTCTCACTTTGAACTCTAAGTGGACTGTCAAAGTCCATCTCTAGGCAGCTGTTTGCGATCTACCCCTCCTGTCGGTAATTTTACCTACACTTTGTTGAAGAGGTGAGCACTTGTTGTCTTCTAGATGATTATCTCAACTCACTAGGCTGAATATTCCATATAGAAACAGTTGAGTTTTCTTTTATTCTTTTATTCTTTTGAATCTTGTACTCTTCCTTGAAAACCTTTATCATGGTGATGAATCATTGAACTGTGTGGTCCTGTACTTTGTCAATTCTCATGATTGTCAAAAACGATGGTTACTCTGTTCTTTTTCATTGCCCTTATTTCTGTTTTTGAGTTGAGACATCTTGTGACTTAACAAAATGCCTCTGAGATGAAGACTTTGTGCCAAGGAAGCAGAGCCTAAGTAAAGGCCATGCCAAGGAAAATAGCTTGCCAGTTCCTCCTGGGCCACCTCCCAGACACTGGTTTTGTCTCTGCTTTAATTTGTGTCTGGAGACAAACAGGAAAGATTTAATGAAACATTTGAATCTCAAGAGAGGGCAAACAGAGGACTTGAGTCTTACTGCAATTTCTGAGTAGTGTTTCTAAGTGGCCCTCTTGATAATGCAGATCAAAACTTGATGTCTGCCAGGGTATGGCTTCTGATGCCAATGTGACTGAAGAAAAGAAAGCCTGACTCCCTGTGGACCACACATTTTGAATCCCTTCCCTCTGAGTTAGGGTTTTGTTAGGAAATCATGTGAGCAATTGATTTTCCTCAGAGGCCACATTAGCTGCTGACAGGGGGATACCTCAGAGGCCGACCTTTCCTAGCAGTGATTTGTGCTTGCTCCAAAGAGACTTGTACTGGATATAGAAACCAGTAGGAAGAGACTTTTCTCAAATATTTGCATTGTTGTTTTTTTCAGTTGGAAATGAACAAGGACCAGGGTGAATAATGCATCCTAACTAGCTGGAGCAGACATGGAAACAGAAAGAGTAAGTGAGATGAGTCCTTAACAGAACTGACTGTAAGGTTTTTGAAGGTCATATGGTAGAGGACCTGACTTTTAGGCAGCTAAGGCATTCACTCTGTGCATGTATGCAGGTGTGTAATGTGGGAGGGGAAAAAGGACATAGATGTTTTCATGAAGTTACTTGGCATCATAACTAAGCAGGCATGGGAAGGCAGCAAGATATCCAGATTGGGGCATAATGCTTTCCCCTTTTCTTTTTTTGGTGGCCTTTAACATTTTTTAAAAGAGATTTATTTATTTATTTATTTGAAAGGCAGATTCACAGAGAGAAGGAGAAACAGAAAGTGAGATCTTCCACCCACTGGTTCACCCCTCAAATGGCTGCAACAACTGAAGCTGAGCGAATATGAAGTCAGAAGTCAGAGGCCGGAGCCGGAAGCTCTTCTGAATCTCCTCTAATCTCCCACATTGGCACAAGGTCCCAAGGACTTGGGCCATCGTCCACTTCTTTCCCAGGCCATCAGCAGAGAGCTGGATTGAAACTGGAGCAGCTGGGACACAAACTGGTACCCATATGGGATGCCAGTACTGCAAGGCAGAGGGTTAGTCTGTTTAGCCATTTACTGGACCCTTCCCCTACACTCTTAAGGTGCTTCTCAAAGCAGTGGGAGAAAAATGTTCTTTTAGTGACTAAGGAAAATTATTAGACACACAGAGAGACCAGTCACGCAAGAGGGAGGTGAAATTAAAGTGAAAAAACATTTTTTTTAAAAAAAATTTTTTGGTTCATGCTCAATTCAGATCTGCAGATCAAATTTCCTTTATCATTTCACCGATTGGTCTGTCCAACACTAGCTGCCAAAGTCTTACGTCTTAAAGATGATCAAATATCCTCTCTATCCCATTGCTGCAGCTCTGCCAAAGGACATGCTATCCATTAGCTCAAAAGCCTCCTTTAGTTTTTAGGTATTAATAACTTGCAGTGCTGGTGATTATGTTTGTTTATTTAATGTTGTACACTTGCTGAGTCAGGGCTGTTGGAATAGCCATGTGATGTATGTGAAATCTCTTCCCAGGTAAACTGTGCTTCTGTGTTTTGTTCTCAGTGACAGTTCCATCATCAACTAGGTGAGCCACTTTTCATGTGTGACTCTAACTTTTTGAGTCTTCTCATTCATAGAATTAGGATAAGAACAATTCTTACACCACAAAGTAGCCATAAGAAGTAAACGGGATGATTTCCAAATCAAGTAGAATAATATCTAACTATATGGTTTCAATTATTTATGATAGTAGCAGCTCTTACAAAATCTAATTTTGCTAAATGCAGAGGCTTTCCGTTTTCTGTGACACACAATGCTAGGTCAAGGTTAAAACCCCAGCATGGCTTGACTTTTGTGATTGTTCATTGAATTTGGTGATTTCTTAGACATTAACCATTTCTGTTTTAACAGTTCCACAAAAATAAAAGTGACCACTTAGAAATATATACAATGGTTTTGCTTTTACAAGATGCTTCACATCTCATTTGACAATTTTGTTCCATGAAAAACCCATTGAGCAGTTATCATGTGGTGAATTCTGGGGCAGTATAGACATGATAAGTCAGACTTGAGAGAAACTTCTTCGGGCTGGCATGCTATAGTGGGTAAAGCCATTGACTGAAACTTTAGCATCCCATTAGTTTGTGTCCTGGCTACTTCAATTTGCATCCACCTCCATGTTAACGGCCTGAGAAAAACAGTGGAACATGGCCCAAGTGTTTTGACCCCTACCACCTACATAGAAGACCTGGATGAAGCTCCTGGATCCTGAGACCATCTGGGGGATGAACCCGTGGATAGGAGAGCTTCACCTGTTTTTATCTGTATCTCTTTCAAACAAATATATCTTAAAATAGGAAGAGACTTAAGGTACAGCTTTACTTGAGGTCTGAAAGTAGGGTGGGAGTTGGGAATTGTCTCAAAGGTGGGAAGGGGAAGATAATCTATGCGGAAGGCATTGCACAAAAGAGGATCTGACAACAATTACTCAGTGTGACTGAAGAATAGTGTGGCACAGTGAGGTATGTTCACGCAAGTGAGGATCTGAAAGGTAAGGAAGCAAACAAAGATGGTACGGAGTTCACCGCCAACATGATGAAGAGTCTAAATAGTACCCTATCCGTGAGGGGGCACCTTAACAGACAGTTGAGATGTAATTAAGTCACAGCTTTAGGAACATTATTATGGCCACAGCAGGGAGCAAGAAGCCAATCTGAAGGCAAGAGATTAGAGTTCGAAAGGAGGCAGAGCTGTGGTCACAGACCAAAAAGAATAGAGCTGTGAGACGGACAGTTTCTTGATAGGCAGGATCCCGGCTACTCCTTTTGGAGGTGTGGAGAGTTTTTGGTTCACAATGACTGACGAAGTTCATACAGCCACTGAACAACAGAGGTGGCAGAGGATGTACTTCTGTCCCAAAAATGTTTCCCTGCACCTGCTTTCTTGACATATGCAAGGTGACTCTATGTAAGACTTTCTCTGAAGGCAGGGACTAGTGTCAGTTATCTATGAAGCCTGACAGAAACACTGGACATGTTTTGTGTATGGTACATATTCAATAAAAGCAAACTAGAAGTAATGGTACATCCTGGCTGCGGCTTTTGAATATGCTTCTTCTAGATCTCGCAGGAGTCACTGGCTTCATGGCAGAGAAATCTCACCATGGTGACTGAATTCCTCCTCATTGCATTCACTGACTGCCCGGAGTGGGCGCTGCCTCTCTTCCTCCTCTTCCTCTTGATCTATCTCGTCACGTTACTGGGGAATTCGGGGATGATTGCTCTGATTCGTGGGGATCGCCGGCTGCACACACCCATGTATTTTCTTCTGAGTCATCTGTCGTTCATGGACATCTGTTACTCATCCGTTACTGTTCCTCAGATGATGGTGGTGCTGTTGGAGCATGGGGCCGCTTTATCTTACACTCGCTGTGCTGCTCAGTTCTTCCTGTTCACTTTCTTTGGTTCCATCGACTGCTACCTCCTGGCCATCATGGCCTATGACCGCTATGTGGCCGTGTGCCAGCCGCTGCTTTATGTCACCATCATGACGCAGAAGGCTTGCTTCTGTTTTGTGTTTGGGGCGTACACTGCCGGCCTCTTCAGCGCATTGGTGCGGACCATCTCTGCCTTCACCCTCACATTCTGTGCAAACAATGAGATTGATTTTATCTTCTGTGACCTCCCTCCTCTTTTAAAGTTGACCTGTGGGGACAGCTCCACTCAGGAAATAATAATTATTGTGTTTGCCATTTTTGTCATCCCTGCTTGTATGGCGGTGATTTTGGTGTCCTACCTGTTTATTGTGGTGGCCATTTTGAGGATCCCGTCAGTGGGAGGTAGGGCCAAGACCTTCTCCACCTGTGCCTCCCACCTCACTGCTGTATCTCTGTTCTTTGGCACGCTCATCTTCATGTACCTGAGAGACCACGCCGGCCAGTCTTCAGAGAAGGATCGAGTGGTGTCTGTGTTCTACACCACAGTGATTCCCATGTTGAATCCCCTCATCTATAGCCTGAGAAACAAAGAAGTGAAGGAGGCTCTATGGAAAGTTCTCAGCAGAGCTCAGTTGTCCTAAGAATTTCATATGTTGAGAAATCTTGCTCTGTAGGACTTTTCCCAAAAAACCTCAAGGAAACTGATTATTTATGACACTGCATATTTAAATGAATAGTTCATGGTGCATTGTATTAACAAGGAATCCAGAATTATTAACTCTTGAAAGAAGGAAGAAAATGAGGCGGCAACCTGAGAAATGGATGGCTTGAGAGCTATGACTTTCAAGATCAATGACAAAAGAATTTGGAAATAAATCCTGTGTGATTCAGATGGAGACACACCTCATCAATCTGTGATTAGGAAAGATCACACCAGCTGAACAATTTTGTCATTTATTTGCAGCACTTTATCTTCTACAAATGTCAGAAATAATACGTGATAAGCTCTGTATTTAGCATGTAGATTTTGCACTTGCTAATGTTTTGTTGTGTTTACTTCATTATATATATACATACATATATACATACATGTACATATATATAAAACCAGTTCGTTGATTAATCCACCCATCATATCTTCTTATGTTTTAATTCATTTTCAAAGTGACTTGCAGACAAACATTCTTACCCTTCACCCCTTCAGAATTGCATCATCAGTTAGAAATTCATGCATTTACTTAGAATGGTCCAGTTATGGTGGTTTCAAGGCCCAATTTGCAAAGCTGATTGTGCTCAAGATAGTCTTTAGAATCTCCTGGTAGTTCCCTCAACTGCTTCACACAAATTTTTAACGATCCTCAGTAACAGAAATGTCAACACCTATCACCGCTGGAAAAATGGCGTAGACTTTCTTCCTCTTCACTTATCCCAGCTGAGTGCCTATAGTATGACTGTTAACTCCCTGTGTTCTTAACGCCTCTGTCCTCTGCGAGGCAGAGTGTTGCTACAGTCCCAGAACAGGTGGGCAAAGGGGCATCATTCTTTAGTCTGAGTTCTTGTGCTCTGCAATTGGTCACCTGTGACTGAGTCCCATGAATTCTTCTCAGTCTTTGTCTCTATCAAACTCAAGGCATTGGAAGGAAACAGGTGAAGTATATTCATCTTTTTTTTGCATTTTTCTTAAATCCTTATTCTTGAAGCTAAAAATGATTTCTCATCCTACCCCCCTCAGATTACCAAAACAACACAATCTTAGGTATATAAATGATGTAAACAGCTGTGGCAGTGGTATTTTGGGAGTAGCAGTGTCTTACAAACAGAATGATTCAAAACCTGGCCAACCGAAAATGCTGTTTCACACATGAAATTCCAGCAGAAAGGATTTCACATTCAAAGAAGCAAATATATAGATCATAGAAGATTCAAAGTATGTGGAGCCAGAGGAAATTCGTTTTAACATTAAGTGAAATAAAATAAAAGCACATCTTAAATCTTTAAAGACATTATGCTTATTATAGGAGATAGGACACTTTAAGATTTTTTAGAAGTTTATTTCTATTGGAAAGGCAGATCAGATTTATGGAGACAAGGAGAGACAGAGAGAAATCTTCCATTGGTTCATTCCCCAAGTGACCAAAAGGCTGGATGTGAGCCAATCCAAAGCCAGGAGCCAGGAAATTCTTCTGGGTCTCCCACATGAGTGCAGGGTCCCATGGCTTTGGACTGTCCTCTATTATTTTTCCAGGTCAGAAGCAGGGAGCTGGATGGGAAGTGGAGCAGCTGCGACATGAACTGGTGCCCATATGGGAATCCCGGCACTTGCAAGGTGAGGATTTAGCCAATGAGCCATTGTGCTGGGTCCAAAGACAGGGCAGTTTAAAAGCACATTGTAATTTTCCTCAAGAACAGTTTATTCTTTAAAAGTGTATTGCCCTAATATTAAGACTCAGGTTGAAAATTGATAGCTCTACAAAGCGGGATGGTTCATAAACAGGCCATGTTTCAGTTGTATTACTGAAGTGAGGAATATTAACAAAGAAGTTAGAAAGTTTGAATTAGTTACATGAAATTCCCTCCTGGTTGTAAAAGAATATTTGGTCTGTGTGAATAAAGTCAATATGCTGAGGAGTTGTTGGTTCTTTTCCCTAACAACTCAAAAGGGAGTATTAACAGAATGAATTGTCAGGCTTCAGAAAGCAAGCTAATTCTTCCTTCTGACTAAATTCTAAGCAGGTGTGTGAAGATGTTCACTCAAGAAGTGAGGAATAGGGCATAGCAGGCTAATCCTCTGCATGGGGTACATGCATCCCATATGGACACTGGTTCGATACCCAGCTGCTCCATTTCTGATCCATCCCTCTGCATTTGGCCTGGGAAAGTTCAAGTCCCCGGGCCCCTGTGCCCACGTATGAGATGTGGAACAAGCTCCTGGCTTCGGATTAGCCCAACTCTAGCCTTTGTGGCCACTGAGGAGTGAACCAGTGGATGGATATTTCTCTTTCCTCTGTCTCCTTCTTTCTTCTTAATTTGGACTTTCAAGTTAAAAAAAAAAAAATCTTAAGAAAAAAGAACCCAAGCAATAGCAAAAGAAAAGATGTCCTGAAGTCCTAGCTTCAGTATAAGACTCCGCATGCTTTTTCAGTCTATGAAAAGAATCCAGGAACAATTAAAAATTTCCAGTCTACCTATGTATAGAAGGGAACACAAGGTTCAATTAGGAATTAAGAAAATTAGTTGTTAATAGGATGGTTGCTGGATTGTACATGGGTCTTAATATTTCTTTACTTCAATGCCTTGCTTTGAACTACTCAAATAAGCTAAACAGACTCTAAGTCTGTCTCCCAAACAGTGGTTATAAGAGGCAAGGAGTGTCGAGGGTATAAAGGAAATGAAAACAGTGGATACCAAATCAGAATTAGATTGAAACAAAAGTTCCTGGTGTATTGCACAGCATATTAGGGTGACTACATCTCATAATGATCCATTATTGATTTAAGAAAGAGTAAATAAAGGGGCTGCAGATTTACAATCAGAAAGTAACATCAAAGAATAAAAAATGCTAATTACTCTAATTTGGTCAGCTCACATTGTTTATACAAATCGAAATGTTTCACAACAGTCCATAAGCATGGACAACAATCATTACATTGTAGAAAGAAACATGTGATTGTTTTTCCTTAGTTATTTTAATTTCAAAAGTTCTAGTTGAGGGTAAACAATTTGAAAATCTTTTTGAATTATAAATGGAATTATCCCATGATTCAACAATCCTACTTTTGTTTTTTATTTTACTTTTTTTAATTTTGAATTTTGTGGTACAATCCCATAAAGTCTAGGGTTTCCCCACAGCTGCCACACCCCCAAATTCCCACCCTTCATAAGCAGTCATAGGTCCATAAATCTGTTTTTTAGGTGTGCCTCGACATTGCTGGTACAGACAATCCAGCATCCCACTGTCTAGATATGTCTAGCAGTTTCATTGGGAGTCCTTCTTTGATTTGGAAGTACGGATGCATACTGCATTGTCTCTTCACATCTGAATATAATAGTCTCTATTATGCCATCACTATATATTTCCTAAAAATGAGAAACCACAAAACAAAGTAAAAAACAGGTATGAAGTTAAAACAAAAAATTACAGCACCATGGACTCAAAAAATGCACCACTGAATAACCAACACATGGGTGAAGAAAAGAAAACACAAAAGCCTCTTGTATAAAATGATGCCACCATGCAATCCATGAGCCAGTAATGGATTTGACAAGAGAAAAGAAGCTATTTGGAAGAAATGAAAATGAAAACAAAACATCAAAACACATGGGATGCAACAAAAACAGTATGGAAAGGGTTATTGATCTTACAACTTGCATGAAGATTGCCTTAGATGAGAGAGAATATGTGGTATTCTGTTTAATATGTATAATTCTACTACTTCTCCAAAATATGCATAATTTCCATTGCAGCATTATTAACAACTGGTTCCTAAGTTCCTTCTGATGACATCATTCAGGGCAGTTGGATGGAGGCTGTGAAAAACTTGGAGACATTTCATAGGGCAAAATGGAGGAAATGTGTCCCTGAACTAAAAGTCTGAGAGATGTTGGGAGATTGGAAAGACAGATGTACACAGAATTGGGTCGAGATGAATTTACTTGGTTATTTGAATCATCTTTATTTGGGGTCTCTTCTGAATTTCACAGCAGTAAGGAATTACTGGTCAAAATGCTCACTAATTTGGTCTTAAAAAGCTAGAATCTGGCAATCAAATGAATTGATCCAACACCTGCAGCTTTGCTGTTAAGTGTTCACTCTGTTCTGTGAATTGGAAAGTGTGGGTTATCTGGTCAGCAACAACTCTTTTGCTTCTGTCATCTTATGAAAGCCCATTAAAAAAAAATCACAGTTTCAGAATATATGCGAAGTGAGGGCAGGGATACTAATGATGAATTAAGAGGGTAATTTCTGTATACAAGTAAGTCTATTGAAGCCCTTCTGAAACAAATTTTATAGGCACTAGGTGTTCTTAAGCTCTGCATTGGCCTGATATCCATCTGAGTCTTGACGGGGAAAGATAGTGAGCATAGATTCTAGAATAAGAGTTGAGAACATGTTCTTCTTACATCATTCCTGGGGCATCCTCCAGGACGTAAGTCAAAACAGGTATCTATTTCAAGTAGTTCAGTAAGATAGTTTTTTTCTTTTTGGTGATTAAGAGTGGATTATCTCCTGCAGCAGACTCAGAGCAAGTCATGCTTTTGTTTGATCAGCTTTGTCTAGAAAGTCAAAACTTCTTGGGGTTGCAGTGGAAGCTAAATCCATCCCTTCACCAGTGACTCAGTGATGCTTTGTAGAGTAAACAAAGGTCTGGCCAGATGTCCCAGGAACTTTCTATCGCAATATGCTTACTCTGTAACGTGGGTCCTATCTTTATGCCAAGTCCTCTGCTTATTTTTTTCTGAAGGGCTAGAAAGAAGCCATACAGAGATAGAAAGAAGAATTGATTCTAAATTTCAGTCACATCTGTGGACATTAAGCAAAAAGTGTCTAAACTTTTTTTACTGATGAGTACTACTAAGCATGTGTAGTGTATTCACAATTTCTACTATTTGCTATTGATTCTGCTTCTTTCCAAGGGCTGACCATATGGTGATTTAATCATTCAATGATCATTTTGTGATGGTATTTTTTAAACTATTTCTAAAAAATTGAGAATTTTAGTTGAAAAGTAAATAGATCTATTTATGGAGAGTGAGGTAAGTTTGATCTACAAATATATTGTTGAGAGATTTAAGCAGCATAATGAGATAGACTGGCTGAAACCACTAGAAATCTTTTTTCAGGAGGCTGTGATTCAATTTCAATTGGATTCTGCAGGTGGCAAGATTTTATTCTTTTTTGTTGCAACTGAATGAAGCCTCACTGTGTATATAAACCATGTTTTCTTTCTCTATCCATCTGGTGACAGGCATCTTGGTTGATTCAATATAATGGCTATTGTGAGGATGATGTTAGGTGAAATGAGTCAGACACAGAATGACAAATAATGCATGTCCCACCTCGCATGTGGAAACTAAACAAGTTTCTGAAGACAGAACAGTGTGACCATGCTGGAATGGTGGAGGGAGAAAGAGGAAGAGGGAAGATACCTCAAGACAGGTAAATAGAAGGAAAAAGTTTTAGTGTTAAATGAAAATAATGTGGTATGTGTAATTCATAAGAACCCTACATATTTTCTGAGTAAATTGGAGATAGGAACTCCAGGGCTTCAATCATCAAATAAGGACAAGGAAAGTGAAATGCTGATTGCTCCAACTTCACCTATACATTATATATATGTATATGTGTGTGTGTGTGTGTATTTATTGAAATGCCACACTGTACTTCATAAATGTGAGCAGTTATGAGATATTAATAAAAAGAAGTCTTTTAAGTATTTAAAAATGTGGAAACACTAACTAACCTGATTGGATCTTCAAACGTTGAATATAGGTGAGGAGTTGTTGCACTGCACTCCATAAATATGTGTAATTCAAAAAGCTGAAGCAATAACAAACACCATACAATAATAATAAAAAAACAGTTATTGCTGATGGCCTCAACATCCATTTCACTTGGGGATGAGGGTGTGGAGAGTTGTGTTGTTCATGCGATGGGACTGCAACTGTCTCAGATGTGAAGCCCATTTCATCACCAAAAGAAAAGTATTTGTTGTAGGGCAAGGTGCTTCCCTCCTCCGCAGCTCCTAAGGGATCCACCTGGAAAGATGCCATCCCCCAACATATTCCTTTCTCAGTAGGAGTGATTGCTCTTGGGGAAGCTAGTCTGACTGAGACTTAAAGAAACAGATCCTGAGATGAATCAGCAGGATGTGATGCTTGCTGCAATAATTACTGCTTTGCTGTTGGCATTTGAGCCACTTCTAAGCCCCTTTAGAGTTGCCTTGCCCAAAGAAGCATCCTTTCCTAGGAACTTTAGCTTTGTAGAATGTTAGTGAAGAGGTTCTGGGGCCAAACCCTTTTGGGAGATTGTGGGTTAGAGAAAGTTGGTGAGATTTCTTGATGATAAGATTTTGAAGAACCTTTAAGATGCTGATATGCAGTGCGATTTCCCATGTGAGAACCATAGGATGCAGTGATCTCCAGTCTCACGAGAGTGGATGACCTATTTTCCTCCTGCAACATCTACCTTAGACACTTGGGAGAAAGCAGAAGCCTTCAGCCAGAGAGTCTTAAACTTTGTTGCACACTGTGATCACCTGGGAATTTAAGAAGTGCTGGTATCTGGCTCAACACTCATACATCCTGATTTAATTTTAATTGATCAGGGGTGCAGTCTGAGCCTTGGGGTTTTAGAAGCTCCCCAGATGATTCTATTGTCGAGCGAAGTTGGAATACCAGTGCCCTGGAGGCCTCTTGTTTTGTTCCATCTTCTGAATATGCTTAGTTCAGAGAAAGCTGATCTGCTTCTAATGATTTAATTTTTTTGCTACCAAGAAGTTATGCGTTTGTTGGTTTTTAAAAAATTCATAATACACTGAAGCATGAAACTGACCGTATTTCATGTCTTCTGTGAGGAAGGAAGACATGGATAACACTTGGGAAAACACACTTTTCCAGAATATGTCTTTATTGATAAATACTGCACATTCTGTTTCACAGGGGGAAGCTAAAAAAGTTGATTTGAATGTGCAACAGAGACAAACGGAGGCTGAGAAGAGTGAGGAGTTAAAGAGGTTAGAAGGGTGTTGAATAAGGGGTGCCAAAACACAGCCTGTGGGCTTGGTGCAATGGCTCAGGAGCTAAATCCTCACCTTTATGGGTGCTATATGGGTGCCGGTCTGTGTTCTGGCTGCTCCACTTCCCATCCAGCTCCCTGCTTGTGGCCTGGGAAAGCAGTAGATAATGGCCCAAAGCCTTTGGACCCTGCACCCACGTGGGCGACGTGGAAGAAGCTGCTGGCTCCTGGCTTCAGATAGACTCAGCTCCAGCCATTGCAGCCACCTGGAGAGTGAGCCAGTGGATAGAAGATCTTTTTGTCTCTCTTTCTCTCTGTGAATCTACCTTTGCAATAAAAATAGTTGAATATTTAAAAAACAGAACCAAGCAAAGCAAAATAAACAACAAAAACACAAAACAGTGTGAAGGAACAGGTTCTTGTGTTTCGCGGCATAGTCAGGCAGTTTAGTCCACAGAAAGTTTGTATATCTTGTGAAAAGCTTGGAGAAGCTCACGGCTTTCCCATGTAAAGAAAGACAAGGAATTTGAATGTTAATTGACACGATTTGGTTACCGTATGCATCATACACATATTGAAATGTCTTCTCCATAAATGTGTAAACTTATTGCATGTGAATCCAACATAAAACTAATTAAGAAACTACTGTTATATTTTTTAGTTTAGGACACAGCCCAGGAGGAGCAGAGCTGGAGTTCCTAAGAGAGTTCCCAAGGTGCTGCATTTAGATGCAATTTTTATATCAGAGTCAGAATGTCTTTGGATGCTTGTAAACAATGCAGACCCTTTTATTGTTCCCTGAAGGCTAAGGCACTATGTCTGAGTCTGTCTGGGTGGGCACTGCCCACTCACATTTTAACAGGTTCTCACACTGAAGTTTTAAGAACCCATGATGTGTTGGAGGAGCTGTTCATCATTAAGATGTTCCCGAGCTTTCCTGTTGGCTAGTGGCTGATCACATCTGCCTCTCTGACATTTCCTCTCACCATGCTCCTGTGCACCGTCCCTGCTTCTGCAAAGTGTTGATCTCTCAGCATGTCATGGAGATGATGATGGGGATAAAGAGTTCATGCATAGGAAACAGTCTCTTTTGGATCAAGTCACGGCTTGTTACAGTGCTAGACAACATTTCCTGCTGAGATACAGGACACCTCCAGAGAACTAAATTCCTTCTGATACAAGGCAAGAAGATGGCAGGGCTAGGGATCAGCCTTGTCAGATCATACCAAAGGATGGAAAAGAACGGGTTGGGGCTTTGGGGATTCGCGTGTAAGCAGAGGTCTTCATGAGAGAACACATGCAGATGAGGAAGTTCCCCTAGAGAGATTACTTAGGAGTTAATAAGGGAATAATGCATGGGCAATTAACCAACAGGTCCAGAGCTGGAGCAGAAGCTTGACTGGTCCTCTAGTCCTTTTATATTAAGCTGAGACTGAAAAAAAAAATCACAAGCAATTCAAATGCGAAGAAAGAGTTGCTTTGTTAAGGGTGGAGCAAAGAAAGAGATTAATAGCATTGAGAAGAAGGCATAGTATTCCTGGAAATGGTGCCATCTAGGTCAGTTTGCTGTCATTATGGATACTTACCAGGTTGTTGTTTAAAGGAAACGGGCAAAGACAAGGCACTTGAAGCCCATTGCATAAAATGACTTGCCCAGTGTCACACATGTAGTGTGGGTGAAGTGGAACCCACACATCCTCTGGATAGGTGGCACTACACGCAGAAGACACTACCAAGCTGAGTTCAGGTGAGGATGGTCCATGTCCAGCTAACGGCTTCCTGATGTGATTTCTCTTCTTTGCTGTTAGTCTCCGACAGGTCTGCTCAATACTGGCCTGGATACCCAAATATCCCAAAATGATCAAAGCCCTCCCTCACCACCCTGCTTTTGAACTCTGTGTCTGATTCTTCAAATAAAACAGAGATGACACCGGACTTTTGGAAATATTTCTGCTTCCTTCTTATATTCAAACATGTATGCTTTTTTATTACCAAAGTACTGCTTTTAGGATGGATTTTTATAATAACCAGGCAGGATTAATGGAGGTTCATCAGGTGTCTAAGGAAGCTTATGTTTGCATGCTTGTTCACACACACACCCCTTTCATAAGCCAGCCAGCTCTACTTAGGATAACAATTGTTTGCTAAACATTCATATTGCTAGATCCGAGTAGAGGCATTCATATCATCAAGCCCATTACTGATTGCCAATGAATTGTTTTTTTTATTCATGCTCTTTTATGGACAGAATGTATAATTTCCTTCCTTACAGTAGTGATTTTGAAATTTAAATAGTCATTATGTATATGTAGAGTGCTTGCAGCTTTCCATAGTGCCTTTTTAAATCTGTGCATTAACCTTATCTCATAAGCACGTGTAATTGCCTTTTTTTTTTTAAGAGATATGAATTTTTTTTTAAGATTTATTTTATTTTTATTACAAAGTCAGATATACTGAGAGGAGGAGAGATAGAGAGGAAGTGGAGCTGCCGGGATTAGAACCAGCGGCCATATGGGATCAAGGCAAGGACCTTAGCCACTAGGCCACGCTGCCAAGCCCACGTGTAATTGCCTTTTGGCAGAGGAGGAAATTGTGATTTAGAGAGGTTAAGTGTCTGTGTAATATCAAGCAGCTAATTAGGGACAGAGTTGAAAAAACAAGAAGTGACCAGAAACATTAAGAAGCACCTGCTGGGCTTGGCGGCATGACCTGGTGGCTAAGGTCCTTGCCTTGATCCCATATGGCCGCTGGTTCTAGTCCTGGCAGCTCCACTTCCTCTCTGTCTCTCCTCCTGTCAGTATATCTAACTTTGTAATAAAAAAAAAAAAGCACCTGCTCTCTGTTCTTACTCTAATAGAATCATTCATCCGCTTTTATCTCATGCTATAGTGAACTTGATCTTTTTCTTGAGACTGAAGAGTTCGTTGAAGCTGAGTATCTACGGGCCAGACTGTTTAAAGCTGTATCACTGGAAATGACTTCAACTTTTCTTATATCTAGGTGAGCTGCTCCATGGATGGCTGGGATAAATAACACCTTGGTGACGGAGTTCTTCCTTATTGCATTCACTGAGCATCCTGAGTGGGGGCTGCCTCTCTTCCTGGTATTTCTGAGTTTCTATCTCATCACTCTGGTGGGGAATGCAGGAATGATCATCCTGATCCACAAAGATTGCCGGCTCCACACGCCCATGTACTTCTTCCTCGGTCACCTTTCTTTTGTGGACCTCTGCTACTCCTCTGTCATCGTTCCTCAGATGCTGGCTGTGCTGTGGGAACACGGCACAATCATCTCCCAGGCTCGCTGTGCAGCTCAGTTCTTCCTGTTCACCTTCTTTGCTTCCATTGACTGCTACCTCTTGGCCATCATGGCCTATGACCGCTACGTGGCTGTGTGCCAGCCCCTGGTGTATGTGACCATTGTGACAGAGAGGGCTCGCTGGGGTTTAGTAACTGGAGCTTATGTGGCTGGCTTTTCCAGTGCCTTTGTTCGCACGGTCACAGCCTTCACGCTCTCATTTTGTGGAAGCAATAAGATTGACTTCATTTTCTGTGATCTCCCTCCTCTGTTAAAACTTACATGTGGGGACAGCTACACCCAGGAAGTGGTGATCATTGTGTTTGCCATTTTTGTCATGCCGGCTTGCATCTTGGTGATCTTGGTGTCCTACCTGTTTATCGTCATGGCCATCCTGCAGATCCGCTCTGCTGGGGGCCGGGCCAAGACCTTCTCCACCTGTGCCTCTCACCTCACAGCTGTTGCACTCTTCTTTGGCACCCTCATCTTCATGTACCTGAGGGATAACTCAGGCCAGTCCTCAGAAGGAGACCGAGTGGTGTCTGTGCTCTACACAGTGGTGACCCCAATGCTGAACCCCTTTATCTATAGCCTGAGGAATAAGGAGGTGAAGGAGGCTGTCATGAAATCCCTGAGCAGATCGAAGCCTTTTGGAGCAGTGTAGAAGGGCCAATGTAAAATGTATCATTCCTTAGTTTCTGCATTCTCTCCGTCTTCTTTGTCAGTTTGAGAAAGCTCTTCTTGACAACCTTGCTCAAAGTTGCATCCAAATTTCCCATCTTTTCTTTCTGGCTTATTTTTCTATATAAAACTTGTTGCCATGTGGTGTAGCATGTGAATTATATATGTATTAATTAGTGTTTAATCCTCACAACTGGATAGTATATTACAGAAGACTAAACATTCTTATCTATGGACTTCATTCTGTATGGCCAGTGACTGGGAAAGTGTCCAGGTACTGGGGTGGTTGGGAGGCTGGGTGTGGCTTCTCTTCTTGTTTCCCCCACTTCCTCAGAAACAGGAAGAATAGAAAACTTGGAAATTATGATCACGCTCACTTTTCCCAAACCCTTGATCCTTCCCACCCTGATCAACTATGTAATCATCATCAAACCAAAAATTAAAAATAAAAAAGATATTACTCAAAAGATGTGGTTGAAATTCTGATTTGCTAAAATAAAAATGGTAGCTTTATTGAGGTTTATCTGAATGTAATAAGATTTACATATTTAATTGCATAGTTTCATGTTTGGACATATGAACACATATTTATCATGCAGACTTTTTAATAGCTGTCCTTTTGATTCCTACTTGGTTGAGAGTGTTTTAAAAAACAAGAGTGGGCTTTAGATTATTAAACTATTTTATGTATCTATTGAAATGATCATATACTTTTACTTTTGCTTAGCAGCATATGAATAATATAATTTGATTTGCAATAAACTTTTCCTTTATTTCTAAAATGAACCACACTTGGACATCATGTATTATTCTTTATACAATCAAAGGAAGCAGAAGACAGTTCAGGTAACTTTTAGATATTAAAAAAATTCACATATGGTACTGTGTAAAGCTGTATGCTGATTTTAAAAGAGGTTTTGATTCTGAGTCATTTAAGTTCCTTTGCTAAATGACAATGCAGAGAAAAATGGAAAAACTTTGCCAGTGAGAGACAGAAGAATTCTGAAGAGGCAGTTTTATTTGGATTTTGATGCAAAAGAAGAACTGCTTTCCAGTTAGCTGGGGAGGATACAGATCTGAACAGACAATTCCCAGCAGTAATATCTTGGCTTATCTATGGTGTTTGAAACAGTTGCTGCCTCTTTGTTTGAAAATTTTTCTCTTTTTTGTCTTGGGCATTACTTCACCCTCATACTTGGAGTCTGCCTGGGCTTAGTTGCAACTCTTTCTCTATGCATTTACTTCTCTGATCATTTCATTTCGTTTCCTGACTTCAATAAAAGTTACCATGGGCTACAAGATTCATCCTGGAAGGGTTTCCAAGTACCTCCGTGACAATGTTGATGCACCTCCTGCCTACTCTGCCCTAGTTCTGTCCACCTGCCATGCCCTGAGGATGCCAAATCTGTTCTCACACGCGCTACCCAAATGATCACAGTGGCCAGGGCTGGATCAGGCCAAAACAGGAGCCAGGGGCTTCACTGGGTTTCCCATATGGATACCAGGGTTCCCATTCTTGACTCATCCACCTTTGCTTTCCCAGGAGCATAGTAAGAGACTGAATTGGAACTGCAGAAGCAAAGACTCAAATGGGCACCCAAACAGTACAGGAAGAGGGTTAGCCTGACACACTACACCACTGTCACCCCACATCAGGAAGTTTGAATCCACTCTTCCTTTTACTTGGGAATGTATTTCTAGATCTTCTCAAGACTCATCCCCTCATCTCACTCAAGTCTCAGTCTAGTTTCCTCAGACAGACTTTTCCCAACTCCTGGATCCTTCCACCTAAAACAGCTATTCCCTCCTCTTTCATTATCTGACTCCATCTCTGCTTTACTTTGTACCTTCTTACTACCTCTTATTGTATCAATTCATCATCAATCATTATCTGTCTCATAAACTATGAAAGAAAAGCAAAGAAGTTAATTGATATTGACTTACTTCTATTTCATGCTCAATAAATGCTATATTTTTGTTGAGTTAATAAGTATTTGCTGACATATATTGTACAAAGTTTATATGTTAAGTTTAATGAGACATTCATACCTAATGTGTAAATGTTTTTATTCTTTCTATGCATTCTTCTTGCATTTATATTAGCTACAATTATATGATGGAAGTTTTATTTAGTTTATTCATAAAATCACATATTTCTTTTCTCAGATATGGCTCATACAAAAGAGTAATAGTGAAAATTCAGTGGATTATGTTTTGTATAAAATCTTTATGCTGCTTCAATTTCAATGACATCAATTATTGACCAAACATCACCTTTGCTTATCAAATCTTACGAGTGTTACATTTATTTATTTTTAAGTTTTTTCTCTTTAGTTTTAGAGTACATTGAAGTTATGGACTGTAAATAATTCATTATTTGAATTCCAGGGCCCAAATCAGAGACTGATAAATAGTAGGATGTTAAGAAATGGTGCTTGGGAGTGAAATCGAAGAATGATTCATGAAATATAGTATGTGGATGCATATTTATTTATGTTCTTAAGATCTTTATACAGGTTGTGATTTTCTGTTTTCTTAATTATTTGTCATTAGGGCTGTTCTTTATTTGTATATAAGTCTATTTGTGGCCAAATCAGGCTTCTTCTTACAGATGGAGCTACACCTTCCAGCATCCCTCAGAATCCTCAACCCAGAGGTTAGAGAGGACGAATGGACAGATCTGCAGGTATGGATAAAAAAAATTAAATCATATGACCTTGGTCCAAACATGATGCTTCTTATCTTATAAAGTAGAATAGATGCATTCAGAATAAATGGAGATAAAATTATAGATCAATCTAATTGATTTGTAACTGAGATATTTCTGGTGCCATGTTAAGCTTGGTGGTTTAGTATAAAAGAAAATAAATTTCATTAATTTAAAAAGATGTATTTATCTATTTTTGAAATGCAGATATTGTGGATAATGAGGAACCAGAAACCTGAAGCTTTTCTCTGAGTCTTCAGTGTGGGAGTAGGGGGTCCAAGGACTTATGCCATCCTTCATTATTTTACCAGATCATAAGCAGGGATTTGGATTGGAAGTGGAGCAACCAGATCATGAGTTGGCACTCATATGGAATACTAGCACTACAGGAGAAGGATTTGCCTATTATGCCACTGAGCTGCCCTCTAAATTTCCTTAATATTATATATGAGAATTTTTTCCTCTTTAAAATGTCATTCACTGTAAAATGCTAAAGCAATGTAGAATGTAATATGAATTACTTTACTCCATGACCCAACAAAAAATAATTACAACAGTGATATATATACATATATATATATGATCTTCAATCTTCAAAGAGTTCTTTAAAATATATATTATGAAAAAATATGCATGGATTTAAAAATACTTTGCACCAAAATAAACCTATAATAGCTTGTACAACATATCTGAATATAATCTAGTTTGAAGCATTTAAGATAAAACACTAGTTTGTAAGTAACCCCTATCAGAAGTACGTGAATTCTATTAAAACTGAAGGAAGAACAAACATCAAATTTATAATCAAGCTTGGGAAGAAAAATGATGAAATAAATGATGCCTTAAAAAAGTTTATGGGAACAATGCTTCAAAGAAATCAACAGTTCACAAATGAATGACTCTTCATTTTTCATTTGTTGCTATTTTTTATACGGAAGATTTGCCTAAAAAGGGGACAGAATGATGTTGAAAATGAAGCCCTTATGGGGCTGATCATCCATATAAATTTTCATGGAATAAATTAATCTTGCCCATTATATAGTAGAAGTATACAGCAGCCACCCCCCAGGCATCTCAATTGGTATTGCTTGCATAATCACAACTACAAAATTAAAATGGACAACTCCCTGCTCAGTGGGTGCCAACACTGCTCCATAAAGACCAGCTTTAGGCAGGAAATTTCCATGGAAACTGTAAACAAGTGGGATCAAGATCTGGACATAACCCACAAATGGCTGCCAAAAAATGGAAATGATTTATTTAAAGCGAAGGTACCTGGTGAAAAGCAAAGGTCAGGGCAGCAGTTCTTTAGGATGATCAAAGCCTTTTGCTTATTGACTTTCTTGTGGGCCAAAGACCAATAACATGCCCTTATTATGAGAATGTCTTAAGAAAAGTAGGCAGGAGCTGGTGTGGTGGCTCACTGCCTGGTCTTCCACCCATAAGTGTTAACATCCCATATGGACATGGGTTCAGGTCCCAGATGCTCCACTTTCTATCCAGTCTCCTGCTTGTGGCCTGTGAAGGTAGCAGAGGATGGCCCAAAGCCTTGGGACACAGCACTCACGTGGAGGCCAGGAAGAAGCTCCTGGTTCCTAGCTTCAGACTGGCTCAGTTTCAGTTTCTGTAGCCATTTGGGAAGTGAACCAGCAAATAGAAAGTCTTTCTCTTTCTGTCTCTTTTTCTGTCTGTAATCTGACTTTCCAATAAGATAAAATATATCTTATGAAAAAAAGCCTTAAAGAGCCTTGAGAGTCTTCCACCTCTCAGTGCTGAGGTTCATTGTCAAAAGGACAGTTCTGTGAGAATTTTGATGAAGGCTGATCGGAAATCTACCTTACAGTCTTATTTTTCTGCCTCTGACTTTTAAAAAAATTTCTAATTTTAAGAATTGTTTAAAGAACACCATTGCCCAATCAATAATGTAAAACAGACTCTTGTCTCTCAATTGGGAATCCAAGAGTTTTCTACTAAAATATGTAGAATCCTAAAAGCAGAATTTCTGATGTTCCTTGCTGGAACTGTTTGTAGAATAGGATAAATGTAAAGGTACTTGTGGACTGAAAGGATGTTCAGTGGCTAGTTTGGCAATTCATCCAAAAGAAGATAAATTTTACATTCTTACTGAGAATTCAAATGAAATTTAAAAGTTTCAGATGGTATTGAGAAAAGCAAGATGCTGGTTACATATTTGCTTGTAAAGAGAGTAGATTCTAAGTTTAAAGAAGAGTGAAAATTAGCTTATGTTGAAGATAAATGAATCTAGTTTGCTGGGACAAATACATTACAGTTGAAATCCATAGAGTTAGACAGTTAAAAAAAGAAGAAATACTTAGCTATTAATGAGTATTATATAGTTGATATGATCACAGCTGTTTCATATCTATGTTCACTTAGTTACAAATAGGTTTGGGAAGTTAGGATTACTGTTGCTGTTTGCAGATAAGGAAAATCAGTTTCGATATTCAAATAATTCTCTTAGGTGACATAGGTGGTTCACAACCTGCTGCAAAGGCAAGTTTTAGGATCAAATTTTTTTTCCTCTTTATTTTACCACAATTATTAGAGAAAAATTTATAAACTCATTAGTGATAGTCGGCTACTAAGTTGGAAATAATTAAGATAATTTGGACAACACTCTTTTGACCAGCTACAGTGTATGGTATTACTATTCTATCATTTTAATTTTAAACAGTTGATTCATTTGAAAGACAGAGTGACCTACACACATATGGGAGAGAGGGAGAATAAAGAAGAGAGAGGGAGAGAGAGAAAAAGAGAGAGAGAAAGAGAGATATATTATCTACTGATTCAATCCCTAAATGACAACAATGAGAGCTAAGCTGATATGGAGCCCACAGCCTGGAACCAGGAATTTTTTCCACATCTCTCCAAGCAGGAGCCAAGGTCTCAAGTATTTGGGCCATTTCCCACTGTCTTCCTAGGCACATTAGCCAGGAGCTGGGAAGAAAAGTTGCACACTTGGAACTTGAATTTCTCATATGGAACACTAACACTCCAGGCTGTGGCTTACCATGCTGCGTCACAATGCTGACCAAGCCACAGAGAATTTTAGTGGCTCATGTGAAAGATTTTTTCCGTTTAATCAGATAGCATTTAGAGTCACAAAACTGCAGTGCTGGAGTGGAACTCAGAACTTATGCGGTTCCTTGATTTGTTATCATATCAGATTCTCTCAAAGAGTTTTATTTTTTAAAAAAGTTATTTATTTGAGAGGCAGAAACAGAGATAGAGGCAGATGGACAGTGAGATAGATGCAGATATTTCCACCCAATTGGTCACTTCCGGAGTGCCTACAATACCCTGGTCTGGGCTGGGTTGAAGCTGGGGGTTAGGAACTCAATCCAGGCTTCCCATGTGGGTGTCAGGAACTCAATTAACCGAGTCATCACTGGCTCCCAATGGTCTGTATCAGTGGGAAGCTGGAATCAGGAGAAGGAGCTGGGAGCTAAACTGAGGCAATCAAACATGGAGGCAGAAACCCCGATTGGCGTCTTCACCACTGGCCAAATGCCTGCCAGCTGAGGAGTGTTTCAGAATGTAGGAACTGATTCTTCCATTGGAGTTGAGGTCAGTTCCAGAAGGAAGTGTGGGAAGAAATGCATAAAACTCCATTTAAAGTCCTCTTTTCAGGGTTTTAATTCTGATTGATTCTCCCTGGCAAATATTTCCATAATTACTAGTAACATATATTTAAGGATATGTAGTCACACCCCAAAAATGGGTACTTCTCACATTGCTGAGGCAATTGTGCACTTGGGAGGGATGAAGGCTAAGAAAGTCAGAACTGCACTTTCCTGAGCTGAGATGGCCTAGAGAGGCACACCTCACTATTCTGTTGCTGTACATGCAGTGTGGCTTCCTGCATCATTTCTTAAACCTCAATGAAATTGGTTCTAGATGTATTTTATGAATTTGATTGCCAATTTGAGCTCAAGGCCATTGTAGCTAGTAAAACAAAGAAGGTATTACAGGGTCAGTAAATGAAATTTGACAGAATTCTCCCAATGGCTTCTTAGAAATAAATGGCCAATAATGAGAACGAGGGTTTTATTGACTAGGTCGGTATATAGGCTAAAGGAGGTGAACTGACCTAAATAAGATCTTCATAAGTAGTTGAAGACCAAGTCAAGACTATAACTGACACTTCTTCCTTTTTTTAAAAAAAAGATTTATTTTGTTTTTTATTACAAAGTCAGATATACAGAGAGGAGGAGAGACAGAGAGGAACATCTTCCATCCACTGATTCACTCCCCAAGCGGCCACAGTGGCTGGAGCTGAGTCAATTCGAAGCTGGGAGCCCGAAGGCTCTTCTGGGTCTCCTACGCAAATGCAGAGTCCCAAGGCTTTGGACCATCCTCAACTGCTTTCCCAGGCCACAATCAGGGAGCTGGATGGGAAGGAGGGCCTCCAGGATTAGAACTGGCACCCATATAGGATTCTGAGGCTTGCAAGGTAAGGACTTTAGCTGCTAGGCTACCATGCTGGGCTCTATAACTGATAACTTCCACATCCAGGCTCTGTGAGTTTCAATGAAAATAACTAAAGTTGCTGGAGTTATATTCCCCAAAATGTATTTTAAGTAGCACTGGGTCCATGAACTACTACGCTATGAATGGATTTCTGTATAATTGTGTAAGTATGGTTTGGACAAGCATACCGTGATGCACTGGGAAATTTACACTATGCTAAAACTTTAATAGGTTGTCTTGTTTGTATACATGCTTCATTTAACTCAACATTGCTCAAAGTTGTTTGAACGTATACTAGGGCCATTGATTTATGTTCATTTGATTTTTTTCCTATGCTACCTTCCCAAACTCTCTTATGGGTTTCAATAACCTTTTTATTGAGTCTTTTGGTTCTCCAATTTATAGAATCATGTCATTTTCAAATTTCTGATTTGAATTCCTTTAATTTCTTATTCTTGCCTAGTAGTTCTAGTGAGGACTTTCAATACCATGTTGAATGGCAGGGATGAAAGTGAACATTCTTGTCCACGTGCAGATCTTAGAGGGAAAGCTTCCATTCAGTATAATGCTGATTTTCCTTCTGTGCCTATCTTTCTTATGGTTTTTAGCACAAAATGGTGTTGGATTTTATCAGATACCTTCTCTGTATCTATTGAGATGATCATATGGTCTTATTTTTTGTTTTGTGGATGTGATGTATCACATTTATTGATTTGCATATGTTAAATTATCCCTGCAAGCCAGGGATATATCCCCTATGGTCCAGGTGAATGATTTGCCTGATGTATTGTTAGATCCTGCTGGCCAGTATTTTGTTGAGGGTTTTTTTGTGTCTCTGTTCATCAGGGATATCAGTCTGCAGTTTCCTTTCTCTGTTGTGTCTCTATCTGGCTTTGGTGTTAAGAGTGGAAGGATTGCCTCCCTTTCTATAGTTTCAAATAGCTTGTGGAGGATGTGGAGTGCCTTATTCTTGAAATGTTTGGTAGAACTCAGCAGTGGAGCTATCAGTGCTGAGTTTTTCTTTGTTGGGAGGGATTTCGTTATCAATTCAATCTCTGACCAGAATGTAAGTCTGTTCAGATTTTTAATTACCTCATGCTTTGTTTTGGTAAATTGTGTCCAGATATCCTCAGTGAAATAAGTCAATCACAAAAGGACAAACATCATATGTTCTGATATAAGGCAACATTCATGTAGAATACAAAGCAAACAGATGTATAGGGGAATAAGAACACATATATATTCCCATAGATGTACTGTATAATGAAGACTAGTATAATGTGGAGTGAAGATATATTGCAGTAGGCGTTTCAACTCCCTACTAAAAGGAGGACTCCCAGTGAAAGTTAAATACACCTTGACAATATGATACTAGATTTTCTATCATTGGCCACACCTGTACCTACATGATGTATTTAAATAACAGAATGTTAACCTTGTAACTCTTAGTAAAGGGCCATACTACTATAACAATATGGGGGAAACGGTAGGAGGGGAAATGGGAAGGGAGAAAGAGGAGGGCAAAGGGGAAATCTTCATACCTACAAATATATATCACAGAAAACAATAAAAATAATTAAAACTTGTTTGAACATGAGAACTTTCAGCTTTATTACTGCTGAATTCTGTACCAAACAGTATCTTCATAAAACAAACTTGGGGAAATCTGACATAGAGAAATGTACATTGAATAAAGCTGTTGTATTCATGTATTTTGTAGACTGTTGTCTATGAAAGGTAGGTTATAGGCCATACATGTATGTACCTGTTATCATCTGTTATAAGCATTTAGTATGAACATTTAAGGTAACACAGATTATAATTAAGATGCTTGTTAATATTGCGACTTACCATAGGAGAAAGAGGCCTTGTTTCCAAGACCAGACCTATGTGAGAAAAGCACCAATATCACAGAGGTTGGAATAGAAGGCAAATATCCTAAAGGTGATCAAAAACAAACTGAACCATCAGAACTGTGCCACAAACTTTTGACTGAGCCACTCATTTCTTTATGAGGAGAAAAGGAGTTTAGATGCTTGGGGCATCAAAAACAGGAACATTTTTCTACTGTGGAGCTTTCTCAGAGCACCTTTCATATCTTTGTTCCTCAGACTATAGATGAAGGGGTTCATCATGGGTGTGACCACAGTGAAAAGTACTGCACCAATCTTGTCTGTGTCCTCGGGGTGAGTTGATGAGGGGAAGAAGTAAACTCCTACAATGGTCCCATAGAAGAGAAACACAACCGCTAGGTGAGAGCCACAGGTGGAGAAGGCTTTCCACTTTCCCTTGGTGGATGAGATTCTCAGGACGTCTCTGATGATGCGGATGTAGGAGAAGAGGATGAGGGCGAAGGGGAAGGTAATAACAGATAAGCCCAGAAAGAACATCACAAACTCATTGATAGTGGTATCTGAGCAGGACACTCTGAGCAAAGGAGCCAAGTCACAGAAGAAGTGTGGGATAGTATTTCTGTCACAGAAGAGCAACTGAATGAGCAGAAGGGTATGTGTCAGGGCCACAAGGTTACTGAGGACCCACGGAATGATTGTGAGCAAGATGCAAAGCCTGGAATGCATAATGGACATGTAGTTGAGAGGATAACAGATAGCTACAAAGCGGTCATAGGCCATGAGCCCTAAGAGGAAATTGTCAATGACAACAAATACAATAGAAAAATACATCTGCGTGATGCAACTCTCATAGGAGATAGATTGGCTCTTCATCTGAATATTCAACAGCATTTTGGGGACTGAGGTAGAAATGGAGGACATATCAGCAAAGGATAGATTAGCAAGGAAGAGATACATGGGGGTGTGAAGATTAGAATCCAAGCTGATGGCCATTATGATGAGCCCATTCCCGACCACAGTGACTAGGTACATACCCAGGAAAAACACAAAGAGAAGCTTCTGCTGCTCAGCCTGACTGGAGAGTCCCAGGAGAATGAATTCAGAGACGGTGGTTTGGTTTCCTTGATGCATATTCCTGCTGATCTGAAGAAAAGAGTAAAACATCTTCATATCCTCCAAGGAAAATCCATCATGGTACCACTTAACTGCAGCCTCTTTTTCTAGGTTGAAGAGGAGTAAACTTCATACTTCTTATTGAGTCAAAAGGCTACCTAATAAGGATTTACTTCTGTAGTGACGAAACTCAGGAAATGCCTTATAATGAAAAGTCACGGATGTGGTGGATACTTTTGGATATGATTTTTCCGTTGGTTTCAAGTTTTGTTTAAACACCCAAACTGGTGGTCAGAGAGGAGGCGTACCCCACATTCTAAACATGTTCATAATGCCTATGGGTGTCAGTTAAACAAAGTGAGATCTAAGATCTTCATCGCTGTTCTCTTCTACCCTTTAAGACTAGGAAGATGAAAAATGTGAAGGATCATTAAAACAAAGTTTGGAAGTGTAGAAGTGGTGGAGGCTTAGGAGTACATGAAAATGTGTTGTTACATGTATTTTTTTTTCCTCAATAAAGTTAGGAGAGAATGGCAGCAGAAAAACTGCCACTGGAAAATGAGTAAGAACAGGGATCAGGAGAAGGGGTGTAATTTATGGTCAGATCTGAGGTGAACTAAGAATGTTTAGGGTGTTACTTCAAAGCTGGGGGTTCACTGAGTCAGCCCAGTATGTCAGGGATGGAGGACAATGATAGGGCAACCTTGAGTTACTACCCACAGCCATACCATGAATATACAAATTTCCTACAGGTCAAGTGAATTCTGTAGGTCACTGGACTCCAGTGACCATGTTAGACAGCAATCAAGGGCAACTTTCTTCGGTAGTCCAGTGACAAAATAGCCAAAACCATCATCATCATGTTGGCTTTTTTAAATTTAAAGACTGCTACTCTATGTTTATGACTACTAATGTTTATAGAAATCCTGGGCACTAATTTGAAAAGGTATTCATTTTGTTTTCCAGGACAGTTTTGCCAAAGGGAAAACTGTTTTTGCTGAAGAAAGATAAAAAAAATAAGGTTTTCAGAAAGGAAGTCTGTTTTCTCAAGTAAGAAATAAGCTTCATGGACATCAAAAGGAATGCCAAATTCAGGCTTGAAACTCTAATTGAATACTTAATAACGTATAAAATCCTCTAAGTTGGTGACTGAACTTTCATTTTCTGCATTTAAAACATTCATTAAGTTGTGATCCTACATCTTTTAGTTTCTGTGATAAAAAGTGCAGGTCATAATTCATGGGTAAGAATATTTCAAGGAACTGACATGAGCCAAGTGATGTAAATTGAGCGTTAGATGGCGTGATGTCAGTTGTTTATACAGAATGTAAGGAATGAAAATACTGAAGAGAAAGAAGAGACCTTGAGAGAGACTCATGGACATCTTGAATTCACACCTACACTGATTGTAAAGACATCCAAAGGTAACCCCACTCAACGAATGTGGGAATGTGGGAATATGGACCTCTATTGTGTTCTGCATATTAAGAGAGCCAGATGGCATGTGTTTTTGTGGTGTTATATTTACGAGTACAAATATAAGGCCTTAGGTAAACAAGTAAACAAGATATGTTGACAATAACTTGCATATTTTCTCTCCTCTTATAGCCATACTTTATTTTTACTTAAAAGGGATTATTAAATCCTTACGAAAATAAAAGGAGGAGCAACTTGCTTGTCTAGAGGAGGATGTAATAGAACCCATGTGGTGGCTGTTAACTGAAAGGGATATCTTTAAGAGATAAAAGAAAATTCGTTATCCTTGCCAGGAGATCTACATGAAGGAGCAAATCAAATATTTGCTTTGAACCCAAAGCTTGACTGTTACAATAAGGCACCAACTTCTAGTATTTTATGGAATTATACCAAAATTCTGTTTCTTTTTTCCCACATGCTCAAGATTCGTCCATGCACCTGTAGAACCAAAAAAATGATAATAGAAGTAGATCAAGACAATAACTGTGTGATCAGCTTAGGAAAGGTTAAAGAATAGGAAAGAACAGATGTCTACTTCTTGCTGCTGCTGGACCTCTTTATCTACACATCAGAAGTGAATCCAAAGGGAGACACATACCTTGAACTGGAAGTGAAGCTGAACTTTTACGCTGGGCTGGGACTGCTTTTTAATGCCTAGAAATGGGTCTTTAGGACCAAAGTAAAATCAGAGGCACTCAGACAGCTACAAGAGAAACACCTTTGAAGTGATTTTCTCATAAGTTGTCACCTAATAAGAAGCAAGAGCTTTTGAATCTGGCATGATATTCCTTATAGTTTCATAAGAAATTTCAAATTTATGGCTAAGAGATGCTAATCACCATTTTTTTCTCTCTCAGCTCTGTCTCTCACTTCCTCCCTCTGTCTTCTACCTATTTCCATAACCACTGAAGAGGTCAGAAAGCAACGAAATACTTCCCCTGGAATTCTAGACAATGGAAAGGGAGTGGATGATGGAGCAGAATCTGACTCTTTTTTTTCTCCCTAGGAAGTTGGATTTCAAATCAGAGAAAGGGCAAAATATAGGCAGAAAGAAGATTCCATGTCAATACTAAAATGAGAAAAAGAACTGCCAGGCATGAATAATGACACAGAGTGAGTTTAGAAGGTCCTGTGGGTTACCAGGCCCTGGACTGATTTCTGCTTGACTAGAAAGTGGAATTAGCTGTATGTTCTGAGTGACAATCTCTGATCTCATGCTCCTTTACCCCCTTACCGACTATCAGTTCTGCACGAATTGTTCAGAATCCCTGAGGTGGCTTCCTTGTTAGTTACGATCAATGCTATATTCTTAAAAGGCTCAGCTTTGAATAAAGGTGATTCTAGGTCCAATGGATTTCCTTGACCTTATCAGGTTAGTGGGTGGAACTGAGTGCGTCCGTGTGCTTCTTGGAACAGTATTCCTCACCCAAATACTCAAGTAAGGAGTCCTGGTGTTGGGCTCACATGGGGCATTTAGCTGCTTTTCAGTCCTGTGGGACAGCATCCCTGGAGTTCTTTTCTTTACACAAACAGCAATTTTCACATCCCAGTCTTCATAAGGTGATGGGGGAATTGAAAGACACTTCTGCATTATTCTTGCTCTGTTTTGTCCACAGGTGCTCCTCCGCCATTTCCTATTTGTAAATTGCTTCATCATTATTCTTCATTGAAAGTCCATAGTTTGCTCTGTGTGTGTGTTTTATGCTCTCAGTGAGATGGCAAGCACTTGCTGAGTTTCTTCTCTAATGCTTGACAGATGGGAACACTTAGTAAATGCCAACTGAATTGGGTTGTATGACTCCACTAATGACTGTGACAGAAAAATTGCCATCTTCTGCAGCAGGGGATTGGCCATCGCCTCTGTATCGTTTGAATGAACATCAACATTGGGAGAGACCCTGGAGACCCAGTGTTCCAGCAATCAGCTCTCTCAATGCAAGCTAAAGAAATAAACTCTGCTGACATGATGGCTAAGGTGCTACAAGGGACACTTGTCTCTCATTATAAAGTGCCAAAGTTCAAAACCCAGCTTCCAGATAATGTACACAGAGAATATGTCAAATTGGTAGGCTCATTGGCATCCACATGGGAGACCAACATGAAGTTCTAGGCTCCTAGCCTTGGCCTAATCCAGCCTTGGCTTTTGTGGGCAGTTAGGGATTAAACCAGCATATTAAAGATCCCTCTTTCTCTTTCCCTCTCATTTTCTCGTTCTCCCCCTTTCTCTCTCTTTCTGCTATTCAAAATTTTAAATAACATTAAAGTCAGTGTATTTGAAAATAAGTGAATTCTGTATTTTTAAAATAAAAAAAATATTGCAATGATACTTGAATGCTTCACAATATACTGATGAGTCTGGAAAAACAGATCTAAAAATGGGAGGAACCTAGGAGGCTGCACAGCCAGAGACCCAGCTGAACTGAACACACCCCTTCTTCCAGGGCTTCCAGGGCTTATTACATTGCACAGTCATTTCTTGCCCCTATCCCCTCCTGAACAGGATACAGCTTGATATATGGATTAATCATATTCATGACTAATGTTTAAAATAATGGGGATCATAGAAAGGAAATAAAAGCTGTTATTCCATCTATATATACTCCTTGCTCTTGAAAAAGAGCAAGAAATTAGATTATTATCAGAATTCTAGATTTTGCAACGTGTCTTGAGGAGGAATATTTCTAAGTTTGTAGTGTTTTAGTAAGGGATTTCTAGAAAGAAGAGCTTGAGCCATGGGTCTAGGCCTTAATATTTTATTTGGTCCAAGAGAGGTTAACACAAAGAATAGAGGGAACAGAGGTTAAGACAAATACAAGTCATGAAATGAAATAGATGATTGCAGGTGTCGTGGCTCAACACAGCAACTAGGAGCCAGAGATGATTCATTAGATGTGTTCGCTCAGTGTATTGGAGAAATCATGAGAAATACTTTGGAGAAGTTTACAGATGGGAGAAAGAACAATATTTTAATACACTCTTTTCTTTTTCATCTCTTGTTTTCGATCAGCAAAAAATTCATTCCATGAGGTCTCTACTCTGTTGAATTTCCAATTTGTGTTATTTGTCCTTTGGTGTTCACAAAGGAAGTCAGAAGCTGTGTTTTGCAGTACGCTTAATCCCTCTTAGTTCAGAAGAGGGGTGGGTGCTTTTTTGTTGTTTGTTTTGTTTAGTTTTGTATTTGTTGCTTGTTTTCCTCCTCCCCCTTTTCCTTCTTCTTCTTCTCCTCCTTCTCCTTCTTCTTTCTTTCTTTTTTTTTAAATGAGAGCAGGGATGTGGGACTGATATTCAAACCTAGTTGCTCTGATATGTGGTACAGGTGTCCCAATAGACGTCTTCATAACTAGACTCAATGCAGGGGAGGTAGATTTCTGAAGGTAGCAGAAAGAAGCAGGGCATTGAAGGTGGAGGGAATCTATCAGATTATTGTGTTTTAAATTCCATTTATGTTTCCCATCAGCCACATTGTGTGGAGGGGACACCAATTGACATTTCTGTCACCTGACTGATGGTGTACTGACGTTTCAGTCTACATCTTAATTCCAGAATGTGATAACTTCAGCTGAAGAGTCTTATAGAAAGGAAACAGTCTTTCATTCAAAGGAGGAACTCTCATGCTGCTTGTGCATCTATTCACAATAGCAAAGGTACAGAACTAATCTAGATGTTCCCCCAGTAGATGAGTTGATGACGCAACTATGATACGTGTGTTTATGTGTGTGAATGATGGGATATTATTCAGTCGTAAAAGAGAGAAGTCCTTTCACTTTTGATCACAATGAACTTGGAAAACATTAAGTAAACACCATGTAAAATATCCAGGCATGAAAGACAAATATTAAATGAGTTCACTGACACTGGAATGCAAATATCATAGAAACAGAGTAAATTGGTGGTTATCAGGGGTTGAGGGAGGCAGATGATTGGTGAGATTCTGGTTAGAGTATACAAAATTGAGGTTAGACAAAGAAATAACTTTAAGAGATACATTGTAAATTGTGATGACTACAGTTAGGAACAATGTATTATAAATTTGAAAATTACCAAAAGCCTAGATTGTGAATATTCTCACCAAAAAAGGAATATGAGGTAATAAATATGTCAAGTAGCTGATTTAGCTCTTCCATAATGTGCGCATGTATCAAAACATCATGCTGTACACCGTAAATATATGTGTTTTATTTTCTAACTAAACAATAAATAAAAGAAAATAAGGGAAAAAGGGAAAGACACTAATTTTGTTGACCTAGAAAATGTACAGGAAGGCTATTTAGAGAGCCCAGGACTTCAGGGTGATTGATACTTTTTTTCCCCTAATAGAGCAATATTTTACCCTATTCTTTTAAATTGTTGATGATTTGTAACTAACTAAATAATGAATGGATTGTGGAAATGAAGTTGCATACTTTTGTGGTTGGCATGCATGACACTCCCTGACACAATGTGTATAGAGAAAATTGATTTCTCGTGTTCTGATGTCACTTGGCCTCATTAGATTGACAAGCAACCTGCCAGCTGGAGAATGTTATACCTCTCCTCTAGGTCATAGCAAGAGCACAAGCATTTTCAATATATTGTTAAATCCATAACTATTCCCTCAATAAAGGACACCTTGTAGTTTTCCTTAGTTGCATGTAAAATCAGCTTAAAAATTAAAAGCATCAAAAAGAGCGTAAGGAAAAAGTATCAACGGTGCATCTAAAGTGTGATGATAGAAAGTATTTATTGCCAAAAAAAGAATGTAATCCTCTTATTTCTGTTTGCAATGAATACTTTTCAAATATGAGACAGTTTATTTCAGAAAACAGAAATGGGTAAGTAAATAAATAGATAGACAGATAGACAGATGGATCAATCTCTCATTGGCTGATTTCTTTACAGCTGTAACTAGGCCCAGGCAGAAGACAGGAACCAGGAATTCAGTGTGGGTCTCCCATCTAAGTAGTAGGGGACTCAAGTGTCTGATCTGTTAATTGTTGCTTCCGAGAGTATGCCAAGATGTTAGAAATTGGCACTCTGCTTGGTTCTCTGACATGAGATGTATATGTCCTAATTAATGTCTTAACTGCTGTTCTTCATGCTTGCTCTTAAATATTTTGATTGTATCTTTATGTCTGCTGGATCTTTGTATCTAATATTTTTTATATGAAATATTAATTAATTTTCACTTGGTAAATAAATAATAGCCTTATATTTTTAAAATTTAGAATTTTTCTGGGATGATGCTTTCTATATAAGAATAAGAAATGAGGACATGGTGGTAAAATCCTCGCCTCACATGTGCTGGGATCCCATAAGGGCGCCAGTTCTAATCCCGGCAGCCCCACTTCCCATCCAGCTTTCTGCTTGTGGCCTGGGAAAGCAGTCGAGGACGGCCCAATGCACTGGGCCTTGGTTCCCTGCACCCACGTGGGAGACCCGTAAGAGGCTCTTGGCTCCTGGCTTCAAATTGGCTTAGCTCCAGCTGTTGTGGCCGCTTGGGAAGTGAACCCGTATACAGAAAATCTTTCTGTGTGTCTCTGCTTCTCTCTGTATATCTGACTTTCCAACAAAAATAAATAAATCTTTAAAAAACTTAAAAGAAATTAATACAGATGTTTATGCCTTTGTGTATTTGAATATATGGCATTAAGGAGATGACACCGATTTCTTAGGACAGTTTTAATAAGCATTTTCAGATAATCTCTTTCCTTCAGACTTTGGGATAGGAATAAATCCTTGCCTGGTAGGTTGTACTTGTCTTGGGGGTTCCAGGAGGGGTAACTCCTGGTCAGAGCTGGCCCTGGGACCTTCCTCCTCTTGTTACCCCTTTATAAATAGGAAGACATAACTATAGCATCTGTTGTGAACCAGGGAAGGAAGTGGGCTGTTTTGAGGCACAGATACAGGGAAGTGTATCAAGTATGTAGGCTGAGGTGGAAGGGCAGTAGTGCCATCTGCTGAGTGGACCCGTGAACAGCAGCCATTAAGAAGGCAAGCGGAGTATTGGGTCCAGTGGAACAGCAGAGCAGTGCGATGACTATTCAGCACTGAAGGCTGGCGCAGGTGGGGCAGGCAGTGCTGGCATTGACTAGCAGTATTCTTGATATCTTGGTAGGGTGGCACAGAGCAGGTGCTAGTCAGTGAAAGCTAGTTCCTGTTCCCTGCCCAGCATGGCAGAAGGAAAGAAGTTCTGCAGAATGAAGGTGGTTGGTGTATTACGTAAGATTAACTTGCCATGCATGGAGAAGACAGTTAAAAAGTAAAATCTACTTATCTGAGTAAAGCATGCCTTTATGAATATTCCGAAGTTAAGGCACATTTTCAGAAGATAAATTGCTCTTAAATGCTTAGGAGGCAGCATGTCTGCTGGTGTAGATTTTGGTTCACAGCATGGTTAGGGAGAATGATCACCACTGGGGCAGAACAATTGCCATGGCGACCTGACAGTGCTTCAGGTAGCGCTGAACGTATTTATTCTATGCTGTAAAATATAACATAAAGTTTTATTATGGATGTATTGGAGGCCCGGCACAGTGGTCTAGTAGCTAAAGTCCTCGCATTGCACACACCAGGTTCCTATATGGGTGCCGGTTCTAATTCCGGCATCCTTGTTTCCCATCCATTCCCATCCAAACACACACACACACACACACACACACACACACACACACACACACACACACAAATATATACATATATATTTATTTATCTCTCTCATGTATCTACCAAATATATAATAAAATTGAAATGAAAATTGAAAAGATACTCATAAAAATAGGGTTAAGTGGTGGCATTTGAATTATCAGCTTCCCATCCAGCTCCCTGCCTGTGGCCTGGGGAAGCAGTAGAGGACGGCTCAGAGCCTTGAGACCCTGCACCCGCATGGCTCCTGGCTTTGGATCGGCTTAGCTCCGACCGTTGCAGCCACTTGGGGAGTGAATCCTCGGACAGAAGATCTTCCTCTCTGTGTCTACTTCTCTCCGTATATCTGACTTCCTAATAAAAATAAATAAATATTTTTTTTAAAAAAAGAGAATGTATTGGATATTCAGAATAGCTATAGGGGAGGATTTTAAATGTTCTCACTACTAAGAAATGATGTATGTCTCTCTTTGTTTCTCTGGTTTTCAAATAAAATAAATATATAATAAAAATGAAATGAAAATTAAAAAGATACTCATAAAAATAGGGTTAGGTCCTGGCATTTGAATTGTGAGTCAGTATGTCACTTGGCATAATACATAGTGTTGAAGTGTCTGGTTTAAGTTCTGGTTTCATTTCTGATTTTGGTTTGCTGATAATACCAACCCTGGGAGATTGCAGGTGATATATAAAGTGGTTGGGTCTCTACCACCCATATGGAAATCTTTGAGTTCCCAGATCCTGGCTTTGCATTGGCAAAACCTGACTGTTGTCAGCATTTTGGGGGGGAGTGAGCCAAATTATGGGAGAACTCTTTCTCTCTGATATTCAAGTAATAATTAGCAAAAATAAAACAGGGCTAAGAAGACAGAAGTCCTATGTTGGGAAATTTTGTTCAAATGTTCAATTTTTAAAGATTTATTTATTTTTATTGGAAAGTCAGATATATAGAGAGGAGGAGAGATAGGGAAGAAGATCTTCCATATGCTGATTCACTCCCCAAGTGGCTGCAACAGCTAGAGCTGAGCTGGTCTGAAGCCAGGAGCCAAGAGCCTCCTCTGGGTCTCCCAGGTATGTGCAGGGTCTCAAAACCTTGTGTGATCCTTGACTACTCTCCCAGGCTACAAGCAGAGAGCTGGATGGGAATTGGAGCAGCTGGGACATGAACTGGTTCCCTTATGGGATCCCAGAATGTGAAAGGTGAAGACTTCAGCCACTAGGCCACTGTGTTGGGCCCAAATATCCAATATTTATACAAAACATTTTATGATTTTAAATTCGTTTCTCTTTATTGTTATTCGAATGTGTTATTTTAAAATAACCTGACATGCACATCAGAAATTCTTTCCTAGCTTGGTTTATTCTGTTATTGAAGTTCACAATCATATTTGCTCCTTAACTGATTGAAGTTTCAACATTTCTGTTTGATTATTTTTTAGCAGTTTGCATCTCCTTAGTGAATGTTTCATTGCTGTCACCTGCTTTTTTCTTCATTTCCTTAAAATGTCTATCTGTGTTTTCATGTATTTCATTAAGCTTCCTTAGGGCTATCATCTTGGATCCTATTTCAGGAGTCTCATAGATTTCTTTCTGATCAGGACCTATTTTTGGAGAACTGCGGTCTTCCCTAGGGGTGTCATGGTTCTCTGCTTGTTTCCTGTGTTGACACCTGTGCAAACTTCCCTTTCTATTTGTAGAGCAGATGTTACTGGAAAGGACTTTGTTTATATGGAATGCAGTGTATTACTTGGTTTGTTACTTCAACTTTGGTTCTAGGTCAGCCAAGAAGTATAGCCTCAGCATGATATCTTTAATCAATGTTAGCAGTTTTGACTTTAATCGATGTTCGTAGTGTCTGTAAGTGACATGGTTTTCAGTGAGCAGCAGTTCAAAGAGGGAAAAGATGACTTTGAAATAGATGTGGTTTTCCTAGGTTGCACGTCTTCAGTGCCCATTCAGTTGTGTAATAGTCGTAGTAGGGTCTGTGATAGATACTCATTGTCAGCATCTTATGGACTTTGAAAACAAGAAAAAACTAGGGGCCACCTTCGTGGCTCAGTCAGTTAAACTGCCATCTGTAACACTGGCATCTTGTATGGGTGCCAGATCAAGTCCTGGATGCTCCACTTCTTATCCAGCTCCCTGCTAATGTATCTAGAAAAGCAGCAGAATGTAGCTCAGGTATTTGGGTCCTTGTTATCCACGTGGGAGATGCATATTGGATTCCAGGCTCCTGTATTTGGTCTGGCACAATCTTGACTATTGTCACAAGTTTAGGAAGTTACCCAGCAGATGGAAGATATCTCTCTCCGTCTCTCTCTTTCTCTGTAACTCTGCCTTTGAAACAAATAAATATTCAAAAATATTTTTAAAACAAGAAACAAATTCCAAATTAGTAGCAGGAAAGAAGTCATAATGATTGGAGCCGAAAAAATGAAATTGGAACCAAAAAAAAAAAAAAAAGAACAGATAGAAGGTCAACAAGACAAAAAGCTGACTTTTGAGAAGATAAAGAAAATGAAAAAACCTTTAGCCAGACTAACAAAGAAAAAGAGATAAAAGCTCAAATAAAATTAGAAATTGAAAAGGAGATATTGCAATTGATATCATTGAAGTGCCAGCGATCATGAGAAAATAATGTAACACCAATATGCTAACAAATTGGAAAATCTTGAAGAAGTGGATAAATTCCCACCCATTAGTATTGGAGCACAAGGTGGACCATCTCAGGCTGGTCTACAGCACCTATGAGAATGTGAGAGAACCAGATCTGGGGGCAGATTTGGTAGAAGACTGTAAGCTCACCTCTGTAGACTGCAGCAGCTGCTTTTTGCATGGACAGCTGGACCACAGAACTTCACCTGACACTCAAGGGAGCCAGGGAATAAGGGATGGGAGGAGGCGGGGCTGGGCTTGGCAGCAGGCAAGACTAGGCTAGGCCCCAGTACCTGCTGATGCTCATGAGTGCCCAAATGGGTGTGGCACAGGCCAGACTAGGCTGGTTCACATGGGTGCCGGGTCTGGGGTGGGCCAGGCTAGGATGTAGCACCTACTGGTGAGAGCCAGAATGGGTGTAGGCCAGTCAGACTAGGCCACAGTGTCTACCAGTGAGTGCCAGGACTTGAGGCCAGCCATGTCAGGCTGGGTTATAGCACCCAATGTCATTAGCAAGATCTGGAACTGAGAATAGATCTGGTAGTGGAACTTGGGGAACTCCCCTGCTAGATTTGCAGCTCCTGCTTTGTGAGCATGAGAGCTGGGACTGATAAGGCCAGGCTGGGCTGTAACACCAGTCGGTATATGTGTGAGCAAGCAAGGTTTGGGAGTGGGCTGGGCAGGATCAGTCCACAGCACACATTGGCATGAGTGAGAGCCAGGATGGGGTACAAGCCATGTTGAATTGCCCCACAACACTCATCAGTTTACATGAAGGCTGATGCTGAGTGTGGGCCAGGCTGGGCTAGGCTGTAGCAACTCTTGGCAAAAGCCAAGACTGGGTTGGACCATTTCCGATAGGGTTACAGCATCTTCTGGTACATGCATGACCTGGGGTGGTAGTGGGCCTTTTATGGGAATCTGGGGACTCGCTGGCTGGGCTGCTGCTTTCACTAGTGAGTGTGAGAGCTGGAATTCGGGGCAGGCTGGTCTGGGCTTGGGCCAGGCTGCACTAGGCTGCTGCACCTGCTAGTGTGCCCAAGAGACAGAATGGCATGGGCCAGCCAGGCTAGACCATAGCACCTGCTGGCAAGTGCCAGGGCTGGGTACAAGTCATAGCAGGCTGGAGTAAAGTAACCCAAAGCAGGTGCATGATCTGTGGTTGGGTGCTGGTCTGGTAGCAAACTGTGAGTACTCCTCTGCTGGGCTCTAGCTCCCACTGGTGATCATGACAGCTAGGGCTGGGGATGGATCAGGCCGGTCAAGGCAGCAGCATTCATTTGTATATTTGGGGTCTGGGTCTGGGGTTGGGTCCAGCTGAACTAAGTTGTAGCAGCCACCTCAGTGCACGAGAGTCAGTTAGGATGCAGGATGGACCAGGTTAAGTTGTGACACATGACAACACGTACAAAAACACCAGAGCTAGGGTCAGGCCTAGTGGGAGTTGTGGGTGGTCATCCTGACTAGGCTGTGGCACCTGTTGGTGTTTGTGAAGACAGGGCTCTGGCAGGCTGGGCTGGGCTAGACTGCAGCACCTATCGGTTTACATGAGAGGTGGGTGTATGGGTGGAACTGACTAGGCTGCTGTATCCACTGGTGTGTGCATTAGCTGGTGCAGGTGATGGATCTAACCTGACCCCACACTGGCTGGCATATAAAGAATCAAGTGTGAGATAATCCCAGGCAAGGTTTCCTGGGAAACTCTCCAGTTAGACTACTGGACTCAAACCCCAGCCATACGGTAAATCACAGTATATGTGGTCTGGCCTTGGAGTGCATGTATTAGGATTGGGTTTCCTCAGCTGCTGATTCCTGTGCAGTGGACAGCATGCATGTAACAGGGGCACACAGGGGACATGAAAGCCAGCTCATCTAACCCAGAAGACGTTGAGTGCCAAAAAATGCTGATAAGGATGTGGATAAAGGGGAATTAGTATACCCTGTTGGTGGGAATGTAATTAGGTGATCACATTAGGTGATTATTGTGGGAAATATGGAGATTTGTTTAAAATGAAAGCTAGAAAACAGGCTTACCATATGATCTAGCAATCTCACAAATGGGTATGTATCTAAAAAAAAGCAAAATCATTTTATAGAAGAGATCCCTGTTCTACCATTTTTACTGCAACACTGTTCACAGTAGCCAAAACTAATGTATCCAGATGAATAGTTAAAGCACTCACACACACATTCAGAAGCAATATATACAAATTAGAATATTCTTTACTATAAAAAATGAAATTCTTTTTTTTACATTTTATTATTGCTATTATTATCATTTTATGATACAGTTCCATAGACTCCTGACATTTCCCTTATCCCCCCCAATACCCTCCCCCCACCTAGTTCCTCTATATCATTACTAAAATACAGTTCTTCATACACAGTCATATGTCCATCATTGCGGGCATGGACAATGGCAGAGAGTCCAGCATCCTATTGTCAAGATATTGTAAACAGTTTTATTGTAAGTACATCTTTGTCTGGAAGTAGAGGTGCATACTACATTGTAGCCTCACATCTGAATGTTAGTCTCCATTTCACAGCTACAGTACATCCCCTCAAATGAAAAGTCATAATACAAAATCAACAATAGAAAGGAAAATAGAAATTTACAATGCCATGAAGTTAAATAACATGTTACTAGATGTGACTGTCTCTTACACAGCTACTATACATCCCCTTAAATGAAAAGACACAAAACAAAATCGACATCAGGGAGAAAAAAGAAATTAACAACACCATAAAGTAAAATAACATGCTCCTAAATGACTAACGTGTAGCTGAAGAAATGAAAATCAAGAACCTTCTTGCAGAAAATGATACTACTGTATGATCTACGAGTCATTGAATAATTTAATCAGAAGAAAGTGTTTTGAAGAGAGGAAACTAACAGAAAATAATGAAACCCATGCAATATAGTTTCCACTGATTTTTGTTGGTGAAGTGTGTCTCTTCTAGACAATAAATGGATTGGTTTTGTTTTTAATCCAGTCTACTAATCTATGACGTTTGATTGAGCTTAAGGCATTTGCATTCAGAATTTAGTATGTATGGGTGGTACTTTGGTCCTGTCATTGTAGGAATGGGTTGTTCCTTGGTTTAGTCTTCTGTTGTCATTTTACTGGGATGTTCTTCCCATTTGCCTTTGGTTTTGGTAGGTGCTATCCCTGTTCTCTGTCAAGAGAACATCTTGAAGTATCCTTTGCAGGGCAGGTTTGGAAGAAGCAAATTCTTTTAACTTTTCTTGATGTGGAAGAATTTGATTTCATTTTCAAAGACAAAAGAATGCTTTGCAGGATACGTTATCTTACGCTGACAATTTTTTTCTTTTAGAATCTGGAATATGTCACTCCATTCTCTTCTTGCCTGTAGAGTTTCCTGTGAGATATCTCCTGTGAGCTTAATTGGCATTCCTTTATATGTCAATTGATTTTTTTCACGTGCACATTTATGGATTTTTTTCCTTATGTTCGATTGAATGATCATGTGTCGTGGTGAAGATCGCTTTTGATCAGGACTGTTGGGAGTTCTGTGCCCCTCCTGGATCTTGTTTCCCAATTCTTTCTCTAGATTAGGCAAATTATCCTTTATTATTTCATTAAATATATGTGTAAAACCAGTTTCTCTTTCTGCACCTTCTGGGACTCCCATAACCCTTATATTTGGTCTCTTAATAGTGTCTTTCAATTCTTGAATACTTTTTTTGGCCTAATCCAGCTCTGCTTCCAGCTTTTTGTTTGCTTCCTCTTGATGACAGAAAATATCTTCCAATTCTGAGATGTTTTCTTCTGCCAGCTTCATTCTATTTTGGAGACTCTCCACCGTACTTTTCATTTGCTCTACTGTGTTCTTAATTTCTGATATATCAGCCTTGATTTGCTTTATGGCTTCTTTAAATTCTTTGAACTCTTGTATGTGCTTCTCATTGTTGATCAGAAGCTTTAAAATGAGTTTTCTGCATTTTGTGTGCCCCATTTTCTCGATGTCTTCCTCAGTGAACTCTGAGGTTGGCATAGGGTTTTGCTCCTTTGCAGGGGAGTTTTCAATAGTATTCATTGTGCCTTTGTCTCTTCTTTTGTTCTTGGTCATTGTACTTCTGGTTAGCAAAATTTTCACCTTGGGGCAGGTTTCTAAGCTGTGTCACCCACAGGTCTACAATGCAATTTTACTTATTGCGGTTGGTTCACAACTTTTCTTGCAGCCACTTGTGCCACAACCTTCAGTGAGTTCCAGGTCTGGGTTCTTATGTCAGATTTCCACCGTGGTCTCCACAGCCCCAGCTCCTGGCTCACCACTCTCCACCTCCTGTGATACCGTGCTGAGGCTGCACCATTGTCTCTGCAACCTTTCTCCCATTTCCGGTTGGGGCGGGTCCCAGGATTAGAGAGACACCAAGTGTTCTATATGGCTAGGTTGTTGGTGGCGCTGATCTTGCAGGAACCTGTTAGATGTTAGGTCTGGGTGCCACGTGGGCCTATTTTGACCCATACAATGCCACAGTCGGTATTATTTTCCTGCGGGACCAGTGCAATCCACGGAACTCAGGGAGTTCTCATGAGCTCAGCACATGCACAGTTCACTGTTGTCCCCTGCAGTCCTAAAGCTATTGCCACAGTGCCCTAAATGGTTCCTACTGTGCCACTACCAGAGTTCTTGATGTGCTGGCCATCAGATGTGAGGGCTAGCCAGACCTGTCTTGGGTGAAACCTGTAGAATGCCACGTTGTTGCAGTTCACTGAGTCAGAAATGAGTTTACTCCCAGCTCAGCGTATGCTCAGTCCTTTCCCTAGCCTCTGCCTTCTTAGGCAAAATGGCACCCAATTCAGCTCTAGGGGGCTGACTGCGCTGCGAAATCCACGCTGTTCTCACACTGTCTGTCTGGGATCTGCTGCTCTGTCTCTGCTCCTGGTCAAATCAAACAGACCAGTAGGACAGTTATTTGTCTGGGTTTACCTCCCAAGCTCCCAGTGAAAGTCTCTTCCCACCTGGTTGCTGGTGGAGTTCAGGCTGCTGGTGGAGTTCAGATAGCCGTTGGCTGAATGCTGCTGGAGTATCAGTCACTGCAACACCACACCGTTGTGTCAGCTGCTTTCCTGTGTCTGTCAGTCTCCAGGTACCCCTCTGCTGTTGTTCTGTCTTCTCCTATTTCCTGGAATGTGTCCTCTGTGCTTCATCCTGATTAAATGTTTTCCCATCTATTTAAATGTGTCCTTACCCTATTCAGCCATCTTGATTCTCCCCCCAAAGTGAAATTCTGTCATTTGCAGTGAAGTGGTTGAGAGAAATAAGCCAGACACTGCAAGACAGACATGGAAAGAACTGCTTGTGCATATGGGCTTTGCTGCAAAAACAGCACTTTCTCAAACTTTTGTTTCAAAGATTTGCCCAGCAAATTGGTAGAAATTATATGCCACTATCATTTTCAATGATTTTGTGACTGTTTTAAAATTGACTTTGTGTGAGTGAAGGTATCTTTGTATTTGATTATGTACTTTATAATATTTTCCTAGTTTCCTGTGGGAAATGTAGCACATTTCCAGGAAGGAGAGGTTGCACATTTTTGAATGTATTACTTGTTGGTGCCATTAAGAATTTGCCCAAAAGTCAATTGAAAAAAAGAATTAGGAAAATAACTGCGATTGTGGACAAGGAATAAATACTCCAAAAACGTCAAACGTGTGCTACCATTTCAAGTATATATAATTCTGTTTGTTCTTTTGTGCTCTGTGACATCCAACAGACACCCAGCCTTCCCTTACCCCCTCTTCAGTGGGTGCCAGAGGCTGCCTTACTAACGATAGCTTTCTTCAGTGCCCCTTTGATATCTTTATTCCTGAGTGTGTAAATCAGAGGGTTGAGTAAGGGAGTGATAAAGGTGTAGACCAGCGCGAGTTTTCGTTCTTCGTCCTCTGAGGTGCTGGAGCGTGGTCGCAAGTAGACCAGGCTGCAACACCCATACTGAATCAAGACCACAGTGAGGTGAGAGGAGCAGGTGGAGAAAGCTCTGCTGCGGCCCTCTGCAGAGCGGATGCGGAGGATGGTGCGAGCGATGAACCCGTAGGAGATGCTGATAAGCAGGAAGGGGACAGTCAACACGAGAATGCCCACGACATACAGGACGGCCTGGTGCACGTGGATGTCAGCACAGGCCAGACGCAGGACTGGAGGCACATCACAGAGGAAGTGGTTAATCTCCCGTCGGCGTCCACAGAAGGGCAGGGTGAAGATTAAGGCGGTGAGTTGCAGGGAGAGAAACAGGGCCAGGCCTATGGATCCCACCACCATCTGAATGCACAGTTTGTGGGTCATGATGAGGGTGTAGTGCAGCGGGTGGCAGATGGCCACATAGCGATCATACGCCATCACTGCCAGCAGAAAGCAGTCAATGCTGCCAAGAGTAACAAAGAAGAACATTTGGGCTCCACAAGCAGCCAGTGGAATGGGCTTCTGAGGCCCCCAAATGTTGGAAAGCATCAGGGGCACCACAACAGTGGTGTAGCACATTTCCAGGAAGGAGAGGTTGCACAGGAAGAAGTACATGGGTGTGTGGAGGGAGCTGTGTGTGCAGACCACCCAGATGATGGCCGTGTTGCCACAGAGGATCATGAGGTAGAGGAGGAGGAAGAGAAGGAAGAGAAGGACCTGGAGTTCCGGGACAGTGGTGAACACCCGGAAGACAAACTCCGTAGGACCGGATTGGTTGAGGACAGGTTTCCAAGTCAACATCTTCTTTGTTAAAAGACGAGAAGCAGTTAAATACCCATGCCTGATTGCTTTATTACCTGCGTAAAACAGATTTAAAATTCGATATAAAATCACCTATTGGTATCTAGTTTTCTATTGTAATACATGAATTCACAGTAGTTCCCCTTGTGTGGTTTTTTAGGATGTTTCACCAATGGGGTGAATATCTTGACGAAGTTACTGGTGAAATGTCTGTTGTTTTTAATTTGATATTTATAATCCCGTTGACAACAGCTAATACTTTCCTTGTGTTCAGTTAAACTAAACTGTTAACTGTGGATATTTTTAATCATATATATGGATATGTTAGTCACATTTTTAATAAACATTCTAATCAAAATGTAGCTTGTATGCATAGAAATTCATGAATCCCAAGTGGTCACCTTACTTTTTTGCAGATTAATTAAACAAGTATGACCATTATTAAGGCATCAGAAATAGGAAAAATTCTAGTAATCTTCGAGTGTTCATCATTTTTTAAACGTTTTATTCTCCACTTCATGTTACCATTCTTTTACCCCTTTATATTAACAGTTTCAACTTACACGCAATGGTACATATTGTAATTGGTTGCAGCATTAGGTCTGCAAGAGTTATTTCTGAAATTCGGTGTGGGAAGACTCTGTTCTTCCTACTTCTTAAACAGTATTTTTTTTTGGCTGTACCGTGTTGTTTTGACTCCATTATAAAAGCAGGCAAACAACTTTATATCCAGTCTCTTTTCCCACATGTGAGGACACTTGAAACGATTCATGGAAAAATGGAATTAAAGGATCATATTTCTACTCCATGAACATTTTGAAGCCCCTCCCCCAGTCCTTTTCATATATTTCATCTCATAGCAATGTTTCCTCAAAATTTCCAACTAGGAACCTAAGCATTTGGGTTCTAACAGAAGTTTCAAATGAGTGAGGACTGAATTAAGTTGGAGGAAATGAAAATGGAGATTTGGGAGCTAAGAAAATAAATAGCAAGGAAACTCAAAAAGTAATAGCAGAGTTGAATTATGCCTCAGAACAATCAGAAGAAAAACTCTTTTTTGAAATATCTGGGAAGGAAAAAATGTCAACAAATACCTTATTGTTTGGATTGCAATGTTAACACTAAAAAAGAGGGAAGAGAACAATTTTATAGACATTTAAGAAAAACAAATTGAAAGGAGTTCTGTGCTCTTAGCCTTACTGATTTCTATTTAATTTGTAACCTCATATGTATACAGCGCCAGAATTGCTATCCTGAATACACTAACACAAGCTCTGGAGACAGGTCAGACTCAGACTGCTGTGACACTGCTTGCAAAACTGGCATCCAGTATTCGATGGCCAGTTCAAGTCCCAGCTGCTCTGCTTCTGAAGAATCTCTCTGATGGCTGATGGTACGCCTTGGAAAGCAGCCACAATGGGCCCTTGGCATCCTCATGGAAGACACAGATTCTTGGCTCTTGGCTTCAGCCTGGCTTTGCAACTGCTTTCTTTGAACCATTCCTGGGAGTGAAGCAGTGGATGTAGGAGGTAATGAATATGCTAATTACACTGATTTGAGCATACCACCTTGTATCTATATATTAAAATGTCACACCATACCCCTTAATGTAAAACACTGTAAACCAAAAAATAAAAAAAATAAAAAAGATAACAAAAACAAAAGTAAAATGACTAGGAAACAGAGTTTTTAATCTACAGCGTCAATTAGAATATGTTCATTTGAATACTGTTTATAACCCTAGCCCCGTTTCTTGAAGGATTATATCTTTTTATTTTTCTTCGCTGAATGTTTTATTTAGTAGGGCCATAAAACCTTTGACTATAATGTACATCAAATGTTATCTCAAAACAGTAAGTAAAATATTAAGTTAAAAGAAGAAAATGTCCTCCAAACAAGCAAAGTGAATAAGTGAATGAACGAATGATGATTAGCATATCAGTGAATAAATAACAAGTAGGGTATTTGACAAAAATTTTGAATATCTGAACCTGTGTGATTCAGTAGACAAACACACTATTTTAGTGTTAATGGACTGAAATAGTGAGTGAATAAAGCCTGTTTTTAAAAAGAGCACCATAATGGAGTGAACTTGTATAGACCTTAAAGACATGGCAAATATAAGAGAAAGCAATTTGCAACCCTATATTTATAGCAGCAAAATCCACAATAGTGAAGAGGTGGAAACAACCCAGATGCCCATTGAAAGAGCAATGGATAAAGAAACTGCTACATCTGCTCTATGGGATGCTACACAGCCATTTAAAGGACCAAAATTCTACCATTTGCAACAAAATCGTCCCAACTGGAGACTATTATGCTCAATGAAATAAACCAGTCCCAACAGGACAAATAGTCTATGTTCTTTCTGATATAGGACAAACTTCATGTAAAACAGAAAACAAGCATATTGAATCTATGTACAATACATCTAAAATACAATTACTTACATCTTGGGCTTATGTAAGAATTGAATGAATTGTACTTGAAAATCCCTACAACAATCCAGTCTTAGAGTACACATTCAATATATATTAACTATGATCAGTCAGAAAAGATTTCTTTCTCCTAATATGCCTTGAGGACAATGGGCTGTATTTCCTAATGAATATATATTTATGTAAAAAATATATACTATTGGTGATGGATTTAGGATTAGGATTCGAACTTAAAAAAATTTGAGGAAAATCAGAAGGGACTGTGAAGATGAACATTTTTTCAGTCTCAGGGTAAACAGTCAAACAAGCAAAGACAGAGTTCACAAGAATGTTACTGCTCTTAATAAAATATGAATGTATCCATAGAGCAGAAACATACTAAGAAAATCAAATAGCAAACAAAGTTTCACAGCCAAACAAAAGAAACCCATTCATGAATTAATGAAAAAACCTATCAAAACTTACCATTAGAAAATGATAGAAACTTTAAAAATCCTTAAAATATGTACATAAAAATACAATCTCACTAAATGTTCAAACAAATAAAATGAGATACTACTCTGAGATTAATGGTAAAGATTAGGAGATAATTTGTGGAATTGTTAAACTTTTAAGTGGTTATTTGTTTATTCCAATTTGTATGTCAGTCAAAGAACAAATGGATATAAAATTTGTGGCATGCAGTTTGGTAATATATAATAAAATATGTGATGAAATGCATAGATTCTGCTTTGCAATATTACATTTAAAAATTTAGTCTTATCAAGTGAGCAGGCGTCTGCAATTACTGACTAATTTTCAATGTAATAGTTAAATATTGCCTCAATCCATCTTGGAAATGCAGTAAAATTTTCATCCCTTGTCTATATTCCTGCTGAACAATGTCATTTCTATCTTTTATTTGTTGAACTCTTTTTTTAGTGGAGCCTAAAGCTCTTGACTAAACGTAAATGAAAAATGTCACAATAAAAACAGGAAGAAAAAAGAAAAAGAAAGGGGGAAATATATCATTAGAATTGTAGCAATGAACTACATAAAATCTGTTATCTTCATATTAAAAATGTGAACAAAACTGAAAAAAATTATATCAAGAAAATATAATAGGAGGACACTAGTTAAGTGTGGTCTATTTATTAGAGGAACATTATGCCATATTGTAAAATGGTGTTGTAAACACAAATGTAATATTATTGTGTGAAGGCTAATGAAGACTCAGGTTGGAAAAACACTAAACGTGATTTAACTTAGCAAAATTTAAAGGTATTTTTACCTGTTCTTGTAACAACATGTGTAAAGATATAAGCTGGTATGATTTCTTGCATTTGTGAATTTTATAATAAACATGCACAATTTTGCAACCACATCATTATTTTAAAATTTTCTATCACTTAAGATCAGAAAAATGTTCAAAATAGATGAAAAAATGGAAGAGTTGAGTGTTGATGACATGGACTTCAAAGTCAGTTAGCTCTGGATTGGAAGCGTAGCACCAGACTTGATAATTTACTCTTCACAAGCATTGCTTGGTTCCCTATAGTGTGATTGGGGAATGGTAATATGGACCTGTAAGGGGAATTTAGAACGATTGTTTCAAGTGTGCCACGCTCTGAGTCATAGCAATCATTCACTAAAATAAGTATACTTACACCTCTTTTCTGATATGGTACATTTCCATGAAATACTTACACTTCAGTTCTTATCTTTCGCAGAACAGACATTGAGATTTCTTTAAATTTTATCTTCTTAAGTTTTCCACTTGTTCTAATAAACCTAGAACAATAAAATAAGAAATAAATAAAGAAGAATCAAACCAAGGAGGAAAGTTCAGTAAACGACATCTAGTAATCTATAATTAAAGCTGGGCTCAGGAAAATATTTTAGAATGATTGTGTTTTACTAACACATGGACATCAAATGAGCCTCATTGTACCCTACTGGGGGCAGCTGATATTTGGTGCAAAACCTGACATGTCTAATCTGTTGATAAACCACGACACACGGTATTGGGAACCCGATGCCTTTCAGAGCAAGGGCAATGGCAAGGTGATTCAGCACATATTTGCAAAGGAAAGTTTTTATTTTTTAAATATTATACAAATAAGAATTTATATGTAAGAATTAATGTTTTCCTATCCAGTGGCTATCTTCAAAGGCTTTTTAACTTCCTCTGGTGAATTTGTCAAACAATACATAGATGTTATGTTTGGCTTCTTTTTGTAAGGAGCAAAACATTTGAGATATTATGAGCTGAAATGAAGTGGCTAAAACAAATAATTACATGTTGTAATACAGGATTTGGTCAAAGCAGGAGCTTGTAAGGGTAAACTATGGTGCAGTAGAAATGTAAAGCTCCTCCAACTTTTTATTAAATGTAAGAATAAGTATCATCACTGCAATTACACCCATTCAAGATTTGTGAAACAACCTACATGAAATTCTTCCTCTTATTGAACTATTCAGCTAGATTTAATTATGTCATTCAAATCCAGTTCTCTTACACTCATAGTAACCAGTCAACTAGAACAAACAGAGTATCTGAACACTTTAACATTTTTATCTGGCTAATGAGTGGCAGCATCCTCTTAAAATAATTTGAGGATTTTGCAACACATTTTCTGTCCCAAATCACTTACTTTACTGGTAGTCGCCACGGGACTACAGCCAAGTTAGTTTCACCTTTGGCAGGTGTTTGATCTCTGAAGCCTAAATATGCCATTTGTAGGTTTTTAGAATCACGGCCAAAGTTATGAACCTCTGTGAAGCTCACTTTTATTTACAATGGACTGTTATATGAAATACTTATACTGACAGCTAAGTTGCAGAGCTATTTTTCTCTGTATTGCGTTCTCTGCTGTAGTTCTACCATGTTGCTGTCAGTTCCTGCTGCTGTCTATCTTTCACTGAAGACTTGGTGCCATCCATCTGCCCCGCCTTGGGTGTCCTCTACACTCCCTGACTGCATGCTCTTCCTCTCACAGACCGGGTACAGGTATCGTCATTCCCTGACTTTCATCTTTCTCCTATGCTGAGATTTCAGAATATCTTCTCCTCATCTCATGTATTAGATCATTGTGTCTCACCAACAAATAAGCCAAGTGGACAAAGGACAATCGAGTGCCCCTAACCAACTCAAGGATTGAATGCAACTAAATGGTGGCATGTAAAAAAATTAAATCCGTGATTGCTGATTTCATTTTTGTAAAGCATATGGCACACACAAAAAATTTGGAAAAGTCCCTGAGGAACAAACTCCTTAGTCATGTTCTTTATGAAAATGGATTCTTTATGGTACCCCAGAAGTGAAAGTTTTGGTGATCAACTGAGCAAAATTCAAACTTTGTTTTTAGAGATTCACATATCACCACTATAGTGTTTATGTGGCTTTGCTGCAAAGCAATCTCATTTACATATGAAAGTCCTCAACTCTGCTGAAGCCTAGAATAGATTTTTTTTATACTGCAACATTGAACTGCATGTTATTAAATGACATTATGGAGAAAAGTGCATCAATTCCTTATGCCTTTGACCCTCCCCTTCCTCTTGCTGTCCGACAGCTTGCTGCTCATCCTTCAGCGCTCAGTCTGGATGGGCTCATGGAAAGAACACTGGACAAGAAGGCAGAAGATCTGACTAATTCTGGGTTTGTACAGATGAGACAAATGGTACTGAACAAGTTAACCATTGATCAAATCTGCCTTTTTTGTACTTTAAAAAAGGAATAGTAGTAATTATTCTGACCATTCATTGGTCCACCATCTACTTTTGATAATATTAAATTCCTCTCACATTGGAAAGTATTGCATAAGTATTTGTGCTTTAATTATTTTTAGAAAGAAAATCAAGGTCAAACCACCAAAAGAAACAGAATGTCTTAATATGCTTCCTTACCACCTTGATAATTGCTTTATTCCATCGAAGACCTAAGACAATTTCAATATATTCATTGGTGATGATAGGAACTCTATCAGCAAACCTTTGTCTAACTTCCTTTTACAGAATAAAAGGGGATGCAGGTCTGTGACTTTCATGTTGTGCTGCGTCTCACAGAGAGAAATAGTCAGTATACAATACCCTGATGACATCCAGATGCTATTATGGAAAAGTCCTGACACTCAGAAGAAAAAGCATTTCTTAAAAATCCGTGATGGACTGTGGTAGGGTGTGAAGAACTTCCTTTGAAGTTGAAGTAGAAGAGTTGAAACGCAGGTCCTGAAGAGAAGGAATATTGAATAGAAAACGTACATCTAAATATTTATACACGGTCCAGTCTTCTTTAGTAGAGTCAAATTATTTGGTGTCCTTTAAGAAACATTTAAAATTAATGGGTCCCTAAGGGTCATCCCCGGTGATTTTCCTTCAACACCCAACTGGAGAGATTTTCTGAAACAGTGCATTGGTAAGTGCCTCCAGATTGCAGGAAGGAATGCCTGGGATCCCCAGACAGCCATTATCTACAATGACCTCACAGAAGAGGTGCCCTTTACTTAATCCAACTTGTTGAAATAATTTATTGAATTCCTACTATAATTTTTTTTCTCAGTGTTTTTTAAAAAGATTTATTTATTTTTATTTCAAAGTCAGATATACAGAGAGGAGGAGAAACAGAGAGGCAGATCTTCCATCCGATGATTCACTCCCAAGCAGATGCAACAGCCACAGCTGCACTGGTCCAAAGTCAGGAGCCTGGAACCTCCTCTGGGTCTCCCATGCGGGTGCAGGGTCCCAAGGCTTTGGGCTGGTCCTTGATTGCTTTCCCAGGCCACAAACAGGGAGCTGGATAGGAAGTGGGGCTGCCGGATTAGAATCGGGACCCATATGGGATCCGGGCACTTTTAAAGCGAGGACTTTAGCCACTAGGCCACTACGCTGGACCCTCTCAGTGTTTTAAAACATCACTGTAGAGAGGTAGACATTTCAACCTCATAGATTACTTTCTTGGAAGGAGAAAGGTAACAAGCAGAAAGCAAGAATAAGAAAAAAATATTTTAAAGATTTACTTACTTTTATTTGAAACTCAAATTTACAGAGAGAAGGAGATAAAGATCCCCCATCTGCTGGCTCACTTCCCAAATGGCTGCATTGGTCACAGCTGAGCTAATCCAAAGCCAGGAGCCAGGAGCTTCTTCTAGGTCTCTCATGTGGGTGCAGGGTCTCAAGGCTTTGGGCCGTCCTCTGCTTTCCCCGGCCACACGCAGGGAGCTGGAAGGGAAGTGGTGCAGCCAGGATAGAAACTGGCGTCCATATGGGATCCCGGGCACAAGCAAGGTGAATACTTTAGCCACTAAACTGCCCTGCCAGGCCTCAAAATATTAATTTTTAATAGTGTGCTAGAAGTGTGAATGCTATAGAAAATGAACGAAGCTGGGGAACAGCTTGGGGAGGGCTTGGAGAGGGCGTGTAACCTGACAACTGTCACAGCTGAGTCGCTGTTTCAGACAGTGTTCTGAGAAGCTGTCTCTGAGGCAGAAGTAGTGACCTGCGAGATGACTTGTCAGATGCGAAAGGGGAAGGAATACGTTGTTAAAGCAGATGTAAAAGTGAGCAAAAAGGTCTCACTGAAGCAAAATGAGCCTTTTGAATTTATTCATAGAGAGGGAAAGAAAAATCCAAAGTCCATGGTGAGCGTGAACGACTTTCCCGGTGTATTCATGGTGATGGATCACACAAAGATCCAGGCTGGTTCTGAGTGTGTGAATGAGAGTTTCATTCACTGAATGAAGACCATTGAATGTGTATGGAGCTTATATTAATATCTGCTTCCTTTTTCCTTAGATTCCTTGATGAAGCTGCAGTTTCTTGAGTCCAGTAAAACCAGCCATGACATGAAGGGTCTTTGAAGGAACTGCTAGAACTGTGAATGGATTCAAAATATTTCTGTCTCCCAAATAAACACCTGGTCATTCCATTTTCATTATGTTTTTGAAGTCATCTTTTGCAATCCAGAACATTCTATAGCCAGGCAGGTCTGGGAGCTTCTGCATTCTGCCGGTAACTTCAAAATCGGAAGGTAGTGAGTTGCCTACACATACTCACTCCCTAGGGGCCCTAGAAGGGGAGCTGTTTGGATGAGTTATCTCCTAGTTTAGAGGTGGCTTTAAACTTGAGGATGTGTATGGAAATGCTTTGAATACACACTATTCATGAAACTTAAAAAATATATAGTAATTTCTGAAGCCTGCTACAGTTAGTGACTCAAATCAGTGGAAACAGTAACATTACCAATCAATTTTGACTGATTAACCTATGCAAGGTACTTTGATCATTTACACTATGATAACATCCGTGGCATTAAGGTATGAGTGAAATCAGTGAGAAGATTAACATTGAGCCTAGGACCTGTCAACATCTAGATGTTGGGATGATAAAGAAAATCCAGCCCAAACAGAATGACTGGATGAAAATGTGGAGGAGGTTAATTGTTTTACTTTAAATAATAATCTTTATCATGCACAGTAAAGCATAAAATGTGATATTTTCAAATACAAACAGATTTACAATGGTTTGTATGGCAAAGAAAATGGGCATATTGATCACCTCACGTCTTGTTTTTTCTTTTACAAGAACAACTTGAATTTACTCAGTTAGTAGAAATTCCAACTGTTGCACAATAGGAGAGGAGAGCTTAAATGCCATTTATATGATCATTTGTAAATTTCTGTACATGGCTGCAAGTCTTTCTTTCCAACTCAAATGAAAAGTATCAGAAGCCTAATTTTCTCCTGTACATTTGATTTTCTCACAGAATTCCTTATATTTTTCTTTTTAATGTAAAGTGAACAAATTGCGTGTATTTCATATAAAATTTTAAGAGCATAAGTATACTTCTTGTCTTAGCCTCTCTCTCTTCCCAACATCTATTCTTCCTTTCTTATTTTTAAAATTTTTATACTAACATATTTCCAGTTTATAATTACAAGTTTAACCCTAAACTAAACAATAAATTCAGTAAGTAGTAAGTAGAAAAACCAGTGTTTCTCAAGAGCATACGCAAAAACCAAATTTAAGATTTTCAAATTCACTTATATTTATTACATTTGGGAATTCTGTATATCATTGGATACAAATCTTGGAAAACATGTGATATATGGATTGGCTTATTTCGTGAAGCACAATGGTTTCCAGTTGCATCCATCTTGTGAAATACAGGATTTCATTCATTTTTTATGGAAGAGGAGTGTTTCATGGTGTGCATACACCATAATTTCTTGACTCAGTCATCAGTTGATGGACGTCTGGGCTGACTCTAGGTCTGAGTTGTTGTGAATTAAGCTGCTATAAACAGGGGATACAGATGACTCTTTCATAGTCTGATATCAGTTCCTTTGGGTAAATTCCCAGGAAAAAAATGACTGGGTCACATGGTAGATCCATTTCAGATTTCTGAGGAATCTCTGTATTGTCTTTCATAATGACTGTACTAGTGCACTTTCCCAACAATGGATTAGGGTACCATTTTCCCCCATATCCTATCAAGTATTAATTAATTAACTTTAATTTTCAAATGATAGTCATTGTACCTGGGTTGAATTTTACCTTGATTTTCATTTGCTGATGGCTAGTAATCTTGATCATTTTTTCATGTGTCTGTGGACCATTTGTATCATTCTTTGAAACATGTCTGTTTCTGTCTTGTATGTCTTCATTAGATTGCTTGGTTTTTTTGTTGTTATTGGGTTTCCTGAACTCCTTATGTATTATATCCTGTATAACAATCCTTTATCAGTTGCATAATTCACAAATATTTTCTTCCGATCTGTCAGTTGCTCCTTATTTTTTTTCCCCTAGGCAGAAGCTTCTTAGCTTGATGTTATTTTGTTTCTCTATTTTTGCCCTAATGTCCTGTGCTTCTAGGGTCTTATCCCAAAACTCTTCGCTTATGCCAATGTGTTGTAGCATTTCCTATAGTATGTTAGTAAATTATATATTTTATTCCACCTCCTAAGGTTCAAGTAATTTTTGCAATTATCTTTGGTTCTTGTCTTTTATCCCCCTGCCGCCCCCCCCTCAACTTTCAGTTTCAGTAAAACTGATCTGGCTTCAGCTTTTAAAATATGATTTCATCTAACACACAAATACTTGCTTAAGTTGCGACAGCACTAGTAGATATCTAAAAGACTCTGATTTTTCCCTTGCTTCTGAAATAGCATTTTTAGGAAGAGTGATCTGTTTAAAATGCAAATCTGACAATGCTCAAATCCTCTCATCAAATCCCTTCTGTGGCTTTCTATCTTACTTTGCATAAAGTCAAAGTTCTTTCCACAATCTTCGCTTTGTAATTTCTGACCTCATCCCACCACACCACCTCTGCTTTTCTACCCTAATTAGCTACCTCAAGCAATGCAGCCTCATTGCTGTTCTTTGAAGATCAATGGAGCATATGGATAGTGATTAAGTGCATGGACTGGGATGCTAAAATGCTTACATTTCAACCTTGACTGTAATTCTTGCATTGTTACCTTGGATAAATATTTAATATCTACGTGTCAGTTTTCTTATCAGTAAGTAGCAGATAATAATATTTTCCTTCTATCTCTCTGTAGAAATAGACTGAATCAACCGTATAGTTGTTATCCTTTTCATGATTATTATAATGATCTCACCTCCACTGACGTCACTATCTCTATCACCATCACCAAGCATTAGCTGCCATAACCACCACCATCATGTCACAACCATCCCCATCACCACCACTATATTTACCATGATGCAATGATCATCAGTTGCCATCATTAACTGTCACCATACGACTATCATCATTGCCTGCCATTTTCCCCTTCATCCTCTTCCATAGCATTGGACATACCGGCTACACACTTGGCTTGCTCTTCGCTCTGACTGACATGGTCTTCTGGTAGGTGTCTATACACCTTGGTTGTGTGTGGTTTTCATATCCCTGTTTAACATTGCCTGCTTGAAGAATACTTCCCTTGTAACTTTATAAAGTAACACACCTGTTACTCCACCCTCTTGTCTTTCTTCATTTTCCTTATTTCATAATGTAGCAACTGTCAAGCTTTACAATTGTGATTTATTTTAATACATAAATATTTATTGTACCATGGTGTGTATATTTGTAGTGTCTACAACTGTGCCTGTACTTAAGAGGGGCACAGAAATTGTACTAAATGTTTATTTTCAATAGCTTATGAGTCCCTTTTGACTTTCACAGTCTTATATTCTGGGTGATTTGCCCAAATTCTGGGTGATTTGTCAAACTTGGCTTCATTTATACTGTTTCCTTTAAGTTGTTTTGTCAAATGTTTATGCTACCTACTAGGGACTTTAAAAATACAACTGGCATTTTGTAAAAAAAATTTTATTTTATTTGAAAAAGCTACAGGGAGAGGATGAGACGGAGGGAGAGATTTCCGTCTGCTGGTATACTCCCCAGATTGTTGCAAACAGCTAGGGCTCAGCAAGATGAAGCCAACAGCCAAGAGCTTTATCTAGTTGCCCTTGAGTGTGCAGGGGTCTAAACAGCTGTGCTATCTTCTGATGTTTTGTCCAGGTCATTAGCAAGGAGAATGATTGTAAATGGAGCAGTTGGGACATGAATTGGCACAACATATGAGATGTGAATATCGCAAGAGGTAACTTGACCCACTGTGCAACAATTTCAGCCCTATAAATGATACTTTTTAAATCCCTGCATGTGTTTATTTGTTCTTTTCCATAGCTCTCTTGTTATGGGGTGCAGCCTGTGATAGCCAGCACCCATTGACAGTGGGCAAATGAAATTTGGCTGTGTCTCCCAACCTCTGTCCTGAAGGTGGGTCCTAACAGCAATGGAATGGTAATTGCATCCTCAACCACTTCCCCCACATCCTAAATGAGCCAGGATATTGGAAGTCCAATTAGTCTAGGTATTTTTAGCTACCAGCCCAGTTCCTCTTCCTGCCATCCTAACGAGCACTAATCAACTCCTTAGCCCACAACACTTAGGTATTCGCTCCTGCCCACCGGTGACTCACCTATCAACTGAGAGGGGACGGTATTGTTTTGTGTGTAACCACTCCCCCCACAAGCCCCTTTAAAAGGCCTGTGAAGCAGGGGCTCTCACTCTTGCTGGCCAGGTGCTTCCATACGTTAGCACCTTGACTCTTGGCTGACCCAGGACAGGTAATCTCCGGAGCATGGTCCCTGTGTGCTGCTTAGGTGGGACAATGGTTATAATAATGTTGTTTCTGGTCTGTGTATTATCTGGAGTTCCAGGAGGGGTGAGGCCTAGCAGTAGTAGAATGTGGGCAGAAAAGCCAGGGAAAGGTGAATGTCTGCAGCTTTGTGAGTGTGTCCAGGTTATTTGTTGCATGTTTCTTAGGATAACATATATTGTTGGGGAAGCTGGGACATAGGTGTTCAGCTTAATGGATGGACTTAAGGATGATGACCATTTGTTTTGGGATTATGATTGGTTGGATTATGATTGGGTGGATTGCTGTATGGACTTATGATTTGCTACTGTGATCTATTATTACCAAGCTTGGTTAATAAAGACTCCTTAATAAACCTTAGACATGTCTGGTGTGATCTCGCTTACACCCTGCGACACTCTGATAGTAATTCAAGATTACAGCTTTTGTTTCTTGGTTTCTGTCATTTTTATACACAATTTTATCTTTATTCATGTTAATTTAAAATTATGTTTTACATTTTTTTACTTGTTTAAAATGTTCACGTGTTTCTATTATGATCTTTCCTTGGTTTCGAAGTCTTGGAAAATATTCAGTCTCTTATTGCAGTGAATTTCTAGTACTTGCAACTTTTGTCTGGTTGTTCATCTATTTCTGATTTTTCTTTGCAATATAATGTTGATTGAGTTGATTTCCTGTTATTTGGCCCATATTCCTGGGATCCAAAGTCCACAGAACTTAATTTCTATCCTGATGGATATATTTTATATAAATCCTTGAGTCACTAGGTGGCTTGACTTTGTTACTGTTTATGTGAAGACCTTTCCTTCTAAGGGAAAAATCATTGTTTCTGAAGTCACAGCCTTTATATTCAGGGAGCACTATTCAGATCTTGATTCTGTGTGTGTAAGCTGGTTCCAGCACTACAGAACTAATACTAATGACTGAACATTGCCAAATACAGATGCTCCCCATTTTCCCATCACTGTACTTACACATCACTCCTCTCATCATGAGACAGAGTTTATCTGATCCAGCCCAGAATAAAAAATGGGATGGCTCTCTGTCTCAAGTTGGCAAGAGATAATGCACACATGATCTAAAACTTGCTAGCATATGCAATAGAGCACTAATAGCTTCCAATTTTATTCTTTGGATTCATAAGCTATGTAGAAAGAAGCTCGTAATGGATTGTAGATGGCTGAAATCTAACATGGAGAGAAAGACCAATCCATACCCAGGACTGGAGAGAGAAGGCTTCAGTGGAGAGCTCACCCACAGCCAAGAGCACGGCTGAAAGCAACTTTAGAAGTGAACTTGCAAAACCTGGAACAAAAGAATCAGTTAACTAAATTCGACCAAAGCATATATTCATGAGGATTAATACATGGTTGCTACAAAACATTAATTGTAGAATTAAAAAAAGTTATATATTTGGAAGGCAGAGTTGAGACAGCAAGAGCTAGAGTGAGAGTGAGAGCGAGCGAGAGAGAGAGAAAGGGAGAGAGAGAGAGAGAAAGGGAGAGAGAGAGAGAGAAAGGGAGGGAGGGAGGGAGAGAGAGAGAGAGGGAGAGAGAGAGAGAGAAAATGAATCTTTCAGCTACTGGTTCTTTTCCAAATGGCTATAATGGCCAGAGTTGGATCAGGCATAAGCCAAGAGAGAGAAGCTTCCACCATGTCTCTCTTGTGGGTTCAGGGTCCAAGCTCTTAGAGTATCACCACTGCTTTCTCATGTTACCTAAGAGCTCTATCTGAAGTGGAGCAGCTGGGACTTGAACCTGAATCACATGAGATGTTGGTGTTGCATGTAGTGGCTTAACTCATTATGCCACAATGCCAGTCTGAAGAATTGCTAGTTTTCTGACAGTGAAGTGTTGTATGGCTCACTTTAAGTTATTGGCGGGGACATTATAGCTTGTTAACAGAGTTCCCAGCTTTAATGTGCACTCAAACTGAATTTCCAAGTTTTAAAGAATTTAAGACAGCTCAAAATATTTTAACCACATTTTAAAAATGTACTTTTTTTTATCAGTCATTTCCATGTGTTTGGAAAAATATTTATTTTAATGTTATTCCACTCTTTCTTGTAAAAAATGACGTCATCTGAAATACTGTTTTCTCACTTTCAATTATCTTCAATGGCTTATACTTTAGTAAATCTCAAAGAAAAGAGAATCTGTAAGGTAAGTGCACATTTCCTTGTTGCCCCTGAAAAATGAACTGAGCAAAAATGACAGGGGCGTGAATTTTCACATATTGACAAATGCCTGGAGAAAACTTTAGTTACCTTGTCTGTGCAACATTTACCACAGCGCTGTTCCTTTCTTTTCTCTCTTTATATCATACATCAGAAAGATCATGGTGAGAACAATTTGCCTTACGTGTAAGACATCATGTTAAGAAAGCTATTTAATGCTCAATCGACCTCATTATGCAGCTGTGTCATAATTTCCTTTTTTATTAAGGCTTCCATTTATCAAATAGACGGAATGAAGCACAGCCAAATGTAAGTTAAAGTAAATTGGCTGCTGGGCCCTTGACATTTCACAAAGATTTTTTTTTTTTTGCCCTTCCTATAAACTACCTTTCCGGATGCATCATCAGGTAGTTGTATAGGAAGTAGAGTAGCAAGGACTTGAGTAAGAATCTAATATAAAGTTTAAAGACAAATAAAGTATAAGTTATTAATATAAAAGTATAAAAAGATGCATTTTAGAATTATGCTGAGTGGTCTGGAATACAGTAGGAAAGCTGGCAAGACAGACCCTGTACTGGAAAGGAGCCAGACATACAATCGAATCTAGATTAGGAAGGGGATTTTGTTGGAATTGAGATGATGCACTACCTCAGAATGTCAATCAGCTCGGAGTTTGGAGAGAGATATAAGGGTGGTGTCATTAGAAAGAAAGAGATGGCTCAAGGGTTGTGTGTATTAACCCTATGTTCTACTCGTCTGCTCATATCCATCAGTTAGCTCTAGATTTTAGTGATGACTTCATTTTTCATGAGAGGGAAAGTACTTTGAGTAGGAATACATATATTCAGACAAATCAATAGTAGCATTTCTCAATCATTATTCATTTTGGACACTGTTATTATATAGACATGGAGTTCCTTAAAGGATATTTACTGATCTTTTATCCTCAATCCTTTGCTCCCACAAAACAAAATAGCATGAAATAAGCACAGATATAACTTGCTTATTTTATGGCTATAGAATGTGCAATGATCTCTTTATTCTCATATTAAAGGATTACTAGGCTACTTTTGAATTGCTAAGTTGCAAACAATTGAAAGTTGAAATGGTTCTATTAAAGAGTGCTTGAAAGTTCATGGGAAAATTGATATAAAGATGAATTTATTTTGCTGCAGTTTTTTTTTGAAATTCAGGTATAGATTTTTTTCTCACAATATATAGAGCCCATGAACTGAAATACTCATGCCAACACTTTTAAATTTTAGACAGATATTGCCAAATGCTCTCCAAAAATCTGTACTAAATTTGCACTTCCAGGGGTATTTCTCTCCATCTTTTGTTATATCAGTTATAAATAATAATTTTCTCTTGTTTAATTTAAAGGGTAAAAATGGTTGAATAAATTTATTTAATCATTGGTAAGCATGTGATATACTATTTAACATTTATAGCTTATGAGTCAGCTTTGTGGTGTAGCTTCTAAAGCTACCACCTGTGATACCAACATTCTATATAGTCACAGTTCATTTTAAACTGCTCCATTTCTGATCCTTGTCCCTGCTAATGGCATAGCAAAAGCCATCAGGAAAAGCCAAGCACTGATTTCAGTGCTTGGGCCCCTGCCACCCACATAGGAGACTTGGAAGAATATCCTGGGTCCTGCTTCAGCCTGGCTCAGCTCTGGATGTTGAGGCCACTTGGGAGGTGAGGCAATCATGGAAGATCTCTTTTTTCCTCTGTCGTTCTCTCTTTAGCTCTGATTTTCAAATGAATGAAATAAATTAAAACAATATTTATAGACCAATTGTGTATCCTGTAGCTTAACTTGTTCTTATCCTTTTACTGCTTTTTCTATCCTTTGTACTAAGTTACAAATAATTATTGTAGTTTACATATTAACCCCTTGTGTGTGACAATATTTCCCCCCTCAGTTTTCCCTTTTTGTTGTTATTTAGATTTCTAAAAATTGTATCTTTCCTACAAATATGTATCTTTATTTTTATGGAATCAGAGTTCTAAATCTGTGGATTATCAGAAGCATGTCATCCATAGAATTATTACCATCATCGCAAGATAATAACAGTGCTCTATTACACTTTCTTTGAAATTCTGTGACTATGCATTTATGTTAAGATTGCAAATACATACACTTGGAATTCTGTGTCATTTACTAAGTAGTTCATTCTTTCTCTACATATCAATGTGATACTAACACAAAGAGAACAAAATCAATGAAGTTCACAGGTATCCTTTCTCTCTGCTTTTCTTTCCTAATGTTTGAGATAACACATTTTTAATTTAAATTATAGTCACAGCCTTCCTTGGGCGTTGAGGATAGGGGGCAGGCAAGCAGTTGAGGCACATGGTGCAGTCAACAGTTGGCTGATGGTCACGATCTTCCTGAGACAATGTAGAAAGAAATTGCTGTGCACCCCAGCATAGGCAATTTTTCAGTTTAGAGAAAATTGCACAGTCACCCAATGACTTCAACTTCAACTTCAGGAGCTATCCTCTGCTTCCCCTCAGAGTGCTAGATTTGGACAAACAGAGTGCACAACTGCTCCATGTTCTGTGGCTACCAGAAGACATCAGAGCAAGAATAAGACCAATTCTAGGGTGGAGAACAGCCCCCTGCATCCTATCAATGTGGGAATTGGGGACATAACCCTGGGAACTGTGCTCATTCTATGTGACTCAGAGGGATTGCTCTTTTTAAAAAAGATTTATTTTATTATTTTTATTTTATTGCTATTATAATATGATACAGTTCCGTAAGTCTTGGGATTTCCTCTACCCTCTCCTGAATTCCACAATCATTACGACAGCATAGTTCCTCATAGACAGTCATAAGTCCATCGTTTTTTGTTTTTTGTTGGTGGGCATGGACAATGGCAGAGAGTCCGGCATCCCATTGTCAAGACACACTCAATAATTTCATTGGAAGTCTATCCTCAATCTGGAAGTACAGATGCACACTGCAGCATATCCTCATATCTAGACATGTCAGTCTCCACTATTCAGTCACTATAAATTCCCTCCCCCCATCAAGGGAAGAGCCATAAAACAAAATCAACAACAGGAAGAAAACTAGAAACTTACAATGCCATGAAGTCAAATAACATGCTACTGAATGACTAATGTGTTGCTGAAGAAATGAAAATCAAGAACCTTCTTGAAGAAAATGATGCTTCTGTATGATCTATGAGTCAGTGAAGAATTTAGAAAAAAAGGAGTTTTGAAGAGATGAAACAAATTTAAAAAATCAAAATCCATGAGATATAGTTTCGGCTGATTTTTGTTGGTGAGATGCATCTCCAATAGACAACAAATAGGAAAGGGCATCCAACAGAAGTGGAAAAAAATTTGCAAGCTACCTATTTGACAAATGCTTGATATTATTGACATCTTTAAAAAATCAACAACATCCTGACAACCTCTTAACAGGAAGTCATACGCATGCAGCAGGCGGGGGACCCCAGAGTGGGGTGGGTGGACAGGAGGAGGCTTGTATCCCAACCCTGAAGACTCACAGATCCTCAACAAGGAGTATCAGTACGGGCATCAACGACTAAATTCCAACTGCCAAAGAGACCACGGGGAATTGGAGTGCCTTCAGAGGCCAAGAACTCTGAGGTCATCCACTCCTGCTTGGATCTACCACATGGGATGGAAGAAACCCAAATCCTTCCTCACAGGATCCAAGGTCATCAGAACAACAGCCAGAGCCCTGAGCAGTCTGCAGAAACAGAAGAACAGTAAACTTCCTTCGGGACTCAGGAGGGGAGCTTTCTCTGGTCCTTGCTTGGTTCCAACTTTGGGTCCCCACCCTCTCTGGCAATGACCATCAGGATCACTCCAGAAACCCTCAAAACAAACAAAGAAACAAAAAATCTAGAATATATAGAGAACAACAAGGAAAGCTTAGAATCAGACAGGAAATGGTCAGCGTGGATTCACTTACACCTTACTAGATGGGACACAAAGATTAGTTACTTCTCACTACTGCACACCCCTCCTTAAAACTGTGCTTCACCAAAACTGTTGACGTATGTCTTGTTAGAGTTATAAGCCAGTCTAGACTTCCCGAAAAACAGCTAGGTTCAGCAAAATTATGCTTCAATGCTATAAAATACTATAATACTATAATGAAAATAGACATGAGACAGCTGAATAGTAATCTATAGCCATTTTAAGGTGTATAGAACCCAGTTGTATATATACTAAAATTGCAATGTCGATGAAAAAGTCACAGGATGCGGTTAAGAACTTGCTTTTTAAAAACATATTGGTTACTCAATACTATGTCAATTAATTTCATAACGTTAGAAATTGTTGCTGATGTTATGTTGGGGCTTTTAATTGATTGGGATGATACTCTGCCGGGTCTACCTTCAGACCAGAGATGGTCTTCCCAAGAAGCCGTTGAACTTATCTGGACAATAAGACACTGGACTCTATGCTTGGTATATGCTTGCAATGAAAGAATCTCAACTGAACTTGAACTGTGGCAATGCAGCAAGGTGGAGGAATCCACCATGTGGGAAGGGTTTAGGGAGGGGTAGGGGGAATCCCAGTATCTATAAAACTGTGTCACATAATGCAATGTAATTAGTAAAAAAAAAAAAAAAAGCATAAAAAAGAAAAAAATCAACAGCAGCAGCAAAAACAACCAGTCTAGTTCTATCAGAAGTATTTGCTCCATCATGTTTATAACATTGCTGTTAACAACAGCCAAAATATGGAATCAATCTAGCTGTTCAGCATCAGATAAACACTTTAAAAAATGAAATTGTAGGATTTGCATCAAACTGTACTCAACTAGAAGACAGTGAAATAAGCTGGACACAGAAAGACGAATACTACATAACACCTTTTTTTTTTTTAATATGGGAACTAAAAGTATATATAAAAAAGAAATGCTTGTATCAGTATTGCTAAAAATACAATTTTGTCAGGTTTTGTTTTATATCTATCAAAATTGCATTTATGAATGATATACTATAGCTTTAATGATCTGTGGCTATTTTATAAATATTTTCATTTGCTTATTAGTTTTTGCTGCTGCTTATATTCTGCTTTTCTGTTGAACTCCTTGTTTAAAGACCATATAATTTTTTTTTTGTTGTTGCTCTGGTTGGAGTAAGAAGACTTTGGAAACTATTGTCCTCCAGTTGCATCTGATCTGTTCAGTGTTTAGAAATGACATGATTTCTAGGCTCCAATCTGTATACAACTCTGCTGTAAATGCTAGAGAGACGCGAGGAGGAACAATCTGCTTCTGTCTTTTGAAGGTTCACATTGGGCTTGCAGATAGTGTACATGAACAAGAAGTGAAAGCTTCTGAGTGCCAACAGCAGATGGAGCCAAGTATAATGTTTTTCGTCAGATATAAATAATAAGAAAATGAGATCGAGATATCCATAGGCCAGTTTGGAAGTAAATATTTCATGAAGGAATTGAACCAGAGCCATGCTTTTAAATAGGATAGATTTGGTACCGATGAAAAGATGTAGAGATTTTGCAATGGATAGATTCTATCAGCATAGGACTAATGTTTATCACATGTCTGGCACACTCTGGGATCAGTACAGAGACAAGCATCGTCAACGTGTAGGTTCATATAAAGAAATCAGGTAGTCAGGTAACATGCGGCACAGACTTGGAAAGGGTTTTTTTAAAAAAAAGATTTATTTTATTTTTATTGGAAAGGCAGATTACAGAGAGAAGGAGAGACAGAGAAAGATCTTCCGCCCACTGGTTCACTCCCCAAATGACCTCAATGGCTGGAGCTGAGCCAGGGGCCAGCCCACCCCCAATTCCAAATTATGTTATTGGGGGTCACAGCCTCACTCATCCCATCAGGCCCCCAGTCCTGGCCCTCATGTGTCTGGCTTGTGTTTTGACTTGATCCACATTCCTTTAGTGTTCTCAGATTCACCAGTGGGTGATATAAACTGGTCTAGTCTCTTTCATCCCTGACCTGCACCAAATGTATGTGTGCCACTGGATGAGTTCCCTGACCTGATCCGGGCTGCTCTCCATTGTGGTATTCCAAGCTCCTCCATAAAAACCTCTCCAGTGCCAGATCTCATGCATACTGGTGGGTTCATGGGCTAGCCCTACTTAGTCCACCTCCTGCTCTAGAAGGAACAGTGGCTTTTCCTGACTGACCTTCACCCATTCCTGTTTTACTGTATGGTGTTACAGTCCAGCCAAGCTTGGTCCACACTCAGACATAGCTCATAGATAGCTCAGCAAGGGCAAAGACCTAGCCTAGCTTGGCCTACACCTACCCTGGTTCTCATGAGCACCAGTGGGTGCTGGAGTTTAGCCCAGTCTGGCGCACTTCAGATCTAATCCACACTTGTGCCAAGGGATACGGCAGCCATGTCCAGGCTAGACAGCAGCCCCCACTCTGGCCTTTGAACTCACCAGTGGGAACCACAGCCCAGCCAAGGCAGCCCCTTAGCTTTCCAACCAGGCCTGTTTTCAGCCATAGATCTTGCGTGTCAGATCTATGATAGCCAGATGCTCTGACCCAGCTTGGCATAGTCCTTCACTTGTCTTGGCCTTTGCCTTTGAATACTGTAGCCTGGTCTGACCTGGACTGCCCCCAGTCACAATTCTCACAGGCAGGTGTTGGTGCCTCGCCCTGCTCAGTCTGCTCCCATCCCTGCCTCATGCAAGCCAGTGGGTGTGACAGCCTAGCCTAGTGGCGTGTGCTTCAGTCTGGTTTCTGCACTTGCAAGTGAGCTAAGATGTGCTTGGCCCTCCCAGTTTGCCCCCTTCCAAAACCAATACACACATTAGCCAACAGTTGGAGCTACCTTGCTTAGCCTGCCCAACTCCCAGGTCTGGACCACGTGCTCACCAGCAGGAGCTATAACCCACTAGGGGAGTTTTCCAAGTTCCCCCACTCGCACTCACCCCACTCTCAGATCCAGATCTCACGTATACCAGCAGGTGCTAGACCCTTGCCTGGCATTTCCTGCTCCTCTATCTTGGCCTTGTATGAGCTGGTGAATGTTGCGTCTTAGCGCGCCCCACATCCTGTTTTAGAAACCACATGAGGGTGCTGCAGCCTGGACCTGCTCAGACTATTCTTGATCCCCTTGCCCGTGAATGCTGGCAGGTTCCATGGTCACACCTAGTTCAGCTCATCACCACCAAAAGCTCTTGAACTAACCAGTGGGACTTGTATTTCCACAAGGTTTGGCCCACATATCCACAGAATCTATCCCTGGACCTGGTTCTCTCATGTGCTGGCTAGTGTCATGGCCCTGCCTAATGTGGTCCATTCCCTGTTCCAACATTCAGTCAGGTACTGGGATCTAGTCCTGCTAGACAGCCCCCCAGCCCTAGCTTTCACATGGGCTGGCGTGTGGTGGTTAGCAATGTTCCATGCTAACAAGCCCAACTCCGGGTGCCCATGTGGACTGGTGCATTGGTCTGACCCAAACAAATCTTCCAATTTCTCCCCTCCAAACCACCAGGTCTCAGTCCCCTTGCTTACCTGCAAGTACAGTGGCCTTGTTGTTGAGTGTCCCTCAGTATTCATTCCTCACCTATACTTACAGTGGCCTTATCCATGCATGTCCTTAGGCAATAATTCCACATCCCCAAGATCCCATAGGATCCCCAGTAAGAAGCCTGGTTTACAATATGGCAGCAGTAGGTGGAGCCATGAGCCTGAGCATGCCTAAAGCAGTCAAAGATCTGTCTCTAGCATGGTCACTGTGGACTGAAGAAATTCTTGGACGTTGGGCTTGGACAAGCCCAGGATTCACTCACCACTTGGAAATGGTGGGTGGGGAGCTAGGATCCTTAGCAGGAAGCCTGGCTTGGCACAGGTTCTCCCAGCCAGAGGTATGTGGCTGGGAGCTTCAGACACTTGCACCTCTGAGCAGACTTAACTGGACTCCTGGAGGGATTTTTTTAGTTCAGATATTTTGGAGGTATAATTTCTGTGAATGGCTAATTGACCTTGGAAAGAAATGTAAGCTCTTTTTGTAGAAGGATTTCCAAAGCTAAACTCAGCACTGGGCTTGGCATGCCTTACATCATGTTTTTCTTGAGTCTTTTAGTCTCTACTCAAGAAGAAAATAACTACTTAAAATTGCTTTGCATTGATTTTCACAAACTTCTGTAACTCTGAGAAAGTAGATGCCTTGTACTTTTCTTTGTTAGCATAGAACCTGATGCATTAAGTAAATACTTATTTAATTAAAAGGCAGCTTTATATAAATAAAGAAAGATAGTCTTCCATCTACTTGTTTATTTCCCAAATTGCCTCAATAGCTGGAGCTGAGCTTATCCCATGATTCATGGGACATGAGCCATTGCCCATATGGAATGCTGGTGCCACAGAGAGGATTAACCTGTTGAGTCATAATGCTGACGCTAAGGGCCTAATGCATATTATGGCCCCTTGTCCATTCCCAAATCCCTATTGTTCAACATTGTCTTTGCTATATTAGATTCTTATTTTCCCAATATTTCTCTAATGGTTATGACATTTTCTTATTTATATATCATTCCTATATATTAAGGTTGTTAAATCCATGTTGGTAGTGAGCCGAGATGGGCCCATGAAATCAAGATTCTTTCAACTTTCACCCAGGATAACATATCCAGCAAAGTTTTCTTTTGTCTTTGAAAATGAAATAAAATTCTTAAGAACATTTATTTTGTTTGCAATAATGGCTTTCTCTCTATAGCAGATAGGATCATGAGCACATACAAGAAAAACTTACAAACCAGACTGAAATATTGTGCTTCCTTCCCTCTCAGTGTTCTTGTCCTGTTTCTGGAAGAATAGACTGTCAATTCATGCGACATTGTTTCTCACTCCTACTTCACTCTTGGTCTGGGTGGATTCCTCTGATGAGCAACATCTCTAAGCTGATTATTATGCTTTAGTTATAGCAAAGAAAGTCTTAATTAAAAAATATAAGAAGTGGGCCTGGCGGCGTGGCCTAGCGGCTAAAGTCCTCACCTTGAATGCGCCAGGATCCCATATGGGCGCCGGTTCTAATCCCAGCAGCTCCACTTCCCATCCAGCTCCCTGCTTGTGGCCTGGGAAAGCAGTCGAGGACGGCCCAAAGCTTTGGGACCCTGCACCCGCGTGGGAGACCCGGAATAGGTTCCTGGCTCCTGGCATAGGATCGGCGCGCACCGGCCCGTTGCGGCTCACTTGGGGAGTGAAACATCGGATGGAAGATCTTCCTCTCTGTCTCTCCTCCTCTCTGCATATCCGGCTTTCCAATGATAATAAAATCTTTAAAAAAAAAAAAAATATAAGAAGTGGGTATGAGTTTTGATGATGGGAGGCTAACATATAAAATAAATCCACATGCATCCCAAATTTCTTCTTTTCATTTTATTATCATTAATATTATCATTTCTATTGCAATTTGTAGTTTTCTTTATTATTATTATCATTATCATTTTATGATACAGTTCCATAGACTCTAGCATTTCCCTTATCCCCTCCACAATTTCCTCCCTACTCACTGACTTCCCCTATATCATTACTATAGTGTAGTTTTTTTTTTTTTTAAAGATTTATTTTATTTCCATTACAAAGTCAGATATACTGAGAGGAGGAGAGACAGAGAGGAAGTGGAGCCGCCGGGATTAGAACCAGCGGCCATATGGGATCAAGGCGAGGACCTTAGCCACTAGGCCACGCTGCCAAGCCCTAGTGTAGTTCTTCGTACACAGCCATATGTCCATAATTGCGGGCATGGACAATGACAAAGAGTCGAATATCCTATTGTCAAGATACAGTAGACAGTTTCATTGGGAGTCCATCTTTGTCTGGAGGTTGAGAGGCATACTGAACTGTATCCTCACATCTGGATATGATAGTCTCCATTACACAGTTGCAATATATCCCCTTAAATGAAAAGCCACAAAACAAAATCAACGTCAGGAAGAAAAAAAAAATTAACAACACCACGAAGTTAAATAACATGCTACTGAATGACTAATGTGTCACTCGTTGAAGAAATGAAAAACAAAATCAAGAACCTTCTTGAAGAAATTGATGCTACCATGTGATCTATGAGTTATTAAAGAATTCAATCAGAAGAAAGTGTTGTGAAGAGATGAAACTAAATGAAAACATCAAAATCCATGAGATACAGTTTCTGCTAATCTTTGCTGGTGAAATGTGTTTCCTGTAGGCAATAAATAGATGGGTTTTGTTTTTGAATCCAGTCTACTAAGCTATGACATTAGATTGATGAGTTTAAGCCATTTACATTTAGGGATAATATGAATGGGTGGTAATTTGGTCCTGTCATTTTACCAATGGGTTGTTCATTGATTTTGTCTTCTGTTGTCATTTTACTGGATGTTCACATTTGCCTTTGGTATTGGTGGGCACTATTCCTTTTCTCTGTCAAGAGAACATCTTGAAGTATCCTTTGTAGGGCAGGTTTGGAAGAGGTATATTCTTTTAACTTCTCTTTACTATGGAAGAATTTTATTTCCTTTTCAAAGACAAAAGAAAGCTTTGCTGGATATGTTATCCTGGGTCGACAATTTTTTTCTTTTAGAATCTGGAATATGCCACTCTATTCTCTTCTGGCCTGTAGAGTTTCCTGTGAGGTCTTCTGTGAGTTTAATTGGCATTCTTTTGTATGTCAGTTGATTTTTTTCTCATGTGCACATTCAAGGATCTTTTCCTTATGTTCAATTGAAGACAGCTTGATGATCATGTGTCGTGGTAAAGATCACTTTTGGTCAAGCCTGTTGGGAGTTCTCTGCCCCTCCTGGATGTTTCCCAATTCTCTCTAGATTAGGGAAATTTCCCCTATTGTTTCATTAAATATATTTGCAAACCCAGATTCTCTTTCTGCACCTTCTGGGACTCCCATAACTCTTATATTTGACCTCTTAATAGTGTCTCTTAATTCTTGAATACTTGTTTTAGCCTGATCCAGCTCTGCTTCCAGCTGTTTGATTGTTTCCCCCTGGTGACAGGAAATATCTTCTAATTTTGAGAATCTTTCTTCTGTCTCCTTCCTTCTATTATTGAGACTTTCCACTGAATTTTTAATTTGCTCCATCGCATCCTCCATTTCCAATAATTTGACTTGAATTTTTTTCAATGTTATCCTTTCCTGTGTGACATACTCCTTAAATTTCCTTTACTTTTGTATTACATGCTCCATGTTGTTAAGAAGCTTCATAAAAAGTGTTTTGAATTATGTATCCCCTATTTTCTCCATGTCTTCCTCAGTTAACTCTGAGGTTGGCAAAGGGTTTTGCTGCTTTGCAGGGGAGTCATCATTAATATTCATTGTGCCTCTTTCTCTTCTTTTGCTCTTGGTCATTGTACTTCTGGTTAGCAGATTCTTCTCCTTCAGGCTGGTTTCTAAACCGTGTCACCCACAGGTCTACAGTTTGATTTTACTTATTGCAGTTGATACATGGCTCTTTGTTTGCAGCCAATTGTGCCACTCCCTCCAGCGAGTTCCAGATCTGGGTTCTTATGTTAGACTTCCACCATGGTCTCCGTAGCTCCAGCTCCTGGCTTAGCACTCTACTTCCTGTTATTCCATGCTGTTGTTGAATTGTTGTTGGTGCAACCTTTCTCCCACTTCTAGTTCAAACAGTTTCCAGGATTTGGAAGATACCAGGTGTTCTGAATAACTAGGTTGCTGACAGTGCTGATCCTGCCAGAACATGCTGGTTCCCTGAGGACCACAGGGACCTGGTTGCTGCTGAGTTGTGGCTGCTGGTGTAGTTCAGATCACTGATCGCTAAATACTGCTGGTGTGTCTGGTCACTACAACACCATACTGTTATCTCCCTTGGTTTCCTGTGTCCATCAGTCTCCAGGTGCCCCTCTGCCATTGGGTCTGTCCTCTCCTATTTCCTCGCATGTGCCCTCTGTCTTTCACCATTTGTTTAAACATGTCTTAACCCTGTTCCATATCTTGATTCTTTCCAAATTTCTATTAGATTCTTTTCACATACAGTAGGAATAACTTTATTTCTAAAAACATAAAAAATACGTAACTGAATAAAGGAGAAACTATAAACTCCAAATGGCAGTGCTTAACCTTTGGGTGGACTTCTATTCAGCATTATGTATGTGTATCTTTGTAAAATTGAGATGCTAATGGAAATACAGGCTTGAATTTTCATTTTTATCACTTAGAGGTATAATGGTAAGCAATGCCTTTTATTCTTATATATAATTTTTTTCATTAATTTTACTTACTTGAGAGGGAGGAATTCCCAATTCAAGGGTTCTTTTCCCACATATGCACCATAGATGGGTTTCCCATGTGGGCTGCAGTACCTCAGCTACCAACACTGTCACCTGCTGCCTCCTGAAGTGTCCCAGGAAGGTGCAGCCTGGAATGAAGCTGGGTCTTGGGCTCAGGAATGCTGATAAGAGGGAGGGTTTCCTAACCAGAATCTTTTTAACTGCTGTGATAAATACTTCTCCCTGACTATAAGACTATATGTGGTTTTATGCCTGCTTCATGCATGTATGCAATATTTTTGGGTTTTGGATTTTAATAACTTTTCACTTGATCAATGTAACCAGGAACCTAATATTTTCAGTGTGATGTGATTTTCTGAGATGATGCTTTTAGAATAAGATTATGGAATTGAGAACACCTGATGGCCTTTGGCTGTATGATGTTTGGAAAGATTATACGAACTTCTTAGGCAGATGTTCTCACTCTCTCTGGAGTTGCTAAGTAAGATCTCAAACATATCCTTGCCTGGAAGCTTTCACCTCTCCTGCCTGTCCCTGGAGAGGTAATTCCTGGTCAGAACTCTCCCTGAATTCCTCCTTGCTTTGTTTTTTCTCAGGATGTAATTTAGCAGACAGAGTACAGTCGCTTCTGCTCTGAGCCACAGAATGAAGCAGATTGTGCTTGAGAGGCTAATGGATTTGAGGTACAGATTCAGCAGTGGGTCTGTGCTGAGGTGGGAGGAACAGAAGTGCCATATCCTGGGTGGATCTATGAACAACAGCCACTAAGAAGGCCTAGGCTGGTGGTGAGTAAGGTGGAACATCAGTCTAGTGTGAGAGCCACCAGAGCAGAATGTTCAAACGGTATGCTGGCATCTACCAGCCCTGGAAGTGGCGGAACATGACATGTGCTTAGTCAACTAATTCTATCTTTCTCCCAACCTGGTAAAATGAAAGATGTGTAGAATGAAGGGAGTTGATGCATAAAATAAGCAATTGCTTGCTCTGCATGGATATTTCAAAAACAGTAATAAGACACATTTGTTTGCACATTTGCTTTTATGAGTATTCCTCAGTAAGGGATATTTTATATGATAAATAAATGCTATTAACTCCTTCAGAGGCAGCAAGTCTGATGATATCAATCTTTACACAGCATGAATGGGGGTACTTGTCCTGACAGAGCAATTACTGCAGGTGAGCTGAGAATTGTTCAAGCAGGGCTAAGTATATTTATCCTACAGCACAATATATAGCAACATAACGTATTACTGAGAATGAACTGTATATTCCCAAATAGCTGGAGGAGAGGACTGTGAATGTTGCCACATTAAAAACAATAAATATTAAAAGTGGTGTATATGCTAATTAATATGATAATTATGAAGTATTTACATGAATTGAAGTGTCATTCCTGCCCAATAAGTACATGTATTTATGTATCAACAAAAACTGAAAATGTGGGTGTGCATTTACTGCAGCTGCTAAGATGCTGTTTGCGAACCCTGCTTGCCCTATAGGAGAAATGAGGTTTGCACTATGGCTGCATTCCTGATTCCAGCTTCTTGCAGAAGAGTTAGGAGGTTATGGCTGGAGTTGGTGGGCCCATGTCACCTCTTGTCACCTCCGTAGGAGACCGTCATTGCTTTCCTGACTTGGCCCATTGTTGGTTGTTATGGATTTTGGGGAGTGAGGCAACAAAATAGCGGATTTCTCTCTGTCTTTAACAAAATAGATAAATATTCCCAACACTAAACCGACACAAGTCGATTGTACAGAGACGCAGTTCTTTGGCTTCATGGCTAAGCTATCACTTGGGACAGACACATGGATACCACCTGAGAGCATCAGAGTGAGTCCTAGATTGACTTTTGATACTAGCGTCTTATGAATACACATGCCACTAGGAATCAGGCGAGAGTGAGGGTCCTGACATTCAAATGGAAAACTGAGAGTGGCTGTAATTCTGGCTTTGGCATAACCCAGTTGTGCCTGTTATGGGTATTCCAAGAGTGGCCCATTGGATGAAAACTGTCTGTTTCATTGTCTCTCCACTTTTCAAATAAATAGGGTTCAGTAAACAAAGAGTTATACATTGGAAATACTTTCCAAATGTTCAAATGCCATTTTAAAAATTCCAGGAAAGTGGGTGAAGATGGTGGACATAGGTAATGAGGCAAAAAAAAAAAAAAAAAAAAAAAAGAGTGTGACATGCAAACCACCCAAGGCAGGTAAATATATTTCTGTCTGCACTTCAGAGCAATTTGGACAATACGCACTAGATATTTGTCAGTTTCCCACCCCTTTGTTGCCAGAGGTTGATTTACTGACGATGGCTATCTTCAGTGCCCCTTTGATATCTTTATTCCTGAGTGTGTAAATCAGAGGGTTGAGTAAGGGAGTGATAAAGGTGTAGACCAGCGCGAGTTTTCGTTCTTCGTCCTCTGAGGTGCTGGAGCGTGGTCGCAAGTAGACCAGGCTGCAACACCCATACTGAATCAAGACCACAGTGAGGTGAGAGGAGCAGGTGGAGAAAACTTTGCTGCGGCCCTCTGCAGAGCGGATGCGGAGGATGGTGTGGGCAATTAGCAGGTAGGAGATATTGATAAGCAGGAAGGGAACAGTCAACACGAAGAAACTTGCAAGGTAGAGGATTCCCTGGTGCACGTGGATGTCAGCACAGGCCAGACGCAGGACTGCAGCCACGTCACAGAGGAAGTGGTTAATTTCCTGATGGCACCCACAGAAGGGCAGGGTGAAAACTGAGCCAATGAGCATGAGGGAGAGGATGACAGCGAGAGCAAGCGAGCCAACCATCATTTGAACACAAAGCTTGTGGGTCATGATGAGGGTGTAGTGCAGCGGGTGGCAGATGGCCACATAGCGATCATACGCCATCACTGCCAGCAGAAAGCAGTCAATGCTGCCAAGGGTGCTAAAGAAGAACATTTGGGCTCCACAAGCAGCCAGTGAAATGAGCTTTTGAGGCCCCCAAATGTTGGAAAGCATCAGGGGCACCACAACAGTGGTGTAGCACATTTCCAGGAAGGAGAGGTTGCATAGGAAGAAGTACATGGGTGTGTGGAGGGAGCTGTGTGTGCAGACCACCCAGATGATGGCCGTATTGCCACAGAGGATCATGAGGTAGAGGAGGAGGAAGAGAAGGAAGAGAAGGACCTGGAGTTCCGGGACAGTGGTGAACACCCGGAAGACAAACTCCGTAGGACCGGATTGGTTGAGGACAGGTTTCCAAGCCAACATGTTCTCTAAGGATGGGAAACGGTGATCCCCTTTGTGGTGGAGTTGCTTTTTAACCTGAACCACAGAACAATATTAAATTAGATTAAAAAACATGTATAGGTAAAAGTTTTCAAACCAAAGGCGAGAATTCACAATAGAAGGCCTACAGTAGTTTTTTCTTTTCCTTTAATGGAAATGTTTATGAATGAGATAAACACTCACTTGTGGAATTTACCGGGGGGTAGTTAGCCCAGGTGAAATGTTCATATTTTTAACATTGACATTTTTTAATGCCATTGGTAAAAGCTAATTATTTGCTTGTATTCAATTAAATGAAAGAGGTAGATATATGTTGTATTTACATAATTATAAAATGAATGTATTATTCACATCTTTGATTAAAGAATTTTGTTAAAGTATAGCCCACATACATATACAAAGAAGTTTGTTAATTCTAAAGTATAGCCCCCACACAGATGAGTTTGTGAATTCTAAGTGTACAGCTTGACTTCTAGTTTTTTCTGTGTAGTAAATATACTAATGCAGTGATTATCAAGATTCAAGACATACAAAAATTCTACCAACCTACAGATATCCTTCGTACTTGCTTTAAATCTTTATCATTAAGTAAAGTACCAATGTTTTTGACTTTTGCCATTGCAAATGAGTTTAACATGTTTCAACGCAGCATGTAATGATAAATATTGAATACATTGCAAGTGCCTTTATATAATGTCTATTAAGATCATTGCAATTCTGTGTAGCAATACCCAGTTGTATTTTTAAAGTAGTGTCTTTAAAAACATTTTTAAATTTATTTGAGAAGCAGAGTCACTGAGAGAGAGAAAGAGCGCACACGAGAGAGAATTTTCCGTCTCCTCCCAATGGCTGTAGCAAGCAGCTCTGGACTGGGCCAAAGCCAAGAGCCTGGAGCTTCTTCCAGGTTTCCCACCTAGGTGCAAGGAAGCAAGCATTTGGACCATTCACTGCTGATTTCACAGGTGCTTTAACAGAGTACTGGATGGAAGCAGAGCAGCTGGGACTCGAAAGGCATGGGCATGAAGTACCTGCAAGTGACAGCTCTAATATTACCCCGTTTACACCTATACTACAAATTCCTTTTGCTTTCAATGGTTTTGACTCCATATAAGACCATTATCCAACTTGCCTATTTTGAAGAATATTAGGAGATTTCAAAAGGCTCAAGGAAAATGAAATACAAATACAGTGTTTATTTTTTAGAAACATTTTGAAATCTGCTGGTACTCTTCATATATTTCCTCTCATATTTTCTCTAAATTTATAACCAGTAGCCAAAGTTTTTGGAGCCAAAGACATTAAAATAATGGGGGATAGAATACAGTTAGGGTGCTGAAAGTGGAGCTTACTGAGTTTAAAAAAGACTGCAAAGAAACTGAAAATAAAAGGCAATAATTGAATGATACTCTAGAAAAAGCAGGAGAGAAAAAAATCTTGTGAGCATCTCAGAATGAAAAAAATCCCTTTAAATACCTTGTGATTTGGACCAGAACTTCATTTATACAGAAAAAAATCCAAGAGGAAATAGAACATCTACCGAGTTTAGAGAAATACAAATTGCATTAATAGAGTTCTAAAACCAGGCGTTAGTCATCTATATTAAAAAGCAACAGGATAGGGCCCGACGGCGTGGCCTAGCGGCTTAAGTCCTCGCCTTGAACGCGCCGGGATCCCGTATGGGTCCCGGTTCCAATCCCGGCAGCTCCACTTCCCATCCAGCTCCCTGCTTGTGGCCTGGGAAAGCAGTCGAGGATGGCCCAAAGCTTTGGGACCCTGCACCCGCGTGGAAGACCCGGACTCTTCCTGGTTCCCGGCTTCGGATTGGCGCAGCACTGGCCATTGCACTCCCTTGGGGAGTGAATCATCAGACGGAAGATCTTCCTCTCTGTATATCTGACTTTGTAATAAAAACAAATAAATCTTTAAAAAAAAAAAAAGCAACAGGATGATTGCAGATTTAAAAGGGGCTAGTACTTTTTAAAATTCTAAATACAGCTAGCAAAACTTGTGATAAAAGACCATTGTTGGAGCCTCTGTTGTGGCACCTTGGGCTAAGCAACAGTCTGTTATGCACTGTAACTATTACATTCATGTTTTAAAATGTGTGGTACAATCTTTGTGAAGGTTTTCCTCTTGTTGAATATTTTAGCTAGACTAGATTGACTCTGTTATTCAAATTTATTTTTTACACACTCACCTTATAATAATTAGATTTATTTGAACACTTGAACAACGTCTGTTTGGCCAAGAAGAGATGGATTGACTGCATTTAAAAGTTCTGAACAAATACCTTGTTTGGATCAGCTCTTCAAGCCCTATCTAAGCGTTCTGTGCAAATCAGTTCTTCTCCTCTTGATCTGCCTAATGCCATTGTATGGTGTAACACATTCACAACCTCATTCATTCATCACCTAAAGGTCTAAGCAAATCTGTAGCCAGATGAACTAAATCAGAAGCTAGTGACAGTAGGTTGACTTCTAGTTTTTGTATCTACATACCTAGAGATATGTAGGCATTGTACATCTAAACAAACACCTTTGAAAATGCCAAGGAATCATGAAACTAAGGAAAACCTAGTTATAGGTTATACATGTGTATATATGTGTGTGTGTGTGTGTATGTATAAAACTAGATCTCTACCCTTGGGAACTTTCTGGAAGCCTGAAAGGTCTTGAGTCTATTCTTTTTATTTGTACATGCAAAAAATAATGTCTGCAGAGATCAAGCCTTGTCCGTGGAAATAAGGTCATTTTCCCCCCACATGTGATGCCGGAATCTGCATTGGATGTTAGTTAGCAGATGGCAAATTGCACACAAGCAACTTCAATTTTCCTCTTTATTTATACTTAGATATATGTAACCAAGTTAATAGAGTTGGAACATTCATATAGAAAGGCCACAGTAGATGATACCAAGAGTGCACCTTAAATAAATCCCTGAACTCAGTCTATGGCTATACACAAAAGGAGGGGGGTAACATCTGAGGAATATCCTCCTCCAAATCATTCATCTTAGTGCAGTGACCATTGGGCCATGTTCAAGTTAACCTCACCTATAGGAGATGTCTTATTTCTCAACAAGTATGTCAATTAATGGCTTTAGACCCATAGTCAAAGTTAGGAATCTCTTTGAATCGTATTTTTTTTATTTTTTGTTTTTCAATATGCAATATACAGTTTATGAAAGAATTATAGTGAAAATATTAAGGTGCATTAAATTCCCTGCCTGACAAATAGGAGATATTCTGTTCTCCTTACTGCCATCTCTGCCCTCGCTCTACTGAGTCACATTTAGTTCCTACTATGACCTGTCTTGCAGAAGGAACTTGTGTTGTCCACTCCCTCTGATATGGATACTTTTTTTCCATAGTCCCTGGCTACATTTTGTTCTCACAGTCTATTCTCCCTTCAAATTTCAGTTCATGTTGGCCCTGTGAAAGAAAATGGAAAAAACAACAGAAAGCCTGAAATTTATCAGGATTATTTATGGGTAAGGAGTGTGATGTTTGACAAGTCAACAATTTATCACAGTTCCCATCTGGTAGATATAAAAATGGACAGTAGCAACTATTCTGACAACCCATTACTCCAAAATTCAGTACTGATAATATAGCCATTACCAAATTCAATTATATAGTATTGCAGAAATTTGTACCAAGGCTATTTTACAAAACCAATCACTACTGAATCAGCCTTTAAATAAACGGCCCTGCTACTTTAATATTTGTTCCATTACACCAACCTATCACCAGCCTATCACCAATCTAAGGAAATCAACTCAAGGGCAGGATAACATTTTGTTGAGATGTTCCTGCCATCAGTGATGATTGTAACATCTCCAGAGAGCCTCCGTCTGTCTACCTTCCTTTAACAGAGTGAATGGGATGTGGATCCACATGCTTCATGTTGCACAGCATCGCTCAGGGAGGACAAGCAGCCAGTGTACAGTACCTGTGTGATGGCCAGATGATGATAGGGAAGAGTTCTGGAATCAGGAGAAGAGATATTCTTAAAACTTGAGATAGAGTGGATGGATGGGGTGAAAAGAAAGTCCTTTACAACAGCAATACTAGAGAGAAAACAAAATCCAAGTGCTGGAGGGGAAGACTTGCCTCTTCCAATAATACAAAATAGAATGTGTTATATTTACTCAGAGTCCATTCTTGTCTGATTTAGAGAGGTCCTTTAGTGTCCTCTGAGGAACATCTTCAAAATTAATGTATTCCCTACAGAGGAATTTCCCCAGTGGCTTCCCTTGATGGAACCCACCTAGAGATGATTTTTGTAAAAACATAAAACCTAGAGTCAATCACTTAAGGCAAGTGTAAGGCATCTCTCCTGTGGGGTCATTGTAGATAATGGATGTCTGGGGATCCCAGGCAGGTATCCTCATTGCTTACTGTACACAACAGGGACTTACAGATGCTTTGGTCTGGAAAATCTCCTCTCTGTGTGGAAGGCAGACATTTATTGCAGTTGGTGTTTATGGAACCTATGTAACCCACTAACCCAACCCCAGTGTTGGCTCTGTAGATGTGGGGTCTAGTGGTGGCATTGTGCTGTGGTGATTGTTGGACCCAGGCAAATACTGAAGGCTTCTCAAATGGCATATGATATGTTGAATTGTGATTTTCATTGAAAATCAAAAAAATCTTCCTTGGATTTGTTCTATTCGTTTTTTATCACCTTTGTTTCCTTGTTTCTCAGTCCTACTCATTTCAGTTTCTCCATGAAGATTCTCTCTGGTGATATTTAGTCCTTTTGCTGTTTTGTTAAATAGAGATGTACCTAAGTTCTCACCTCAATTCATGCTTCTCTCTAGTTCTTCCTTTCTACCTCCAGCATTCTCCAAAATTTAAAATCATGTTTCTCCTGATTGCCAACATTAATTATTTCCATGTTCAGCCTTCTCTTTTTTTATGTCCATTATCAATAAGAAATATTGACCCACTGGATTCTTGATATAAGAAGTTTTTTTTCTCAAAGTTCAGGAACATTTATGTTAACACATTCAACTATGAAAAATACAAAATCCATGTGAGTAAACACACTTTGTCAAACATACTTATGGTGAATATCAATCCAAGGTGTTCATGGATTTGACAAGCACTTACATAAGTACAATAAAAAGTGAAGTGTATATGGAGACCTATCATCCTATTTAGATATCTTGATTAAGCTGTATTTCTGAGTCCACTAAAATGAGTTACAAATTCAGATCATGCGAGGGATCTCAGGAATTATGCATAGATTTCAAACTTTTCTATCCTTACACAAATTGAGCATTTAACTCCATTTTCCACAAAGTTCTGAAGTCATGTTTTGTGCTCAAGCTTGTTCCCCAGCCAGGCAGGTGTGGAAGTGTCTATATCACACTGACAGATTCCTGACAGGAGGGAGAAAGTTCCCTATATGTGCCAGCACCCGGGAGAATCTCAGAGAGGAGCTTGGTCCTGGCTAAGAGGTGTCCTTGGGTTGATGATGTACATTAAGAGTTTAGAAAACACGCTTTAGTGAATAAAGCAACGCAGTAGTTTCTGTGACCTATTGTGCTCAGTTACTCAAGGGCAATCATGATAATTAATAGCATTGTTTATCATTCATGACCAACTGTCCATGGTAGGCCTTTTTGACCATTTTAGATATTTTGGCAACCTTGGTACCAAGTGGGATTCCTTTAAAGTATGAATGATACCAGAAATAAGAAAAGGTCAAGCAGCAAACCTGGGATGTATCAGCGTCTGAGTGAGGGAATGATAATGAGAATCCTCCCGAGGAGAGTGAAGGGATGATGATGAGGAGCAGTTATTTATTTTAATTTTATTTAAAAATAAATTTCATTTTGTACCATCAAGGAACAATATATTAACATGGAATACATATGGATATACATTTGCTAATATAGAAAACAAATTAAGGTATCCATCATCTCACATACACACTCTCCCTTCAGTGGCAAGAGCAGCTTGTGCATCCAATGTTAGCCATTGAGTCAAAATTCCAAGCATTATGCAAGAACAGAGGAGAGTTTCTATATGGTCCTGATTTGTAAGTTTGTATTTTTATCCACAAATCTTTTGCATTACTGATATATATTTTTACTGAAACATATAAAACATAATTCTTAATTGTGTCCAATACATTTTATTTTATAATAGAATTCCATATTTTAGGTAACAATATCTTGACATTTTGCTTCCTTAGACCCAAGCAATTTTGAATTTATTTTGGGTCCCTCTTTTCCTATTCCTCCACATCCAGTCACATGAAATTCTCCTTGTTTTATCTTAGAACATGAGTGCACTCAAAGCATGATTACTTGATTTAGCTTCTTTAATCTTTTTACAAGCCTAAGGAAGTTTAACTCCCCCTTCCTTCTAAAACCGTATATTTCAGGCGGAGTGCTTCATTGAAAATGCAAGTATCATAATGCTCAAATCCTCTTCTCAAATCTCTCTCTGTAATTTCGCATCTTGTTTGACATAAACTGAAAGTTCTTACTTTGTACCATGAATTCTTCCATCACGTTTTTGTTATGTAACTTCTTTTTCTTGAAATACATTTATTTCTGTGAAAGGTAGTTACAGAGTGGGGAGAAAGAGAGGGAAGATTCAGGGGGATGAGTAGTAGAGAAGTAACAGGATGAGAAGAGGAGAAGGAGGAGTAATACGAGAAACAATAAGAAAAACAAGAATAAGAAGATGCAGTACGAGCTACAGGAGAAGAAAAGGAAGAAGAGGAGGTGGAGAGACAGTATGTCTGTATGTGTGTGTCTGTGTGTGAGAGAGAAACAAATCTGTTCATTGTTTTACTCCCCAAATTGCCACAAGGATTAGGGCTTTGCAAGGTCAAAGCCAGAATCCAGGAGCTTCTTCCAGATCTCTCATGTGGAGACCCATGTGCAGATCACCTATGTGCAAGGCTCAAGTACTTCGTCTCTCTTCTACTGCTTTTTCAGGTCCAATAGCAAGGAGTTAGAGCAGAAATAGAGCAACTAGGATTCGAACCAGCATCCATATGGGATGCTTGTGACATAGGCAGTATTTTTACCAGCTATACCATAATGCCAGCCCAATCTTTCTGTAATTTCTGACTTTGTCTCTTACCACAGGACCTCTACTGCCCTACATTTATAGATGCCTCAGCAACACAGCCTAACGCTCGTCTGTGAAGAGCTTTAGAGTCTGGAAGCTGATTGAGTGTAAAGACAGCCTGTGTATTGGTTACATTGTATCCCTGGCTATGTTTCTTATTAGGCTGAAATCTTGTATTATTATTTAATATCTGTTTACATCACTATCTTCATGTGTAAATAGGGGATACACGTTTTATTCTCCTTTAAACATTTTGGTAAAAATAAAATTTTAATCGTGCAAACTTTCAGTCATTGTTAACCCTCCTCATCAGCACCTCTGCCACCATTGTCCCCATCAGCATCACTGTTGCTGCCATAATCATCAGATTTTATCCCCACCACCAGCTTTGCCAATGCTACCATCATAATCATTACAATCACCACCAATTACCATCTGTATCTGGGTACTGGACAAGTATTGTGTGCTCCTATGCAATCCAGCTTCCTGCTAATGACTGGAGAAAAGTAAAAGAGAATGACCCAAGTGCCTGGGTTTCTGCCACCCATGTAGGTGACCTGGGGAGGGAACAAGCATATGGTAGCTCCTTTTCTCTCTCAGTTTCTACCCCCTCTATTCGTTTCAAATAAATAAACTATTAGTTTCAAATAATTACATAAAAATTTTAAGTAAAGCACCCATGTGTGAAGATGGTATGTATTCATTTGAATCAGACCAGTTTCAATGCTTTGCTGTGTAAATGATTCTGGGCTGACAATTTTTTTCCCTTTTAGGATCTGGATATGTCACTCCACTCTCTTCTGGCCTATAGAGTTTCCTCTGAGAAGTCAACTGTGAGTCTGATTGGGGTTCCTCTAAAAGTTAATTGATTTTTCCCATGTATTTTTCAGGATCTTTTCCTTCAACCGAAGACAACTGGATTATGATGTGCTGTGAAGATCAATTTTAGTCGACTCTGTGGGAGTTCTGTGCCCCTCTTGTGTTTTGTCTCTCAATTCTTTCTCTGTATTAGGGAGTTTTTCATTATTTCATTAAAAACACTTTGAACCTAATTTTTTGTTTCTGCAGCTTCTGAAACCCCCATAACTCTTATATTTGGTCTTTTAATGGTGTCTCTTAACTCTTGGATGCTTTTCTTAGTTTGAATAAATTCCTCTTCCAGCTTTTTAAAGCTTTTTTTTTTAGCATTTTTACAGAAGGTGTTTCCAATTCTGAGATGCTTCACTCATTCTATTATTGACATTTTCCACTAAATTTTTAACTTGCTGCATTGTGTTTTTAATTTCTAATATTTCAGCTTTAACTTGATTCAGTGTTGCTATTTCCTGTGTAACATAGTCCTTATATTTCTTGGACTGCTGTAGGTGCTTCTCATTGTTCTTAGGAAGCTTTATAATAAGTTTAAAGATTTTTTAATCCTGCAGGTCCTCAATGTCTTCTGCAGTTAACTCTGAGGTTGACAAAGGCTTTTGCTTCCTTATGGGGAAGTGTCAGTAATACTCATTGTGCCTCTGCTGCTTTTTTTGCACATGGTCATTGCAATTTGCATTAGCAGATTGTTCTCCTTAGGGCCGATTTTTTAACGGTGTTGCCCACAATTCTACAGGTTGATTTTACTAATAGTGTTTGGTATCTGGTTCTTTTTCTGTTGCAAGTGCCATTCCCTCCAGTGAGTTTTAGTTCTGGACTGTTTTGCGAGATTTCCACCACAGTCTCCATAGCCCCAATTCCTGGCTTACCATCTCCACCCCCACCCCTCATGTCCATGCTGTGACCACATCTTTGCCTTCACAGCCTTTTTCCCACTCCCAGTGTGAGTGCTGTCTGGGATTAGTGAGATACCAGCTGTCCTACATTACAGGGTTCAGTCATTCTGGTATTGCTGGAACCCATTGGCTGTTAGGTCTGAGGTGATGTGGACCTATTTTGGATTGAACCTGGAGGATGCTAAGTGGGTAATGTTTACACTTTGGGATCAGTGCTATATGCTGAGCTGAAAGTAAGTTCAATTCTGGCTTAGTGCATTTGCAGGTCACTGTTACTCCTCTATCACCGTAGCCTTTCCCTTAAAATGGCACCTGATGAGGGACAAGTGGGAGTCTGGGACTGCTGCTGTTAGGTCATGGGACCACCCAGACCTATATTGGGTGAAAACTATAGGGTGCCAGGTCAGCACTGTTTTCCCTGTTGGACCAGTATAATGTGTTGAGCTGGAAGTGAGTTTATTTCTGACACAGCACAATCACAGCTCTCTGTTGTCCCTCCAGCCTCCCCATAGCCTTTCCCTCAGTATACAAAATGGTACCCAGTGTGGCACTGGTTGAGGCCTGGGCTGTGAAATCCACCCTATTCCTGTATCTATTTGCTTGGGTTCTTCCACTCTATTCTCCTGGTCAGATTAAACCAATCAGCAGGACAGACATTTCTATGCCTTGTTTCACCTTTTAACTCCCCTTTCAACCAGGTCACTGATAGAGCTCTGATAGCTGATTGCTACTGGGGCATCTGATCACTGCAACACTGCTTTGCTGTCTACACTGCCTCTCCATGTCTATGGGTTCCCGGGTGTCTCTCTGCTACTGGCTTGTCCTCTCCTATTTCCTGAATTGCTCCCTCTATGCCTCACCCTGGCTTTATGCTTCTCCATCTGTTTAAGCCTGTCGTCATGCTATTCCACCATCTTTGCTCATGTAGCTCTGCTTACTATTATTTTTATTATTATTTATTTTTTAGTGCAAAGTCAGATACAGAGAGGAGGAGAGACAGAGAGGAAGATTTTCCATCTGCTGTTTCACTGCCCAAGTGGCCACAATGGCTGGAGATGAACCTCTCCGAAGCCAGAAGCCAAGAGCCTCCTCCAGGTCTGCTGTGGGTACAGGCTCCCAAGGCTTTGGGCCATCCTCTACTGTTTTCCCAAGCCACAAGCAAGGAGATGGATGGGACATGAATCGGCACCATATGGGATCCTGGAGCATGCAAGATGAGGACTTTAAACACTAGGCTATCGTACCAGGCCCAATCTCTGCTTTATGTCAGTTTATTAACAGAATTTAAATGTTCCTGGTTAGTTTGTTGTTTATGAATGTGAAGCACCTATTAATGACTGTTTCTTGGAACCTCAGCCTTCACTAGTCAGAGAGCCATCTGTGCGTGATCATAAATTCATTGGAAGGGGCCCTTCTCCCCATCCCCATCATAAAGAAAGTGTGCCAGAAGATATTATTTCAAATAAACTAGGAGAGCGGATTTGGAAAGTTGCTACCACAAAGAATGATATATTGTATGTTAATTACTACATGATTAACACACAAGTTTCATGTGAGTTAAAACATCAGTTTAGCCCAATTAGCATGCATGTTGTGTGTCAATCAAAACCAAATACGAAGCTGTGTGTAGGGTGTAGGTATCACGAGGCTACTTGGGATGTGTGCACTCCTCATTGGAGTGCCTGAGTTCAGGCTCCAGCCCTATTCATGATTCCAGCTGTGGAGCACACACTTAGAGTCAGTAATGATGTCTCGGGTGGTTGGTTCCCGACACCCAGGAGGGAAGCCAAAATTGCTTTCCTAACTCCAGGCTTTGTCTTTGTGTGGTCACAATTATTACAGGAATTTTGGGAATGGATCAGCTATAGAGGATATCTCTATGTTTCCCTGTGTCTTTCTACCTCTCAAATCACACAATAATTGAATACTGTGAAAAATAAAATACAATCACACAAATAATTCTGGTAAGTGGGCATTTCCTCGGGTCGGAAACGATCATTTGGGCTATTTGTACATTGTATCGAGGTATCAGGCTTGAGTCCTGGCTTGCCTTGCACTTCTAACTACCTGCTAATTACAAACCACCAAAAGAGCAGGTGAAGGCTCATGAAGTTGGATCTCTTCAAACCACGTGGAAAACTGGGATTGAGATCCTGAGTCTTGAATTTGACCTGGAAAGGCCTGGCTTTTGTGGACGTTTGGGGGGTGAACCAGTGTATAAAAGCTCTAGCTAGCTTATGTGTCTTTCTGCTTTATAGACAAACAAACAAACAAATAAGAATGCAGACAAAAAAGAATGTAGGGTAAGCAGACTAATGTGCTACGCGCATTCTCTGTTCAAATTTTCAAATATTGTGAAAAGCAGTTCAAGGTATGTATTTTGTGACATGCGATAGGCATTTCAAAAAGGACACATTAAAACTATATATTCAGGTTAACATGTTATTGTTTGTCACCAGCTCCCTGGAATAACAACCAGCAGACACCCTCCCCAATCTCCTGAATCTTCAGTGGGTGCCAGAGGTTGATTTACTGACGATGGCTATCTTCAGTGCCCCTTTGATATCTTTATTCCTGAGTGTGTAAATCAGAGGGTTGAGTAAGGGAGTGATAAAGGTGTAGACCAGCGCGAGTTTTCGTTCTTCGTCCTCTGAGGTGCTGGAGCGTGGTCGCAAGTAGACCAGGCTGCAACATCCATACTGAATCAAGACCACAGTGAGGTGAGAGGAGCAGGTGGAGAAAGCTCTGCTGCGGCCCTCTGCAGAGCGGATGCGGAGGATGGTGCGGGCAATTAGCAGGTAGGAGATATTGATAAGCAGGAAGGGAACAGTCAACACGAAGAAACTTGCAAGGTAGAGGATTCCCTGGTGCACGTGGATGTCAGCACAGGCCAGACGCAGGACTGCAGCCACGTCGCAGAGGAAGTGGTTAACTTCCTGATGGCACCCACAGAAGCGCAGGGTGAAAACTGAGCCAATGAGCATGAGGGAGAGGATGACAGCGAGAGCAAGCGAGCCAACCATCATTTGAACACAAAGCTTGTGGGTCATGATGAGGGTGTAGTGCAGCGGGTGGCAGATGGCCACATAGCGATCATACGCCATCACTGCCAGCAGAAAGCAGTCAGTGCTGCCAAGAGTAACAAAGAACATTTGGGCTCCACAACCAGCCAGTGGAATGGGCTTCTGAGGCCCCCAAATGTTGGAAAGCATCAGGGGCACCACAACAGTGGTGTAGCACATTTCCAGGAAGGAGAGGTTGCACAGGAAGAAGTACATGGGTGTGTGGAGGGAGCTGTGTGTGCACACCACCCAGATGATGGCCGTATTGCCACAGAGGATCATGAGGTAGAGGAGGAGGAAGAGAAGGAAGAGAAGGACCTGGAGTTCCGGGACAGTGGTGAACACCCGGAAGACAAACTCCGTAGGACCGGATTGGTTGAGGACAGGTTTCCAAGTCAACATATTCTCTGTAAAACAATTAAAAATTGATGAGAATTCAGAAGCTGAGTTGCTCCTTTGGATATTTAAAACAAGAAATCTTATAGTGCATATTTTTTTTAAAACCCCTCAGTGGTATCCAGTTTCCAACATCAGTGCTATAGGATGAATTCACAACAGAAGATCTGCTTTTTCTGTTTTCTAAATCTTACTGAATTGTTTGGACACCCCTGTTAGAGATTATTGGTTAATATCCATGTGTCTGTTCCAGTTTAAATGTCTGTATAATCACATTCTGATACTTTTAATCACATTGACAAGAGCAATATTTTGCTTGCATTCATTTATTATATAATTGTAGAGATGTATATTTATACATATATTTATTGGATAAATAGATATACAGTTCACATTCATGGTAAACATTCTAGTGGAAATATAATATGTAAATAATAGTAATAAGCCACCTACAATCTTAAAGTTAAAAATAGAAATACAATGGCAGGTAATGATGAATACAATAACTAACTTTAATCCAGAAACCACTAACATTATTCATGCTCTCTGTATACCCATACTCATTTGTTTTTTCAATTTAAAAATAAATCTTAATTTGCAGCTATGTGATGGATTGGTCTGACATTCAATTTTTGACTTCTTGTAAAGCTAGGCCAAATTTTTTGTAGTTTTTTTCTTGGGAACATGAGGCCACTTAAAAAGTTCATACAAAAATGGAAGATGATGTTGATTTCCAGCAACTTTTTGAAGCTTCCTGCCACTCATCACGTATTTCCTTTCATATGCATATTTTCTTTAAAAATCCTACCAGGAATGGAAACTTTTGTTCTCACACAGGTTCAAATCAATGGGAAATAAAAACTTAGACTGAATGAAAGCTGATATTCCCGAGATGAGAAAAGACAGTAAAAAGGAAACATGGTAGAAAAATTGAATTATGCATTAAAATAATCAGTGGAAAAATATTTTTGAGCATCTGGGAAGGAGAAAAATAATATCTGTAAATTTCTTGTAGTTTCAGCTACAACCTCATTTTAAGACAAAAATCCAAGAGGCTATCGAGCACTGCAAAATTTAAGAGAAACATTTTTTTTTTTTGTGAAGAGTTCTGTATCTAGGACTTATGAATTCATATTTAAATAAGCAGAATGACCTCAGACTTATAAGGGTCTAATGAATATATTATGTTAAACAGAATTAAATTTATGCCTCTGAAAATTGGGTTGGGGCTAATTTTGTTATGCAACAAGCTAAGTGACAGAAATGAAAACATGATGAGTGTCTCATTCCACGTAAGGAAGTATTCACGATATTTCATTAGAGTGGCCAATGAAAAAAGCATGCATCCAAACATGCACTTCAGAATAATCATTACTGGAAGGTTTAAAAATTACAGACCCATTCAAAATGTTCAGAAAATGCATATTGTGACAAATGCATGAATTTCAAAATTCTTTGCATCAAAAATCATTTTTAATTCTAATTTCACAAAATTTTTGATGTCCACTCATAAAAAGGAAAAATAGCAGAATACTGAAATCACAGACACAGGTGCACATGCATATATGATCAAATAGATCCAAACCAACAGAAAAAAAGTGCTTCGCTTGTGGTGAATTGAAAAGCAGTCTGTCTTCTCCTGGAGAAAGTGTCTCACATTCACAGAAAAAAAATCAGCCAAGTTTAATTTGTTTTGGTTAATATTATGTTTTATCATTTAAGTAATACAATGATACAGGAAAAAAATGCAGAAATTTGTTTGTCTAGCTGGAAATGGAAGTAAATCCATTAGACAATTAGGACTAGTGAGATATCCATTCCAGATGACATACAGTAGATCTTTTGACTATCTTCACAAAGCTGTTGAGTCACATTAAATAGTATTCTTCTTCCATGCCCAGCACACTGCATGATGCAAGTGTCATACTTAACACACTCTTCACTCTGCAGTATAGCTGAATACTCCTACACTTAGATGAGTTGTATGCCTACGAGAGAACTGGGTTTTCCCCAGACCTATCATAGCAACATGTTTACTTGTGCAACTGTAATTTTTGCGAAATACTGCAAACATATGATAAAGCACTGACTATGAGAGTCTATTGAAAGGTTATAACTGAATGAATCAGAAATAAGTGGTAAGTAGAAATGACTAAAAATTGCTGTCAAGTAGATTTTTAGCCAGACTATTATAAAATACTTGAAGGGAAAATTATATAATTTTGATTATGTTTATATCCAAATTTGACATGAATCTAATATTCATTATACGTTAAAATAGCTGAAACAGGAATTATTATAGGGTACATGTAAGAAGGACTTTTGTCTCAGGAAGCAAACTCAAAGTTAAGCCCTTAGTGCTCTATCAAAAGGTTGATGAATAAATGTCCATTTGCATGACATACTAGGGAAATTGTGCTTGGTAATAATTAATTGAATGTTTTAAAATAACTGCTAGAATTGTTACTGTTTCCAGCCCTGGCAAAGGAGTCTAGTGGCTAAAGTCCTCATCTTGCATGCGCTAGGATCCCATTTGGGCACTGGTTCTAACCCCAGCTGCTATGCTTCCCATCCAGCTCCCTGCTTGTGGTCTGGAAAAGCAGTTTAGGATGGCCTAAAGCATTGAGACCCTGCACCTGCATGGGAGATCTGTAAGAAGGTGCTGGCTCCTGACTTTGGATTGGCTCAGCTCCGGCCATTGCAGCCGCTTGGGGAGTGAACCATAAGATGGAAGATCTTTCTCTCTGTGTCTCTTTCTCTCTGTATATCTGCCTTTCCAATGAAAATAAATAAATCTTTAAAAAGTTGTTCCTACACAAAATATGATACACACTTGAATTGATGGATCTGCTAGGTTTTTTGATATGATCATTATAACTGTATATGTTTTAAATATATAATATTCATTAAATATCTAAAATTATACTGTTCACTAAAACTCTGTAAATATTAAAAAATAAACACCAAAAGTAATATGAGTAATAAAAGTATGTAGGTTGAAGTTCAAATCATCATTTTTCTTCTTTTAAATCATTAGCACTAGTCAGAAAATTTCTTAGAACAAACAAAATGGATGAATGAAAAAATAATAAGTAGTGATGTTTGCCTAAAACTACAAAATTTTACACACATGCCTAGTGACCAGGCAGTGCTTTACTGTGGACTCAGAAACAATGTTTTAATCCCATATAATCCTGGCAAAGTCTGCATAAAAACAAACAAGTGAATAAAAGAAAGTGTGTTTTTAAAAGGATCAGGACAGTAAAACTGCAGTTGCATAAATGATAAACTGCACGTTATATCATAAATCAGATTGTTAAGCAGAGTATGACAGATTCAGCACAACAGAACAGAAGCACTAATGATAATTATTCTGTTGCACTTGTTCATATTCCCATGCGTTTCACATTTATCATCTCATCTCGTATTTGCTCTCCATAAAGAAGCTATTATATTTGCTTATAGACAGGAAACTAGGTTAAAGAGAGGTTAAGTAACGTTCTTAAGATCACACAGCTGATGTGTACAGTGGCAATTTAGACATGGGCAGGCTGACTCCAGAGTCTCAAGTTGTGTAAGACTTGAATGGGATAATCTTGAAAAATTTTAGAACAATCCTAGCCCAGAGTACAAATTCAAGATATATTAACTGGCCATGTCTCAAGTCAATCAGAGTAACTTTTCTTCCTCAAATGTCTTTAAACAATTGGCTAATCACATACGAAGTTAACATTCTACTGGATACACATGAAAATGTAGAAAGAAAAGATTTTTTAGAAAGAAAGCCAAAAGATCGTGTGAACATGAACATTGTTCAGATATCTAGACAAATTCATAATGGAGGAAAGACAAAATCCATAAAAATATTGATGCTTCAATTCAGTACACATTTATCTGGGGTCAAAAACAATAAGAAAATTAGATAGCAAATGAAACTTATAACTCTACAAAAGTATAATCACCTCATTGCAAAAACAAAGAGTGGCAACTCAAAAAAATATGCCATAGGAAAGAAACACATATATTGCCATTTCTTTTTTTTTTTAAAGATTTATTATTATTGGAAAGCCGGATATACAGAGAGGAGGAGTGACAGAGAGGAAGATCTTCCATCCCATGTTTCACTCCCCAAGTGAGCTGCAACGGGCCGGTGTGCGCTGATCAAAAGCCGGGAACCATGAACCTCTTCCGGGTCTCCCACGGGGGTGCAGGGTCCCAATGCATTGGGCCATCCTCGACTGCTTTCCCAGGCCACAAGCAGGGAGCTGGGTGGGAAGTGGAGCTGCCGGGATTAGAACCAGCGCCCACATGGGATCCCGGGGCATTCAAGGCAAGGACTTTAGCTGCTAGACCACGCCACCGGGCCCTATTGCCATTTCATTAGTGCTCAAATAAATGTTAATTTAAAGAAAATGAGATAGCACTTTTTATTAATAAGCTAATTGTAAAATAAGAAAGATAATTTCTGGAATTACTAAAGTTGCAAAGAAATGTTTATTCCCCAATATACATGCTAATGAAAGTATAAATCACTAAGAAAATGTGTGGAAACAATTTTGTAATATGTAATGAAAGATTTGAAGAAATGTATAAACTTTGTTTTCGCAATATTGGATTTAGGGATTTATCTTTTACAATGAAACTGTGTATATAAACATGTTGATGGAAGTGTTCAACACAACTTTTAAATGTAGTTGTCAAAAACTGTGTCAATTACAATGTCAGTAAGAGATGACCACCACTGAAGATGGAACTCTATGTAAGAATTTAAAATGTTGTTGGAGAATCAAGATGGCGGAATAGGGTAAGGACACATTTATACAGACGGAAAAACATTTAACCAGGATGAAACAGAGAGGACATATTTCAGGAAATAGGAGAAGACAGAACAGCAGCAGAGGGGTTCCTGGAGACTGACAGACACAGCAAAGCAGCTGACACAATGGTGTGGTGTTGCAGAAACTGATACTCCAGCACGGTGTTCTGAACTCCACAGCAGCCGGAACTCCAACAGCAGCCAGGTGGGAAGGGACTTTCACTGGGAGCTCCGGAGGTGAACCCAGACAAAGAACTGTCTGTTCTGCTGGTCCGTTTGATTTGACCAGGAGCAGAGCAGCAGATCCCAGACAGTGTGAGAACAGGGCGGATTTCACAGTCCAGTCAGCTCCCTAGAGCTGAATTGGGCACCAGTTTGCGTAAGGAGGAAAGGGTAAGGGAGAGGAAAGAGCATGCGCTGAGCTTGGAGTGAACTCATTTCTGTCTCGGTGAACTGCAACGACGTGGCATTCTACTTGTTCCACTCAGGGCAGGTCTGGGTAGCCCTCACATCTGATGGCCAGCAAATCAAGAACCTTAGTGGTTGTACATCAGGGGCCATTTTGGGCACGGTGGCAATAGCTTTGGGACTGCAGGGGACAATAGTGAACTGCGCATGTGTTGATCTCGCAAGAACTTGCTGACGTCAGTGATTGCACTGATCCTGCAGGAAAATCATGCTGACTGTGGCATCGTACGGGACAAAATAGGTCTGTGCGGCACCCAGGCCTAACGTCCAACAGGTTCCGAAAAGATCAGCACCACCAACAACCTAGCCATATAGAACACTTGGTGTCTCTCTAATCCTGGGACCTGCTCCAATTGGAAGTGCGAGAAAGGCTGAAGAGACAATAGTGCAGCCTTAGCACGGTATCACAGGAGGTGGAGAGTGGTGAGCCAGGAGCTGGGGCTGTGGAGACCATGGTGGAAATCTGACATAAGAACCCAGACCTGGAACTCGCTGAAGGTTGTGGCACAAGTGGCTGCAAGAAAAGTTGTGAACCAACCGCAATAAGTAAAATTGCATTATAGACCTGTGGGTGACACAGCTTAGAATCCTGCCAAAATGAGAAGACTCTGCTAACCAGAAGTACAATGATCAAGAGCAAAAGAAGAGACAAAGGCACAATGAATATTGCTGAAAGCTCTCCTGCAAGGGAGCAAAACCCTATGCCAACCTCAGAGTTAACTGAGGGAGACATCGAGAGAATGGGGCACACAGAATCCATAAGACTGATTTTAAAGCTTCTGATCAACAATGAGAAGCTCATGCAAGTGTTCAAAGAATTTAAGGAAACAATAACGCAAATCAAGGCTGGTATATCAGAAATTAAGAACACAGTAGAGCAAATTAAGTGTACAGTGGAGAGTCTCCAAAACAGAATGAAGCTGGCAGAAGAAAGCATCTCAGAATTGGAAGGTATTTCCTGTCATCAAGGGGAAGCAAACAAAAAGCTGGAAGCAGAGCTGGATCAGGTCAAAAAAAGTATCCAAGAATTGAAAGACACTATTAACAGGCCAAATCTAAGAGTTATGGGAGTCCCAGAAGGTGCAGAGAGAGAAGCTGAGTTTGCAAATGTATTTAATGAAATAATAAAGGAAAATTTCCCTAATTTGGAGAAAGAATTGGGAAACAAGATCCAGAAGAGGCACAGAACTCCCAACAGGCTTGATCAAAAGCGATCTTCACCATGACATATGATCATCAAGCTCTCTTCAATCGAACATAAGGAAAAAATCCATAAATGTGCACGTGAAAAAAATCAATTGACATATAAAGGAAAGCCAATTAAACTCACAGGAGATATCTCACAGGAAGCTCTACAGGCAAGAAGAGAATGGAGTGACATATTCCAAATTCTAAAAGAAAAAAATTGTCGGCCCAGGATAACATATCCAGCAGAGCTTTCTTTCGTCTTTGAAAATGAAATAAAATTCTTCCACAGTAAAAAAAAGTTAAAAGAATTTGCCTCTTCCAAACCTGCCCTACAAATGATACTTCAAGATGTTCTCTTGACAGAGAAAAGGAATAGCACCCACCAAAACCAAAGGCAAATGGGAAGAACATCCCAGTAAAATGACAACAGAAAACTAAACCAATGAACGACCCATTCCTAAAATGACAGGACCAACGTAACATCTATGTATATTAAACTCTGATTGTAAATGGCTTAAGCTTAATCAAATGTCATAGATTAGTAGATTGGATTAAAAAACAAAACCCATCTGCTTATTGTCTGGAGAAGACACACTTCAACAAAGATTAGCGGAAACTATATCACATGGGTTTTGTTATTCTCTGTTAGTTTCATCTCTTCAAAACACTTCCTTTGGATTAAATCGTTCAGCGACTCGTTGATCACACAGTGGCATCATTATCTGCAAGAAGGTTCTTGATTTTCATTTCTTCAGCTACACATTAGTCATTTAATAGCATGTTATTTAACTTCTTGGTGTTGTTAATTTCTTTTTTCTCCCTGATGTTGATTTTGTTTTGTGGCTCTTCATTTAAGAGGATGAATAGTAGCTGTGTAATGGAGACTGTCATGTCTAGCAACATGTCATTTAACTTCAGGCATTGTAAATTTCTATTTTTCTTTTCATTGTTGATTTTGTATCATGACTTTTCATGTAAGGGGATGTACAGTAGTTGTGTAGTGGAGACTGTCGTATCTAGTAACATGTCATTTAACTTCATGGCATTGTTAATTTCCTCTTTTCTTTCTATTGTTGATTTTGAATCATAACTTTTCATTTAAGGGGATGTATAGTAGCTGTAAAATGGAGACTAACATTCAGATGTGAGAATGTAGTATGGTATGCATTTCTGCTTCCAGACAAAGATGGACTTACAATGAAACTGTTTACTATATCTTGACAATAGGATTCTGGACTCTCTGCCATTGTCCAGGCCCGCAATGATGGACATATGACTGAGTATGAAGAACTATATGTTAATAATGATATAGAGGAACGGGGGGGAGAGAACTGGAGAGGGATAAGGGAATATGAAACTGTACTATAAAATTATAACAATAATAATAAAATATATGTATCTAAAAAAATAAAATGTTGAAAAATTGAGATGGTGAGGTTTCATTAGAAGGACAATTACAAGCAACATTATTGTGATGTAACCTAAAGTTATTTAATAACCACATATAGTTACTTATAAGGATAGAAGAAAATGCCTAAATATATGAACCTTAAGTATTGCCGAATGGTGTAAATAAAGATATTTTTGTTTATGACTTCAGTATTACTGCATTTGCAAATTTTATAATGAAGGCACAATTTTGCAATCATATGATGATTTTAAAATATTTTGTCATTTGATATTTCAACCCTGAAAAATGTGCAAGTGTTGGAAAGGATGGATGATAGAGTGTTGGTGATACAGATTTTCATAGTCAATTAATCTCAATTTGAAGTTTAGTTTCACCTCTTGCTAATTTAACTTTCTTATTGGCCACATTAACTGACATTGCTTGGTAGAATGGAGATTTAAAGGGAATTTATGAAGATGAAATGTTTCAGGAGTACAAGGATCCAGTGAGAGGATGTCTCCTTCCACCACTTTTCTCATAATGGCGCATTTCCCTTATAAACTTACTCTTCAGATCTGTCTTTCACAGAACAGTATGGTCCTTCAGAACTATCTCCTTAGGTCTTCTAGCTGCTCTGCTAAACCTAGAATAATAAAGGAAGAATGAGAAAGAAAAGGAAGACGAATAAAACAAAGCAAAGTGCTATTGCAATAAAATAATGTAGCTTTATAAATTAAACCAAAATGAGGAAAACATTTAAGAATGATCTTACCCTTTTGAGGTCAGGGCATCAAATGAGCATCACTGTATCTAAATGGGACTGACTAAAAAATGTTGCATGGAAAAGCATACCTAACTTGTGAATAAAGCAAGATATAGCACTAGGGGTACAAGAGATGTACACATAACCAATTGTTGCTGATGTCATATTGGGGCTTTTAATTGATCGGGATGACACTCTACCAGCTCTACCTTCAGACCAGAGATGGTCTCCCCAAGAAGCCGTTGAACTTATCTGGACAATAAGATGCTGGACTCTATGCTTGGTATATGCTTGCAATGAAAGAATCTCAACTGAACTTGAACTGTGGCAATGCAGCAAGGTGGAGGAATCCACCATGTGGGGAGGGTTTGGGGAGGGGTGGGGGAATCCCAGTACCTATAAAACTGTGTCACATAATGCAATGTAATAATAAAACAAAAGAGGCCACACAGATCTTAGCTTTGTCTTTAAGAATTACTCTTTTCTTTTCTAATGGTCACACTTTCAAAGTCTTCTTAACTCACCCTAGTGATATTTGTCCCGTTTAAACCAAGCTTGGGTAATACATTTGCTTTTTTTCCTTACGAGGAAAGCATTGAAGATACAGCGAGATGAAACACAGCACATAAAGAAGATGATTACATTTTGGACCACGGTGTTTGATGAAAGTAGGCATTGGTAGTGGTAATACTATCTTGCAGTAGAAATCTATAATTCTAAATTTTCATAAAATACAATTATCATCATTGCTATTACATGCGTCATTCAGCATTACCCTGTTGTTGAAGATTTCACCTATAATTGACTGATTTTATCATTAAAATTTAGTTCTTTTTTTTTTTTTAAAGATTTATTATTATTGGAAAGCCGGATATACTGAGAGGAGGAGAGGCAGAGAGGAAGATCCTCCATCCGATGATTCACTCCCCAAGTGACTGCAACGGGCCAGGGCATGCCGAACCGATGCCGGTAACCAGGAACCTCCTCCAGGTCTCCCATGCGAGTGCAGTGTCCCAAAGCATTGGGCCGTCCTCAATTGCTTTCCCAGGCCACAAGCAGGGAGCTGGATGGGAAGTGGAGCAGCCGGGATTAGAACCGGCGCCCACATGGGATCCCGGGGCTTTCAAGGCAAGGACTTTAGCCGCTAGGCCACGCTGCCGGGGCCTAAAATTTAGTTCTTTATATGCTGCCCCTACACTATGAAGTTCATGGACATGAATAGACTAACTGACCATTCCAACATTTTTTTCTAGGTATTGAGTGATAGGTTGATGGAATCTAAAAGTTAACAAAAACATGCCATGCTCATCTTTCAATTTCATGTGTTAAAGAACGTATGATTCTGTTTTTGTGTGACAAAAGCAGTCAAATACTCATTTTCTTTATCACCTGAAAGTCTAGGCAAATCCACAGGCTAATGAACAAAATAATTAATGATGCCGTGAATTTTTGCGCATGTTATAAATAATGTGCACACATAGCTAAACACTTTTAAAAGTGTCAGGAAACCATGTAACCCTAGAAAAGTTGATACGGGCCATGTGTGTATTCATTTATATATGTATGAAATTAATTCTCTGTGTTTTGGAGCTATGTGAGAACTCAAAAGACAAAGAATATTTCCTGCATGCAAAGCGGAGGTCAAGAAAGGTTAGGCCTTGCCCATAAAGGTGCCCACCAGAATCCATATTGAATTGCAGTTGTTAGCAGAGTGAGATGCCCAAGTGCATACCTTCAATTGCTTTTTTAAACAAACTGTATATTGAAATTTATGCAACTTATTTAATGGAGTGCGAACTGACAGGCAGGAAGCTCACAGTGTATATTCTGACAGTATAGCGGCAAAAACAACAGATTCAGCCTGATGCTATGCACTCTGATAAGGGAGGCAGCATCCAGTCTAAAATAATTTGAGAGCTCTTCAAATCTTTTTCCATCTCAAGTATTTACATTAGTGGATGCAACTATCGGACTGTGTGCAAGTTTACTTCACTTCTAGTAGTTCTTTGACATCTTAGCAAGGTGTGAGTCCCAGATCTTTCATTTATTGGTAATTCTCTACCCTAGCTCTGTCCTCTGCTGTGGTCTGTCTTGCTCTAGGGACTTTGCACCAACTGGTCTTACGCCTTGGATACTCTTCTCCACATTCCCTGCATATAGTTTCCTCCTTTTTCCTAAGATCAGGTACCACCTTTCCTTGGTCCTCTTCTTTTCCCAGAGCTTTCAGCTTCCAAAAGATTGTCTTATAATAATAACCAAGCCAGTAACACAGCAATTAAGTGTCTTTGCTAACTTAAGACATGGTTTCTGTTAGGTGGAGAGATAGAATACAAAAGCATTAAATCCCTAATTGCCAATCTCATTTTTAACAGGAGCATGGCACATATGGAAAGAACTTAAACATTCTGAGGAATTATGTTCCCAAATTATGTTCTTTTTTTTTTAAAGATTTATTTATTTTTATTACAAAGTCAGATATACAGAGAGGAGAGACAGAGAGGAATATCTTCCATCCGATGATTCACTCCCCAAGTACCCACAACGGCCGATGCTGCGCTGATCCAAAGCCGGGAACCTGGGACCTCTTCCGGGTCTCCCATGTGGGTGTAGGGTCCCAAGGCTTTGGGTTGTCCTCAACTGCTTTCCCAGGCCACAAGCAGAGAGCTGGATGGGAAGTGGAGCTGCTGCGATTAGAACCGGCGCCCATATGGGATCCCGGCGCGTTCAAGATGAGGACTTTAGCTACTAGGCCATGCCGCCGGGCCCATCAAATTATGTTCTTAATTTTTTTTTAAATAATGCAGCAGAATTACAAGTTTGGGTGATAGAATGAGCGATTCTCATACCTTGTCTTCAGTCACAATGTATGCTGTGTCTTAGACGCTCGATGAAGGGTGATCAATTTGCTTTTACCTCCCAAATTTCCCAACTCTATTTGCCATGAAATACAGATTTTGGAGTGACACCATTAAAGTGAGTGATACTAGAAAAAGCCAGTCAATTCTCTCTGCCTGTTTTCCTTCTTCTCTTGTCCTCTGACTATATCACACTCCCTTTTCTTCAGAGTTCTGTTCACGATGGCTTTACAGAAAGAACACTGGTGAAGGGCAGAAGACCTGAGCTTTGTTAGCTGTTCTGGGGATGTTAGGTGTATACTGCTGAGCAACTGACTAATGCTCTCCTTCAAGTGTTCATAAAAGTGGATAACGATAACTGCTCTAGCAGCTCTTCAGTCCAAGATTCAAGACTGACAATATTTCCATCTTTCCAAATAGAAAATTGTGCTTTCTTTAAGAAAGAAAAATAAAGACCAAACTAACCAAAGAATGAAGTCTTTTGATAGTCTGCCCACCTGGACAGTTGCTTCATTCCATGTCCCATCTAAATATTTCCTTAAAAACAGGAATGTTTTGTTGAAGTGTTCCTGCTTTTTGGTCATGTTTGGAGTGTCGCAAGCTGCCTCCATCTATCTGACTTCCATTCACTGGGCAAAATGAGATGAGCTTCATATTACGCAGCAACAGCCAGAGCGAACATGAATCAGTGCAGCATACCTCCGTGATATTCAGCTGATGATAAGATTCCTTATTCTCAGGATAAGACTCACTTCTTAAAATTTTGTAATGGAGTGGAGTACTGTCAGAAAATGCCCTTCGGAAGAGGCACACTATAGAAATACTAATTTTCAAGCCCTGAAGGGGAAGGTTTGACTCAGTAATACAAAATAGATTGTGATATATATATTCAGAGTCTAGACTTGTCTGATTTGGTGAAATTCTTTAGTGTCCTTTATGAAATCTTTTGTAAAGTTAATGGATTCCCTAAAGAGGAATTTCCTAATGAGTCCCCTTGGATTGAAAACAAATAGAGAAACTATTAATAAAAATCCCAGAGTCAGTGTAATGCAAAGATAAGGGCAAATTCTTCTGTGGGGTCATTGTGGATGATGGTTTTCTGGGGATTGCAGGTGGCTATCCCCGTACTTCCTCTATCCAGCAGGAACTTACTGATGTGTTTGTTCCAGAAAACCTTCCAGTGAGTGTTGTTGAAAGGAGACATTACCGCCACTGGAGTTCATAGAAAACAAATAATATTTAACATCAGCGTGCTGCTCTGGGAATATGAGATCTGTGACATACAGAAGCTGATGAGACAAGGAAACACAGAATAACTCATTTTATTTTTAACAAGAAGTTTTATTATGTGTGGTTACGGTATACACATGGTATGTTGAAATATGCAGAGATACACAACAGCTAGTATAGCAATGCAAGTTAAGATTCCATTGTTTACCCAGTTACCTACCTCTTTTTCTGTGGCAAGACAAGGCTGAATCTATTTGTGTAACAGAAAGACAAAAACAGCATACTATAAGAGAGGATATCTTAAATTCCATTTGTGTAACAACAAAAAGTAGAGCCTGGAATCTGACAGGAAAGAGCTGGCGTGGATTGGCTCATGCCTCGCTGGGTGGGACACAAAGATTAGTCACTCCTCACCATGGTGTTGGGGATTTCCCTGCACACCCCCCCCAAAAACAAACAAACAAAAAAATGTTCAGCACCTTAATTGTCGACAAATGTCTTGTTAGAGTTACAAGCCAGTCTAGATTATCCTAAAATCTGCCAAGATCAGCAAAATTATACTTCAACACAACAAATGGCTAAATACTAAAATGAAATAGACACGAGACAGCTGAATGGTACCTTATAGCCATTTTCAGGTATATAGCAGCCGGTTCTGTATATAAAACTAAAACTGAAATGTCAATGAGCTAATCATAGGTTGTGGTTAAGAACTTGCTTTTTTTTTTTTGTAACACACTGGTTACTCACAACCATGTCAATTCCATAATGTTGCAAATTGCTGTTGATGTTATGTCGGGACTCTTGGTTGACTGGGATGATATTCTGCCAGCTCTAACAACGGACCAGAAATGGTCTCCCCAAGAGACTGTTCAACCCATCTGGACAATAAATAGCTGGACTTTATACTTGGTATATGTTTACAAGGAAAGAATCTTGATTGAATTTGAACTGTAATACTGCATCAAGGTGGAGGAAGCCACCAGGGGGGAGGGGCGTGGGGGGGGGATTCCCAGAGCCTATGAAACTGTAACATAATGCAAAATAATTAATAAAAAAATTCCATTTGTCTACGATTTGTTAATTTATGTCTGTAGCTCCAAGTCTTTTTCTGAACTTCTCTACATATATATGCATGTATAAACATATATACACACATTTGAATATATACATATACACATAAACTCAAATACAATATATCCAAAATATGACTCTTCCTTTTCTGTACTTCATTTAATCTCCTCACTAAATTTTCCTCTTTTCATAAACCGTATCTCATCATTCTACTTCTTTAAAACCATTTTGGAATTATTCATTATTCCTCTGTTTCTCTTGCACTCCATATCTAGCCCACATAAAATATTGCTAGATTTTTCTTTAAAATATCAGCAACATCCAGAACATGTTTACTGATATGTTATCATACCTCCTTGTCTGATAATGCTCATCTTCTCAAATACCTTGTGTGGATTTGCATCTTGCTTAGCGTAAAGTTAGAGTTCTTGTCATGGCCTGTATCTTCTTTCATAAACTTAGTTCTGTGTAATTTCCAGTCTCTTGCCGCACCTGCTGCTGCTGTGCCTTCCACTAGCTGCCTCAAGCAGTACACCCCGCTGCTGTTCTGTGGAGAGCAGTGGAGAACAGAGTTAGTGCTTACATGCATGGACCCAGTGCCATTCAGCTTAGATTGTGTCTCTGGACACACCTCTTACTAGAATTGTTTCCTTGAAGTATTATTTAATCTCCCTGTGTGTAAGTTTCATAGTCTGTAAATTTGGAATGATATGTTATTCCCTTCCTAAGGTAAACTGTCAGTAGTTGCAGATTCTGGAATTTGAGCATTATCATGGCTCTCATTTTGATTGTCAGTCTTCTCTCTGACAATCATTTTTATTATAATTATCAGCACTCTCATCATTGTCAGCTTTGTTATTGATATCACTGTCTTCAGTTGCTGTAACTCATCATCATGTCGATTTCACTACCATCACCATTGCTACCATAATTTTAACTGTTATATCATCATCATGATGATCTTCTATCACCATATCACCATGTTCACTTCCTTCCTTCCCTTCCTCCTCCTTTTCTATCTCACTGAACATGGCACACGTACTTAGACCTTAAGGCATTTACATTGCGCTTTCCTCTGACAGTGATGTTCTTCTGGTAGACGGTCTACAGCCTTGCTTCTGCACAGCCTTCAAGTCCTTGTATCACCCCAGATGGCCTCTTATGTAATTTTGTAAAATCACACACTTATTACTCTCTATCCTGTTTGTCTTTGATGTTCTTGTTTGTATCATATAGTAGCCACTGACATACTTTTGTCTTGTTACTTACTTTCTTTTTAAATCCTGGAGTTTTGATTGTTTTATTGCATATTTACAGAATCTAGAACAAGGTTGTTTTTAAGAGGTACATAGCATTTGCACAAAATATTTGATTTGCTTGCAAATCCTTTTTGTCTCTTTGCCTCTTTCATGTTTGTAATAGCTCCACATCTCTGGCTACATTCCTGAGTGTTTGCTAAATTATGGCTTCAATTTCCAGTTGCTCATTTAAGGTTACTTAGTCAACTGTTTCTGCTATCTATTATGATCTTTAAAAATGCCATTGAAAAGTTTCAAATTTCCATGGTTTTTTATCAGTCTTTTATCATATTGATCTAGTTCTAATTCATAGTAGCAATTTTTATTCCTAGACTCCTGTTTTTTCGCATCATCTGATCTGAATTATAAATTAGTTATATTTACAACCACTTTCATTTGATTAAAATATTCATGTTTCTGTGTTTAATTTTCTTGTTTTCAATTAAGAAATAAGTCTCTTGTTGCAATGAATTTATCACAAGTGTGCCCTTGTTCTTTTGCTCATTTGAGGCAAGAACTTGGTTGTTTGTGTGTGTGTACTATAATTTTCATTAAGCTTATTTCTTATTCTCTCATTCTGTATTTCTTGATTCCACAGTACAGAGGTATATATTTATGAATCGTGATCTCCATTCTGATGAATATACTGGCTAGAAAGTCCCAAGCCACTAGATGACTTAGTTATTGTTGATGTCAACGCTTTGTTTTTCAAACTAAAGTTATTATTTCTGGACAAATACTGTTTATGCTCAGAGAGTTCCATGAAGATCTTGATTTTGTGCATGTAAACTTGTTCCAGAACTCCAGGACTAATGATGATAACTGATCATTTCCAAATGCAGTGCCAACAATTCTTCCCATCATGTATGGGCCATTACTGTCATCAAAACATGCAGGTTGTGTGATCATTTCACGGACACACTCATCTGGGACTTGGGATAAACTCTTATTCTCAGTCTAGAATCATAGGAATAGGCTTGTAATGGATCAAAGAATAATGAAATCCAAAGCAGACAGAGAGGAACTTAATCAAATCCAAAACTAAATGAAGCTATCTAGAGAGTTTATCCAAGTTCCCAGCTGGATACAGCTGTGTAAGTCACCTTGGAAGCTGAAAAACCAGGTAGTTGACTCTAGCCAAATAAATTATCATGAGAATGAATAAACGATGGTTTTAAAGCATAGAATTTTGGAATCATTTGTATCCAATGGAGCTTCCATTTACAAATGAAAGTGGAAAAAAAAAGACCTTCCCAAATAAATGAAAATGAAAAGAATTTGCACCACCCAGAGTGCCTTACACAAATGATACTTAAAGATATGCTACACACAGGAACCGAGAAAGATAACTCGCGTCATGAAAGAAGCTGAAAGCAGGAAATCTTCTAAAAATAGTACAGAGGAGGCTAAAACTAAATTAACAGGATATTGATGGGAAAATGGCAAGACCAAGTCAGTGCTTATCAATAAAGCCTTGAATGTAAACGCACTGAACTAAATGAAGACACATCCATGTTGGCTACAAGAAACACACTTCACCAACAAAAATGTACACACAGTGAAAGTGAAAGGAGGAAAAGAAGACACTATACGAATGGAAGTAATAAACAAGGAGGAGTAGCTCTCTTAATATCAAACAAAACAGACTGTAAGATAAACACTATTAAAAAGAAACAAAAGAGCAGTATGTAGTGATTAAGGGATTGATTTAACAGGAAGATGTGATTTTAGTAAATAGAGATGTACCCATTGTTACTGGATCTAAAGGGAGACATATATGCCCCAACACAAACATAATTGGAGACTTCAACACCCCATTTTCATGAATGCACACATCAACTAGACAAAATATCACAATGATAAAACATAGTTAATCAAAACATTGGCAAAATGTTTCTAATTGATATAGACTGACCATTTCATTGCACAGGCTCAGAATATACAGTTCTTTACTTAGTGTGTATAACATTCTCTTCGTTAGACCATATGGTAGGCCATAAAACAAATCGCAACAAATCCAAACAATTTGTTTTCAACAATCAGTAACTGATATATGTCACTTTAGGTCACTGGCAGAGAAATCCCAGTGTGTCAACTGGTGTTTGAGCTTAAGTCTACCTCCACAGCAATGAATTTTCATTGTGTTTTGAAGATATGTTTAAAAATATATATTTTTTCCTATTCTTTAAATATGTTCTGAGGAATATTTCATTTAAAATTACTCTACTATTTCCTTATAAAAGACATTGCAAGCATAAATAGTGATATCTCACCTTAAATCATTTTCATTTAAAAAAAGATTTATTTATTTTTATTGGAAAGTCAGATATACAGAGAGGAGGAGAGGTAGAGAGGAAGATCTTCCATCATAAGATGTAGAATTCATATCTCTCTGATGATCTCAGCAGTAAACTCCAGGAGTTCAAGTTATTTCAATGTGCTCCCCAACTTTCCCCTACTTACATCCCAATAATAATCTTCATGATGACAACAACCATAATTTGTCCCATGTATGTAGGGCTTGTAAGAAGACATTAATTGATTTAATCTTAGCTGACCCTATTAGGCAAATGCATTGTAATCTCCATTTGGCTATAATTGAAACTGAAGTACAGAGTGTTGAAGTAAAGAGAGTCTAACTTTTGCTTTTTGAAACAGATACCAAAAGACACAGCCAGGTGTAAACAAGATGATTTGGCTCCAAGGCCCATGGTATGCCATAAAAGATTGTGTGTGTGTGTGTGTGTGAGTGTGTGTGTGTGTGGTGGGGGAGGCTGTATTTAAAAAAAAAAAAAAACATTTATTTCTTCTTGAGATTTGGTTATTTCTTATGACCCTTGCCTGTATTTCTATGGAACAACGGTCTTTCTTCTTGAATTCCTTATTTAGTGGAAAATTCAGACTAATTATATGTAAATTGAAAGCATGCTATTGTAAAAATTAAGAGGACAAAAAAGAAAGGATGAAGAAAAGAGAGTCAGAAGTATCATCATGTGGTTAAGGCTGTATGCATGACAACGTGAAATCTGTCTTTATATAAAAAAAGGCATTTATTTAGTCACATACCTGACAAGGTATAAATGACCTTAAAGTGATATTTATATATTTTAAAAATACCAATTTTAATGAATCCTCAAAGGACAAATAGCATATGTTTTCTCTGATATAAGACAACCTTCATGTAAAGTACAAGACCAATAGATGTATAGATAAAATGCATACACATTTATTTATCTAGAGGAACTACATCATGGAGACTAGCACACCAAGAAGTGAAGGTACATTACAGTATGTATCTCTTCTTTTGAATAAAAGATAGACTCCTGATGAAACTGTTAAATACATCTTGACGATATAATGCTGAATTTTCTACCATGGCATATACCTACAGTGTCATGATACATTTAAACAGAATGATGGACTTGTGAATATTACTGAAGGACTATACTATTGCTATGGGGGAAACAGTAGGGAGGAGGTGGAGGGTAGGGTGGTAGATGAAATTGCTAAGCCTAAGGAACTGTATCATGAAAAAAAAAGTTCCTAAAAAATCCATTTTATTTGAAAGGCACACACACACACACACACAGAGAGAGAGAGAGAGAGAGAGAGAGAGAGAGAGAGAGATCAGAGAGGTCTTTCATCTGTTAGTTCACTCTCCAGATGCTTATAACAGACACAGATGAATCACAAACCTGGAATTGAATTCAGGTTCCTACATGTGTTACGGAGTCCAGAGCCTTGAGCTTCTTCATAGTGCTTGCATTAACAGGGATTGTACTGGAAGTGAAGGAGCTGAGATCCAAACCCAGAAACTCCTAAGGGATGCAAGTGCTCCAAGCAGTGTCTTGACCATCGTGTCCCCTCACAAAAATACTATTTCTGCATGAAGACCCATGACTAGGATGTTAAATACTAGCGAAGATGATGAGTGAGAGCATTTTTAAAACCATAAAAATATTTTCTGGAAGTCCCAAGAATCAAGTAAAACATCAAATTATTAGCAAAATATACTTAAAGACAAAACAGGAATCCAGTAAGGTAAAATGAGTGTGAAGTTTGTTTTCATTTTTTTCCCAGAAAATAAAGCTTGGTTGAAGAGTTTGATGAGACAAAGAAGGTCTAAACTCTTAACAAGTATAGTCTAATATTTGTATTTCCAACATTACCTGGTGTGTAGTTACAGGGACCAACTATCTTTCATTGCTTGAAAGCGTTTCCAGGAAGAATTATTAAGCCAAAAGGAATCAGGGCTTGGTAATTTGAAAATTTTCCAGCCTACCCAGATTATAAAAGAAGCTAAAAGAAAGAGATACACCATCAATAAAGTGTACTCTGGGGAATAAGCCAAAAGGTCACTGGACAATCTTTTTCAAGTGTTCTCGAACAATTACAAGGTCACAGTTTTCATTCAAACTGTAGACTGTGCAGAGAAGTCAAGCATGTGACCCATGGATCCTCTCAACCAAATCAGTAGAAACCCAATAAAAAAGGAAAGATAAGCACAGGAAACTCTTATGTGATGAAGTAAACTCCCATGACATACACGGGAAACCATGACATACATGGGAAGCCATGGCATACCCAGGAGACTATGGCATACACGGGAAACCATGACATACATGGGAAACCATGACATACATGGGAAGCCATGGCATACACAGGAGACCATGGCATACACGGGAAACCATGGCATACACGGGAAATCATGACATACATAGGAAACCATGGCATACATGGGAAATCATGACATACATAGGAAACCATGGCATACATGGGAAGCCGTGGCATACACGGGAAACCATGACATACATGGGGAATCATGACATACACAGGAAACCATGGCATACATGGGAAACCATGGCATACATGGCTTTGGGAAAATAATGCCAGTAGAAATCTTAAAGCTTTGAGCTGAAAGAGACAGAGAAAAGAAGAAATGAAAGAAGGTGGTGGCACCTCCAACATTCTACAAGCAGGAAACAGATTGACCAGACGACTCAGTAGAACTCTATACTAAACTTTAAGAAATGGCAAGGATGACCTGGAGCATTCACAATGAGGATGGGGGTTAAGATGTAAGAGATAGCAGGAGAAGCCTAGAACACTAGTGATGTCACATTAGAAATGAGGCACCATCCCTCTTAACTATGCAAACATCATCAAAAATAAAATGAATTTATTATTTAAAAACGAAAAAAAGACGTGGCACAGAAGACAGTGAACTGTATCTTAAAATGATTTTGAAGAATGTCTTTGGAATTCTGTATCTGATGAAAATTTTCTTTGAAATTCACAATTCTAAAAGTAAAAAAATTACAAAGTTTTCTTAAGGCTTTTCACTGTTTAAAACAAATACAGGGGCCCGGCACAGTGGCCTAGCGGCTAAAGTTCTCGCCTTGAAAGCCCCGGGATCCCATATGGGCGCCGGTTCTAATCCCGGCAGCTCCACTTCCCATCCAGCTCCCTGCTTGTGGCCTGGGAAAGCAGTTGAGGACGGCCCAATGCATTGGGACCCTGCACCCGCGTGGGAGACCCGGAAGAGGTTCCAGGTTCCTGGCTTCGGATCGGCACGCATCGGCCCGTTGTGGCTCACTTGGGGAGTGAATCATCGGACGGAAGATCTTCCTCTCTGTCTCTCCTTCTCTGTGTATATCTGGCTGTAATAAAATAAATAAATCTTTAAAAAAAAAACAAATACAACTTATCTGTTACAGAATTTACAAGTAAAATAGAATACAACAAAAGTAGTTAAACCCCTGCGCCCCTGCGGACCTAATTTTTGCTATAGTATCATAAGAATTCATGTAAGATGATAGAAGAATGCAATCACAAAATAAAGCTCAAGACAGAACTAAAAAAGGGAGATAAAAATACTCTAACATTTAAAACACGAGACTAGAAATGAAGAAACAAAAAGAGACAAGTTTTTAAAACACATTATGTAAATATTTATAAATACAGAAACATATCCACACATTACAGACACACATTCCAGTTAAACCAGATAAAAATAATAAATTATTTTGTTGACATATGAAATGCAAAGATATTAAAGGAGAGAACAATTCATTTACTATAAATACTACTAATAAAAAAGAATACAGTTTCTAAGATTATACAAAATACAATTTTGGGTCAGGGATATTGACATTAATGAAAAAGAGTTTGATTAATGACAAAAAGTGTAGGAATTACTAGCAACGATAGTTTATATATAATCAAGGAACTTCAAAATTCAAGAAATAAAAACATGTGTGTTCCCATAACAGTAAATATTTACTGTCAACTATCACTATGAACTAAAACGTAAACTGAATAAAATGCCTTTGTGCAATCATTGTTCAACTAGTGTTTTGTTAGGGTTAAATTGGATTGTCAATGTCTTTTCACTTTTAATTATAGTGCTCGAATCCACAGCTTTTCTCCTGGTTGTTCTCCATACCTTGTTAAGGCTCAAGAACCTTCTCGGACCTGCCCTGTGTCCCTTACACGGTGAATCGTCTAGTCTCCCTGGAGATACTGGTTCCTGCTGAGTTTGTCCAGTGGGCACAGGGCAAGAGACTGGAAGGCTGCGTAAAAAGAGATTGGCCTATGCATTTCCCTGCACTCTCCTTGCACAGCCATAGCTCTGTCAAATGCTGCTTTTCCCCCTGCAGTCACCATGCATCCCCAGTGATTTTTCACACATTTTTAGTACTTACTGATTTCTAATAATAACATATCCTTTTGTCTTTTACATTTAGAGGTGACATTGATGTCCTGTTATTGTTAGTGTGTAAGTACACCTAGTCCCTTCACTACGTTTTTTTTCCAGTTACAGTCTAGTCAATGGCCATGTCTCTCCAATCAATCACTGGATACCTAGATACAGTCTTAAACTGCCATTGTATACCACACTATGCCTATTTCTGTATTTATTTTCTAGAAAGGAAATTATTGAATAAATAAGTGGAAACATGATAAATGTCTTTGACACATAGATAACTGATATCAGACAATTTATTTTTTAAAAGATAATTTTAAAGTCAATTAGTATAAATCCTAGCTGCACAGGGATTTGCATGAGTTGGAATCAAACTCTAGCCTGGTAGATTGTGCCCTCCCCCTAGCCTAGCTGCTCAGGGAGGGACACTTCCTGGTAAGAACTCTCCCTAGGGCCCCTTTCATGTCAGTGTTTCTCAGCGTGTAGATTAGGGGGTTGAGCAGCGGGGTTCCCAGTGTGTACACCAATGAAATGAACTGATCTTGCTTGGGGTGATAGTTAGAGACCGGACGCAGATACATGAAGGCACAACAGCCATATTGCAGCACAACCACAGTGAGGTGGGAGGAGCAGGTACAGAAGGCCCGGTAACGACCAGCGGATGAGTGCATGTTGAGCACAGCAGCAAGGATGCAGGTGTAAGAGGCAGCAATGAGGAGAAAAGGCACAGCAATGGCGAGCGTGGCTGCCACCAGCACCGACTGCTCATGGAGGTGGCTGCTGGTACAAACAAGACGCATCACTGGTGGTACATCACAAAAGAAGTGCTCAATGCCCCGAGCCTGGCAGAATGGCAGAGAGAATATGAAGGCCACCAACTGTAAGGACAGGAACAAGCCAATGACCACAGAAGCCACAACCAAGCGGACACAAAAAGTGAAGGTCGTGATGAGAGGGTACTGCAAAGGGTGGCAAATGGCAATGTACCGATCAAGGGCCATGGCAGCCAAGAGTAGGCAATCAGCACTGCCAAGGCCGATGAAGAAAATCATCTGAGTGGCACAGCCCAGGAGGGTGATGGTCCTCTCTGTCTGAAGAGTGTTGGCCAGAATATGGGGCACCACCGCAGCAGTGTAGCATAGTTCTATCCATGAGAGGCTGCCCAGAAAATAGTACATGGGCACGTGTAGACAGGATTCTATCCAGACAGACACTACAATGAGTACATTCCCAGCGACAATGAACACATAAATCAGGCTGATTCCAAAGAAGGACAAGAAACGCAGCTCTGAACAAGAAGGATAAGCCAGGAACACGAATTCCCTCAACACGGAGCAATTTTCACAGGTCATGGAGCTAATATTTTTCTCTGTACAAAGTTACAAGGACAGAAGGCAGAATCAGACTGGTGATATATTAAGTTACACCCTCTGAGATGTGAATCTAATATAATTAAGGCTAGGATTAGAAATAAGAAGGAACAAAGCTTATTATTTTAAAAAGAAATCAAAATCAAAGCATATTATTTAAAGTTGCATAGGTAAGGGATTGGCTTTATGGCACAGCAGATTAAACCACAGCCTGTGTCTTCTGTATCCCACATCAGAATGCTGGTTGGAATCACAGCACCTCTGTTGTGACCCAGTTCCTTACTAATGCATCCTGATGAGCAGTGGATGATAGTTCAAAACCATCAGATAGAGTTCCAGACTGGCAACTTCAACCTGGCTGATTCTGGCCCTGCCAATAGATGAAAGATCACTCTTACTCTCTCTCCCTCTCTGTCATTCTGCCTTTCAAGTAGAAAAAAATAAACTTTTTGATGAAAATAAAGTTGGAGATAACGGACAATGAAATAAAGTTACAAGTATAAATTATACACATGAAGGAGTATAAATTGTTGGTATCGTGATTTATAAAAATGTTTTAAACTTCTTGGGATTTATATTGAAAATCAAGTTTGTAGTTTTTAAATTATTGTCTTTAGCTCTTCATTTTTATGAATACCTTGGAGTCCCTATCTACATATATTTCAACTTTTTGCATTAAAATAAATTTTTTCTTAAATTCTAAAAAGACAAGTTTCTGTGTTGCTTCCACATTTATGAATTCTCTCTACACCTCCATTTCTATCAGCTACAAATAGGGTAAAATTATGGAAGAGATTATAGAAGAGAGGTAGTTGAGAAAGTGAGGGGAAATTCAAACTATTTTCAGAGGGAGTGGGATGGCAATAAGATTTTGTTGGTAAATTACCAAGAATGGGCCAAGGATTTGCGGGGGGGGGGGGGGGGGCTCAGAATTATCCACATGATGGAGGGAACCAACCATCTACCCATCCATTCACGCATTAATTCATATATTTATTATAGTCAGTGCATCCTGAGGCACTGATTCAGTAATGGGACTATAACATGCAAAAACTAGGGATATTGTGGAAAATGAAGAAAAAATGACTGAGGAAAGGTTTAACATAAACCTGAGTTTGATTATGTGAGAAATAAACCCCAGGAAATGGAGCGCTTGGCTTCTTTTGCCACATCCATTTAAAAGACATACAACAGCTGAAGGAAACAGGGCGTTTTATCCAATGTTCCCTCCTGGTCTGTACAGATATTGGGAAACTCATGCTCAGAAGCTTTTAGAAATCTAAGAATGCTTCCTGTGAGTTTGGATGTGAATATGAAAGAGTAAGCTGGTTCCTTCTTCCATAGTTCCAAAGAGCTTATGAAATCAGGGAGGATTCATTTAGCTTCCACAAAGCCATTTAATGAAGAGGCATAGCTTGGAAATGATGTTTATTTCACTTCTTTGCCCAAACCAATGCAAAATAAAGAGATTGGCAAGGGGTCACATGTGCCTTTGTTTCTACTGACACATGAGAACATTTTCTGTGATTATGTAGGCTCTTTGAAGAAACATCTCTATCTATGAATATCACTTCTAGCAACAAACATTCCTGTAAACCCACCTTTGGGTCACAAGTTTGGGACAGTTGTGAATAGAGACTGTTACGTATCCTCAAGGCACCCTTGGTATTGATGACTGCTGTTTCCCAACTTCTAAAAAATGGTGTCTTCTTCACTCCTTCCGTTTTCATCTTCTAAAATTCAGAAGTGCCTCACTAGATCACTGAGCCTGTTACACACTCCACAATACATTCTGTATATGCGAGGGGCAGTGCATCATTGAAATCAGCTTACCCAGAGTCAATCTGACATAATGTGCACAGACTCTAAAACATCACACTGCACCCCATGAACTTGTAAAATTATAAATCTAATTGTCAACTTAAAATAAACCAACCTGTCAATGGTTAAAGGCAAAAATTCAATTAAGTTGTGGTTTGAATAATAGCATGTCTTGGTCTTGTGATGCGAGGAAACATATAATTTCCTTAAGTTTCAGTTTCTTCATTTGAAAAATAAGAATAATAGTCAAGCTTATTTCAAACTTTGTTGTAAGTTTAAATGAGATAACCATATAAGATATACATGATGATGACTAGTATTTTTATTACAACGTAATAATCAACAACCATCATTATTATCTATAAATTCAAGAAATATCTTACCTTATGTATATTATTATCTTCTCATATCAGCATAATGTACAAATTGTAGACACACAATAATTACATTGAATACATAAATACACTTTAAAAAAGTGTCACTAATCCCTATGTTTGCAATTTTTATTTTTGTTTTTAAAATTATTTCTTAAGCAAATCACTTGTTCAGGAACACTCATGTAAAGCAGTTTCACATCTATCACTTTGGTTGCTCTAGAAAAGAAGTCTTATCACACATAACATACAGACACCTACAACAGATGACCAAGGCTGGTCTACCACCTGTATTATGATGGAGGGCTTTGCAACCGTGTTGTGAAAACTGAGAATTTCCTAATGATACATTGCACTCATACAATTTTGATGATGCTCCCTTGCGTTTGCAATGAAACATTTACATCAGAGCTATTACAGGTCATAAATTCTTGGTTCTGGAAGGGATCTCAGAGTTGCCTAGTTCCGTCTCCTTAGATATATGAATCTACAAATTTGTGTCTGGACATCAATTCCTCTTCAATCAATGCCTAGGGAATATTGCTGTTTTCTGCATTGTTTGTTTCATTGTCCAAAGTCTCAATTCTCCGAGTGTTCTTTGTTGTGATCAGCAGAAACCTGCCTCTGCTCAACTTGTGTATCTTCCTTCTATGTTTAAACAATGTGATCCTTCCTACATGAAACACTTCCGATACCAAAGAGTTCTTATCTGCACTTCAAAGTTTTCCTCCCAATTTCCTTTTGCCATTTTTCACAGGACATGATTTTTTAAATATTTCTCATAATTTAAGCTTTAAAATTTTCTCACTTAAAAGGAGATGCATGGGCTGGATCTTAGAATGGTTGTGTAAAAAAGGTTGCAACAGAGGAAATAGTGGAATTCATGATGTAAAGAAAGTGAAAATTATCTTTTTAACCTGTCCCTAGCTTTCCACTCCAAGTTGTTTTAAAATTTATTGTATAGGACAACGGGATGTATCAGTGCATGTGAGGATGGTCCCCCACAAATCTGCCCTGAGTCTCAGTGCCTCCAAGTCAAAATCCACATTACACTCTCATTTTCCTTTTTACTATTCCAGATAGCCCAGGTCCAGTTGGCAAGAATGTGGCATTACCTCTGTCCGTTATGGAACTGCAGGTAGTCTAGGCTAGATCAGCTCTCCCATGGCCTAGGTATGTTACCTAAACTGAGGGTAACAGACTTGGTATTAAACAGGCCTGGGTTAGAATCCCTACTCTTAGTAACATAATCCCCTGAGATCATCTCTCTTGAATTTGTTTCCTTCTATTTAGAAAATGTAACTGTAATAGTGGTACTTCTCTAATGAGACTGATGCAATTAAAGCATTTGGTTTGATGCGTGAAATACATCATAATATTTTCTTCCCCTCTTTCTTAATATCTCTTAAGTTATTGATATTTGCTTCACAGAAGAGGATTCAATGAGGTACTATGTGAGGACAGGACTTTTTGCTTAACTCTTGAATTTTATCTATATATGTAGTAGCCAACCCCTTAATGTTTGTTTGCTAGAGACTAGTTACCATTTAGCCAGAGCAATTTTTCTTCCAGGTGAATGTAGAGAATTATGTGAAGTGACAGGCTGAAGCAGTTCTAAAATTTCAGAGTCTCTGCTTTTGAAGTCATTATTCTCATTCTAACCTTTAGCAGGTGCCAGAATGTTGAAAAACTTTAAGTAGTAGAAAAAAAAATCTTTATCTTACCTCCAACACAAGAAGGGAGAGTGTCATATACTACACTGCTCTCCTCAATTATATTTATAAAAGACAAGACCTAACAGGTGGTTTCTGACTGCTGATGCGGATAAAGAAGGAAGGAATATGAATCCAGAGGTACTCCTCTATGAGAGTGACGCTTTATACTCTTCTCAAACAAAAGCAATCCCATTGTTAGTTCATCTTATAAATTCCATCTCCCAGAAGAGGGTATTTCATGATTTTTCTGTTCCCCTCTGCTGTTACCTGGTGATTAGGAAAAAAAAAAAAGCTTGTCTCGCTTGGAATCCCATGTTACATGAACTGCATTATGTTTGTCAAAGCAATGATCAAGGAAAAACTCATTAGCAAACATTCTCGGTGCCCAAAATAAGTTCCTGGAAAATATGGAGTTTTCATTTGCATTTCCTGCTTCAGAAAGTTTACTCTCACTAGATTGTCATGGAGGGATTCATCTCCAGCTACCATTTAGTGTTGCTCTGGAGAACAAAACCGTATTTTATATTTTATCTCTCTTTTATGAGACATATCACAGAGCTGTGTTTTGAATATAAAGCATCAATCCATACACATTCAGGTGTTACATTTTTATGGTGTTTTTTTAAGTCTCCTTAAGCAGAGACATGCAGAAGTCTTAGAGAATCAACTTAAATTCTTTTAAAAAATGATGATTAGCTATGTGTAAAGAAATGTTCTTATGTCTGAGGATATACATCCACACACATTCCCCATTTATTCATAGGCAATGCCTCTGCAAAAGCCTAGAGTGATAAATACAGGTGTGTGTGTGTGTGTGTGTGTGTGTGTGTGTGTGTGTGTGAGAGAGAGAGAGAGAGAGAGAGAGAGAGAGAGAGAGAGAGAGAGTCAGTCAGTCAGATCTCAACAACAAGCAGAGGCTGGTGTACCTGATGTTCAGACATTTCTGAGATATTGCAGTGCTACTGCATGGAGGAGAGATGGAGCAGTATTAGTTGGAAATAAAATGTACTCCACTTTATTCTGAGCATCATGATAATTATGATAACTAAGAGGTTTTAAAAAAGATTTATTTGAAAGAGTTACTGAGGGAAAGACAGAAAGAGACATCTTCCATTATCTGTGTTATTCTTCAGATGACTGCAACTAGAGTCGAACCCAGAGTTGAGCCAGGCTGAAGCCATGAACCCAGAATTCCACCAGGGTCTCAAACATGGACACAAGGAGTACAAGTTCTCTGGCCAACCTTCATTGCATTATTTCATGGCATAATTCAGATGCATTAGCAGGGAACTGGATTGGAAATGGAACAGCAGGTTCATAACTGGTGCTCATACAAAATGCCAGAGTCTCAGATGATGCTTCAGACATAATGCATTATGCTTGTAACATAATGCAGGATGCAAAAGCTAAGTTGTAGATCACTGTGTTCTACATTTGCTACACATGCTGATTCATATCTTTACAGAAACCTAAGAATGAAGGCATTATCTTCTGATGGTGATATTCAAGAATATCCTTACTGACTGCCAAATGCTCCCCTGGGATCCGGTGGAGAACCACTAGAATAATTTATGGAAGGTGCTCATATCCCTTTGTTGAATTGTTGAATAAATAAGTCACTATTCAAGATGAGAAATCTTTGAGAATGAATCCATTCTATGGGCAGGTTTTCAGGTGAACACAGAACTGTAACCCACTAGGCTGTGCATTTTAAGTCTTCTTCCCACTCTTCTGAGGTTTCTTGATGCACTTTTCTGACAGTTGTAGAGACATCTCAGTTAATATTGGTTATCTCCAATCAGAGCACACTGACCAGTCCCAAGGAAACATCAGCAACCCTTTAATAGCCAACATTTCATTTTGAATAGCAATTTACTCCTGTCTGCATGAAAAGTTTCTTCATAATAAAGTTGTACAGGTGGGTTTTTACTTGAGGGGAAGTTAATTATCTCAGAAGTTATGCTATGAAACAAGGTAAGATAAAGAATGAAGTGGTTGGAACATATATATATATATATGTGTGTCTATATATGTTTATATATATGTTTATAAATGTGTGTATGTATATATATTTTTTCTTTCACTTTCTTGAATTACTTATATGATACGGGATCACTGTGAGAAAGGTATGGTGCTACACAAATATAATTGTATTACAAGTTTGACTTTCTACATCTTGGTTTTCAGATACGTATCTAGAGAATTTATTATAGAATAGGAAATTGCATATCATACAAGTCACTTATCAGAGATAAGTGGAGAAAAATGTTATTATTAAGTAAATGTGTATGAAATATTTATTATGTGAGATAGATACTTATTAAGATAGAGAGCTAGCCCTCTTATCCACAGGTTGACTCCATAAAGAGGGTTGGGATTGGTTTAAGATGAAACCGGTAACTGAAAATTCAGTCTAGGTTTCCCATGTAGGCGGCAGGGGCCCTGTTACAGATTCATCCCATTCTCTCTCCCGAGGACATATTACATATTAGCCGGAAAACAGTGTTATGAACAGAGCTGAGGTTAAAGGTACAGTTAGGGCCCGGCGGCATGGCCTAGCGGCTAAAGTCCTCGCCTTGAAAGCCCCGGGATCCCATATGGGCACCAGTTCTAATCCCGGCTGCTCCACTTCCCATCCAGCTCCCTGCTTGTGGCCTGGGAAAGCAGTTGAGGACGGCCCAATGCATTGGGACACTGCACCCACGTGGGAGACCTGGAGGAGGTTCCTGGTTCCCAGCATCGGATCTGCACGCATCGGCCCGTTGTGGCTCACTTGGGGAGTGAATCATTGGACGGAAGATCTTCCTCTCTGTCTCTCTTCCTCTGTGTATATCTGGCTGTAATAAAAATGAATAAATCTTAAAAAAAAAAGGTACAGTTAATTGGGAGCAGGGTGTGTGTGTGTTTGTGTGTGTGTGTGTGTGTGTGGTTGGGAGACAGACAGAAAGATCTTCCATCTGTTGCTTCACTCCCCAAATGAAACAGTCAGGGTTGTCTCAAGCTGAAGCCAGGTGCCTAAAACTCCATCTGATTCTCCCATGTAGGTGACAGGGACCCAAACAATTGGGTCATCCTCCATTGCCTTTTCAGGTACATAAACAGGGATCTCAATTGGAAGAGGAACAGCTTGAACTTGAACTTGGGACGATGAAACTGCAGGTAGTGACTTAATCAGGCTCTTTTAATCGGGATATAGGTTTCTGAATTGCTAGGTCAAATGGATTCTCCTGATAAATATACTCAGTGACTGCAAATTAAATAAAAAAACACATTAAAAATATTTATTTGAAAGTCAAAGTTACAAAGGAAGAGTGAGAGACAAAGAAAGTAAAAGATCTTCCATCTGTTAATTCACTGTTCAGATGACCACAATGGCCTGGACCAGGCCAGGCTGACGCCAAGGCCCAGGAGTCAAGAGCTTCTCCCAGGTATCCTGCATGCGTATCAGGGACCCAGGCACTTGAACTACGTGCTGCTGCTTTTCCCAGGCTTTTATCAGGTAGCTGGATCAGAAGTGGAACACCCGGCACATGAACCAGGTGGGAATCTGGTATTGCAAGCAATGTTTTTTTCAATGTGACACCAAATTGGCCTAGAAAACGTTTTTATTTTTCAAGGTACATGATGAAAAAGTAGTGTTACAAGCGGTTGAGTAAAAGTGCGTAGTGCATTTTTAGGGCTACCATGAAAGCAACAGAGTATGGAAGATTTAACCAACAATTTTTTTGCTTTTGCTTTTTGTTTTGTTTTGCTTTTTGCTTTTTCACAATTTTGGAGGCTAGAAATCTGAGCTCAAGGTGTCAACAGGGTTATTTTCTTTTATTGCCTCTTTTACAGTTGTTCATCTGTTCCATGAGTCTTTACCTGGTTTTCATTCTAATGATCAGAGTCCACCCTGAGGGCCTCAGGGTTTTTTTTTGTTAAGACTTATTTATTTTTGTTGGAAAAGCATAGTTACATAGATCAAAGAGACAGTTCCAACCCTAGACGGATAGAGCTGGGCTGGTTTGACGCCACAAGATTTTTTTCTGGTCTCCTACATGGGTGCAGGGGCCCAAGGAATTGAACTAGCCTGAATTTCCATAAACACTGAATTTCCACATGCAGTAGCATTCTGAGCTATTTGGAGATGAGTCTTCAATGTGTGTATTTGTTTTTGCCGAGAGGAAGGCACAAACTATCCCACAACAATGTGTACTGGGCAAAATGGGGTAAAATTTCCAATTCAGGTAGAAATGGGATAAAATATGACAGTGAAGAATTTTTTGGATGTCATAGTATGTGAGTTTTTTTTTCAGCTTTTTACTATCAAGCAAGCCATTTAATCAGAAGCATCTCCATTCGTCATGCTCCACACACTTCCACACAAATGCCTGAATAATCACATGCACTCAGGCATACTTCTATGTGCAAAACATTACACCAATGCAAAAAAAAAAATTAAAGAGATGAAGCTTTAGAAGGGCCTTGGCCAGGGTTTGAATCTCTGGTCAGTTACCAGCCACCTGTGAGAGTGAAACTGTTGTGTTAGAGCCAGTGTCTGCAATCCTGCAAATAACACCTCTGGTAAAAACCACTCAGAGAAGCAGGTGAAGCAAATGCTAACATTCAGTCAACCAACTTTGTGCTCCTTCTGTCCCATATTTTGTAAAGCAACTTTTGAGGAAAAAATAGCAATGAGCCAAGTCGTTTATAGAATAAATTATTTGTTACTGCAATAATGATAGTTCCTCCAATTTACAGGGACCGGATTTAATTAATCCCAAAGAGAATTTGGGTGAAGGAAGTTGAGACTTACTAGTGTGATTTCCTTCAGGAAACCTCATAACTTTCAAGATCAAACTTGAAGACAAAAATCGAAAAGATTGAGAAATATGACTGGGACGACCCATGATCAGTGCAGACAACCTCCTTGAGGAGTTCTTGGAAATGCCATTTTCTCAGGGATTTTCATGTCCTAGTTTAGATAAACACAAAACAAAAGCAAGGACTCACACAGAGGGGCATCCTGGTGGGTACCTGGGGAAGTAACCTCATATGGTTCAGGAAACATTAAGACCATAAGCTTTGATGTTTTAATGTGGGTCAATGTAAAAAGATTCGACTTGCAAATGTTTGATAGACACGCTGTGATTTACAGAGTCACTGCCTGTTCTTTTCCTATGCTCTTTTCAGAGGTTCTGACTCAGTGACCTGGCTATGGGCTCTTGAGGGCAGCAATTTCCCTAACACTGCTTGTGGTTCTCATGCAGGAAGCCAGCACATAGCCCTAGAGATGTACTGTTTCATAGGAACTCGGGTTTGCACCAGATTTATCTTGTGCTCAACCTACTGTTTGCTGTTAGGCATTTTGTAAAGCTTTCCCCTATCAGAATCCCTGCTCTTATTCTAGAAATTCAACATGCAAGATTGGTAATACCATGTGTATTTTACTGGTACATACATGGACAAGTTCATCGATGGAACCCACGTTTACATGGACCACAGGCAAATTAATAAAAGAAAAGGTAGTTACATTGTTACAAAGGAACACTGAAGTACATCCAGGTATATCAGAATAAAAGCAAATGCTGGCAAAAATTGAAATTGTCATATAGAAGCTCTAGTGTATCGAAGCTGCTCTAATTCACAATAATGTATTATATACTCTATAAAGAAGACAGGAACTGGCAGGCTCCAATCACACAGAAAGATAAAGAAATGGAAAGATTGGTGGCTTGGATTGATGTGTCTGTACTGTGTATATGCATTGGAATATTCCACTGTGACCCAGCAGAATATAAATCAACCAAAAAATTTTTTAAAATGTGACAATTTGAGAAAAATTAAAAATGTGTATGTAAGACATCTTTTAAAAGTTCATGCAAAAGGTGTGCTATATCAAAACGACGCAAGGATTTCAACTTTCTTTTCACTCAAATAAGCTAGTCTTTTAGATTCATTTTTTACAAACTTTTAAAAAGTGATGTTGTGTTTATTAATTCAGTCTTCCATAAAAAGTATTTTCTTTTTTAAAGGTTTATTTATTTTTATTGGAAAGGCAGACATACAGAGAGAAGAATAAACAGAGGGAAAGATCTTCCATCCATTGGTTCACTCCCCAAGTGACCACAACAAGTGAAACTGGAGCCAATTCAAGGCCAGGAGCCAGGAGCTTCTTCTGAGTCTCCCACATGAGTGCAGGATCCCAAGGCTTTGGACCGTCCTCTGCTGCTTTCTCAGGCCACAAGCCCGTAGCTAGATGGAAAATGCAGCAGCAGCTGGGACATGAACTGGCACTCATATGGGATCTTGGCAAATGCAAAGGCAAGATTTTAGTTACTAGGTTATTGCTCCAGGACCGTGAAAGTTCCTCTTCATGTATTTGGACCATCTGTAAAGTCCAAATTCTTAGCTCTTTCTCTGACACATTCATTTTTTTGTTTGTTTGTTTGTTTGTTTGTATATTCACATGATTTCAGTCTCCACCTGGGTGCATCATTATACATTTAGGCGATCGTGTGCATGTGTGTGTGCGTAATTGGAGTGATTCTTTATCAAAAAATTTTATTGAGGAAAAAATGATTTAACTTGAAAATATTGTAATTAGAAGTTGATGAGGATCATATAGACTTTACATCAATCATTTTGTGCCAACCTAAAGTAACAAAATGTGATGACCTCCTACAAGGTTGGATATGAATCGCCAGTTGTTATTATGAAGGAAGTGTATCTAGACTGTCCCAGGAGATGACAAGACAGGATTGGATGTGTCACAGATATTGGGGCACTCTATTATCTAAAAGGCAGAAAGAGCTAGAAGAGGGAGGGAGAGATGTTAAATCTGTAATACGCCTGATCCTTTTGCAGGAAGCACAGAGGGGAAGTTGGATGAGAAGTCTCCAACAACAGACTAAAAAACACTTTCCACAGGGCTGCTCGAGTATTCTCAGCCAAACTCTCCAGTCACAAGAGGCCTGTATCTAGCAAACAGGTTGACTTCACAGCTCTCATCTGTTCAGTCGTTGGCTGGGAGCTGCCTGTGGGTGTTGTGAGTGTGGCATAGATACAGTGGAGGATTCCATTTATCATATAAAGCAAAGTCAGCATTTATGACTTCAGCAGGAGATCTGAGTGGCACATTTTCAGGACTGCCTCATTAGGGAACTATGCTAAGGAGAAACTACTGTTCTAATTGATTGGTTCTTCTTGCACTTGCTTTGTGAAAGTTCTTTACTCCACATCAATTGTTGTTCTGCAGGGAACAAACATCTTAAATGCTACTCGAGATGCTGAACTTGCAGAAAAGAACTTTAACAGGAAAGTGTAATGTTGCGATTAGACAAAAACATGATGACTCTGACACTCCCTGAGTATTCCTTCTTAGTTTCATGTTTGGTTATTGTAGGAGCTCAATTATTTTCCTGCCAAATTCCTGACTGCACAAGTAGCAACATACAGTGAGCAGAGAAAACCCTGTGAAAATACTGTCTTGGGAAATCATCTATTCTCTTCCAGGGATGAGAGTTTAGTTTTCATTTAGCGAATGGGTCACAAGGTATCAAATCTAGAGATAAGGACACTCATATTAGGAAGTTGCAGTAATTCAGATAAGAATTCACTGGGCTGGACTAAGCTAAGTGACAGATGCTATACACTATTTTCTTGCACTAAGCATTGTGTTTTGGTTGTGATGAGCAGTTCTTTTTCAAAAATTTTATTTATTTTTATTGAAAATCAGATTTACAGAGAGAAGGAGAGACAGAAAGATCTTCCATCCTCTGGTTCACCCCTGTCAAGTGGCTGCAACAGCCGAGCTGAGCCAATTCAAAACCTGGAACCGGGAGCTCCGTCTAATCTCCCACATGGGTGCAGGGTCTTAAGGTTTTAGGTTGTCCTCAACTGCTTTGCCAGGACACAAGCAGGGAGCTGGAAGGGAAGTGGAGCAGCCAGAATATGAACTGGTGCCCATATGGGATCCTGGCACATGCAAGGCAAGGACTCTATCCACTAGGCTATTGTGCCAGGCCTGACAAGCAGTTTTTTTAATTTAGGACTATGCCAGGCAAGAAGAGCTAAAGATCAGATTCAAACTGCCTGTGTCAGAGATCAGGGGGCTGACAAATGCTAGACATGAGCTAGGCTCCTTTTGGGCAGTCTGTGATAAAGGGAAGAGCTTTCTTTTCACTAAATAATTGATGACCAGGGAAAGAAACGGAACAAAAATCTAATTATACATGGTGTGGCAAGAACTTCAGGTAGGAAAAAAATACAGTAAAATGATACACTAAAATACATTGGAGTGACCAGAAGACTTTAACGATCCAGGTGGCCAGGAGGAGATGACATCAACATTGCGTTCAGCACAGGGCTACCTTCACTTCCCTGTTTTCTTCTGTCTCCACATCAGATCCACTGGCAAATTTGGCAAAATTTCTCAATGGATACAGAGTGTGACTATTTTTTCTGACTTTCAGCTATGGAATTCTGGTCTATAGGATCATCACCTATGAATTGGTTTCCTTGCTTCATTTTTTTGCCTTCTGCCTTTTTTCAGACCCAGCACAGTGACTCTAATGATATTTACAAGATCATACTTCTTAATGCCATACAGTGTCCTTTAGATTATAATCCAAAGCCCATCCTAGGACCAAAAAGGGTCCCATCAGACATTGTTTTGTTGGCCTTGTCTCCTACCCTCTTACCCTCATTGATTGCTGTTAAGGATTAAGTTCTTTATATTCGGTAAGAAGCAATGGTGAATCTTGGCCCTGCACCTCATCGTTCTGTGACTTGATTTCTTCTTTTGTACTACAGAGTTGCAATTGTCATTTGATACTGCATAATAAATGACCTCAAAGCTTAGATGCTTAAAACAGCAGCACCAGGGCCAGTGCAGGGTCTGGCAGGCTAATCCTTTGCCTGCAGTACTTATATCTCACATGGGACTGGATCATGTCCTGGCTGCTCCACTTCCAATCCAGCTCCCTGATAATGTCCCTGATGACTCAAGTCCCTGGGCCTCTGCACCCATGTCATGACCTGGGAGAATCTCCTGTCTCGCAGTTTCAGATGGGACCAGCTCTGGCCAACAGCCATCTGGTAATTGAACCAGCAAATGTAAGATTTCTCCTTTCTCTGTAACTCTGTCTTTAAAAAACAACAACAGCATAAACAATACAGGTTTGTCATTGTGTATAATTTCTGAGAATCAGATATTCAGCAGTGGCTTAGCTGGGTGCTTCTGCATTAATTAGCTTGTCATGTCTGAAGGCCATGGTGAGATTTACAGATATGTTTCTAGAAGTGGCTCACTTAAGTGAGTTTTTCGCAAGATCAAGATTTTCTCTGATTGCCATGGAGAATCTAAGAGTCCTGCTTCTGTGCCTTTCTGTCACTTCTGTCTGGTTTTCCTCAGAGAAAGAGATGGAAGTCAGAAGCCACAGCTTCCTTCATGACCCGGTCTTTAATAATCTGCATGCTTTCCCAGTGCACATGTCAGCTTTATTCAGCACAGGAAGGCAGTGAACAAGGCGTACTGTACTTTATGGATCATTACTCCCTTTCATCATCTGAAATGCCACAATATACCACTTTTATGTTCCCTTTCATAGTTTTTGATTATTTATATTCTCATAAATATTTTTCTTGGTGACATGATTTCAATCACTTTTATTACTATGGATTTTCTCATATTTTTATAATTTTTATTTGGTTGCCCAACTGATATGTGAAGTTTTGTTTCATCCTCCAATACCTCTTGTCTTTTGCACAATTCTGTGTCTTCCAAGCTCTACTACAGTCAAGTCTTATTTTCAGAGTTCATGTTTTTATGTGCATTCTGTTTATACTTGAGTATTATGCAAGCATTTATCATTATAAGATTCTATAAAAGTAGGAATCAAAAATGAAATAAAAATATTCGAATGCAACCTCTTTTGTGAAAGTGTTAATTGCAAACATATGCTGGGTACAGATACAAAAGTTTGGCAGAAGTCAATGGGTGCATGTGGTGGATACTGGCATATTTGCTGTGCTTCTAAATTAATTTGTAGTAACGGAGATGTTGCTTTACTGTTCAATTCAAGTTATTTGAGTATGAATCCCAATTAGATGATACGACGCAAAGTTTGGAATAGGATTCTTGACAGAAATTACGATCATGTAGCAGTTTTTTTCTCTTGAAATTAGAAAATAAACTTGTCTAGTCTAACATTTAAATTTAGAGCTATAAGATTTAATCTCATAAATCTATTTATACTTTCTTTCCTATTTGCAGTGAGAGCAACACAGTCATTGTCTGCTCTGCCTATGCAACTCAACACAAGCTAAAAACACAGAATTTCAGTCAACCTTGTTGATCTGGTCCCACTCCACATGCTACAAATTATTTCACATCTTTATTTTCCCATTTAGAATTCTACAGTAAGAATTTTTAAAAACTGCTTTATTCCCCTATAGATTGACAGGAATTTTTTTTCTATGAAATTAGTTACAGCTTATCTGTTTTGTGCCTTTTTTTTTTTTTAAATTCTGTCGGTTGGACTTTTCTGCTGCCTGTCTGCATCTGTTGTCTTTTCCCTGTGGTTTTATGCTGAGTTCTGCACCTTCACTGCCTTTCAGTAGTGTTTCCAGGGAAACTGAAAATAAACATCCCATGTTGAGCCAGTTTAGAAATATTTATGGGTGGGGTGGATGATACTCTATTGTTGCATCTCAGCATTGTTGGATTACATTCAGAGAATCCTGTTTGGAATACAAACTTCTTTGGAATTTGTTGCTCTTCTTTGTAGCCTAGGATGAACTTTATTTTCATTCGTGCTCGTGTGTCATTGAAAGAAGATGGAACGTCTCTTAAACTGCATGCAAAGCTCTACATGAGTGTGACACCTACCTGTCTTAGCATCACTCACATAGTTTCTTTGCTTGTTAGTGATTTTTCTCCTTTATATTCAGAATTATAAAATAAATGAATTCAATCATCTTGCTTTTGCTGTGAAATTATTTCTCCTTGTACTTTCGCCAGTTCAAAAAGATCAAGACTAATGACCTATTTTTTCCAGCTTTATAAATGTTTCCCCTTAATGTGTAATTCTTTTTTCAATATTCCTCTTATTTCTACAAATACATTAACTCTGTAATATTTTTGGTGTGTGCCATCCATATTGGTAAGTTGGATTCTATAGGTGAAATAAATTTATCTCTTCACTTATTTATTTTTCAAATTGAAAATATACTAATTTATTAAGTGTGTTTGAAGAGAAGGTGTTATGGGAATTTGACCACCGAAGCCCATATCCACTTGTGAGCAAAGAAGTGACCTTTATTTATTACAGATGGTATCAGCTGGGGTCACTCCCAAAAGACTGAACATGGACTGCCCCTGTCACAAGCTTATGTAGAGCAAATGCATAGATTTCTGTACAGATAGGAGTCTGCAAGCAGTGAGATACAGAAACAAAGACTCAGCTGTTAGCTTTGGGCTGTTAAAACATCACAACACAGTTCTTGGCATTTTCCTGTCTCTTCAGCTGATATTTTATCTTAATATCCAGTGGTATTGGCCTTGCCTCTTTTGACTCAAAGCAAGCTCATCTCCCCACATCTTGCAAACAGGCTGTCATCTATGTGACCAACATTCTCCTCCTCATGCCAACAACACTCGTTGCACCTGAGTATGCCAATTCCTATGGATAAAAGGTGATAAATACACTGGTACTTGGTCAATATTTTCATCCACAAACTTAAGCACAATCGGGCTCCTGTTCTCTCATGATTGGACCTGTCTCACTATGCAGTCCTGTATTTGTTTTCTTCCTTTCCCTGGCCCGCTTTACACTTCCTCTCAGTTTATTTCTACTATGACATCTACTGATGCAAGCTGTTCCTAAAAAAAGAAAACAACAGTGTGCGTTGATAAAGAAGAATAGGAAGACTGTGCTTGGATTCTTGAGTTCACAGACTGCTGGCACAGGAGGCCAAGGTCAGACTCCATAGGCAACGGTCTACAAGTGGGCACAAGTCCAAGACCAAAGTCGAGGCCTGCAGGTGAGGGTCCAAAGTTGGGCAATGATCCAAGGTCACAGAAATGTAAGATATTCTGGAGACAGTTACAAACTGACTTCAGTACTTGGGCCACACTGCTCAGTCTGGCTAATATCAACATGCAATGTAGCTATCAGACTTTCTGCCATACCAGTTTTTGTAATTTGACTCCCCAAGCAGTTCAGCAAAATGTTGAGGCACTGAACCTTGTGTGTTGAGCATCTTCCTCAGAGAAGGGGGATTCCATCTGTCCAGTAACTTTTGCAGTCTTTGTGTCTATCTCTTTTCTTGTTTTCTGAATTGCATGTTGGCCCCTCTCCAACCCTGTTCGTGTTGTGCTGGTAGCAGCATCTGCAGTTGAACCACTTGAGCTCACAATCATGACTCTAGTATGTTTTTTGGTAGAACCCAATCTACTGTCCATTCCCAGAATGTAAGTCTTCCTTTGTAGAAGCTGGTTCTCCATCATCCTCAGCACAGGCAATGGGTAGAACAACAGGCATTCCTGTTGCAGATGGGGAGAGTAGATGGAGGGAGCGAAGCAAATGAGCCAAGAATGCCCCACCTACTCTTACAGATCCTCCAAACTGCCTGTCTTCACCTTGCTGAGTTGCTTTCTCGTGTTCCAGCACTGTGAATCATAAAAGAACTCTCAATCTTGGTGTGTCTGATGTCCTTATTATGTCATTGCACTGGAACGTAAGTTTGTCTAGGCACAGGTTGATATTTGATTTCCCTCAAGCATTTGAGAGATGTTAATCCTGTGTCTTCTGACTTTTGACTTTAATGAAAAGTCTATTATTACTTTGTTTGCTTCTTTCTCTGGCATCTAGAAAATTTTGTCTTAATTGATTCTTTTTTTTTTAGTTTTACAAAATTAAATCTAATACAAATTTTAAAAATGTACCCATCTCAGAAATTTTTATGGTCCTTCAAGATTGATATGTTTGTGTAATTGATCAATTTTTCATTTTAAATTTTGACAATTGGTTTCTTCTGTTTTCCCTGTTCATGTTTTTCCCACTGGAATTCCTAGTAGTTCTATGCTGGAACTTTTCAATCTGTCATTCCTGTCTGTTAAAATGCCTTTCATCTTTTCGTTTGATTTTTCTGTGTTCTGTATCATTTATATTTTTAAAACTCTAACGTTTGCATGCTAATTCTAAGTTGAGCTTTCTGTAGGTTAAAATTTACTCCACCCGTTGAAGGAGTTGAAAAATGTTTTGAAAGCCTGTATTCTATTTCTATGACTCATGGTTGTTTCTTTTCCCTATTTCCTGCATGGATTAATAACCACTCATTCGTGTTTGATTTGTTTTATGCTCCGGATCTTCAGATATATTTCCCTCATAACTTCAGAGTATTTTAAACCTAGCTGTTTCAAAGTTTGTGTATTAAACCATGCGTTATCTTCTCTAGGGAATGATATAGTCCATTATTGAGTTCCTTAGCTATATTTCATGAATAAGATTCCCCTATATTGAGCATACTTTAAAAATTCATCTCATGTTGATGTATTTTGTTTTCTTGCTTATTGGATTAAACCCTTTCTGTCAAAAGGCTTTTCAATTTCAGTGGAAATTCTTGATATTCAAAGATCTTATTACATTGGTGAGTCAGACTTTTGGCGGTGGTGTCTTGGTCCCATTCTTTTTCAAGTGAATGACTCTGTTTCTCTACTGCGTACAGGAAAATGTATTGTGAAGAAACACTAAGGAACATACAGAACAATTTAGCTCCCAATGATAGGAAAAGGTGACATGCAGATTTCCCACTCTTTGCAGGGAATCTATATCTGATACTCACTGACTTTGTGAGTTTTCTGATTCTCCAGGAATGTTTCAGTCAAGAGCACAACACTTGGTTCTAGAAGTTCTAGGACTTGTTAGATTGATTGTAAGCTCATCTGTTGCCTTTTTGGTTTCCTGTACTGTCTGAAACACATGTGTGTGCAGGTATTTCATATGTGTTTAGAGTACAAGGCTTTCTCCCTAATTTTTGTTTCAATGTTTAATTTGAAAATGTTTAATTTGAAAGTGTTTAATTTGAATAAGGCTTTCTCCTTATTTTTTATTTCAATGCTTAATTTGATTTGATTCTCATGATGATACCAAAATAGCATACCAGACTGCTCTGAAAGGTTCCAAATGTTCTAGCATTCTATTTAATAAAGTGTAATCCAATTATTTCATTGAGAAATATTTGCCTGTACAATAATATCCACATTTAACCTTGTGATTAGATTTGAAGCTGGAATTGGAGCTGGAATGAACTGTTTCTAAAGCTTTATGGAAATGATTGCTTTTACCTGAAGAAGAAACAAATCTCCTTATGTTATAATGATAGTATTTCTTGCGGTCCACATGGATTCAATATCTTCTCTGTGCAGTCCCTTCTCTATTTTTCATTCTCTATCTACTTTCCCAACAAACTACTGTCTTATAAAAGCTACTTATAAAATCTCCCTGACTGTTGTAAAGCAAATCTGGCTCTCTTCCACTGACCATTACAAAGGACTAAAGAAGGAAAGATGCTACATGGTTTTTGTATGCATTTTGAGGAGAAATGTAGTGTGAAATCATCTCATCGCTATTTGAATTTTTGTCACGTGTACTACATTACTATTGATAAAAGTGTGACTTTTTTCCTTCTCAACACATTTCCAGGACACCCCTTCCCCCAGGAAAGAATGAGGTGATTCTCTGGTTAAGGTCACAGTGTGAAACGTATCTTGGCATATTGAGTTAAATACAGTCATATATACATACATAATTTCCATCATAATGTAAATAGAGAATTTCTACTACCATGTCTGACACACAATGAATGTCCTAAATGGACACCAGTTCCATTCCCTTCTATTTATCTGTCGTCTATCGGGCCAATGGAGATAGAAGAATAAAGGTCATTTCCTTCTGTTGTATTTTTAAAAAAAGATTTATTTTTTATTGGAAAGCCAGATTTATAGAGAAGGAGAGACAGAGAAGGAGAGACAGAGACAAATCTTCCATCTGCTGGCTCGCTCTCCAAGTAGTTACAATAGCCAGAACTGAACCAATCCGAAGTTAGGAGGTAGGAGCTTCTTCCAGGTCTTCCACGTGGCGGCAGGGTCCCAAGATACTGGGCTTTCCTCAATTGCTTTCTCAGCCCATATGAAGGGAGCTGGTAGGGATGTGGAGCAGCCAGGACACGAACCAGTGTCCACATAGGACTATGATGCTTTTAAAAGGAGAATTAGCCACTTGAGCCACTGCACTTGGCCCTCCTATTGCATTTTCACCAATAGTGATTTTCCTATATGTAGAAGAATTGGGGTCTCCGATGTTTATTGTCTTGTTTGATTTGACTCAATTAATTAATTTTATGAGTTTCAGTGCCATATAAATTTTATCCTGAGATAGACATTGGGTTTATTTAGTAGAAATGTGCATAGTATACATTTCAATGATATAGAAAAAAATTATTAGAGGCACATGGAATAAGTACATGGAATAATGAACCCTGTGATTAGAATTATCAATCCACTTCAGTGTTGACTAATTTATACTAATTTATGCAACAAGTTTCACTCTATGTTACTCATTTAGGTAACCATCTACTCACTATTGGAATCATCCAGTTCTGCATTTCCTCACTCATTTAATAGTTCAGATTTGTTTATTTATTGAATTAAACATCCATTGAATACACATTTAATATCTATTATAAACATTCAATTCTAGTAGAAGATGAGAGGGCTGATAGATAAGTCTTTAAGACTGCATAGGTTTCATTACACAACACTTCCACACACAGATTTGCAACTTATAGAAAGCCTCATTTTGGCTGTAGTCTTAAATAGTCCTGATTGAATCTTTCTTGAGTGACCAGCTATGTTTCATCCTTCTGTGTCCTACCTGAAATAGTTTCACTTTAGTATGTTTTTGGAAATCAAGGTCATGCATGGTTAGTATGGGAGAGAACTTGAGCTATTTTTCTGCTGATGCTTCTGTTTCTAGAAGTAATTCAGACATAAGCTTCCAGGTTTACAAGTTCATTGATCATACTTATTAAAGAAGCATATTTGAAAAGAGATGCTGTTGTGTAGCATCAGTGTTATACATGGTTAGACTGATCCCTGGAACTAAAGCAGAAACATATATGGATATATATATATATATATATATATATATATGGATATATATATATATATATATATATTGAATGAATCATTTTCCTCTTTTGTTTTCAATCTCTGAAATTTAAAAATAAGATCCAGACTGCATGGTATTACTCATTATACAAAGTCAACTTAGAACTCTCACTTCTTTTAGGCTCAAATCCATGTAGATGTAGACATTACTATGGGATTTATGATTTTTGCCATATATACATTAAATTAGATTATCTTGGAATAGATCCTGGGATACTGCATTTCAACAATCTCTCAGGTTGATTTTTAGGAACATTACTGTCTAAGAAGTATGAGTTTTTGCTGTGTACAAGAAGCTTGGAATTCTTTTGAGTTCTAAGAACTGAGATCTCCCATATTGGCTTTTACCTATGAAGCCCTTTGTAACAGCAGTGTGCTTAGGTGACACTTTCTGCAGCATCTAGGATTACAACTTTCACCTTCACATGGAAGAATCATCTAATTTCTTGTAAAACATGCCCAAAATTTCCTGAAGCATAGTCATAGCATCAAAGCATAAATGGAACAGATTTCATGCAGGAAGAAATTGCTCACAGAAACTAAAGATAAGAAGTAATTAAAATTTAAAAATTATTAGATGTTGGAGTTCTGGTGGTAGTCCCACAAGATGTGCAAGGGATGTATTATTAGTAGGTTGAGCTGAATGGAGATTTTTCTTTTCCCATAATCTTTGTGAAAGCACTCTTCACCTCCTTGTTCCTCAGACTATAGACCAGTGGGTTCAGCATGGGGATGACCATGGTGTAGAAGACAGACGCCATTTTATCTGTGTCCATGGAATGACCAGAACTTGGCTGCAGGTACATGAAGATGATTGTGCCATAGAAAATAGAAACGGCAGTGAGGTGGGAGGTACAGGTGGAGAAGGCCTTTCTCTGTCCCTCTGCTGAATTCATCCTCAGGATGGCCACAGAAATGAACAGGTAAGAGTTCAATATTATCAAGAGAGTGAAAAAGACGTTGAAGGATGCCAGTGTGAAGAGCACAATTTCATTTGTGTGAATATCAGAACAAGAAATTGCCAGCAGTGGGGGAATGTCACAGAAAAAGTGATTAATCACATTGGAATGACAGAAGGAGAGACGAAATGTCAAACTGACATGGATGGAAGATTGTAAGAGCCCTGAGATGTAAGAACCAGTGACCAGCAGGATACACATAGTACTTGTCATGGTGGTGGTATAATGCAGCGGCTTACACACTGCTGTATGACGGTCAAAGGCCATCGAGGCCAGGAGAAAACTTTCAGTAGTGGCAAAGGCTGCAAAGAAGAACATCTGGGTAGCACATGCATTATACGACATGATTTTATCTCCTGCAAGGAATCCCAGCATCACCTTGGGAGTGACAGCCGAGGTATAAACGCAGTCCACTACGGAGAGGTTACTGAGAAAAAAGTACATGGGAGTGTGGAGCCGGGAGTCCAGCAGAATCAACACTATCATCCCAAGATTTCCAATCAGAGTAGTGAAGTAAATGAGAGTGAAAATTATAAATAAAGGGAGTTGTAACTTAACTGTATCTGTTAACCCCACCAGAATGAATTCAGTCACCTCTGAAATATTCTCCATTAGTATCACTAGAAAGTCGTGAGCTGCAGCAATAACAAGTTGAGAAAATGTAAAATTCTGCTAATTAAACATTTGCAGTGAGAACTGAAGCATGCTCAGGGTCTCTTGCTTATGTGTCGGTTGCTCTTCTAGGACAGCAGTCCGTGTACAAGAAGCTGGAATCAGTGGGTTGAGCAAACAGATGTCTCTACTGACTGTGGTTGCTTCAGATGTTCTGAATCAAATCCATGGAGTAGATTTCATCTTGCCGGAAATACAGTATTCTCCATTACACAGAGTCATATAGGATTCTTTCTTACCTCTTGCCATATGATGTAGGCACTCTTGTCTAGATTATACATAGATGGTTTAATCAACATAAACTAAATATAGGAAATATTTGGTCAATCTTTGGTGCATGATAATGACAAGACCTGTAAAAACACTTTAATCCTCTGATAAATTCCTTTCCCACTTGTCTTCAACTCCTGAAAATCTTATGATGCTCTAGGGGTCTCTCACTTTTCACTCTAATTTATGGAGGACTTTCACTGGATGGCTCCCTTTCAATATTAGTCTTTATGGAATTCCATGATTAGTGAGTACATTCCTAGTTATGTCTTGGTTCATTTCAGGTAACTGGGTTCAGAGCATAGTTTTTCAAAAGGTTGAAGCAGAGCTTCAGGTATTTTTCTCACATCACAGTTTTATTTTTCCTCACAGACTGCTGTTTCCTACCATCGTTAGTCCATATTTTTGCATTATTTGTCAGGTAGGGCAATAAGGGAACGGGAAGGACCTGCTCTCACTCCCCTCTTCAACCAAATGACACAATTACTGCCATGTTATGTGTGTATGGCCATGTTCTCCTACAATGATGGCTCAGCTGATAGCTTTCTGTATTGTTGTAGCTAGGCAAAAGACACTTCATACTTTAAACCTTGAATTACAGTCATTTCACCTGGATTAACTATTCAAGGCAGGAGACTTGGAAATTCCTTGTGTTTCAGAATAACCAACACGCATACCAGCCACCTTTTTTTCATAGGCTATAATGCTCTTAGGAGATAAAAATCATATATAAAATTTCTTTGGAAATCAAAAACATTTAAAAGCTGTTGCTTTGAGCCATTGCTTTCCATATCCTGGATCTCATCTCTTCTTAAGTACTGTTGAATATTCAATCCAAATCTTGATGCTCACAAAGAAAACAGCATAATAATTATGAATTCAAAACAAATGTTGACAAAGATATATCACATGAAATTTAGAGAGGGAGCTATGATCTTTACACTGTTAATACTCTAAAACATTCCAGACAAAGGAGATTAGAAATTATAGTCTCCTCTTTGAGTGAAAGCATTATTCCAGCTACTGATCATTAGATTGTAAAAAGCATGGATATCTGGATGCAATAGCAAGTACGGTTCACAAAGAACATAGACTAAGGATGAAATTACAACCTTACAGCAGCATGTTTGTTTAACCTCTTTGGGCTTTACTTTCTTCTCATCTGTAACATAAGCATTTTTATATTCCAGTGCCCCTTATGATGTCTAATTATCTATGACTGTGCACTTTCTTGATACTTACCTTTTCTCCAGGAAAGACAAAGACACACAGGAAGGAACATGCACAACCTTCACACCTAAACCATTGATTGAGGTCAATATCTGGGAAGGCATTGTGTTGGGAAAACTCCTTCCTTGCCTGTGAAGCTCCAAGTCCAGGAGCAGAACCTCCACTTGAGCGCTTATGCATATCAAGACAGAGACACTGGCTTTTCCACAGAAGTCTCAGGGGAAACGTTCTGTGCTGTGTTCCTGAGCATCTCAGGAGGATACTGCTCCTGCTTAGTTGTCTCAACTGACCCTGATTAAGGACAGCATGTGTGCATTTAGACTAAGGGAGTTTATGAAGGTAAGACCTTCCACTATTCCAATGAACAGTGTGCACAAAGAAGTTAGGGCAAAAGACACACACCAAAATCCTGGAAGAAGCAAGCAAAAAAGTCCTCACTAAAATTTTTGGCTTAGGCAATGTCAGCCCCTCATATAAATGGTCTCACAAATATTTTTTTCTCTGAAAAGTCTGAAGTTCTTTCTAGAACATTTCCCCCCTTCCTTTTTCTAACCAATTTAATTCTTTATCCTTCTAAGTAATATATCCATGAACCCTACCATAGACCAGTCTCAATAGAGTTGGACTGAATATATGTTTTACCTTTCAATAGTAAGAAGATAAATTATTATTTTTTACTCCATAGTCACTTCCGATCCAAAACATTAAGATGGAATTATCGTTTTTACTAATGCTGTCATGTCCAGTTGTGTAAGTTTGAGCTGTGTGGTCATGATACTTTCAGTCCTTATCTTGCCAGCTTTTCAGTGTGATCTTGGCCAGTTTATTTAATCTATCCAAATTTCAGTATGTCACCTATGAAAAAGTAACAGTAATATTGTGGATCTCTCACAAGATGTTTCATAAACATGACCTGTATACAAAGCAGAAAATAATGTGTTGCACTTATCAAGGGATCAGTACCATAAGTATTTCTATTTTATTAGCAATTAGAGTTGATTTGTCATGGGGAAAATTTGTGGTATCCAGTATAGAGCAACAACTATTTCGACTAGATGAACTGAAGTAGGAGCAATTTGAGTTTGTGCTGATTCTGGGTGGAAGTATAGAAAAATCTAGGCATAATCTTTTAGTTGTCTTCCACTCTATCTGGGTAGTTGAGAAGCCCATCTGTTTTGGAAGATGTCATTGCAGATGACAAAGCTTTCCCTGACCTAGATATTTGAGTGGATCCATGGAGAGAGATTCTCTCTTTCACAGACAATCTGTGCTATACATATAGAACTGAAGCCAGAAATAAACCTGTTGTGTTAAGTCTTTGGGTCTTTGGAATTTGTTTGTGACTGCAGTGAAACCTAAGCTATCCCATCTACAGAACATTTAATAATTTATGTTGTTTTTGGTATGTGTTTGTTGTTAAAACAGGTCATCTCTTGGATATCAGCCCCCCTTTTCACTCATTCCCTTTAAAAACATAATAGCATTATAGAAAGCCATGCTATAAAGGACATAACATAATATTCACCAATTATAGCTGCCACACAGCCAGTTTAATTGCAACTGCTGAAAAAGGACCCTGTAATGTTGAACAGCAACCCCCATTTCTTTCCTGACCCACTGTAGGGCTCGAAGTCAATTGTCCACTTTCTGTCTAAGTTTACTTAGCATGGACCTTTCACAGGAAAAGACTCTTGCAACATACAGCCATTTGTGACTGATTCCTTCTGCTTAGACCACTGTTTTTAGGCTCCATCCATTTGGTAGCGTGTATTTCGTTCTCACTGCCAAATGATACGGCAGTAGGAGAATGCAGGCACATTTTATTTCCGCATTCACCAGTTGATTGACATCTGTGTTCTCTTGCTTTTCCATTCCTATATTTTGTGTAGATGTTGAACTTTTATAGTTGTTTATTGATAATGGTGTGTATGTATGTTTTCATTTCTCTTGGTAGCATACTTCAAAGTTCAGTCGCTGTGAGGCAGTGTAACTGCTGTGGTCTGAATTTGTCCCCAAAATGCACTGGAAATAACATTACATACAACAATGTTTGTGAGTTGGACCTTATGGAGGGGAGTATTTAGGTCAGGAGGGCTTTGCCCTTATGTATGCACTAATGTTTTTGTAAAATAGATTTGCAGTACCCATCTCATGTTTATTCCTACAATGGTGAAGTCCCTGCCTGTGCCTCAACGCAGGGCTCTCACCCATCTCATCCTTGACATAGATGACCTGCTTCTGCATACAGAAGTGCTGTATTCAGTGTATTCCAAATAATATGCAGTTCTATAAAAACAAATACAACTGGTAGGTGAAGTCACTGGTGATGAGGAAAAGGCCTTTGAAGCTGCACAGGTTATGATAGACACTGCAGCTCCCAGGTACAAAGAGCAGCTGGTGGAAGAGAACCCATGGTTACCCTCATGCCAGAGGATGAGAAACTGATTCACTCTCTGCAGAAGCACAGCATCCCTTCTGCATTTACCACCATGTCCTTCCAAATGAAGACATTTGTTTGTGACATCTCTATTAGCTGAGATGCATGTTGTTATGATTTCTGATAGAAACCCAAGATCATCCTGGTGCTGAGCTTCCTGAAAGATTTCCTGCCCAAGTGTGTGGCCCTGCCCTTTCATGCTGGCTTGAACCTTTAGAAATGCCTAAGCCCATTGCCTTGGCCTTTACAACTGCCGCAAGATTTGGAGAAACCAACAATCCCCAAACTGTAACCTATATAGGCATTCATTCTCATGGCATTGGTGTTTTTATCCAGTGTTGGCATTGCCCTGTCTGTGACAGGTGCATGAGCCATCACTTGACAGCAGAGGGAAGGCAGAGTAGAGACTTTTCAGAACAGAGACGTAACTGAAATTACCATATGGCTCATCAAGCATGTGCTAAACAGGATAGAGTGAATACACACAATGCTATGCAGGCCCTCATGTGACTGTGCACATACTCAGGTAATTCAACATGTACATGAAGAAACAGGGTATTCATGAGTGCAAAAAGACTTTGAAGTTCATGTGTACAAGGGGATCCTCCAAAACGTTTATGGAAAATGTATATTATGGAAAGCCCACACCTGGATTTCAAATATTTCTGCAAGAAAATAAACATTGTTTATTTCCATTTCCCAAGAAGTTTTTTTAAAGTACCCTCCTGTGTGTTGTATGTATATATAGATAAATATACATGGGTTTAAAATATATACAATTCTTTCAACTAGTTAGCATTAAATTTTTACCTTCAGGGCCTCCCTTTGTACCAATACCATTTGCACCAGTGGCAAGGTCTGGGCTGTGCTATCCAAAGTTTCTTTTTAGCGTGAAGGTGTCTATAATGCGTATCTTTGATATATATTCTATCTGTGTTTTTTACTTTTACAGTATACTCCTTTGATTATTATTCTAATTCATGTGTATTTATAATAATTGTCTTAGTGCTTACCTTGGAATTAAAGTTAGTACCAATAATGTAATATCATCTAATTTGAATTAGTATCACGAGCTTATGTAATATATATAAGATTTTATTGTATTGCTCTTCATGTTTCTTTTGTCTTGTTATAGTGAGTATGTCTGATACCATCAATAATGGCTTGTTACAGTTAAGGATGTGTGATACCACCAATAAGTACATGAGAAGGCCTTTGAAATCATTGATTTTTCAGAAAATTCTCATCAAAACAATGAGATACCAATGTGTACTTAGTTAGTAGTAGGTATTAGTGGTGGAAATATGAGATATTATTTGCAACATTAGTCATAATAGAAGATGGACAAAATCTAACTTTACATCTACAGATGAATGGATACATAAGATGTACTCTATCAACACAATTGAATATGATTCTGTTACTTAAAAGTGAAGTAACTTTTGACACAGTCTGTAACATGAACGAAATTGAAAGCACTATGCTAAACATGTCAGTCAGACACAATTTAATGTTATATAATTCTACTTATATAAAATACAAAATCTGCATTAATATAGGCACAGAAATTTTAGAGTAGGACCATCCTCACAGAAATTAGATTAAATTAAATTTGATTATATTAGTAGCTGGAGAGGAAGAGAGATTGAGAGTTTATTCTTAAAGGTTAGAGTTTCTGTTTGACGTAATGAAAGCATTTTGGAACGAGATAGCCATAATAGTTCCAAAACATTGTCAAAGTGATTAATGACAATTCATGGCTCCACTCATAGAAATACAGGGCTTTTTTTCCAGCGTTCATTTCAAAATAGTTTGAACCTGTATCTGTTCTCATTTGCAAAGCCACACTCATGTTTTTATTGTTTTAACAGCATCCTTCTCCTTTGTTACAAATTTATTTCTTAGTATATTTGTGTTGCCCTAATGAAGTACCATAGACAGGTAACTTAGAAAATCATAATATGGTTTTCATATTGCTAGATACTGCAAAGGCTAAATGAGAGTGCCAGCATCTAGTGTCTGTGAAGCCCTTCTTTTCGTCTTCACATGGCAGAAGGCAGAGAGCAAAACAGAATTAGCTCTGTGTCCCCATAAAGAAGAACATAAAGAGAAAACATACTCTTCCAAACCTGTTTTCATTTAATCCAGATCCTGCATTTTCTGTATCAAGGACACCATGATTCACTTGAAATGTATAAATACCATCCTACAGTTGAGTACTGGTTGACTTTTAAAAGTCGATGTGTCACATGTGTCACAGATGGAGGAGTTTAAGTGAAGGGATAGAGACAGCTTTTGTGATCCAAGTTGTGGGAAGAAGGATAGATTTTATGGCATGCTTTGTTCATCAGCTTTCCCCCTTGTGGTTTGATGTCGCTCAGACACAGCAAAAATGTCTTGTGTTTCCTAATCTAGTGGGTGAGAAGACTGATGGTACAGGATCAACCTGTGCAAAAAAGGAACTGTAATACTGGGATGTGTATTAGGTTAGGCTTGCCAGAAGAAGACCTGGAGGCAGTGGCTTGAGTCTCTGTGCTTCATTTTGGAGTTAAAAGTTGAACTATGTGGTGGGAGAGTAAGGAGAGTGAAGCGCACAAATCAAGTGATTCAGCAATGAATAGATTCTTTGTGTATACAACTGAGGCGCAATCACACTTCAACAACCTTGGAACCACTAGATGACTGTGCAAGGCACATCCATAGTCGAGTCTCCTGAGTAGAGGAATCTGAATATTCATCTTTGTACTTCTGTCTTTTATTAAGGCTGCTACCAGAGGAATCAAGTGTCTTCCTCGTGAGCTAAATATGCTTTTGCAGTGAAAATAAATTCTAAGTCTAGGAGATACAAGCTCCTTTTTAAAAACAGCAAGCAAATGAGTATCAGGGGCATATGGACAGATTAGCTATTACAGGAAAGGCAAGAAACTTACACACCTGGACAAAATTTTTCTGCTTATTCATATTGGCACTGGTGGATTTTAATCTCATATCTGACATCTATAAATGTTTAAATAAATATTTTAGAGCGTTATTTGTTTTTAAGGCAAAGGCAGATTTACAGAGAGAAGGAGAGACAGAGAGAAAGATCTCCCATCCACTGGTTCACTCCCCAAGTGGCCGCAGTGGTAGGAGCCAAGCTCAATCTGAAGCCAGAATCCAGGAGCTTCTTCTATGTCTCCCACATGGGTACAGCAACCCAAGGCTCTGGGCCATCCTCTACTGCTTTCCAAGGTCATGAGCAGGGAGTTAGATGGGAAGTGGAGCAACTGGAACATTAACAGGCACCCATATGGGATCCTGGGTGTGCAAGGCAAGGATTTAACCACACTTCCATCATGCCTGGCCCAAAAATATTTTTTTGCAGTTATCAATAATCACAAAAGTGAGTGAATTAAATATATTCTCCCTGTGTGTAAAAGACAGCATAATAAATAATTGGAGGATAGCGGGAATAACAGTACTTACTGTATTCCTGTATCTGTACTATATTCCTGTACTTATTGTGTTACTGTATCTAAATGTTACCAAGCCTATCAGTGTATGTCCCTACGCAGAGATTAATTACTTGCTCACTAGACAAGTAGAATGAATGGAAATGATTGCCCTCGAAGGGAACCTGCTCCCCTGAGAGCTTCCAGCTTGTAGACTTCCTCCTAACTCCTATATCAGAATGCAATCCCTTCATCACCCCTCATGATGTTATTTCAAGGAACCAGAGCATGAGAAGAGTTGCTTTGCTCATCATTTATTCATGGGAATGCTGATGCTTTGAAGTTCTGTCCTCAAGTGAAGTTTATAGTGAAGCTACAAACCTGGACAAAACCCAAGATACAAGTTACATTGATTCATGGTGATAGGCTAAGCAGTTTTTTTTTTTTTTAACGTGGATCTACTTTCATTTGCTATCCACAAGCACTGCTCTGTGAAACATGAGCAAAAGATAATTTTGTCATGTCTGTTCCATGGTTGAGGACATCAATTTGGAAAAAAGTAGATAATTCTTCCAGTGAAACAGAAAAGTCCATGTTAGGTGCAAGACCAAATTCCAAGCATCCTGGCTCTGTGATCCTATCTCCATCTTGATGCCTTTGGAACTTAGTCTATAGTGCCTGAGAAGTAGTTTCTCCAGCATTACTTACAGGTCTCCCAGAGATGAATTTCTGATTTCAGGTTTGTAACTCAGATGTTCTTTTCTTTCTTTTTGAGGAACAAAGTCAACTTCTGTACTCAAGAACACTGCGAACAAATCTTGGGGCAACTCCATCTTGTATTAATCTTTTAGCTTACATCTGTCTGTTTGGGCTTTGTTCTGAAATATTGACATGATTCTAGAATTCAAGCAGAACTTCTTACATAAGCAGATAGTATAGTGAAGCTTCTGAAACAGAACAAAAATCCTGGAAAAAATCCCCTAAAAAGGCATGTACATTTGCTTCTTAGGGCCCAGGACAAGCAGATTCAGAATCTGGCAGGTCGGAGAACAACTTGTTGATATTTATTGATTTATCTCTACTTTACTCACAATGGCAGTGGGAAGTGTCCAAGAAACAGCCACTTGGCCCCAACTGCATTGCAAGGACATTTTTATTCTGTAATCTGTCTGTATTTACAGAGAAGTCTAACTGATTTGATTTCAGATGAATGTGGCCTCGAAACATTACTGCTATTCTTTTAACCTTGCTTCATGTTCTATGAAGATCTAACTGCTGTAATACTCAGTGTATTACTGTTACACAGTATATGCTCAATGAGCATCTTTTAAATCTATGAATGAGATAGTTAAGGATTAAATCGAACTGCATCAATAAGCTGAATGTTTGAATTGATCATGATAATGGAAGTGAATTACACAAAATAAAGCCCTTCTAATATGCATATATTGAATGTCAACAGGCATACTCATTTTAACTTGCACTTTTTCGTATCAGTTACACTCTGCCTTTAGTTGCAATGGCTTCATGGAAATCTTATCAACAATTAAGCCACCTCATAATTATTACTTTGAAATTATGTCTCATTAAGTGACACTAAATATAAATCATGAAAATAAACATGAGGTTATATAAAGCTTTAACACATGATCATATTTGGAAATTGCTTCAAAAATACCAAATATGCAGTCACCTGAAATGATTCCAAGTATACATATAAAATGTAAGTGTAACAATGTAAGTAATTAACATAACATCCACCCAATGTGCTGATTTAATGCACATTCTTTTTCTAATTTTTAAATTAATTAATAGGTTAATTTTATGATTCAATTCCATAGGCTTGGGGAGTTCCCCTTTCCTCATCCTCTACTCCGCTCCCCCAACTGATTTCCCTTATTTTATTACAATAGTATAGTCCTTCAAAAGCATTCATAAGTTCATCATTTTATTTAAGTGCATCCTAACATTGTGGGAATAGACAATGGCAGGAAGTCCAGTATCCTATTGTCAAGATATATTTAACAGTTTCTTTGGGAGTTCATCTGTGATTTGGGAGTAGAGATGCATAGTTCTTTATTTTAGAAGGAGAGAGATAAAGACAGACTGTACTTCTCCCTCCTGTTTCACGCCCTAATTTTCCAACTGGGCTATTGTTGGTCCATGGCTGAAGCAGCAGGTTGAATGCTGTCCGTGACTCCCAGGTGCATGTCAGGGAGCCAATCACCACTACCTCCCAGGATCTACATTAACAAAAGCCGGAGTCACGGATGGGAGCCAGGAATCAAATCCATGTGTTGTGATATAGCATGCAGGTGTGTTAATAATTAGGCTAAATGCATGCCCATTTTACACATGGGCATTTAACGAAGATCATTGAGAATTTACAGTGTAGCAGCTATCTGCTTAGGTATTGGTGGGGAAATATGTATATGGGTAAAATTACCGCTATTTCTGCATCTTGAGAGAGAGAGATAATAAAGAAGTAAGTAAGCAAATGCAAGGTGGGGGATTGATGAGAACGTTATAGTTTAGAGTGAGAGGATACTGACTGTGGGAAGGGATGAATGACAGACTTATAAGGGTGATCAGGAGAGGCTTCCATGATTAGCTAACATTTGGTTAAGCAGATACCTGAGTGATGTGAAACATTCTTCCAAAGAGAGTGAACAGGAAGTACCGGTGTCCCCTGTCAGAAAACACTTGTTATTATAGAGAAACATTAACATCAGTGAGACTAGTGTCTTGCAAAAGACCGGGGGAGTGCTCAAAGAGGGTGTAACTCAATTAAATTAAAAATTAATGGCCAAATTAACCATTTATAAGAACTTACAGAGAGAAAAACACATTGAGTATTATTAATATTTCAAGGCATTTCAATATAGCATGACTATTAGTAGTCGCATATGAATAAATAAGAAAATTTTAGATTTCCTATACCTTTCCCATACTCCAGCCATTTCATCTTCTTGGAAAGTGTAATGTGAAAATGTATGTTCTACAAAATGACTTGCTTGAGCCAAAAATATTAACATGCTTCAGACATTTCAGCTGTACATCTCTTGATAAAATAAGTCAACAATAGAGCTACACACCTTCATTTAAAGCTGTGTAACTTTCCTCCCAAAACTAAAACTTATATAATGGTTATTTGACTAAAGAAAAAAGCAACAATGGTCAGGAATTTATATTCTACTATGACAAATGAACATTTACATTATTTTTATTAAGCACCAACTATATCCCATTTATATCTGCCTAATGTTTAGCTTCCATGTGTATATACCCAGGGAAACTTTTGCTAGTTCTTTTTTCAGAGACTTGTTTTTGCCTCCATTTTACAGGTATGTTAGTACTGACATTGAATGGAGGACAGGCATATGAAAAGGAGTAGGTACATCAAGTCTCTTCAGTTTTTTGACAAGCAGAACAAAGACATTTTATTTTCTTTACTGATCTACAGTCAAGTGTTACACTCTCTACCATTGTATTTAAATCCTTCTGTGTAAGAATCTAAGCTCTGGAGAAGATAAATGTCTTCCTTGCAGAATTTAACTTTCACTTGGGGCTTAGGACATCACTTGCTGATACCTGGAGAGGACCAGAGAAGAATGAAATTTGGTTATTATGCAATCTGCAATGTTACAGTCACAATCTTATGGAAATTTTGCCTTCAAAAGAACTTTCTTGAATGCAGTCTTCACCTCCTTGTTCCTCAGACTGTAGACGATAGGATTTAGTAGGGGAATAACCATGGTATAAAACACAGATGCAACTTTGTCTGTGTCCATGGAATGTCTGGAGCTGGGCTGCAAATACATAAAGATGACTGTTCCATAAAATATGGAAACTGCAGTGAGATGAGAGGCACAGGTAGAGAATGCCTTTTGATATCCAGAAGCTGAATGCATACTTAGGATTGTGATAAAAATGACTGTGTAGGATATTAGGACAACAAGAAGGGCAAAAAAGATATTGTAGGTCGCAACATAGATAAGAACCATCTCATTAATATGTCTGTCAGAGCAAGAGAGAACCATTACTGCTGGAATATCACAGAAAAAGTGATGAATCACATTGGACTTACAGAAATAGAGACTAAATGTGTCTCCAGTGTAGATGAAGGCATTCAGAAGACCACCAACATAGCAGCCTATGACCAAGCGAGCACACACACTTGGTGTCATGGTGGTGGTATAATGGAGAGGTCTGCAAACTGCTGCATATCGGTCATAAGCCATTGCTGCCAAGAGGAAATTTTCCACACTGGCGAAGGTTGCAAAGCAGAACATCTGAGCGGCACAGTCATTGTAGGAGATGACTTTATGTCCTGTATGGAGCCCAGCCATGACTGTGGGAGTGACAGCTGAGGAGTAACAAATGTCAGCCAGAGACAGGTTACTGAGGAAAAAGTACAGGGGAGTGTGGAGACGAGAGTCCAGCAGAATCAACATGACTATGCCCAGGTTGCCAACAACAGTGGTGAAGTAGATGAATGTGAACATGACCAAGAGTGGAGCTTGGAGTCCTGGGGCATCGGTTAATCCTAGGAGAATGAACTCTGTTACATTTGTCCTGTTCTCCACCATTGTAATTTTAGAATCAGGGGATGTCCTATAGCAAGAAAAAATGAGAGACTTTCCAGGAAACAGAAATGTTTATATACAATATACATTATTTTAATATAGCAATAATACATGTTTTGGGTCTTTCTATAATTAAAATGAGCTTCAAAACAACTTAATGTATAAATTATATATAGAACTCTAGATGATTGAATGAAGAATCTTCACATTTTGCCTTTACAATCTTTAATTTTATGTATTTTAAACTGAAATTTTGGAGGTTTGATTAATTATCCTACATAATAAATCATTATATATCTATTAACATTTAATAATAATAGCAATAAATGCCTGACACGTTAAACATGAGTTGGGTATGGTTAAAATCAATGTAGGAAGATTTTTCACAGAAACATTAGCAGTATCTATAGTGTTTTCAGAAAGAATAGAATTCTAGTATTCAATAAAGGTGATCCATGGTTAAAAAAAAAAAAAAGCTAGCAGTTTAGCTTTGCCATAGTAAACTCATGGGTTTGTGTTACTGATGTTTTAAGAATTGGTATCCATATTTACTTTTTAAAAATGTTATGAGACAGTAAAAACGTTATTTTCACTTGCACTGAGAAGAATCGAAGGCTGAGTAATATGACTATATTAATGTTTATAGGAACTTTTATCAATAGCCATTTGATCTAAGACAGATGTTTGCCAAGCCCAACCAAGTATAAATGATGGAATCAAGTTAAACTTAACTTGTTTTTTAAGTGATCATAGTTTAAATTGGTTCAGTCTTAGTATGTGAATTTTTAAAATCTTTATTGTTATTATTATTATTATTATTATTATTATCATTTTATGATACAGTTAAAAGGTTCCTGGGACTTCCCTTATCCCAGCCCCAATTTCCCCCTACACCTAGTTCCTCTATTTCATTACTAAAGTATAGTTCTTCATACACAGTCATATGTCCATCATTGCGGGCATGGACAATGGCAGAGAGTCTAACATCCTATTGTCAAGATATAGTAAAGAGTTTCTTTTTAAGTCCATCTTTGGAAATAGAGGTGCATACTGCATTGTATCCTCACATCTGAATATGTCAGTCTCCATTTCACAGTTACTGTACATTGCCTTAAATGAAAAGCCACAAAATAAAATCAGCAACAGGAAGAAAAATTGATATTTACAATGCCATGAAGTTAAATAACATGTTACTAGATATGACAGTCTCCATTACACAGCTACTATACATCCCCTTAAATGAAAAGACACAAAACAAAATCAGCAAGAAGAAGAAAAAAGAAATTAACACCACCATGAAGTTAACAACATGATACTGAATGACTAATGTGTCACTGAGGAAATGAAAAACAAAATCAAGAACCTTCTTGAAGAAAATGATGCTACTGTATGATCTATGAGTCATTGAATGATTTAATCAGAAGTAAGTTTTTTGAAGAGATGAAACTAACAGAAAACAACAAAACCCATGCGACATAGTTTCCACTGATTTTTGTTGGTGAAGTGTGTCTCTTCTAGACAACAAATAGATGGGTTTTGTTTTTTAATCCAGTCTACTAATCTATGACATTTGATTGAGCTTAAGCCATTTACATTCAGTTTTAACGTGTACTTTGGTCCTGTCATTGTAGGAATGGGTTGTTCATTGGTTTAGTCTTCTGATGTCATTTTACTGGGATGTTCTTCCCATTTGCCGTTGGTTTTGGTAGGTGCTATTCCTCTTCTCTGTCAAGAGACATCTTGACGTATCATTTGTAGGCAGCTTTGAGAGGCAAATTCTTTTAACTTTTCTTGACTGTGGGAAAATTTCATTTCATTTTCAAAACAAAGGAAAGCTTTGCTGGATATGTTATCCTAGGCCGACAATTTTTTTCTTTTAGAATCTGAAATATGTCACTCCATTCTCTTCTGGCCTGTAGAGTTTCCTGTGAGAGATCTCCTGTGAGTTTAATTGGCGTTCCTTTATATGTCAGTTGATTTTTTTCATGTGCACATTTCAGGATCTTTTCCTTGTGTTCAATTGAAGAGAGCTTGATGATGATGTTTCTTGGTGAAGATCGCTTTTGGTCAAGCCTGTTGGGAGTTCTGTGTCCCTCCTGGATCTTGTTTCCCATTTCATTCTTTCTCTAGATTAGGAAAAATTTCCCTTATTATTTCATTAAATACATTTGCAAACTCGGCTTCTCTTTCTGCACCTTCTGAGACTCCCATAACTCTTATATTAGGCCTGTTAATAGTGTCTTTCAATTTTTGAATACTTTTTTTGGCCTGATCCAGCTCAGCTTCCAGCTGTTTGATTATTTCCCCCTGGTGACACAAAATACCTTCTAATTTTGAGATTCTTTGTTTTGCTTGCTTCATTCTATTTTGGAGACTCTCCATTGTACTTTTAATTTGCACTACTGTGTTCTTAATTTCTGATATATCAGCCTTGATTTGTCTTCTTGCTGTTATTTCCTGTTTAATATATTCCTTGAATACTTTGAACTCTTGTATGTGCTTCTCATTATTGATCAGAAGCTTTAAAATGAGTTTTCTGAATTCTGTGTGCCCCATTTTCTCGATGTCTTCCTCAGTTAACTCTGAGGCTGGCATAGGGCTTTGTTCCTTTGCAGGGAAGTTTTTGGTAATATTCATTGTGCTTTTGTCTCTTTTTTTGCTCTTGGTCATTACACTTCTGGTTAGCAGAGTCTTCTCCTTAGGGGAGGTTTCTAAGCTCTGTCACCCACAGATCTACAATGCGATTTTACTTATTGCAGTTGGTACACTGCTCTTTGCTTGCAGCCAATTGTGCCACTCCCTCCAGGGAGTTCCAGGTCTGGGTTCTTATGTTAGATTTCCACCATGGTCTCCACAGCCCCAACTCCTTACTTACCACTCCTCACCTCCTGTGATACCGTGCTGAGGTTGCATTGTTGTCTCTGCAACCTTTCTCCCACTTCTGGTTGGAGCAGGTCCCAGGATTAGAGAGACACCAGGTATTCTATATAGCTAAGTTGTTTGTGGTGCTGATCTTGTTGCAACCTGTTGGACATTAGGTCTGGGTGCCACGTGGACCTATTTTGACCCATACAATGCCACATTCAGTATTATTTTCCTGCAGGATTAGTGCAATCCATGGAACTCAGTGAGTTCTCCTGAGCTGAGCACATGCGCAGTTCACTGTTGTCCCCTGCAGTCCTAAAACGTTTGCCACAGTGTACAAAATGGAGCCCAATGTGCCACTAGTAGAGTTCTTGATGTGCTAGCCATCAGGTCTGAGGGATAGCCAGACCTGTCTTGGGTGAAACCTGTGGAATGCTATGTTGATGCAGTTCACTGAGTCAGAAATGAGTTCACTCCCAGCTCAGAGTATGTTCAGTGTTTTCCCTTGCCTTTGCCTCCTTAGGCAAAACGGCACTCAATTCAGCTCTAGGGGGCTGACTGGGCTATGAAATCCACCCTGTTGTTCCACTGCCCATCTGGGACCTGCTGCTCTGCTTCTGCTCCTGGTCAAATCAAACGGACCAGCAGGACAGACAGTTCTTTGTCTGGGTTCACCTCCCAAGCACCCAATGAATGTCCCTTCCCACCTGGTTGCTGGTAGAGTTCAGATAGCCATTAGCTGAATGCCGCTGGAGTCTCAGTCACTGCAACACCACGTGATTGTGTCCACTGCTTCCTGCGTCTGTCAGTCTCCAGGTACCCCTCTGCTGCTGTTCTGTCCTCTCCTATTTCCTGGAATGTGTCCTCTCTGCTTCATCCTGATTAAATGTTTCTCTGTCCATTTAAATGTGTCCTTACCCTATTCTGCCCTCTTGATTCTCAGTGTGTGAATTTTAAAGTTAATATAGTGAGAGATATACACGTAGTGGCTTTGGTGAACTCCTGGGAAACACACAATCAGCAGATAGAGTTACAAGGCTGAAGAAAAGCATAGAAGAAGGCGTTCAGATATGGGACGAGGTGTGGGTCAGTGTACCTTCACAACCTTTAGGCTAGTTGCCCTAAAATGAACTCTGTAGAGCCACGTAAAGGTGTTATCATGAAAAACAGTGAGGAAATACATGCAAAGCACACTTGATATTCCGCTCAAGCTGAGGAATGCTAAGTATACCTCTATTTTGAGACTGCATGATAATATCTATGTAGTTTCAGAAAGGTGAAGGGCAGCACACAGAGCTTGATGTGTGGTTGAGACAACACCACACTCTTTTTTGCACACCATGTCCCCTGAAATTTGTGTGCCCTCTGTTAGGTCAAAATCTATACTGTTTTTCCCATGTGACTAGCTGCTATGTCCTTCCATGTGCACCAACACTTTCATTTAATACCTTCCTCAAAATACATATACATTTATTTTCTACTATATGCATTTTTAGTATACATATTTTAAAACATAAAATTATAAGGACCTCAGTAAGGCCACAGATTTTAATAATTTTTACAGTTTTTGACATTTCTTTAGTAATGTTTAACATTTATATATACATATGATTACTATCTTTTGATGCAAATATTTAAATTAATATAAAATAGATATATTTTAAAAAATAAAAAATGATAAAAGAAAGATTTATCATTAAATAAGGGGCATAATTCAGTGAAGATAACTTTTATATATATCTATATACCCAACATCATGATATGCACACATTAATTTCGTTCTCTACGTAACAGAAAACATATTGTACTTTAGTTGAGAAAATATTTTTCTCCTCCTTACTGCTGTCATTCTGTAGCTAAGGAATCATAAGATATTGGCGGTTGGAAGTTCATTGTTCATAGGTTGCATTTACCTGTAGATTTTTTTTTTGGTGGAAATTCTATGTTTAATTTTTTAAAATAAATGGATCTAGTCTAACATGAAAGCATATTTTATGTTAAGCTTTTGGAAGAATATCCATCCTGTACTTCTCAGTATTCCCTCTTATTCACGACCTATTCCTTTTGTAACTTCACTTTACCAGCCTAGTTCCTAAAGACTTTATTTGACCACATAAAATTATCTCTAGCATATATTATGTTCCCATAACATATGATAAAAGCATTATATCTACACCAATATGTGTTTTAATTTCTGTGAGAAAGTAAGAATACAATTTATTATCATTGATGTTATTGTTAATGGTTAATGTGGTGATTTGCAAAGTTAAGCAACATTCTATGGTTGTGTTGCTAGTCTGAAGATCCTTCAAGGCTTAATATTGAAACTCAGTTTCATCCTGTTTGAAATGCTGTGCTGTTAGACATGTGTCTAATGATGGTGATGATGTTCATGAGATTACGGGAGGTGTTAAAGTTCAGATCTTGCTCATTCATTTAGGTTCCTTAGGAGTTTGAACAAAGGTCTTTTCACTATTTTTGTTTTCTGAATCTCCAATGAAAGGTGATTAGATAATAAATAAATTGAAATTAGCACTTACTCTTCAGAGAAACAACTATACTATTTTTACTCAGCAACACTTTGGAAAGCATGCTGATGTTTCACAAACATTGCTAAACTTTCCACTGAAGAAGGCTTGATACTTATAAACCAAGTTTTATTTCCTGTTACAGAAAAATATTCAAAAGAATTCAGTGTTCAAACAATCCATCATGCATTCACCCACTTCACTAATTTTCTATGTATTATTACTTTCTTCAACTTTTATTCTGAATGTATGAGCTTACCTTACTTATTTAAAAAGAAGCAACAGTCAGTCCTGAATACTGTGTTTGAAGTTGGAAGCTCTCCCAAGGAATAATGCATGAACATCATCAAGGGAGCTCTTGCACGGTTGTGGAGAAAGGACTCAGGCCTCTAAAGCATATAAATGCGGGAGAAAAAAATGCTGATATGCTTCCAGATTCTAACCTAGCATTCCTTTTGTGACCCAGAGGAGTCACTTACCTGCTCCTTGTCTGTGATTAGAATCTGCAAAATTGTGCTTATAAATGGCAGAATTTAAAAAGTCTACAAAGTGACTTGCTGAGACACGATTATTTCAAAGTCACTCAGTATAATTTCAGTCTTGGGATGCGTTTTCTAGTCACAGTTGTAGACCAACAGCAAATATTCAGGTTAGAAGAAGGCTTGTGTGTACTAACAAATATTAGCATTCAGATGAATAAGTGATGACCAGATGTATCCAGCACTTAGTCTGCTCCCTTACAAAAAGGTCATGCATAATTATATTGGGTTTGGAGCCTAATGCACATGAGTGGAAATGGAATTGTCAGAGACACTAAGCTCTTTGAGGTTGTTCCCCATGAGGGCATTTACAGCTCCTCATCCTGCTTTCCTAGAGTAGAAGCAATTAAGCTCTCTGCAGGGACTGAGCTGGATATGTGAGGGTGTGCACATAATGTTTATGCTGCTTCTTTTGTTCCTTTTTTGTCCTTAATCAATGTAAAATTTCTCTTTTTAATTCTTAAAATTCTTAAGTTGGGTTGGTGGCAGGAGGGAGTGTGTGTGTGTGTGTGTGTGTGTGTGTGTGTGAGAGAGAGAGAGAGAGAGAGAGAGAGAGAGAGAGAGAGAAACACAAGAGGCAGAGCTTGTTCTCCCCATCCGTTTGTTCACTCCACAAACAATGACCAGACCCTGGCCAGGATTCCTTCCAGGAGCTGGGAATTGAATCCAAGTCTCTGGTGTGGTTGTCAGGGAACTATCCACTTGAATTATCACCTGCTGTCCCCCAAGGTCTGCAACAATAGATATCTAGAATCAAGAGCTGGATCTGTATTAAGAACCCAGGTACTGCAGCATGAAGCACAAGTATCGTAACTGACTTCTCAATCACAAAATATCTGACCAAATTTAAACTGTAAATACTAATACCTATACTCTGTGTGGTACAGCTCTCCATACTCCAAACGTAGTTGATATGCCCAGTAGACTACCATTCTCTATTAAGAAAGGTTAGATCTATTCCTGCATAGTATCATACATAAAGCAGGAAACCATTAGGTTAGGTTACATAAGCCAAGAACGCAAAGACAAGTGCTAATCATCTCACTCATGTTGAATATAAAAAGGTTGACCTTATAAAAGTTAAAGATAATGGTGGTTTCAAGAGGCTAGGAATATGTTGATATTGGGGCCTTAAATGGTTAGCAATGAATAAACAGATCTGGTGTTCTAATGTAGAGAGAGCATAGATAACATACAATATATTTTGTATTGACTGAATTGAGATATAATTAAACAAAAATGCTTTAAATTGAACAATATTGAAATGTAAATTCAATTTATTGCCTGCAAGTGAAATTTTATGAAATGCGGTATTAATGTCAAAGATCTGTATACTTTCCATGAACAGGAAATAAAGCTATCACATTATCACAGACATAGATATGAATAATAAAAATAAATTTATGCTAAAAATAGAAGATAGTTACTATACATCCCCTTAACTGAAAAGCCACAATACAAATCAACAGTAGTAAGAAAAATAGAAATTTATAATGCCATGAAGTTAAATAACTTGCAATAGATATGAGAATCTCCATTACACTAATTTTTAAAAAGTTTAAAAATAAAAACTGTTAATTCAAAAGACTTCAATTTCCCTACAATCACAAACCAACAGGTGCCAAATAAAAGGAAATTTTGTTCTACTCAATCAGAGCACTGTCTATTTTACATGTGTGACCGTCTTCCCTTCAGTGTTTCTTGTTTATGAGTTAACTTCCTACTCAATATTTTGTCATTGGGACTGCAGCCAAAAGTTCTGGAAAAATGTTCATGACATCCTGTTTTGAATTCATGTAATTCATGGCAGACGTACCTTCCAGACTGTTTCTGCATGTACCAGGATTCTTACTAACATTGTCTGTGGAATGTAGATGCTTATCTCATTCTTTTAGAAAAGGTGCTGGAAATATGAATATTCAGTGAGGCACTGCCTGGAAAGTCTTCCAGGGGTGACTATACTCATGCTGGAGGAGCAGCTTGCTCCAAAACTGTTCACAAGTGCTTGGAGTTTTCACCTGATGCCAATCTCGATTTCTTTACTTGTGAAATAAAAATAATTGAGGCTTCTGCACATACCACAGAACTGTGAAGAGTTATACATTGGCTGTCAGAAACAAATGACAGAAGGTCTACAAAACAATTCAGTGGTGCATTAATATTTAGACATTATTCAATATAATGTATTTCTTAAGTTGTTTATCTATCAATAATGCAGGCACAGAAACCCCTAAGTGTGGGGAAAGGCTACTGTGTACACAGAGGTTTTTTTTAATTTAGAGGCATAAATGATGGGGTCGAGGAACTCTGCACATGGTCTGTTCTTTCTAAAACTATGTCAACAAAAAGATATGTGTTCACATTTTTAGAGCTGATGAGTAGGGTCAGAAGGAATATAGGGTCAAGGGAATCTCCACTGGACAGCCACCCACCCATGTGAAAGAAACAGGTTCTTTCCCCTCAGTTGTTAAAAGGAAGAAATTAATTTTAAAAAACAAATTTATTTATTTGAAAACCAGAGTCACAAAGGGACAGAAAGGCAGAAAGGGAAAACTTCAATCTGATGGTTCATTCCCCAAATGACCACAGAAACCCATGGTGGGCCAGAGCGAAGTCAGAAGCCAGGAGCTTCTTCTGGGAATTGGATCATCTTCTGCTTTTTTCCTGAGCACATTGGCAGGAAGCTGGATCAAAAGTAGAGCAGCCAGGACATGAAGCAGCAACTCTATGCAAAAGGCAGCTAAGCCACTGCACCACAGCACTGGACCCAGCAACTAACTTTTCTTTGGGAACCTAGGTTCATTTTATAGGACAGCACATAGATGTATTGTCCTTATTTGTTTTAATTTCTTGCTTTTTCTTTTTTTAAAATTATTTATTCATTTAAATGGAAAGTCAGATTTACAGAGAGAAGGACAGGAAGATCTTCCATAGCTGATTCACTCCCCAAGTGGCCACAATGGCTGGAGCTGAGCTGATCCAAAGCCAGAAGCCAAGATCTTCTTCCAGGTCTCCCATGAGGGTGCAGGATCCCAAGCTTTGGGCTGTCCTCTACTGCTTTCCTAGGACATAAACAAGGAGCTGGAAGGGAAGTAGAGCCACTGGGATATGAACCGGCATCCAAATGGGATCCTGATGCATGCAAGGTGAGGACTTCAACCCTGCGTCATTGCACCAGGCCCTATTTCTTGCTTTTTCCAAAAATAAACTCAAATCTATATACAGAATATTTAGTTTTCCCTTTTCAGAGTTTAGACAAATGTTGTGTGGTTGTATAACCATCTTCACAATCAGGCCAGGTTAAAGGTACTGGTTTGTGAAGGTAAAGACTGAATACATCTTACCGGGGGTTCCCAGGCTTCCAGTGGCCCTAGTCAGGTTCCTTTTTATGCTCTCTTCTGCTCCCTCTTTGATAGGTTTCCTATGTGTTGTAAGGATGACTGGACTGCAGGGCTCCTATACCCTTTTCTATTTCTGGTCACTTTCAGAACTAACTCCTGTATCTGTGTTCACGTATACACACACACACACACACACACACACACACACACACACACACCTCTTTATATAGTAATATAGTATACTCTTTGTGAACAGGTGGCCAGTTGCCCCCACTGCATGAATAGCAGGAGGCTTTATACCTCCTTAAAGAAGGACAGCAACAATTAGGCACCAAGGAGAGACTTTACCCTAGTTGTGGCTCACTTTTTCATTTGCTGAACAGTGTCATTCAAACTCTATCTTTTAAAAGCATTCTATTAATTTTTATAAATTATGGCTATCACACCAAAACTTTTTTTTTTACTAATTGAATGTCACTGAAAACTTTTACAGTAAATTCTAAGAATTACAAAATTTAAATGTTATGGGCCCAGTGTGATGGCTCAATTAACTAATCCTACCTCGACAAGCACCAGGATCCCACATGGGTGCCGGTTCATATCCCAGCTGTTCTTCTTCCAGTGCAGCTCCTTGCTTGTTGCCTGGGAAAGCAGTAGAATATGGCCAAAGTCCTTGTGCCCCTATACTCATATAGGAGACCTGGAAGAAGCTCCTGACTTTTGGCTTTGGACTGGTTCAGCTCTGGCCATGTCAGTCACTTGGGGTGTGTATCAGCATGTGGAAGATCTTTCTCTCTGTAAATTTGCCTTCCAAATAAAAATAAGTAAATATTTTAAAATATATATGTATCTGTTCCTGGAATAGATATAATTTTATTATATTTAATATCATCTATTATATAATATATTGCAAATATATTTTATTGTATATCACATCTAATATATTATTAGATAGAATTATGTATATATCATACATATAAGGTTATATATGATATCTACTCTTGGACTATACATATATATGGATATCATTTAGAATTCATTAATTTGATGGATACACATTACATCAATTCATATATTTACCTATATTTATTAAAATGTGCAAACATACATGTTTGAAAGGTTTACATTTTATGTGTAGGCTTGCCTTTGCCCCTCTGTTCAAACTAAACAGACCAGAATAGCACACCTATTCTTTTTGATTGATGTAATAGGCTTATCCTTTCTGCAATTCTTCGCAGTGGATAGCTGATTTTTGTAAAGTGATCTTTATGCAACTATGCATGGGATTGTACAGTAATTAGTAAAAGCTAATATGTAAGTATATTAACAGGATTTAATCTTGACTCGGTGTATTCTTTTTTTTAATTTATTCATTCATTACATTGTATTATGTGACACAGTTTCATAGGTACTGGGATAGACTCAGTGTATTCTTGTGCTTACAATGATGTGAGAAGAACTTATTTGCCTGGGTTCAACCAAGTAAGTGCCCACCAGGAGAACAAGTCTTCCAGTTGATGAATTGCTTAGATGGGCTCTAGAGTGAGTGTTATTCCAGCTCCCGTCTCCAGAGTTGGAGGGTGGATAGTCAAGATTGTGAGGGCGGTTCAAGACACTTTTGGGGTCAGAAGGATAAAACTTTCTAGAACTCAACTACAAAATGCTTCCTCATCTGTAAAAACATGTCTGTTGCCATGAATAGCCAAGAGAGCACATATAAGAAAATGCTCAGAAATTGTGAAAAAAAAAAAGGATAAATGTTATACAAATATTCAGGGTTTGACCACCAAGTCAAGAGTTCAGGAACTAATTCATGCAAGCCTGAGGTAGTAAAACCAAAGAAGGCAGGAGAAGGCAGGAGAAGGTTTGACTAGGGTGAGGGGGTGGGCCATTTCCCAGTTCACTTGGTGGTGGTTACCTCAAAACCTCTAATGTTTCTGTGGCAACTTTTGTGGGGCTTTAGAGACAGGGAGGCACCAACTGGAAGGAGGATGATGAAGTAGGTGAGGGCGTAGTGCCTTCAACAGCACAAAACCAGCAATCCAAGCTCTGCAGTCAGGTCTTCGTGGCCTCGTGTCTCCTCCCTTGTGTCTAGCTATAGCTCTTGGCAGGAGGAGTAGCTGGGCCTCTGTCAGGCATGGGGGAGGTACAGAAAGTGTGTGTGTGTGTGTGTGTGTGTGTGCGTGTGTAGGTTAGTTCTGGAAATGAGCATAATCAGAGAACGATGTCCAGGCTCTGCATTCCAGGTTCCCACTCAAGATACAGGAAACCAGACATGCGGGGAGCTGACAGGTGGTGAAAATGGGCTGAGGATATGGCATTTGATGATGTGGGGATCTCAAATGAGGACAGGAGGAGCTTGAGTTCAGTCCTCCACTCCACCTGCAGCTGCCTCTTCCCTGGACTGTTTCATTATTGTCGAGTTTGCTACTTCTTAAGGACTGAGTCATTTTCTCTTTCTATGCTCTACCAGTTATGTAAAAACACAATTTTATGCTCTTCATAATACATAAATAGGTCACACCAAACCATTCTGGAGTAAAACACAAAAGGAAATCATATATACCTGAAATTAGCCTTAGGTTCTACAGAACTAGGCCCTTAGGTTTGTGACTCTCAGACAGAATGGATGGTGAGAGACAGAAGTTGGTGAAACATTCAGACTGTTCAACCACCCCTACATTCAGGGGCTGCAATCATATACTCACCCAGTGCCTAGAGGTGATTCAGGTAAAATGATAATTTCAGGCACAATGGGAAAGCTAAGAATCTGACTTGGGAAAAGATAGTCACAGGATCTAAGGGATGGGGAAAGTGTAACTTTCCTTTAAAAATACACATGTTGAAGAGCTCTGTTCAAAAAGCCAAATTAGCCAAGGGGTACTGACTTTTCCAAAGTTAGCTCTTGTCAGGTATGACCAGAGGGACTGAGTCTGGGTTATTTGCATTTGGTTCTGGGGCTGTCTCTGTCAGGGGAGGTACAGAAAGTGTGTGTGTGTGTGTGTGTGTGTGTGTGTGTGTGTGTGTGTGTGTGTAGGTTAGTTCTGGAAATGAGCATAATTAAAGAACGATGTCCAGGCTCTGCATCCCAGGTTCCCACTCAATGTACAGGAAACTGATTCCAAGGGAATGATGGAACATGCCACCAGCCCACATGTATAGTCCAGGAACACATACCTGTACTAGACAGGCTGGACTGGACAAGCACCCAAGCCCCAGGGAGCATCCTCTCCACCCAAAACTGGATTCACTGTGCTTCATGCAATCATTTGCAGGCACATGGAGATGTGTACTCCTGCTGTAGCTCTTTCAACCTCAGTAGGCCCTTCTGGGAACAGTTCCCTACCAATACCACCTGCAGGTTTAACACTTTGGGAGGAGGATCTAAGCCAGTGTTTGCTCTGGAACATGATCATTGTTCTGAGAGATACGAAGACTGGAGTTGCATGCATGATGCTTCCTCGTGACTTTGTGCTTGCAATGACTGGATAAGAACATCGATAAGTGGGCTTTTACATTCTTTTCTCCAGGTTTGGAGTGGGGTTCACGTCCTCAAATCTAAATATCTTCTTGCTCTGGATTGGTTTCCTGTGGCAGTGTCTGGGGAGCACTACCAAGGACAGATTGTGGCTGGTGCCATTGGAGCACAGGGAAATGTCATTCTCCAGGTCTGATGGTGAACTGGACACACCATAACAGTGATGTTTTCATACAGGCTGACATATCCTCATTCATCCGGGGCTAACCAAGAGAACCTTATGTCATTAGCTGCAGTTATAATGTACCCATTTCGGGAAGGTGGGCTGCAACTCTCAGCTGTGTGAGAACATGAAAGGTCACAAAATGCATCTCATCCATCACCACACACTCCTTCCTCAATGCTGTGCATATTCAGAGAAACGGTTCCAGAAGGCCTTCTGCTAAGCTCCAAAAAGGATGGGATCATGTCTTTTGCAACAAAATAGGTACAATTGGAATCCAGTGTGCTTAGTGAAATAAGGAAATTCCAAAAAGACAAATTTCATATATTTTTTTCTGATTTGTGTTGGTCAATATATAAAATACAAAAATGTAATATATATGAATGAAATTCACATCTTGACAACTGATTGTATTATAGCCTCTGGCCATATTCCTAAGGAACAATGGTCTTTCTATTTACCACTTGTTAAATTCTTTATTTCCTGGAGGATTAATTTTAAGATTATAAATTGAAAATATAGCATCTCAAAAATTGAAATAAAATTAAGAAAGGGAGGAGGAAACAGAGAGTGTGGGAAGCAACTTTGCCTTACTAACACTGTATATGTGCAATACACTAAATTTATTCTCTTCACATGCACACATAAACATTTAAAATTATTCTTGAAATTAAAGTCTTAAATACCTTTCTCAAGTGTTCTAGGGTATCACAGGGATCCTGTTCTTTTAAACCTGTGCATTTTGCTTAAATTGCCACAAATTTCTTTCTTTTATGACTTCAAGATTTTAAACGTTTTAATTAGTATTTAACAGATTCAGTGTGATATGTAGATACAATAATGACACTTCATTCCTTCTTCCCACCCTTTTCCACCTCAATCTCTTTTCTTCTCCCTTTCTATGTTATTTTAAATTTTTGAGATAACACATTTTAGATTTACATTACAGTGAAAGTTTAATCCTCCACAAAATAGCAACTTTAATAAGTAAAAGGAAACACCTGAGTCTAGTGTGAATACAATTTCTATAAACAAGTGAACTGAAAAAATGACCATTTTATAGTTACTCAGTAAATTAGAAAATATTCAGAGATCATTAAAACTACAGTTGTGCGGCATTTCCAACCACTGGCTTGACAAAGGTATAAAACAAAGTTTTACAAAACCACATATTTTTAAGCATAGATTTAACTATGACATTTTTTTTCTTCTTTTCCTCATGTAAGAATGTCCCCCTTCCAACGCAGGCCCTTAATTCTTGGATTGGTGACTTCAGCTATAAGCTCATGATTTTATTGCTTTTTTACCATCTCCAAACCAGATTTTTGGTTTTGTTTTGTTTCATTTTTTTGTCTTTAATTTCATTGGTATCTGTTTCATTTTTCTCAGATCTTCTTTCTGTTTATTTTGATGTTTTCTCTTTTCTTATCAGTTGCCTATGGTGCTAGCTCATCTCATTGACTTGAGACTCAATTTTGGCCAGTGTAAGAATTTTATCCTAAAGATTTCCCTCTCAAGTACTCTTTAATTCTCTATTACAAATTTCAATGTTAAAAAATTCCTTCACTAGAAATATTTTCCAGTATCTTTTCCTATTTGTATTTATGCATTTTAAGTCTTATCTCAGTTTAATAACTGGGTCTATAATCCAGTTTCCACTGGGTTTTGCTGGTGAGATAAGATACGGTTCAACTTCATTTGTTTCCATTTGGACAGTCACATTTTCCAAGATCTTCCATGAAAAAATAAATTGTTCATTCACTGACTTCTTTGACATCTATACTGGAAGACAGTTGACCATAAATGCAAGGATTTATTTGTGATTCTCAATTCTATTTATTGATCCATAAGTATGTGCTATTCTTACGATACTTAGAATACTATTCTGAAATACTTGATACTAGAATACTATTTTGGGTGAGAGTTAGAGTTTTATTTTTCATTATGTAATTCATGCAATAATAGTACACAATAATGTAATAGATGTATTGTTGAAAGGCAGCCATTGTGGAAAAACAATAAGAAACAACCTCAAGAAACTAAAAGCAGTATTACCTATTGTGCCCAGGATCCCTCTAGAGAACATTGACAGTTCCAAAACTGTGATTTGAAACATCAAACATATTCTCTAATCTAGACTTTCCTTAATGTCTGTGTCCTGCCTTAAAGTGTAGACATTGTACCTGTTTTAGAAAATTTAACCTATGTGTTTTCAGTATAAAAAAAAACCTGAAAAATAGAATTCTCTTCATTTTACTTCAGATTATGTGCCTTGGTACTATAGATACATCTTATTAATATTTATATATTGATTTAATAATCTAAAATGTGTTGAACTAAGGTATTAGATCGAATCAGTTTCAGTGATTTGTTCAGGATTCCACATATTTCTAAATAGGTAAGTCATTGCATCTGATAAAGAAGACAGCTTTATATTTTACAGCATGAGAAATAGGTTAAAACTTTAAACAACTTTGCTTTATTATTTTAATAAAGATATTGATGACTTGCAAATTATCACAGGTCCATCTTTCTTATACCAAATAACTCAACAGTGACAGAAACATGATCTCCTCTAAGGTGACCTGAGCCTGGGAACAATACACTAGAAAACACGTGTCCCATTGAACTTCAATACATTACTGGTTATTTCTAGTTTGTAGAAGTCCAGAACAGTTCTTCCACGAGAAGTGACAATGTAGATAGAATTGCGTGATCCACACAGCACATGACATTTAACTTTGGAGTTATTTCATGCAGTAGATCTATGAAGGGTGAATTAATGTTCGCTCTTCTTGCTATCACTGAGTAACTAATCCTAGAAAGCGTTTTGCCTTGTGCACCACTTTCTTCAACGCACTCTTGACTTCTTTGTTCCTGAGGCTGTAGATGACAGGGTTCAGCATCGGAATGATCATGGTGTAAAACACCGATGCAACTTTGTCTGTGTCCATGGAGTGACTGGAACCAGGCTGCAGGTACATGATGATGACAGTCCCGTAAAATAAGGAAACGGCAATGAGATGAGAGCCACAGGTAGACAGAGCCTTGTGGTGTCTCTCACCTGAGTGCATCTTCAGAATGGTGATAAATATGAACAGGTAGGAGATCAGAATAACAACAAGAGCAAAAAAGATATTGAAACTTGAGAAGAGAATAAGAATCAGCTCACTCACATGTTGATCAGAGCATGTCAGAGACATGACTGCTGGGATATCACAAAAGAAGTGATGGATCACATTGGAAATACAGAAAGGGAGTCTGAATGTATCTGCAGTCTGGAGAGTAGCAATCAGAAAACCAAGAATATAGCAACCTATGATCAGAGAAGTAAACCTGTTCTTCGTCATGACTGTGGCATAATGCAAGGGTCGGCACACAGCCACATATCGGTCATAAGCCATTGAGGCCAGAAGGTAACTTTCCACAGTGGCAAAGAGTGCAAAGAAGAACATCTGAGCAGCACAGCCACTAAAGGAGATGACATTGTGTTCTCTACACAGGCCAGTCAAAACCTTGGGAGTGACTATTGAAGAGTAACAGAAGTCCACCAGAGACAGGTCACTGAGGAAAAAGTACATGGGGGTGTGGAGACGAGAGTCCAGCAGAATCAACGTGATCATGCCCAGGTTCCCAATGAGCGTGACGAGGTAGATAGCAGTGAAGATTACACAGAGTGGCACCTGCAGTTCAGGGGAGCTGGTTAGTCCCAGGAGGACGAATTCACTCACCTTTGTATTGTTCAACATTGTTGTAGAATCACAAGATGATCTACAGCAAGCAGAGACAAGGGGCAGCATGATTAGTAAAGTGTGATACAAAAATCAGAATGAATGGGCACTGTTTCGTTACTGCACTTTTCCGGATCTGAAGTATAGAGATCAAGTTAACATGCAACTAAAGTGAAGAATCTAATGGAGCATATTTTTTACAAGCAAACGGAGTCACAAAAAGGGATAATAGGCTGTCCAATATCAGAGGCCAGGATAAAACTCTCAAATAAGGTCTTTTAAGTCTAGCAGTATACATTCTAAGTTCTCATGTCCACCTGTCTGGTGTGTATACATTTGGTTAATGTTCTCAAGCATATCCATAATTAACCTGTTATTGTTCTCTTCAGATCTGAAGTGACTTGGACATAAAGAGATTGAAAAATTATTCAATATTACACAACCACCTACAAACAGAATCTATCTTTGATCTTAAAGTAATTATGAACGTGAATGCTATTCCTGAATTTGAGCTGATATTTAATTTACATTCAGTAATTGCCGCTATAACAACATACACAATCCTGAGGTTTCATTGTAGAGTAACTTACAAGAAAATGCAGTAGGATAAATGCATTTTTACAAGCATGTAAGAGCCAATCATGAAAAGAGGTATGTATGGGTTGCAAGGTCTAAAACTCTAGAAAAAAGTTGTATTTATGTTGGCAAATAAGTGCTATAATGACGATGATTATTGGATCTAACTCATGGGATTATTGTGAATTAAGTGAGATGACTTATGAGGAGCATTTGGTAAGGTGTGGAAATTCAGCACAAAACCAACCTATTCCTGCTGAGCTAGAAAAGAGATTTCTATGCTAACATAGGAAAGATTTCTGGCAAGGCAAAAAGTTTGATTTCAAGTGACTTTTGACATTTTCTCACATCTTATCTCCTCTCATATGTTTGGTTTATCCTTTCATTATTATTCTGCTCTTTTTCTCAAAGATGGATGGTTTTGTCAGCCATGCTGTAAACAAACAAAAAACCACATATTACATTCTGATTTCTTTCATTTCTCGATTTCAATGACATTTTAATTCATGGTGAAGTACTGTTTCCTTATGTTACACCTTCTTGCTACCACTTTGGTCAACTTTGGATGCAGTTCAGATTTTAAGGGTAAACTTTACTGCTTAGGAGCAGCTTGCAGTGACTCAGTGGCTAATACTCCCCTTGCAGGCATTGGAATCCCATAAGGGCACCAGCTCTTGTCCCAGCTGCTGTATTTCCCAACCAGCTCACTGCATGTGGCCTGCGAAGCACTGCAGGTTGGTCCAAAGTCTTGGGACCCTGCATCCACAGGGAAGACCCAGAAGTAGCTCCTGGATTATGATTTTGGGTCAATTCAACTCTGGCCATTGTGGCCATTTCGGGAGTAAACCACGAGATGGAAGTTCTCTTTTCTCTGTCTCTCCTCTCTGAAATTCTGCCTTTCCAGTAAAAACAGAAATATCTTTTTAAAAAAATCATTGTCTTTGGAGCTGATTTTGGTCATCACATTAGTTTTTCAGGAAATAACAGTTTCACATCTTCTTTTTAATGTTGGATCCTTGGAGAGAAACTTACCTCCTGAGGAATACTACTGTTAATCTCCCTTTCCTGGTCCCACATTTTGTCCTGACATGTCCGGATTTTATATTTTTATGTTTGTTAATACAACACTCACACTATAATATGAGCTATCATTTTTATTTTTAGTATCATTATGTTTGTTCTTTGGATTGCTCTGTAGATAACTCCTGATAACTGTACCACCTCAAAATTCTTATTCACTGTACACAGCTTCTTTCATCATGTGAGGCAAGGTAGCCATGGTTTCCAGGATTTAGAGCAGTCAACAGCCATTGTTAAGGTTGCAGTAGCCAATGAGAACACAATACAAAGTGAGTAAGTTATCATGAGTTAGAGATTGCTCTGAATGAGATCTACTCAGAGATTCCTTGGCCAGCTTAGCAATGGTGTCCAGGAATCAACAAAGGCTCATCAAGAGTATTAACTACTGAAGATCTAAATCTACAATGAAGATCTTCAATCAGATCTCCAAAATTCATTTCAGTTTAACATTTGCAAGCCAGTTTTTATGCGTAAGATATACAAGAAATAATGGAGAGAGATAGATGATAGGTAGGTGATGGACAACACATAGATAGGATGTAGGTAGCTAGGTAGATGGATTCATAGCGAGATAGCAGTAGATGGAGGGAGATAAAGTGATTATGCCCACCTGCATATAAACATACAACCTCACAGACTGTCAAGATAATGGAGGGTTGGAGGGAATACATGCCTTCCTCGTATCCTGGTTCTAGAAAGAACAATTCTAGAAGAAAATCCACATTAAATAATACTGAGGTCTATGCCTTTAATATCTTCAGTGTCAAATTTTCTAGATGAACAAGTAATCAGAATTGGAGATTAGAAAAAAAGTTTGTGAAAATGGAGTATGTATCTTAGAAGCTTTTAACAATTCACCTGATGTTTATGTTTTTGCATTTTTTGTTGTATTTTTGCATCCTATTTGTGAACTTTAAAATCAATAATAACCCACGACATAATAAGACACAAATAAGCCATCACAATAAGCCATCACAATAGGCTTTCCTTATATCCTGGTTCTAGCAAAAACAATTCAAGAAAAAAATTCATATCTAAATAACACCAAGGTCTATGCTTTTAATGACTGAATAGAATTACACAGAATTATATAGAATCTTACCTCGTTCCTTCAAAAGGAGGAATGGAAACCCTGAATTCTGAGTCTGGAATCACAAATTCATCCTTGGAAAAAGGTACAGATGATATTGTAGAAATTCTATCTAATAAACTTTCCAAAAGATTTCAAGGTCTTAAAACATCAAAGAGTTAGAGAACGATCATAATCCTGGAACTAGGAAAACTGAACTTGGTTCTGCCACCATGAATTTTTCTGTACACTAGAAAGAGCTATTCAATGCTGTCCTAACTTTCCTAATTTTGCAAGAAGAGATAATTTTATATACCTCCATAATCATAAAACCATGTCTGAGAAAAATCATGATGGTGTTTTCATACAGTTTTTATCAACGTGTCAATTTACTAAGGTAAATTATGCCCTAAGGCATTTTCATTGCCTGTGATTACAGACTTACTGCAGATATTAAGCTTGTGGAAAATACAGTGTGTCCCAGAAACAGAAGCATTTATTTAGAGATATATTGACCAGAGAGGCTCTGGTTAATTCTTCTGTTTTTAAAATGATGTCATATAGAGTCATGAAGTCATTCCAGATCCTAATAATGGCACCCAGGAGATTATCATGCAGACGTGGGATTCTCTAAGTACAGGGTCCCTGTGAGGGCAATCGCTTCTCCTCATCCCACTTATCTAGGAACGAGGCAATTACATACATATAGGGATACTCTTTGTTATAATGAGCAGTACGTACATCATTTTCAGCAACTGTTGCTAGAGCATAGTTCACACATCATATGGGTTCTATTTTAGTTCAGATTCACATTTTTCTTTCATAAATGGTAGCTTCATTTATCTAAGTTTATTGTGAAATTACACTAATTCAGTGACATCATCATGCTCCTCCTACCATGCTAATGTGATGCAGCTTCTACCACATCTGTGGTTACATCCGCCAATGAAGTCTTCAAGCTCTCTAAGTCCTCTGTGAGATGTGGAGTCAGCTTCTTCAAAACTCATGATAAATGTTGGTATTTTGATCTTCTCCCACAATTGACAAAAATTCTAAACAGATTTTTCAGATTTCAATGTACTTTTGCAAGCTCTAGCGAAGGTCTCAGTAGCTAATTCAATTATTGTTTTATGAGAAGTGTGGCTTACAGAGTGATTTCAAAGTAAAAATTAATTCTTCAAAGCATTAATTCTTGATCCATGGGTTACAATAGTACATTGCATTAGAGGGCATGTGCATTAATCCCATGTTACTTCATCAGAGCTCTTGTGTGAACAGGAAACTCGTTAATGAAAAACAACACTTAGTAAATAATCTTATTATGAGTAGTAGGTTCAACAGTTAGCACAAAATATTCACTCTAACAATTGCCATAGAAATACACTGTTATCAGATCCCCTTGTTCCGTTTGTAGAACAGAGGTGGGTAGAAGCTGCATTATCTTTAAGGGTCCTGGTGTTCAGGGGATGGTAAGCAAACATTGGCTTTTATTTCAATCATTAATGGAGTCTACATGTCATACAGCAGAAGTTATTTAAGGAGACCATTCCTCCCTATATTTTTGTAGTGCCTGGAGTAGCACTGTTGGTTTGCTCCAATAATCTATTCTTTGTCGGTGTGCATGAATGTTTGGTGGAAGTTGTCTGATCTTTGATCTGTCTTTCCCTTTGGAGATTTATTCCTCACTAGGTTTAAATATTTTTAGCTTTAAAGTGTAGAAAATGTGTCTCTTCTTTGTACTTAAGCTCTTGGAGGAGACTGTACAGTTACTAAGTGGCCTAATTTTAAGATTAGTACGCCTCAAGGAATAAGAACGCGTGACTCAAAACTTTATTTCTAAGAAATAACTCCCAAACTGGTCAATTTCAGATGAGGTTTCATCCATGCTATTACAAGTATAATTTTTAAATTCAAAAATCAAACAGGTTTAGTGTATGAGGCAAAAGAATATAGAAATACAGTAAAAAATTTTTTTAGGAAATGGATCAAAACCAATGGCCATTATATAAAAACTAAGGGATTTGCAGATGCACAGTAACAGAAACCAGTAGCATTCATTTTAAGAACTGTACTGAGGAAAACAATAAAATATTAACCATTTCTTATTCCTCTTTATTGATGACTTACCAATTTTAATATAATTAAAAAGCCCTTTTCAAAATGTAAAAAAAAAAAGAATGCGTGAAGAGAGAGATGGAGGAATGGATGTTTGGTGAAAATGCAGAAAAAAACATTATCAGAGAAGTTGGTTATCTTTGTTTTTAGGTTTCTCTAAAATTTTTATTTCAAGATACAGTTTCATAGGCTCGGGTATTTTCCTTCCTACTCAAATCTCCTCCTATCCACTCATTTTCCCTATGTTATTACAATAGTATATGCCTTCAAGAATAGTCATAAGTCTATCATTCCTCTATTTAAACGTGCCTTGACATTGTTGTAAAGATATATTTAACAGCCTCATTAGGAATCCATCTTTGATTTTGAAGTAGAGATGTATCTTCACATCTGGATATGATAGTGTCTATTACACAATTACTATGCATCCCTTTAAATGAAAAGCCATGAGACAAAATCAACAACAAGAATAAAGTTACAAAAATTTACGAATCTATGAAATTAAATTACATGGTAGTGGACCAGCAAGATGGTGTAGTGGTTAAAATCCTCGCCTTGAACACAATGGGATCCTATATGGGTGTCAGTTCTAGTCCTGGCAGCCACACTTCCCATCCAGCTCCCTGCCTGTGGCCTGGGAAAGCAGTCGAGGATGGCCCAAAGCTTTAGGAACCTGCACCTGTGTGGAGACCTGGAAGAAGCTCCAGGCTCGTGGCTTCAGATTGGCTTAGCTCTGGCCATTGCAGCCACTTGGGGAGTGAATCATGGGATGGAAGATCTTCCTCTCTGTCTCTCCTCCTCTCTGTGTATCTGCTTTTCCAATAAAAATAAATAAATCTTTAAAAAAAATTACATGGTACTGAATGACCAATGTGTTGCTGAAGAAATGAAAAAGAAAATTTAAAAAAATCTTCTTGAAGAAATTATGCCACTGTATAATTTATGAGTCTATGAAAAATTTAATAAGAAAAAACTTTTGAAGAAATGAAAATAAAAACAAAAATATCAAAACCCATGAAATGTAGCAAAAACAATCTTGAAAGGGCAATTTTGCATAAAGGTTGCCTTACACCAGAGAGAACACATGATTTTTATCCTTTTGGGATTGACTTATTTTACTGAGCATAATAATCTCTAGTTGGGACCGTTTGGTTACAAATGATAGAATTTCATTCTTTGTTTAAGGCTGAATGCTGTTCCATTTAGTAGATGTACCACAGTTTCATTTTTCACTCCTCCTTAAACAGGCATTTGGATTTTTCCATGTCTTTGCTATTGTAGATTGTGCTGCTGTAAATGTGAGATAGCAGATCCCTTTCTCGTATCAGATTTCCTTTCATTTGGATACATTCCCAGAAGTGGAATATCTGGATTATATGGCAGGTCAATTTTCAGTTCTTTTAGCACTATCCATATTGACTTCCATAGTGGTTTTTTTTGGTTTTGTTTGTTTGTTTGCTTGTTTGTTTGTTTGTTTTTGTAGTAGCCTACACTCCCACCAAGTGAAGCTGGGTACCTTTCTCCAGCTCCTGCTTGCTATTGGTATGTAAATGTCTCAGTTCTGTGCTCTGCCAGGCAATTAACAATTAAGTGCTCTAAGATGCATTGGGAAACATACAGAAAAGTAAATCATCCCCTCTAAAATAACTTTTGTTATTACAAGAACTCTAACAGTTAATACACAATAGTTAAAGCATTTTCTGACCAGCAAACATTGAGAGCAAAAGATTCTGGGGGTTCCTTGGAAACCATAGAAACTAGGGGAATCTGTCCTAGTGACCGCTGCCACTGGGGCTGGATTAGTGTCCTAACCAGGGCAAGACCAAAATCCCACTGCCAACAGAGCTGGATTTTGGTGACTGAACGAGAGCATGACCAGAGCCCACTGCCAACGGAGCCAAGACCTCACCCAAACTTACCTAACATGTTCAAGTTCCTGTCCGAGGTGTCAATTCTTGAGGGTTTCCTGACAAGGTCACTGAGGGTGAGGCAGCCATGTTCCTCAGCTGCAACAGTCACTCGAGACAAACTGCTGAGGGATGTCTGTTTATTTATCACAAACTCCAAGTTTATAAAGGTTAGGGAAAAGGAGAGCTGGAAGGCACCTTGTGACAGTCCTCCCCCCCAACAATGACACTGTGATTGGCTAAAAGGCATGTTTATTCCCCTTGACATTTCAGTCAAGTCACAGTTCATATCCCACATGCGAGGTTGAAAGCAGATAAACTGTAAGCCACGCCCCACCAGGTAGCGGGCAGAGAGCCAGGGGTGATTACCCACAGGAAGAACATATTAAAAACTCAAGGTGAGACACAGGTGGGGCCTCCCCACTGTGGACACTCAGAAACCGAGGGACACTCAGAAACTGAGCTTACCAATTTCTTGGAAGAAGCTAATGAGAAAGGACCAGCAGAGAAGGTGAGAGCAAGGGAGTCATTGCTCACCCTGAGGAATCATCTCCCTCTCCTTTGGCCTGTCTACAAGAAAGCCCAGAGTACCTTGAAAATAAACCAACCTAGGGGCATCTGTGGACACTTTCAGTCCCCTTGGACTGGAGAGGCAGCCAGACGGGGTTCTCAGCCTCCCAATTTCAGCTATGCTGATACAACTTGATACCATGAAATTCTTCTAAGGACTGGGCAAGGCATCCCAGAACAGACACCAGTTACAACAGTGGATAGCAATAAGCCCCAGGTGAACAGCAGTGCACCGGCCTCAGCACACTCTAACTGTGGCCTGTCAACCATAGAGTTCAATTAAACTTCCCAACCTATGCATCCTGGAGAATCCATGCAGGCAGTAAAGGCAAGGCACAACAAGCCCTCTCCTTGGGAAGTCATCATGGGAACCAACTTGAAAACACTCAATGCATCTATTAAAATATCTAAGAGCCAACAAAGCATCGTCTCCTCCAGCTTTCCTGCTGGACGTTAGGAAGATGAGGCAGACCTGAAGGCCCAGGTCACTTACAGGAAGAACCTCCCAGTATAAAAAAAGTTGGAGGACTTAGCAACAGGTGCCATCCTTCAAGATCCTGCCATTGACGACCACCTCCAAGACTGTGTCCCCAAGATAACCCTCACTATGGACAACTTTCCTTTTCATGCCACTGGGGCCAGAACTGAGAGCCAATCCAGCAGCAGCACCCCATGGGGGAATGACCTCAAGATGCTGTGTGCCACTGACAAGTGGGATGTATGTAGGAGTGCATGAGACTCAGACTAGAAGGGCAGGAAGGAAGGTTTATAGGAAATGCCCTTGGGCTGTGCTATCCTGCCCAGGCTTCGCCACCCATAGAGTGTCTAATGAGCAGAACCTTGTTGCAACAGCCCAACCAACCAGCATCACCCCCAGCCAACCGTCTGGAGAGCAGAATAAAGAACTTGCTGAAGCAACTATTCCCCAAAACCAAAAACAGAAAGATTCTTCACCAACATGTTGTACCCCCAGGATTAACCACAAATTGATTCTTTATGGGTGTTAGAGAGCCTCAGGGTCAGATGCCTGTGATCACGGCACCTGACCCTGAGAGGAGAAAATCGTGTGTCACCATGGATTTTTAGCCTTGAAGGAAAATTCATACAAAGAACAATTCCAGTGGAGGCATGTTCATGCCACCCCCAAGGGAGCTTCCTTGTATTCTAGGTCAAAGGGAAGGATGACTAATGCGTGTTGCACAGGCTGTGACTAGCCACATGTGTCCTATCAAGAACAGATGGGCCTGAGACACAGAGAACAACCAGGCTGTGCTGCCCAGGGAGCCTGTGTTTCCCAGCCAGACCCTGCCAGAACCAGCTAAGGGCAACAAGTGACATGGAACACATGACAGCATCAGATATGGGCAACAGGTGACTTGGGATGACAAGTGCCCCAGGCCTCCCCATCCTCAGTGTTTTTAGACCAGCAAGAGTGCTGGCAGTCAGATGGCTTAATGCCCCAGGGATGGCCCTGAGCATCTTGGGCACCAACAGTGCAGGGGGAAGTCCTCAGGCCACCCCACTGTGTGCTCTGGGGGCTTGGGAGTGTGGGTCTGTTAGGACTTTGGTGAATGGAGCAAGAGGGACTGAGAGGAACCTGAGGACTCACGTCCAGATGAGGAATGATTTCTGAGGTACTGCCATTGACAAGGGCACTGTAGCTGCAGGTAAGCAGTGGGCCAAGACATAGCTGTTTGGAGGGGACAGGAAGACCTTTAAGGATCATACTGAAGCATCAGTACACGTGGGAGATCTGAGCTTGGCTACTTAGCATTGATCATTGCCGGCCGCCACTCACTGGCACATACTTAAGTCAGGGCTGAGGACCAACCTGGCAGGGCTAGATCACAGATTCTGCCAGTGAGATAAGAACAGAGTATAGGTCACATTAGCCTGGGCCATGACAAAGTCCAGCATGTGGGAGAATCAGGTCTAGGGGCAGACCCTGTGTTGGGAGTATTTGGACCCACCCCTGTGGGAATGCAATTTCTGATGATTTACTCAAGAGCTTGGAATGGTGACAGCTGAACTGGATATGACTGAAAAATCCTCCAACATTCGTGGGCATAGGGGTTGCACACAGGCCAGGCTGTTACAGGTTGCAGCACTCAAGAATGGGGTGTGGGGTGGGGTGGGCCACAACACTCACCAACTCATTCATACACTGGGGCAGAGGGGGCAGATTGTACTAGATAAAGGCCTGGCATTCTCTGATAAGAAGATGCTACAAAGATCTTTCTTTTTCTCCTCTCTGTAAATCCGACTTTCCAATAAAAATCTGACTTTCCAATTTTTGATTTCTATTTTCAACACACATTAGACATTTATGTGTACATACATATACACATGCAAATATAAAAATATTTCTCCTAGCATCACTTTAAAGTTAGATTGTTTAAAAACTACAAATCCAATACAATTGCCAACAAAATATTTTGACATCTGGGCAATGAAATAATGGCTAGTGTTTAGTTGTTCTCTTTATAAGACCCTTTCTTTTGTGAATGTGGTTAAGGAAGATCAGTTGTACAAACAAATCTGTGGAAGGTCGTGAAATTGTGGGTGGATGTAGGTTTTTGAGGGGATGTAGAGGGCAAAAATAGTGGAGGAAAATGGATGGCAAATGCAGGAAGGAGGGAAGAGAGAGAGAAAAATATCCATGAAATATCTGGAATATGTACACTTGATACAAATTAAGGAATAAAACCATTTAGAGCACTATTGATGGAATGAAAATAATATTTATTGCCTGGAGTCATTTCTCTCTTACTAGTTCTGTATATTTGCCATTTACCTACATCAAGACAAAAAAAATAAAATGTGTTACATTTAGTTTCAATTCCCTACCTGTATGACAAATCAGATGTTAAAACAAATGACAATATCTTTTATTTATCCATGAGGGACTGAGAGTTGAGTACCCAGAGACAGTTATAAACCTAGGTCAGTCAAGGAACATTCTTGGACACTTGAGGAGGCAGAACTAAATACAATAAAGAAAATATTGGTTTTCTATCAGGTAACACCGTTGCTTCGGTTTTTATGATTTATTATGTATGCTTATTGCATCTTTTTATCCTTTCCTCCACTGAAAGGATGCTATAAACCAATGGATAATATGAAGTACCATGAAAACATTGATTTACTTAATTTATTTATTATTTCAATTATCCATAACTTAAGAATTATTTACCTGACAGACAATTGTGTATGTGAGTTGTGTGTGCATGTACGAGGGGGGGGGGGGAGAGAAAGAGAGAGAGAGAGAGAGAGAGAGAGAGAGAGAAAGAGAGATGGATAGAGAGAGAATATCGTCTCAATGCCAGGACTAGGGAGAGGGCCAATGCCAGGAGCCAGGAACTCCCTCTGGTCTCCTACACAGGGAGACTTGCTCCATCAGCTGCAGCCTTCTCAGCACATCAGTAGGGAGCTGGACTGGAAGTACAAGAGATAGAACTCGAACTGGCTGTCCATAATGGGATGACAGCACCGTAAGCAGCAGCCTTTGGCATTTCAAATTCATATATGCATGCGTAAAAGTAAATACAATAAAATACTAATATGAGTTTCTAAAGTAGTCAAGCATTATTCATCATTTCAAACTGTTACTTGTACTATTTTAGTATGTTCTCATAGTACAAAGAATATCGAAGTTTTAAAACTTTGTCTGCAGGGACAGATGTCTAAATGAGTTTAAGCCAAGCCTCAGAAGACTCATACAAGGATGACAACATTTTTGTTCAAACATCATCCTTTTTGCTTCTATTCTCCTTGTGTCTTCAGTTCCATGTTAATAACTTGGCAGAATGTGCCACTGGATAGCATAATCATTGGTCTATTTAACATATGGCAGTAGGATCTAGAAGCTGACTCCAGAGGTTATTTAAGTCAAATAAGGGCGAAAAAGAACAATAAAATAACAATAAAACATCTGAGAAGCTAGGTTAGGAAACATAGCCCAGAAACAAATGCTTTGAGGTGTTGGAATTGTGGGTATAGAAGCAGTTCTTCATGTGTCTTACACATCTGATCTGTTGGTGAGCTCATGGGCATTCTTGTTCATCAGGGCTCAAGGATTTGTGTAGGAAAGCTTGCCCTGTCACTTGTGCTGTAAGTATTCCTACGGTTGGGCTCAAAACGTTCTTCAGTGTCTGTTCTGAGAAACAGTAGATTTCACAGGGGGACATGACTAGCCCTGATCTGTTCCTATCAGCTCATTCCACCTTGTGGTTCACAGATAACCCCAGCAACTGGTACTGCAGATCTATCACCTTTTCTAGCATACGTGAAGGCTGTATGACAGGCAATCTGTGTCCCAGTAAAAATGGGATACGACTTTACTTATGGACTCCAGGTTGCAACAGTGGAATAATGCCATGTATGAGTGTGCGTGCGCGCGCGTGTGTGTGTGTGTGTGATGTGTCTGATGTGTCTTTGTTCCAAATTTTGAATGATGTGGGAAAAATAATGGGACATACTTATTACACTGCTCAGTTAACTATCTCTAACAAGGTATAACAATATTTCTACAAAAGTAGTAAAGATAATGTCAAAAGGTACGTTATTAGGATAGACTAATTTTAAGAACTTTTTTACCTTTTATCTGAGGACATAAAATTGTTTTTCTATACAATGTAAGTATGAAAATATCGTAAGCTCCATGTAGATTTGTACAGAAATAACATATTTGGTTTGGATAAAAGTGTACAATTTCCCTAAGAAAGATGCACATATAAGAAACATTACTGTCATCTGATGGGTTTACATTACATAAGTAAAGTCAGTTCAGTTTAACCAATCCTGGTATTGCTCATCTCACTTTGTTTTCCTTTCTGTAGAAAAAAATCCGACAGTATATCATCATAATAAGATCGTGTTAATCATCTACTTCCATTTCCTTTCACAGCTGAAGGTTTCTGGAGCAGAGGATAGCTAAGAATTGCAGTTTGTTTCTGAACTTTCTAGTCTGAAGACTTTCGGCAAGCAAGATGTGCAACCAGGGCTCTTCGTTGTCTTCCTCCTTATTTATGGAGCTAGTGTGATCGCCAGTCTAGGGACAATCATCCTGATCAAGATGGATCCCAGACTTCGCACATCCATGGATTATTTCCTCAGCAAATTGTCTTTTTCTGATGTCTGCTTCTCTTTAATCACCCCCTTCTAAGATATTGGCTGAGTTTCTTTAAAGATTCATTTATTTTTATGGCAAAGTCAGATAGACAGAGAGGAGGAGAGACAGAGAGGAAGACCTTCCATCTGATGATTCACTCCCCAAGTGATCACATGCCCAGCATTGCACTGAGGCGGGCCCAAAGCCAGGAGCCAAGAAACTCCTCCAGGTCTCCCACGTGGGTGTAGGGTCCCAAGGCTTTGGGCCCGCCTCTTCCGCTTTCCCAGGTGATAAGCAGGGAGCTGGATGGGAAGTGGGGTCGCCGGGATTAGAACTGGCACCCAAAATTGGATCTCGGCACATTCAAGTCGAGGACTTTAACTGCTAGGCCACAGCACCAGGCCGATATTGGGTGATTTTTTTTTATCGGAGCAAAAGAAGATTCCATATAATGTTTGTGTCATTCTGATGTATTTTTTCGGGGCCTTTGCAGACATGGAATGTCTCATGTTGGCTGTCATGGCCTACGATCATTATGTAGCCATCTGCAATCCACTTTTTTACACAATTGCCATGTCTGGGAGAATGTGTACACAGCTAGTAGCTGTTGTCATCACTGTAGCCTTGGTGGACTCGGCCATCCACACGAGCTGCGTTTCGACTGTCCTTCTGCAATTCAAATGTTATCGATCACTTCTTCTGTGATTCCCACCCTTGCTACCCCTCTCTGACTCAGACACTTTTGTTAATGAGATAGTGATGTTCACTTTCATTGGCTGTGTTGTGGGGTTCAGCATCATCACTGTCCTGCTCTCCTATAGTTACATCATAACTACCATTCTTCGGATGAATTCAGCTGAGGGCCGGCGCAAAGCCTTCTCCACATGTGCCTCCCACTTAGCAGAGGTAGTTGTGTTTCATGGAACTCTACTGTTCATGTATTTCCGACCCAGCTCGAGTTACTCAATGGATACAGACAAAATGGCCTCTGTTTTCTACACAGTTGTCATCCCTATGTTAAACCACTGATCTACAGCTTAAGGAATAAGGATGTGAAAGATGCTCTCAGAAAAGCAATCCAAACCATAGTCTCTTCTGGGTGACATGTGGCTTTCCATCTGAAATCACTCAGCTCTCCTGAGAGTTAAAGTTCAGATACAGTTTGGCACAACTCCCTGTAATCTTGCCAATACAACTTTACATGTTTCACTTTCCATGTATTTTCAACTATTCGTACCTAAGTTGAATGTAGGCAGCAGAGATGTTTGGTCTTCTCTCTAAACTAGTAAGAACAGAAACAGACTCTCTGTGTTGCTCCACATAGAAGGTGCTTTCATGCGTCTGTCCTCGGATGAGAAGCATGTCCCAGGGAATTATTAACTCAACATACTCTTCTTTGCTTCTCTGCTTGATTAAAGTGGATTTAAGTGGCATAATTTCTCAGTCAGAAGAAAATTAAAAATCAGCAAACTTAGTCTGTTTCATGACCCTGCTTGCGCATTTGCTTCACAAAACCATCATATGAGATAAATCACACATGTAATTTTGTGGACCTAGACGAGTCCATCCTTTTTTTTATACAAGAATAATCAAGTGTAGCCACTGTGTCCTAAAACTTATAAATCTTATTCATCCCAAAGTAAAATGCAATTAATTTATGAACATCTGACCTTAATTTTTGGTCAATAAATTCTCACTTCAAAGTTCATTCAAAGAGAAAACACTACTGTATAATAGCCATAAGAAGCTTTCCCAGTGCATTAAAAAATAGGAAAAAAATGTGCTCATTATCTTGCAAACCGTGTCCTTTACATCCTTATTTCCTGGGCTGCAGATCAGAGGATTCAACACGGGGATCACCATGGTGTAAAACACTGAGGCCACATTGACGGTATGTCTGGAGTTCTTGGAGTTGGGCACACAGTAGAGGAAGAGGATGGTACTATGGAAGATGATGATGGCAGTCAGGTGGGAGGCACAGGTGGAGATGACTTAGCAGTGTCCACTGGCTGAATGCGTCTTGAGAATGGTCACGACAATGAACACATAAGACGTGAGGATGATGAGGAGTGAGTTTATTTCATGGAAATGGGGCAATAGCGAAAAGTAGTAACTGAGAGAAGAATCAGAGCAAGAGAAGGGACATCAGTGAGGACAACTCAGAGAAGTGTTTGATGGTGTTCAAACCTCAAAAAATATAACCTTAGGGTTTGGTGCAGTAGCCTAGTGGCTAAAGTCCTCTCCTTGCACCTGCCAGGATTCCATATGGTCACCAGTTCATGTCCCAGCAGCCCAGTGTCCCATCCAGCTCCCTGCTTGTGGACTGGGAAAGCTGAAGAAGATGGCCCAAGCCTTCAGGCCCTACACCCATGTAGGAGACCCAGAGGAAGCTCCTAGCTCCTGGCTTTGGGTCGGCTCAGCTCTGGCCGTTGCGGCCACTTGGGGAGTGAATCATCATATGTAAAATCTTCCTCTCTGCCTCTCCTCCTCTCTGTATCTGGCTTTTCAAATAAATAAATAGATCTTTAAAAGGAAAAGGTAACCTTAAAGCTGAGCATGTGAGTGCCAAGGAATAAGCCACTCCAGATGAATAGGATATAGTAAGCATCGCAGCACAGTGTTTTGAGAACATGATCACTATGCAGAGCAGAAGGCTGAAAATGGCCACAAAGTGACCATAGGCAATCACTACAGATAGAATTACAAAGAGAAAGAATAGAATTACAAAAGATACAAAAGAGAAAGTATTGCACTATTTATTCTGTAAATGAAATGGTTCTGTCATCTGCAATTAGGTTCACCAGCATCTTGGGACCAACGATAGAGGAACAGCAGAAATCCACAAATGAAAGGTGGCTGAGGAAAAGTACACGGGGGTGTGCAGTGTGGGGTTCACTGTGATGATCATGATCATGCCAAGATTCCCTACCGCACTGAAGCTGGAGACTACCAGGAACACCAGGAAGAGGGGAACCTGCAGAGCCGGAGAATCGGAGAAGCCCAAGAGTGGTGTCGGAAGTTACATTTCTTCCGGTCAGATAATTTTTTCCCTTGGTGTAATCTAGAAATAAGTCTTGGAAATTAAACAAACCCCCCCCTCCAAAAGGAAAGTGATCGCCACATAAAGTGCTTAATTATCTCCTGCATAGAATATAAAATAAGACTAAGTAGATCTCAGTTTATATTTGTGACAAACGTTCATTGTAAAACATAAATGAACAAAGTTTCAGAAATTTAATTATTAATAAAACGGTGCTTTCCAAAAATTGTAAACCATGCTCACTTTAAAAATATAATTTCGGGGCTGAGGCGCTGAAATGGGAAAAGTGACACCTGTGATACCAACATTCCTTATGGATGCTGTTCTGATTTAGGTGTTGCACTACTAAACCAACTCCCTGCTGATCTGGGGAAAGCAGCAGAAGATGAACTTGGGCCCCTGTATCCAGGCAGGATATATGGAAGAAGCTCTGGGCTCCTGGCTTCAGCTTGAAGCAGCCTCAAACAGTGCTCTCATTTGGAGAGTGAACCAGGGGATGGAAGATTGAACTGTCTCTATCTCTCTATCTCTCTATCTATCTAGCTCGCTAGCTCGCTAGCTAGCTAGCTCAACAGTGAAATGATTTGCTATCATAATCCTACAATTATAATGGAAACAAAACATTTGAACAGCTTCAATATGCATACAACCGTTTGTATACAGTAATTATATGTGCACATACACTGATATCTAAAGAATTTTCCTTGTTATCATTATATCATTGGCTTAAGTATTCGTTCAGCATTCTAATTTTTTATATTTTATTTGACCAAACAAATCCTACATGAAGGTTTTTTAGTAAAAATTACCGAATGCTTTTCAATAGACACCATTTAATAAGTGGATTTTTATACAAAAGACCAACGAGAGAAGAGCTCAAAGCTTGTTGTAGGATAGTTATAATCATTAACAAAAAATCGGTTGTCTTGAATCTGAGTATCTTCTCAGCTGTATGTAATATTCAATATGGATACACATATTAAGATAGTACTATAGAAAGATCAAATTTTCATATTTTACTTAATAATTAATTTGACTACCCCCAAATAATATTTTTGCTATTTGTCAATAAACAACGAGCCTAGTAAAAGTATTGAGGGCACAGAGATGTTTTGAGTATGCATTTGACAGTACATCACACAAAATGGAGGTTATAGATCTATCATGCGTGTAGGAATACATATGATAATAACTCACAAACGTTAAGAAAGACGCTTCTATTTCTAGGTCCCTCACTCCTTGTCCTGTAAATCCTCATTCTGCTCTCTCAAGGTCAGGTTTAATTTGTTTGCATTTGGACACATGTTCCAAGAACGTCTGTGAGAAACAACTGTTCACATATTGACTTCTTTGACACCTATACTGGAAGTCAGTTGACCATAAATACAAGAGTTTATTTGTGATTCTCAATTCTGTTTATTGATCCATAAGTATGTACTATTCTTATGATACTAGAATATTCTGGTTGCGAGTTCGTGTTTTATTTCTTAACTATGCGATATGTGTAATAATAATAACTGTGAGGAGATGTAATGTTTGGAAATGCAGCCATTGTGGAAAACAGTTATGAAATGACCTCAGGAAACTGAAAGCTGCCCAGGATTCCACTAGAGAACATTGCCAACTTCATAACTGTGATTTGAAACATCAAACAAATTCTCTAATCTAGACTTTCCTTAATGTCTTTGTCCTGCATTAAAGTGTAGACATTGTACCTGTGTTTCAATATTTTTGTCATGAAAAACAGAAAAATAGAATTCTCTTCATTTTACTTCAGATTATGTGCCTTGGTACTATAGATACATCTTATTAATATTTTTTCCCCTTTGCCTTTTTTCTCTTTTCTTTTTTTTTATTAATTATTTTGCATTATGTTACAGTTTCATAGGCTCTGGGAATCCCTCCCGATTCCCTCCCCCCTGGTGGCTTCCTCCACCTTGATGCAGTATTACAGTTCAAATTCAATCAAGATTCTTTCCTTGTAAACATATACCAAGTATATAGTCCAGCTATTTATTGTCCAGATGGGTTGAACAGTCTCTTGGGGAGACCATTTCTGGTCCGTTGTTAGACTTATTAATATTTACATATTGATTTAATAGTCTGAAATGTGTTGAACTAAGGTATTAGATCGAATCAGTTTCAGTGATTTGTTCAGGATTCCACATATTTCTAAATAGGTAAGTCATTGCATCTGATAAAGAAGACAGCTTTATATTTTACAGCATGAGAAATAGGTTAAAACTTTAAACAACTTTGCTTTATTATTTTAATAAAGATATTGATGACTTGCAAATTATCACAGGTCCATCTTTCTTATACCAAATAACTCAACAGTGACAGAAACATGATCTCCTCTAAGGTGACCTGAGCCTGGGAACAATACACTAGAAAACACGTGTCCCATTGAACTTCAATACATTACTGGTTATTTCTAGTTTGTAGAAGTCCAGAACAGTTCTTCCACGAGAAGTGACAATGTAGATAGAATTGCGTGATCCACACAGCACATGACATTTAACTTTGGAGTTATTTCATGCAGTAGATCTATGAAGGGTGAATTAATGTTCATTCTTCTTGCTATCACTGAGTAACTAATCCAAGAAAGCGTTTTGCCTTGTGCACCACTTTCTTCAACGCACTCTTGACTTCTTTGTTCCTGAGGCTGTAGATGACAGGGTTCAGCATCGGAATGATCATGGTGTAAAACACAGATGCAACTTTGTCTGTGTCCATGGAGTGACTGGAACTAGGCTGCAGGTACATGATGATGACAGTCCCGTAAAATAAGGAAACGGCAATGAGATGAGAGCCACAAGTAGACAGAGCCTTGTGGTGTCTCTCACCTGAGTGCATCTTCAGAATGGTGATAAATATGAACAGGTAGGAGATCAGAATAACAACAAGAGCAAAAAAGATATTGAAACTTGAGAAGAGAATAAAAAACAGCTCACTCACATGTTGATCAGAGCATGTCAGAGACATGACTGCTGGGATATCACAAAAGAAGTGATGGATCACATTGGAAATACAGAAAGGAAGTCTGAATGTATCTGCAGTTCGGAAAGAAGCAATCAGAAAACCAACAGTATAGCAACCTATGGTCAGAGAAATATACACGTTCTTCGTCATGATTGTGGCATAATGCAAGGGTCGGCACACAGCCACATATCGGTCATAAGCCATCGAGGCCAGAAGGTAACTTTCCACAGTGGCAAAGAGTGCAAAGAAGAACATCTGAGCAGCACAGCCACTAAAGGAGATGACATTGTGTTCTCTACACAGGCCAGTCAAAACCTTGGGAGTGACTGTTGAAGAGTAACAGAAGTCCACCAGAGACAGGTTACTGAGGAAAAAGTACATGGGGGTGTGGAGACGAGAGTCCAGCAGAATCAATGTGATCATGCCCAGGTTCCCAATGAGCGTGATGAGGTAGATAGCAGTGAAGATTACACAGAGTGGCACCTGCAGTTCAGGGGAGCTGGTTAGTCCCAGGAGGACGAATTCACTCACCTTTGTATTGTTCAACATTGTTGTAGAATCACAAGATGATCTACAGCAAGCAGAGACAAGGGGCAGCATGATTAGTAAAGTGTGATACAAAAATCAGAATGAATGGGCACTGTTTCTTTACTGCACTTTTCCGGATCTGAAGTATAGAGATCAAGTTAACATGCAACTAAAGTGAAGAATCTAATGGAACATATTTTTTACAAGCAAACTGAGTCAAAAAAAAGGGATAATAAGCTGTCCAATATCAGAGGCTAGGATAAAACTATATACATTTGCTTAATGTTCTCAACCAGCTGTTATTGTCCTTTAGTTATGAAGATAATAAACAGAATCAATCTTTGATGAAAATGAAAGTGATTGTCAACGTCAACATTATTCATTAATTTGAGCTGATATTAAATTTACGTTTAACAATTGTTATGATACCAGCAAACACAATCCAATTTTCATTGTAGAGTAACTTACAAGAAAATGCAATAGGATAAATGTATTATTACAAGCATGTTACATAAAAGCCAATCTTGGAAAAAACTATATAGTGTGTTGTAAAGTCTAAAACTTTAGGGAAAAGAACGCATTCATCTTGACCTCTGAATCCAACACTGTACTTCTTGGGTGGCTGATCACAAAGTAGCTACTCTAAAACTGCATATTTCAGGAAATGAAGTCTATTTAGGACCTAGTTCATGAGATTGTTGTGATTTAAGTCAGATTCATAAGGAACATTTAGTAAGTGTGAGAATTCCACACACAACAGTTCAGTGTTGACCACAGTACTCCTATTGAGCTAGAAAAAAAAATGCCCCTAGGTTGATACAGGAAAGATTTTTGGTAACACAAAGGGTTTAATGCCAAGTGAGTTTTGACATTTTCTTACACTTTATGTCTTTGCATTTCTTTGATTTCCCCTTATTTATTATTCTGATCTTTTTCTCTAAGTTAAATGTGTTTGGGTCATTCTATGAAAAAGACCAAATATTATTGCATTTTTGTTTCTTTCATTTCTTAACTTTCAAATGATGTTTTAGTTCATGGTGAAGTATTCCTCTCTTATGTCACATGTTCTCACTATCACTTTGGTCAACTTTTACATGGGGATCAGATTTTTAAAGGTAAAAATTGCTGCTTTGGGGGCACGTCACAATGGCTCAACTGGCAATAATCCCCTTGTCAGCACTGGAATCCCATAATGGGCACTCGGATACTGAGCTCCCCATCCAGCTCACTGCATGCGGCCTAAGAAGCATCAGAGGTTGGTCCAAAGCTTTGTGACCCTGCATCCACAGGGAAGACCAAGAAAAAGCTCTTGGATCATGGCTTGGATTAACAGCTCTGGCCATTGTGGCAATTTAGGAAGTGTTCCAACAGACAGAAGTTCTTTTCTCTGTCTCTCCTTCGCTTTGGAAATTCTGCCTTTCCAATAAAAATAAATATGTCTTTTTAAAAATTCACTGTCTTGGGATTTTTTTTTTAGTCCTCACATCTGTTTTTCAGGAAACAACAGTTTCACAACTTCTTTTTAATGTTGGATCCTTGGAGAGAAACTTACCTCCTGAGGAATACTACTGTTAATCTCCCTTTCCTGGTCCCACGTTTTGTCCTGACATGTCCGGATTTTATATTTTTATGTTTGTTAATACAACACTCACACTATAATATGAGCTATCATTTTTATTTTTAGTATCATTATGTTTGTTCTTTGGATTGCTCTGTAGATAACTCCTGATAACTGTACCACCTCAAAATTCTTATTCACTGTACACAGCTTCTTTCATCATGTAAGGCAAGGTAGCCATTGTTTCCAGGATTTAGAGCAGTCAACAGCCATTGTTAAGGTTGCAGTAGTCAATGAGAACACAATACAAAGTGAGTAAGTTATCATGAGTTAGAGATTGCTCTGAATGAGATCTACTCAGAGATTCCTTGGCCAGCTTAGCAATGGTGTCCAGGAATCAACAAAGGCTCATCAGGAGTATTAACTACTGAAGATCTAAATCTACAATGAAGATCTTCAATCAGATCTCCAAAATTCATTTCAGTTTAACATTTGCAAGCCAGTTTATATGCGTAAGATATATAAGAAATAATGGAGAGAGATAGATGATAGGTAGGTGATGGACAACAAATAGATAGGATGTAGGTAGCTAGGTAGATGGATTCATAGCGAGATAGCAGTAGATGGAGGGAGATAAAGTGATTAAGCCCACCTGCATATAAACATACAACCTCACAGACTGTCAAGATAATGGAGGGTTGGAGGGAATACATGCCTTCCTCGTATCCTTTTTCTAGCAAGAACAATTCTAGAAGAAAATCCACATTAAGTAATACTGAGGTCTATGCCTTTAATATCTTCAGTGTCAAATTTTCTAGATGAACAAGTAATCAGAATTGGAGATTAGAAAAAAAGTTTGTGAAAATGGAGTATGTATCTTAGAAGCTTCTTAACAATTCGCCTGATGTTTATGTTTTTGCATTTTTTGTTTTATTTTTGCATCCCATTTGTGAACTTGCCATTTACAATAAGTCACCATATAGCAATCAGAATGGATTTACCACCTCCAGAACCAGAACATAATATAGGCTGTGTGTGTGATACATTCTTATGGAGCCAGAAAGGTATGTTTTGGGATTTGAATGTTAGATTCATGGCAATGCTTTCAAGAAAATCATTGAAATAAGAAAATATGAGCTTAAAAACTGATCGAAGATTGAGACGCCTGATTTTTTCCTGTATAAATCACATGGCCACAACACACAGATACTGAATGTAGAATCTTACCTTGTTCCTTGAAAAGAAGGGAAAGGTATTCCTGAATTCTGAGTCTGAAATCATAAATTCATCCTTGGGAAAAGGTATGGATGCTCTTGTAGAAATTCTGTCTGAGGAACTTTTCAAAAGATTTCAAATTCCCAAAGAGTCAAAGTCAGAAAATGGCCATCAACCTGGAATTAAGAATCTTGAACTTGTTCTGTGCGTTGTGGACTTTTTTGCACACATGGAGGAGTTACTCAACTCCTTCCTAACATCCTGGTTTGTTCAAGAAGTTACATACCCCCAGCATCATAGAACTGTGCATGAGAAAATTCCATGAAGACGTTTCTATACAGTCTTTATTAAGGTGTTACCCCATCCGGACGAATCAAGGTAAATTTTATCCTAAGGTATTTTCATTGCCTATGATTACAGACTTACTGCAGATATTAAGCTTTTGGAAAATGCAGCATGGACCAGAAACAGAAGCATTTATTTACAAAAACAGTGAGCATAGAGGCTCTGAATAGATTATTCTGTCTTTAAAGTAATGTCATATGGAGTCATGAAGTCATCCCAGAGCCTAATTAATAAGGCCCAGGAGAATATTATGCAGACTTGGGATTCTCTAAGTACAGAGTTTCTGTGAGGGCAATTGTTTCTGCTCATCCCGCTTATCTAGGAAAGAAGCAATTGCATACATATAGAGATATTGTTTATTATGAGTAGTACATAGATTCGTTTTCAGCAGTTGTTGCTAAAGGCATAGTGGAGAGACCATACCTGTCCCATTCCAGACCACTGTAATAAATTGAATGTTGCAATAATAGCAATCAAATGATTTCGTTTTGCAGTGCATCCAGAAGTGATGTTTACATTGCATTTTAATCTGGTGTTGTATAAACAGCATCATGCATCAAATATACATAGCTTAATTAAAAGGTTTTATTGGTAAAAGATACAAAGGTCACTTGAACTTTCAATGAGCCACAATCTTCAATCTGGTGGGGGTTCTTGCTTCTATCTTGACAGATGTAGTCTGATCGAGAGGTTAGCTCCTTGTCATTAGGGAAGTCCCAACAAGTCCTTACTATAAGACAGAAATGAAGTTTGCCCCGTGGTTGATTCTTCTTTCCATAAAAGATTTCCTTGTGACATATGATGCCATCTGATGGTATTTTACTTAGAGAAGAACTTTCTCATTTCAAACCTTGCCACTGCTGTATCAGCTGAGTTTAAATAATATTCTTAGTCCTTTGATTTTATTTCCACAATATACAATTTTCACAGGGAGGGGATTATGTCTCAAGAAGCCATTTTTTTATCCATAAAGGTAACGCTTCATCTATCCAAGTATATTGTAAGATTGCACTAATTCAGTGACACCTTCATGCTCCTCCTACCATTCTAATTCTGATGCTGCCTCTACCAGATCTGCCAGATCTATATCCGATATTAAAGTCTTCACGTTCTTGGGGTCATCTGTGAAATATGAAATCAGCTTCTCCCAAACTGCTGATAAAAGTTGATAGTTTGTTCTCCCACAATTCTCAAAATTTCTAAGTGGCCTCTAGAATTTTCCTGATTTCAATGTATTTTTTGGAGGTTTATCAAAGGACTCAGAAGCTATTGCAGGTATTGATTTATGAGATGTTTTTATGTCATAGTGACTTGAAAGTCAAGATCAACTTTTGATTCCTGGGCTATTAGGATATGTACCATTAGTAGGCATGAGCATTAATCTCACTGTACTTTACCAGAGTTCATGTGTGACCAAGAACATAGTTAGCATACAACAATATTTAGTAGCAAATCTTTTTATGGGCAGTAGGTTTCAATTGTCACAAAGCATTCAACCAAACAAGTGCTGTAGAGAGATACTGTTATCAGACTCCTTTGTTCCATTTGCAGAAAAGGCAGAGTACAAGTAGTATAATCTTTCAGGGTCCTGGGATTTGGGGAATGGTAAGTAAACATTGGCTTCTGTTTAAAACAATCAGCTGAGGCGTGCCTGTGACATAGCAGGAGAAGCTTCTGCCTGTGATACCAGCATCCCATATTGTCGTTGGTTCCTGTCTTGGCTCTCCACTTCCAATCCAGTTCCTTGCTAATGCACCTGAAAAGGCACAGAAGGATGGCGCAGGTCTATAGGACCGTGTGTCATGTGGATGGCATAGAAGAATCTCAACTCTGCTGCGTACTGGCCCAGCTTCAGCTGTTGCAGCCATTTGTTTTACTTGCTTTTCAGAATATACAAAGCTTTTCCCTATGAAAAGCAAAGCTATTCTTCCTTACTGTTCTGTGTTCCCTGAAGTAGCTCTGTAAATTTGCTCCAAGAACGTATTCTTTGCATTCACTGTACATTGATGTTAGGTGAGGGATATCTTGTTTATACCTGCCTTTCCTTTTGACATTTCTCCTCACTATGCTTAACAATCTAGCTTTTGATTTAAAGTAAGGAATGCGTGATTTCTTTGTACTTAAGCACTGGAGAATACTGTACAGTTACTCAGTTGCCTTATTTCAAGACTATTGTGTCTCAGGGAATAAGAAAGCCTGACAAGAGTGAGAAAGATGAAGGAAGGTATGAAAAAATGAAAAAGCCAGAAAAAATTATCAGTAAAGTTTGTTGTCTTATAAGGGTGTTTTTTATAGTTTTACAAAGCAATCACAATAACAGCATAGAACACTGATCAGTGATCACCATAACTGATAGGAAAACAATGAAAAAGAATGAAATACTTAAAAGTTGCCGCAGTGTGACACAGAATATGGAGTGTTACATGCTGTTGGGAAAATGGTGCCTATAGGATTTTTCAGTGTGGGATTTCCATAAGCTTGCTTCATAAGAATATACTTTCTGTGGAGCACAGTGAAATTATTTTTATCAACACTTTTTCTCCCCCAATTTTGATGTCACAAGCATTAGGAAAATGTATATAATTACATGTGTTGTAAATATCATGTGTTTTAAATATTGACTTTGTTATGCTTTAATTTCCTCCTTTTCCTTATATTACTTTTCATAATTAGCATAAAATTGAAGCTACTGAATTTTTAAAATATTGGTGAACAGAATGCGTTCTCTTTCCTATATGTACAATCAACTGTTACATGTAGCACAGTCGTCAGAGAGCTGAAGATTGGAGGGTGTCTTAACACTAGTAAGTCCATGTGAAAATGTTATGCAGATGTGCACACAAACGTGCTTCTATTCTCATCTGAATTTCTCTTTCCTGGAAAGCACTGAGGGTGCTCTACCTACATCCTCTATGTTCTAACCGTCCACTGCTTATGAAAGTAAGAAACAGTACAGTATATCTGGTAGAGTTTCAGCTTATATTATTTGCATGCTCATCCCATGTGTGGGATACTCATATTTCATGTACCAGCAATCGTTAAATGATGAAAGTAAAATCACAAAAGTCCAATTTTTCTGCTTTGGGGTGGTATACAGGTATGCTTTACACAATCATGGAGTCGTGCCAAGTGGATGGAGGCTCACGTTTTATGCAAATTTAACATTTGCTGTGCAAGCCTGTCTTGACATCCTCCCTTGGCCGACTGACTTTCTCACCATCCTGTCAGTGCTTTCCACTGCTATCTTCAATGCGAGGTACTGGAACTGAAACCATGTGTTCTGATCTGATGGTTGAGAACACAGTCATATCTGCATCTCAGGTTTAAAGATCTTTCCTTTGCATGGGTCAATCTTCTCCTGTGATCCACATCGTACAAACAAACTACATGAAATGACAGAGGTACTTGTGCAGATAAACAGGACTATTTTACTGGCAGTTAATTTTAACTGGATGGAGAAATTCCAGTTAAAACTCACATTCCATCTGTATGTCAACATGCAAGTCCAATGGCTGTTGGTTTAGTTTTCTTCCCGGTGAAAAGATGAATGTCAGGCTGTTTGTTACTGTTTTACATCTTTTTCTCTTTCGCAAAGGAAAAGTACGTGTTTTCCTTGGTTCCCCACTTTCCCAACCATGTGAGCCAATGTAAAATTTTTAAAATGGATGTCAAAAATTGGTGTGGTGCTTCACTTTAAGGACTTACATTTCTGTACTTGGCTGATTTTCAAAAGGCTTGGTCATTTTTAAAGCATTTCACTGTTCTTTTCACATGGACGTCACACACTCACGTGTATGAACTTCTCAGTGTACCAGAATACTGTCTCTCTTTTCAAATGTATTTTATGTTTTAATCACTTGTCCTTGTATTTGCATATTTGAAATTTTAAGCTGCATGTGTTAATTGCAAATTCAATTTGTCCAGTCTAATATTTATTTATCTATTTATAAATTGAAGAATATTTTAGGGAAAACGGTGGTGAGGGGGCTTCGTGAGAGAGCGAGGGTAGAGCATGACTGGACAAGCTTTTGTTTTGCTGGATGAGCAGGCAGAGTCCTCTCCTCACAGGGATGCTGGGGAGCATGATCACCGGGGCTGAGTTCAGACCAGACCAGACAAGGCTGCAGCACTCTAAAGATTTGATTGGGCTTGATCTGGGGCAGCCCAGGCTGAGCCAAGCTACAGTACTCATGGGTGTGCCCGAGAACGTGCATAGGGACAGACCAGGCTAGGCTGCAGCACATGTTGGCACACACAAAAATCAGGGCTGGAGTGGGTCTGGTGGGGGTTAATAGGGATGGCCATGACTAGGTAGTGTCACTTGCTCTGTGTCTGAAGACTGGACCTGTGGCAGGCTGGGCTGGGCTAGGCTAAAGCACGCATCGATTTGCGAGATGGGATTGGGGGTCTAACCGACAAGGCAGCTACATCGACTGATATGCGCAATGGCTGGTGCGGGTAACAGACTGTACCTGACTCTGTACTGGCTGACACACAAGAGCTAAGTATGAGTTGTGTAGAGGGGGACACCCCAACTAGATGGACGGACTCAAATCCTTGCCACATGGAAAATCACCATATATTTGGTCTGATCTTGGAGTGCATGTGTTGGGACTGGGCCTCCTCAGTTGCTGATGTCTGTGCAGTAGACAGCTTGCCCAGATACACACAGGGGGCATGACAATCAACTCCTCTAGGCCAGTAGAGTTTGCCAAGCTCCTTGTCAGAGAACGGAAAGCAAAACTGGTTGGACCACTCTTTTAACTAAGCTTTGAAACATATTTCTGAGTCTGTGGATGAACTAAGGTAGACTTGCTCAGTCAATAGACCTTGGAAAGATTTTCTCAACCCTGGTGCAATGAAGCCAATGGCATCTCAGAACTATCAAAACCACCCAAGTAATACCCTTGGAACATTCTTCCTCATCAACATCTCTAAGGTGCTATCAAATGATTGTCCCCCATCTCTGGGTGCCGACATAGTTTGACAGCAAGATAAGGTCGGTCCCTTCTCTTTCCCCTATGGCAGACACAGGAGATAAAAAAAAATAGAAATATTTCTCGCCATACCACGTCCCTCCCCCAAACTAACTGGAAACCCACATGTGTATGCATACTACTCAATTATGTAAAAAATACTAAAAAATTTGTAACTAACAAATGAATAAATAGGTAAAATATTTATTGATGCTAAGAACATGGTTAAGCACATTAAGCCTCCAACCATGGTGCCAGCAGTCCACATAAGGGTCAGTTCAAGTCTTAATTCCTCCATTTCTGATTCAGCAGTCTGGTAATGGCCTGGGAAAGCAGCAGAAGCTGGCATAAGCGCTTGGGGCCCTGCAACCATGTAGGAGACTGGGAAGAAGCTCCTGGCTTCAGATTGGCTCAATTCTTGCCATTTTAGTTAGAGAGTGAAACAGGGGATCTACGATCTCTCTCTGTCTCTTCTCTCTATGTAACTTCACTTTTCAAATGAAAATAAAGAAGTATTTTTTTAATGTGTGCTAGTATGGGGGGGGAGCTGGGGGGAATACCAGAGCCTAAGAAACTGTGTCATATAATGAAATTTTAAAAAATGTGTGAAGTTGGATTGGAAATGAAGCAGAGACTCAAACCAGTGCTGTGAAACCACCTTTGTAAGCAGATCCCTAAAACAGCCATAATGCCGGTACTGTTAAAGAATTTTCATTTGGTTACTTTTCATAGCTGTAGTAATTTTATTGGCATCCTCCATTTTTAAATATTTACTTATTTGTATTGGAAAGGCATATTTATAAGGAGAAGGAGAGACAAAGAGCTTGTATCTGGTATTTCAGTCTCCAAGTGACTGGAACAGCCAGAGCTGAACAACTGTGAAGCCAGAAGGTAGGAACTTCTTCCCAGTCTCTATGTGACTAAGGGCTTTAAGACTTTGGGTCATCTCTTCTGCTTTCCCATGCTATATGTTAGAGCTGAATGGGAAGTGGAGCATCTGGGACATGAACCTATGCCCATGTGATGTTGCTTTTAGGCAGAGGAGTACCCGATAGTCTTTGTGTTGGTCGTGGGATTCTCCATTTTTGCAACATGATTTTCTTCATTCACTATATATCTCATTTCAAATTTTATTTAGCTCATTGCATATAAAAATGCATGTCTTACAAGTGCTTAGAACTGAAAGAAAATTAAATTGCTGTAAAGGAATGCCAAATTCATGGATTAGGAGATATCAAATTGACTGTTTTACTGAGTCTGTGCAATCACAATTAAAAGTCAATCAGTATTTCAGGGATTTTATTTGGGTAAAGGTTAATACACTAATTTAAAATTACATTGAAATGATAAATTTAGTAGACAGAGAAAACAGTGTGAGAAGAATGATGTTTGAACAGACATGATATCTGATTTCACACGTTACTATAAATCATATTAATGCAATAAAATGCTGACAAAATACACACACACACACACACACACACACATACATCATTGGAATAGACCTCAGAATCCAGAATGTAATTCACAGTATTGAGGGAACTGATTTTCTGTAAAAATATACAAAGGCAAGATAATAGAAAAAAAATGGCTTAATTTCAAACAAATTGTGTGGCAATAATGATCATTCTATATGAAAAAAGGCCCATTTTCAAATGTAAGCTGATGTCATGTATAATTTATAAAACTCTATAATATTTGTAAAAGAAAATTGGGGTACCAGATGCACTTTAAAATGTGAATCGTTAGGCAGACTATAATACATTATCAAGCTAGAAGACTATTCAATGACAGAATATTATTTATTGATGCAGCTCCATGGATGAATTAATAGACCATAAAATAGAAACTAAGAGGACACACAGTGTCCAAATATATGCCAACATATGTATAAGAGGAAAACAGCCTAATGATTGCCGTGCATTGGGGAAGTGAGGATGATTGGATTCAAATGGGTATAAAAACAACATGACTGGTTATAAAGGTGAGTGAATTCAAACTCTTTGATCTCTGATGAGAATATATGAAACTTCCTCTACAGTGCTCACAAACCATCTAGGAAAGCCTCTCAGTGTTAACAGCCTCATTTTGATGACATCTGAATAGCCCTTTTGCCATAGAAGTTCAAACATACAGGTTCCAAAGATTAGGACATGTGTATCTAGCAGGCTATAACGCTGTCAGTCACATTCTGCACTGTTGAAAGCTTTCTATACCTTACTAAATGACTCTAGAATCAAAGAATAATATAAAATAACAATGATTAAAAATATTCCAATAGAGAAAAATAATCCAGAGACTGTATTTGAGCAGATCTAGGCACAATATTACAACTGTCCACATGTGGGAGGCCTTACTATGTTGTGTTCTCAAAATAGAGAGTGGTCCACATTCCTGTGGTGCAATGTACATTGTAGGGTACAATAGTGAAAAACAAGAGCAAAAACTGTGCAATATACTAGCATATGGAATATGTGCTGTTTTTAGTATTGACAGGTATCTTCAAGCTTCAGATAATAGTGTAATTTGCACATGAGAAGAAAATTTCAAATCCTGTCAGATATTAAGCATTTAAATCATCTCAGGATTAATGTCTGTTTATGACCTAATAAATGGTATTTATTTAATATGTTACTTGCCATCTAATAAGAGAAATAGGAAAAACTCACAGAGCTGATAAAAGTTTGTAACCTTCTTCTCAAAAGTTACTAAAAGAAGCAAGCAGAATCTAAAGAAAAGTAGATTTCAGTAACTATGAGAACTTGATCTAGTTAAGAATTATCAACTACTGATGAACAGGCACAGGATACATATCTTTCTATACCCAAAGCAAAGAATTTAGATTACTGTGCATGCCATAATATTCCATAATATTAAAAGTGAACACAGAGAGACAATTTTGCCTGCAAAACAATTCTTTTGCATGCACCCTTCACCTCCTTGTTCCTCAGACTGTAGACCACAGGGTTCAGCATGGGGATGACCATGGTGTAAAACACAGATGCGATTTTATCTGTGTCCATGGAATGACTGGAGCTGGGCTGTAGGTACATGAAGATAATGGTCCCATAGAAAATGGAGACTGCAGTGAAGTGAGAAGCACAGGTGGACAGAGCCTTCTGGTACCCTGCAGTTGAGTGCATCTTTAGGATGGTGACAAAAATGAATGTATAAGATATTAAGATAACAAGGAGAGCAAAAAAGACGTTGAAGCTGGCTACACAAACAAGCACGAGCTCATTAATGTGTCTATCAGAGCAAGACAGAGCCATGACGGGGGGCACATCACAAAAGAAGTGGTGGACCACATTGGACCCACAGAAAGAGAGGCTGAATGTCTCCCCCACATGGATGGAGGCATTCAGGAAACTGCAGATGTAGCAGCCTGTGACCAGACTAGCACATACACTTCTCGTCATTGTGGTGGTGTAATGCAGTGGTTTACACACCGCTGCATAACGGTCAAAAGCCATGGAAGCCAAAAGAAAATTTTCCATAGTGGCAAAAACTGCAAAAAAGAACATCTGAGTAGCACAGGCATTGTAGGAAATGACCTTGTCTCCCATTAGGAATTCAGCCATGAATGTTGGAATGACAGCTGAGGAGTATCCAATGTCCACCAACGACAAGTTACTGAGGAAAAAATACATGGGGGTGTGAAGATGGGAGTCCAAGAGAATCAACAGAATCATCCCTAGGTTTCCCATCACATTAATGAGGTAGATGAGAAGGAACAGGACAAAGAGGGGTGCCTGAAGTTCGGAGACACTGGTTAGTCCCAGGAGGATGAACTGTGTGACTTCGGTCCTGTTCTCCATCTCTGTTGTTTGGGGTGCAGAAGATGATCTATAACAAAGAAAAGTAAAGCCAAGAGTGTTAATAGAAACCGTGACTAGATATTTCACTGAAAATGAAATGTTTGTGCACCATTTGATTCTAGTAATAATATCCATATATCAAGATGGTTCATACTTAAATAAAAAACATAATCACAAATTTAGTATACTGTTTACTTATAGTACTTGAACAGTTCAATTGGAAGAATTTTCCTGAATTACATCTCATTTTAAATTTGGAGAAATTTGTGAAGTATACAGTGTAACATGTCTAGAATGTATATGTTACACATAAAGATAATAAATAAAAATATATGTAAGTACATATCATATACTTATCTATGTATGCTTTATAGATATATGTACGATTAAATTCTCCTCTCCTACTAAAAGTTTATGATTCTATTTTGCTCACCTGGCAGGATTGTTCCAGACACTTTACAAGCACATTCTTCTCTACAACATTATGAGTTTGGTTAGTTGGTACTTTCATCTACATTTTTATGGATAGAAAGTTGAAAATGTATTCATGTTACACAAGTGTTGATGCAATCTGGGTTTGGGCTCAACCAGTGTGGTTTTAAGTAAACCAGTCATACCTGTGTATGAATCAAATTGTTGTAACTTACCTTAGACTCAGGAGATTTCACAGTGAAGTAACTAAAAGAAATATGCTCAGTGGATTTCTGAGGGTTGCTAGGACAGTAGGGACCTGTACATGCAGCAGAGCCAGTTCTGAAGGGAAGACTGAGCCTCTGACAGAGAACATGGGACCTGGGAAGAACTATGGCCCTAACTCCACCATACCCCACAATGTGAAGGTGATAGTGATATTAACTCCAAGTGTGATTGCAGGACTTAGATGTAAAAGTCAGGCTTATAAAAGTACAGGCAACATATCTCACTTCTGGTGTGGGTAAATTTTGAAGTTTTGTAGCATTCATCAGTTCCATTTCTCCAACATAATGGACAATTTTCTCTTTCCTGTAGCAACTCAATATGTTGTTGCTCTAGCTGTGTCAATGGTAGCTCTAGCCCTTCCATTTTGCTTAACTTCTTTCTTGAAGTAATATTGTCTATGTTATGCATGTGCTGGACATAGTGAGGAAACTATGGACAAATGTTAAAATTGAGTTCAGATATTTCTAATGCTGTCTGTCATTTAAATAAGAGTTATCTTGCTCCTTTACCTTTAACGCTAATGATATGCTAACATACAGCAAAACTATCACCTTATCAATCAAAACATTAACTCTTCAGTTGTTTTCAACTAATCGTTTTCAGAGCAACAACGTGATGTTTTGCTAAGTGGCGCCTAGTTCTCTAAAGATAAAAGTTTTGAAATTTGCACCATAGCTTCATCTCAGGTTTTCAGTAAATTGTCAAAATATCTGTATCTATGCTCAATAAATCGCAGTAGTTATTACTGTCCAATTACTTTTGCATGAATTACAGATTTCACTAGAATTGTGTATTGAATATAGATGCTTACCTTGCTCCTTAAATGTAAGAGACAACCACTCTTGAATAGTGAGCTTGAAATGAGAAATTCAGTCAAAGTTTTATGTTTAAATCGAGCTGCAGTTCTTGCTCTGAAAGTAGTCAATGCTTCTCAAATCTATAAATCAGAAAGAAAGGATACAGTTAAGAGTATTAGCATGGTTTTAAGCCCTGAATCTGCCACTGTGCATTCTCTCTGTGACTTTAAAAGTCACTTACTTCCCCCTCAGCTGTTAAATAAACATGATAAATCCGCCTCTCCCACATAATCCACAGACCTGTGTAAATGGCAAACTGCAAAACAACTGGTCAATGGGGTTCTCATTTTCAAGCCACTTGGTATAATTTTCATCTTACAGTGTTCCCTTACCCAGGCTAAAGGCTGATGAGAACTCCTAAAACCAAGAGTGGGTCTGCATCTCTGAACACCTGTTATCATTCAGGTGAGTCCGAGATGACTCAAAGAGGTTGGGGTAAACGTTTGGTTGGTTTAAACTGAAATTATTTGGAAATTTGTTGCACTGGAGAGACAAGTGAATCAGAAGGAAGAGTGACTTAGAGAAGCATGAGATCTCTAGGGATATCTCCCATGAGAGCATCTGCAGCTCCTCTTCCCGCTTTCTTGAAGAAAACAATTAAAATGCCTCCAGGGACCAAGTTGAATACTTTTAATGTGTGTATGTTTTGCATTCATTGTTAATGTATAAATTAGGAACAGTAATATGTACATTTATTAGTCAGTAATATTGGGAAATTTTGTTAAGCTTGTATAGCTGTATAACCACTGCCATGACCTTCTAAACTGAGTTCCCAAATTTCTCTGTCACCATCATGTTTACCACTCACTGGTCCTGACAAATACTAAGCCTTTTTATTTTCCATTAATTTTTGGTAATAATCATAAATTTTTAGTAATCATTATAAATGGGAATGTTTTCTTCATTTCTCTTTCAAGGAATTCACCACTGGTGATCAAAAATTCTACTGATTCTTGTATCATGATATTCTATCCTGAAATTTTGTGGGATATGTTTATTAGCACTTACATTTTTGCTGTTCCTATTAAGATGTTGAAGGCCTGGCGTGCTAGTCTGGTGGCTAAAATCCTTGCATTGCATGTGTTGGGATTAAGCATTTTCTAAAATTTGTTTTTACTAATATAAAGATAACATCTTCCATACTTAAATGATATAAAAGGAAAAATACAGAACTGAACTCTCATAAACTGAGAAACAGCATTAATGAAAACCTATAGTTAGCTTTGATCTCAAATTCATAGCTAACATACCATCAAGTGTGAAAGTTGTATGGCCAGCATTGTGGGGTAACCAGCTAAACCATTGTCTGAAATGCTGGCATCCCATATGGTGTTGGTTAGAGTTCTGGATAACATGAACAGATACCGGAAAATTTTAAAGAATGCACAAAAATCTACCAACTAATGCATGTATTCATAAATTTCAAGATTCAAGCTCTTGAAATAAAAATCGCTTGTGCTTGTACATACACATTAACAATAAGCAATTGGAGTTACTGTGATTTGATCCGTATACAATGCATGAAAGTATTCAATTGCCACACTGCATCTCATAAGTATGCATTCTGTATGTAAGAAATATGAAATAATTAACAACAAAAATCACTTTCAATAGTATCCAAATGTTGTAACACACAAAGATGTTACAAAATGAATGTAAGAGTTATGTAATGGAATTATAAAAAATGAAATTTGATAATACCTTTAAAAATACATTTTTACTCCTGGGTCAGAAGACGTAATATATTATCCTTAGTGAAACAATCTATAGGTTTAATCCATTTCTATAGGTTTAATCCAATTTCTAAATTCTAATAGCCGGCATACAGAAAAAAACATAATATCACAATTATTAGAAGCCATAAATAGCCAAAATAATTTTGACAAAGAATCAAAGAACAAAGACCCATACTTCTTGCTATAAATACTAAGCACAAATCAAAAGTGGACAAAATTATCTGACATTGCCTGAAAGATAATAATATTGACTGATGGAATAGAATTGAGTCCAGAAATACATCCATAATCAATGATTTTCTAGAAAGGGACCATGTCCTTAAAAAAAAATCTTCCACAAAAGATGTTGGGACAACCAAATATAAATAAATAAAATAATAAAGGATCATATTTTACATTGGGAATTAACTAACAGAGTGTAATTTATTTGGAACACGCACTCACATGCACACACATATAAAACCCGTTTGAGTCTTGGGTTGCTCCACTTCAGTACTGTTCCCTGTTTGTGCCTGGGAAAGCAGCAGAAGATGGCCTAAGTGTTTGGGCTCCTTAACCTCTGTGGGAGATCCAGAAAAAGGTCCTGGCTTCCAGCTTCTGACCCACCCCAATGCCAGTCATTGTGGCCCTTTGGGAAACGAACCAGTGGATTGACCATGTCTCTGTCTCGTCTCTCTCTGCAGTTTCACTTTTCCAATAAAAATACTTTTAAGATGTATTTTAAAAATAAAAATAGAATAAGCAACAATACTTTCAAGTAATTTACCTATAAGGATTTAATATAGAAATCACATAAGGGGTTTTTACAGCTTATATAAAGCATCAATAATAACAACAACAAACAGCTCAATAAATGAAACAACAAAAAATGTCAGAAGATCTAAATAGACATTTCTTATAAGAGTTTTCAAAGTGCTGATAAGTACATGAGAAGCTTCAAAAACATTAGTCAGGAGAGAAGTCATAAGTACAGTGAAGTACCATGTCACATCAGCTAATAGGACTATTACAGAAAATACAAACACAGTGGAAGTTAGCAAGCATTGACAAGGATGTGAAGACTTGGAAATCCTGAGGCATTGCTGGGGAACAACCTGGATGTCTTACACACAGCGTTACCACAAGACTGAGATTAACAATGAGAGCAAGTCCTTAAACAAACCTTGTGCAATAATGTGGATAGTATCAGCATTAATAATTGTCCCAAACTGAGAACAGTGAAGTCTTACTCACCTACAAGAGCATGAAACATTGGTGCATGCTACAAAATAGAACAACTCTAAAAAATACACTGAGGAAAGAAGTCAAACATAAAAGGCCACATACTACGTGGTTTCATCATATTTAGTATCCAGAATTGGGAACCTCATAGTTTGAAAGCAGATCATTGTTTAACAGTGAGAGGAGCGTGAGGAATTGAGGAGCTGCTATTTAATGTTTGTACGGTCTCCTTGTGAATGAAAAAAATTTGGTATTGGATAGATGTGACAACTGGACACTGAATGTAAAACTTGAAATAGTAAAGCTTGTATAAATTTCATTTCAATTAAAAGGTGAATGAAGGAGAAAGTGATGAGACTGCAGACATAAGTTAGGCCAGGCAACTACTAAATTAGATTTATGACAACTATCTGAAAACAAAAAATAATTTAAAATAATACTTCCCTGGAGATTTTGGAAACTGACCCCTTAATTTTGTCCCATCGAAATTGACTTTGGACATTGGAGTTCCGTAACTGGGAGAAATACTTATAATTGTTTTAATTCCATCAGTTTATGATAACTTGTTACAACTGCCACTGTGCTAAATCATTGTGTTTTAGTTTTATACATTACTACAGTATGGTTTGGATTCTTTTGCAGTCGTGTCCTGCTTTTTAAGGATAGATCATGTGTTTTTGATGCAACTGCTCTTTTCATCCCTTTCTCATTCCTGAGCTTTCTTGAGGTTTCTTCAAACCTGTTGTAAAGATGACTCTGGAAGTGAACAAATCATAAATTATTATGAAGAAAACACATCTCAAATGTAAATAGTTGTATAGTATGTAAATATAAATTGCATCATTATTTTAAGGAAAACCATAAAAATAAAATCTTGGTGTTTTTTTTTTAAAGAAAATCTTTATTTAGCTTTCCGGAAGTGGCACTTTAACGGGTGTGATGGCTTCAGGGTTATTTCGGGGAGCTGGGGCACTCGCTGTCCAGGCCCTGAGGGTCCGTGCCCCCCATGGGGTGGCTGCGGTTCGCCCCGTGGCCTCTTGAGGGGGTGTCCCGACAGATGAGGAGCAGGCCACCGGGCTGGAGTGGGAGATCAGGATGGCTGCGTGGAAGGACCTGGATCCCTACAACTTGTTACCCCCAAAGGCAGCTTCCGGCACAAGCAAGACCCTAATTCAGTCCCTTCCATCACCAACAAGCGGATAGTGTGCTGCATCTGTGAAGAGGACAACAGTGCTGTCATCTGGTTCTGGCTGCACAAAGGCGAGGCCCAGCGATGTCCTAGTGTGGAACCCACTGTAAACTGGTGCCTCACCAGCTGGCCCACTGAGTCCCTGCACTAACTGAATCAAAATGTGCTGTGAAGTTTCTTCTTCCAATGAAGATTAGCCCTTGTGTTGGCACCTCCTCCCCTCCCCCCAAAAAATCTTTATTTAGTTAATATGCCAACCTATGTATATTTTCTCCTTTTCTGAATCAGTTTCATGGACATTAACTTCTTACGTAAGAACAGTTTCATAGATTCTCAGCATATAGGTCTAATGAGATAATATCTTTCATCTGTCAAGACTGATAACCCAGTATCACAGTCAATATGTAAAAATGAACCACTATAATTAGTAGATGTGTTAATTGTTACATGTGGGAGCTTGGCAAATCAGATGAGGAAATAACTGAAGAATAGGAAAAGAAACAAAGGAAGAACGCCCATACATTTTTAAATAGCTATTCTGTTTTGGGCTTCAAATTGAATTTTCTTTTGTTTCCAAAAATCTATACTAATTTTATATATGCTACTCATTTCCATTTCAGTCCTGATTTGGAAATACGGTGATAATTCACAAGCAAAGAACTTTGGAATTATGTTGGAATGGGAAAGTGTAACAATATTTCTACCAAAGGTCTACCTACTACCAACATCATGTAGATTGTCTTATGGGAACTTATTAATTCAAGTGAATACTACTGTACCAAATGGGAAAGTGCCAGATGGGCAGTCACATAGCAAAAGAGGTTTGTCTTTTCCTACGATGTTCCATTAGTTGTTCCATGGGAACTTGTCCAATGATTCAAGTTCATTTTATTTATTGGTCTCCTAATCTCCCATGATCTTAATTTTCTCCACCCAGCTGCTGACAAGGAGGAGAAACAGATCATGAAGGATTCAAAGGGAAAATTAAAATTGAGATATAGACTTCTACTCCCATGTTATTGACAATAACAGAAAGACAGGTCCTAATGAAATCCATGAAGGATAATAAATTGAGTCTAACTCTATGCTTAGGAACTAAAATGAAACTCTGAAAAACAAATAACATTTTCCATGATACAATTTTGTATCATCAAATATCAAACTTACATTTCTTCCCACACAAAGAACATATCATCTATGCGCACTGGGAAGAATATTTCACTCTGGAAGAGTATCAAAGAGTTTAAACTGCCCCTTAAGTAAGTCAAGACGTACATCCTGTGGCTCAGGAGCTTATGAACCTAAAAGAAAGCTTAGCTTTTTCTAAATTCACACTCACTTTATGATGTTGTATTACAATAAAGATAACTAGAAAAAAATCTCATTTATAGAAGACAATAATGTTGAATTATTGCTACAAAAATCTCTCAAGCCAGGTGATGAGAAATAGGTTTTTGCAAAATTCTCATTTTCTCCATGGGGGCCACTATATTCCATTGGCTAATGCTCCAACTTGTTAAATTCTTTCTCCATCATTCATCATCATCACTTCTGAAGTGTATCAAAGGAGAAACAAAATACAACACAAATATAACACAGAAGGCTTATTCATTGACTTGTAGCAAGAGAAGCTATTTTCCTTCACTCTCACTTCAACAATAATTCAAGTGTCCCAGAAAGTTGGTTGAATAAAATGAGTAATTCCTAAATCGTTATCTGATAGGAAGGTATTTTATTAAGATGTGATTTTGGAATCTGGAGAGATGTTAAAAAGAATACTCATTTGTAGAGAGAGGAAAGGGCAGATGGGAGAAAAAGTCAAAATAAGTTTTGGTGTTTACATCACAGCAGGGGACTATAGTTCATAGTAATGTATTAATATTTTATGAATAGTTTGTGGAGAAGAAATAGAGTATTCTAAGTATAATGATAAAGAGACATGTTAATTATCCAGACATATTTTTTCCATATTATATTCAAATATTTAAGTAAATATCCCATTGTATCCCAGAAAGATGTATGACTATCACATGATAATTGAAAAATTTTAAAACTGTTTAAGCAAATGGCAATGTGAATATTCTAACAGAGTTTGAAGTTATAAGATGAAAGTAAGGGATAACAATATTACCTGCTTTTATTCAGTTGTGACTATTGTTCAGATATTCTTTTTTAAAAAAAGATTTATTTATTTTTATTACAAAGTCAGATATACAGAGAGGAGAGTCAGAGAAGAAGATCTTCTGTCCGATGACTCACTCCCCAAGAGACTGCAATGCCCGGTGCTGCGCCCATCTGAAGCCAGGAACCTGGAACCTCTTCCTGGTCTCCCAAGCGGGTGCAGGGTCCCAAAACTTTGGGCCATCCTCGATTGCTTTCCCAGGTCACAAGCAGGGAGCTGGATGGGAAGTTGAGCTGCCGGGATTAGAACCTGCATCCATATGGGATCTCAGTGCGTTCAAGGCGAGGACTTTAGCCGCTAGGCCATGCCGCCGGGCCTAGTTTAGATATTCTGATATGAACATGCTTAAATTTATTAAATAACTCCATAATGAATGACCCAATAGTTTATAAACATGCTCTAATTACTTACATCTGAATAAAATGTTCAATTAAAATCCACACACTTCATTAAATCATCAATAAAATACATAATAGATTCTATATTTTCATATTCACAATTTTTGTTTATTAAAAATTATATACTTTTTTACCTATCATTTTTATTATTTAATCATACAATATTCCATAAATGAAAAAATCATTTTACAGATAAAGAATCTAAATTTGAGGCAGGTGAATATTTACATTTTAACTCATAGTGAGGGTCAGATCATGGGTACACTGGTGATGAGCCTGTAAAACCAGTAGAAATTGGTGATAGAAGACGAGTTATAAAAAAAATCCCACGTATGAATTTTTTAAAAAAAACACAAATTTGACTGTTTCTACATACCAAGGGGCCATGAACATTTATTTTACTGGGTAGATACAGGAAAAATACATATTCACTGTGTATTCTACAACATCAAAAAGTTGAATTGAGAGGGTGTTTTACCTTCTCCATAACCTTCTTGAATGCGCACTTAACCTCTCGATTTCTCAGGCTGTACACTATAGGGTTCAGCATGGGGATGATCATGGTGTAGAACACAGATTCCACCTTATCTCTGTCCATGGAATGACTGGAACTGGGCTGTAAGTACATGATGATGACAGTCCCATAAAATATAGACACAGCAGTGAGGTGAGAAGTACAGGTCAACAAAGCCTTCTGGTATCCCTCCCCCGAGTGCTTCTTAAAAATGGTGATGAATATGAACAGATAGGAAATCAGAATAATTAGAAGAGCAAAAAAGATATTGAAACTTGAGAGAAGAAAAAAAATCAGTTCATTGATGTGTTTGTCAGAGCAAGTCAGAGTCATGATTGCTGGGATGTCACAGAAAAAGTGATGGATTACGTTGGACTTACAAAAAGACAGACAAAATGTGTCTGCAACATCAACCACAGCAGTCAGAATGCCAACGACATAACAACATACGATGAGACGGGTACAGGCATGTGTTGTCATGATGGTGGTGTAGTGGAGGGGTTTGCACACTGCTGCATAGCGGTCATAGGCCATTGAAGCCAACAGGAAGTTTTCTACAGTGACAAATAGTAAAAAGAAGAACATTTGACCAACACATGCATTGTAGGAGATGACTTTGTAGGACCCGACAAGGAACCCATCAATGACTTTTGGAGTGATTGTTGAGGAGTAACAGAAGTCCACCAGAGACAGATTACTGAGGAAAAAGTACATGGGGTTGTGGAGGCGTGAGTCCAGCAGGATCAGCAGAATCATTCCCAGGTTCCCAATCACAGTGAGGAGGTAGATGAGGGTGAACGTTACAAAGAGTGGAACCTGCATTTCTGGGGCATCCGTTAGTCCCAGCAGGATGAACTCACTCACCTCCGTGATGTTCTCCATGGACGTGGTGCCTTGTAGCAAAGGAGAAGAAACACGCTGAGCAACAAAGCCCCGAGTCACAGACTGAAATGTATAGGAAATATTTGGTTGAAGCAATAATTCAACCTTCTTCATCCCTGAAACAAAGAGTGACAATGCACTTTAGTTAATAACTGCTACAAAGTCATAAACCTTTGAGGAGGAAGTATCGTCATGACTCATTTTCCCAAGTACGTAATGTTGTATGTGTGCAAATTAAGTTTCAAAATTGAATACTGTTGACGTTCACACACTTAAAATGAATGTATCTTCCAAATAAGATCTAACAATTTGTGCTCCTATATTTCACACATGTGAGACACTGTTTATGTATAGGATCATGATATTAGCTATCATGCCCATTTTATGTAGAGAAATCACTGGCTAAAAAAGAGATTAATATGGGCCCGGTGCGATGGCCTAGCGGATAAAGTCCTCGCCTTGAACGCACTGAGATCCCATATGGTCGCCGGTTCTAATCCTGGCAGCTCCACTTCCCATCCAGCTCCCTGCTTGTGGCCTGGGAAAGCAGTCGAGGATGGCCCAAAGCTTTCGGACCCTGCACCCGCTTGGGAGACCAGGAAGAGTTTCCAGGTTCCTGGCTTCGTATCAGCGCAGCATCGGTTATTGCACTCACTTGGGGAGTGAGTCATCGGACGGAAGATCTTCCTCTCTGACTCTCCTCTCTGTATATCTGACTTTGTAATAAAATAAATAAATCTTTCAAAAAAGGACATTAATAGCCATTTTAAGCTGTATAGCAGCTGGTTCTCTGTATAAACTAAAATTGCAATATCATTAAAGTAGTCACAGGATGTGGTTAAGAATTAGCATTTTTTAACATATTGAATACTCAATACCATGTCAATTAATTCCATAATGTTGTAAATGTTGTTGATGTTGTGCTAGGGCTTTCAATTAATCAAGATGATATTCTTCCAGCTCTACCTTCAGACCAGGGATGGTCTCCCCATGAAACCGTTGAATTTATCTGGAAAATAAGACACTGGACTCTATGCTTGGTATATGTTTGCAAAGAAAGGATCTTGACTTAATTTGAACTGTAATACTGCAAAAAGGTGGAGGAATCCACCATGGGGGAGGGTCTCGGAGGGGTGGGGGAAAATCCCAGAGCCTATGAAACTGTGTCGCATAATGCAATGTAATTAATAAAAAAAATAGACATTAGAAAAAGAGATTAATTTGTGAATTGTTATGGAAGTAACAAAACACATATACATGCTCCAGACACACATATACTGTTTGCAAAATTCAATAAATTAGAATCCATCTTAATGTTTTTCACTATAACTTTAACCAGTGTTTCAATTCTACCAAGTCTAAGGCTTAGAGTTGTACGGTGGAATAATTGACAAATAAATCCATCATAGATGGCAGAAGGATAAACACAGCATGGGAGATCTGGAAAGCTAAATGTCAGTTTGAAACTAAGATGTGGCATTGATGGTAAAGTCTATAGATTGGGCAAGAAGTGAATTTACACCCATTCTACAATCCCTTTTCTTTACTACCTGATACACATTTGTCCTAAACTAAGCTCCTTGAATTTCATTATATTCACCAACAAGGTTAAGGTGCTGCCGGGAAATTGCTCCAAGGATTATTGTGAGAGTTAAGAGAAATCATGCAGTGGGTGTTACCTACAATCCCAAAACCTGCAAGCTGCGTTACTTTGAACGTGCAGTAAGTTTCTTGCATTGGCTTTGTCTTTTTGCAAACTCCATTGCTAGTACTTCTCATTCTGTTCTTCATCTTTGATGTGAGGGTCTGCATCAGATCTTTTTCTGAGGACTTAAGAAACTTAGAGACCTCTTTTGCTTAGTAACTTAAGATTCACATTTAGGCTCCTGTTGGACATATGCTCCTTCTAACTCTGATTCCTCCTTTTTTTTATCTGTACTTGGCTGCATCACACACATTGAGAGCTAAACATCCACAGCCTGACAGTGACACAAATGTGCAGATCACTTTCATTAGTGAATACAATATTTCAAACAATTATATTAATATTGTTGCCTTGGTTAAAAAATATACATTTTTAATAGCCACTGCTTATTTTCTTATACTGGTCCTTAAATAGAGTAAACACACTCCTCAATTTCACGGGTACTTGCACAGTAACAAACTCATCCTAAGCTGAAGGGACACTAAGGCAAAAATGAGTTCAATTCTTCCAGTTCGTGGAATAGCATCCATTTATCATCCATTTATGCTAGCTTCCCTCAAATGTGCTCATAGTACTTCCATCAGGTTAAGCTCGATGATACCAGAGAGTATTACACCACATATTACTAGCTTGGAACAAGGTCAAAATTCAAATGCTCACAACCTGAGAGAGAGAGAGAGACAGAAGAAGAAGAAAAGAACAAAAAGAAGGAGGAAAAAGAGAGAGAGAGAGAGAGAGAGAAGGAATGAGCAGCAATGTGAGAAAAAGAAACAAACAAAATTTTCTAAAGATATCTTTGAAAATAAATGGATGAACCATTCTGAAATCTGGTTTCTACTAAAGGAGCATAATTTTAGCACGATCAAAATTAAACTCTTTCGAGCCAAGGAATTCAGTATTTTACAGGTCTAAATTAAATTATTTCTTCTGTCAATTCAACAACTTACCTGCATAATTGTTTAGTATATAACATATGTATGCATGTAAATGTGTCTCTCTATATTAACACCTAAATATATACTGATACATAAGGTATTCCTTGTGCCTATACTTATTAATATTTTCCTTTTGGGCATTTCAAAATTCTGAATCAGTTTCTTTTGTCATGTGAGGCAGCATTTACACAGACTCCAGCAATTACAGAGAAGGTGCTTTGACAGTGGTCATTATTCAGGCCAGGACAGCAGGTTTGAAAACACCATAGCGTATGTAGCTCGTCTACAGCGAAAGAGACTGTTGAAATTGACACACTTAAAGATTACATGCCCATTCTAAACTGAAGAAACTTGAAATGAGCTTTAGATAGAGATGTAAATGTATCTAAGTTCAAATACCTTCAAATATCTCCTGAGAGGAATAGTAGCTTGACGGTACAGTCAGTTTGTTTCACAGCAGATATACACACAGTATGTAGAGTAATAGCAAGGGGGAAAAGTAGAGTGAATCTCCAATACATATGCATAAAGTGCACTTTTAGTAAAAAAAAAATGAAGGATTTGGGAGTTTATGTAACTCTCTAAAAGTCCTGATACATCTAACACAACATATTCAAAATTGAAATTTCTTTAAATAATTCCATTCACCAGGGTTTTAAATACTCTATGTCAGGTGTTCTACAGGAACAATCTGTGAGTGACATTTGGACAATGAAAGTGAGAAGCAGGAAGCCTGTTGGTAATTTTATGCTGAATTTTCTGGAGCTCATCTGCAGGTTTAACCACTTTGGTGAACTTCTCTTTAATGACAGACTAACATACATTTAATAGGCAGGGTGAGTTTACAACCAGAACATTCAGAGCAGGATCTTGGTTCTTTCTGTCTAGGAGAGCAGCATATCATGGCATAGATACTCGATGACTGTTTTTCTTTCTAAACAAAGTGCATTTGTGCTTGAATTTTATGTGTGAAGAAAACATGTTCAACTGGATCTGAGTTCAAACCGTCACAGAAGATGAAGCTGCCTTGCCGCTTCAACATCAATTACACGCTTCTGTGCCGGTATGTATGGTAGAGTGGAGAGGCTTACCTTGCCCCTTGTAAAGGAGACGCAACCCTGAATTATGAGACCAACGTCAGATAATTATCCTCTTCACACATCTTCCTTCTTCTTTCTACTGGTCAAATGTTCCAAAGACCTTGAGCCATGAGAAAATGGAAAGAAGATGGTAATATAAATTTAGGCATCCTCGCTCTTACAGCATGGATTTTTCCAGGTGCTGAAAAGTGTTATTCAGCTGAACGGGTTTCCTCATTTGTGACAGAAATAGCAAAAGTAATTCTCTTAAGTGCATTGGTGAATTGTGTAGAGCGATTGAAAATGTTACACGGCCTTAATAAGGGGTTACCTTTTTACTAGAACCCAATATTGTCTTGACTGCAGTGTGTTTCACCTGAAGAAGTTTTCAGAGTCACTACCAACACTCAGTTTGTGGATAGGTTGCTGTGTTAAGAGCATGCCAAGAAATGATGACCAGAGCTCCTGTGGCCTCGGGCATCTCTAAAAGAGTGTCATGTTTAATCACTGTGGGATTTCTGAGCCAGATTAAAATTGTGCAGGCTTTGAGCTCTCCAGGGGAATGGGGCCCTGTGAGGTCCACCACCTCTCATGCATCATATCCAGGCAAGAAGCAATTAAACTGCGAGGAGAGACACAGCGTTGTTGTGTGTGGATTGGCACCACAAGTCTTGGCAGCACTTGCTCCTCTTCATGTTTCACTTTTTAGTATGGTGCCATCTGCATACACCAAGAAAGTGTTGCTTCATTGATTCACATTGAGTATCATTGCTGATACTGAAATATATTCTCAAAAATCTATTTGCTTTCTACCTAACATTAATTTTTTTTCAGCTTTTGCATTCATTTAGGTGTCATAACTAAGTACTAGTTTAATAGAAATGTTGGGAGATTTTTAAAGGATGTTTTTATTTTTATTTATTTTTTATTATTTTTATTTTCCTCTTTTTATTATTCTCATTCATTTATATCACTGTATAGTATTACACTATATATATACAACTATGTACTGCATAATAACATTTCAGTAAATGCTAGACTCCATATGTGACAACTTTACCACACATCTAGTGACACCATAGCCAATGTCATACCATGAAGATTTTGTAATGATATAATGATACTGGTGTTAACAAACCTATGGTACTAGGGTTGTATGAAAATGTAGTACATCCAGGACCCAGCGTTGTGGCCTAGACGCTAAAGAATTCGCATAAATGTGCCAGGATCACATATGGGCTCCGATTCTAATCTTGGCAGCCTAGAGAACCTGCACCCATGTGGAAGACCTAGAGGAGGTTCCTGGCTCCTGACTTTGGATCGGCTCGGCACTACCGATTGTTGTCACTTGGGAGGTTAATCACTGGACCAAACATCTTCCTCTCTGTCTCTCTTCCTCCCGTACATTTGATTTTCCAATAAAATTAAATAAATCCTTTTGAAAAAGTGTACACATGCAATCATGTACAGTACATCATTGCTTAATGAAACAAATGACTGTTCCTAGCTTATTAATTAATTTTAATATGGTTTACGATACTTTGAATGTACTCCTTTGACTGTCAACAGTATGCCACACTCATGCAGCCTGTGTTTATCATCAAATTTCTCAATTCCCTCAAGAGCCACATTAAGTCACTGACATATGTTATGTAGGCATGTGTACGTACACTTCCTTGATGTCATCACAATGATAGTATCACCAAAACCATTGCTCAAAATGTATGTCTATCATTTCTCAGAACATATTTCTATCTTTATATAACATACGATTGCACATATGTTTCTGCTCATCTGTTAAGTTTCATAGAGATCTTATACAGAATGGGAGAAAATATTTGCAGATTACAAACAATAGTAAAAAGAGCAAGCAATCCAATTGAAAATAGGGGAAAGACCTGACTAGACACCCCCCAAAAGAAAGCACACAAACGGTCCATAGCTAGATGCATAAGTGTTCAACATCCCTAATGAGCAGGAGTAGATAAACAAGAACTTCACAGCACTTCACTCTTGCTAGAATATCTAATATTGAACATATTGAAATATTGAAGATTTTAAGTTCCAATGAGGATGTGGAGAAGTGAAACACATAGTGTTAGTGGTTGTCCATTAGAACAGTCGTATAGGTCATATAGAATAAGTTCAATATTTATTTCATAACAAGTACTCAACATTTACACTGCTAGCATACCTAAATGCCTGCTACAATTATTTCACACTGGTAATTATGTGAAGTGACGAATAAAGCAGTGAAAATGGAAAATGCATTGTTTTTTCTTTGTTTAATATTAATTACATTGCATTATGTGACACAGTTTCATAGGCTCCCGCAATCACTCCCCGTACCCTCCCCCATGGTGGATTCCTCCACCTTTTTGCAGTATTACAGTTCAAATTAAGTCAAGATCCTTTCTTTGCAAACATATACCAAACATAGAGTCCAGTGTCTTATTTTCCAAATAAATTCAATGGTTTCTTGGGGAGACCATCCCTGGTCTGAAGGTAGAGCTGGAAGAATATCTTCTTGATTAGTTGAAAGCCCTAGCACAACATCAACAACAATTTACAACATTATGGAATTACTTGACATGGTATTGAATATTCAATATGTTAAAAAAATGCTAGTTCTTAACCACATCCTGTGAAAATATAATAATACTAAAAACCACAATAAAACTCATTAAAGACATTGATGATTGAGAGAGTTGAAGGGAAAAATTAAAAGGTAAAGGTCAGGCTGTTGAAATAATCAAACCATTTAAAAGACTCCCAGGACATTCACTCCAAAAATATTTTAAGGTTTTGCTTCTTCAGTAATGTACCAAGATTGGACAGAAAATCTATGTAATTAGTAGTTAGAGAAACACAGTCTTGGGAACACTGCTACTCTTCTTTGAATTCTGGTTTCATGCTCTGCAAAAACCCAGTTCCTAATTGTATCGCAAATGGGTGAATTAACTTCACCAAAAAGAGCTGAGGGAGAAAGCTGACACTATTAGTGACAGAAATCCGTACACTGTGAGTTAGCTGAAAGGCTACAAAATAAAATTGGTGGCTACAAAACCACTGAGAGCGAGAAATGTCCTGTCTACGGCTGCATGCCCAGCTAGCCTAGAGCCAGACCATGCAGGAGCCAGCAGCCGGGAATTCCACCTCTTTCTTTCCAGCGGGTGGCAGAGGCCCAAGCACTCTGCTGTCTTGTACTTCCTTTCCAGGCACATGAACAAAGATCTGGACTGGAAGTGAGCTGTGAGGACACGAACAGACACTTCCATATGGGATCCCTAAAGCCACGAGCAGCAACTGGACTTGCTGCTTCACAAAACCGACCCCGGGCTTTTCCTTTGTGTTGTTGTTGCTGTAGTTGTTGTTGAATCTTTTATTTATTAGAGCCTTGAAACCTATGGCAATAATTTAAGAAGAATGTTAACTTAAATAAACTATCAAATAAAAAAGTAAATAGTCATTTCTTGTCTATCATCAAAAAAATGAGATGGTAGACTCTCTCATTCAGAAATAATAAATATATAACTGTCAATAAACTTTTCAGTGAAGTCCTGAGGGTCTGAATTAAAAGTATAGATAGTGTACATTATAGTAGTATATTAAATGTTCCTTGTTTAGTACTGAATAAAATCATGGTCTTTAATACTCTTCATGGACAGTTATAATATTTTTCAGTTAACCATACAGCATGTGTACGAAGTAATTTTCATATGTAAGACAACTGTAGGATTTGTATTAAGTTCACAATCATAATCACAAATGCTGAGGGTTTAGTAAATCATATTTTTTGTTGTATTACTTGCTAGCTAATCAGATATGATTTCTATGTAACATCATGACATCATTTCATTTGTCTACTTAATGGTGAATTTGCATGAAATTATGTCATCTAAAAGTAAGGAGGCTAAGAATGTGGTAGGGCCTGTCATGATAGCCTCGTGGTGAATTCCTCACTTGCGTATGCTAGGATCCCATGTGTGCTCCGGTTCATGTTCTGGCCGCTTCACCTTCCATGCATGTGGCCCAGGAAAGCAGTGGACGATGGCCCCAGGCGCTGAGACCCTGCAGCCACATGGAGGACCCAAAGGCTCCTAACTCCTAGTTTCAGATCAGCTCAACTCCAGCCATTGTGACTGCTTCGGGAATGAACAGCTGGTGCAGAGTAATTCTTTCCGTCTTTCTCTTTGTATATCTGCCTTTGTAATAAAAAATAAAAACAAATCTTTAAAAAATCAAATTTTGTTAAAATACTTCAGGAAAGCAGGAGGATGACAGCCTCTTAAAATACATACTGAAAAGTTTGTGTTATGATTAATTCACTCTCACCATTAGTAGTTTCACATGTTGGTCCCATTCATATACAAAGTATTTATTGAGAATATCCTATGGACTAAACATTTTTAGGCAGTAAAGCCCATGTAACACACAAAGTCAACATCTGATAGGCAGGTATTTTTTTTATTAAGATGTGATTTTTAAAGTTGGAAAGATGTTCTACTTATATTTGACATTGAGTGGATACACAGGGTTTGGGAAAAGCAGTTTGGCGAACTGTAAAGGAGGAAAGATTTTTCAGGAAGGGGCAGAAAGTTTTTGAGACTCCTGAGAACTCTTGGAGTCAGTATTTAGCGGATGTTAGGGATTATACTCCCTCGGAGATTCTCAGTGTTGATAGCTCACTATCATACACACAGTACTTTCTGGATTTATTTTAATGTTCAGTAAATAAAGCTCACAATTTCCCTGGTGAGCAGGAGGATAAAGCTACGTTTCACACAGATCTTTCATTCAGGTTGAGAATATGGATGAACAGGTGAGCAAATATGTGCCAGAAGTAAATACGGATGACGAACAAGGAGACGGCAAGCAGTCGGAGGATGAGAGGTGTGAGGAAGACAGGAACGATTTTAGGAAAATGTTCGCAGCAATTCCTTGTGATCTCTGAACTGACAACATATAAACAAGCATCTGAAATGAGTTTAGGCATAAGCTAGGTTAAAGAAACAGCAAATTTAGCGTTTCAAAGACAGGGATATATGTAGAGCTGTCAAGAAAAAGAAAAAAAAGAATATAATAGCAGATGTGTGAATGGGTAAGAAAGTGAAAACATAATATAGTTTGAACAGAGGCATGCAAAAATTTCTATGACCAAAAAACACTGTTAAATTAGGAAAGATATACTCTCCAAAAAGCATGCAAATGGCCAGAAAATTATGAATATTGTTCCACATTATTAGTCATGAATAAAAAGTACATCATAACCACAGAGATGTCATCTAAGTACAATTTCTTTTGTCAAAAGTGAAAAAAGTAAAAATCCTTGTAACTATATGGAGACAGAAACCCACTTGGAATATAAATATTTCAAAGATTTATCTATGCATCTGAGAAGCAGAGAGAAACACAGACAATAGGAGAGAGAGAGACAGAGAGAGAGAGAGGAATCTTTCATTTGCTGACTAATAGCCAGGCTACAGCCAGGAGTCAGGAAGCCTACCCTATGCTCCAACATGTGTGCTAGGGCCCAAGTAGCTGGGTTATCTAATGATGCCTTTCCAGGCTCAAGGACAGGAAGTGTAGCAACCAGAACGTGAAGCAGCCCTCTACAAGGTGCAAGCATTCCCAGGTGCAGCTTAACCCAATGCCTCACAACACGGGCCATAAACAAGGATTATTATAATAGTTGTTATGGAGAATAATGCAGGAGTTTCACCAATTACTTAAGTAGATTTACATATTTCCCAGCAATCCCACTTCTTTCTTTTTTTTTAAATTATTTTGCATTATGTGACAGTTTCATAGGCTCTGGGGTTCCCCCCACCCCTCCCCATGCCTCTCCCCCACTGGGGACCCCCCCCCACCCCGTTGCAGCATTACAGTTCAAATTCAATCAAGATTCTTCCCTTGCAAACAGATGTTAAGCACATAGTCCAGCTGCTCATTGTCCAGATGGAATGTACAGCTTCTTGGGGAGACTATTTAGCTGCAATCAACCCCTAGTGGTTTTAATATTTCTCTAGATATGAATCACTGCCAGTCTCGCCATTCCCATTTTGATGAGGTCGTTGTAGAGTTCACTGGTTGACACTGTCCATCATAGAGTATTCATTCGCCCGGTTTTCGTTGCCAACATATATCTGAGATGGCTCATCAAACACTTGGAGACAAATCTAGAGAAAGCCAATAGGTCCATACAGGAAATGAAAGACAACCTCAAAAAAATCAAATATTAGAATAAGAGGCCTTCCCGAAGGAGTGGAAAAGGAGACAGGCTTGCAACGGGTGCTCAATGAGATAATACAGGAGAACTTCCAGAACACTGGAAATATAAATCCAGCACAAATCCAGTAAGGACAAAGAACCCCCAGTAGATACGATCCAAACAGATCGTCACCCAGACATGTGGTCCTCAAGCTACCTTCAAGTGAATACAAGGAAACCATTCTAAGACAAGTAAGAAAAAAGGATAAGATTACTTTCAGAGGAAGGCAAATCAGAATCACAGCCGACCTATCAGAAGAAACGCTCCAAGCAAGGAGAGAATGGGGTAAAACCTATCAAATCCTGAAACAAAACAACTGCCAACCAAGAATAATGTACCCAGCAAAGTTCTCATTTGTATTTGAGAATGAAATCAAATACTTCAACAGTAAAGAGAAACTCGAAGAATACATCAACATGAAACCAGCTCTGGAAAATCTCCTCAGGAAGGTGCTAAACTCAGAAAGAAAAATGAAAACCAAAATCAAAGATGGCAAATGGGAAGACCTCCCCACCAAAATCCATAAGAGGATAGTCAACCAATCAGAAACTCTAATAGTCGCAAATACACACTTGCACACTTACACTCATGGCAGCCCTAAATCACACCCTCTCAATATTGTCTCTAAACACAAATGGCCTAAACTCACCAATCAAAAGGCATAGATTAACGGAATGGATCATCAAACAGCACCCAACTATATGTTGCCTACAAGAGACACATCTAACCAGAAAAGCCTCTAAGAAATTTAAAGTGAAGGGATGGAAAAAGACATTTCATGCCAATGGACGAGAAAAAAAGGCTGGCGTAGCTGTCCTAATCTCAGATGACCTAGACTTCAAGCTGACAGACATCAAAAAGGACAGAGAAGGACATTATATATTGGTGAAGGGATTGATCCACCAGGAAGTAATTACAATTGTGAACATATATGCACCTAATTCCAATGCACCTAGCTATGTGAAACAATTACTCACAGACTTAAGGGGAGACATAGATATACACACAATAATAGTGGGCGATCTTAACACTCCGCTAACAACTATAGACAGACCAACAAAACAAAAACTCAACAAAGAAACAACAGAGCTGATACAAACATTGGAACAACTAGACTTAGTAGACATCTATAGAACTTTTTATCCTAAGACCACAGATTATACACTTATTTCAGCAGTACATGACACCTTCTCCAGGATCGACCACATGATAGGACACAAAGCAAATCTAAATAACTTCAAGAGGATAGGAATCATACCATGTACCCTCTCAGACCACCATGGAATGAAATTGGAAATCAGCAATTCAAAATGCCCAAGGAAATACAGAAACTCTTGGAGGTTGAACAATATGCTATTAAACGAACAAAGGGTCAGAGAGGAAATTAAAGATGAGATCAAAAAATTTATGGAAACCAATGAAAACTCTGACACAACATTCCAAAACATTCATCCAGATCAAGTAGGATTCATCCCTGGAATTCAGGGGTGGTTCAACATCTGGAAATCCATCAATGTGATACACCACATCCAAAAACTGAAAAACAAGAATCACATGATAGTATCAATAGACACAGAAAAAGCTTTCGACAAAATCCAGCACAACTTCCTGCTAAAGACCCTAACCAAGGTAGGTATAGATGGAAAAATCCACAGCATAATCAAAGCAATATATGAAAAACCCAACGCCAGCATCATACTGAATGGAGAAAAACTAGAACCCTTCCCACTGAGATCTGGAACAAGACAGGGATGTCCGCTTTCTCCACTGCTATTCAACATAGTTCTAGAGGTACTCGCTGAGGCCATAAGACAAGAAAAAGAAATCAAAGGAATCCAAATGGGAAATGAATAAGTCAAGCTTTCACAATATGCAGATGACACGATCCTTTATATGGAAGAGCCAAAAGGCTCAATACAGAGACTACTAGAACTTATACGAGAGTTCGGTAGAGTGGCAGGGTACAAAATTAATGAACAAAAATCAACAGCCATAGTGTATGCAAACAGCCCCAAGACGGAAAAAGATCTAACCAGCAAAATACCATTCAAAATAACAGAGAAAAGCAAGAAGTATCTGGGAATAAACCTAACCAAAAATGTAGGAGACCTATTTTAGGAAAACTACAAACTACTTAAAAAAGAAATTGAACAAGATCTAGAAGGATGGAGTAACATCCCATGCTCCTGGATAGGTAAAATCAATATCATTAAAATGTCTATATTGCCAAAAGCAATATATACATTCAGCGCAATCCCAATCAAATTGCCCAAAACATTCTTCACGGAAGTGGAAACAATGATCCAAAGGTTCATCTGGAAACACAAAAAACCACGAATAGCTAGAACCATCCTGAAGAACAGGAAGTTAGCAGGGGGAATTACAGTCCCAGACCTCTGGACCTACTATAGGGCAGTGGTTATCAAAACAGCCTGGTATGGCACAAAGATAGAGAGGAAGATCAATGGAGCAGAATAGAAACACCAGAAGGGAACCCATACAGATACAGTCAAATAATCTTTGACAAAAGGACAAACGATAATCCAGGCAAATGAGAAGGTCTCTTCAATAAATGCTGTTGGGACAACTGGTTGATAGCCTGCAGAAACAAAAAGATAGACCCACATCTCTCACCATATACTAAGATCAAATCTAAATGGATAAAAGATCTAAACCTGCATCCAGAAACCTTCAAACTTTTGGAAAAAATGTTGGAAATACTCTGCAAGATCTAGGGGTAGGTCCCTACTTCCTAAGAAGGACACCAAAAGCAGTAGAAATCAAGACCAAAATAAACAAATGGAACCTCACCAAACTAAGAAGCTTCTGTACAGCAAAGGAAACAATCAACAAAGTAAAAAAGCAGCCCACAGAATGGGAAAAGATCTTCGCGCACGACATAGGTGATAGAGGGCTAATCTCCAGAGCATACAAAGAATTACAAAACAGCCAAAACACCAAAATAAACAAGCCACTCAAGAAATGGGCATGGGAAATGGGCAGACATTTCACAAAGGAACAATCCCAAATGGCAAATAAACATATGAAAAAATGCTCAAGCTCCCTGGCAATAAGGGAAATCCAAATTAAAACATCAATGAGATACCACCTAACGCCAGTAAGACTGGGGCCCACATGAAAAGCACCAACAACACTTGTTGGCGAGGTTGCGGAGAAAAAGGAACCCTACTCCACTGCTGGTGGGGCTGCAGATTGGTACAGCCTCTAAGGCAATCAGTATGGAGAATATTCAAACAACTCAAAATCGACATACCATATGACCCAGCTATAGCACTCCTAGGAATATATCCAAAAAATTTGTTTTACGAGAAACCAACATGCACTCCTATGTTCATAGCAGCACAATCAGTAATTGCAAAAACACGGAAACAACCAAAATGCCCATCAACAGAGGATTGGATAAGAAAGCTATGGTTCATCTACTCCATGGAATACTACTTAGCTATTAAAAAAAACAAAATGCAGTTCTTTGTGGCCAAATGGGCCAAACTGGAAATCATAATGCTAAGGGAATTGAACCAATCCCAAAAGGTTAGATACCACATGTTTGCCTTAATTTAATATGATACGATGTTAAGCATATCATGTTATGTTATGGATATTATGTCATATGTAGTATATAAACCAAAATTGAACTGTGAATGGGGGGTCACAGAAAGTGGTTAAGAAATCGCATTTATTTTTAACATGTTGACTGCTCAATACCATGTCAATTAATTCCATAACGATGTTAAGTGCTGCACATGGTATATTAGTGCTTTTATTTGACCAGGATGATACTCTGCTGTCTCTGCCCTCAGGCCAGAGAGGGTCTACCCAATAAGTAGTTGGACTTGACTGGACTATGGAATGTTGGACTCTATGCTTGGCATATACTTGCAAAGAGGGAATTTCAACTGAACTTGAACTATGGTTATGCAACAAGGTGGAGGAACCCACCATGAGGGGAGGGTGGTGGGAGAATCCCTGATTCTATGTAATTACAACACAATGTAATCAATGAATAAATTTAATTTAAAAAAAGTTTATGAAAACGTGGGAGAGAAAATAAAATATTCTAAATATAATAATAAAGAGATCAACATGTCAACCACACTGATTTATTTCTTTTCATATTATATTCAAATCTTTAAATGTCACATTGTATCCCAGAAAGATGTATAATTGTCACATGGTAACTGAAAGTTTTTTTAATGTTAAAGAAAATGGTAGTGTTACCAATTCTAATGTGATTGTGACACATTGCTTGTGGTATTGAACTGTCACAGTATACCCAAACACCAATGTACAATAAAAAGGGAAAAAGAGCAGACCCAAATATTTCAGAGTATTTGCTGCAGGAAAATTAAAATTGTGTTACAATTAATACCACCACATGCATAAATAAAATGTACAGAGTTTGAATCATAGGATTAGGGTAGAAATGAAATGTTTTCTCTGTTTTCATTCTGATGTGATTATTGTTTAGATATTCATACATGAACATACTTCTTTTTTAAGTAACTCCATAATCACTAACACAATAACACATACAGTTGCTATGATTACTTCTATCTGGATAAAATGTTCAATAAAAATCCACACACGTCTTTAAAAGAACTAAATAGATATTGCTTTTATGTTTTGATATTCATCTATTTCCTCATCCAAAAAAGTACTTTTTGCTTTTTCCACAAAGAATAAGCCTATCGCTTTAGTTATTTCATTATATAATACTCCAGGAGTAAAAAAATATCATGTTTAAGATGAAGAACCCAACTTTGAGGCAGGTGAATATTTAGATTTTCACTCATGGTGAGTGACAGATCATGGATATGCTTGTGACATGCCTGTAAAGATGTTGAAAATGGTAAAAGAAGATTGTAGTTATCAAACAAATAAAATTAGTTTTATTAAAAACTAAAATTTCCAACTCTAAAATTTCCAAATTACCACAGATTTGTCTTTCTCAATGTCCTAAAGGCCATGAACATTTAGCTTATTCTGTTGAGTAGACAAGTGTGTTTGTGTAAATTCTACAACATCAAAAAGTTGAATTGAGAGGGTGTTTTACCTTCTCCATAACCTTCTTGAATGCGCACTTAACCTCTCGATTTCTCAGGCTGTACACTATAGGGTTCAGCATGGGGATGATCATGGTGTAGAACACAGATTCCACCTTATCTCTGTCCATGGAATGACTGGAACTGGGCTGTAAGTACATGATGATGACAGTCCCATAAAATATAGACACAGCAGTGAGGTGAGAAGCACAGGTCAACAAAGCCTTCTGGTATCCCTCCCCCGAGTGCTTCTTAAAAATGGTGATGAATATGAACAGATAGGAAATCAGAATAATTAGAAGAGCAAAAAAGATATTAAAACTTGAGAGAAGAAAAAAAATCAGTTCATTGATGTGTTTGTCAGAGCAAGTCAGAGTCATGATTGCTGGGATGTCACAGAAAAAGTGATGGATTACGTTGGACTTACAAAAAGACAGACAAAATGTGTCTGCAACATCAACCACAGCAGTCAGAATGCCAACGACATAACAACATACGATGAGACGGGTACAGGCATGTGTTGTCATGATGGTGGTGTAGTGGAGGGGTTTGCACACTGCTGCATAGCGGTCATAGGCCATTGAAGCCAACAGGAAGTTTTCTACAGTGATAAATAGTAAAAAGAAGAACATTTGACCAACACATGCATTGTAGGAGATGACTTTGTAGGACCCGACAAGGAACCCATCAATGACTTTTGGAGTGATTGTTGAGGAGTAACAGAAGTCCACCAGAGACAGATTACTGAGGAAAAAGTACATGGGGTTGTGGAGGCGTGAGTCCAGCAGGATCAGCAGAATCATTCCCAGGTTCCCAATCACAGTGAGGAGGTAGATGAGGGTGAACGTTACAAAGAGTGGAACCTGCATTTCTGGGGCATCCGTTAGTCCCAGCAGGATGAACTCACTCACCTCCGTGATGTTCTCCATGGACGTGGTGCCTTGTAGCAAAGGAGAAAAAACACTCTGAGCAATAAAGCCCTGAGTCACAGACTGAAATGTATAGGAAATATTTGGTTGAAGCAATAATTCATTCTTCAACCTTCTTCATCCCTGAAATAAGGAGTGACAATGCACTTTAGTTAATAACTGCCTCAAAGTCATAAACCTTTGAGGAGGAAGTATCATCATGACTCATTTTCCCAAGTACGTAATGTTGTATGTGTGCAAATTAAGTTTCAAAATTGAATATTGTTGACGTTCACACACTTAAAATGAATGCATCTTCCAAATAAGATCTAACAATTTTTGCTCCTATATTTCACACATGTGGGACACTGCTTATCTATAGGATCATGATATTAGCTATCATGCCCATTTTATGTAGAGAAATCACTGGCTAAAAAAGAGATTAATATGGGCCCAGTGCGATGGCCTAGAGGCTAAAGTCCTCACCTTGAACGCCCCCGGGATCCCATATGGGCACCGGTTCTAATCCTGGCAGCTCCACTTCCCATCCAGCTCCCTGCTTGTGGCCTGGGAAAGCAGTCGAGGATGGCCCAAAGCTTTGGGATCCTGCACCCACGTGGGAGACCTGGAAGAGGTTCCAGGTTCCTGGCTTCGGATCAGCGCAGCACCGGTTATTGCACTCACTTGGGGAGTGAGTCATCGGACGGAAGATCTTCCTCTCTGTCTCTCCTCTCTGTATATCTGACTTTGTAATAAAATAAATAAATCTTTTAAAAAAGGACATTAATAGCCATTTTAAGCTGTATAGCAGCTGGTTCTGTGTATAAACTAAAATTGAAATGTCATTGAAGTAGTCATAGGATGTTGTTAAGAACTAGCATTTTTTAACATATTGAATACTCAATACCATGTCAAGTAATTCCATAATGTTGTAAATTGTTGTTGATGTTGTGCTGGGGCTTTCAATTGATCAAGATGACATTCTGCCAGCTCTACCTTCAGACCAGGGATGGTCTCCCCAAGAAACTGTTGAATTTATCTAGACAATAAGATGCTGGACTCTATGCTTGGTATATGCTTGCAATGAAAGGATCTTGACTTAATTTGAACTGTAATACTGCAACAAGGTGGAGGAATCCACCATGGGGGAAGGGCATGGGAGGGGTTGGGGGAATCCCAGAGCCTATGAAACTGTGTCACACAATGCAATGTAATTAATAAAAAATAGACATTAGAAAAAGAGATTAATTTGTGAATTGTTATGGAAGTAACAAAACAAAGATACATGTTGCAGATCGATGTATATTGTTTGCAAAATTCAGTAAATTAGAGTCCATCTTAATTTTTTTCACTATAACTTTAACCAGTGTTTCAATTCTACCAAGTCTAAGGCTTAGAGTTGTAAGGTGGAATAATTGACAAATAAATCCATCATAGATGGCAGAAGGATAAATGCAGCATGAGTGATCTGGAAAGCTACAAGTCAGTTTGAAACTAAGGTGTGGCATTGATGGTAAAGTCTACAGATTGGGCAAGAAGTGAATTTACACCCATTCTACAATCCCTATTCTTCATTACCTGATAGATATTTGTCCTAAACTAAGCTCTTTGAATTTCATTATATTCACCAACAAGGTTAAGGTGCTGCCGGGAAATTGCTCCAAGGATTATTGTGAGAGTTAAGAGAAATCATGCATAAATACGTACAGTGGGTGTTACCTACAATCCCAATGCCTGCAAGCTGCGTTACTTTGAACGTGCAGTAAGTTTCTTGCATTGGCTTTGTCTTTTTGCAAACTCCATTGCTAGTATTTCTCATTCTGTTCTTCATCTCATATGTGAAGGGCTGCATCAGATCTTTTTCTGAGGACTTAAGAAACTTAGAGACCTCTTTTGCTTAGTAACTTAAGATTCACATTTAGGCTCGTGCTGGACATATGCTCCTTCTAACTCTGATTCCTCCTTTATTTTTTTTTGACTGTACTTGGCTGCATCACACACATTGAGAGCTGAACATCCACAGCCTGACAGTGACACAAATGTGCAGGTCACTTTCATTAGTGAATACAATATTTCAAACAATTATATTAACATTGTTGCCTTGGTTAAAAATATACATTTTTAATAGCCACTACTTATTTTCTTATACTGGTCCTTAAATAGAGTAAACACACTCCTCAATTTCACAGGTACTTGCACAGTAACAAACTCATCCTAAGATGAAGGGACACTAAGGCAAAAATGAGTTCAATTCTTCCAGTTCGTGGAATAGCATCCATTTATCATCCATTTATGCTAGCTTCCCTCAAATGTGCTCAGAGTACTTCCATCAGGTTAAGCTGGATGATACTAGAGAGTATTACACCACATATTACTAGCTTGGAACAAGGTCAAAATTCAAATGCTCACAACCTAACAATCCGAGAGAGACACAGAGAAAGAGACAGAGAGAGAGACAGAGAGAAGACAAAGAAGAAGAAAAGAAGAAAAGGAAGAAGGAAAAAGAGAGAGAGAAGGAAGGAGTAGCAATATGAGTAAAAGAGAGAAAGAAACAAAATTTTCTAAAGATATCTTTGAAAATGAATGGATGAACCATTCTGAAATCTGGTTTCTACTAAAGGAGCATGATTTTAGCACCATCAAAATTAAACTCTTTCGAGCCAAGGAATTCAGTATTTTACAGGTCCAAATTAAATTATTTCTTCTGTCAACTTAACAACTTACCTGCATAATTATTTAGTATATAACATATGTATGCATGTAAATGTGTCTCTCTATATATTAACACCTAAATATATACTGATACATAAGGTATTGCTTGTGCCTATGTTTATTAATATTTTCCTTTTGTGCATTTCAAAATTCTGAATCAGTTTCTTTTGTCATGTAAGGCAGCATTTACACAGACTCCAGCAATTACAGCGAAGGTGCTTTGACAGTGGTCATTATTCAGGCCAGGACAGCAGGTTTGAAAACACCATAGCGTATGTAGCTCGTCTACAGCGAAAGAGACTGTTGAAATTGACACACTTAAAGATTGCATGCCCATTCTAAATTGAAGAAACTTGAAATGAGCTTTAGATAGAGATGTGAATGTATCTAAGTTCAAATACCTTCAATATCTCCTGAGAGGAATAGTAGCTTGACGGTACAGTCAGTTTGTTTCACAGCAGATATACACACAGTATGTAGAGTAATAGCAAGGGGGAAAGTAGAGTGAATCTCCAATACATATGCATAAAGTGCATTTTTAGTAAAAAATGAAGGATTTGGGAGTTTATGTAACTCTCTCAAAGTCCTAATACATCTAACACGGCATATTCAAAATTGAAATTTCTTTAAATAATTCCATTCACCGGGGTTTTAAATACTCTATGTCAGGTGTTCTACAGGAACAATCTGTGAGTGACATTTGGACAATGAAAGTGAGAAGCAGGAAGCCTGTTGGTAATTTTATGCTGAATTTTCTGGAGCTCATCTGCAGGTTTAACCACTTTAGTGAACTTCTCTTTAATGACAGACTAACATACATTTAATAGGTATGGTGAGTTTACAACCAGAACATTCAGAGCAGGATCTTGGTTCTTTCTGTCTAGGAGAGCAGCATATCATGGCATAGATACTCGATGACTGTTTTTCTTTCTAAACCAAGTGCATTTGTGCTTGAATTTCATGTGTGAAGAAAACATGTTCAACTGGATCTGAGTTCAAACCGTCACAGAAGATGAAGCTGCCTTGCCGCTTCAACATCAATTACACGCTTCTGTGCCGGTATGTATGGTAGAGTGGAGAGGCTTACCTTGCCCCTTGTAAAGGAGACGCAACCTTGAATTATGAGACCAACGTCAGATAATTATCCTCTTCACACATCTTCCTTCTTCTTTCTACTGGTCAAATGTTCCAAAGACCTTGAGGCATGAGAAAATGGAAAGAAGATGGTAATATAAATTTAGGCATCCTCGCTCTTACAGCATGGATTTTTCCAGGTGCTGAAAAGTGTTATTCAGCTGAACGGGTTTCCTCATTTGTGACAGAAATAGCAAAAGCAATTCTCTTAAGTGCATTGGTGAATTGTGTAGAGCGATTGAAAATGTTACACGGCCTTAATAAGGGGTTACCTTTTTACTAGAACCCAATATTGTCTTGACTGCAGTGTGTTTCACCTGAAGAAGTTTTCAGAGTCACTACCAACACTCAGTTTGTGGATAGGTTGCTGTGTTAAGAGCATGCCAAGAAATGATGACCAGAGCTCCTGTGGCCTCAGGCATCTCTAAAAGAGTGTCATGTTTAATCACTGTGGGATTTCTGAGCCAGATTAACATTGTGCAGGCTTTGAGCTCTCCAGGGGATGGGGCCCTGTGAGGTCCACCACCTCTCATGCCTCATATCCAGGCAAGAAGCAATTAAACTGCGAGGAGAGACACAGCGTTGTTGTGTGTGGATTGGCACCACAAGTCTTGGCAGCACTTGCTCCTCTTCATGTTTCACTTTTCAGTATGGTGCCATCTGCATACACCAAGAAAGTGTTGCTTCATTGATTCACATTGAGTATCATTGCTGATACTGAAATATATTTTCAGAAATCTATTTGCTTTCTATCTAACATTAATTTTTTTCAGCTTTTGCATTCATTTAGTTGTCATAACTAAGCACTAGTTTAATAGAAATGTTGGGAGATTTTTAAAGGATATCCCTATTTTCCTCTTTTTATTATTCTCATTCATTTATATCACTATATAGTATTACACTATATATATACAACTATGTACTGCATAATAACATTTCAGTAAATGCTGGACTCCACATGTGACAACTGTGCCATAAGGCAACAATGATCCGAACAATCCCTCTCATCCATTGACATCACAGACAATGTCATGCCATGTAGAATTTGTAATGACCCTGGTGTTAACAAACAGATGGTAAAGTGTAGTACACCCAGTCATGTAGAGTGCATCATGCTAATGATTTAATGACTGTTACTGGTTTATTAATTTATTTTAATATGATTTATCATACTTTAGAATGTACCCCTTTGACTCTAAACATTAAGCCACACTTGTGTGGCTTTTTTTTTACCATATTTCTCATTTGTGTCGGGAACCCACATGAAATGACTGACATATGTTATCCAGGTATGTGTGAGGATACTTTTTTTTGTGAGCACAATGACAGTATCACTGAAAGACATTTCTCAAAAACTATTTCTATCATTATATAACATATGACTGCACATATGTATTTGTTCATCTGTTATGTTCCATAGAGAAATTGTACAGAGTGGGAGAAAATATTTGCAGACTACATATGGAAAGATTCAAACAATAGTAAAAAGAGCAAGCAATCCAATTGAAAAATAGGGCAAAAGACCTGACTAGAAACCCCTCAAAAGAAAACATACAATTGGTCAATATTAGATGCATAAGTGCTCATATCCCTAATCAGCAGGGGTAGACAAATAAGAACGACACATTGCTTCATTCTTGTTAGAATATCTAATGTTGAAAATATTAAATATCTTATGTTCCAGTGAGGATCTGAAGAAGTGAAACACATAGTGTTGGTGGTTGTCAATTTTTGCATTACTTGACAGTTTATCAGATATTTTTTTCTATGTAAAAATCATAAAATCATTTCGTCTGACTACCTAATGGTAAATTCACATGAAATTATTTCATCTAAAAGTGAGAAGTTGAAATTATGGTAGGGCCTGGCATGAGAGTCCAGTGGCTAATTCCTCATTTGTATGTAGTGCCAGGATCCTATATGGCCACCAATTTGTGTTCTGGTTGCTCCACTTTCCATCCAGCTCTCTGCTTGTTTTTTGGGAAATTAGTGGAGGATGGTGACAAATCCTTGGCACCCTGTAGCCATGTGGGAGACCCAGAAGAAGCTACTGGTTCCTAGCTTCAAACTGACTCAATTCTAGTGTTGCATCCACTTTGGGAGGGAATGAGTGAACGAGTTGAAGGAGAGTCTTTCTCTCTTCTCTCTTTCCTTCTATATGTCTGCCTTTCCAATAAAAAATTTTTTTAAATAAAATAAATCTTTAAAAAACAGAATGTGGTAAAAATATTGCAGAAAAGCAGAAAGTTGACAGCCTCTTGAAATGCATACTGAAAAGTTTTGTATTATGATTAATTCACTCTCACCATTAGGTGTTTGACATATTGGTCCCATTCATATACAAGTATTTATTGAGAATATCCTGTGGAGTAAACATCTTTTAGGCAATAACGCTCATGCAACACATAAAGTCACTGCTATCATGGGGTTTACCTCCTTGTTGGGGAAGTAAAAGCAAGTAAGCAAATGAATCGACAGGGACCATGAAGACGGACCTAAGCGTGGGGGGAGTCTGATGGATGTGTGGCAGTGATCTTTCAGACAGATCAGGAAAGGACTCTCTGATGGGGTAACACTGAAGCAAAGATCTTGGACAAGTGAGAGACCATTCCATATAGGAGAGATCAGAATCAAAGTTCCTGAAGCAAAAGCATGGTGAAGAAACACCAAAAGGGTCTGAGGTTGGAACAGAGAGGTTAAGTTGGTGCTTATTACATCAACATCTCAGAGTACCAGCTACCCACTTCTGATCCACCTCTGATCCAGCATGTCTGTTGATGGTCCTTTGGAAGCAGAAAGCATGGTGCAAGTGCTTGGTCACCTGCCACCCACACATTGCAGGCTTCTGGCTTTGATCTGGCCCAAGTCTGGCTTTTGCAGCCATTTGGCTTATGAAACAGTAAGGGAAACTCTTTCTCTCTCTGCCTCTCTCTCTCTCTTTTTTTTCTTTCATTGTTCTGCCTTTCAAGTAAGTAAAATAAATAAATAAATGACATCACAAGGAAGGCAATTAGGATTAAGTGGAGAAAAAAACTAAGAAGGAAAAACATGATGATGTAACTAAATCAAAGTGAAAACAAATGTGCTATAGTAATGATTTCAAACAATTTTCAAAGAGAAAATATACAATATTGTTTCCCAGTACATTTTTGAACAGTGTGAATTTGTATAGTTTTATATATATGCATAATAATATTTTGTTTTCCTCCATCTTTCTGATAGTCATCTGTTTTATCCATTTTTTCAAAAAAATATTTTATTATATTTTGAAAATCAGATGTACAGAGAGGAGGAAAGAGGTAGAGGAAGATCCTCCATCCACTGATTCACTCCCCAAGTGGCTGCAATAGCCAGAGCTGCTCGGATCCTAAACCAGAAGCCTGGAGACTCTTTGGGGTCTCTCACACATGCACAGGGTTCCAAGGTCCTGGGTTGTCATTGACTGCCCTCCCAGGTACAAGCAAGGAGCTGACTGTGAGGCAGGGGTGCTGGGATTTGAACCGGTGTCCATATGGGATCCTGGTACATGGAATGTGAGGACTCCTGCCGCCAGGCTTCCATGCCGGGCCCTATTTCATCCTTTCTAAAATTAGTACAAGAAACTGTTGGTTGTATAAAATGAGTCAGACAAAATGAAAATAGCAACATAGTTACTATGTTCTTTCATCAAAATGTTCTGAAAGGCACAATATTTTATTTTTTATGGACAATAGACTTTTCTAGCTGTAAAGGTGTCACCTCAGGATTTTAACTTTAGTGTGGATCTTAAAGTGTAACTCAGTACATGGGGAAGATGTGGGAGAAATGAAAATAGGTATTGTGCTTCCTACATTAAAATCACAATTCTAAAAGCAATTTTATCTCCAAACTATCCTAATAAGTGCATTCTTGACCTCTTTGTTCTTCAGACTGTAGACCACAGGATTCAGCATGGGAATGACCATGGCGTAGAACACAGATGCCATTTTGTCTGTGTCCATGGAGTGGCTGGAGTTTGGCTGCAGGTACATGAAGATGACTGTTCCGTAGAAGATGGAGACCGCAGTGAGATGGGAAGCACAGGTGGAAAAGGCCTTCTGATGTCCTGCAACGGAATGCAACTTTAGGATGGTGATAAATATGAATATGTATGAAACCAAAATAACCAGGAGAGCAAAAAAGATATTGAAGCTTGCAACATAAATTAGAATAACCTCAATCACATGTCTATTGGAACATGAAAGGGCCATGACTGCTGGCACATCACAGAAAAAGTGGTGGACCATATCGGATTTACAGAAAGAGAGGCTGGATGTATCCTCACATGTATGGAAGCATTCAGGAAACTGTAGATATAGGAACCTGTGATGAGACGAGTGCACACACTTGTTGTCATGGTGATGGTGTAATGTAGGGGTTGGCATATTGCTATGTAGTGGTCATAAGCCACTGATGCCAAAAGGAAATTTTCCACAGTGGCAAAGGCTACAAAAAAGAGCATCTGAGAAACACAGGCGTTATAGGAGATGGCGTTGTCCCCTGGCAGTTCAGACATGACCGTGGGAGTGACAGCTGAAGAGTAACAGAAGTCCACGAGAGACAGGTTACCAAGGAAAAAGTACATGGGAGTGTGGAGATGCAAGTCCCAAACAATCAATATAATCAACCCTAAATTTCCTAACAGAGTGATGATGTAGATGACTAGAAACACAGGAAACAGGGGAAGCTGCAGCGCTGGATCATCGGTTAGTCCTAGAAGGATGAACTGTGTCACTTGTGTCCCGTTCTCCATCAGCGTCATCAGAGAATCACTGGATGATCCCTAGCAATGAGAAATGGGGAAGAGAGTAACACAAGTTGAATTGCAATTAATATATACAAATACAACGCATATTCTTTAATTATAGCAAAGGCTTGAGACAAAGTTTAGTGCATCAAATACCTACTCAATTTCATATGTTGCTGAGTCTGAAGAAGCTCAATGGCCCATCTACCCAGTGTTTACATATTTATGGATTTATATGCCCAAATGTAGGATATGTAGTGACTTGATCAAGGTGATTCACCTGGGTTAATCTTTCTGCCAACTCCCTTTTTTGAGCACTTGAAGCTGTCACTTACGCTCCTCATCAGCCAAACAGAGCTTTGGAAGTTTATAGATGTATGCTAATTGCTCTAACAGTATGATTTTGATAGCTATATTAATTCCAATTGTTAAGCTCAAGAGATTGAGTAGCTTATTCACTAGCAAACAAGTTTTAGTTAATTGGCAAGCTATATTTTGGACAAGTGCCAACTTCTGAACCCAAATGTTGAGTGATTTCTATGTCTCTTAAGACATATCAATGTAAATAAAAGTGAATTTAACTCTGTTTTTTCAAGGTTTGAAATTTCTTTTTTTTCTTTTTTATTTATTTATTATTTTTAATTCATTAATTACATTGTATTATGTGACACAGTTTCATAGGTACTTGGATTCTCCCTCCCACCATGGTGGATTCCTCCACTTTGTTGAATAACCACAGTTCAAGTTCAGTTGAGATTCCCCCATTGCAAGCATATACCAAACATAGAGTCCAGCATCTTATTGTCCAGTCAAGTTCAACGGCTTCTTAACATGCACTCCTATGTTCATAGCAGCACAATCAGTAATTGCAAAAACATGGAAACAGCCAAAATGCCCATCAACAGAGGATTGGATAAGAAAGCTATGGTTCATCTACTCCATGGAATACTACTCAGCTATTAAAAAACAAAATGCAGTTCTTTGTGGCCAAATGGGCCTAACTGGAAACCATAATGCTAAGGGAAATGATCCAATCCCAAAAGGTTAAATACCACATGTTTGCCTTAATTTAAGATGATATGATGTTATGTATAACATGTTATGTTAGGTTTGTTATATGTTGTGTATAAACTAAAATTGAAATGTCAATGAGGTGGTAACTCTGTTTTTTAATTGTTCATTTTATCATTTGGTGCAAAAGTGTTTAAGGCTTCATAATGAATTAAGCGGATATTTAGATATAATCAGTCTTTACTGCTGACTTGAGGCAAGAAATAAAACAAAACATAGTGACCCATACAATAGTTCCATAACAGGTCCTTGAACTATGAAAGGTTACTAAGTTGACTAACTACTTTGAACTGCATCTTAGCCTGTTTCCCATAATATCACTCTTATTATGAGTAGCATAGCACACAGAGTGACAGCAACATGGTTAAAAGCTAGACTTTCGAATTTGTTGAGGATGGGTTTCACTCCCGAACAAAAACAGCACACACTGATGTGTCACATATGTGGTGGGATAACTGGAATGGCAGGTGCAAGTCCACAAAGCAATGGCAGTTCTGAGAGCAGAGGCAGAACATGGATTCTTTATTATTATTATTAATTACATTGCATTATGTGACACAGTTTCATAGGCTCTGGGATTCCCCCAACCCCTCCCCGGGCCCTCCCCCCATGGTGAATTCCTCCACCTTGTTGAGAACATGGAGTGTTAAAGTAGATACATATTACTGCTACCAAACATCATCTAGGAGAAATTGGTCTTAACCCAAATCGGCTGAGCATGTTATTTTCATGCACAAAATGAACAGAGAAGTAAGACCTCTGAGATATTCTGTGGGAATTAAATAAGGGGATGCAGAAAGAATAACAAAATTCTGGGTGTCAAGAGACAGTTTGCTGAGAGCTAGCTGTGATGTTACTCTTGGCATGGGATGGTGGGCTTGATGCTGGTTTAATGAAGTAAATGGTGACTTGTAGAACGTAAGGCATGGTGAGCTTTACAGTCTTGAAACCGCCTTTTCAAGACTATCTTTACTTCTGCACCAAAATTTCTTGTGTTCTCCAGTGATTCTCAAACTACCTTTGCTCCAAATATGTGATTGTCTATCCTAACAATTTTACACAAGCCATTCTTTTTTCTCAATTTCTTCCTTGAAACTCATACTTTACTGTATGTTTAAAATCTAAAATCTGTCTTTCTAATTCTGATTTGGCACCTGTTATCCACGTTTCATCCACTTCCCAAACATTCCCACCACTTAACAATTACTATTTTTCATGTAGCTTGCATTTTTAGCCCTGCTTAAGAGGGAGAGCATGTGATATATGTCATCCTGTGCCTGGCTTGTTTCACTTGACATGATTATTTACAGTTCCATCTATTTTTCTGCAAAAGACAGGATTTCATTCTTTCATCTAGCAAAATAACATTTCATTATGCACATATGTAAGTATACACCACGTCTTTTTGTCTAGTCTTTTGTTGGATTCCTAGTGCTATGCAGCATGGTGGAGTAACTGTAGTCTACAATAACTATTATATGTTTTCTAAGCAAACAGAAGAGCTGAAAGGCTCTAGTCATACAGTAATCACAAAGATGGGCACATGGTAATTATCTGGTTTGTTTAGAACAGTTTCTAAATGCACTAAAATGCTACAGTTGTATTCCACAAATATCCACAATTGTTATTAATTTTTAATATTTTAAAGTAAGTGGGTAAAAGTCATTTATTTTCCTAATTTATTTTTTTATTGTTATCATCCTATAGGCAAATTGCAGAGTGCAAAGTTTCAAAGTTTCTGATTTTTGGGCTGTTGTTAGCTCATAGATACTATTCTCTATGAGGTAAAATATTTCATTTGAATCTGTCTTTCTATAGGAACAAAATTTCAAGATGATATTTGAATTAATACCTTTTAAGGATATCTATCCAGTTAACTACTGTTCCCTACCATCTTTCTCCAAAACTTTTGACAACTTCACTTTATGAGTTTGTCTCGAGAACATTCTATATTTGCCAACCTTAGCATATGTAACCTCTTGTAGTATATACTGAGTTCTATGATTAACGGGGAAGGTTATTTATATAAATGTTTGCACGTATGTATGGAAGTTGCGTAGTACTTTATGTATCTGGAAACTGAGGACTTGAGCAATTACGTGATTTTATTTAAATTAAACAGCTAATATTTTTTTTAAAAAAGACTCAAGATTCAAGAGCTAAACTCACCTACAATTTATTCAAAAGTCTATCCTGTATTAAATTTTTATAAAGTACAGAGTTTTTAGATTTGCTATTAATACGGGTTTTATTCTAGGGATAATATTCAAGACAAATTTTAATGCTCACAACAGGAAAATGCACCAGTTATCCACTTCTACAAAAGCAAAAAGAGAAAGTCTGTACTGCTCATAGCACATAAATAATATTCTATCTTTACATTTCTAAATAAAGTTGTAATTGCTTCTTTGAAAGTCATTTCTTAATTTTTCCTGTAAGACTATGTGAACTGTATTGAGAAACTTTGACCACACACACACACGCAGAGAGAGAGAAACACATCTTTCTCTAATAATGTACTTACTTGAGGTTCAGGAACAGAAACAGAAAATACCCAGGACCTGTAACATAAAACCATTTATTGTCATATGAATTCAGCTTGAATGACTAATTATTACTGTGATAGTTATCACAATTATTTTTCAAATAAAGTACAGACTTTAATGTGCATTTCACTAGATATAAGTTCTAAAAATTTTTTTGAAGTTATAAAAATCTGTACATTTGGCAATGTGTCACATATAAAAGAACAGTGACAACATGCATGAGATGAAGTGGGGAGGTCCAAATTCACTTCATTCTTACCGTATTCAGTATTTTGGGTAGCTACAGGAAGGATCATTTCACTCTTGGTATTTTTTTTTCTTTTTAAATCCCCAATGAGATGCACATACAGTTAACGTATTTAGAGCCTTGTATCTATTTTTCTGCTAGTATTTCAGGGAGAAAAAGTGTGATGTTCCATCAGAACTGCTAACACCCATAAGATGGAAGCTTTTATATTTATACCCAGAAAAGTTTTCAAAATAATCTGTTTTAATTTTTCTTTTTTTTTTAAAAAAAGATTTATTATTATTGGAAAGCCAGATATACAGAGAGGAGGAGAGACAGAGAGGAAGATCTTCCATCCGATGTTTCACTCCCCAAGTGAGCCGCAATGGGCCAGTGCGCGCCAATCCGAAGCCGGGAACCAGGAACCTCTTCCGGGCCTCCCACGCGGGTGCAGGGTCCCAATGCATTGGGCCGTCCTCGACTGCTTTCCCAGGCCACAAGCAGGGAGCTGGATGGGAAGTGGAGCTGCCGGGATTAGAACCGGCCCATATGGGATCCCGGGGCTTTCAAGGTGAGGACTTTTGCCGCTAGGCCACGCCGCCGGGCCCAAAATAATCTGTTTTCATTTTTCAAATGATGTGTCATGTTCTGTTGCTTCTGCAGAGCTTCTTCTTGCTTAAAGTATTTATGAAGTATAAAAGCTTACCAGTTCCCTGTAAGAAAAGGAACAATTAATCTAGAATAGTTGTCTCAAAATCAGAAAATCAGCCACAAGTTCCAGCAGAGGAGTTCTCTCTCATGTAGAGTCTGAAGTTTTCAAGCTCCTGTAGGAAAGCTAAAGGAGAGGGAAAGATACTAACATGGACCTTGTCCTGAAACAATTGTTAATTCTTGCTTTGTTCTTGGAAGACTCACTTACCTCATCCTTATTTGTCAAAGAAATGTAATATTGAAAGTCGGTATACACTAACAATGATTATTTACCAGGTCAGAGAATAGGTGAGAACAACAGCCCGCTTCTGCAGCGCCATTTCTCCAAAACAGCAGCATTTTGAATCACACTGAGAGTGCAGAGTCCAATACATGAAAATATGTCGAGTGTAACAGAGGCATGGAGATCTCTGGAGATTTCCAGAGGAGAGGACCAATGGGTCCCCATCATGCTCTCACCAAGGAAGAAACAATCAAATGGCCTGCAAGGATCACGCTTTTTTAAAAAAAATATGAGACGGTTTTTGTATTATTTGTTAGTTTTAACTTTTCTAATTAATGCATAATTTACACGTAGAAATAGCCATAATTTTAGAGCATAGCTCTGGAAATTTTGTCATTTGTATAGTCATGTAAAAACTACAGCGACGTTCTAAACAAATTCATCTGAACTTTTTGATAACTTCTCCTTACCTACCATCTCTGATAGCAAATAAAATATTTTTGTACCCACCCTTTTTTTTCCTTTGCAGAATATTCCCAAATAAATTCTTAAGGAGTCTAAAATATCTCAGGCTGACATCTTTCACTTAGCAGAAGTTTGCTACCTGTGTTTGTTTGTTTGTTTGTTTGTTTTTGGTCAACAGTCACCTACCTCACCATCAGAGTTGTGGCCTGAAAAGGGGTTCCATTAATTTGCTTGTTTGATTCAAACAAGAATGCAAAGATGATCTGCAGTGCAGGGAACTGGAAATTCCTCACATTTGTTGGTTTAATGTAGAAGAATAAATTCAAGAGATTAGGGAGACAGTACTAATAAAATAGATTTCCTTTTTTTTTTTTAAGATTTATTATTATTGGAAAGCCGGATATACAGAGAGGAGGAGAGACAGAGAGGAAGATCTTCCATCCAACGATTCACTCCCCAAGTGAGCTACAACGGGCCTGTGCGTGCCAATCCGAAGCCGGGAACCTCGAACCTCTTCCAGGTCTCCCACGCGGGTGCAGGGTCCCAATGCATTGGGCCATCCTCGACTATTTTCCCAGGCCACAAGCAGGGAGCTGGATGGGAAGTGGAGCTGCCGGGATTAGAACCGGCCCATATGGGATCCCGGGGCGTTCAAGGCCGCTAGGACCTTAGCCACTAGGTCACGCCACCGGGCCCAAAATAGATTTCCTTAAATCTGCTCACCCACCCTAGGAGGATTCAGAAGACACACCTCTTCGCACAACCAGGAGAAGAAATAATTTTGTGAGGGGAGCCCAGACATCCCTGAGGAATTCTGATCTCCTCTCTCTGTGGGCCAAATCAGACAGTGAGAACCCCTGAGGTCACTGAATTGGGAAATTTTAAAGAAACGGGAGTGATTGGATCCCACGCTGTCAGGACTCTGACTGCCAAAAGGCAAGGCGAGTACGGTTACCGTCGTGAAGAACAAGGGGAGAAGAACAATTGGAACTGCCTGACTCTTCAGACAGTATTGGCTAAGTGATCACGGTGTCACTGGAAGTGAAACAGAAATGAAGCTCACGAAGTTTTAATCTAGAAACTTCTAAGTGAACTGAAAAAAGTCCACTGAAATCATGAAATTGAGAGTCACACACACACCTTCAAATCAATCCCCACATGGGTGACAGTTTACTGGAACATGATAGGGTATCATTGCTTGGGGTGCTAAGTCAGTTATCTAATGGCAAGTAAATTACATTGGACCACCAATAAGAAAGGCCAGCATTTTATTGTTACTGGAATAACGCTCTGAGTAAGGAATATTTTCCATGCAGTCAACACTTCCATTTTAACTGCTAACCATGGCTTTTAAGAGTGCTTTATCTACTGTCATAATATTCTACACAACTTGATTCTTTATCTTTGCTTTCATGACTTGTACAGCAGTGAACATGGGAATTCATTAATCTCTTTCACAGTTGATCTCATCTCTGGGGATGTATACCCTGAGGTCGAATACTTGAGTCATACCACAAATTTATGGTAAGCTTTTTGAGGAACCTGCATATTGTTTCCATAGTAACTGTACTAATTTGCATTTTCATCAATAGTGTACAAAGGTGCTCTTTCCCCTGCTTTCTCATCAGTATTTATCATTATTTGGAGTGAGATGATAGTTCACTGTAGTTTTGACCTGTAACTTCACAATGGGTGGTATTCTATGGAGATATTTTTTTAAAGATTGATTTATTTTTAATGGAAAGACAGATAAACAGAGAGGAGGAGAGACAGAGAGGATGATCTTCCATCCACTGTTTCACTCCCAAAGCAGCAGCACTGGCCAGAACTGTGCCAATCTGGAGCCAGCAGCCAGGAGCTTCTTCTGGGTGTCCCAATGTGGGTACAAAGTTCCAAAACTTTAGGCCATTCCTATACTGCTTTCCCAGACCACAAACAGGAAGCTGATTGGGATGCCGGGACACTGGGATTAGAACCGGCACACATATGGGATCCTAGCATGTACAAAGTGAGGACTTTAGCTTCTAGGCTATACTGCCAGGCCCATATTTTTTATATAGGTTGATCATTTGTAGTTCTTCCTTTGATAAATGTGTTCCCAAATCCTAACCCATTCCTTAATGGCATTTGTTTTGTGTTTTTATGTTCCTTAGTTTTCTGAGTTCTTTAAATGTTTTGGTATTGATCCTTTGTCAAATGGCATTACAAATATTTTCTCCCATTCTATTTATTGTCTTTCACACTGTGGATAGCTTCTTTTGCTGTGCAAAAGAGTCTTAGTTTGATTTAATCATTTGTGTATTTTTGTTTTCTATTTTTTAATGTCTTTTCCAAAAAGCCAGGGAAGCTGCCAATGTCTTGAAGTGTTCCCACTGTTTTCTTTTTATTAATTTCAGAATTTCTGATCTTACATTTAGATCCTTGATTCACTTTGAGTTGATATTTTTTAGGAGAAAGTAGGATCAAAATTTAGTCTTCTCCAGAGACCTATTCCACTTTTCATAGCGCCGTTGTTAAAAAGGATGTCCTTTAACCCATGCCTGGTTTGGCATCTCTATCAAATATCAGCTGTGTAAATATTATAGGTGCAAATTCATTTCTGAATTTCCTGTTGTGTTCCACTTGTACCTGTTTTTAAGACACCATCACATTATTTGGTTATACTACGTCTATAGTATATTGTGAAATGAAGTATTGTCATAGATCTGGTTTTTATGCAATATCATTTTGATTATTCATGATTTATTTTTGTTTTTTACTTGTTTGGCCTTTGCTGGACTTCTTCGGATTTTTTCCCCTAGTTCTATGAGATAGCATTGTTAATTTAATGGGACTTGCATTGAGTCTGTACATTGCTTTATGTAATATGTCCACTTAAATAGTATTAACTCCTCCAATACATGAATAAAGTATATATTTCTATTTGTGGTACCTATTATTAGATTTTGTTTTCATTGCTAATGCCAACATTTTGCTCAATTAATTTCAAATGCTGTTTTTTGTGTGGTTATTGGAAACGAGGTAAATTTTAGATTTTTTTACAATTTGCTATTGGTGTATAGAAAGGGTGCTGATGAAAAAAATGGTGCTGATGTTCATGTTTTGTTTTGTATCCTGAAACTTCACTGAATTAATTTTTAATATATGATACCTTGATGGGTCTAGATTTCTCTGTAAATAGAATCATGTCTTCTACAACCAGATTTAATCTGACATCCTCCTGTCTTATTTGTATGTGTTTAATTTCTTTGTTGCCTAATTTCTCTGACAGAAGTGACATGAGGTCCATTGAAATGGCTCAGTGACTAAATCCTCACCTTGGACACACCAGGATCGCCTGTGGGCAGTTACTCACAGCTGCTCCACTTCCCATCCAGCTCCCTGTTTGTAACCCAGGAAAGCAATCAAGAATGGCCAAAAGCCTTGGGACCACGTACCTGTGTGGGAGACCCAGGAGATGCTCCTGGCTCCTTGCTTTGGATCAGCTCATCTACGGCCATTGTGGCCACCTGGAGAGTAAACCAGTAGATGGAAGATCTTTCTCTTGTCTCCTTCTCTGCTTAAATCAGATCTGCCTTTGTAATACAAATAAATAAATCTTTCAAAAAGAGAGAGAAATGACATGGATATCCTTGTGTGAGCCTAGATCTTAAAAAAAAATTTTTTTTAATGTTTTGTTTTAGAATAGCCTTAAATTTATAAAACAAAAATAATGAAGTAATATAAAGAGTTGCCATATTCTCTACACCCAACTTTTCATATCACTGACATCTCTTTTTGGAAAAAATAAATAATTATTTGAAAGGCAAATTTATAGAGACAGAGACAAAGATCTTGCATCTATCTGTTCACTTCCGCAAAATGGCCACAATGACCAGAGCTGAGCCGGGCCACAGCCAAGAGCTTGAAACCAAACAAGAGTTTGGTCATCTTCCTCTGGCTTCCCAGGGTACTGGATTGGAGTTGCAGCAATAGGAATTTCAAAAAACACTCATAGAGTATGCCAAAATGCAGACAATGGCTCAACCCACTGAGCATGGTGGCTGTCCCTTACTGATACAATTTTATATTAGATAAGATAATGAATGATATGATATATTTGTCACCCATAATAGGTTTTTTTATGTGCCTTTGTCTGGTATTGGAATTAAAATAATGCTAGACCTGCAGAGTCAGTTTGGAAAGGTTCCTTCTGTCACTTGTGTAGAATAGTTTGAGAAGATTAGTATCATTTCTTCTATTAAAGTTTAATAGTACTCTACCCTGTGGCATTGGACCGCTTTTTTGCTGGAAGATTTTTTATTTCTGGTTCAAGCTCTTTACTCATTGCTGGTCTGTTGAGTGTTTCTATGTCATTGTGATTTAATCTTGATCAGTTACATACATCCAGAAATGTGCCCATTTTTACTGGTTATCCAATTTTCTAGTATGTCTTTTTTTCATATTTCAAATGATTCTTTGAAGGCCCAGCATGGTGGCATGGCACATTAATTCTCCACTCTGTGGCACCAGCATCCCACATGGGTTGCAGTTCATGTTCTGTCTGCTCCACTTCCAATCCAGCTCTCTGCTTACATCCTGGAAAAGCAGTGGAAGATGACTCAAGTCCTAGGAACCCTGCACCCACATTGGAGATCCAGAAGTTCCTGGCCCCTGGCTTTGGATTAGCTCAGCTCCAGTCATTGTGGCCACTTGGGGAGTGAACCATCACATGGAAAATCTGTCTGTCTCTTCTTCTTTCTGTAATTCTGCCTTTCCAGTTAAAATAAATAAATCTGTAACAAACGATTCATTAAACATCTGAATAATTTTTTGTTAAGCATTTATTTGTGTTTATTTGAAAGGCAGAGTTACAGAGAGCAGGATCTTCTGTCTGCTGATTTTCTCCTCATATGGCCACAAGAGCTAGAGCAGAGCCAGTCCAAAGTCAGGAATTAGAAGCTTGCTCCAAGTATCCCACATAGATACAGGGTAACAGGGCGCAAAATGGCCATATGCAGGTTAAAAAGGTGAACATTGTTCACCTGCTAGATGAAATGCTATGTAAATGTCTATAAAGGTCCATTCAGATTATAATATAGCTTAACTCTGGTGGTATATTGTTTAGCTGGATGGTTTTTCACTGATTAAAGTAGGGACATGGAAATAAATGTATAGTTGATATAAAAAAAAAAGTACAATGTTGAAGCCTCCCACTATTATTTTATTTGTGTTTCTCTTTCCTTTTATCTCTTTAGAAAATTGGATTCAACAACATGACATGCATCTACCTTTAAAGAAGATTTGTAGAATAGGCGACTTCATACAAAATGACATTGATTCGAACAGATCACATTTTGATCAAACTCATAGAATTTACAACACCAAGGGTTAATCGCAATATAAGCCATTGTGTTAAAGTTGTAATGACAGTAGCTTCACCTATTGCAACAAGTATCCCACTCTGGTAAGGGATATTAATAGAGTGGGAAACCATACTTAGATGAGGTCAGGGAGCATATGGGATATTTCTGTGTTGTTCAATTTTGTTGTGAACTTTACAGTACTCTAATAAGTGAAGTTTACTTCACAGTTGTTTTATTTCCTTTGGGCATATGCAGAGCACTGGAATCGGTGGATCGTAGGGTAGTGATGCTGCAATTTTTTGAGAGCTCTCCATATTGTTTTTCATAACGGCCGTGCTGTCTTATGTTCCCACCAGCAATGTCTGGGGCTTTCCCTTTCTCTTAGCCTCATCAGCATTGTGAGTGTTTGTCATTTTGACAATAGCCATTACAACAAAGGTGGGGTAATAGCTCATTGCAACATTTGCATATTATGACTTGTGACACTAAAAAGTCTTTCACGTACTTGAAATTCACTGTCCTAAAATTTGAGAAATCTATATTCTTTTACTCAATCTGATTATTTGCCTTTTTTGTTATTGAGTTCCTTGTACATCTTGAATGTCAATCCCATGTCACAAAAATACTTTGCAAATGCTTTCTCAAATTATCTCTTTATTATTTGCTTTGCTGGGAGGAAACTTCTTAATTCAATGCAATCCCATTGATATTATTTTATGTTTGCTTCCTGTGTATTTAAAAGTATTTCACTTTTTATTTTATTTTTATTTTACTAGTGACATAGTCTCAAGCCTGACATTTAAAGCCTTGATCCATTTTGAGTTCCTTTCTGTGTATGGTATAAGATAAAGTAGTACTAGTTTCTTTTTTTTTCTGTATATGAACACGTGTTTTCAGCATGTTTGTTAAAAGTTATTTGGCTGAGAGTATGCGGGTTAATTTTTGGACTCTCTATTCCATTGGTTTATGTGTCAGTTTTTGTGCCAATATAATTCTTTTTTGGTTACTACAGCTTTATAATGTTTTTGAAAACTTCATTATTTATTTACAATGCAGATTTAGAAAGGCAGAAATATTCCATCCACTGGTTTACTCCTTCAGATGGATTCAATAAGTACTTAAGGCTGGGCCAGGCCAAAGCCCGGAGTAGGAGTTTCATCAACTGCCTAGACCATCGTCTAATGCATCCTTGGAATATCTCAAAATTGGGAAATTGTCTCATCTGTTGTGTTTTTAATGTTTTATAGTTTTAATTATCAATAATTTTCACTTTCTTGATTGATTTTATCCCAAACCCTTTTTTTTTTTCATGTGTAGCCATTGTGAATGAGCTTGCTTTTTCCACTTCTCTATGCAGCAAGCTTGTTTGGGGTATATTAAAATGCAAGAGTTTTTGATTTTGTGTTTTGAGTCTATGTCCTATGTCTATACTGAATTTTTTTTTTATCTTGATTTTTGCAGGGAGCGAGAGTGAAGTGTTGAGGTTTTCCTATAAACAAAATAAAACAAACAGAGGATTGGACTGGACAGAACTTCTGGTAGTGTATCATGAATAAGAGTGGTGAGAGCAGCCATCTTTGTTTTGTCTTCACTTTGGAGGCATTGCTTTCGGCTCTTCCGCACTTGCTATGATGTTGATTGTTAATTTTCTTCTATTATAACGTTGATTGTGATTTAGGGTTATCTACTGATATGATTCTTTAATACCCAAGTTACTGAGAGTTCCTTTTTATCATTAAGTGGTTTAAATTTTATTAAAACCTTTCTCTATATTTATATTTTCTTAGTTTTTTACATGCATACTTTATTTTTCATTTAAAATTTTTTTCAAGAAAACATTTTAAGTTTATATTACAAAGGTTTAACCCTCTAAATAAAGAATCTATCAAATACTAAATGGAAAGAGCAGCATAGTTTAGCAGAAATACAGGCAAAGACTATAACGAATAATCAAAAGAAAAGAGATTGCATTTCATTGATACATGGTAAAATTTTTAAAGAATTGCAGCAAACATCACAGGTTTTTTTTAATCTTTCTTTTTATTTATGCAATACATTTCATTTAGATCTTTAATAATGTTGAATCATCTTCATAATACCTGAAATCAGTCCAACTTGATCCTGGATGTGAAATGCCACCAAAATTTGTTCGTTAGTACTTGGGAGAGAATTTTTGCACTTGTGATTGTCATGGGATGTTGGTCTGTAATTTTCTTGCTTCATATTTTCATTTGATTTTGGTAACAGGGTCATGCACACACCACAGAGTGAATTTGGCAGAGTTCCTTGAAAATTTTTGGAGAGTAATTGGAAAAAAATTCATTGACACTCAAGAATACATGGCTGTACTAACAATAGGCAAGAGAGAGAACCAACATAGGTTTCCATCATAACAGATGACCGGGTAAGCAAATGCAGTGTAGATACATGATAGACATTCTGTAGCATAATACAGTAACTATAACTTACAGCAAGCAATTTATTATCTATTTCAAAATAATCACAGTTGCAAGTTTCTGAATACTTACATATAATATTTAAGGACACGGAAATGCAATTATCATGATTTGATTGTTACACATTGATCACATGTGTCAATTATCATATTATATATCCTAAGTAAGTAGAAACATTTTCTGTAATTTAAAATAAATGAGCTTAAAGAGAGGAAAATGTATACTAAAAATAAAAATAAAATCTTACATGATTTAATTATTTTATTTGAAAATACTAAAATTATTCTTATTTTAGATTATTTTATTAAAAACTAACCAAGCACTCCATTAACTGCTGACAAATCTGTGATTTCAAATATCTAACCACTTTGGTCCCACAGATGCTTTCTTTTTTTTTAAGATTATTTATTTTTTATTGCAACATCAGATATACAGAGAGGAGGAGAGACAGAGAGGAAGATCTTCCATCCATTGATTCACTCCCCAAGTGGCTGCAACGGCTGGAGTGCCAATTTGAAGTAAGGAGCCAGGAGCCTCTTCTGGGTCTCCCATTCAGGTGCAGGGTTCCAAGCCTTTGGGTCATTCTCGGCTGCTCTCCCAGGCCACTAGCAGGGAGCTGGATGGGAGGCAAGGTCACCAGGATTAGAATTGGCGCCCATAGAGGCGAGGACTTTAAATGCTTGGCTACTGCACTGGGCCCCCACATACTCTTTTTATGGGCTTATTTGTGCTCCTGCTTAACATGTATGCTTGCATTGAAATGTGGTAGAGAAAATGCAAGTGAATCAGTGATTAAATAAAATATCATCACTAACGTTTGACCAACAAGCTCCAGAAAGTCTAACCTTTCCTATTGAATTTCCTGATTCAGGTATTGCATTTCTGGATGTACTTTCTTTACTAAACATGAAAACTTGAAGCTATTCCCTCAGGAATTTAAATTTATTTGAGGGTTTAAAATTTACCATGTAGCATAAAGAAGGTGAAACAGAAATTAAAGAAAATTGGTGCATACCCAACGTTGTTAACGTTCCACTCTTGGGGAAAGTTTTGCCTTCTTAAGTACTTTCTTGAATGCTTTCTTCACCTCCTTGTTCCTCAGACTGTAGACTACAGGGTTCAGCATGGGGATGACCATGGTGTAGAATACAGATGCCATTTTGTCTGTGTCCATGGAATGACTGGAGCTGGGCTGTAAGTACATGAAGATGACTGTCCCATAGAAGATGGAAACTGCAGTGAGGTGAGATGTGCAGGTGGACAACGCTTTTTGGAATCCCTTAGTTGAATGCATCTTGAAGATTGTAATGAAGATGGACAGATAGGACACCAAGATGACCAGAAGAGCACAAAAGATATTAAAGCTTGACATCAAAACTAGGATCACTTCGCTGACGTGTTTATCAGAACAGGAGAGAGCCATGACGGCTGGCACATCACAGAAAAAGTGATGAACCACATTAGATGTACCAAAAGAGAGACTGAAGATGTCCCCAATGTGGAAAACAGAATTCATGAAACCACAAACAAAGGAGCCTATGGCCAGATGAGCACTTAAACTTATTGTCATGGTGGCAGTGTAATGGAGGGGTTTACACACTGCTGCATAGCGGTCATAGGCCATTGAAGCCAAGAGGTTATTTTCTACAGTGGCAAAGGCCACAAAAAAGAACATCTGAGTGGCACAAGCACTGTAGGAAATGACCTTGTCTCCTGTGAGGAGCCCAGCCATGGCTTTCGGAGTGACAGCTGAAGAGTATCCCAAGTCTACCAGAGACAGGTTACTAAGCAAGAAGTACATGGGAGTGTGAAGATGAGAGTCCAGGAAAATCAACACAATCATGCCCAGGTTCCCAAGCACATTGATGAGGTAGATGAGGGTGAAAATGACAAAGAGCGATGCCTTTACTTCAGGGGCGTTGCTTAGTCCCAGCAAGATGAACTGCTTCACTTCTGAGCAGTTCTCTATCAATTACACGGAAATCACAAGATGACCTGTGCAAATATGAAATAAAGAAATAAAGTGATTTAAAGATTTACTGAAATTGAAATGTATAAAAAAATCATGTGCTTTATCATAGCAATGCATATTTTAAAACTTTATAGATCTAAAAGACATAGCAATATTTCATTCATTAATTATGAATAGAATTATAATACATTCAATCTAAAATATCTTTAGGAATCATCTCCCAATTTTTTTAATGTAAGTTTCAGTTTAAATTTTTTTAAATATCTAAGCTGATGTGTAGAATGTTTACCAACTAGCCCAAGATAAATTATTTCCAATAACGTTGTTTGACAACCAGGATTTCCCTAGTCTAGTAAAAGCTTAAACTTCTTTGATACTCTCATACAAGAATCACTTTTAATTGTATTTTTGGACTTCTTTGAGCAATATTATAAGGTGTATTAATTACTCTGTTTATTTAAATTCTAGCACACAAGGCAAAGTGTTATATTGACATTTGGATGGGTATTAGATGTTATGCTAAGCTTTGGGTCTGGAAGAGTGGGTCCCAAAATCATCAACTTATTCAGAACGACATTAACCTGTATTTAAATAATTTACAGTTATGCATCATCTTCACTGGCTCAAGTTCAGAGTTTGTCCTTTCACAGTGAAGTAACCAAGATAACCACATAGTAGATACCTTTCACGAACTGAGGCAGTCGATCAAGCACAGGCAACTGAACAGCTAAGAAGGGAAGGCATGGCATTTGCCATGGAGTTGGGATCAAGCAGCAACTGAATGTTGGCCATATTATTTGCTATCTACATACAGTTGTCCCAATATAACTCCCCCAAACCTCACTTATTCTACTTGAAAAAGGAGAATATTACGATGACATAATTGAAGGTACTATTTTGGCAATTAAATCATATCTTTTTAAACCATAAATGAAAGGCTAGATGTTTAGCACAGTCTTGCTGAGAGCTAGTGATAACATTATGATTAGGATGGATTAATTTCCCCATGATTATTTGACAAAGGTAGATGGTGACATCCAGAGTTCCACGGGTAAGTAAATTCGGGGTTTGGTAAATGATCTCTTCAAATTAATTCTCTGATATCTTCTGTGATCCCCAATAATTCTCACTCTTTTCCCACACATATAATTGGTTATGCTGCCATTTCATATGAACTGCTGTTTTGTTTCTTTTCCTTAAAATGTGGATTTTAACTGGCTTTGAGAGAGACTTTATGTTAAACTCACCCTTTCATTATTATCATCGCTTACTTAAATACAGATACTTAGAATTAAAAGTACATAATTTGCGAGTTACCCTTCTCCAGAAGATTTTATTCTGGTGAGAAGTTTCATGTTGTAAAATTATTATTTGAATCAGTTCTTGTCTAAGAATTGGGTTATAAAATAGGAATGATATTCATCTTCTGCTAACTACAATAAGCTTAGCCTGTAAAAACATTGTATCTTGCAACTTTAACAACTTACCCACTTTTAGGATATACTGTATTCTACAGCAAATGTTAAAAGCTTTTTCATTTATTTATCTCTCTATATATATATATGTTTGTGTTTATGTTTTTGTGTGTGACAAGTATTTTATTTCCATTTTACCACTACTGGAATGATAAATTTGGTCTTGACATTCCATAGTTGTACAATTAGAATGAGTATTGGTGATGCAAGATTGAAACCCTGTTTCAACCTTAAATTTTCTTCTTGCTCCTAGAATGCCTAGCTGTGCCAGTAATAATAAACATGAGGTTGCAACAAAAAGTTCAACATGGTGCTCAGATCTTGCTAATTCACTTTGTCCCCTTTGCAAGTTTAAGGTGCGCTGAACTTAAGCTCTTGGTATTTTGTTTGTTTTACCATTAATGCAAGGCTAACTGGGTGAGAACGTTGAAATGATCACCACACAGTCAGAGTAACAGCTTTTGTCTCTTGTAGCTCATATTGTCTAGCAAAGCAACATGACATTTCACACTTATCACCAAAGTCCATACTAATGGAAGCTTTGACAGTTATATCCCTGCCTCAACATACTGTTAAGAAGCAAACAGATACTGCTGTAATAAAATTGTTCAGGTATAGATGCCCCACTGCTTTTGCAGGAGTTGCACGTTTTCTCTAAATGTGTATATGGAATATAGAAGCTTACCTTGTTGCTGAAAAAGAAGTCAATATTGAGTGAATAGTCAGACTTCTTAAATTCAACATGAAAGCATGCATAAAGGCCGTTAGAAGGAATTTCTTACAGTTGGTGGTGAACAGGTTGCAAGTTATCTAAGCCAAGGAAAGGTAGAAGAAAAAACACTGAGGTGATGTACTCAGGCACCTGAGTTCAGGTCCTGAATCCACCATGATTCTTATGGGACCATTGTAGCGGTCACTTGTCTTCTCTTTCATTGTAAAATAACCACAATAAAATTACCAAAATTACCTTCCTTGCATCATTTTGAGAATTGTGTCAATACAGAACAAATAATAAGAGATGTGTAAAACAAGTCTCCCAACGGATTATAATTTTCAAATCACTCAAGATAATTTTTATCTTGAGGTCATGGCTGCAGACTCATAGCAAATCCTCAGCCCTGTGGAAGGCCTATAGGTACTGACAAGTAGCATTTACATAAATACAGGAGAACAGCGTTCACTATCTTCCCACAAAATGATGTCATGTGGTCTGCTTGGAATTTCAGAGACTGAGACAAGGAAAACAGGAGGGAATTACACAGCACGGAGCTCTCAGGGGATAGCCCACAGAAGGGCATCTTCTGCTGTGAATTCCACTTTTCTATGTAAAAGGCAATTAACTGTCCATGGAGACCAAGCTAGATACATGATTTCATATCGCTTGTTGTTATCTTTATTTTCTAATTAATGCATAACTTACAAACAGTAATGCATTTTTAGTGGATGCTTTCAACAATTTTCTCTGATGTTTATAATCACTACCACAATCAATATATGTTATTTTGATCATCTAAACAAAACCCCGAGATCCTTTTTAGTCAATTCCTCTACCCATTCACTTCCCCTAGAAATCACTAAAATACTTCTGTCCATGGAATTTTATTGTTGATGGATTTTTCTAGCTGCAATCCTATCATATATGCTCTTCTAGTCATATTTTGTTAATGTAAGACTGGAAATCTATTGTTTAATTTTGAAAGGTATATTTTTACAGAGACAGAAGGGGAGGTACACAAAGGTCTTTCATCTGCTGGTTCTCTTCAAATGGCTGCAACAGACTAGGGCCATTCTCCACTGCTTTGCCAGGCCATAAGCCAGACACCTGAATCAAACATGTTTATTTGATAAATAAATACTGTTTCGTATGATATTATTTCAGGCATTTGATTTTTTTAAGATTTATTTATTTTTATTGGAAAGGCAGATAAAGAGAGGAGGAGAGACAGAGAAGAAGATCTTCTGTCCAATGGTTCACTACCCAAGTGGCCGCAATGACTGGAGCTGAGCCAATCCGAAGTCAGGAGCCAAGAGCTTCTTCCGGGTATCCCACAAGGGTGCAGGGTCCCAGAGCTTTGGGCTGTCCTTGACTGCTCTCCCAACCCACAAGCAGGGAGCTGGATGGGAAGCAGGGCCGCCGGGATTAGAACTGGCGCCCATATGGGATCTCAGCACATTCAAGGCGAGGACTTTAACTGCTACACTATCGTGCCGGGTCCAGGAATTGGATTTTTAAAATGCTTTGAAGGAGAGTGGACATTGGCACAGTGGTTAAGGTACCGCCTGGAGTGCTAGCATCTCATATGGAGTGCCTGCATTTGAGTTTGACTCCCCTTTGGAGCCCAGCTTCTGCCAGTGTCCCTGCTAGGAGGTGCAGGAGATGGCTAGAAAATCTGGGTCCTTGCCGCCTCCATGGGAGACCTGAAATGAGCCATACTGTCCTCACTTGGGCCTAGACCAGCTGTGGATACTGTGGGCCTTCAAAGAGTGAGTGAAGCTTCTCTACTTCTCTCTCTCTCCCCTCTCCTGCTCCTCCTCTCTCACCCTCTCTCTATTTTCCAAATAAATAAAATGAAAAATAGACATTTTAAAAGAAAGATATTGAAAATCTAAAAAGGATAATTTAAGGGTCAAAGAAAATTCATCAACCAACTCTACCACATAAAACAAAATGCTATTTTTAGCAAGTTGCTTACAAGTCAACCATGTCCAATCTCCAAGCACCAGAAAGTCGGCTAAGGCTTTTCTAAGAGGGCTATGTGAAGAAAGCTCTTCTTACGTGTAGTTGATGCTGTGTGGCTGCCACATCTGTAGGCCCTCATGCTAAATCTGTAACTAAATGATCCTCATCAGAGGATCTTAATGGCTTTAAATCAACCTGGGAAAAGTAACAAACACATTGACTCTATCTTGTTGGTTAGGAGAATATTTAACAACCATGCACGACAGTGAATAATCAGACTGCCTTGCAGAGTAAATATTTAGTGAGATGTTTACTGCTATCCTTGAACTAAAGAACAACTCCAAAACATCAGTCAGTTTCACATGCTGTAACCTTGTCAAGCTGTTAGTTTGCTATTACGTGGCCTACAGGCAGCTTCAGCACACAGAATTCCTTTCAGAAAGCTTTTCTCACTTGGCTTCTAGGATGTCATTCGACTTTGCCAATAATTAATCTATTAGAACTGAGAAAATTTCTCAGATTTTAGGTCCTGAATCACATCTCTTACTTCCATCTATTTTCCTTACTGATGTCATTCTCATGGATTTAAATAACATTTAAATTCCGATAACTTCAAAAAACACTTCTTCATTCCACAACTCAACGTGAACTACCCAAGAGACAACTCAAGCGTTGTATAACTAAAATGAAATCCATAGCCTCTTGCTAATGCAAGCCTTCTACCACCACAATCTTCTGCACCCTATGTGGCAATCATGTCATCCTTATATTTTCCTAGACAACTACATTACTATTTTTTTATGCATTCAATGCATCAGTATACCATAATCTCTTCCTTCCAAACACCTTGGAAATAATCAAACACATTTGGAGGCACATTATTTCTGTGATATTAAACCTATTAATCATGGCTTGGAAGAAATGAAAAATAATTTTTAAAATATATAATTTTAGATATTTATTTAAGTTCAAAGACAATAAAGAGAGATGGGAGAGAGATGGATTACTTAGAATAGCTGCTTAAATGGGGGAGTTAGAAAGGAGTTTCATTAAAATTACTGCAAGATCTGGTTTAAGAGAGTCCACAAAGGTACAAAAAAAAAAAATAACTGGAGATGAATAAGCCAGTTCAAATTGGGGTAGAAACTGTGTTTTGATTACTGACTCTCTCTCTCTCTCAAATCTCATTTTTTGTGGGTTATTAAGATTTCAGCTAAGCATATTGTCACTCAGGTGGAGAATTTTTAAAGTGTGCTCTGTATTTGTGGCCAGCTGTGACTGAATTCCTGGCAGTGGAACGTAATATCATGAGTATGGTTATCAGTTCATCTGATAAAATGGACATTGTTTTCTTCACTCTCTGTTCGTTTTCTCTAAGAAAAACAGTAATGCTGAAGAAGGACTTTCAAGAAACAGGAGAAAGAGACGAGGTGAAAGGGAGAAACAGAGCCACCTCAGTAGTCCAGAGTGTTCCTTTTCTCATTGATACATTGTTCACTGATACTGGTGAAAAAAAAAGTTGTCTTATTTGTGTCCTTATATTTCTATGTCTTAGTTACAGTAGTTTAGCCTAATTTCCAAGTGTGCTAATATAACTTTAACCACAGATACTTTTTTTCAAGAGGTGGACTGTCATCACATTCACATCTGGGTCAGCCTCCTAGCTTTCATTGACTGTCATAACATGGTGGAAGAAGTGTGTGAACTTCAAGATGCCTTTAGTTCCACTATTACAGTTGGAGAATATTGGCTTTCAAATGTCATATAATAGAACTAGTCCAGCTCCAAGAGAATACACAATTATAGAAGAATCAGAATAATCATGACAGTAGCAGATACCAAAATCTAGAAATGTGGCTAGGATCATCTTGCTCCTTGTATCCCAGCTAACCTTCTAAACTGCAACCTCATGAACAACCCAGGTGGAGACATTGCTGAAACTGTTCTGTGTATAAATCTATGAACAATAGTAAACATTCATTTTAAGCCAATAGATTTGGAGTTAGTTTTTTCCATAACAGTAGATAACTGATTAAGATTATATACTCTTTCTAATCAAAATTGCATGCAGAGCAAAGTCTTCATCTTCTCAATGGCTTTCCTGAAACCATTATTAACTTCTTTATTTCTTAGACTGTAGACAATTGGATTCAACATGGGAATCACTATTGTATAGAACACAGATGCCATTTGGTCGTTGTCCATAGAATGACTAGAACTGGGCTGTAAGTACATGAATATTACAGTTCCATAGAATATGGCTACAGCAGTAAGGTGAGAAGCACAGGTGGAGAAGGCTCTTTTCCTTCCTTCTGCAGAATGCATCCTCAGGATGGCAATGAAAATGAATGCATAGGAGGTCAGGATAATCATAACAGCAAAACAGACATTGAAAGCTGCTAAGATAAAGAGCACAATCTCATTTATATAGATATCAGAGCAGGAAAGGGCCAAGATTGCGGGGATGTCACAGAAAAAGTGATGGACCACATGAGAATGGCAGAAGGAGTTACTGAAGGTGAACCCAGTATGGATGACAGATTCAATCAAGCCCCAAATATAGCAGCTTGCCACCATCTGAGCACACACACTGGGAGTCATGGTGGTGTTGTAATGTAAAGGTTTACATACTGCTGCATGACGATCATAAGCCATGACGGTAAGTAGAAAACAGTCAACACTGGCAAAAGCCACAAAGAAGAACATCTGAATAACACACCCTGCATAGGAGATAACTTGATCCCCTGTGAGAAGTCCAGCCATCACCTTAGGAGTCACGGCAGAGGAATAGACACAGTCTACCAGAGACAGGTTACTAAGGAAAAAATACATGGGAGTGTGGAGTCGAGAGTCCAGCAGGATCAACAGGATCATGCCCAGGTTCCCACTAAGAGTGATGAGATAAATGAAGGTGACTGTTAGGAAGAGGGGGACTTGCAGCTCTGGGATGTCAGTCAACCCCAGCAGTGTAAATTCACGCACCCAACTGCTATTCACCATGGATTTCATTTTCAAATTGTGTTTCACCTGTCAAAACAAACGAAGCAAAGTGGATAAATCACCTACATTTAGGAAAGCACTCCTGTGCCACCCAAACAGCACAGCTGTTTAGATAATGTAAAGAATGGGTACATTTGAAGCACTCAAAATACTGCCTAATTAGTTATTATGCCATAATTGGAGTTATTAATATTAAGTATATATAATTATTAATAGCAACAGTATGTACAATTGTTGTGGGAAGGAACGAAAGAAACTCATTAGATTATTGGAAACACATCCCTAAAGGAGGTTACATGAACTTCCTCATAACTAACTCAAATTTATTTATGCAATGCACCGGCTTTAAAAATATAAATAGAAGATTTGGGCTGAGCTTTAGGAAAAATAACAGAATCGAATTTTCAAATGCGTCTTTTATCACACGGCTTCTGCATAAGGATCTATTGATGGATATACCAGTTATGTTACCCAACTATTTAAGCATAGTATGAAATAGCCTCCTCAAATTTCAAACCTTTAAAATATACCCCAAATCCATTTAGAGCCCATCACTGCTAATGTAACTACTCCAGGGCACAGTGTAATTCAGGTCATGCCTGGTAATAAATGAGTCTAAAATGAATTACTGAGAGTTGAGATGGTTGGGGTTAACAGTATCGCTAGGGCAATATTGAAGTTCTGTCTTTTCAGATATACAGTAAATGCGTGCCAAAGACCTCGTTTGTCTTTATAACTCTAACATTAATATCAATAATGTAGTGGATAGCCATGCCTTCATGCCAGGTGCTGTGGCTCAAGGTAATATGAAGTCAAACCTCAGTCAGTCTGAATCCGAGTGCGAACGCCTAAGCAATAATCGGTGCCTCCTCAAATGTTGCTTCTTTTAATGTGCATAGCTGAGCATATAATAGAGAATAATGAGAGAGAATGGTTACGTGATTCTATAATCGCAATCAATTTGATACAGAAAAAAATGCACCTGAAGTTTAGCACCAGAAAATCTGCACTTGGATTCCAGCTTCTTCACTTTGTAGGTTGAACACGATTTCTAAATTCTCTGAAGGTCATTTTCTTCTTTGTAAAACTGAGATTGTAGCTACATCATAGTTATTGGGGAATTTTTGTTATACTTAGTTGCTTGGATACTTATTACCTAGTTTGAAACTTAAGAAAGCCTTAATTGGTTTGATTTATTTCTCCATTTATTTCCCACTGCAGAGAATAGTACATATCACACAATCAATAAATTTTTTGTTGGAGGAATGGACTAATGAATAGTTGTCACTAATACACAAAAGCAACTCTGTAAAGAGTTATACTCACTGAGAAATGAAGCAGCACCTTCAAAAATAACTGCTCTGAGAATGCAAATGAAGAATATATCAAAAGGGAGGAAAATTCATTGGTAGATATGTAAGAATGTATTCCTCCTAATGTAATTTCCCTCAGTATATTTCACATTGCGTTCAATACAATTCAATAGCATTCTTAAAACACCCCTGCCAATGTACTCAATGGAAATTATTTAAATCATGAGAGAAATATTTATTTGAAAATAACGAAGCGGTCAGCATTATGGTGCAGTAAATTAAACCACGACTGACAGCAATGACATCAAAATATGGAAATCTTACTTCGGGTCCCAGCTGCTCTGCTTCTGATCAAGCTGCTGCTTACTGCACCTAGGGACACAACATAAGATGGCTCCAGTACATATGGGCTTCTGAAAGTTATGCAGATCAGAATGGAGGTCCAGGCCCAACAATCACCTGCCAGTGATGGTGGAGACCATTTGGGGAATGAATCAGCAGATAAGATCCCTAACGCTGTCTCTTTTTCTCTATCACCCCACCTTTCGAAGAAGGAAAGAAATCTTTATAGAGAAGAAAATGATCAAGATTTCTACTCTAAGCCCAATTCTATTTATTATAGCACATATCATCAGCTATACTAAAATTCACACATGTTGTTCTTCAAATCTCCAGCCGATAAACATTTCTTGCAATTGCTTTAGGTGAGCTTTCGAGGGGATACTTAACACAAATGATTTTAACATAGTGTTGTACAAATAAAAGGCCAGGGTAGGTGAAATGAGAAACCAAATGGTCGATCAGGCCCAATGCTACTTTTAAGAATAAGTCAAAAACACATGTGGTATGTTCTATGTGCGGGTGCTTTCCTTGGAGTTTTCTATAAATTAACTAATGTACGATTGGAAAGAATAAAATCTTTATTCTTTATTTCATATTAAATATGAAAGGGTATGAAGGGCTCTATGAAAGTTTTTATGGGTGTATGTGTTGTGTTTGCTGCTTCACAGTGCAAATCACATTTTGCGGTCAAATAGCTCTAAAACCTTTGATCCAGAGTCTCTGAACAGCCTTGCAAAGCTGGACATAAGACCATATACATCAGTAACACAGAACACTATGCTTTATCAATCAATAAAGAGAACACTGTTGATTCAAACCATCGCTTAGTTATTTATCCATTCATCTCTCTCCTTTCAAAATGAGCTTGAATTAGTATAAAGAGAACAGACTTCATGTTGTCCACAGAGATAAGTCCCACAGAGACAAGTCTCTCCTTCCTTTTTTCTTTCTTTCAAAATGTTTGCAAAAAGCATATTTCCAATTGACAGGTTTAGAGCTCCACTAAGTAAGGAGTTCAACAAACACAAAGAACATTGTTTAGCAAGAATACAGACAAGGCTTTTAAACACTATCCAAATCCCAAGATGTCCAGTTAATTCACATACACTAATTTTTTTCTTTGCTCTCTGTCTTAGCCATCACATGCCTCAATTGTTTGTTGAGTACACATTGTTTTGAGTGGGATTCAAAATGATGAATGGGGATTTTAAATAATGAAAACATACCATGATCTATTATTTTAATAAAATCACTATTTTCCTAACTAGTGTAGGATGTTGTGATACCCAGATTAAAGGTCAGCAGGATGAAAATCTAGCAGTGTTAAAATCTGAGATACTAAGCTCTGAACATAACTGCTTTTGGTCGCTGAATACCACATATTCTATTCCCACAGCCTGAATAGACCATAAAATTGAGTTAGAAACTTACCCTGCTCTCCTTAGAAGATGAAACACCTCTTGGCATCATAAAACTGCAAGTCACACTCAAAGAAGAAGAAAGGGAAGAGTTAAGTTGTCTGGAAGCTGGGGATGTAAGGAAATGTAATTGTTGGGCGTGAATGTTAAAAGCTTTCTCCAACCTGTCACACAGCATCACCACGAGGACTGACAGGAAAGGTCTTTGATGCATGTTGTGAAATGTTGACTCTCAGGATGGATCATCACACTCAGTGCAAACATCATTCTTGGTTGGGGGGTTTATCCTGTGCCATTATCACTGTCTCATAAGGCAAAACTGGTGTGAATTAACTCCACTTAGTAAAAACAAAAATATGGCAACCTTTTTATTATAAACTCAGCAAATGAATGTCAAAAAAATCTTTGATACCCAGGTTTTTCCCTCTGAAATGATGTCAGATACAGTCTTATGTATGCTAAGATCAATGACTAGAAAACAAAGGGAATTGTATGTATTACATAAAGTTTCCAGGCAGCTAGGTACCCATGAGACTAACCAGTCTTCCACTCCAGTCACTTAGGGAAGCAACAATTAACCTGCCTGTGGAGACCTAGTTGCTTTTTGAGAAAGAACACATCTATTACTTGAAGTTATATTGCTTCTTGATACTGCAGAGCATCATCAGGAGATTACAGGCAACAGTCTTCACACAGACACTTGAAACAACACTGCAGCTGCTTGCAATAGATAGATAGAGGAGGGGGTAAGAGAACACAGAGACCAGCACGATTTCCCAAGATTCGTGTGAACCAATTAAAGGCAAGGCAACCCCTTCACACTTAAATTGCCTTCTTTATAAAACAGAGAAGATGACACAAACTGTTTCTATGATTGTTGTGAAGAACATTAAGCTAATATCTAGTGCTTAGAACAGAACCTAATACATTGTAAGCTTTCAGGAAACAATAGTCCTTAAGCTTTTAAAATCTTTTTTTCGGGCCCAGCGCGATGGCATAGTGGCTAAAGTCCTTGCCTTGCACGCGCCGAAATCCCATATGGATGCCAGTTCTAATCCCAGCAGCCCAGCTTCCCATCCAGCTCCCTGCTTGTGGTCTGGGAAAGCAGTCGAGAATGGCCCAAAGCTCTGGGACCCTGCACCCACATGGGAGACCCAGAAAGAAGTTCCTGGCTCCTCAGATTGGCTCAGCTCCAGTCGTTGTAGCCACTTGGAGAGTGAACCATCGTACAGAGGATCTTCTTCTCTGTCTCTCCTCTCTGTATATCCTCCTTTCAATAAAAATAAATCAATCTTTTTAAAAAAAGAAAAATAGTTTTTCCCTCATTATTGTTATTATTATCATTTTATGAAACAGTTCCATAGGCTCTGGGATTTCCCTTTTCCCCATTCCCAAGTCTCCCTACCCCACTGAGTTCCTCTATATTATTACTGTACTACAGTTCTTCATACACAGTCATATATCCATCATTGTGGTCATGGACAATAGCAGAATCCAGTATCCTAATTTTGAGATATAGTTTCATTGGGAGTCCATCTTTGATCAGGAAGTAGAGATGCCCACTGCATTGTATCCTCATATCTGGATATGATAGTCTCCAATACGGTTACTATAAATTCCTTTAAATGAAAAGCCATAACACAAAAATAACAACAGGAAGAAAAGAAGAAATTTAAAAGTCATGAAGTTAAAAAACATGCTACTGAATGACTAATGTGTCATTCACTGAAGAAATGAAAAAGTAAATCAAAACCTTCTTGAAGAAAATGATGTTACTGTATGATCTATGAATCAGTGAAGAATTTAATGAGAAAATGTTTAGAAGAGATGAAACTTTTAAAAAATCAAAATCCTTGAGATATAGTTTCTGCTGATCTTTGTTAGTGAGATATGTCTTCTGTAGGCAATAAATAGATGCGTTTTGTTTTTTAAATCCAGCCTACTAATCTATGACATCTGTTTAATGAGATTAAGCCATTTACAGTCAGGGTTAATATGAATGGGTGGTAATTTGGTCCTGTCATTTTAGGAATGGGTTGTTCATTCCTTTAGTCTTTCTTCTATTGTTATTTTACTGGGATGTTCTTCATATTTGCCCTTGGTTTTGGTGGGTGCTATATTCTGTCAAGAGAACATCTTTAAGGATCATTTGTAGGGCAGATTTAGAAGAAGGTGTACTATTTTAACTTTTATTTACTGAGAAACCTGCTCCAAGGAGAAGAATCTGCTAACCAGAAGTACAGTGATCAAGGGCAAAAGAAGAGACAAAGGTACAATGAATATTACTGAAGACTCCCCTGCAAAGGAGCAAAAGCCTTTGCCAACCTCAGAGTTAACTGAGGAATACATCAAAAAAATGGGGGATACAGAACTTAAAAAAAAAAGGTTATAAAGCTTCTTATCAACAATGAGAAGCATGTAATACAGGAGTTGAAGGAATTTAAGGAATACGTCACACACAAAATGAACCAAATGAAAGCTGATATATCAGAAATGAACAATATAGTGGAGCAAATTAAAAGCACAGTGGAGAGTCTCCCAAATAGAATGAAGGAGGTAGAAGAAAGAATCTCAGAATTGGAAGATATTTCCTGTTATGAGGGGGAAATAAGCAAAAAGCTGGAAGCAGAGCTGGGTCAAGCTAAAAAAACAATTTAAGAACTGGAAGACACTATTAAAAGACCCAATATAAGAGTTATGGGAATTCTGGAAGATATAGAAAGTGAAGCTGGGTTTAAAAATGTATTTAATGAAATAATAAGGGAAATTTTCCCTAATCATGAGAAAGAATTGGGAAACAAGATCCAGGAGGGGGCATAGAACTCCCAATAGGCTTAATCAAAAAAGATCTTCACCAAGACACATGATCATCAAGCTCTCTTCAATTGAACATAAGGAAAACGTCCTTAAATGTGTATGAGAAAACAATTGATTGACATATAGAGGAATGGCATCTCACAGGAAATTCTACAGGCTGGAAGATAGTGGAGTGACACTTTCCAGGGTCTAAAAGCAAAAATGTCCAGCCCAGAATAACGTACCCAGCAAAGCTTTCCTTTGTCTTTGTAAATGAAATGAAAAATCTTTTTTATGTTAGCACTTACATTCACCAGTGTGAGATTGTCCCTTAATCGCCACAATAAATCATGTATGGTTTAAGCATCTTGCAAACCACCATGAGTTAATTCTAAAGACTACCACAATAGACATAAGATGAGGGTATGTGCTAAACAGAGAAATATGAGACACAAGTGAATGCTAAGCATTTAAACTGAAAAATGCTACATTTTCTGTAGAAACAGACAAAACCAAACAACTGTATGATTTACCAAAAATATTCCAACATATTTTAATGTATAAACTATAATATGGTTAAAAGGATCAGGTACGATAATTTTTCTAATGTTATTTGCCCAAACTCTTGCTGATTTTTTTACAGCTCTTTTTTTAAAAGATTTATTTATTTTTACTGCAAAGTCAGATATACAGAGAGGAGGAGAGACAGAGAGGAAGATCTTCTGTCTGATGGTTCACTCCACAAGTGGCCACAATGGCCAGTGCTGTGCCAATCCGAAGCCAGGAGCCAGGAACTTCCTCCAGGTCTCCCACATGGATGCAAGAATCCAAGCCTTTGAGCCATCCTCAACTGCTTTCCCAGGTCACAAGCAGGGAGCTGGATGGGAATCTCGGCAGCCGGGATTAGAACCGGCGCCCGTAGAGGATCTCAGCATGTTCAAGGTGAGGACTTCAGCCACTAGGCCATCGTGCCAGGCCCAGTTCTTTTCTATGTGGAACTTGGCAAAAGGTGACTTAATAATGTGCAAGAACTTCTCTAGAGTAAAAGTTAGAGGTAGGCATTAGTTCAAATTCTGGCTCTGTCCAAACTGTTCTGAAGAATGAGCAAGAAAAAGTTAAATGGTAATAATCCCTATCAATTTAGTTGTCAAGATTGAATGAGTTAAGATTTGCAAAGCATGAAGAATAGTGTCAACGTACTATTAACATATGGTAATAGCATATAACATATATGTTATATATAACATATCACAATGTTCACAACTCAGCTGCCTGCAAAAGAATTTGTTATAAGCAACGATATCTTATTGGTTGCTACTAGCACAATAGTGTGGTAAACTGATTCTCCACCTGCATTGTCAGCATCACATATGAGCACTGGTTCATGTCCTGGTTACTCCACTTCTAATCCTAGCTCTTCTTGAACGCTTTTTAATGCTCTAATGTGCCTTGGTTCCACTTCTGGTTTCCTACTAATGTTCTCTGTTGGAGGCAGCAGGTAATGAATCAAGTATTTGGATGACCTTCACCTACACGAGAGACTCACTTGAATTCTGGGTTCATGGCTTTTGCCTAACCAAATCTTGGTTGTGGCAGTGACCTAGGGAGCGAACCATCACAAATCCAGAGATTTCTCCATGTACATTTTACACTCACAGCCACCATACTTTAGATTCTAAAAATATCATAAATTTAGAAGAAAGGTTTGGACATGCCACAATGGCTCAGTGGCTAATTCCTCACCCTGAATGTGCCCATATGGACATTGGTTTGTGTCCTGGCTGCTCCACTTCCCATCCAACTTCCTTCTTGAGGCCTGGGAAAGAAATCAAGGATGGCTCAAGTCCTTGGGACCCTGTGTTCATATTGGAGACCCAGAAGTTGTTCCTAGCTCCTGGCTCCAAAGCGGATCAGCTCAACTCCGCTCCAGTTATTGTGGCAGTTTGGAGAGTTAACCAGCAGACAGAAGATATTTCTGTATCTCCTTTTATCTGTAAATCTGCATTTCTAAAAAAATAAGTAAATGATTTAAAGAAAAAAGAAGGAGAAAGGCTTAAATTCAATAACAGTAGTAAGAACAACAGATATTTCCAGTGTAAGACAAAAGACATTAGGCACATAGGAGTAATGAATGAGAAATGAACAGGATGAATACCTTGCTATAGAAGCATGCCATTCAGTCACACAACTCAACAGAACCGAAGTTAACTACTCATATACCTCTGGTTGTACTCACTACCCTGAATTTTTGTAACCCATTGACTGGAAGTATTTCTTTGGAAATTCTTCCCTGTTTTATTCTTTATGTTAAATAATCTTTAAGAAATTGTTATGGGAGTTGCTGGCCTTGAGGTGCAGTGAGTTAAACCACAACTTGCAATGCTGGCATCCCATACCAGAGCCCACATCGACATTGTAGTCATTGGAGGAGTGAACCATCAGTCTGTCCTTTGTTCTCTCTCACTCTCTTTTCCTCTTTTGGTTGTTCTGTATTGAAATAACTATGGTAGTGATAAAACAAATTACTAAGGGGACAGGCATTCAGCTTAACAGCTACTAGTCTGGTAAAGATACTTGATCCCATACTGGAATAACCAGATTCAATACAATCTTCCTGAGAAATGGTTCGAGTAGCTGGGTTCTTGCCAGCCATATGGAAAACATGACATGTGTTCCCAGTTCCTGGCTCTGGCTGCGGCTCAGCATTGACCACAGCAGGCATCTGGGGAGTGAGGCAGTGGATAAAAACACACTTTCTGTCTCACTCCCCTGCCTAACTCAATCAGCCAACTGATCTTTTTAAAAAGAAATAATCGTAGCTCTTTTCATGATGACAGTTTTGATGTTAGTGAGTACAAATGGTTCCCAACATGAAGTTAATCATGAATTCTAGTGGTCATTGTTTCTCATCCTTTTCTTTTATTAAAGATATGTTTAATTTTATTGGAAAGTCAAGTTGTATAAACAGAAGGAAAGAGAGTAAGATCTTCCATCCACTGATTCACTCCCCACATAATCTCAATATGATCGCAATGGCTGAATATGAGCCGACCCAAAGCCAGGAGCCAGGAGCTTCCTCTAGGTCTTCCATGCAGGTGTAGGGTTGCAAGATGTCGGGCCATGCTTGACTGCTTTCCCAGGCCACAAGCAGGGAACTGGATGGGAAGTGGGGCAGCCAGGACACAAACCAGCACCCATATTGGATCATGGCACATGAAAGATGAGGATTTCACCCACTAGGCTACACTGCATCAGGCTCTGCTTCTTATTCTTTTAAAAAAATGCATATACATAACTGCTTACTTTTTATTAGAAAGGAATATTTACAGAGCAAAGAATAGACAGAAAGATCTATCTGCTGGTTTACTCCCCAAGTGGCCCCAAAGGCCAGAGCTTAACCGATCTGAAGCCAGGAGCTTCTTCTGGATCTCCCACATGGGTGCAGGGTCCCAGGCTTTGGGCCGTCCTCGGCTGCTTTCTCAGGCCACAAGCAGGGAGCTGTATGGAAAGTAGGGCAATGGGGACATGAGCCAGCACCCACAAAGGATTCCTGGCAAGGTGAGGATTTAGCCATTGAGTCATTGCGCAGGACCCACTTTCTATGCTTTGATACAGACCACAATTACCAAGTATAGTCTCATACTGGTCACAAAAGTTCTTGCTTTGATTTGTTTTGTTTGCTTGGGAAGATGATGGCATGGCAATGACTGAAGAGGCGGTCTTGTTTTATGTGCTACCGTTTCTTTTAATTTCTGAAACTCCCTCAAAACATGGTGACCTCACCACCTACTTTTCATGTATGTGAAGCAAACTTTTTCACAGACTCTTCATCATACCAATGATGCTTAAGGAAATATTTTGACCATTCCAAAGGAGTAGAACCTTTGCTCCATTATTTTCCTATGTATAATTATATACTTATTTCATACATAGTGTCTATATTTTGCATGTAACTATGTGATTTCTTACTGTTTAATTCTGTACCATGTCTATCTTCTTCATTAGACATAAGTACCATTAGAGAAAGCATAAAAAGGAAAATGTTTTATTGTGTAAGTTTGTACTCCCACAACAGCATTATTATTCTCAATGGCTGAAATGTTTGCAGTGATTTGAGAAAGCTACAATGCCTAGGGTATACGTCTCTTGTTTAATGACAGGCCCTGTTTTCCATTCCCCACCACCACCACCTCATGTTTGTCAAGGTGGAACCCTGGAGTTTAGAGAATGGCTTCATTCATGCATTACCAAGAGAATTACTAAATGTAAAGTAAATAAATCAATGATCTTCCTCAGCAATCAAAGCTAAATCCCATAGAACCTTTAATAAGCTTTTTTCTGGTTATGTGAGACAGCGTGTTGTGGTTATCCTCGGGGAATATTTGTCCCCTGAGCACTCCATGAATTTGTAACTCCCTCTTAGTTCCTGTGTTTTCACATTGTAAGTCTCCACATGATTACACTTGGCCTCATCTTAGAGGGAGAAGCCCAAAACTAAGAATTACTCATTAAATGATCATTAATAGTTGCTAGTGCTGACAATATCATTTCCTAAGTGACATATTGTTTTCCCTCCTGCAACAAAGGGGAGAAATATAAATGTATAATGGTGTTGTTTTTTATTGTAATGCCTACCACTTCCAAGCATGAAAGGTTGCAGTCATGCTCTTAGTTTCTCATCATGGCAGCAGTCTTTCAGGGAAAATGTCTCTGTGCTGCCTCTCTGACATTTCTCTTTTATATATATATGAAAATATTGAGGTGCCAAGGAATTAAACTAAGAAGAGAAAGTGTTCTTTCACGGAGTAAATTTCTGATTTTTAGACATGATCATGTATGAAGGTGCTGGACTTGCATGTGGTATTGCTGAAGAAGCAAGGTAAGACCCCCACTCAAATGAATTGTCTTCATTGATTCAGGAAACTAACTAGAAAACAGTCCATTAGAGTGGCACCATGTCTCCCTTGTGTTATTAAGGAATCAGGTTTGAATGTTTTGAATATTTTCTTTCTTTTTTATTATTTTTTATTGGAAAGGCAAATATACAAAGATGAGGGACACAGAGGAAGCTCTTCTGTCTGCTGGTTCACTCTCCAGGTGGCCACAATGGCCGATGTAAGGTGATCCAAAGCCAAGAGCCAGAAGCTTCTTCTAGATCGCCCGTGTGAGTGTAGAGTCCCAAGGCTTTGGGCTGTCTTCTACAGCTTTCCCAGGCCACAAGCAGGGAGCTGGATGGGAAGCGGAGCAGCCGGGACATGGAACCTGTGCTCATAAGGGATCCTGGTAGATGCAAGGTGAGAACTTCAGCCACTAGGCTATCACACCAGGACCTGAACATTTTCTTACATTTGTTTCATACAATCAAGAGGTTTTAACACTAAAGTGTCTGTTAGAGTAAATGTGCCATATAACAAGGAGGAAAACTAAAGAGGGTTATTAGTTCTAGTTTTGTTAAATGCACATTTGTTTAATTTTAAACTGATCATTTAAGATATTTAGATATCAGTTTTCAGTTTCAAAAAGAATGGTATATTATTTATCTTAACTAAGACAGGCTTGCAAAGAGGATCAAATAGGATATCAACATAACACAGTATTGTAATAATAAAAGCTTATGCTAACATTTTTAAACTAGAGTAGAAATGGACACTAAAATAGGTAAATGAGGTTCCATCTGCTGTTTTACTGACATGGAGGAATATATAAATTATACAAGACACACTATTTCTCAAAATGATGAGATCTAAAATGCACTCTGACTCTTCCACCACAGATACAACCTGTTTGGGAAGCCCAGTTTATGAAGCATTACACAGTGACTACAATACTGCAATATAAATAAGATGAACTGCCGTTAACCTTGCATCTGTTGATAAATGTGAAATCAACACTTTCCTTGAGAATTAAGAACAGCATAGTATTTACTGATAGATGAACAAGTTGTTCTGGTTTATGAAACAGCTCTAGGTCAATAAATAAATCTTTTTAAGAAATTTGTTTTAGGGGCCGGCACTGAGTTCATAGGTTATTTCTTCACCTGCAACAACAGCATCCCATATGGGTGCTGGTTCCAGTCCCTGCGGCTCCACCTCTTATCTAGCTCCCTGCTTAGTGTCAGCAGAGGGTGACTCAAGTCCTTGAGCCCTGGCACCAATGTGGGAGACCCAGAAGTTCCTGGATCCTTGATTGGATCAGATCAGCTCTGACCATTGTGGCCATTTAGGGAGTGAACCAGTGAAGGGAAGATTTCTCTGTCTCTGCTTCTATCTGCTTTTCAAATGAAAATAAAGTAAATCCTTATAAAATTTTATTTTATGTATTCAAAAATTGAGGAGAGAAATACCTTTCCATCTATGGTTTCACTGCATGAATGGCCACAACAGACCATTGCACAAAGCTGAACCACAAGCAAGAAACTCCATGCAGGACTCCACATGGGTACAAGGGTCCAAGAATGTGGGTCATCTTCTGCTTCTTTCCCAGGCATGTTAGCTGGGAGATGGATGGAAGGATTCAGAATACCTTGATTTTAGATCTTACCTCTGTTAATTTCGTCAGCCTTCAGCACATAACTAAATGCCAGTAACTTCAGTTTCTACATCTGTAGGTAACAAATCATATTTTGCATGACATGAAGATTAGCTAAGGAAAAGCAGCTCATTCTCTATAATATGAGCATAAAAATGTTTAACACATTTTACCTATTATAGGTGAACTTATATTAAAAGAAGATAGCACAATCCATAAGACTGGATTTTTTAAAGGTTTATATCTTTTTTTGAAAGGCCAATTTTACAGAGAGACAGTGAGAGAGAGAAAGGGAGAGAGAGAGAGAGAGATTGGTCTTCCATCTGCTGATTCACTCTCCAAATAGCCACAAAGGTCAGAGCTGACGCAATCTGAACTTGGGAGCCAGGAGCTTCTCTCTGAGTATCCTACATGGTGTGCCAGGCCCAGGCACTTGGCTGACTCCCCAGGCCATAAACTGGAAGCTGGATAGGAAATGGAGCAGCTAAGATTCAATCTGGAATTCACATGGGATGCTAGCACCGTATGCAGAGTACTAGCCTGATATACCACTGTGCCAGCCCCAAGATTGGATTCCGTATAGTCCTGGAAACACACTATGTGGTAATTCAATCCACAAGAAGTATCTCATATTTGGAACCAAGAATACTAAAATTTCTCAAAGTTTATTTGTAACTTTTCATTTCTTTTCAATGAATAAAAAGTTTTTAATTTTCTTTTTCAAACAGGAGGATACTGGATTAAAATGTATAAGTTGGTGCGTCATTTTTGCTTTTTTTTCTAGAATTTGAGGCAATACATAACTGTGGTATTGATTCAGTTAGTAGTTTTTCAGGTAATAACCCTGATACCATTAACAGTGGGAGTGAGATCTGCCAAGAATTCTTGACTCTTCAATTATGACTGTTGTCTGCTTAATTGCATTCCTACTCCCTAATCATACATTGACACTCAGAGACCTCGCCTCAATGTCAGTCTAATGATCTCTGTGTCACTCACCATGGGGCTGAACACTCACTCGTATCTGCCCTCTACCCTATACAGAAACAAAGCCAATATACAAGTTTTCAAAAAGCTCGTGGAACATACATATTATGAAAAAAAAAGTGCTGATTTAAAAATATTGTGCCATAATAAGCTGTTATTTTATTACCATGAACTTTTAAAAATACTCTTTTTTTTCATTTTACTTTATTTTTTTGATAATCTTACTTAGTCACTTAGGGTACAAAGCGTCAAGGGCTACAGAAAAGTTGGTAGTACTATTGTTTTCACACTAATATCATCATCATTTTTTTTTCCCTGCATCTGGGGTCAGGGGAGAAACAAAGGGAAAAGCCCCACCCAGCCTCCCTCTGATGTTCTGAGGGTCCTGCTCAAGCAGTTTTGATAGTTCAACAGTTCTGAATTGCTGCCAATCTCGCCATTCCAATCGCGATGAAACCTATTCAGAAGCCACTGGCTGACATAGTCTCTTCATGGTTGGTGTTCTGAGATGAGCAGTTCAGTTGGAGGGATCTCCAAAGAAACTTAGTCTGAGGTGATCCCAAGACCTGATTCTTGTGTGTGCTTGCCACTACAGAGTCCGGCAAAATCTGTCATCCCAGTCAGCTTATGCACATGCTAGTGGTTGCAATTGCTGGGTCAGTTCTATTTCCAGCCCTGTCTTCCACGCGAACCGATGGGTGTTGCAGTCCAGCCTGATACTGTCCACTCCATACTTGGCCCTCACGCAAACCAGTGGGAGCTGCAGCCTAGTTGGGGCAACTCCCCATAACCCCCACGAGGCCTGCCCCCTACCCTGGTTCCCATGCTGGTACCGCAGACTAGTTCAGTCTCTCCCACATCCCATTTAGCTCTCGTACACGTCAAATCCTATTATACTTTCTAGCATAATTCACAATAAAAACTGTGAACTTAGGGGTTGTGCTGTGGTGTATTGGGCTGGGCTTCGGCTGTGGTGCTGAAATTGCATATTGGCTATAGTTCATGTTCTGGCTGCTCCACTTCTGATCCAGCTCCCTGCCTGTGGCCTGGGAGGGCAGTGCAGAATAGATCAGTTCCTTTGGCCCCAGCACCCACATGGGATATCTGGAGGAAGCTTCTGGCTCCTGAATTCAGATTGGCTCAGCTCTGGTCATTGCAACTTGAGGAGTAAACCAGCCAGTGGGTGCTTTGCCTCTCTCTCCTCTCTGTGACTGCCTTTTGAGTGAGCATAAATCTAAAACAAAAAACTATAAAATTTAAACCACAGGAAATCACTACAATCTCACCATGCCATACTTTCCTAACCTAAAATTTCCCACTGCTGCAGCCATATTTATTTTATTTCTGCCCTGGGATAATCTTGCATATACACCTCTTGTCACCATGTATGTGATATACCCTCTGAATATTTTTTCTCCAAAAAGTCCCCTGATTCACCTAGGCATCTGATTAAAAAATCTCATTTTATCTAAAAAAAATTCTCCCAGACTACCATACTTAAAATTACAACCACTTTTTTCTAATCTTACCTTAGCTCTCACTTGGGTTTTCAAATCACTGCTGTATTTTCTTTTTTTATATATATATATACACATAGTTATATTTATTTTATAGATATTTATTTATATTTAATTTTGGGGGTCTCTGGTTTTCTTTCAAAAGTAATACAGTGCTTGTAGAAATTTTGGCAAGCATTTAGGATGTTTAAAGATGTAGCATAAAAGTCACCTGTAATTCTTTTCTTTTTCATGATTTTTTAAAATTATATTGTTGATAATCTTTACATAGTTAATTATGGTAAAAAGGTTCAGGGGCTATAGGGAAGTGGGTAAGACTATTATGTCTATATTGTTTCCTTCTTGCATCTGAGGTAAAGGGGGATATTGAGGAAGAAGCCCTACCCAGTTTCCCACCCACCCCAAGTTCCGGATGTGGGGCATGCTCTGAGATACTTGCTTAAGTGGTTTTAATAGTTCACCAGTTATGAATCGCTACCATTTTCACCACTCCCAGCTCGGTGAGGTTGTTGAAGAACTCACTGATTAACATAATCCATCATAGAGTCTTCATTTGCCCAGTATTTCGCTGCCAACATATAGCTGAGGTGGTTGATTGGTTTGTTCTTTCTTCTGTCTTTTCTTGGCTAGGGTTCTGAGTCCAGCTGTTCGATTGGGGAGATCCCCTAAAAAACTTTGAGATATTCCCAGACCAGATTCTTGTATGTTGTAGCAAGCACAGGGCCCGGCACTGTCCATCTCCATGATCAGCTGGTGGTTGCAATTGCTGGGTCAAACCACTGCTGTATTTTCATTACTCATTTCATTTCATATCTACTCCCCTTTAAAAAATGTGGGTCCCACTGAAATTGTTATTTTTCATTTTTTATATAACATATAGCAATGTGTCACACATGGTAACAATTCAAAAAATATTCCATTCAGAACATATTACTATATTAGTCAATTTTTTAAAGTAGTTCACTTTTTTTGATTTTGCACTTAATATGACAGAGGTCTTTACTTTTCCAAACTTTGGTCCAGTCATCTTGATGCAGATTGGAGGTACATTGTCTTCAAACTTCTTTTTGTCAGAGACAGTACATTTGATTTATCAATAACTCAAAAACTGATTTTGCTATCATAGCATATTTTAGGTCAGGAATTTTTGAAAACAAGGATTGCAATATTGAAATAAGATACAGAGTGACCACACTGATCCTGCTTTCTCATTGTTGCAGGATCCTGTAATTCCACATGGAGAACAGGACAGAAGTGACTGAGTTCCTGCTTGTGGGGTTAACCAATGACCCACATCTGCAGATACTACTCTTCACAGTCTTCTTACTCATCTATCTAGTCACACTGGTGGGGAACTTAGGGATGATAGAGTTAATTCTGTTGGACTCTCGTCTCCACACTCCTATGTACTTCTTCCTCAGTAATCTTTCCCTGGTGGACTTTGGTTACTCTTCAGCGGTCACTCCCAAAGTGATGGCAGGACTCCTCCTCCAAGACAAAGTCATATCCTACCATGCCTGTGCCACCCAGTTCTTCTTCTTTGCTGGCTTCATCACTGTGGAAAGTTTCCTCTTGGCCTCAATGGCCTATGACCGTTATGCAGCAGTGTGTAACCCACTCCATTACACCACCACCATGACAACAAGTGTGTGTACACGTCTGGCAATAGGTTGCTATGTCTGTGGTTTCCTGAATGCCTCCATCCACACGGGCAACATTTTCAGGCTGTGCTTCTGTCAGTCCAATGTCGTAGATCACTTTTTCTGTGATGCGCCTCCTCTTCTGGCTCTCTCATGTTCAGATAGCCACATCAGTGAGATGGTGATTTTTTTTGTGGTGGGTTTCAATGCCCTTTTTGCTATTCTAATCATCTTGATCTCCTATCTGTTTATATTTATCACCATCTTGAGGATGCACTCCTCTGAAGGACGCCAGAAGGCCTTTTCCACCTGTGCTTCCCACCTCACGGCAGTCTCCATCTTCTATGGGACAGTCATCTTCATGTACCTGCAGCCCAGCTCCAGCCACTCCATGGGCATGGACAAAATGGCATCTGTTTTCTATAGTACGATCATTCCCATGCTCAATCCTTTGGTTTACAGTCTGAGGAACAAAGAAGTCAAGAGTGCATTTAGAAAGGCTATGGCAAAGGCAAAATCTTTTATATGATTCATAGTTTAATTACCTGAGGTCCATAATGGAACATTTTCAGTCACCTGTTTCCCATGCAGAGGGAAAATACTTCTCCAGCCTACAAGTTTCTACTGTTCTGTAGCAATTTACTCAGCTCTTTCTTTAGTCTACAAAAGAAAAAATCATTTAAAAATGTGAAAACAGGAAGAGTAGCATAGGAAGAATCACTCAAAAACATAGCATTCTTATTTTTAAAATTCTTTTTAATAAACATGGTCACTCAGTCTCTCATGTGTACATGCACACCCCCACTCTCATAATGCATTGGTCATGACAAATCCTGAAATTCACACCTACAAACATCCTAGCATAGACAATAGTGCAACAGCATTTTTTGTATCAATTTCTTTATTTTATGACACAGTTCAATAGGCTCAGGGTTTTCCCTTTGCCCCTGCCCAGTTCCCTCCACCACTGATTTCCTCCATATTATTACAATAGTTTAGCCCCTCAAAAATATTCATAAGGGCCCAGTGCAATAGTGTAGTGGTTAGGGTCCTCGCCTTGAACGCACCAGGATCCCCTATGGTCACCAGTCTTAATCCCAGTGGCCCTGCTTCCCATCTAGCTCTCTTGTGACCTGGGACAGCAGTAGAGGACTGCCCAAAGCCTTGGGTTCCTGCACCCGCATGGGAGACCTGGAGGAAATTCCTAGCTCGTGGCTCCTGGCCCTGAATTGGCGCAGCACCGGACGTTGCACTCACTTGGGGAGTGAATCATCGGACGGAAGATCTTCCTGTCTGTCTCTCCTCCTCTCTGTATATCTGACTTCCCAATAAAAATAAATAAATCTGCTAAAAATACATATATATTGAAAGAAAAAGTTACATCTCTCCTGAACATACACATATATGTTTTTATCATTATTAGATAAATGACACAATGTAACAACCATTCGAATAGCATGTACGTTATAGTGAATGTAAGAGATCTGGATGTGTATGGGGGATGTGTGTGGGCTAGATGCAAATGCTACACTATTTCATATAAGGAGCATGAGCCCTACAAACTCTCAGGTACAGCTGTATTTTCACATATGTAACTTTGTGTGAGTAAGCATAATATGTGACATATAACATGTAATCATGTACAAGTAAAGTACGTACATAATTTAACAGGTGTTTGGATAGCTAAATGGAGAAGAATGGCAATGCCAAGGAAGAGTTAGAATGCAGGGTGGGAGCAGAAGAGATGGCAAAGGCTACCTCAAGTTATGTTTTAGAAGCTAGATGAGGATTAAAAATAATAAAACTTAGAGCACTTCAAGACACTGGTGTAGTGGATCACTTCTTGGGTAAGACCTCGCAAAGCACAGGCAACAAAAGAAAAAGTAAAACCCATATATCAAACCCAGAAGGTTTTGCAGAGCTGAGGAAACAACCAATAGAAAAGACATCCAAGAGAATGGGAAAAACAGTTTGCAAATCACAGGATGACAAAATAGTACTCTGAATGTACCAGCAACTTAAAAGCAGAACAACAAAGAAAAAGTCCAGTTAAGAAATGAGCACAGTACTCAGAAGAGAAATACAACGTGCAACAAATAAATGAAAACATGCTCAACATCACAAGCCATCAGCAAAATGTAAACCAAAACCACTGCGAGGTATCACCCCAACTCTGTCAAGATGGCTAAAATCCCAAACACATGGAGTAACAAATACTGCTGAGGATCTGGAAAATGGGGGGCACTGACCCACTGCTGCTGAGAATGGGTAAAGGAAATGTGCTGTTACACTGAAGGCAATATTGCCAGCCATTATAAAAAAAGAAAGAATCCTACTACTTGCAGCAAAATGAACTTAACTGGAGGACATCACACTGAAATAAGCCAGACCCAGAAAGACAAATATTATATGTTCTTCCTTTCTTATTGAAGCTAAAACTAAAAAAAAAAGTTAAAAAACAAACAAACAAATGTGTGTGTCTTGGTATTTTGTAAAACTGTCAAAGCAATGGTTAAGATTGTTATATTATGATAATTTCAATATTCTCTGATTGTTTTACAATTTACTCTATATAAGTGAAGTGGTCATTTTTCCCATTTAGTTATGGTTTATAGCTGTTTTCTTATTTTCTGTATCCCACTAAGTCAAGGCCTCTTGGCTTTTTTACTTGTTACACTTTTTATGCAGTGAGGTAGTAAGCCTTTTTACAATCGTGCATATTTAAAACATGGCATGTCAAAACCTTAAGAAATAAAGAAGGAAAGAAAAGGGAAGACTAGGAAGGAGGGGGAGAGAAGGGTAGAAAGGAATATCATTCTTCTATAATTCTATCTCAAATCACATTGAATCTGTTTAAAACTAGTTAAAATAAACTGTAAAAAAAGGTTAATCAAATTAAATTGCATTACTTTTCAGTGAATAGATAAATTAAAAATCTGTGATTCTAAATGTTCTTGTGGATAGTATTTCCCATCTCTAAGTCACTCATTCTATCATATCTGTGTTAGGTAATAACATAAGTAAAGATGAGAATATACGTAACACACATTATAGGTGGGACTCTCTGTGTTAGGTAACAAGTACCAGCTGTTACACAGGCACACTCCAAGTTGACTGTACAAGTTTTTCTTGCTTACATGTTGTTCACTTATCTTTTTTTAATGTATTTTATTTTTATTGTAAAGTCAGATATACAGAGATGAGGAGAGAGAGGAAGATCTTTTGTCTGCTAATCCACTCTCCAAGTCAGCCACAACACTTGGAGCTGCGCCAATGCGAAGCCAGGAACCTGGAGCTTCATCCAGGTCACCCATGCGGGTGCAGGAACCCAAGACTTTTGGCCATCCTTGACTGTTTTCCAGGCCACAAGCAAGGAACTGGATGAGAAGTGCCAAAGCCGAGCTCAGAACCGAACCAGCGCCTGTATGGGATCCCGGTACACGCAAGGAGAGTTATTTAGCCACTACGCTATCGCATTGCACTGGGCCCTTGCTCATTTATCTTTGCTTTGGGGAGTTGTACAACTGATGTAGTGATACAAATCATTTTATTTTGTAGCCCTTTTATCCCCGGGACCTGTATTTTCACTCTCCAGTTGGTGGTAAGGAAAGACAGAACAGGCAGGTGTTCACAAGCGGTACGTCATGGTCCAGACTTGGAAGTGACACTTAGGACCCATATTCACATTGCACTGACAAGAATGCAGTCATATGATTGTGACTAATTGCACAAGGGTTTAGAAATTACGTGCAGTTGTATGCTGACAAGAAAAACCTATTTCTACAAGCAACCAAAAACTCTTTTCCTTTGTAGTGTTTTGATGTGCAAGTAATCATTCTAAGTTCCTCCTCCCAGAGACACATACACAGAACATAGAATTCAGCTCAAACAGGGGGACAGCCTAAAGCCTAACCAACCTCTGTACAAGCCAAATATCCAGAGTATCAAACAGGCTTACTTAGGTCTTCTCCACTCAGCCCAGATGTGTCTCCTTGGGGTCCAACGAATTGGGAACCGAAAATGAAAACTTACAGTATAAAAATAATTAGGAAAAAAAATTCCCTTTCATGAAAACAAAGAATGGAAGACATGCGAGTTAGTTCTGAAATCTTGTTAGCTTTCTGAGGTCCCTCAATCTGGTGATAGGAGATATTTCTTCCTAAAGCTCTAACTTTTCTAAGGAGAACTCAGTGTTTTTCTTAGTCCCTAAATCACCTGCTAGGTTTTTCTATTAATTATGATAATTTGTTTTCTCCTTGTGACCATTTCTGGTACATATAATAGACAAAATTAAGTCAAAGAAAAATTAAAAGTTGCGTTTTTTTTCTTTCAGGAAGGGTACCCATTTGTCATTTCTTTTTTTCATTATTATTTTATAATGCAGTTTCCTAGTTCTGGGATTTCACCTGCTCCCTCCCCGAATTCCCTTCTGCTGAGATTTCCCCCATATTATGAGTTTTATTGAGATCAAAAGGTAAGAAATGAGGGCATGTTTTATAGCTATAAAAAGGGAATGCCGAGTTTGTAGAGAATCAGCAACATTCTATTAGCATGGGATTTTGTGGACTATGAGACTTCCTAATTGATCTTCAGGCGCATTCAACGGTTCTTGGTTGCCAGCAAGGTGTGAGGTTTTCCAAAAGATAAAGGGGTTGCTCATTGTTAGGGTATGGGAGGTTTAACTTCCAGCCAGTTTCTATCAAGGGTATCATTTCCAGAACAGCCTTGTGAGAAGCTGAGGGTTTGGGCAGGCAGTCTTTCATGTGCGTGCTGGGGAGTATGATTCCCTTAACGACTACTCAGACTTTACAGCTTACCTCCAAATGTGCAAATTCTTAATTCTTGGAATTCAGTGCTCAGCCAAGTGTGCTTTTTGTTTTCTTTTCTTTTATTTATTTCTCTTTTATGATTCTGCTATTTAATTTGGTACTTATGATAAAACAAATTTATAAAACTTATATAAAATAAATATGTATTTGTTTTATATTAACACATGAAAACAAATACAATAAACACACGAAACATACAATATATAAAATGAAATATATAAAGCACATGAAAACAAATATATAAAGCAAATGTTTTATATTAATATTTGAAAATACATATTTATAGAGTACCATATGATGTTTTCATACATTTATACATAGTGCAATGGTCAAGCCAGATTAAAACATGTTTGTCTCTCTTGTCAAACATTCAAAGTTGCTTTGTGTAAAAGCACTAAAATCAATTCATGTGTTTTTTAACATATATTTCACATCACTGTTATCTATAGTCACCAGTAGAATGCCAGCATTTTATTTCTCCTAATTATAATGAAAAAGCTATTGATCAAGGTTATCCCACCTGTTCTTCCCTCCCCTCTCAGCCTCTGGTAACCACTACTATAGTCTTAATTTCTAGGAGATTAGCTTTGTTTATATATATATCCCACATGTGAATGTGATGATGTGGCTTTGGCGTTCTGTATCAGGCTCATTTCTGCTAACATAATGCCCTCCAGGTCCTTCCATGTTTTACAAATGATAGGATTTCATTCTTCATGAACGAACAGTGTTTATTGGGTATGTGTGCCACATTTTCTGTCTCCATTCATCAGTTGATAGACACGTGGATTGCTTCCATTTCTTAGCTGTTGTGAATATTGCTACAATAAACACTGGGATGCAGATGTCTTGTCAACATACCAATTTCATTTTATTTGGAGATACATGTGGAAAAATCAATAGTATTATTTTTATAAAATAACACTATTTTAACAAAGTGTGAGGCGTTGTCTCTTAGAAAGAATCTAGCCATCACTTTGGAAGTGACTGTTGAGGCACGAAAAGGCCCAGTTGAGGGAGATTGTTGAGGAAAATCTTTATGAGAATGTGGAACCGGGAGCCCAATAGAATTAACCTAATCATCTCTTGTTTCCAACTGGCATCACGGGATAGATGATGATGGGTATTACAGAGTAAGATCTCAAGTTCTGGGGATCAGTTAGGCTTAGAAGGATGAACTGTGTTGCTTCCATCTTGTCCTTCGTGGGTGTTATTTGTGAATCACAGGATGGCCCATAGCAATGATACAAAGAGGTATTGAGTATCAACAAAGAGATTACCGGAACTGAAATGTGTAACCAGCATGTAAATTATTTCATAATAGAAGTAACTTATTTTATAGATCTAAAGCATGCACACGGCAAAAAAAATAGTAAATGAAATATCTGTAAATATATAGACTGTTGAAATTGGAAGTTTTTAAGGTTCACTCATCCAGCTGCCTAATTTTGCATGCAAGTAATCAGAGGTGCAGAAAGAGGCAATAAATGAACTAAGGTCGCAAATCCAGCAGGACTCCATCTCCCAGACAAGAGCCTCTGAAACTAGGAACAATTCACCCTGCTGCATTGTGTACACTCCAGGAAACACATGCATGCACACCCCCATCCTTACCGTGGATCTTCACTATTCCTGGTGATTATGTTCTACAAGATCACCGCAAATACCGAATTAGAAGTCAATGATTGGATGAGTGTCCTTATTTTATGTGTGTTTCTCTTTTAAGGGACCTTATTCAATGCAAGTGAATTTTAAACATCGCATGTATCACCAACAGCATTACAACATTACAGCTCATGCCTACAAATGTCTTTTCTAACACAAAAATATTCTTCTTAATGCGCATCATAGCTTTCTCAAGGTTGGAAACCCTAGATAGCACTTCAGCACTTTGGGAAAATTACCCAAAAAAACACCAAAAATATGGCATTGTATTGAATAGACCACATAAAGAACACTTGTTGTAGTATAACAACTGAAAGAAAAAACATTAATTACCTTGTTCAAACTCAACTGAGAATGCTGATGTATGGCAATTTACATTTTTAACTGCTCTGCACATATCCTCAAGTGACCATGAAAGCACTATTAATGTTTATTGTAGGGAATGCAAATAATTTTTTTTGAGTACAAACATTTGAAGTTATAGAACCTGTGAATCATGCTGATTGGTTGTGTGTGTGTGTGTGTGTGTGTGTGTGTGTCCATTCAAGTCTTGTAGCTACACAATGAGGATAATTAGGTATTACCCTCTTATAGTTGCTAAGGTGATTTAGGCTAAAAAAAATTTAGTCTGAAAAATATTCAAATACACACAAATATTAAGTAGAAAAGCCAAGCTTTGTACTCAGGCAGACAAGTTTCCATGTCCTACAGCTACTGAAATTGAATTAATTCAATTCACATTTATTCATTGATTTCATTGGCCTAACTCTCACACTAGTAATCAGGAGTTTGGAAACAAGACATTCTACCTACATTAGAAAGATACGATAAAATAACAGAAAAACAAATGTAGCAACAAAGGCAACTCCAAGATTGAGAAAAGACATGAAAACACAGGATATAAGAACTCAAGCTCTGGAAAAACTCTGGTACATACACATTCAAACAGTACCCAACCGTTTACTGTCTGGGAGCCATTGTCCTAACCAAATTCCTCAGGATCTCATTAATACAGCATACAATAAATTAATAAAAACCTGATCCCAGCTTAAGAACTTCAGGTGTTAGATTTGTGTTAAGGTCTATTAGCCTCATTCCTTGATTTGTCTTTCTGCACACACTGCTTCAACTCCGACCTTCTGATAACTCCAGTGTCATTCACTTTGCCCTTCCTCTGACCATCATTAATCAATATGCCATGCATTTTCAATTTCTTTCTTGAAATCTGTACTTTACCTTGGCTCTGAACAATTTTCTTCTGCCTTAGGTTCATTCTTACACTCATTACTGCTGCTCCTAAGGTGAAGCACAGAGATCTAGGGTTGAAATTTCATGGTCTAGGGTTTGACTCTAGTGTTCATGCTTCGTTTATGGCAAAGTCCAGGTTGCAATTGGTTTTATTTGCATTCAAATTTGAAGCATATGTCACAATTTTCATTCATTTGCAACCACTAGACCCTTTGTAAAATCACATCAGATGTCTAGTTCTTAAATACATCTGTTTTGAAAGCATAATGTGCTAGCAAACATAATAACATTATTGGTGTGTGTGATAGCCTATTTCTGATAAGAGGTGATTTGGGTGCAAAAATATTTGCATTATTTTACAGAATATGAATTTTACAGAAAATGAAGATATCCTTTAATTTAATTTTCCTTAACTTCTGAAGTATTTTCATTATACTCTCATAAATTTATAAGTAGAATACCTATGCTGTAATTATATAAGGATAAGTTAAAAGTTGAGATGAATAACATTTTCTTATAAACCCTGATGCCTTCATGCTATCATGCTATAAAATGATACTGTTATCTGCATTTTTTTCAAGCTGGAAAGTGATAATTTCATAGGCCATCACTTTCCAAGAGTCCACATCTAGTGGAAAGTAGACTCAAGGGGCAGACGCTTAGCCCAGCAGTTACATTGTTGCTTGGAACACCAACACTGCACATTGGGATGCCTAGGTTTAGCTCTGGCTGCTCCACTTTCAATCCAACTTCCTGCTAACATGCACCACAGCAAGAAATAGTTAATGCCTTGCAGGAGTGGGGAAATTTTTTTCTGCCATGGGCCACTCGAGTATTTATAACACCATTCTTGGGCCATACAAAATTACCAGTTGGAAAAACATGGCGTGCTATAGATTAATTAAACGTTGAGTCTCATCTGCAGTTGTCTTGGCAGGGCCAAACCTGATCATCAGTCTGAAATCAGAAATCTGATCAAAGATTGTAAGGATGGAGTTAGTAAGTTGTGGTTTAAGTATTGTACCTGCCATGCATTCTTTATGAGCCCTTTTGTTGTGGATGAGACACAACTCAAGAGAGTGGTTAAAGCCTGAAGTCTCATGTTAACTGTCAATATATTAATGCTAATGTCTGATGAATTGGGGTGAAGAACTGATCTAATTGTGACCAGTAGGAGGTGGGACTGGCAGCATGGTCTTCCCTTTGAAAACACTTCTGCTGAAAGGACCAGTTATTTAAGCAAGCCTGACGTGCCTTTTCTCTCTGCTTGCTGGTTCACTAGGTGATCGCTGGGTCACGCATGCTCTGCCATTACCAGCCAACACCAATTGCTAGACTCTGGGAGCTGCCCACTTGTAAACTGTGATGCTTTAAAAACATTTTACTTCCCAAGAAGCTGCTCCCAGGGTTGTTGGTTCAAGCAACGAGAAACTGATTGATAGTCTGTGAAAGAGTCATTTACCTTCTGCCAGATCTGTTTCCTCATTGGCAGATGGCAATGACAAATCACCTGTCCCACATTCTTCTCATGCTCTACATACTTTACTGTGTAGTTGAAAAGCAAGTGAGGGAAATCTATAAAGCAACTTGACAAGGAGGTCATTTTTTTTTTTCACTTAAATCAGTACATTTTTATCCTGATGTGTTTTCCCTGGATTCATTTTCAGGCTCTCAGAAATTCCTACTTGGAGAAAAAAAAAATATGGCATGAGAACAACAAGCTTTTGGATGATAAAATGGGCAAAGAAATTTCATATGCAGACTAGTCCTTTGAACTGATGTTAAATGTGAATGTTGAAATTTCAAAGGTTAATGAGTAGAAAGCAGGAAGTAGTTGTAGAAATATGAAGTGATCTTGGGAAAATGGGTCCTAAGAGGGTCTCTACAACTCTTCATCTCACTTACCTAAATAAAACCAGACTGTCTATAAGGAGTTGACTCTTGAGTAAGCACACAAACTTATTCCTTCTATTGGTCTTTTGGTTTTTGTTTATTAATTAAGATATAATTTGCATAAGCTGTATATGCATGCCCTAACAGTTTGTGGCTGTATGACTAACACCATATGGTAGAACATGGTGTGGAACAGGTCCACCAGCCCCACTAGCTCCCACACCCTTTGTAACTGATGGTTCCTTTCATCTAGCCGCCACTCACAGGATCCTACTCTCTAGTTTCACCTTTACATATTTTCTGTTGATTTTGACTTCTCTCCTTAGCATAAGCATTTACATTTACCCATATTGTATAATAAGTTCCTTTTTATTGCTGAGTTAGATTCAGTATGTTAAAGATTTTTTTTTCATACATTTTCATTGAGGGACACTTCAGTTGTCCACAGCTTTTAGCTATCACAGATAAAGCTCCCATAAATATTCACATAAAGGATACTATATGGTCATATACTGTTATTTTACTTGAGTATATTCTTGGAAGTGGTATCGTTTAGGCCATAGCATATTGTCTTCAAAGTGATATTGTATTTTGTATTCCCTTTTTATTGCTTCATATCCTATACAGCAACAAAGGTTCCCAAATTGTTTTTTTCCTCCTTGCTACCTGTATCAATAGACTTACAGTGTATCTCCTTGGTGTTTTAATTTGGAATACTTTAATGACGTGATGTTACGTATCTTGTATAAATAAGGTTAAGTGTGCTTCTACAAGTATCTTATATATTCTGCAACCTTATTGTTGCATTTTGTGACACATCCATCAACATCCTTTGCCAACTTACATTTGTTTTCTGATTACAAAAATACGAGTATTTATGCATTCTACATGCAAGCTCTTTATCAAATATGTGATTTGAAAATACTTTATCTGGTGATATTTTACAAGAAAAATGCTGCAACAGCATTGATTAAAAATGCTAATTATTACAATTCATTGTAAAATTGTCAAATAACACTTGACTGTGTGTTCTGACTTATTTCTGAAATATAGTTTTCAGGTTATAGTTTTAAGTCTTGCCATTTGGTAATTTAATAGTGCTTGATGGACTCATTGACACGGCACAGCATTGATATGGAAGATTTGCCATATTGCTATGCATTGCTTTATCTGTTTTCTCTATTTTCATGTTTCTTCAATTGATTATTTTTATTCCATTTTATCTCCACTTAATGTCTCTTCAAACTTATTTTAGTTGTTGCGTTTTGAATTAATAAAAGTCCTTTGTGACTCACACAGCATGCACAGGGTTGGAGGGGGATGCAGTGTACAACTGAGAAAATAAGAAATGAGATGAACACAATATGATGAATCTAAAAGTAGGGTGGCCAGAGGTAAGCCCCCTTCTCTAAGGAAGGAGGTAGATCCAGGCAGCCTATTGTATCAGTCTTTTATTGAACTGCTTAGGATTCAAATCACAGCATTATAGGAGGCACAAACTTTGGTATCTAGTCCACAAATTGATGTTAACCAGCAAATGCTTGATGACCAGGAAGCAACAGCGCAACCGAAGCACAGAGTCAATCTGTGACTATCTCAGGATATCTTAAAGCACGTTGTTTGTGGCCTTGGACCATTGCCGGTCTGTGAACTCACCAGCCTCATCCTTGGTCTCAGACTTTTGCCTACTTACACATCATTGCTCACGTTTGACCTTGGGCTCCAGCACCAGCAGTGTATAAACTGAAGATTCCAGGCAGAGTCTGCCCTGCTCTTCCTTCTCAAGTTATGCTTTTATCTTTTTATAGCCTTCCTAGGGCAAGGTTTACTCTTCAATAATACTGTGCTATTTTAGAAGTCGTAAGTTATACTGCCAATTTTTTCTCAAATACTTTGTATCATTGTTCTCATATGTTTTCCCTTTATTCATTTGATAAATATGTAATACATTGTTACTATTTATTAATTACTCATCTTTTGTAATGATTAGAAATAGTAACATAACGGATTTTGTATTTAACTCTGTTATTTTCAGTGCTCATTGTTTTACTATGGAAATCTAAGTCATGGTCTGCTTATGTTCCTTACATTTGAAAAAAATGTTTTTGAATACTTATTGTACTCAAAATCTGCTGGTAATAAACTTTCAGCTTTTTTTTTTAAAGATTTATTCATTTTATTACAGCCAGATATATACAGAGGAGAGACAGAGAGGAAGATCTTCCGTCTGATGATTCACTCCCCAAGTGAGCCGCAACGGGCCAGTGCGCGCCGATCCGAAACCGGGAACCTGGAACCTCTTCCGGGTCTCCCACGCGGGTGCAGTGTCCCAATGCATTGGGCCATCCTCAACTGCTTTCCCAGGCCACAAGCAGGGAGCTGGATGGGAAGTGGAGCTGCCGGGATTAGAACCGGCGCCCATATGGGATCCCGGGGCTTTCAAGGCGAGGACTTTAGCCGCTAGGCCATGCCGCCGGGCCCTAAACTTTCAGCTTTTTTGAGCAATCATTTTTAGTTTTTCTGAATTCTCATGTTCATGTGATGTGAATAGAAAGAGACTCAATGTAGTTCATTGATATAATTCTAACATATTTCCTTTCCTCCTGTTCTCATCCTTCTCCCACCACCCACTTCTTTCTTCCATTATATTTCTTCTATAATTTTTGAGGTACCATATTTTTGAATTTACATTGTAGTCAAAGGCTGAATGTTCCGCTAAATAGTTTAAAAAGTAAAAAGATCAGAGTTCAGCAGGATTTATTTATTTATTAATTACTTTATTTATTTAATAATCTTACTTAGTTGATTAGGGTACAAAGGGTCAAGGGCTACAAGAAAGTGGGTAATACCTATGGGAAGGGTCTCCCTAAGAAGCTGTTGAACTAGGCCGGACAGCAAGATGCTGGACTCTATGTTTGGTATATGCTTGCAGTGAGGGAATCTCAACTGAGCTTGAACTGTGGTTATGTAACAAGGTAGAGTAACCCAACATGGGGGGAGGGTGTGGGGAAGGGTGGGGGTATCCCATTACCTATTAAACTGTGTCACATAATACAATGTAATTAAATAAAATTGAAAAAAATGAAAAAAAAAATTTAAAAATTGGGTAATACCATTGTTTTCACATTAATATCATCATCATTTTCTTTCCCCATAACTGGGGTCAGGGAAGAAACAAAGGGAAAAGTCCCACCCAGCCTCCCACCCATCCCAGGTCCCCGATGTAAGGCACACTCCAAAGGTCCTGCTCAAGCAGTTTTGATAGTTCAACAATTCTGAATTGCTGCCAATCTTGCCATTCCAATCACGATGAAATCTATTCAGAATCCACTGGCTGACATAGTCTCTTCATGGTTGGTGTTCTGAGATCAGCAGTTCAGGTGGAGGGATCTCCAAAGAAACTTAGTCTGAGGTGACCCGAGACCTGATTCTTGTGTGTGCTTGCAACTATAGAGTCCGGCACAGTCCATAGCCCCAATCAGCTTATGCACATGCTGGTTGTTGCCATTCAGCAGAAATTTGGACAAGAAACTAAAACTGAAAGAAAAGATCATCATTTTACACATACAATTTTAAAAATAATTATAGATCATTAAAACTGTAATAGAATATAATTCTTGACCATTTATTTGACAGACATAAGACTGGGAAAACTTTATTTGCTGCAATGCTAGTATATACAAGCATTTCATTATTGTATTTAGCTTCTTTATTTTTTATTTTTAGTTTGCAAATCTAAGGGAAATCACGATTTCTGTGTCAAATGAAAAAATATTTTTTTTATTTGAAAGGTAGATTTAAAGAGAGAAGGAGAGACATACAGAAACATTTCTTTTGCACTCTCTCTGTTGAGAAATTTACAATGAATCTTACTATTGTTCCTCTGTAGGCGTGTGTTTTTATCCTCAGGATGGCTTAATGATATTCTCTTTATATTTGCTTTCCTGTGACTTGAATATGAAATATGTAAATGTGTGTACAAGCATGTATATTTTGTTCTTTCTCTTGACTTTTTTGTCTAGGTCTCTTACATCTATGGTTTTGTGTTTACCACCACTTTTGGAAAACTTCAAAACACTTCCTTCTGATTAAATCATTCAATGACTCATAGATCATGCAGTGGCATCATTTTCTTCAAGAAGGTTCTTGATTTTCATTCCTTCAGTTACACGTTAGTCCTTTAGGAGCATGTTATTTAACTTCTTGGTGTTGTTACTTTTTTTTCTTCCTGATGTTGATTTGTTTTGTGGCTCTTCATTTAAGGCGATATATAGTAGCTGTGTGATGGAGACTGTCATATCCAGTAACATGTCATTTAACTTCATGGCATTGTAAATTTCTATTTTTCTTTCTATTGCTGATTTTGTATCATGACTTTTCTTTTAAGTGGATGTACTGTAGCTGTGAAATGGAGACTAACATCCATATGTGAGGATACAATGTAGTATGCATTTCTGCTTCCAGACAAAGATGGACTTATAATGAAACTGTTCACAATATCTTGACAATAGGATTCTGTACTCTCTGCCATTGTCCATGTCCACAATGATGGACATATGGACATATGACTGTGTATGAAGAACTATATTTTAGTAATGATATAGAGAAACTAGGTTGGCAGGGGGAGGGAATTGGGGCTGTGATAAGGGAAATACCAGGAGCCTATGGAACTGTGTCATAAAATGATAATAATAATAATAAAATGTTTAAAAAGAAAGAAAGAAAAGAAGCCAGGAACACAAAAACCACATGATCTCCCATATAAAAGATAAAAGTTCAGCGTGGTTGCCAGAGTGGAGAAGGAGTTGTGAGGGGGATGAGGGCACACTGGTCAGTGGGTTAACCATCACAGTTAGATAACAGAAACTAGGTCTCGTGTTGTACTGCACAGGTAGGTGACTGTCATTGTAAAAACTTTTAGAAAACAAGAAGGTAGAAGGAGGGTGGGTGGAGTCAAATGCAGACTGAGGGATTGTGTCACTGTCCTCCTAAATCAGCATTGTGAAATTTCTTCACTTTAAATAAATGTTAAAAGTTAAAAACGCAAAAAAGTTAAAAATTGTAGAAATTCGGCATAGGATGACAATAAAGCAAGGAGTATTTGTTTAAGGAAAGTAGCTGAATCTCAGTAGTAATGATAAGCTTTCTGCATTTGAACTTGCATTATTTGAAACTTTGTGTTGAGCTTGAAACTCAGCATCCTGAGCCATGTTAACTGAGAATAACAGCTATTAACGTGGATAAAATGTTTTGGGGGGTTACGAAAAAGCCCCACCCTAGAATAATGTTGCTGTTTTGCCTATCTAGCTGCTCCACAAGAAAACCTCCTTACTAGATAATAAAAGATCCATTACCAGAGTGTTTATCAAAGCACTGAACAGCAGTTATTTAATGTTGAAATTACCTAAAGATGTACTTATCAGTTGGACCAAACAATAATCTGAGAAAAGAATTCAAGAAGTAGTGGGGTGAGGGAGACAATTGAACTCTGTAGAGGGACATGAAATGCTCAAATGTGGATCAAAAATTATGCACATGCGCCAGGCTTCATGCATAATTAAGAAGGGGATGAAAAGGCTTCCCTCATTGCTTTGGCTGACCTTGAGGCTTGGTATGGGCAGTAGGTGAAGATTAAGGCACAATGTGAAAGGTTGAGGCACTGAGCACATGCTCTAACACACTATACAGCAAGCATCCAAAAGCTCAAGGAGATTATTTGAAAATATGTAATAAAATTTGCTTCATCTTACCCACTAAGCTAACTGAGTAAGACAGTTCTGCTTCCACAGTGGCCACACACAACGAGGAACACAGAATTAAAATATATAATCCAGGAGACTCGCAAGATGGCCGACATAGGAGGAAGACTGTGAGGGAGCTCACAGACAGAGAGGGCTAGAATGTGACAAAAGCGTAAGTGGAGCAGCATAGAGCTACAGGGAGAAGAACGTGAAGTTACCTGGACAGTGTGGAGCCAAAAAAATCCACACAACTTGGAAGAACAACCAGGGAAAAACAAAACAAAGGGCAGGGAAGACGGCTTTCCGCTCCTGACCTGCTGAGTCACTTTTGAGTGCGGCCGCTGAAAACCACAGTCGACCCGCAGACCTCAGGACCCACAGACGCTGTGGCCGTGAGGACCAGCAGTGACCAGGACCCCCTGGCACCTACCCACCCTAGTCGCCAGGACCCGCCAGGACCTGCACCCGCTGCAGCCATCAGGACCTGAAGTCATCAGGACCCCCTGGCATCCGCCCACCCTAGTCGCCAAGTCCCGCCAGGACCTGCACCCGCCTGCACCCGCCGCAGTCTCCAGGTCCCATTGGGGCCCGCCAGGCCCTGCACCGGACGCAGTCACCAGGAGACGCACCCGCGGCGAGGGTTCCCACCAGAGGAAGAGGCAGACTGCAAGAACCTGAGGTTTGAGTGAGTTAGGTGGGGACAGTGGTGGGTTGGAGGCTCCGGGAGTTGGCCCCCCAGGGGCATGCACAGAGCCTGAACACCCTTGGTGCTCATCTCCCCGCCCCTATCCCCGAGACTTCAGCGTCTAGGGACACAGGGCGAGTGCCTTGAAACTGCCAAAACTGTGTCTGGGAGGTGACGCACAGCGGTCCTGTGCACTGAGGAGAAAGGCAAAAGGCACACTGAATACTCCCCCGTGCCTTTGCGGTCTGGCACTCAGCTGGGCGGTGCTATCCCACAGGAACCCAAGCATGCCTCTGGGCTGGGCAGTCCCGTGCTGGCACTGGGGCGGTCGGTCCCCTGCAAGCGCTGGGGTGGGTGGGCCTACGCAGGATGCGCTTCCAGAGAGCACCTGGAACACCCCACACCCTATAGTCCTATGCTTGGGAGACGCACCAGGAGGGCACTGTGGACCCGCGTGCAGGAGGCGTTCCCAGAGAGCACCTGGAACCTCCACACCCTGCAGTCCCTGGCACTGGGGACACACCGAGAAAGCACCTAGAATCCTCCGAGCCCTGTGATACCGCGCACAGGGGGCGCGCACAGAGAGTGCCTTCACTCCCCCACGCCCTGTGGTAACATACCTGTAGGGGACGAGCTGAGAGTGAGCTTTGAATCCGCTGGGCCCTGGAAGTGGCGCCCTGAGGTCCAGTGTTCTGGAGACGCACCAAAAGTGCCTTGAAAATTCCCACACCCTGCTTCTCCACACCTGCAAACTCCGATCTCTACAGGATAGTGCTTGGAGACCCCTCAGCACACTGGTGCCTAGGTCTCTCAAAAAAGAAACACTAACACAATGGGAAGAAATACCAGAAAAGGTAATGATCCAGATGAGAGAGCCAACACCCCGCCCATAAAGGATCAACAGCCAATGTCTATTTCGGAGATGCGAGATGAAGACATAGAAGATCTACCAGACAAGGAATTCAAAAAAAATAATGTTAAAATATGTCAGAGATAATGAGAAGAATTGGGAGGACTTCAAGGAATTCAAGAACCACATAGCCTCAGAAATACAACAAATGAAAAGTAAAATCCTTGACTTAGAGCACAAAATTGAGAGCCTAGCCAACAGAACAAATACAGCAGAAGAGAGGATCTCTGAAACGGAAAACACACAAAACGAACATACCCAGTTCATTAAACAGCTGGAGACAAGTCTGAACAAAGCCAATAAGACCATACAAGAAATGAAAGACAACCTCAGAAAATCGAATATTAAGATTATTGGCCTTCCTGAAGGAGCGGAAAAAGAGTCAGGAATGCAAATGGTGCTCGACGAAATTATACAGGAAAACTTCCAAAACACTTGGAACATGAACCCAGCCCAAATCCAGGACGGTCAAAGGACTCCCAGCAGATATGACCAAAAGCGATCTTCACCCAGACATATGGTGCTCAAGTTCCACTCCAACGAAGACAAAGAAAGAATCCTGAGACAAGTACGAAGCAGAGAAAAGATCACATACCGGGGAAAACCAATCAGGATCACTGCTGACTTCTCTGAAGAGACTTTACAAGCAAGAAGAGAATGGACAAAGATCTTCCAAATCCTGAATCAGAACAACTGTCAACCAAGAATATTGTACCCAGCAAAGATCTCATTCGTATTTGAGAATGAAATCAGATACTTTCATAGCAAAGAGAAATTAGAAGAATATGCCAGCACAAAACCAGCTCTACAAAATCTCCTTAGAAATGCACTAATTCCAGAAAAAAAGGAGGTGAATCATAATCAAAGATGGCAAACGGGAAGTTCTCCACACTAAAGTCCACACAAGGAAGGGCAATTATACAGATATCAACACCCACAAAAACAAGTATGGCAGGGCAAAATCACAACCTCTCAATTTTAACTCTTAACACAAATGGCCTGAACTCACCAATCAAAAGGCATAGATTAACAGAATGGATTATCAAACAGCACCCAACTATCTGTTGCCTACAAGAGACACATCTAACCAGAAGAGATTCGAAGAAGCTGAAAGTGAAAGGTTGGAAACAGATATTTCATGCCAATGGACGAGAAAAAAAGGCTGGGGTAGCTGTCTTAATTTCAGATGATGTGGACTTCAATCTGACACACATCAAAAAGGACAGAGAAGGACATTATATATTGGTGAAGGGACTGATCCATCAGGAAGTAATTACCATTGTGAACATATATGCACCAAATTCAAACGCACCTAGCTACGTGAAGCAATTACTTACGGACTTAAGGGGAGACATAGATATGCACACAATAATAGTGGGTGATCTTAACACCCCACTAACAACAATAGATTAACAAAACAAAAACTCAACAAAGAAACAACAGAGCTTATACAAACAATAGAACAACTGGACATGATAGATATTTATAGAATTTTTTATCCTAAGGCCACAGATTATACATTCTTTTCAGCAGTGCATGGTACCTTCTCCAGGATCGACCACATGATAGGACACAAAGCAAACCTAAATAACTTCAAAAAGATAGGAATCATACCATGTACCCTCTCAGACGACCACGGAATGAAACTGGAAATCAGCAATTCAAAATGCCCCAGGAAATACAGAAACTCTTGGAGGCTGAACAATATGCTATTAAACGAACAATGGATCAGAGAAGAAATTAAAGATGAGATCAAAAAATTTATGGAAACCAATGAAACTCTGAAACAACATTCCAAAATTTGTGGGACACTGCCAAAGCAGTGCTACGGGGTAAACTCATCACAATTGGAGCTCATGTCAAGGCCCAAGAGAGGCGCCAAATACAGGAACTAAACACACACCTCCAGGAATTGGAAAAACAACAGCAGAAGAGCCCCACACACAATAGGAAACAAGAAATCATCAAAACAAGGGAGGAAATTAATCAGATAGAAATAAAACAAACGATACACAAAATCAATGAATCAAAAAGCTGGTTTTTTGAGAAGATAAACAAGATAGACACCCCACTGGCCCGACTGACAAAGAAAAAACAAGAGAAGGCAAGAATTAACAGCATCAAAGATGAAAAAGGCAACATAACAACAGACACCGCATCCATTAAGGCCATAATTAGAAATTACTACAAAGCACTGTACTCCAACAAATCAGAAGATCACCAAGAAATGGAAAAGTTCTTAGACTTCTACCACCTGCCAAAACTTAGCCCAGAAGCAACAAACGACCTGAACAAACCCATAACTGAAGCAGAGATTGAATCAGTGATTAAAGACCTCCCAAAAAAGAAAAGCCCAGGTCCAGATGGCTTCACTCCAGAATTCTACAAAACATTCCGAACAGAGCTGACCCCAATCCTCTACAAACTCTTCAAAACAATAGAAAAAGAAGCAACCCTTCCAAACTCATTCTATGAAGCCAACATTACCTTAATCCCAAAACCAGACAGAGAACTAACAGAGAAGGAAAACTACAGACCTATCTCTTTGATGAACATTGATGCTAAGATTCTCAACAAAATCCTAGCCAACAGAATTCAAAAACACATCAGACAGATCATTCGTCCAGATCAAGTAGGATTCATCCCTGGAATGCAGGGATGGTTCAACATTCAGAAATCCATAAATGTGATACACCACATCCAAAAACTGAAATACAAGAATCACGTGATAGTATCAATAGATGCAGAAAAAGCTTTTGACAAAATCCAACACCACTTCCTACTAAAAACTCTAACCAGAGTAGGCATAGATGGAAAAATCCACAACATAATTAAAGCCATGTATGAAAAACCCAACGCCAACATCATACTGAATGGAGAAAAACTAGAACCCTTCCCACTGAGATCTGGAACAAGACAGGGATGTCCGCTTTCTCCACTACTATTCAACATAGTCCTAGAGGTACTCGCTGAGGCCATAAGACAAGAAAAAGAAATCAGGGGAATCCAAATGGGAAACGAAGAAGTCAAGCTCTCACTATACGCAGATGATATGATTCTTTATGTAGAAGAGCCAAGAGACTCAATACAGAGACTGCTAGAACTTGTACGAGAGTTTGGTAGAGTGGCAGGGTACAAAATTAATGAACAAAAATCAACAGCCATAGTGTATGCGAACAGCCCCAAGATGGAAAAAGATTTAACCAGCAAGATACCATTCAAAATAACAGAGAAAAGTATTAAATATCTGGGAATAAATCTAACCAAAAATGTAGGAGACTTATTTGAAGAAAACTACAAACTACTTAAAAAAGAAATTGAACAAGACCTCAAAAGATGGAGTAACATCTCATGCTCCTGGATAGGTAAAATCAATATCATTAAAATGTCTATACTGCCAAAAGCAATATATACATTCAACGCAATCCCAATCAAATTGCCCAAAACATTCTTCACGGAAGTGGAAACAATGATCCAAAGGTTCATCTGGAAACACAAAAAACCACGGATAGCTAGAACCATCCTGAAGAACAGGAAGTTAGCAGGGGGAAATCACAGTTCCGGACCTCTGGACATACTATAGGGCAGTGGTTATCAAAACAGCCTGGTACTGGCACAAAGATAGAGAGGAAGATCAATGGAGCAGAATAGAAACACCAGAAGGGAGTCCAAACAGGTACAGCCAAATAATCTTTGACAAAAAGACAAACGACAATCCAGGCAAATGGGAAGGTCTGTTCAATAAATGCTGTTGGGACAACTGGTTAATGGCCTGCAGAAACAAAAAGATAGATCCACATCTCTCACCATACACCAAGATCAGATCTAAATGGATAACAGATCTAAATCTACATCCAGAAACCTTCAAATGTTTGGAAGAAAATGTTGGAAACACACTGGAACACTTAGGGGTAGGCCCTCACTTCCTAAAAAAGACTCCAAATGCAGTAGAAATCGAGACCAAAATAAACAATTGGGACCTCATCAAACTAAGAAGCTTCTGTACAGCTAGAGAAACAATCAACAAAGTAAAAAGGCAACCCACAGAATGGGAGAAGATCTTCGCACACGACATAGGTGATAGAGGGCTGATCTCCAGAATATACAAAGAACTACAAAACAACCAAAATGTCAAAACAAACAAGCCACTCAAGAAATGGGCACGGGAAATGGGCAAACACTTCACAAAGGAATAAACCCAAATGGCAAATAAACATATGAAAAAATGCTCAAGTTCCCTGGCAATAAGGGAAATCCAAATTAAAACATCAATGAGGTACCACCTAACGCCAGTAAGACTGGCCCACATGAATAAAAGCACCAACAACACTTGTTGGCAAGGTTGCGAGGAAAAGGGAACCCTACTCCACTGCTGGTGGGGCTGCAGGCTGGTACAGCCTCTATGGAAATCAGCATGGAGAATATTCAAACAACTCAAAATCAACATACCGTATGACCCAGCAATAGCACTCCTAGGAATATATCCAGAACAATTGTTTTATGAGAAACCAACATGCACTCCTATGTTCATAGCAGCACAATCAGTAATTGCAAAAACATGGAAACAACCAAAATGCCCATCAAAAGAGGATTGGATAAGAAAGCTATGGTTCATCTACTCCATGGAATACTACTCAGCTATTAAAAAAAAACAAAATGCAGTTCTTTGTGGCCAAATGGGCCAAACTGGAAACCATAATGCTAAGGGAAATGAGCCAATCCCAAAAGGTTAAATACCACATGTTTGCCTTAATTTAAGATGATATGATGTTATGTATAACATGTTATGGTATGAATGTTATATGTTGTGTATAAACTAAAATTGAAATGTAAGTGAGGTGGTCACAGAAGGTGGCTAGGAACTCGCATTTACTTTTAACATATTGGTTACTCATTACTATGTCAATTAATTCCATAATGATGTAAATTTTTGCTGATGGTATGTTGGAGCTTTCAATTGACTGGGATGATACTCTGCTGGCTCTGTCTTCAGACCAGAAAGGGTATACCTAAGAAGCCGTTGAACTTGACTGGACAATAAGATGCTGGACTCTATGTTTGGTATATGCTTGCAATGGGGGAATCTCAACTGAACTTGAGCTGTGATTATACAACAAGGTGGAGGAATCCACCATGGTGGGAGGGCTTGGGGAGGGGTGGGGAGAACCCAAGTACCTATGAAACTGTGTCACATAATACAATGTAATTAATGAATTAAAAATAATAAATAATAAAAAAATAAAAATAAATCACTCCAAATGTTAAAATATATATATATATATATAATCCAGAAAAAATCACTAAAATGCACATAACACAAACACACACACACAACTGAAACAAACTCTAGGTAAGAAATTGGATGTGATTTTCAGATTTCACAGCATTTTGTTAATTACATGTATGTCCAGGTTTAACAAAAGCTATAACTCATAGAAAGAAAATGCAGACTATATAAACTTTCTTTTGAAATAAGTCGACAGATATTAGTAATATGTTCATAGGTGGTGGAAACAGAAAGAAACAAGCCCTCATGCATGCGAACAGGAATGGATTCACAACCAAATGACTGACGATCTCCTACACAGTTAGGAGACACCCCAGGGGCAGCGTGATGGACTTGTGAAAATTCACAAAAGACACCAAGTGTAAGGCAGGAGGGGAGAACGGAGGTGGGGGAAGGAACTTGGGGGAGAGGGAAGAGAGACCCAACACCAACTAAACTGTGTCAAAAAAATACAAAATTAAAACAAATACTTAAAAAATAAAATAACTCAACAGAATATGTGCATGAGGAAGCCTAAATGTTGTATTTACATGTCAAACATCTAAAGTGGTTGAACATGCTTATTTATTGCAGATTTTTGTGGAATTAAATTATGATTCTTGAAGAAGACTTTGCTTTCCCCAAGGCCGTTTTAAAGGCAGTCTTAACTTCTTCATTCCTAAGCATGTAGATCAGTGGATTCAACATAGGAATAACTACAGCATAGAAGACAGATGCCATTTTGTCTGTGCCCATGGAGTGGCAAGAGCTGGGCTGCAGGTACATGAAAACGCCTGTCCCGTAGAAGATGGAGACTGCCGTGAGGTGGGAAGCACAGGTGGAAAAGGCCTTCTGGCGACCTTCAGAGGAGTGCATCCTCAAGATGGTGATAAATATAAACAGATAGGAGATCAAGATGATTAGAATAGCAAAAAGGGCATTGAAACCCACCACAAAAAAAATCACCATCTCACTGATGTAGGTATCAGAGCATGAGAGAGCCAGAAGAGGAGGCGCATCACAGAAAAAGTGATCTACGACATTGGACTGACAGAAGCACAGCCTGAAAATGTTGCCCATGTGGATGGAGGCATTCAGGAAACCACAGACATAGCAACCTATTGCCAGACGTGTACACACACTTGTTGTCATGGTGGTGGTGTAATGGAGTGGGTTACACACTGCTGCATAACGGTCATAGGCCATTGAGGCCAAGAGGAAACTTTCCACAGTGATGAAGCCAGCAAAGAAGAAGAACTGGGTGGCACAGGCATGGTAGGATATGACTTTGTCTTGGAGGAGGAGTCCTGCCATCACTTTGGGAGTGACCGCTGAAGAGTAACCAAAGTCCACCAGGGAAAGATTACTGAGGAAGAAGTACATAGGAGTGTGGAGACGAGAGTCCAACAGAATTAACTCTATCATCCCTAAGTTCCCCACCAGTGTGACTAGATAGATGAGTAAGAAGACTGTGAAGAGTAGTATCTGCAGATGCGGGTCATTGGTTAACCCCACAAGCAGGAACTCAGTCACCTCTGTCCTGTTCTCCATGTGGAGTTAATTAACTGTTCCATAAATAAGAAAAAAAAAGGATCGTCATGTAAACTCTTGGTCTTATTTCAGAATGGCAATAACTTGTTTCCAAGGGGTCCTGATTTAAAGCATGACAACAAAATATATCTGCAAATTACCAATAGATCATACTGTGGTGGATTTTGGAAATAATGCAACTCAGTCCCCACCCTCACAGCTAATTGAATGAAGACCCAGGCAAGACAACATCCTTACAAGAACATCAGCTTCATACTAGCTGGAACAGTAAGAAATTCCAAATTTAATTTGTTTCAAACAAACCCAATCGTTCTTTATGTTATACATTTACTTAGAGTTTAATCTCTCAGTGTGATGTGTTCACTATAATATAATGCCATAGACATGACAGCTTATAAGTAGATATTTGTTTCTCAAATCCTGAAAGCTGGGAAATTTGAGATCAAGGCACAAGTAGATGATAACTGGTAAGAATCTATTTCCTAGTTTGTAAAGGGCATCTTCAGGCTGTGTCCTCACCTGGTAGAACAGCTAGCCAATGCTCTGGAAATTCTAAGCAATGAACTTCATCCAAGAGTTCTCTTCCTTCAGAACCTGGTGATCATACCCTAAAAGCTCCATTTAATAATATCATATCAGAGGTCAGGAATTCAGCATGAATTTAAGTGATGTGATCCTCAGTTGATTTTTTATTAATATTTCCCATTTTGTCAAGAAAACTTTATGTGATAGTGAGAGATCATTAAATGAGACATGTGATTAGGCTAGAATGATCTTAGAACATATTATGGTACACTGGATATGTAAGCAGTGAGGAAAAGGATAGAAATTCATTTATAGGGAATGAACTGTTTAGAAAACAATTCTAATACAGCACTGACTATTACATCTAAATGTTCTGACTATAGAGGAAACTGATCTGAAAAAAAATCCACTATTATATCCTTTATTTCTTCAAAACAACTCAGAATTAATACCCTAGGTAAAGATTTCACAAATTAAGAAAAAAAAAGTGTTTGGAAATGATTCAAAACCTTTTTACCAACTTTTTTCTCCACATACAAAATTTCTAAATTTTAATATAGCATCTTTATGGAGTAAAAATAAAATTAAAATGTGGTTTAGTCTATCGAAAGGAAAGTCAGAACACCAGTGGTTTGTTGAGGCATTTGTTGATTTCTTGTCAATGGTGCACAGATAGGAAACTTCCTTATGTAGTTGCCCAAGATGGGATCTTTAGTTTATTTGGAGAACTAACTAGAATAAAAAAAAAATCCTTGTTCTTTTAACACAATTCTCAGGTGTTCTTCAAAAAATAGCATGTTCAGGCCCAGCAGTGTGTCCTAGCGGCTAAAGTCCTCTCCTTGAACGTGCCGGGATCCCATATGGGCGCCGGTTCTAATCCCATCCAGTTCCCTGCTTGTGGCCTGGGAAAGCAGTTGAGGACAGCCCAAACCCTTAGGACTCTGCACCTGCGTGGGAGACCTGGAAGAAGTTCCTGGATCCTGGCTTCGGATCGGCATAGCACCGGATGTTGCACTCACTTGGGGAGTGAATCATCAGATGGAAGATCTTTCTCTGTCTCTCCTCCTCTCTGTATATCTGACTTTCCAATAAAATAAATAAACAAATAAATCTTAAAAAAAAATAGCATGTTCCAGAAATTCTTTGAAGCTTTTCTTAACTTCTTTCTCTTTCATTTCAACATCCCATTATAATTTTACTTCATTATAGTAAAAATAATTTGCTATTATCTTAATTTATCATTTTATACATGTGAAAGTTACAATTAATTGTGATTCTAATTATAATACTTATGATTGATTTGATGAATATAACTATGCTTACATCACCAAACTAGAAATTATGCTACTGTACCAAAATTAACCTTCACAAATCAAGTGAAATATTATTCCCAATTTACTGATGTACAAAGTTAAGATCACTCACAGTTCAATTCTGAAAGACTGGGAGAAAGCAGTAGACATGAACTTTGAAGCCTACATATTTTGAATCTCTTAGGTCTCAATCATAAAAAATTCCTTTACACTGTTTGCATTTGATCTAAAATTCTATCTCACTTCATTCAGTGAATTATCTATCACTGAATGTCAAGACGGGTAATTAAAAAGCATGAACCTAGATATCAAGTGCACTTACCAATTTGTAGAACTATGTGAAAACCATCTATCTGCCTTTCTGAACCTCAGTGAAAAAAAAAAAAACTAACCAAATCCACAACTATTTAAAACTGCTTTCAACTTTTCAACACATTATCAGAAAGTTAAAAGTGAGCGTGACTTTTCAATAACACGCCTCAGTAAGTCACATGCTGTGGTAAAGGCGTTCGTGCTTCCCTTCTGTCTGCAAGCATTAGGGAATCTCCCAGGCTCTTGGTTCAGTACAAAAATATTCTCTGACCTCAACATGCTTGGTGTGTTGAGACATTCATACTGATGAATATTAGGCACTATTCTTTTTCTACATTCCCCAAAAGAAAACTTTTTTTTAACTTGCTCAAGAGTATGTGACAATTGATGATATCTTTTTAACTGTTACCCATCATGTTATGAAGTAGCTTGTGAATTGTTTATACCTAGATGATAATGGTAGAAATAGGACTTGATATCAGATCTAGCTTCTTGTCATAATTAGTCATGGCTTAGAGTAATGCTACAAACACTCACTTCACTGTATTGGTTCCCAATCTAGACTTCATTTTTAATCTACATTTGTTCTTTCAGTACCTTAAAAAATGTTCACATGAGCTTCCAGAGTACAAAATAATATCGATTCTGTCAAAAATATGCAATTATTTAAGATAATTAACATTATCACATTCCCTGAAAAAGAAAGTGATATTTGGTCTAAATAGCTTGGTCAAAGTCATGCAAGTTTATAGTTTGCGGAGATTTAAGTCATTTTTGTGTGATTCCCTATTACTCAGAATGAATATAAACACTCTTAAAAAACTCTTTAGTAAAATACAGTATTTTACATGTGCATGTAAGAAACAGATAAAATAGTCCAAATATCCAGATGGGTATAAAAATAAACCAAAGGATAAATAGATGCCTTGATCCACTTTCCTGGCTCCTCCTGTCCTTGCAACTTTATAAAGACAGCAGATTGGATCAAGAGGCTTACCTCACTCCCTGAGGAATGCAGCATGCGAGTCCAGCAGCTTCAAATGTGCACAAAAGCCAAATCTTAAAATTAGTCATTGAAAAAATGGAAAACATCTGTATTTGGAGACGCCTCTGTAGCATTTGGTCCAAAGACCCAGTTCTCTAGAAGCCAGGATGAACTGGAAAAGAATGCTATTCATCTTAGAATCGAAGAGTTTTTGTTTTGATTCAGCTGCCCTCTGCTAATGAAGACACTTAATTTATTTGAGCTTCAATATCTTAATCTATAAAAATAAATAATAATAGTAAAATCCCTTGCAGGATTGCTGCTAGGAAAATAAGAAAATCACTGTGTCTCCTGCTTGGTGAAGACTGAAAGCCCTAATCACGATCAATACCATTGTATGGGGAAATTTCTCCCCCCACACATTGTTGAGGGGCTTACTGATACACAAGGTTTGCTACAAAATTTACTATTAATAATCAGATAGGTAAATTGATGATCAAATAACTTGGATTAGGAAACTGTTGTCTTTACTACAAGGCCAAATGTATTTATATAGGTACCTGAGAGGTTGCACAAAGGGAACTGAGAAATAATTAGCTCATCATGTTGCTCTCCAGAGGACAAATACCCTAAGAGGGCATCAAGTGCTATAGCTCACTATCTGGGGAGCTAATGATTGAAGTGTCTACGGGATACATCTCTGCTGGTTGTGCAAGATCACAGGTGTATTTATGCTATTCACAGCAAGCAAATCACAACACGACCTCCAAAGCTATGATTTGACACAAATATTGTGTGATAGCAACACAGATGGTGTAGTAAAATAAACAAGCGAATTCCAGGAATTAGTGCTTCTCCTTCTTTACACAAATATCTGTATCATTGAAATGTGACTGAGAAACAGAGGAGGAATCAGAGAAAGAATCGCCCAACCTCCGATTTACTCCCCAAATGGCTGTAGCAGCCAGAATTAGGTCAAGCCAAAACAGGAGTCGGGAACATTGTCTGGGTCTCTCAGCATAGAAAGGATGGAAGAATGCAAGCCATCTCCCATGGCCTCCCAAGTTCACTAGCAGGAAAGGCCCGACATGTAGAACAGCCATGACGGGAGCCAGACCCTCTATAAGGAATGTGGGTATGCCACACAGCAGATTACTCCACTGATCACAGCACCTGTCTCTAGCACTTGTCTTAACTCACCTTAAATATTTGAACCAATAAGATGAAACACTGATTCATTTCACTGTTGATGAAAGCTACCGACTCTCAGCAATAATGGTGAGTTACAGGAACACCGAGCTATGAAAAATAAACTTGACTCCCAGTGTTTAACTCCAAGGGAAAAGACAAGCACTGAACAAGTAAATATATCAGAGGAAAGGGACATGTAGGAAACATGTGTGTGACAAGCAAATAATTACAAATAGAGAAAAACAAGAGTGAAAAGAATTACTTTATGCTGAAAAGTCAGGATCTTTTCATAGGAAAGAAAATATTTTATGCAGTCCTAAAACTGAGAATCAGTGCTCTAGGCAAATCTAACATATGTTGCAAAGGACTTGGATTTCAAGGAAGTCAGCATGCTGTGGTTTAAATGTCTTCTCGAAATTTTTGTTGAAATTTATTGCTGTTGTAACTACAATGAGAAGTGGGGTGGGGACCATAAGAAGTGATTAAGTTATAGGGATTGCCTCTACAGGGCAACAGGCTCACTTTTCTGGCCATGTAATACCCTTAACAATGTACAATGTTACAACAGTATTACGATATAGCAATGCGCTCTTTAAAATATATATTTATTTATTTTGTTTTTTATTTGAAAGGTACAGGCACAGAGAGAAGGACAGATAAAGATCTTTCATCTGCCGGTTTCCAGAACTGAGCCGATCTGAAGTCAGGAGTCAAGAGCTTCTTCTGGGTCTTCCACATGGATACAGGGGCCCAAGGACCTATGCCATCCTCTGCAACTTTCCCAAGCCTTTAACAGAGAGTTGAATAAGAAATGGAGTAGCTGGGGCTCAAACTGATGCCCATAGGGAATGCCGGTGCTGCGGGTAGAAGCTTCACTGCCTATACCACGTGCAGGCCCCAGCAATGCCCGCTTAAGAAGCACCCATTTAATCTTCAACCCTGCAGCCTCTAGAACAGTTTACAAAAATGTGTATTTTCTTTAGAAAACTTCCAATTTATGTTGCTATCACATCAGAAAATGGACTGATATCAGCAGAATATGAAAGAATCCCATAGAAATTCTATAGTAACAGACATCATTTTTGGCTATTTCCATTTAAATGTCCTCTCAGAATAAAACTTGACAAAACAAAACAGAAATAGAGTAATATTGACAAGATGGTAGCAGAGGAGATGCAATCCATCTTCATCCCGCAATAAAGCAATAAATATAACAACATTATGAGACCTTTGGGAAGCTCCCGCTTCTAGCTTTGGCCTCCCAGCCCCTGTCGCTGCAGCTATCTGCAGAGTGAACCATCGTGTGGAAGACCTATCTCACTCTCCCTCTCTCTGTCTGTCTCTATAATTCTGCCTTTTAAATACACTTATTTGAAAATGCACTTTAAAAAAATGTCAGAGGCATCACATCTTATCATCTCAAACTTCACTACAAAGATACAGCCATGGAAACAGTTTGCTTTTGAATATACAAATATACACAAAGGCCAACGGACTAGAATAAAGAGCCCATATATAAACTGATGCCTTTATAGTCAAATACTATCAACCAAGAGCACCAAAGATGCACAATGATAAAGATATTATCTTTCCAATAAATGATGCTGGGGGAAGCTGGCCATTGACATGCAAGAAAATGAAAATGGATTCTTATCTGATACTACTATTAAAAATGAAATAACTGTTCAAATTGAAGACTTAGATAATAAGATCTGAAACCTTAAAGAGAAGAATAGGGAGAAAGCTCTTTGACACTTGCTGTGGTTCATATATAGTTGATTCCATAAATAGTCCATGTGTTGGAAGCTTGATCCATGAGATGGCGGGGCTGAGAGATGATGTATGACATTTTAAAGGTGAAGTTTAGTAGGAGGTGCTTCAGTTATTGAGGGCACTGTTCTGGAAGGGGTTAATTTAGCTTTCACGGGACCTCTGAGCTCTGTGGAGAGTAAGTTATGACGAGAACAGTTCCACACCTCGGCCACTCTTTGACGTCCTGTTTTGGTATAGGATTTCTTCCTCCTACGCCTGTCACTGTGACACCATCTGTGCTGGGATCCTCACCACGGGTGAGCCAATGCAGCATCATACCTATCACCCACCAAAACTGAGAAATAAACGAATCCCTCCTTCATAAAGCTAACCTGAATCAGGTGTCTCCTTATAGTAACACAAAACTGACCAGCCCAATATCCATGCTGTGACAGTGATTTTTTATATAATAGCATAAGCACAAGTAACAAATGCAAAAATACGTGGTACTACATCAAGATAAAGTATTTTTGCACAACAAAGGAACAACAAAACGCCACTTAGGAAACTTGGGAAAATACTTACTAGAAATATGCTTTATAAGGCATTAATATCCCAAACATAAGGAACTTAAGCAATTCAATCACCAAAACAAATAATCTAATTTTAACAAGAGGCACAGTACTTTAACAGACATTTTTTTGAAGAACACATAACAATAGCCAACAAATATATGAAAAACTGCGCAATATCAATAGTTTAATGCAAATTAAACTATAATGAGATATCGTCTTATACCTGTTAGGATGACTCATATCAAAAAGCTAAAAACATCAAATACTGGCAAGACTGTAGAGCAAAGGATTTCTTATAAAATGTTAGTGGGAATCTACATTGGTATACTATTGTGGAAAACAACATGGAAGTTCTTTGAAAAGCTGAAACTAACACAGACTCCAACAATCCCACTTTTGAAGACCTAAAGGAAGCCAGTGTCTCAAAGGGACACCTGCACGGCCATGTTAATTGCAGAGTCATTCACAGCAGTCAAGTATAGAATCAACCTAAGTGTCCATCACAGATGAATGAGTAAAAGAAATGTGGAGTGCGTACACGATAGAATGTCATTCAGCCTTCAACAAGAATGAAGCCCTGTCATTTATAATAACATGGATGAACATGGAGACATCAAGCTAAATTCAATAATCCAGGCACAGAAATACAGGTAACACATGAGTACATTCGCATACGGAATGGTAGTTACCACAGGCTGGTATGGTTGTGGGCAAAGTGACAAAGGGCAGTTAGAAGGAACAAAAGTCAGGAGTTCCACTGTGGAATGGTATGATGATAGTTGATAGCAATATATTCTTTAAAAATGTAGAAAGCAAATATTTAATATTCTTATCACACATAAAGAGATAACTATGTGAGTCATGCATTGTTAAATAGACAGATTTAACCTTTGCACGATGTGTGTGTACAACACATCATGTTGAATAAATATACAATATAAATTTTTCGATAAAAAAATAAAAAAGAATCCCAAAGTTATGAAAAGCATTCCAGGCAATAAAAATGAATGAATATCGGTTTGTCTCATTTCAAGACACCAACAGACCTTTAAAATGAGACTCAGAGTTTTAGAAGAAAAGAAAAATTGAGTCCATTCTGTCTTATGGAAATAGCTCTTAAAATCCTGAACAAGGCATTATCAAACTAATGTCATCAGTTTATAAAAATGATGGCACACCCCCCCACACACACACACACACAGGGTGGACAACTTCCGTAAATGCTTTTGCTTGGTTTGGCACTGGAAATCAATTTAATTCATCAAAATAAACAGAATAAAGAAAATATTGTAATCACATAAACAAGTCATTGCATAAAACTCAACATACATGTTTTTTTATTTCTTATAGTTATCTTTTTCCTGTCACAAAAACATAAACTCCATAGCAGCAGGAATATTTATAATGATATCCACTTTATGTGGGGCATGCACTGAGCAAGTGTTCCCCAATAGTTCCTGGCATACAGTGAGCATTCAATGAAAATTATTACTTGGATAACTTTAAAATATTCCTGTGGTGATCATACAGTGTCTTGTCTGGGAAATCCTTACAAGTCAGAAAAAATTCTGTATGCAGGGTCTTAAGCAAAGTACTTGCGGAACAATGTCAGCCAAAACCATACCCCATTACCTTCCACCTGTTTGCAGCCAGATAGTGCATTCTCCGAATTAGTACTCTCACCATATGGTACAGACTTAACTTTTTTTTTAAAGATTTTATTATTATTGGAAAGCCGGATATACAGAGAGGAGAAGAGACAGAGAGGAAGATCTTCCATCTGATGATTCACTCCCCAAGTGAGCCGCAACGGGCCGGTGCGCGCCGATCCAAAGCCAGGAACCAGGAACCTCTTCCAGGTCTCCCACGCGGGTGCAGGGTCCCAAGGCTTTGGGCCGTCCTCGACTGCTTTTCCCAGGCCACAAGCAGGGAGCTGGATGGGAAGTGGAGCTGCCGGGATTAGAACCGGCGCCCATATGGGATCCCGGGGCTTTCAAGGCGAGGACTTTTAGCTGCTAGGCCATGCCGCCGGGCCCGGTACAGACTTAATTTTGAAGGTATCATTTTTTCCTAGGTCCTGAGCATATACCCATCCTAAAAGCAGCAAAACACTTTCAACAATCAGGCTTTCCACAACAGGCATCTTAACCAATAGTCCTAATTTCCCAGTGGCTTCTCCAGAACGCCTCTCGTGCCCAGGGAGGAATTCCCACAGGGTTTCACGTGTATTTGGCAAGTTACTACTTTTCTGTTACATAACATGATATATGAGAAACATCCGTAACATATAGTGCCACATCTGTACCAGTGAGAAATAGGGGCTCACAGGATATTGAAGGTTCATATTCACAATTAGAAATAGTAATAATAATTGTTTATATTTATCTATGAAGCCTTGTAGAGAGAAGAGCAGTTTTGAATACAGGCAAGCCTGAGCTGACTATTCTCTGAGCACCTTCTCCTTTCCACCAACTGAGACTGAACAATTTGAAAAGAGAGAAAATACACGAGAAAAACTATACTTAGGGCTTCCTGCTGAGAAACACGAGCTGGGGTGATAAAACGGAGTGCTCTAAATTACAGCCCAGGCAGGCCCCCCCACCACATAAATACATGTACTAACAAGCTGGGATCCAGCCAGGCTTAGCTCACAACTCCCTTCATGAGACAAATATCATGAGCTGTGGCTTTTTATAGGTAAGAATAAAAAATAACTCAGGGAAAGAAAAAATATCTGCAAAATACAAGCACTGTTTAAAAAATAACAAGTGAAACTTTACTTGTAAAAGATAAACAAGCCACAATATTTGAAACCTAAAGCAGCAATTTGTTCTATATTTAAAATAAATCATATATATACATATATATTGAATAGATGAAATAAAAAATTTTAAATGGCTTGAGTGAAAGAAGAGACAGTGGCAGAGAACACATGGGTGAGATGAAAGATCTGGTTAAAGGAGTCTTCTAGAATCCATTAGGACAGGATAAAGACATTTTACATAAAGATTAATAGAATGACTTGCGTATCAGAAGTAAAAATATCCCCTTCTGTCCCATGACCAATTCTATGAGTCAACTTCACTAGGCCATAGGTTGTCTAAGTATCTGGTTAAATGTTATTTCTGAGTGTGACCATAAAGGTATTTTCTGAAGGGACTGAACATTTACTTAGAAGACTGAGTAAAGAGTTGATCCCCCCCAGTGTTAATATCCATCACTCAATACCCTGAGGGCCTGAATAGAACAAAAAGCAGCAAAGTGTTGAATTCACATTCTTCTGAAGTGGAACCAGCAATTTTTTCCTGTCTTTAGCACTTTGATCCTGAGACTTCAAACCGTCTTAGTCCATTTTGTGTCACTATAACAAAATGTCTAAGGTTGAGTCCTTTATAAGGCAAAAAGGTTTATTTAGGCCCAGTGTGGTAGCCTAGTGGTTGGTGTCCTCACTTTACACGCTCCAGGATTCCATATGGGCGTTGGTTCTAATCCCAGCAGCCCTGATTCCCATCTAGCTCCCTGCCCACGGATGGGAAAGTAGTCGAGGATGGCCCAAAGCCTTGGGACTTGGTACCGGCACGGAAGACCTGGCAAAATTCCCCTGGCTCCTGGCTTTAGATTGGCTCAGCTCCAGCCTTTGCAGCTACTTGGGGAGTGAATCATCAGATGGAAGATCTTCCTCTCTGTCTCTCCTCCTCTCTGTATATCTGCCTTTCCAACAAAACACAAATAAATCTTAAAAAAAAAAAAAAAAAAAAAAGGTCTATTTTAGCTTGCAGGTGTAGAGGTCTAGAGTCTTCATGCCAGGATCAATTCCTGGTTAGTTACAACCTGATGGGGAATAAAATTTAAAACTAGAGCAGGGAGGGAAGGTCTAGCAAGAACAATTAGGAAAGGGAAGGCATAAATGGGGTCTAAACTGGAAATGACATTCTACATGGAAAAACATAGAACTAATGAATCAGTTCAGCAAAGCTGCAGGATAGGGAATCAACCACAAAAAAAAAAAAATGCGGTTGTAAAAGATTTTTGTTTGTTTTGAAAAAATGACAGAGATATGGGAGGGTAAAAAGGAGAGAGAGAGAGCTAGAATAGCTATATATATATATATAAAGAGAGAGAGAGAGAGAGAGGTGGGGGGGACTGGTCTAGACCAATTTCGGGAGCCCAGAAGGCCATCTGGTCACCCATGTGGGAGGCAGGGGCCCCAATATTGGGTCATCTCCTGTTATCTTCCCAGTACATTAACAGAGAATTAAATAAGTGAAACAGCCGGAACAAAACCCAGCACACTTGTATGGAATGCCAGCATCTCAAGAAGCAGCTCAACCCCCTATGGCAAGATGCCAGGCAGAAATGGTGGCATTTACAGCAACAGCAATCTTGCTGAAATGGAAACCAAAAACGCAATCTCATTCACAACATATATATAAAACAGTATATATGTGTGTATATGATTACATAGTAAATTACTTCCTATATGAGACATATGTTACATTTATAATAAATGTGTAGTTTCAAAGAAAATGAATGTGGACTACATTATTTTGATCATTACACATTGTATACATATATTGAAATGTCACACTGTATGTTATAAATATGTATCATTGTAAATTTACAAATCTTGAAAAACCATGATGTCTATAGAATGTAACCGATGTAAACTTAAGGCTTATTTTTGAAGTAAATAAAATCATTTTCCTTTATAGATATAGATTTTATTATTTATAGTTATTTTATTTGACAGGCAGAAGGAGAGATCAAGGAATACACACTTTACTGGGAGCTGGAAACTCAAGTTGAGTCTCTCAACTGGATGGAGAGGTACCTCGTTGGCTTCAAGCACCACCTGCTGCAGCAAACTCAGACCAGAGGCACAGCCAGGATTCACACCAGGCACACGACATGGGATGAGTGCCTTCCAAACAATGTCTTAACTGCTGTGCCAAACATCTCTCCCAACAGTATGATTTTCAAGAACACAGATAGTATACGGGATGAAATGAGAAGTAGGGTTTAGGAATGATATTTAGGGGAAACATTGTCAGATAATAAGACAGAGGAGGAGACCAATGAACACGGAATGCCATAAGCAGTAGATTATGATTAACTCAGCTTTGTGTGCCTGTATTCTTTAGCCACACAAAAAGAAAGCTCTCTTGAAAACTGCATTGATCCTTGAGTCTATCAAGTTACTGTCATCCTCAAAGCATCATTATCTCCCCCATGACTACAAAAAAGCAATCAATGGTGACACTTTTAAACGTTATACAGCCTCTACTTTGTTACGTGTTTGACATTCATGAACACCCAACAACATATAATTATTTTAGTAGAAACCATTTCTTTCAAACAGCATTTTCAAAAAAACAGATGGAATGAGTTACAGAGTGCAGTCTAAATGACAGAATAAGAAAAACAAAAATAAATCAAACACTTAGACACTTAGACATGAAGGAAATTCAATTGATTCAGTCACTTGTTTTCCACTGGATGAGGTTGATCAGGCTGCCCAGAAAAAAAGAGAAAGCCAACAGCACAGCACATTCTAGTAAGAATCCCCTCAACCCCCAAGTATTTACCTAAACTTAGGATTTATTTATCCTAGAAAAATAATGTCAGCAAGAACAGCCACAAATGCATGCCTTGGCACACATTAGCATGTTAGGCAAAGTGAAGCCTCCAAGATATTTCAAATGAAATTCAATATTCTTCAGATTGGTATGTGACACACACATTCCAACAACTCAGTACCTTATTAACCAGCCAGATGGGAGAGGTGGAGAGGTTAACTGGAGTGTTTCTTGGCATCAGGGATCTATTCTCATTTGGAAGAAATTAAGAACACTGTTCAAAATTCAAAACCTTTGAAGTCAGAAAGCAAATGTGAATAGTGTGTCTGCCTCTATCAATTGCTTCGCCAGTCATCCCACCCAAATGACAGTTGTAGCATAAACTTTATATTTAATGATAATTTTAAAAAAGAAAACAAAAAAATGTAAAACATTCACAGTAGGGCCCAGCTAAAGTAAATGTTGGGTAAATGTCAGACTCCTTCTTCTCCTGCCCTTTTGGAAAAAATGGTATGTGCACTCGAATGACAGAGTGTGTGTGCCATGGATCTGAGTAACAGTGTAATCCTTGCAGAACGAAACAGCCCCATCCTTCCTCAAAAGGTTGCTTTCTCAAGAACGTTCCAAAGGGCTTAGATGCTCCTGTTCCTTTAACCTTGGGCCAGAGGTTCAGGCTGGAATTACTGCAGCAGAAAGCAGAGCTGTCCTTTTGTCTGTGTTCCCGGGAAGGCTGCATCTGAGCTGCAACGTCTTACACGTGAGGTTCCTCCAGAAGGTGAACCCTTCAAGGAGCTGGGAAGCACGCGCAGAAAAGCCTTCCCAGTATGACTCATCCAGCGGGGCCATTGTGATGAACAGACTGCAAGCCAGCATGTGATCACAGAACTCCCGAGGGGAACACAGCCAGCAGAAAGAGCACTCAGAGATGCAGCTCACGTGGGTGGTAACCGCACAGCAAAAACGTCTTGTTCGTACATTATCCTACGGCCATCCGATTTTAGTTTTCTGGAGGATCTTCATACTGTTTTCCATAATGGTTGTATTAATTAAGTTCCCCAAAAGAGATGCCAAAAGAGTCCCTTTCCTCCATACCACATCAAACCTTTATTTGGTGCATTTTCAAGAACTCTATAGACAATAGAATACTATTAGTATTAAGAAGAGGAGATATTCCGTCATTTGAGACAACTTGGATGAAACCAGAGAATAAGAAAAAAGCATTATTTATATGTCATTTACATATGATTTCAAACAAAATTGAGCTTGTAGAAGAAGGAGATGGAATGCCGGTTATTGGAGCTGGAGGGGTGGGAAGTGAATGAGGAAAGATGCTGAACAACAGACACAGCATTTCAGTTAGAGGAGGAACAAGCTTTAGCAAACTGTTGCGAAATGGTGACTCTAACAGTCTACTTCAAAAGGGCTTTGAAAGGAGATTTTAAATATTTTCACCACAAAGACATAAGTATGCGAGATGCTGAATTTGCTGATTCGCTTGACATAATCATTTCACACTATATTTTTAAAACCATATAGTATGTGATAAATACATACATAAAATTTTAAGGCCAGCGGGGTGGTTTAATGGGGTGATCCTCTTTTTGAAAGCAGCAACATCCCAAATGTTCTTGTCCTGGCTGCTCCACTTCCAAGCCAGCTCTCTGCCTAGAGTGTGGGAAAGCAGTGGGGCATGGCCCAATGCCTTGGGTCCCTGGACTCATGTGGGAGGCCCAGAAGTGTCTGGCTCCCTGCTAAAGATTAGCTAAGCTTTGGCTTTTGTGGTCATCTGAGGGGTGAAACAGAGGATGAATGACCTCTTTGTCTCCTATTTTTGTGAAAAGCTGCCTGTCAAATAAAGATAAATAAATCTTCAGAAAAATACAATTTTAAATTATTTTATGTGATTACCTATAGTGACGTGTTTGGCTTTATTACTGATATCAAATGTTTTAAACAATATTGAGAATGTGTAAAATGTAAAGCATACTAATAGTTAAAAAAATAAGAAATTCACAAATAATTTTCCCTTAGGGGGTTAATGTATCTTATAATGAAGAAAGCTAAAGTTGTCAATATTTATCACGTAATTTAAATCACAAACCAATGAACAATCCTTTAGTTGCAATTTCAGTAAGTTTAGATGTTACAGAAGGAAGTCCAGAGAGTTTGAACTATTTATTTAAAAATAAATTTATTTCCCATTCAACAAATAATCTTGGAACAGGGAAACCCTGACAGGCTATATTGTAAATAGGAAAATACTGCCAGCTGCCAATTCCTAGCCTAGCAGGTAGGGAGTTTGGGAAACAAATGTTCCCGTATCTCTTTCCTACAGCCTGCTGGCCACCTACTGACCAAATCCAAAAAGCAGCTACAAAAAAGAGTCAAATGACGTCGAGTAAGGCACAGAACAGGAACCTAGAGGCAAAGTCAGAAAAGATAGCACGGCTTCAATAACTCCAGCAGAATAAAACCCACCTCCACGTCTTGATCCACTTATGAGGCAAAGTAAGGGCCAGTCAATCCCTTGCGAGGGCCTAGCATACAACCAGTGCTCAACAAAGGGGCATGGCACTAGCAGCCCTATCAGCCACTGAATAATGGATTCTTCAAGCAATTATTGTGTTATTGCATTCTATTGATTACATTTTATGACGTATCTGTAATATTTCATGTATATTTTGTGCATTAATCAAACCAGGGCAATTAACATATCATCACCTTAATATCAATCATTTGTCAAGCATATGTATAGCTCTCTTTTAATTATTTTTATATACACAATACATATTGTCATCTAATTCACCCTTCTGTGTAACAAAAGCACAAAACCTATTCCTTCTACATGACAGCAACATTAAAGTGGCGATGTAAGCTAAAATTAGTCCTTGTAGGCAGGTTGCATGCATTCTGGAGAGCCTTTTAGAGAAGATTTTTGGACATAAGCCTATGTAAATAATCCATAAAATAAATAAGCACCAATTAGCAAATGATCTTAGGTTCACACTGCAGTGAACCTAAGTCGTGAGAAATGATTTCAACATTTGATCCTGGAGATAGAAAAGTGGCTCATAAGCAATGAGAGTGTATCTGAAGCTGATCAATCCGGGAAGAGACCTCTGAGGATCTGCAGTGTCCTCAAAATAGAGAAATGATAAATGCTTACACCAATAAGCATGTTAATTTCCATGATCTGATCAGCATATGCTATATACATGTATTTAATATCACACACTGCCCCATAGATATGTCCAATTACGCGACATTAATTAAGAAGGAAAAAAGAACATCTGATTCCATCCCCCAACCAAATGCACAGAAACGCTTAAAACATATCTGACCCAAAGAGACAATCCATAAAATTCCAGGTAAGATTCACAGATAAAAATATCTATTTATTTATTCATTTATTTATTTATCTATTTTCTTGATTTTTTTATTGATTACATTGCATTATGTGACGCAGTTCTATTTCCTTTAAACTTACTTATTTTTATTGGAAAAGCTTACAGAGAAGAGACACAGAGAGAAAGATCTTCCATTGACTGATTCACTCCCCAAGTGACTGCAAGAAGCCAGAGCTGAGTTGGTCCAAAGCCAGGAGCCAGAAGCAAGCAGCTTTTTCCAGGTCTCCCATAAGGGTACAGGGTCCCAAGATGCTCGACTGCTTTTCCAGGCCATGAGCAGGGAGCTTGGATGGGAAGTTGAGCAGCCGGGACATGAACCAGCACCCATATAGGATTCCTGCACATACAAAGCAAGGACTTTAGCCACTAGGCTACTGTGCCAGGCCCCAAATATTAAAATATAATTCACATGGATGAATAATTTCGAAAGCAACCAAGAACATTGCTTAAATATTTCTTTTAAGAAAAAAAATAATGAAGTTTCTTTCAAGGACTTCCTTTCTAATGAATTAGGGTTACCTCTGAGAGACATGTGGTTGATTGTATCACTTCTGTCTTAGTTAACCTCTTCTGTGAAATGACATGACAGTGAAAATAGCCAAATAATGACGGTATCGATTAACGATTGCGGAGTTTTGCATGAGTTAGGAAGTAGGTAACAACAATGATGCCATGTAACTGCTGAAGCTTTATGACTGCCACTTAATAGACGGGTATTTTAAAAGCTTGGAGAAATTTCAGTTCCAGGATGGTGTCACCTATAAAGGGAAAAAAAATAACATCAAAAGCTAGGAAGTCTGATTTCAGAAACTGCAGCCTGAGTGATAGGATAAGCTGTCTCCTAACTCAGCAATAACAGCAAACACGCAACACATGAAGTTGTTTGCCGTTATTTTGCCTCAGGGCTTCTTTGGTGCACTCTACCCCGTCCTTATCCCATGATAGTCTACATTTAGACATATTTTTTCCTTTGTGCCAAAATGTATTTCAATTCAAGATGTCTTCTATCCCTGTTGATATTAAATTCACTAAGAGATCAAGACTTTCAGTTGTTGAGACCTAGCCACTTCCACAGCATGCTCTGTAAACGTCACTCCTCTGGGCTGAGGCCTCATAGCCTCTTCTCATTGTTGTGTTCAAATACTGAATAACGTCTGTGAACTTGGGGCAGGCTAAGAAACGCTGCAGCTACTATGGTTGCCACTAGCTATTCTGCCTCTGCTGGTGAGGATTTGAAGGTTTCGTAGTCTTGTCTCGTCCATCCTTTATATTCAGTGCCAGATAACACTTCGATTTTCTTTCTGTCAAATAACTGAAACATTGGGGAGTACATTGTCAAACATTAATGGGGCCACTATGTACACCCCCAAAATAATTCTATGTTGTACCAAAAATGTAAAAAGTTTGAAAATGATGCTTAAATTATCCGTGTCCTGGGAAGCCCAATGTTTGCCAGCCTTACAAAATCACCGTGACAGGTTATTAGAGATTAATAAGACACTGCTTATGGAAGCATGTTTTTCTGTGTAACTCTGCCAAATACCCACAGCATGAGTGCTTGGGGAAAAATTCAACATCAGAAGTGGAAACAATCCACTATTAGGCGGAAGTGTGTGATTCAGTATGTCTTCTATGCGTTAGTTGTTAGTTAACACTCTTGAATAAGTGAATATCAGGATCATTTGTTGGCTAATAAGGCAACCAACCGTTCCAGTTTTCACAGGATTGAGAGATCTCCTGAGACTTAAGGCTTTCACAGTTTAAATCGGAAAGTTCTATGCAAACCAGGAATAGCTGGTTATGCTGGCTGGTGGTGACTTACTGCTTTGTTGATCTTTGTTCTCAATTATCTTATTTGTTCCGGAATTAATACAGTATGGGTGGTCAAGAATTCTTCTGTTTAATCTTCATAACAATCCAAGACAAGAAGTATAATCTTTTGTCTCTGATTTACAGGTGAGGAAATTAAGATAAAGGTTTTATGCCTTTCCCAGTGATAAACAGCCTTCTTCCATGTCTGACCTCAGAACCTACGCCCTTAGCCACTTCACTCTCCTGTTATTCCAAGTGAACTCTGCAGGTGCAACAAAGAGCTTAAGGCATGGAATTCATCTTTGGTATAGGAAAGCTAACAACTTGCATAGAAGGAAGTGTGGACAATTATAATCTACTTCCTGCTGGGTGAGACAGAACATAAGAGAATAAAGTCTGAAAAGCCATAATCTTAACCTTAATCCAAGGAGTAAGCAAATTTGAACATGAGCATTTCACTAAACAGGCCAGGCAAACAGAGAACTACTTTTAGCTGCAAGTCATAAAATGCAATCGCATGGGCAGGTGGCCTACATTTTCAGTTTTATACGTGATGAGGTGTTTTTGCCATTAAGTGAGAATGCCGCTCCCTGACTACGTTTGGAAAAGGTCATAGGAGTCCCGCGGATTCAGGGCACGCTGAGAGGAAGGGCTGGCAGGTGTGGTGGAGTAGGATATAGGAAACCTAGGTGCTGGACTCCGCTGCCATCCCAGCTTTATGATATGTGGAGAGCCACATCGGGATTTTTTTTTTTTAACCTCCATTTCTTCATCTGAAGAATCAGAGCTGATAGGAGGGCAGGAGAGAAGAACAAGCTTCCAGAGCCACTGAAGAAGTCAAGCAAATCCTGGTTCTAAGTCTTAGCACCTGTACACCCGAGCCTCCATTTTACCACCTGTAAACCGGGAAGTGTGAGTCACAAACCTCAGGATATGATGTAGTAGACAGTGGCACCTCTCCAGCTGTTGGATGTTTAGTAGGTCATGTCAAATCTCTGGGCTTTGCTTTTATCAGCTATGAAACTCGGATAATAACTTTTAGCAGAATGATGTAATAAACAACCAAGGCCATGATACCAGCAGTGTTCCCAGCACACAGGAAGCCCTCACGAAAATAGTTGGGGAGAAGGTGTCTGAGGCTCCTTACAGGTGTCAAAAACCTGCATTTTGTGCCCTCCAACCTCAGAGCCACTGCTTCCAGCTTACTCTTAGAAAGACAGCTGGACATTTCATCTCTGAGATTATTAGCAACACAAACTACAATCCTACAGAAGGTGAAAACAGGGTCACACAGCCACAGAGGTTCTCTCAGGTAAGGAGACCTCTTCGAACTGATCCACAAGGAAACAGACTCTGAGACAGAGATCCTGGGCAGCCCAGCAGGGAGTGCTCCAAGAAAATGCTCCTGCGACAAAGAGGTAACAGCAGCTCACACAGAGTAGAATCTGGCCCTGCCACAACAAGGGCCTCGGCCACTCCTGTGGGAGCTGAGAGGGCCCACAGGACCTGGCTCAAGCAAAGAGAGAAAGGACATCTGGCTCTCTTTGGATCTCTTGCTTGGATGCCAGTTAACTTGTAAGGGGAATCCTAACCCTCTACTCTCTTCATCTCAAGGTGAAAGGAGATGGACTTCCAGATCCAGATAGCTCTACAAAATGTACACTGTGGGAGACAGTTTCTGACCTAAAGGTTGCTAGGAACTGAAGTGCAGAAATAGGAAGAGCTGCTAAGTGGAGGCCTAAGGTTGTGCAATTTACTTGAGAGGCAACACACTGGCTCTTGGATACGACCGCCTTTCAAGCTGTGGCTGGGCCCACGTTTCACTCAGACAAAAAGTGGCCATTATCTGAATGGAAAGTCAGTAATGTATCTGTAAAGACAAAGGACAACTCTATCAGACACTTGCAGGGTGACGCAAATGAAATGCTTGCTCACAGCACAAGTGGCTTGTGGTCACGAGCCTGAGCAGCTGCGGCATACGCCACACAAGGTCTGGCTCAGTCATTTCCTGGACTAAAGACTTTGAGAAGCCACTTCCTCTCCCCAAGCCTCGCTTCCTTATCTGTGTCATGCAAAGGTGGAACAAAAATAGGTCTAAAGCTAATCTCATTCTTATGTAGGTCCTTATTATGATGATTTATTACCAGGGAAAAATGATTGCAAAACGGATGCCTTGGTAATGACCTCATTTTCTACTGTTCCATTGAATGTCATAGCAATGCTTTCTCTGAATTAGTCACTTTCCTGCTGAACTTCTGTCTACAGAATATAGGAACTTCTCATGCATTATTAATACATGAGAATACTGTCCAATACTTTGCATTTCTATGCTATTCTTTCAATTCTGTTAGATCAGTGACTTAGCTCTTATGCTCCAGTTCCTGGAAGAGCATCTCTTACATGTTAAAGAGAACAGTTATGGTTCATTACAAAGACCAAAGAAAAGCAAGCAGGATAAAGAAAAGGTACAAGTAGTTCTCAGAATCAAAGGGAATCAGCAAAGGTAGGACCCATGGCATGTTTGAGGAATGAGGAATAGAAGTGAGGAAGAAAAGAATTTCTCTGTGCCAGAATCCCATCACCAGATACATGAGCTCCAAGCTACCAAGTGATCCTTGTATCACTTGGTTCAGATTCAGATTTAGGAAGCACAGATTGTTGTTGGCTGAGCTTGGGACTTAGGCCTGCCTGTTGCTGTGTGTGAGTGTTCTAAGGATTCCAGCCAAGGGGCATGGGACAGGCATGATCCTTCTTGGTGCTGCTTCACGGACTTGGATATGCACCAGGAATTCCTCTGGCACCAATCACACAAGATTGAAATGATTCTCCAATGAAGTCAGAATGATTCGAGAAGAAAAATGGATCTGGATAATATCTGTGATAACAGGTACTCAAATAACATATCACGTATAAAATGCTGAGGGATTTCTATGAGGCCAACATTTTACTTTCACACAGATGCATAAGCAAAGGTGCTCTAAAGATTCTACTGCCATAGTTGGGATTCTATGTTTACCTCTGAGATTCATCTGTATGATATCTACATATTTCTCAGTGGAATTTGAGTCTACAGCACACATTTGGAAGCCTTAATATGAAATAGAACACTCCCCACATGGGGTACTAACATTCCATTCCAGACTTATTCGCTGTCACTTCTTTTCACAAATACTGCATGCTCTGACCAAACAGAACACTGCTTGCTGAACAGATCTTCCTTCTCATCTCTCTATATCTTTCTTGTCCACAATAAATATAACCCTCTCCAATTCCGCACCCTGGGATCTACCCTTCATCCACCTGTTACTACGCTGTATGTGAATCTCCTCCCTTGCAACTTTGTATCATTTTCTACATCATATGAAAGTTCTTTGTGCAATTGGTTTTATCGTTAATTAACACTACAGATGTCTAGAATTGTGCTGTGAATGATGAAATATGCAGACACATGCATTACAAAGTTTAATATTTTTATAGAGGAGCTGTTTGGTTTACCTTTCTGGGTACTTTTGGGTACTTTTATTCTAACATTTTCATATATATATGATATATTTACTATACCAACTATATATCACATGTTACTCTGACACATTTTTGTTTTATGTGTATGACATAAAATAAGATGTAGTTGCTATATTTAAAAACCTGCATGAGGGCCCAGTGGCGTGGCCTAGCGGCTGAAGTCCTCGCCTTGAATGCCCCGGGATCCCATATGGGCACTGGTTCTAATACTGGCAGCTCCACTTCCCATCCAGCTCCCTGCTTGTGGCCTGGGAAAGCAGTCGAGGATGGCCCAAGGCTTTGGGACCCTGCACCTGTGTGGGAGACCCGGAAGAGGTTCCAGGTTCCTGGCTTCGGATCGGTGCAGCACCGGCCCGTTGCGGCTCACTTGGGGAGTGAATCATCGGACGGAAGATCTTCCTCTCGGTCTCTCCTCTCTGTATGTCTGAATTTGTAATAAAAATAAATAAATCTTTAAAAACGAAAACAGCTACCAAGAAAATACCAGTGTATCTATCTTCCACTCATGTCAATCTCGGAACAGGGCAAGTGTTGTGGCATAGTGCCAAAAGCTTCTGCTTGACATTAGCATCCCATATGGGAGCCAATTCATGTCTTAGCTATTCCACGTCTGATCTAGTCCCTTGCTGTTAGCCTTGGGAAAGCAGCAGAATATGGCCTAAGTGCTTGGGCTCCTGCCACACACATGAGAGACACAAAAGAAAGTTCTGGTTCCTCATTTCAGCCTGGCCCCAGCCTGGCATTGCAACCATTTGGCAAGTGAACCAGATTATATGTGGTTTGCACTTGTGTGGGTATGTGTGTCGATCCCCCGTTCTCTTTCTGTAACTGTAACAAAAGCTCCTATATAGCTATTATCATTCATTCTCTCGGTGCTTATACTTGTAGTTTGCTTTACTCATACATTATAGGAGAATGGGTGAAACAAAGGACAATAGTATTCAACAATTAAAGAGGCTATGCGCTCATAAAATTGGCAAAAATTAAGAGTCTAGTAATGACATCTGTTAGCAATGAAAATTCTCACACGTTGTTAATAGGGATAGAAATCGGTTAAATCATTTTAGAAAATAGTGTAACTTGATTTAATAAGGTTGAAAATAGCTACGATTCAGAAATTCCGCTTCTGGATACATGTTCCCCAAAGACCAGGTATATAGACCCTAAAACAGGTGAAGGTACATGTGTTCCAACACACAGAACCAGATGTTCACATCACCACTGATCACCATGACCGAGACAAGTAAGAGAAATGATCATAGAAATAGAACAAGAACTAAATTTTGTACTTTCTAACATTTTATTGAACTGCCTATCTTTTCTGATTTGTAGTAAGTTGGCTTTAAAATATATTCTGTGTTCAAGGATATCTCAAAAAATTCAATGGAAATGTTAGTTATGAAAACTTCACATTAATTCGCAAAATTTTTGCCTCAAAATAAATGCTTAAGTTCCGTTTTCCACCAAGTCTTCAGTTGACGCTGTATGTATCCGCATGTGTGTTTACACTGACGCCTTCTGGCTAACTATGCTATGAATACCTTTTCATCACACACATTATGAAATAATCACAGACCAACAGCTGAGAATTCCACGTATGAGCAGAAGGTATAGTTTGTGGACTTAGGATTCTGGGTAGATAAATGATAAGAAATTCCTCTATAAAAATGCAATACTGCTGGGGGCCAGCACCATGGCATTGCAGGCTAATCTTCTGCCTGTGGCAGCATCCCATATAGGCACCAGTTCTAGACACAGCTGTTCCATTTCCAATCCAATCCATGCTAATAGTCTGGGAAGATAGCAAACAATGGCCCAACTGCTTGGGTCCCTGCACCCACATGGGACATCTGGCTTCAGAGCAGCCCAGCTCTGGCTGCTGCAGCCATTGGGGAGTGAATCAGCAGGCAGGTCTTTCTTTGCCTCTCCTTCTCTATTTTACTATGTCTTTCAAATGAAAAGAAATAATGGATCTATTTTTTAAATGTGGTATTTCTCCATGGGGGGGGAGCGTTGGGGAGAGGTGGGGAGGGGGAATCCCAGTGCCTATAAAACTGAGTCACATAATGCAATGCAATCATTAAATAAATAAATAAAATAAATAAATAAGAAAAAAAATGTGGTATTTCTGTAGTGATGCCACTACTCTCCTCGGCCCAAGCTCTGCAACTCATTTGATGCAAACAAATCCAGATGGCTTGTAGAAGTGAGGGACTAAGGATGTGTTCAGGAATTAGTGGTTCACCCACTTCTAACATGAAGCTAAGAAGCTCCCGCTAACACTTTGTTCCAAATTCTTCCTTCAGCTCTGCTTTTGTATTATACCCAACAACTACCATTATCCAGAGAGTAGAAATTTTGAAAATGCTTTTTATATTCCTTATCTCCCATGACCCTCACAACTCCCTTGAGGGAGGGCTAGGGTTATTACCTGCACTTTCTTTTTTTTTTTTTTTTAAAGATTTATTCATTTTTTATTACAGCCAGATATACACAGAGGAGGAGAGACAGAGAGGAAGATCTTCCATCTGATGATTCACTCCCCAAGTGAGCCGCAACGGGCCGGTGCGTGCCGATTCGAAGCCAGGAACCTGGAACTTCTTCCGGGTCTCCCACGCGGGTGCAGTGTCCCAATGCATTGGGCCGTCCTCCACTGCTTTCCCAGGCCACAAGCAGGGAGCTGGATGGGAAGTGGAGCTGCCGGGATTAGAACCAGTGCCCATATGGGATCCCGGGGCTTTCAAGGCGAGGACTTTAGCCGCTAGGCCACGCCGCCGGGCCCATATTACCTGCACTTTCATGATGAGGAAATCGGCTCAGAGGTCTGTCTCACAGCTGATAAATCTTGCAATTCTGGGCTCTTTTGACATTATCCCAGCATATGCTGGATCAAACCCCACCACACTCAGGGAGCTTTCCCTGACCACAAGATTCTTTCATCTTTATTTAAATTTTAAAAAAAAAAAGCAGACTATTGGGCCTGACACTCTGGGTCAGTCAGCTAAGCCTCCTGCTTTAAGTGCCAGGATTTCAAAATGGGTACTGGTTCCTGTCCCAGCTGCTCCGCTTCCCATGCAGCTCCCTGCTTGTGGTCTGGGAAAGCAATACCGGATGACCCCAAAAGCACTGGAACGCTGCACCCACATGGGAGACCCAGAAGAAAGCTCTTGGCTCCTGGCATTGGATTGGCTCAGCTCCGACCGCTGCGACCACCTGGGTAGTGAACCAGAGGATGGAAGATCTTTCTCTATGTCTCTTCTCTCTGTAAAACTGCCTTTCCAATAAAAATAAACATGTCTTTTAAACATTAATAATATATAAAGAACAGATTTTCTATATTTCACAGGATTCTTTCTTGTCTCTGTAGAATTCTAATGATTATTTCATTTGAAAAGGACCATAGTGTCTTGATCAATGGCTGATCTGGAAGTTCTGGCCTGGGTCTGTTTGTAAGCTGCTGTGACAGCCCCTGGTTTGCTCAGAGACCTTGTACCAGGCGTTTCCTGCAGTGCTGACTGGACTTGCCTGTCTGTGTGAGCTGCTACATCCAAGATACAACTCTGATAATCAAGAATAAAACCCAGATGCCCTGATCCATTTATGTTCTACGGATCACATGAAAAATTCTGATTCCAGGGGATAGTGGCAGGGGATAACCCAGGTCCTTAAGCCCCTACACCCATGTGGGAGACTCAGAAGCAGCTTCTGGTTCCTTGCTTTGGATTGGCTCAGCTCAGGCTGTTGTGGCCACTTCACGAAAAAACTAGTGAATGAAAGGCCTCTCTCTCTCTCTCTCTCTCTCTCTGCTTCTTCTTTCTGTAACTCTGTCTTTCAAATAAAACTGAATCCTTTTTTTAAAAAAGTATTGTAAGAAATGAGAATTTTTCATTGTGAAACGAGAGGGTTGGTTCAGGTGACAGTAAGAATATTATTACAGAGTCTATGTAATTCCATCTTTAAATGTCAAGGAATCCTAATATTTTGCTTTTTCACCTCCTATATAACACTAAATAAATGAAAATGAATAAAAGGTGCTTGCTATTTAAAATAAATCAATATAATCCTTTCTATGCTGCTCAAAGGAATAGTCTATTCCTACATAAAAAAAAGCCCTGACTTGTGTATATTCACCTTCTGTTTTGACTTTACAGACAGGAAGTCACCCTGGGGCTCTGGGGGTGACACCTCAAGCCGCTGGCATCACTCTGGTGTGTCCCTTTCATCAGAACATTCCTTTAGAGATAGGGGAAGGGGCGGCAGAGGGTTAACAACCAAATGAGCATTCGGCCTCATTTCACAGATCTCCCGCGTAAGAGTGAAAAGCTCCCCACAGGAACTCTCCCGCGTAAGAGTGAAAAGCTCCCCACAGGAACGTGTGCTCTGCAAACCGACCCCTGCTGGCGACAGGATGTCCCTCTCTGTAAGTGGCCTCTGAAGAGGAATGCTCACATGTTGCCTCCTTGAAGTGTGCCTGCAGTAGAACTGGAAGCTGCGAAGGCAGGACTTGAGCAAAGGATGAAAACAAAGGCTTGGACTGAGATGGGGTGGGCAGCATGAGGGAAGAGGCTCCTGGCTCCTGGCTCCCAGCTTTGGATCACTTCGACTCTACCTTGCAGCCATTTGAAGAAAGAGTCAACATATGGAAAATTTCTCTGTCTCTCCTTCTCTCTGCAAGTCTGCCTTCCAAACAAAGTTCAGTAGATCTGTAAGAAAAACATACGCATGTATTTCAAAAATGTCTGCACCCAAATCAACTTATATTTTGACTCCATTTTTCCCCAACCCTTCGAAGTACCTTCATGAGATTCACATCCCTCAGGGAACAGTTTCTTGTGCCTTCTGACGTCTGAAAACTCAAGCCATTTACTAGTTTATATTTTTAATTATTTTATTTATATAAAAGTAAACAAACTCCATGTATTTCCCAGTGTAGACTTGACAGCAGAGCGGTGCTTCCCACCCAAACTCTTCCTACTTCAATTCTTTATTTTTTTAATTAAAAAAAAATTTTTTGATGACATAATTTCAGCCACAATCACAAGCTTATACCTCATTAGGTTAAAAAAAATTAAACAATTAGCTAGTAGAAAAAAATTGCTATTCCTCAAGAATTATACACAGAAGCTTGTAAGTGATAATCAGTTCTCAAAATGTCCATCTTGCTCCTGGGGGTTACATTTCTGTGCTCTGGGTATTTGTTACCACAGATTAGGGAAACCATGTGATAATTGTTTTATCAAGGCCACATGATTTAGCCAGTAAAGAATTGTGAGTTTCACATTTAAAGTAAAAATATGGATTTAGTTGGTTTGGGGTCTTTGTTTGTTATCTTTAAATCTCGAATTAAATGGTGAAAGAGATCAAAGGCAGCTGTAAACATCATCAGAAAGTCATACGTGGGACAAAAAATTAACCACCACTTCCTTCCCATCGGGCATCATCTGCCACATGCCGAGAGACCCGAAGGCAACCTGCACTCTGGGTCATTGTGCTATTCCTACTTTAATCAGTAACTTTCCAGGCAGGTTTTTGGTTTGCTTGGTTTTTTTGGTTTTGGTTTGTTTTGTTTTAATTCTGGAACATCTAGTTACAGAAAAACCAGAAAGCAACGGGGACCCAGAAATGAACTGAAGAAGTACAAGCAAAGCAGGCCCAGAAAGCTATTACGCAACCTCATCGTAGATTCGCTGAACTTAAGGGTGCTGAGAAACTCGATATTTAATGCAGAAGACATGTGAGGGTGTTTTTTTCCCTCCAAATGTTCTGAAAGCTTTGGTAATTTTGTTAGACGGAGACGAGAAGCACAGAGAAGAATGCAGATCCTCTAGAGAGTGGTATGTTTATTCAGGTTCAAGTGTAAGCCATGTGTCTACTAAAACCTTATGCTTCTGGGTACAAAGTAGCCTATTATTCTCTTCAGAATATGTCCTTGCACATTAATGAAGGTTCAGGAAAATAAAAAAGTCATGTCGATTGAATGGGAGTACAGATGAGAGCCTAGGACATTGGAAAGATTCAACCCCAGCTCACCTGACTCTGAAGTTTCTTGACCTTTAAGTCACAACCTTCTCTGAATCTGAATTATTAAAAGTGCTCAGATATATGTTAGAAATGTTTGCTTTTCAAACTCATGGACCAAAGAAATGCAATATGTAATAGTATAAACTGCAGTTGATAAATATTATAAACGAAGATGTGACTCTTTCACCAAATGTAATAGCAAATGGAAACTTTGGAAGCAGAAAGGCAGAAATTCAACACATTTGGTTATGTACTGCAGCCATCTGCCTTAAACCACAATGGAAAATGAAGACAAGAAGGGTTTGTATGTGCTATGTGGTTCAATAAACAGCTCTTCTTCCTAAGACATTTCACAGCTTCTCCCTAAAAGCACAAATACCCAACTGCAATTGGAGAAGAACTGAAATCTGCAGAACCTCAAAGTCATAACAGCGTCTAGGTCTGAGAAAAGGTTTATGCCTTAGCAATCTGCCTACTACCTACTCACACTTAAACACTGGAGGAAAAGTTTGTTGAGCAATTTCCAGAATGCACTTTTCACTTCTTTGTTCCTAAGACTGTAGATCGAAGCGTTGAACATGGGAATCACCACAGTGGCAAACACAGATGCTGCTCTGTCTGTGTCCTTGGACTAGTCAGAGCTGGGCTCAAGCACATGAAGATGCTTGTGCCGTAGAAGATGGAAATTTCAGTGCAGTGGAATGCACAGGTAGAAAGGGCATTCTTCCATCCTGCAGTGGAATGCATTTTCTGGATGATGACATATAAAAAGAGGTAAGAGATAAGGATGACCAGGAGTGTGAACAAGACATTGAAGCTTACCGCAAAGAAGACAACCAACTTGCTGATGTGTGTTGGAACATGAGAGAGCCAAGAGAGGTGGAATGTCACAGAAAAAAAAAATGATTAATCTCATTGGGACCACAAAAGGAAAGTCCGAAGGAGCCTGCAACATGGATAGAGATTGACAAAACCACAGACATAAAAACCAATGTTAGGAGAGCACATACGCTTGCTGTCATGGTGGTGCTCTAGTGAAGAGGCCTAAACACCACTGTGTGGTGGTCCTAGGCCGTGGGGGCAAGGGGGTCACATTCTACAGTGGCAAAGCCCACAAAGAAGAAGAGCTGAGCTGCACAACCATTGCAGATGACCTTGTCCCCTGAGTGCAGTGCGGCCACTATCTTGGCAGCTACAGTTGATGAGAAGCCCGGATCCACAGAAGACAAGCTACTGCAGAAGAAGTACATTGGAGAATGGAGCTGGGAGTCAGAGAGGATGATCACCATTTTCCCCCATTCCCAACCAGAGTGATGAGGTAGATGAACAAAAATAGCAGAAAAGGAATCTAAACATTAGGGTCACCTGTTAATCCCAAGAGAATGAACTCTGTCACCTCTGTGCTGTTCCCCATTGAAGACAACTAAGGAAAGGAGTTAATAAAACTCAAATGAAAGAGGTGGTGAATATATAATGTATTAGAGAATGTGATAGATAATGTATTCTATGTAAGTCACACATGAGACCTTCCAGTTATAAAACAGAAATTAATCCAATGAAACAAGTGATATTGTGCCTATTTTACACATAAAAAATTTAATGCCCAGGGAGCTTAATATTGAGCAAGAGATTCTAATTAGTAGGTACCAAAATCAAAGTTCGCCCATTCATATTTCTGAATCCAAAATCCGTTTACTCAGAAATTTAATTCTTCCTTTGTATTAGAGAAACACCATTACAATGCAGATATGTATCATTTTAAAGGCCTTGATTATTAAATTTTTAAGAATGAAAACCAAATGACTCAGTAGCAAAGAAGTATACATCTATCATTTCCTGTCTTTCTCGTTTCGCATCCAAGAGCACAGCCTCACTAGAGAATTCCTGGAATTTTCCATGCACATACAATTAAACAGATAGAAATCCTAGTAGTGTATAATATACCAGGCATTGTTCTGTGCACTTTACTTCCACTGAACTTATTTAATTCTTACACCAACACTTTGGGACTGATCCCATTCTTATCCCCATTTTGCACAACAGGAACTGAAAATATGACAAAAATCATACTCCATTTTCAATGCCTCGTGTTTCTCACATTAGATTATTTCTAGTTTATTTCACATGCAGTCTTTTCCTGGCTATTATCTGCTCCTAAATTTGAGTAACATTATTACTATGTTATTTTATTATGTGATGTTATTATTAAATTATTATATTGTTATTATACCTTTATAAAATAATAGCCAAATAACCATTGACTATAGTCACACAACTGGTAAATATGGAAAGTGAAATTAAAACTAATTTGTTTGATAATAAGTCTAGAGTTCTAGAAAGCAATATTTAATGTCTTTAGGAATTTATCATTTAATAGTAGTTCACTCAAAACGGAGTATTGGATATATAATTATAAATATACATTTCATAAAGAAATACAAGTTTTTTATCTAAGTTCATATGTATTTAATTCTCTCATATATATGTATATGCGATGTACCTCTCAGCAGTCTTTATGGTTGATCCTGCGCACAATTAACAACACCTCCCTTCTTTGCTTGGTTATCACAATTGGCTAGGAAACCATCCAGCCCTTAAACTAGCTCTAAGCTCCTTAGGGCAGTGGCTGTTTGTAACTCCTCTGGCCTACTGGCCTCTTGTACACATAAATAAACACTTGGTTCATTGAATAGAACATTAATAGCAAAGTATTTAAATATTTTTCCATGCCATTTAATTCTACCACAAACAATCTATTGTTCTCTTGTCTAGCTGGGTCCACACTTCCTGCCAAAATATTACCTTAGAAGAGTGGTATGAAAACTATTTGGAGGTAACAATGAGCTTGGAGATGACCAGGCCTGGATAAAGGCTCATGTCCTAATTTTAGCACACCCGTTCTCCCCTACTTCACTTAGTTTTTTTTCTTCAGCTTGGGGCTTCATGGTGTTTTCCAGTCCCTAGTAGCACAGCAGGCTCAGGAGAAGGAAGAAAGAAAATTGTGATGGGGAGACAAAGGGAAAAACTGGGACAAGAGAGCCAAAAACATCTCGTTCTGCTTGACCCTACCTTAACTCACAGTGTCATGATGTTTACCCAACTGGCGAGAAGTTCTTTTTTATAACACAAAAAAAGGAGGTGGCCAGGCTTGCCCTTTTGGGTGAGCGTTGCCTCCCCGGTAGTGTAGCTGGTTTCCCAAGAACTGGCTGAGCCCACTAAGGACACAGCATTGGACAGGAGTGTGATACGATTCCAATCCAAAGCTTCTAGTTTCTCACCTTAACAAGGAATGTTCCAGTGAGTACTCCTGTAGATGTCTGATGCTGACCCTTTTCCCTTCGAATGAATTCCTAGAAGCTTCTATTTCTCAGGCTTTTCCACTTGCTCAGATATTTTCATCCAGTAATCAACTCATTAGCTTTCTACCCAGCAGCACTTGGAATGACATTCATACAGCCATTCGGGCTTTTTTTTTCTTTTGACTTTTGACGTGTTAAAACTGAGCAGACACGATATCTTGTAATCCATGAAAAGCAGTGTCCTGACCTTACAGATTAAGCAGCTGAGCTCTGGGATGCCCTTTGAGGTTGCACAATTACCGAACTGTAAAATCTGTGCGGTCTTCCAGAGCCAGATCCCCCCCGCTTCTGCACAACTAGACAGCCCTTGTTGCAAAGCAGCTGCTCTGTAAAATATTTCACAGCTTCCCTTATGTCCACCCACTAGATCTGAGAAACCCAACTGCTCACCACCACTGTGTGACAACTGAAAATGCACACAGATGTCTCAAATCGACCCCAGGGCTAACATTCTTCCTATGTGAAAACCGCTGGTGTGGGGTTCATAGAGGAAAAAATAAAGCAGTGAGTCTAGAGTCTACAAAACGTTTCTGCATGCACATCTTCATTGAACGATTGAATGATCTGACAAGCAGATTATAGTTAGATCTGTATTTAAAGAAACTAGTGACTAGTTCAAGGCTCAGCACCCCATCACGACAGCTGCTTTGATGGAGGCAGTCCATGACGGTAACTGCTTGAAGGACTATGATCCCTTCACAAAATAACTTTTTATCCTCCCATACAATCAATCAACCTCATCTTATTAACACAAGTGAGGAGAAAGCATTTTAAAAACTGAAAAGTGCAAAGGTGGAACTCATCTCACTGAGGGCACATCGAGAATTCTTTACCAAAACATCTTCTCAAACACTCATGTGATCAATTTTCTCAGCTAATTCTGACCACCCAAGCTGTCTCTTTCCATAAAAGCTGTTACATTCTCCTGTACAGAACTGCCCAGACAGCTGCCTCCTTCTCTCAGCAGTTAATATTTGAGGCACCTTCCATGTTGTCCTTAACTGGCAGCCCTTGGCTCATCCATTGGAGTCACAGTTAATGAATGTGCTTGACTCAGAGCAGCAAGGAGCATCCTGGAACCAGTAAAAAGACAAGATTTGCTCACATGGCACCATCCCTAAAGGGTCATAAACTTGGGATCTAAATCCTGCACCCACTGCTCTGTCTATTCCAGCCCAATTCCTGCAAAACTAAGCATTTTGCATGACCTTAAAAAAAATTGGTAGGAGCTTTGAAAGGGAAAAAATATTTGGGGAATTTCTAAGGAAAGTGATGTCTGTTGGAAACAGAAAGGCCATTAAAAAAAACTAAAGGATCATTTTTGTTGTTATTTTTACAAAGAGAGAAGGAGTACTTTAGGCCATCAAGATAGTCTGAAAACAAAAAACTTTTTAAAAAATTTGTTTCTGAAGGAGTTTGGAGAGTCATTCCCAACCATCTCAGCTCAACTGGGGAGCTGCAAAGAAAACTCACAGTAGGGTGAAGGTTGGACTGCATCTCATGAAAGAAGAGCGAAGGTGTATTTTGTCTGTCAGCATTCTGTGCATCATTGTCTCCTCCTAGTGTAGTCACAGGTGCACAGTAGATTCAAATATATGTTGGCTGAATGCATGAATTAGAATCTCAGCAGTTGGTTTAGAATAACAGCTTTGATGGGCCCGGCGGCGTGGCCTAGCGGCTAAGTCCTCGCCTTGAACGCCCCGGGATCCCATATGGGCGCCGGTTCTAATCCCGGCAGCTCCACTTCCCATCCAGCTCCCTGCTTGTGGCCTGGGAAAGCAGTTGAGGACGGCCCAATGCATTGGGACCCTGAACCCGCGTGGGAGACCCGGACGAGGTTCCAGGTTCCCGGCATCGGATCGGTGCAGCACGGGCCCATTGCGGCTCACTTGGGGAGTGAATCATCGGATAGAAGATCTTCCTCTCTGTCTCTCCTCTTCTCTGTATATCTGACTTTGTAACAAAATAAACAAATCTTTAAAAAAAACAAAAAAAGAATAACGGCTTTGATGCAGTCTTGCTTTGGGATTGTAGGCAAACCAGTTTCCCTGGCAGAGAGAGAGAGAGAGAAGGAAAATATAGGGAAATTCAGACAATGTATAATCTCTAGTGGGTACTCAATACAAGGTGATTTATTTGTCTCTTTAGAGTGTTTCCCAGTCTGTATGAACAGTTGGTAGCAACATCCCATCTAGCGATGACTTTGCTTCTACCTGAGTAAAGGGGAGTAGGAATTATTGACAGGGATTTGGTGAGATGTGGCAGAGGTGCTGAGGGCAAATGATAGAATCCCTTGCCCTTTTTTATAAACTCATTTCTGAGTTCCTTTTCCTGGTACCCAGCGTGGAGAAGAATGCCACACTAAAACAAAAGTCAGGAAAAACATATCTATGTCCTTTGAGACTTGCGAGCTCTCAGTTCAAAACTGCCTTCCACTATCAGACTTTTTTGAAGTCTATAAAGAAAAGCAGGAAAGCCGTTTGATCTCTGAGGACCCCTGGTTTCAAATAATAGAAGGTTTCCTGAAGTTGGTGAGTGATGTAGGCAGTTGAGCTGCTGTTAGAGTTCGCATGAGATCCTCTGTGAGTCGTATTAGGCTCTGTGTGAGGGCTCAAGCCGGTACCTATGTTTGTTCAGGTCCTCTGGAGGGAGCTTTTCTAAAGGCTCAGCCCCAACCCGGGTTTCTACAAGATGTAAACAAGCAATCAAACCAGGCTTCCAAGAGGAAACTGAACCATTGCTGAGAAGTGCAAAGAAAGCTTAAAAATCCTCTCCTATATCCCAGTGTTGAAATCCTTGCCTTGAGTGTGCTGGGATCCTATATGGGCCCTAGTTTGTGTCCTGGCTACTCCATTTCCCTTCCAGCTCCCTGCTTGCAGCCTGGGAAAGCAGTTGAGGACGGCCCAAAGCTTTGAGACCCTGCACCCACATGGAAGACCTAGAAGAAGCTCCTGGCTCCTGGTTTCGGATCAGCTCATCATCAGTCATTGGGGCCGCCTGGGGGGTGAACCAGCAGATGGAAGATTTTCCTATGTATTTCCTTCTCACTGTATATCTGCCTTTCCAATAAAAATAAATGTTAAAAAAAATCCTCACAGATCAATAGAAAACCCTGGTTCTTCCAGTCAGCAGCTCAGATTCTTGAAGAGAAAGTCCACAAAAGATGCTTTCCTTCAAAAGCACTTAAGGGTCTAGCTGTTCTACACTCAACTCATGAAAAAGTCTTATCTATGGAGTCATCTCTAGGATTCAATGGGAAGAAATTTTAAATATCAGATTATAGACAGCAACATGTATCAGAAGCCCATTTTGGAATCCGAGTTTCAAACAGCTCTGTGACTCAAAACACTTCCTGCAATGTTTTCCCCATTAACTGGCTTCAGATGAGTTCTAACATGGAGTTTAGCAGAAGTAAAGCATTCTGGAACCTGCTCTTCCGAATCAACACGTAGTGAGTGTGCTGTTTCCCGGCCTTTGCTACATGTGTGTGCTATTTTTATCAATGTCATCCGAACGTTATATAAAAAAAGTTATTCTCTTTCCAGTTTTACCAATATTAAACCTACATGGTATACATTAAGTACCAGAACTTTTGTCAAAGAGAATGAATTAAGAGTCTTTGGAGCAATACATAATTTTAGGACTGGAATTGGGAATATATGAGATAACCTTGGAGCATCTTCTGGATGTAGAAAGTAAGGAAATTGTTGAGTCTGTCTGATTCAAAACCATATGCTTAATGTTGTGTTGCTTTGGGGAATCAATGCAGAAAACAGAAATGCTCTCAAAACATAGTAGAGTGCTATTTCTGCCAGGTCTTCACAACTGTGTGTTCCAGGACAGTCCGTTGCAAAAGTGAAGCTTATTCTATCCTGTTATGCAAAAAAATAACTATTACAATAAAATTAAAATTTTTGAAAGTAAAAAGAAATAGGAGGTAGCCAGGCTACCTTGAGGATATTTCTACACCAACCTCAGAGTTTTTAGTCTCCAGTCACCTGATTCATATGTCTAAATCTGAAGACTTGCTATTTTATTTGATCCTTGCTGTTTGATTTAATCATTATAGGGACCAGTGAAACAAATAAAGAAGATAAAAGAAGAAAAATGAAGCGAAGGGGAAAAAAGAGGAAGAAAAGGAAGAGAATTGGTAGGAGAAAAAGATGAGGGGAGAGATTTTCACCTGTAGCCTCACCACCAGAACAACTGAGACAATGTCATCTGAACGCCAAGCAGATAAGGTAGTTCGATGCCATCTTTCTTTTATTATTATTATTATTATTATTGGAAAGTCAGATGTACAGAGAGGAGTAGAGACGGAGAGGAAGATCTTCCATCCGATGATTCACTCCCCAAGTGGCCACAATGGCCAGAGTTGAGCCAATCCAAAGCCAGGAGCCAGGAGCCAGCAGGCCTCTTCCACGTCTTTAATTCAGGTACAGGGTCCCAAGGCTTTGGGCCATCCTCGACTGTCTTCCCAGGCCACACCGGACCTCGATGCTGTCTTTCAATGGGATTTTATATTCTAAAAATTTAAATAACCTAAACTGAAGCCTATTAATATCACAAATGATCCTGGGTTCTTACCCTGGAGAGGCTTGGATCTGCACTTATTAAATGTATGATACAAGTAAGTCATTAATCTCTGAATCTCATGATCCTCATGACATTGAATACATCTTCCTTTCCTCTATCAGAGCTTTTAGTTCTTGGGGGAGCAATGACTCTTTTGGCTCTTGCACCATTTAGCTTCATCACAAGTTCAAGTTTACTCTTCATTTTCAAACAGGAAAAAAAGGATTAGCTCCAGACCAAGGACCAATGTGTCCACCGATTTATCTTTGAGTCAATGCTGCCACCTGGAGGCCATTTCGGGCTTTTCATGCCATGTGCTATTCCCAGCCCAAGACTTGAAGAGGGAGTTTTCGTGTTCCCTGTAGCATGAACTACTAGCTTCACAGAAGAGTAATGATGTGACATTATGAAAAATACTAAGAAGCTACAAGTCTGTCTAAAGACTTAATTTTATGATCACATCTCTTGGAACATTATCAGCTAGGTGATAAGCCACAGAAGGTACGGCAGTCCATAGGTGATAATTAAAATTTTAAAATTTAAATTTAAAATTTAAAATTTAATTTAAAATTTTAGAACCGGATGCACAGGCTCAAGTTCCAGCTCTAGAAGGCACTCAACATCTCCAGCCTTCTCTCTCTCAGTCTGAGTTGCTGAGAGAATTGATGGCTTTAGTGAATGTATTTAGAATGCTAAGCCCAGTGCGATTAATATAAATAGCCAATTTAGTCAAAAAGTGACACTAGAAGAAATGAAGCAGTCTCCAAGTCACACAGCTGACTAGTGACACAGCAGAAACCCTATGACCTCTCATTGACTTCTATGCATTGATCTGCTGACTGAACAATGCTTGTCTGTCTGTGCTCTGTCGCTGTTATCTCCCTCACCTAGATGAAGATCAAGGCTGTCTAATGTTCACTTCGCTCTCTCCATCCAAACCCATCCTGTCCTCTTCCACTTTACCATCTCAGAACATCTCCCCTCTCTTTTGGAGGGGTGGGGAGAGGAAGCAGCACAGTTTCCCCACATCTTCCACAGTTACTTCCTCACCCAGCACCCAGCCTTAAGCACTGCTACCTTATTTGTCCAAAGTCATGCCTTAGTTACCATCCCTTTCTCCCCCAAAATTTCAGCGTTGCTTTCCAGCCCCAATATATTTCTGTGCCGTACCAGTATTCTCCCTTCTAGCCTCCAAAGTGATCAACAGAAGTTCACCTCATTTCTCATTGTCTCCTCAAGCCATGGCCTTAACTAGTCCATTCCACTCCAGCTGTGTTCTCAAGGACACGCCACAATGGTGAAGGTACAGCTGCACAGACAGACACATAAGCATAGTGTTTGTTGCCCTTTGGTTGCCCTCTTCAAATTCTTAAAAATTTCATATTTTAAGTTGTATTTTTAGAGATACCATGGTTACTGCCACTGCCCACTGCCAGGTGTGGTTAACCACACAATGATCTTTGACATCACGGTCAATCCAGTTTTGGGCTGGATCTACCTTTAAGTAATTTGCACAAAAAGTTCCAAATATGGAGGAATTATTTGTGCTCTGAGCTGTGCAGAGAAGGGTGTTGGTAATAAGGATTTCTGCTTTCACAGACTTGATTGTTGCTTATAAGATACTATCCATCCTACCTAGCCTGCCATGTAAAGTAGTCTCATCCCAAAAGTTTTCCAGTTCTTTTTTTCCTTAATAACCTCTGCATAACTTACTCTCGATCTGCACTTCTAAGTGCCTGACTCACGGTGTCTGGCACAGAGCAGAGCCCCAGTGCACCAGCCCTTCCATCGACCACACCATGGGTATGTTTCTCCATCACCTTAGTTCTTGCTGCTCCCTCAGGCTGTAGGTTTATGCCTTTCACGTGTCGATTCAAATTACAGTGATTTCCATGGTGACGTGACTTTCCGAGTTGATAAGAACATGCATGTGTCCTAATTGCACTGTTCCAAGTGTTGTTTCTTAGTTTTGTGCGCAGGCCTTCTTTCACCTCCCCATCCAGCTTTTCCCGTCCTTGTATTCCTTGTGTTCCATGACCTTGACGTCTGTGTCCAGGGAGGTCATCGTTATGTAAGGGCGCACCTGTATTCAGCACTAAACTGTAAATCTTTGGAGGGTAGAAATAATGCTCACTCCTCTTTTTTTTAAAGATTTTTATTTATTTTTATTACAAAGTCAGATATACAGAGAGGAGGACAGACAGAGAGGAAGATCTTCCATCTGATGATTCACTCCCCAAGTGAGCCGCAATGGGCCAGGGCGCGCCGATCCGAAGCCAGGAACCAGGAACTTCCTCCAGGTCTCCCACGTGGGTGCAGGGTCCCAAAGCATTGGGCTGTCCTTGACTGCCTTCCCAGGCCAAAAGCAGGGAGCTGGATGGGAAGTGGAGCTGCCGGGATTAGAACCAGCGCCCATATGGGATCCCAGGGCATTCAAGGCGAGGACTTTAGCCACTAGGCCATGCCGCCAGGCCCAATGCTCACTCCTCTTAGGCTTTCTCCTGGAACATAGAACACTGCCTGGACATGACAAATTATGCAAAAAAAGATGCTACCTTTTTCTCTATTTAATAGGTTAGGCACAGAGATATTCACTATGAAACCCACATCAGGGAAATGTATTTGTCCTTAGTCCACTGAGTTGACTTTCACGTCCCCAGAGTGAAGAGATGAAGGGTTAGCAAGATCTCAATGGTATTTATGAAGGGACGGTAGCATGTGACAGCTTGGGCAGAGAATCATTCCTGAGATCAAGACCCACATTGTCAAGTTCCCCCCGCCTGTCAACACTAACTCAAAAGCATGAGTCCAAAATGATGGGACACACCCAAACACACAATGCAATTTTCTCTTTGGCAGATTTGGGATTGGCCAACAGAGTGACACCATCTTGCTGTGCAGTCCTAGCTCTAATGATGAAGGAAGTACTAGTGGTTTCAAAGATTCTCTTAGAATTTTCCCTTGGATTGTGGTTAGATCATTGGAGAATCATACAAATCTTGTCCTTAGAAGATTTCTGAACTGTTTCCTCATGGCTGTGGTTCCTTCACCTGGGTTAGATCTTTTCTACCTTTGGGATGCAACTAACTTCATGGATTTCTGAAATCACTCACTCCTGAGCATTACTTTTTCAATTTGTTACAGAAAAGGAAGATTATGAGCTCAAACCCAAGCACTTCTCTTAATCTCTCAGGCTTTTGGATTCCACCCACTTCCATCCTGAGCCCTAAAAAACAGACTTCTAAAATCATAAAAAAAAAAAAAGCCTAAGAACCTGCTGTGGTTTTACTGTTTCCATGGAAATGCTGGGGCTGGATGCTGCGTTGACTTCTCCATGTAGCTCTTAAACTATTTCACTAATGCCTTTTACATATGATACTTGCTGGTTTACAAAATCCTCTGTCTTTTATTATCTCAGTTAATCCTCTTGGCAAACCCACATGGGAAGTATTATCACCCACACTTAGCATATTATGAAACTGAGGTGGGGGGAAAACAAGCGGCTTAACCAAGGTTTACACAGTCTGTGAGAGGTGGAAGCAACACTTAAACTTGAGTCTGAAGCCAGGGCTGCTCTTCTTGACATACCCTCGAAATAACACAGCTTGCACAGCTAGATTACTTTAATGCCCTAGCACCCTTGCTTATCCTTGGAAAATTCATTTCCTGGGCCATATTTCCTAGAGGAGCTTTACATCGCTAATACAGAAACTAAGAGATAGCAGCCCAGACATGGAATTAGCAAACTTGGATACTGGCTGTAGTTTTGCCATCAAATTTAGTGGCTTTGGTCTATTCAAGTGGTCGATTTTTCCGTTCACAAATGGAACTAATGATACTTGCTGTGATCTTCCTTCACCAATCTCTTCTGCCACCACTACCCTCCATAAAACACAAGAATCATCCTAGGACTTGGACTATAATGAAGTTTTGAAAATGAATGCCTTACCACACTTTCAAAGTATCATAATTACCTCTGCAGTTCCCCAACGGATGCTATCAGTTCCCCATCCATATCTGTTGGTATTCACTTGTAGGTGAACATCAATGCTTTCTGTTCACATCAGTAGACTTAGAATAGACATTTAAGAAGACATCTTAGAATAAACAGCTAATAGACACTCTCAGACACCTATATATCTATCACTTAGACATGGAAACACATTCAGCTTGCACACAGTGGTGGGGTTGGGGGGTGAGTGTTGATGTCCTATGACAAGTCCCAGATGCACTCAAAGGTATTGACTTCTAACCACCCAGAGCTGCAATCTGTGTGTTGCATTGTCTTGTTTACCTTTGCTGCCCTGCCTCCTCACTCTCCTACCTGCGTATACGGAGATCACCTCCGGAATAGACAGTGCACATGTCCTTGTCTCAAGGTCTATTTGTAGGAAAGTGCAAACTAAGAGACACTCCAAGATGATCCACAGCATCGCCGGGTTGTGTAAATGGACTGAGCCACAGGCCTGGCCTACACACAACCTTGCTTTCCTTCACAGAGGTTGTGCTCTGTGTCTGTTATGGATTGGAATTTGGCTCCTAGAACTGACAGTAATGTTTACATTGCAGAGTGTTATGTTAACACGGGACAGACTCAGGGTGGAGAGTGTATCTGACAGATAGGCCTGGCAGGAGGCTGTTGGAGCTTGCTCTCCGAAGGTGACGGTCCTCATAGGGATGGTTACGTAAGCCAAGCGTGCTTCCTGCATCTATCTCTGTTTGGCCTCTGCCAATCTCCTTCTCACACTGGACTGATGGGGCTGCCCTAATCTTGGAATATTGGACTATGTACCTCCAACTGTAAGCCAAAACCTGTCAACTAAAAACTAACAAACATCTTTTCTTCTTTGGAATCTCCTCTCCAGTAACGAAAAGCTAACTGACTCTGGAATTGATGCAATGACAAAGCAAGCTCATCCTCCACCTGTGATACGGAATCCTGTACGGGTGTCGGTTTGTCTCCCAACTGCTCCACTTCCAATCCAGCCACCTGCTTATGGCCTGGGAAGGCAGCTGAGGATGGCCCAACTCCTTAGGTCCCTGTAAACATGAGGGAGCCTGGGAAAAGCTCCTGGATTCCAGCATCAGCTCAGCTCAGCTCTGGCCACTGAAGCCATTTGGGGAGCAATTCAGCGGTGGAAGACCTCTCACTTTCCATTTCTCCAACCTTCTCTGTAAAATCTACCTTTCAAATAAAAATCAGTAATCTTATAAAAACAAAAGCTGGGTCCAGCACAATAGTCTAGTGGCTAAATCCTGACCTTGCCTGCACCAGGATTCCACATGGGCACCAGTTCGTTTCCCAACTGCTCCACTTCCCATGCAGCTCCCTACTTGTGACCTGGGAAAGCAGTCGAGGACGGCCCAGAGCCCTGGGATCTTGCACCCATTTGGGAGACCCGGAGGAAGCTCCTGCCTGCTGACATCAAATCAGCTCACCTCTGGCCATTACAAGCACTTGGGAGTGAACCAGTGGACGGAAGATCTTTCTCTGTATCTCCTTCTCTTTGTAGTCTACCTTTCTCATTAAAAGAAAAAAAACCTGACCATTACCCTTTTTATTTCCACATGTTCCATTTTTCTAGCAGCTCTGGGAACTTCACCTTGCCCAACTCACAAGTTCTGTTGTATTCTCCTCTTTATCCTCACCTACTTTTCCTCCTTTTTAGAATTGTTGGATTATCTTATGGAAAACTGTCCCTAAGCTCGTTTCTATTTTTGATCTTCATATATTTCTTTACTCATGTGTGAATATATAAGAGCATTTCCAGTGAATAAAAATCCTATTTTCTAAGGGTTGTTGAACATAATAGAAATCATCACTCCCGACTTCCGAAGCACAGAAAAGTGTCTGAGATTCTGCCTCAGAATCACGATAAATGTCCTCTTTTTTTCCTTTCTCAACTTTTCGTATACCTATTTTCTTTAAGGAGAAATTTTCCAGATGCTATGAACTGAGTGTATGTGGTCCTCCTAGATACATGAAAGCCGGTATGGTTGTGTTTGTTGTAAGGAATTAAATAATTTTAAATGAAATCATAAGGATGGGACATTGAACAGATAAAATTAAGATCATTAATAGAAGAGACTCTAGGCAGTGTTCCGTCCCTCCCTTGAGGGAAACAGAGAACACATAAAGGCGGCAGCTACATGTAAGCCAAGGAAGAGAAATTTCAGCAGAAACTCACCTTGCCAGATTCCAGTCTGCTACTTTCCCAGGTCACAAGCAGGGACTGGACATGGATTTGTACCCATATGCCACTGCACTGGCCCCTTCACTATCTCTTCTTGAACAAATATAACCACATACATTCACTGTGAGAAGTCTTTACAGCTTAATGAGTTCTAGCTTTTCTGATATTCTTTAATTTTTAGATTCCACTGAAAATTTCAAAATAGTTATTCACTAAAAGCAGTTACAGCACCTGCACATTCCTTTTAATGCTACATTCCTAAGTTTACTTTGTCAAATTGCCATGGCAACTATGAACACTATCATACTAACACCTGCACATGACATCATAGAGTGAAGATACTGTAAAAGGGATGTTTAGAAGTTAAATGTGCATTTTGCATAGCCTGGAAGTCTCAGCTGGCCAAACAAGATAGAAGCCCAGATGGTTGTACTTCTGCGTGACCCCCCACATTTCTTACATACACTTGGAGTTTCTAGTTTACAGAAGTAACTGGTACTACTTCCTCTTGACTCTCAAAACTCCTTTATTACCTGTCCCAACAAATAACACAGATACAATAAAACCAGGCAAGAATCATTTAGTCCATTCCTGTTTTTAAGTACTCTTTCCAATAATGATTTAAATAAAGATGCCAAATTTGATGCCATTCCAAAATGTACGTGGAAAATGGCATTAGAAGGTAAGTTTATATTGGTGAAGAGATATATTGAAATCCATGCCAAAGAAGAGTCTTCAGAAAGTCCACAGAAGGTGTACACTAAAAGAATTAGGTACAGATGTCAAGATATTTTGCACAAAATACTTATCTTTAAAAATAGTTATTTATTTATTTATTAGAAAGTCCGATTTACAGAGAGGAAGACCTCCATCCACTGGTTTGCTCCTCAAGTGACTGCAGTGACCAGAGCTGAGCTGATCCAAAGCGCAGAGCCAGAAGCTTATTCCGGGTCTCCCACATGGGTGCAGGGTCCCTAGGCTTTCAGCCGTCCTCGTCCACTTTCCCAGGCCACAAGCAGGGAGCTGGATGGGAAGTGGAGCTGCCGGGATACAAACAGGCACCCATATGGGATCCTGGCGCATGCAAGGTGAGGATTTTAGCCAACAGGCTACTGTGCCAGGCCCTAAACATATCTTTTAATTTCATTTGTCTCCAATTTTAAAAAATTTTATTCACATATTTACAAATACCAACAAAGACATTTTTGTAAATTACTTCAAAATAAAGAAATCTAAAAGATTGTTTTTTGTTATAACAATTAATCAAGAAATTATTTTCAATAATAGAAAAGCACAGGTTTTATCAGTATCGTCTCTAAGGAAGGATGACTCCTCACGCAGTGTTAGTAACAAACTGTGAAGACATGAGGAAGGCACTTGCAGAGTTTTTCTTTGGGCCGTGCCTTCCCTAACCCAGCCCTCAGAATGACAAAATCCCTTACAGCACCACTTCTTAAAGAAACTCTGAGAACAGGCTTTAATTTGTGTTCAGACTTGTGTTTGTGAAGTAGAGGGAGATGGGTGTTTGAACTTCTAACCCAACGGAGAGTCAGATGCTCTCCTTATGTAATCAATGTGAAGAAAACAATTTTATAAAGTTTTGTTTTTTTAATAGGATCCAATCATCTACATCCAAACATATGTGATGATTATGGGTCTAAAGTAAAGAGCCCTTGCTTTTAATTACTGCTAGTATTTTTAAATCCCCATTATACGGAGGAAAACACAAGAGTACAAATTTAATTCAAAGTGCATAGTATATAACAAGCAAAAAGGCAAGTTTATCTACCAAACAAGTATGACAATGAGTCATTAAAACCACAGCTAATTTATTTATTTATTTTATTTAAAGGTTACTTCCTCTTGAAAATGAGAAATGCACTGGAGGGAGAAACAGGGTGCTTGAGAACGGTTTTATGTTCCTGAGAGTAAGGATAAAATCGTGGCAGTGAACGTGGAATAGCGTGCCACAGGGAAATGCAGGAAGCATGGGAGAGGACAGTTAGGAGCAGGGACATCAGCCGTAGTGGAAAAGGAGAAATCTAAGAAAACCAGCAGTGAAAGAAACTGTGTATGTGAAAAAAAAAACCGTCTTATGGGGACTGTTACCAGGACCCAGATCTAAACCTAAGTATTAAAAATAAAGACTATACGCCTGTACATATAACAACTGCAAGTTCCCTTATTTGCTCACTGCCTTCAATCTGTAAACACATGAAGCCACAGGTCACTACCTTTCAGTTGTAACGGGGACCTGAAGAGGCTGTGGGTCAGCTGAGATTACAGAGAGAAGAGCTTGGTGAAGCAAGACTGACAGTAGGTCTTGTCATTCTGCTCCCTGAAGATGCCCTTCGACAGCTGTGTCAGGCAGAATGCGCATACAAAGTGCTCAGGGTGGAACTTGTGCCCCATGGCGCTGATGCAGCGGCCAGTGATAGGCTGCCCACATCCACGGCAGAGGGTTCCTCGGCGCTGGTGGTAATGCAGCTCACAGAACGGACGTCCATCCAGTTCATAGAAGGAACCAGTAGAAAAACCGCTGAAGCAGTCCTGTTTGGGGTGGGGTGGGAGAAGCAAGGAACACAGTAAGAGGTGAGTCATCAGCAAAGTCCAATATTCAGCCTTGACAGTACAGCTAGCTGCAGGCATTTCATTTGGATTCCTGACAAATGAGGCTAGCATGTCCCTCTTAGTCAGCAGACCAGCACATGCCCACACAAAGGCTGTCTTCGTTTCCCCCTTGGGAAGTCCTCCCACATAGATGCCTCATCTAGGGCTATGAGGAGCTCCTCCTCTAGAAGAGAAGAACCCTGACTTTCCCTGAACCCAAAGGATAGATGAGGATGCAGGCTATACAGACCCCACACACAAAGCACTCAGGATGCCAGACGGTGTCCATGGCTGAAAGGTAGTTCTCCAACACTGGGCGGTTGCAACCACCACACTTGGGAGAGAACATGGCTAAGAAATCCTTTCGGCAATATGGCTTCTTGTCTTTCTCGTGAAAGCCTGGAAAGATAAAATCAAGGAGTCACAGTCTGAACCCTAAAGCCATGTTAGAGAATGAGAAGGCACCAATGATCTACAGTCATACTTTCCTAAACCCAGTGACTCTACTTGAAATTGGGCTAATTATAGGACCCTACCTCAACATGTTATAAAAAATAAATGACATAGTACAAGCAATGTGTTTTAGCATTGTGTAAGGTAACAACTGTTCCTCCTCAATGTCTCTGTGCTAAGCATTCCCTTGGTCTTGGATATTTCTGCTGCAGACCGTAAGACAGCATGGCCTAGGGAGCAACACGTCATTAAGATGCCCATGTCTCATACAGGTGTGCCTGAGAGTCTACAAGAAATACAGATACCACTAAGCAACCAAATATTCATATAATAGGTATTCTTGAACGTGAAGAAAAGTAAAAAGGCCTAGAAAAACCTGCTAAATAAAATAATGCCTAAAAATTTTGCTGGTTTTAAAAGAAACAAAGCCATCCAGACACAAGCAGACTCGATTCAAAAGGTCTTCTCCAAGATATTGTCATCAAATTGTCAAAGAAGAGAAAAAAATCCCCAAAACAAGAGAAAAACATCGAGTTACACATAAAGGAAAACCAGGTAAACTGTGTGACAGCAGACTCACAAATGGGAACCTTCCAGCCAGAGACAGTGCGATGATATATTCAAGGTCTTAAAAGAAAACAAACAAAAACCCCTTCCAGCCGAGAATATTATATCCAGTAAAGCTAGCCTTTAGAAGTAAAGAATAATGTATTCTCCAGCTAAGCAAAAACTGAGAGAATTCACCACCAGTCTTACAAGAAATTCTGAATTATGTCCTGCATTAGAAGTAAACAAAAGAATGAAATTCTACCATTTGCAATAAAATGGTCCCAGCTAGAGACCATGATGCTCAGTAAAATAAGCCAATCCCAAAAAGACAAACATTACATATTCTCTCTGATATAAGGTAACATTCAGGCAAAATATAAAACTAACAGACACACAGGTGAACAAACAGACACACACAGAGACTCTCACAGACAAACTAGCATTCCAGGAAGTGAAGATATCCAGTCTGCAGCTCTACTTCTGAGTAAATGGGGAACTCCCACTGAGACAGTCAAATGACAACAATACTAGATTTTCTATCATTGGCTACACCTGCAATTCCATGATATACTTGAACAGTCAAATCTTAAACTTGTAACTGTTACTAAAGGGCTATACTACTACAATAATGTGGAGAAAATAGAGGGGAAGAGAGGAAGAAATGTGAGGGCAAGATGGGAATCCCTATTCCTACAAAAATATGTCATGGGAAATAATAAAAATATGCTTTTTAAAAAAGAAGTAAACATGAGACATGTGTCATTAACTAATTCATTAACAGAACATACAGAATCATTATCCAAGGAATAACATGACAGGTCTTAGTTCTTATCCATCAGTACTAACCTTGAATGTGAATACCTTAAAAACTTATATTGGTCAAAGGAATAAAAAACTACAACCCCACTATTTGTTGCCTACAAGAAACTCACTTCACAAACAAGGATTCACATAGACTGAAAGTGAAGGGATACAAAAAGATACACAAGGGAAATTGAAACCAAAACTAACCAGGAGTAGCTACCTCAGATAAAACAGATAAAAGATAAAACAGACTTTAAATCAAACTGCAAAACAAGATAAAGGAGGACATTATATTTTGAGAAGATTCAATTTAGCAAAAAGAAATAGCAATTATAAACATATACGTACCCAACACAAGACCACTCAAATGCATACACCAAATACTAGTTGACCAAGAGGAAGAGAGACTCCAATACAATAACAGTGGATGACATCAACACTCCACTCTCATCAGTGTGCAGATCATCCAGACATAAAATCAATAAGGCTATATTACACTTAAAAGATATCATTGGGCCCGGCGGCATGGCCTAGCGGCTAGGGTCCTCGCCTTGAAAGCCCCGGGATCCCATATGGGCGCCGGTTCTAATCCCGGCAGCTCCACTTCCCATCCAGCTCCCTGCTTGTGGCCTGGGAAGGCAGTCGAGGACGGCCCAATGCATTGGGACCCTGCACCCGTGTGGGAGACCTGGAGGAGGTTCCGGGTTCCCGGCTTCGGATCGGCGCGCCCTGGCCCGTTGCAGCTCACTTGGGGAGTGAATCATCGGACGGAGGATCTTCCTCTCTGTCTCTCCTTCTCTCTGTATATCTGGCTGTAATAAAATGAATAAAATCTTAAAAAAAAAAAAAAAAAAAAGATATCATTGAGCAAATGGATGTGAGAGGCATTTATGGGACATTTCACCCGATAGCAACAGAGTACCCAGTCTTCTCATTAGCCCATGGAACATTTTCTAGGATAGACCACATTATTATGCCACAAATCAAGTCTCAGCAAATTTAAAAAGATTGAAATCATACCATGTATCTCCTCAGACTATTATAAAGTGGTAAAACTAGAAATCAACAACACAATAATGCAACACTCATAAATACTTGGAAATTAAACATGCTATTGAATAGATCACTCAAGAAATTAAAAAAAAATCAAAAACCTCCTTGAAATAAAAGGAAATGGAAAAGTATCAAAACCTGTGGGATACAGTATTAAGACGAAAGTTTACAGTATTAAGTGTTACATTAAGGAAGAGAAACATCTCAAATTAAAGATTTAATGATGTATCTTGGAGACTTAAAAACACAAGAACAAGCCAAATCCCAAATCAGCAGGAGAAAAGAAATAATAAGGATCGGAGCAGAAATAAAATTGAAACTAAGAAAACAATACAGAAGATCAACAAAACAAAAGGTTGGGTTTTGAGAAAATATACCAAATAGACAAATCTCTAACCAGATCTAACAAAGAAAAAAATAAAAGAAAAAACCACAAAATCAAAGATGAATAAGGAAACATTACAACCAACACCACTAAAATACCAAGAAATATAAAAAACTTCAGTGAAGAACTATATGCTAATAATCTGGAAAACTTCAAAGATAAGGATAAATTCCTGTATTCTTACAACTTGCCAACATTAAGATTTTTTTCTTAAATTGGAAAGTCAGATGTATAGAGAGGATGAGAAACAAAGAGAGAAAGATCTTCCATCCGCTGATTCACTCTCCAAGTACCACAATGGCCGGAGATGAGCCGATCTGAAGCCAGGAGCCCGGAGCCTCTTCAGGGTCTCCCATGCAGGCACAGGGTCCCAAGGCTTTGGGCCATCCTCAACTGCCTTCCCATACCACAAGCAGGGAGCTGGATGGGAAGTGGGGCTGCTGGGACACGAAGTGGTGTCCACATAGGATCCTGGCATGTGCAAGGCAAGGACCTTGGTTGCTAGGCCACTGCACTGGGGCCCACAACTTGCCAACATTAAATCAAGAAAAAATGGACAGGATCTTGTGAAACAGGTTAGTGGCTAAATCCTCACCTTGCATGCACTGGGATCCCATATGGGCACCAGTTTGTGTCCTGGCTGCTCCACTTCCCATCCAGCTCCCTGCTTGTGGCCTGGGAAAGCAGTAGAGGACAGCCCAAAGCCTTGGGACCCTGCACCCACATGGGAGACCCAGAAGTTCCTGGCTCCTTGCATTGGACTGACTCAGCTCCAGCTACTGCAGCAACTTGGTGAATGAATCATGGCATGGAAGATCTTGCTCTCTCCTTCTCTTTGTAAATCTGACTTTCCAATAAAAATAAATCAATCCTTTAAAAAGAAAAAAAAAAGATACAGACAACCTAAAAAGACTTGTAACAAGCAATGAGATTGAAGCAATATTCAAGTCTTCCAACAAGGAAAAGTTCCAAGCCTGGTGGCTTTATTACTAAATTCTATAAAATATCCAAAGAGGAAGTAACTCCAATACTCTTCAAAGTATTTCAAGATATTGGGGAGGATGGAACTCTGCCAAACTCCTTCTCTGAGGCCAGCATTACTTTGAAACCATAACAAAACACACAGCACAAAAAGAAAACCACTGATCTGTACATGTAATGAAAACAGACGCAAAGATTCTCAGCGAAATAGAAGCAAATCAAATCCAAAACAATGTCAAAAAGGTCATATATCACAATCCAGTGGGATTTATCCCCAAAATACAAAGTGGAATCAATGTTTACACATCACTGAAGAACATCATAAGTCACAAGAGTCAAGAACAAAAACCACATGGTCATCTCAATCAACACAGAAAAAACGTTAGATTCAACTTCTCCTTCATGATAAAAACTGTCAACGAACTAGGCAGAAAGGGAGTAGTCCTCAAAATTATAAAGGCTATATATCACAAATAGCCACTATCATACCAGGTGGAGAACAGCCAAAAATATTTGCCCTTAGATCTGGAACAAGATAAGGATGTCCACTTCTGCTACTACTATTCAATACATTACTGGAAGATTCAACAAAAGCAATCAGAGAAGAGAAAAAAATAAAGGGCATCAAAATCAGAAAAGAGGAAGCCAAATTACCCATAGTCGCAGAGGAAATGATGCTGATGCTGTACAACAAAAATCCTAAACTCTCCACCAGAAAGTTGTTAGAATTGATCAGACTAAAATTTAAGTAAAGTTTCATGTTACAAAATAATGTTACAAAGAATAGGCTTTTGGATACTAATGTTAAACTCAAAGAAAAATCAAGAAATCCCATCTGCAATAGCAGCATAAAAATTAAAATACTTACAAATTAATTCAACCAAATAAGTAAAAAAAAATCTCTACTATGAAATTTATGAAACATTGAAGACAGAAATCATCAAGAACACAAAAAATGGCAAGACTTTTCTCTCTGATGGATTGGAAGAAAAAATATAATTAAAATGTGTATACATCTAAAGCAATTTACAGATTCAATCCAATCCCTTAAAAATACAAATGACATTCTTTACAGAATTAGAGAAAGCAGTCCGAAAATTTTCATGGAATCACAAAAAAACTTAGAATAGCCAAAGCAATGCTGAACAAGAAAAATCAGACTTGCAGCATACTACGAAGCTACAGTAATTAAAGTAGCATGGAATTACATGAAAACTGATAGCACAGATACATGGAACAGAAGAGTCCAGAAATTAATCATACATATGTGTGTGTGTGTGTGTGTGTGTATGTATATGAATGAAATTAGATACATACCTCTCAGCATACACAGAAATCAACTCTAAATGCTCAAAGACCTACATTTAAGATCTAAGATGATGAAGCTGTTGGAAGAAAATGTAGGTGAAATACTCCAAGTCTTCAATGTAGGGCATGGCTTTTTGGAAAAGACCCCCAAAACAGGAAACAAAAGCAAAACAAAACAAATGTGACTGTATCAAATTCGGAAGCTTTTGTACCAAAAAAGGAAACAATCAATAGAATCAAGAGACACTCAGTAGAACAGGTAAAAATATTTGCAAACCACATATCTGACAAAGAACTAATATCCTGAATATATCAGCAAACTTTTTTAAAAGGGTGATTAATAAATTTAGAAATGGGCAAACAATCTCAGTAGCCAATTCTAAAACAGAAATACAAATGGCCAACAAATACATGAAAAAAAATTGCTAACCATTAGAGTGGAAACCAAACCACAATGAGATCTCACCCTAACATCCAAAACGCAGACAGTAACAAATGCGGCTGTGAATGTGTCAAAGGACAGTCACACGCTGTTGGCGGGAATGCAAATTAGTGCCATCACTGTGGAAAACAGTGTGGCGATTTGTTTTTTAAGATTTACTCATTTACATTGAAAGGAAGATTTACAGAAAGAGAAAAAGATGTTCTATATGCTGGTTCCTTCCCCAAATGGGTGTGATAGCAGGAACTGAGCTGATCCAAAACCAGGAGCCTCTTTCAGGTCTCCCATTGTGGGTGCGGGGTCCCAAACTGAAATTAGGTTCTTTACAGCAATCCTCTAAAGTAAGTTTTAACTCCATTTTATATGTAAGAAAACAGGAGCTCTAAGTAACACACAGCTGACTTGAAAGTAAAAGAGCTGAGATTCAAACGTAGGCTTGATTTTAAAGTCTGACTTCAAAGTCTCATCTCTAATTTGACTGTTCTCTGAGGAGGGAGGGCATCAGCTGAGCTCCAGCATCACAGCCCAGTATTTTTTTGAATATGAGTGCTCTTCCTTTGCTCTACTGAACAGCACATGCGCCAAGTGGAGGGAGGACTGGGAAGCAGCCTACCAAAGCATCACCTATGAAATCTGCTTGGACGGTGTGAAAATGAAATAGCAGCAGCCAGATCAAGAAGCTGCAGTTATCCCACTACCTCTGACCAATTCATTAACACATCTTCCTTTACTAATCTATGTTTCATTGAAAAGTAGACAATTTAGCACAATTTTGAGGCCTATAAATCTAAATACCTAAACTAGTTTTCTTTAAAAAAAAAAAAAAAAGATTCGCTTATTTGAAAAGCAGAAAAGCACAGTTACAGAGAGAGGAGAAGCAGAGAGAGACCTTCTATCTGCTGGTTCACTCTCCAAAAGCTGGCAACAGCAAGAACAAGGCCCAACTTGAAGCCAGGAGCCAGGAATTTCTTCTGAGTCTCCCATGTGGGTGCAGACACACAAGCACTTGAGCCATCCTATACTCTCCCAGACCACTGGCCATTAGCAGGGAGCAGAAATGGAGCAGCTGGGACTCAGAGCAGTGTCCTATGGGATACCCAACCACAGGCAGAGGCTGGTCCACCTTGGTGGTGACCTCCAAATTAGTCATTGTCTATGCTTCCCAATGATCTTTCACTAAACTAGAGAAACAGAGGAGCTGGCTTTACTTTTATTGACTTTATCCAACGATTTCTGGAGTTTGCTTAAGGCAAACTAAATGCAAGAAGTCCTGCTATTTAACAAACACCACAATCTTCTTTCCTGCTTTTGTGTGGCACCGTACTTCTCAAACCTGAACACACATCACTCACCTGAGAACCAGTTAAGGTGTACATTATTGAGTCCTCTCCCAGAAATTTTCATTCAGTGGGTGAAGAATGGGACCTAAGACTTCCATAGTTCTAACCAGTCTCCAGGTGACACTGAGGTGCCATTAGGCAGGTGACACCAATCTGAGCTGGCCTATAAGCAGGAACTCCTTGAGAAAAGGGTAAGACATACTAGCTAACCTAGGATTGACTCTCATCTGAGTATCTGCAAGGAAGCAAGTCTCTAGAGTGGGAAAGGAAGGGACTAACTACTCTTTTTCAACTTGGGTGAGTCTCAGGAGAGGAATCAAAAGCAATCAGGCAAACTGTGTTTAGTAATCTAAAACTGACAAAGTTTCAGCACTTACTTTCTGCTGAGGCTCTCTGGGGCCAATTACCTCTGGAGGATGAATAAGAAACACTGACAATTAAAGGTGTCACAGGGAGGAAGGCATTTAGACTCCAGTGAGACACTGCTGGTCATAGGGGAAATCAGAAAGCCCTTGCATGACCCAGATAATGAACAATTAAAGAGAAGACAGGTGGGCACTGAGGACCTAATCCCTGGAGGAGGATAAGACCTGATTGCTTAGAAATGTGAGCCTTAAAGAACTCTCCGAACGGAAGGGAAAAAATACAACTGAATTAATTTCTCAGGAGGGCTGGTGCTTAGCCTGTCATTATAGAAACTGTGTGTGACTATGTGATTTAGGATAAGGTTGGATGTCACCCAATTAATGGTCTGATAATATGGTATGAAACTCACTTAGAAAAAGCCAGGGATAAAGACAGAAATACAACCAAATGGGGGTTTCTGATTAATATATAGCTCCCTTTTATCCAAAGGACTCTATAAATATTTTAAGGGACTTTCATTTCTGTATAAAGTTACATAAATGACTCTATAAGCCATGTCTTCCTGGAAGACACCCAAGTTAAAAACCAGAATTAAGAACTTTCATGGTGCCTTTTGGCATCCCATGGAATGGGCACAGCTCTACTGGAAACGCTTCTGTAACCCACGGTTCTGATGCTGGACACCTGCCACATCACAATCATCCATGGTTCTACTCCACCAACTCACAGCCCTTCATGCTTCCCAGACAATACAGATTTATTGTGACACATTTCAATATGATTCAATTAAGCTGCAATGAATGATGCTGATTAACTGAAGTTTAATCTAGAAGTAGAATAACAATTTGTGGAAAGCATTGAACAAGTTCCAGTAAAGAAGCGAATTATTTCAAAGTGCTTTGCCGGTGAATTATGTTTGTGCTTCTGTATTTGGGTATATCATGAAACAAAGTGTATCATATTGGTACCAAGAAAAGGAAGACACCAATAGCAGAACTGAGTTTTTAATTAAAGCATAGATGTGATGTTGTAAACAGAATCTGTAGAAATGAGATCTGAGTTTAAATTCCACCTCTGACTCTGTATGACTTTCAGAAAATTATTTTACCTTCATGAGGTTTTGTCTTCTCATTTATAACTAAGTAAATTATGGAATAAATTTGCTCTCATAAGTTGTGATGTGGATCAAATGAACAAGTCAACAATGTACAAAACACCACACCTAATATTTAGGAGAATCTCCTCATAGGTGAAAGTCCTGAACGCTTGTAGAATTATCCTGAACTACTTCCTATAATATCACTAACAACAACAACAAAAATTAAGCAAGTAAATTGTAAATATTTATAAGGAAAAAGAGAAAAGCAAAGGAGATGCAAGCAAATGAAACAGTAACAAGTATATCAAAAGCATAAAGTAAGCTTCGGGGTGGTAACAGGTAACTAGTTTAATGTAAGAAAATTGAAACCTGCATCCTTACAGATCAAAGATGCCGATAAACATCAAGCTCAGAAGGGCCGAGAGACTGAACATACAAGATACTTCCCAAGGCTAGACATGCGATTGTTGGAAGGCCTGAAATCCCGCTGGAGGTCAGATGCAGTGATTATTTCTGAAATACTGAACAAGCAAGTCTTAGTGACCAGCAAGAGTGGGTACCATGAAGAATGAGCTCAAGTTTTCTGCTGCAAAAAATGGGAATTAAAGTAAAACTGGAAATGCTAAACAGTGAAGAATCCCATTCCTCCTTCTCTGCTCCACCCCAGCCTTTTTTTTTTTTATTTCAAAATGTTGGCAAAGAATACTACTTTGGGGTGTCTGATGGGGCATTCAAATACATATATGGCAAAAAATGAACTACAATTCCATTGACCATGCAAGAAAAGTATACATTTCCTATGTTCCTTAAATGAAATTCCAAGTGAACATTTTAATCATTTCTAAAGGATCCTTAACAAGAGCTGAGGGAAATTCCATCAAAAAAATCTGCATAACATATCCTCAAAGGAGTGTGCCAAGGGGACAAAGCCAGTCAGGGCACATAAAAGGAAATCAAGAGTTCCCTACTGGACTTACAACCAACCCACAAAAGCATCTAAGAAAAGGGTCAAACATCAGCCAGGCCAAGAGAGCACACGACCAACCCAACTGCAGCCCTAGCCAAGAGGGAACTCCCTTGCCCTCTGTTCTCATCTCCTTCCTCCCCCACATGTCAACCCTGAAGGGCAGACAAGATGAAAAAAAAAAATCCTTGAGGAAGATAGATGTCACAGGCAGATTAAGAGATCAAACAGCCCAGCACAACAGCCTAGTGGCGAGGACTTCAGGAGGACTTTAGAGGACTTTCCTTTTACACGTACCAGGATCCCACATGGGCTCTACTTTCCATCCAGTTCTCTGCTTGTGGCCTGGAAAGTACTCAAGGCTGGTCCAAAACCTTGGGACTCTGCATGTGGGAGACCTGGAAGAAGCTCCTGGCTTCTGGCTTCAGATTGACTCAGTTCCAGCCATTGAGGCCTCTTGGGGAGTGAATCAGTGGACGGGAGATCCTCCTCTCTCTCTCTGATCCTCTTTGTATATCTGACTTTCCAAAAAAAAAAATATTTTTTTAAAGATTTTATTTTGTTACAAAGTCAGATATACAGAGAGGAGAAGAGACAGAGAGGAGAAGAGACAGAGAGGAAGATCTTCCATCCGATGTTTCACTCCCCAAGTGAGCCACAACGGCCGGTGCACGCCGATCCGATGCCAGGAACCAGGAACCTCTTCCAGGTCTCCCACACGGTACAGGGTCCCAAAGCTTTGAGCCATTCTCGACTGCTTTCCCAGGCCACAAGCAGGGAGCTGGATAGGAAGTGGAGCTGCTGGGATTAGAACCGGCGCCCATATGGGATCCCGGGTCTTTCAAGGCAAGGACTTTAGCCACTAGGCCACACCACCGGGCCCCCCCAAAATTTTTTTTAAAAAGAGAGAGAGGGGTGTAAAGTCATACCCCTTTGCTGATCTTCTGCAGCTTGAAGGTTCTACCAGAGGGAAGGAGTAGCTGCCACTTTTTTTTTTTAAAGATTTATTTATTTTATTACAGTCAGATATACAGAGAGGAGGAGAGACAGAGAGGAAGATCTTCTGTCCGATGATTCACTCTCCAAGTGAGTGCAATGGCCGGTGCGCGCCGATCCGAAGCCAGGAACCTGGAACCTCTTCCGGGTTTCCCACGCGGGTTCAGGGTCCCAAAGCACTGGGCCGTCCTCGACTGCCTTCCCAGGCCACAAGCAGGGAGCTGGATGGGAAGTGGAGCTGCCAGGATTAGAACCAGCGCCCATATGGGATCCCAGGGCGTTCAAGGCGAGAACTTTAGCCACTAGGCCATGCTGCCGGGCCCATGCCACTTTTAAATAGTTGGAAATTTAAGTTATTAATAGATTGAATAAGGGTCTAATCTGCCTGTGGCACCAGCATCCTAAATGGGCATGCATTGGAGTCCCAGTTGCTCCACTTCTGATCCAGCTTCCTACCAATGACCAGGGAAGGCAGCAGAGACGGTCTGATGCCTTGGGCCCCTGAACCCATGTGGGAGACCCAGAGGAGGTTCCTTGCTTCTAGCTTCAGGCTGGCCTGGCTTTGGCCAATGCAGCCATTTGGGGAGTAAAGCAGCAGATAGAAGACCTCTCTCTGTCTCTCCTTCTCTCTGTAAATTTGCATTTCAAGTAAGATAAATAAATCTTTTTTAAAAAATTGAGCTACCTAAGGGCTGTTTTTGTGTTTTGTATCTTAAATTGATTATATAAGTGTTCATTAATAGTAATCACAGCCCCAGCTGTAGGCAACAGCCTAGGTTGTCTTGTATCAAGGTAAGTGTTACACTGCTGGGAGAAAAGCAGCCAACAGCTGGCATGCACTCTGGGTCTGGCTAACCCAAATCTGTTTTAACTACATCAGTATGCCAGCATAGCTGCTTATTCTATTCTTTACTTTTGTAAATGACATGCTGGGAACTCGGTGCACTGCCACGCAACACAGCGCAGGGATGCTAGGCCAGAACACATTATCCCAGCCTCCAGGCACACCATATGCCACCATGCAGTAGAGAAGGGGTTGCAGGTGGGCTGCAGACTGCCCAGGAAAGGGGTTCTGAAAACGTGTTAGAGTCAAGGCCACTGAGGACATGTTTGATAGGTGAACAGTGACTTCTCTGGGCTTCACAAATCCAGAACAGTGCTTGTGGAGAGGTGAAGGAGCTAAAATGAGGTCGTTTAGAGGGTGGAAACTGGAAAGCATTTTTGGGTCATGTGTGAGACCTGGGCTGGGCTAAGCAGCATCGCCCACTACCCACCAGTGCATGTAAAAGCTGAGGCTGGGGCATGCCTGGCTGGGCAAGGCCACACCCACCAGCAAGTGCCAGGACAGCAGCTGAGTCACATCAGGCTGGGCTGCAACACCCAAGGGAAATTGAGAGAACTGGATATGGGGCAGATTCTGCAGGGGACTTGTGTCCTTTCATCTATGGGAATACAGTACACACCAGTTTGCATGACAGCTGAGGACAGTGATGAGTCAAGCCAGGTTGGACCGTAGAACTCATCAATTCTTGTAGGATTCGGGCCTGGGAGGCAGCTGCCAAAATATACAAAGGCCACGACTGTGAGCAGACCAAGCCAAGCAAGGCTGCAGTGCCCACTGGCATGCATAAGATCCGAGGCTGAGAGCAGGCCTGGTAGAACTTGGGGAACTTCCCTACTGGACTGTAGCTTCTACTGGAGAACGTGGAAGCTGGAGGTGGAGATGGGCCAGGCCAGGAAAGGCTGCAGTTCACAGCACGTGTGTGGGCTTAGTATGGGGGCAGGCCAGGCTGGGCCAGGTCACAGCACCACTAACACATGCAAGTGCCAGGACAGGGTGTGGGCCACACCAGGCTGGGCTACGCTGCAACATCTGCCAGTGAGCACTGACTCTGGCTCAAAGCACCCACTGTTACACTCAAGATTCTGTGTTGGGAACAGACCTAGTAGAGGAACTTTGGAGACTCGTGTATTAGGCTACAACTCCCACATGTGAGCACAAGAGCCAGGGCTGGGGAGGGCCAGGAGTACTAGGCCAGGCAAGGCTGCAGGACCCATCAGCATGCATGTGTGTTGAGACTAGGGGCAGCCTGGCCTGGACTAGACCCCAGCACCTGCCAGCACTCGAAAGAGCCAGGATGAGTTCAAGACGGGCTGGGCTAAGCAACAGCACCTACCAGCAAGATCCAGAATAGGTACGGGCCAGTGGGGCTAGGCCGCAGTACCCACTAGTGAGTGTCAGGACTAGGGGGCTGACTTACCTGTCGGCACACATGAGATCTGGGGTCTGGAAGTGAGCCTGGTAGTGTAACTTGGGGAACTCCCCTGCTAGTCATAAGCTGCTCCTACTGGTGAGGACACAAGTCAGGACTGAGGTGGGATTGGCTACATCATCCATTAATGCACATGCCAGATGGAGTTTGGAAGCAAAACTGACCAGGCAGCTGCATCCACTAGTATGTGCATTGGCTGGTGTGGGCAATAGACCAAACTGGACCAAGCACTAGCTGGAGCATAAAAGAATCAAGTCTGAAGATTCCCCAGCTAAATCACTTGACTCAAACGCCAGTCAGAGAAAAAAATCGTAAGATAAGTGGTCCGACCCTGAACTACATGTATCGGGACTGGGCCTCCTCAGCTCCTGACGTCTGCGCGATGGACAGCATGCCCAGATGCATGTGGGAGACATGACAACCAGATCATCTAGGCCAGCAATGGACGTTGAGTGCTTCATCAGAGAACAGAAAGCACAACACAATGGACCACTCTCCTGGCCAAGCTTTGCAGCAAGTGTTGGGGTCTGTGGATGCACTAAGGTGGTCTTGGTCAGCCAATAGACCTTGGAAAGATTTTCTAAACCCTGGTGTAACAAAGCTAATAATGTCCCAGTATTACCAAAACCCCTTCAAGAA